>NC_092722.1:121732272-122942272 GCF_047496885.1 Scyliorhinus torazame
GGTTCAATTGCCAACGCGAACAACAATGGAGACAGCGGGCATCCCTGTCTTGTTCCCCTATATAGTCGGAAATACTCCGATCTATGTCGACCTGTAACTACGCTTGCCGTTGGGAGCCCCATAAAGAAGTCTAACCCAGCTAATAAACCCGTTCCCAAACCCAAACCTCCTTAACACTTCCCATAAATACTCCCACTCCACCCTATCAAATGCCTTCTCTGCGTCCATTGCCGCCACTATCTCTGCCTCCTCCTCCACTGGGGGCATCATTATCACCCCTAATAGTCGTCGCACGTTAACATTCAGTTGTCTCCCTTTTACGAACCCTGTCTGGTCTTCGTGCACCACCCCCGGGACACAGTCCTCTATCCTCGATGCCAGTACCTTTGCCAACAATTTGGCGTCCACGTTCAATAATGAAATGGGTCTATAGGACCCGCACTGCAACGGATCTTTATCCCTCTTCAAAATTAACGATATCGTCGCCTCCGACATCGTCGGGGGTAGAGTCCCCCCTTTCCTGGCCTCATTGAAGGTCCTCACCATCAACGGGGCCAACAAGTCCACATATTTTCTGTAATACTCCACCGGGAACCCGTCTGGTCCTGGGGCCTTCCCTGCTTGCATGCTTCCCAGTCCCTTAATAACCTCGTCCACCCCAATCGGTGCCCCCAGGCCTACCACCCCCCGCTCCTCCACTTTCGGGAACCTCAATTGGTCCAGGAACTGCCGCATCCCCTCCTCTCCCTCTGGGGGTTGAGACCTATACAGTTCCTCATAGAAGGTCTTGAACACCTCATTTATCTTTCCTGCCCTTCGCACCGTGTCTCCCCTTTCGTCTCTAATTCCTCCTATCTCCCTCGCTGCTGCCCTCTTTCGCAATTGATGAGCCAACAGGCGACTAGCCTTTTCCCCATATTCATACCTCCTCCCCTGTGCCTTCCTCCACAGTACCTCCGCCTTTCTGGTGGTCAGAAGGTCAAATTCCGTCTGGAGTCGTCTCCTCTCCCTGTACAATTCCTCCTCCGGGGTCTCTGAAAATTCCCTATCCACCCTTAAAATCTCCCCCAGTAATCTTTCCCTTTCCTTGGCCTCTGTTTTCCTTTTGTGGGCCCCCAATGGAGATCAGCTCTCCTCTGACCACCGCTTTTAGTGCTTCCCATACCACTCCCACAGGGACCTCGCCGTCGTCATTGACCTCCAGGTATCTCTCAATACACCCCCGCACTCTTGCACACACTCCCTCATCCGCCATCAGTCCCACATCTAATCGCCAGAGTGTTCTCTGCTCCCTTTCCTCTCCTAATTCCAGGTCCACCCAATGTGGGGCATGATCCGAAACCGCTATGGCTGAGGACTCAGCTTCTTCCACCCTAGAGATCAACGACCTTCCCAAAACAAAAAAATCTATCCGGGAGTACACTTTATGGACATGGGAGAAGAAGGAAAACTCCCTAGCCCTAGGTCTAAGAAATCGCCATGGATCCACTCCCCCCATTTGGTCCATAAACCCCTTAAGTACCTTGGCCGCTGCCGGCCTTCTTCCGGTCCTTGAGCTGGATCTATCTAGCCCCGGGTCCAGCACCGTATTAAAGTCCCCTCCTAAAATCAAGTTTCCTACCTCCAGGTCCGGTATACGCCCCAGCATCCGTCTCATAAATCCCGCATCATCCCAGTTTGGGGCATACACATTAACCAACACGACCTCCATTCCCTCCAGCCTGCCACTCACCATTACATATCTACCTCCGCTATCTGCTACAATGTTCTTTGCTTCAAATGCTACCCGTTTCCCCACCAAAATGGCCACCCCTCTATTCTTTGCATCCAGTCCTGAGTGGAACACCTGTCCCACCCATCCTTTCCTTAGCCTAACTTGGTCCGCCACCTTTAGGTGCGTCTCTTGGAGCATAACCACGTCTGCCCTTAGTCCTTTCAAATGCGCGAGCACTCGGGCCCTTTTTATCGGTCCGTTCAGGCCTCTCACGTTCCACGTGATCAGCCTCACTAGGGGGCTACCTGCCCGCCTCCCGTGTCGACTAGCCATTACCTTCTCTAGGCCAGTCCCATATCCCGCCTCCGCGCTCCCGCTCGCTCCCCCAGCATCGCACACCATCCCCACCCACCCACTCTTTAGCCATTTCCTTTTGGATTTCCGCAGCAGCAACCCAGTTGTTCCCCCCCCTCCCTCCCCGCCAAATCTCTTTCTAGCATGATTGCTCCCCCCATATTACTTCCGTAAGTCAGCTGACTTCAACTGACCCCGGCTACTCCTGCTCACTCCTCGACCCCCCCCGTGTGGGGAACTCCCATCCGCCTTGCGCCTGTCTTCCCGCCTTATTCTTTCTGGCGCGGGAACATCCCTTTACCTGACCCGCCTCTTATGGCGCAGCTCCCTTTCCCCTCCCCCTCCCCTTCCCCATTCTCCAACTATGTCCCGTCTTTCCCCCCTCACCGGTGCCCACATTTCCCCAATGTCTCCCCCCTTCCCAATTTACTTCTCAATTAACTTCAACCATAACATTAACAATAACATTTCCTGCAGCATCAGTCCCTCAGTTCCGATCCAATTTCTCTTCTTTGATGAAGGTCCATGCTTCCTCCGCCGTCTCGAAATAATGGTGTCTCTCCTGATACGTGACCCATAGTCTTGCCGGCTGCAGCATCCCGAACTTCACCTTCCTTTTATGCAACACCTCTTTGGCTCGGTTGAAGCTCGCCCTCCTTCTCGCCACCTCCGCACTCCAATCCTGGTATACCCGTACCACTGCATTCTCCCATCTGCTACTCCGCACCTTTTTAGCCCATCTCAGGACCTCTTCTCTATCCTTAAGGCGGTAAAATCGCACGATTATCGCCCTGGGTGGTTCTCCCGCTTTTGGTCTTCTCGCCGGAATCCGATTTGCCCACTCCACCTCCAAGGGGCCCGTAGGGGCCTCAGCACACATCAGTGAGCTCAGCATCGTACTTGCGTACGCTCCACAGTCCACTCCTTCCACACCCTCAGGGAGACCCAGTATCCGAAGGTTCTTCCTTCGCGCTCCATTTTCTAGGGCTTCGATCCTTTCAGTACACTTTTTATGAAGTGCCTCGTGCGTCTGTGTCTTAACCGCCAGGCCCAGGATCTCGTCCTCAATATCTGTCACCTTCTGCTCCACCACGCGGAGCTCTGTCTCCTGGGTCTTTAATGTCTCCTTGAGCCCCTCAATTGCCTGTAGCAACGGGGTCAGCACCTCCCTCTTCAGCAGCTCCACGCACCGTCTCACAATTTCATCCTGCTCAGGCCCCCATGTCGCCTGCGCTTTCTCCGCCGCCATCTTGTACTTCTCTCTTTCTGACCCTTTGGTCGACGATTCCTCGCGCTGCAGCCGCCGCCGCCGCCGCCATTTTTTTCCTCCTTCGTTTGGGGGGGACTCCCTTCTCACACACCCCACACCGGGTTGCGTCATCGAAAAATTCCCCGTTGGGGCTCTTAAAAGAGCCCGAAGGTCCGTCGGAGCTGGAGCCGCCGAAGCGTGCGGCTAGCTAGGCATCACCGCAACCGGAAGTCCCTTCAGTGGCCTTGATGAGGTCTTTTCACAGTTGTTCCCTCTGCTGCTAGAATTCACCTTTGATACAGGCCCTCAGGTCAGCTTGCAGCTTTAAGCTTGCCCTTCCCCCGCCTGCATGCTGGAAGAGGCCCTGTTTATCCTGCAGTTGCAGCCAAATCTTTTAATGTTTCTGCCGTGTCTGGCAAACCAGAGACATACCCTTCCTGGGGGACACTGTCGGGGGAATATTGCAGCCTTCTTCCCACACCGGGAAATGTCAAACAAATGCCGTGGGGGCCCTGCAAAAGAGCCCAAAAGTCCGTTCCAAGCAGGAGCTGCCGAATATGCGACCTAGCTCTGCATAGCCGCACCCGGAAGTCTCTTCCCTACCCTCTCTCAATTCTCCTTCCTTCTGTATCCGTCCCAGGAAAAAAATCCATCCCAGGAAAAGAATATCTCCCAATTCACCAACATCAGCACTTAATAATCGTAACTTTAGGGTCAGGCAGTGCTGTAGTGATATTGTCACTGCACTAGTAATCTCGAGACTCAGGGTATTGTTCTGGAGACCCAGGTTTGAATCCCAACATGGTAGATGGTGACATTTGAATTCAATAAATAAATCTGGAATTAAAAGTCTATTGATGACCAAGAAACCGCTGTCGATTGCTGTAAAAACCCATTTGGTTCACCAATGTACTTCAGGGAAGGAAATCTGCTGTCTTTACCCGGGCTGGCCTACATGTGACTCCAGACCCACAGCAATATGGTTCACTCTTAAATGGCCTCTGAGATACCACTCAGTTGAAGGGCAATTAGGGGTGGGCAATAAATGCTGGTGAAGCCTGTTACCCCCGATCCCATGAATGCATTTATTAAAAACTGCCTCACCATTCATTTTTCCACAGCTACCATTCTGCTCATCCTCACTTCTTTTGTTTAAATTTTTCCAATTAAGGGGCAATTTAGCGTGGCCAATCCACCTACCCGACACATCTTTGGGTTGTGAGGGTGAGACCCACCCAGTCACGGGGAGAATATGCAAACTCCACACGGACAGTGACCCGGGGCCGGTACTGAACCCGGGTCATTGGTTCCGTGAGGCAGCAGTGCTAACCACTGTGCCACGGTGTTGCCCACTCACTTCCACCTTTAATGTTCTGGTCCAAATTTATTTTGCCTGGTTTGCCCTGGCCTTCAGCTCTGCGCCTTTAGGTCCAAGGGGTGTAGGCTCAAAAGTGTATGGCTTTAATCATTCATCACGAGACCTAGCTGGACCACATAAAGCACGATCATGTTCTACTTTCAGCAAATAGCTGCAAATTATTCCAGGATTAATCTGGAATGAAAAGAGAACACCTGCTTTCTTTTTTCGTAAGAAGAACCAACTTCTTAAGGACCTTTCCCTTCCACCTGTACCTCCAACAAATGCCACTAAGACTGGGACCATCTGATTAACTGCCTCCGCCACTCCCCTCCTATCCTCTAGCCCGCCGAACGATTGTTGAATTAGGATGTTCATGCTTGTACTCTGTAACTAACTGTGTAATTAAGTAATTATAAAAGTGCGTGGAGAATGGCGCCTGTTCCATACTTCACCAACTTGCTTTCTCTATTAGAACTCGTGGCTCCAAGACATTCAGCCGCACTCTCCTCTCTCATGATGGTTTTATTTATCGTCCCACCATAGCCACTCTGCCAGTGTCCTTATTGTTGCCCGTCAGCCAACTAGCCCAAGACTGTCGCCACACACCTCTAGGATGAAAATCCAGCCTATCAGAACTGCTGGCGGGGATAGCCATCATTGACACATGTTGCACTGTGGCTGGTTTCACACCAGCTGGACACTGAAAGAGTGGAATCCCTTCTGGCTTTGGTACATGTCCTACACAACATACTATACATGCAAATAGACGGTTGCACGGTGGTTAGCACTGCAGCCTCACAATGCCAAGGATCTGGATTCAATTCCGGCCTTGGGTGACTGTGTGGAGTTTGCACGTTCTCCCCAAGTCTGTGTGGCTTTCCTCCGGGTGCTCTGGTTTCCTCCCACAGTTCAAAGATGTGCAAGTTAAGTGGATTGGCCATGATAAAATTGCCCCTTAGTGTCCAGGGATGTTGAGTTTAAGTTGGGTTACGGAGATAGGGTAGGTGAGTAGGCTTAGCAGAGGGTGCTCTTTCAGAGGGTCGGAGCAGACTTGATGGGCCAAATGTCCTCCTTCTGCACTGTGGGGATTCTAAGGTTCTGTGTATACCATCAATGACACCCTACACTATAGGGAAGCCTGCATTCATTGCAATGCCCCGTGCTCGCATCACCTGACTCTCTCTGCCTAGAAATGTATTCGGCTGTCTTGTCATACAAAGCCTCAGTGACATGTTCAAAACATCACCTGTTGCAACCATGAAGGGGCCAGACACATAAACTGCAATGGCTACGGTCACCTTCATAACCATTGGCAATGTTGTCCTCACTCTAATCTGCGGATGCAGATCTAGCTGCAGCAAGTGATAGATTGCACTGAGCACCCCCTTAGTGAAGCAGAAATGTTTGACACATTGCTCCTTGCTGAGATTGAAGGTGAAGTGTCCCCTGAAGACCCTAGGTAGGTATGTTCTCCATCTGAGAGTCCTTTTCCTATCAAAGAACAAAGAACAATACAGCACAGGATCAGGCCCTTCGGCCCTCCTTTGAGCAACTTGTCCTCTCCTACGTCACCTCTGCTCATTCTTCTTGTCACATGACAAGAGCAAGTGAAACGACCGCGCTCATGTCTTGGAGCAAGTGTTTTGTCGAGAATCCTTGCAGTCAGGACCACCACCTTCAGCCACACCACACCCTGTAGATTTCAGCAATGTTAAGTGTGATGAATGATATCTGTATACACATGTACCTTTAAAGCGTAGGCCCCTTTAAGACCGGGTTTGGAACCCTGGGGGACCCCGCCTCCGGCTCCGCCCCCAGGGAACTGTATATAAGGTTACGTTCAGTGGGCAGCGTGCAGTGAGCACACTTCTCGGCAGCTGCATGGTTCTCTGGTAATTAAAGCCTTTGAATTAAATTAAATTGAGATACCCTGAATTACGACACAGGAGAGAAGATTGATAATTCAAAGGTTTTCATTACCAGAATACATCAAGATGGACAGCGGTCTAAAGCCGGACAAGCTCAAATTGGACGCTCGGTCGCCGGAGGCCACTGACATTTTTAAATACTGGCTCCGGTGTTTTGAGGCCTATCTGAATTCCTCAGAGACTGAAGTTGACGCGCAAGCTGAGCTTACTACATGCCCGTGTGGGCCACCGACTATCCTCCATGATCGAGAAAGCTACGACGTGTGAAACGGCGGTTGAAATCCTACAGAAGCGCTTCGTAAACCGATAAACGAGGTACACGCCAGACATTTGCTCTCGACATGCCGCCAGCGCTCCGGGGAAACGCTAGACGAATACTTGGAGAGACTCACCGCGCTCTCCAGGAACTGCGATCATAAAGAGGCGACGGCAGAAGTCCACATGAACTTACATATTCGTGATGCTTTCGTGTCCGGTAACCGATCCACGTACACCCGGCAGCAGCTCCTAGAAGACGGAGCTAAGGACCTCCAAGGCACGGTAACGCTCGCCTCTTCTCTGGAGGTGGCCTACCATAATCTACGCATGCACTCCGCGGACCTTGCAAACCCCTTTCGATCCCCTCCAGACTCGGCCACGCTACAGGCCTGCGCCGCTCACACCGGAGGCCCCCCATGCTATTTCTGTGGGCAAGGCCAGCACTCATGCCAGCGTTGCCTGGCCCGCTCTGCTATCTGCAATGAATGCGGAAAGAAGGGGCACTTCGCAAAGGTCTGGCTGGGCCCAAAGGCCAGAAACAAAAGTCTCACAGGTCCCGCAATGCGGCCGGGCATGCCTACTTCCGACACGTCATCGGCCTCGTGCGAGTCATGGGGGCGGCCAACTTGGCTGCGGCCATCTTCAAAACCCAACACGTGCGACCGCCAGCGGCGGCCATTTTGTGAGTCCGATTCAACCGAGGACTCTGACTGGCCACAACTAGGAGCGATCACGCTCGATCAATCTCGGCCGAAGCACCTGCGAAGCTCAATGATGCAGGTTCAAATCAACGGCCACGACACCCCCTGCCTTTTTGACTCCGGGAGCACGGAGAGTTTTATCCATCCAGACACGGTAAGACGCTGCTCTCTGCGCACCTATCCCGCCTCCCAAACTATCGCCCTCGCATCTGGGTCTCATTCGGTCCAAATCACGGGGTATTGTGTCGCGAACCTCGCTATTCAAGCCGTCAAATACGCCCATTTTAAACTTTATGTCCTCCCTCACCTCTGGCTGCTCGATCTGGACTTTCAGTACAGCCACCGAAGCCTGACACTGAAGATCGGCGGGCCCCTGCCCCCGCTCACGGTATGTAGCCTGGCGACACTAAAGTTGCACCACCCCCCCTCTATGCGAACCTCACTCCCGACTGTAAGCCCATCACCACCAGGAGTCGGCGGTACCGTGCCCAAGACATGACTTTCATCAAGTCAGAGGTTCAGCGGCTACTAAAAGAAGGGGTCGTAGAGGCTAGCAACAGCCCTTGGAGGGCACAAGTACTGGTAGTCCGCTCCGGAGAAAAACAACGTGTGGTGGTGGACTATAGTCAGACCATAAACCGCTTTACGCAACTCGATGCGTACCCACTTCCCCGCATAGCAGAAATGGTGAACCAAATCGCCCAGTATCGAGTATACTCCACGGTTGACCTCAAACCTGCCGATCATCTACTCTCTATCCGACCAGAGGACCGCCCCTACATGGCCTTCGAAGCAGCCAGTCGGCTCTTCCACTTCCTCAGGGTCCCTTTTGGCGTCACAAACGGAGTCTCCGTTTTCCAAAGGGCGATGGATCAAATGGTGGACCAGTACGGCTTACGGGCTACATACCCGTACTTGGACAACGTCACCATCTGCGCCCATGACCAGCAGGACCACGACGCAAACCTGAGGAAGTTCCTCCAGACCGCTCGGGCCCTCAATCTGACATACAACAAAGAGAAATGCGTGTTTCACATAACCCGGCTAGCCATCCTCTGCTACGTCGTGGAAAACGGGGTCCTAGGCCCAGACCCCAACCGCATGCGCCCCCTTAAGGAACTTCCCCTCCCCCGTAGCCTCAAGGCACTCAAACGGTGCCTGAGGCTCCTTTCCTATTACGCCCAGTAGGTCCCCAGATATGCGGACAAAGCCCGACCACTCAGTAAGACCACAGTTTTTCCCCTGACGGCTGAGGCTCAGTCGGCCTTCAGTAGTATCAAGGCCAATAGCATCAAGGTCGCCATGCACATGGTGGACAAAACCATTCCCTTCCAGGTAGAAAGCGACGCATCAGACGTCGCCCTGGCTGCTACCCTCAACCAGGTGGGCAGACCAATAGCATTCTTCTCCCGAACCCTCACCGCATCGGAAATTTGACACTGTGCAGTCGAGAAGGAGGCACAAGCCATAGTGGAGGCCGTGCAGCACTGGAGGCACTACCTAGCCGGTAGGAGGTTCGCCCTCGTCACCGACCAACGGTCGGTCGGCTTTATGTTCGATAACGCACAACGGGGCAAAATAAAGAATGATAAAATTCTGAGGTGGAGGATCGAGCTCGCCACCTACACGTACGATATTACATATTGTCCAGGGAAGCTCAATGAGTCCCCAGATGCCCTGTCCCGCGGCACGTGCGCCAACGTGCAAAAACACCGCCTGAGGGCCATCCACGATGACCTCTGCTACCCGGTGGTCACCCGGCTTGCCCATTTCATCAAGTCCCGCAACCTATCTTACTCCACCGAGGAGGTCAAGGCCATGACCAAGGCTTGCCAGATCTGCGCGGAGTGCAAACCGCACTTCCACAGACCAGACAGGGCCCGCCTGGTAAAGGCCTCTGGGCCCTTTGAGCGACTAAGCGTGGACATCAAAGAGCCCCTTCCATCCACAAACCGCAACATTCACTGTCATCGATGAATTCTCCCGCTTCCCCTTCGCTGGCCCCTGCCTCGATATGACCTCGGCCTCCGTAATCAAGGCACTGTACAGCATCTTCACGCTGTTTGGCTTCCCCGCTCATATCCACAGCGACCGGGGTACATTGTTCATGAGCGATGAGCTGCGTCGATATCTGCTCAACAAGGGCATCGCCTCAAGCAGAAGGACCAGCTATAACCCGTGGGGAAACGGGCAGGTGGAGAGGGAGAACGCGACAGTTTGGAAGGCTGTCCTCCTAGCCCTACGGTCAAGAAATCTCCCAATCGCCCGCTGGCAGGAGGTCCTACCCGATGCCCTACACTCCATTAGGTCGCTCCTCTGTACGGCCACGAACGACACCCCTCACAACCGTTTGTTTGTCTTCCCCAGGAAGTCCACATCTGGGGTCTCGCTTCCACGTTGGCTGATGACTCTGGGACCAGTTCTACTCCGGAAACACATGAGGAGCCATAAGACAGATCCGCTGGTCGAGAGGGTCCATCTGCTACACGCAAACCTTCAATACGCCTACGTCGAGCACCCAGGTGGCAGGCAGGACACCGTTTCCCTGCGAGACCTGGCACCCGCTGGCTCGCCCACCGACGCCCCCCCTTCTACCGACGCTCCCCTCCCCGCACCGGCTGTCGACTCCGACAGGGCCCTCCCCCCCCCCCCCTCCCCCACCCCCCCCCCCCCCCCCCCATAGCGCCCCCCTTCCCCCAAGCCGGCACCGGCACCAATCACCCTAGTCACCCCGGATACCCTCCCTGCTCCAGCACGGGCAAACCGTGACAACCGTGCTCCCGGATATACCACCACCGAGGACGACCGTATCCATCGCACCACCACCGGAGCTGAGAAGGTCGACACGGACAATCAGACCATCCAAAAGACTGAACATGTAATTCCACTTCACCCCCGATGGACTATGCATTTTTTTTAAACAGGGGGGGAATGTGATGAATGACATCTGTATACACATGTACCTTTAATGCGTAGGCCCCTTTAAGACGAGTTATATACCGTTCCCCAGGGAACGGTATATAAGGTTACGTTCAGTGGGCAGCGTGCAGTGAGCACACTTCTCGGCAGCTGTCTGATTCTCTGGTAATTAAAGCCTTTGAATTATCAATCTTCTCTCCTGAGTCATAATTGAGGGTATCTCATTAAGTAACAGTACGGATCTCCAAAGACTTCCACAAACTCAGCACAGCCAACAGAAATCAGCCAGCAACTAAACTGATAAGTATTGAGGATCCCTATAATTATCGCTGGTGTAGGATCCTTCCTGCTGCGGAGCACAGGTTCAGCTGTGAGAGAATGGAGCTCCAAAATGGCACCACTGGTCTACTCTGCATATCTGCATCCCTGCCAATGTCTTACTGAAGGTGGTGTCCATTGCGGGCTGCACCAGTAGTGTGCGAACACCATTTCAAAAACCAGAACACCTTTACTCAAAGAAAGGAGGGAGACAAAAAACAAGTAACTAAAGCCAGTTACCTTAAGCTCTGTCATTGGGAAAATGTAAGAGTCCATTATAAAGCATGTAATAGCAGAGCATTTAGAAATGCATAATATAATCAAGCAGAGTCAACATGGCTTCACGAAGGGGGAATCATGCCTGACAAATTTATTAGAATTCTTTGAGGTGGTAACAGGCAGGATAGATAAAAGGGAACCAATAGATGTGATACTTGGATTTCGAAAAAATGTTCGATAAGGTGCCACACAGAAGGCTACTTAATAAGATAAGAGCCCATGATTTTGGGTGTAGTATATTAGCATCGATAGAGGATTGGCTAACTGATAGAAGACTGAGAGTTGGGATAAGAGGGACATTTTCAGGATGGCAATGTGCAACCAATGGAGTGTCTCAAGGATCTGTGCTGGGACCACAATTATTTCCAATATATATTAATGACAGATGAGGGAAGTGAATGTTCTGTTGCCAGGTTTGTAGATGACACAAAAATAGACGGGGAGGCAAGGAGTGAGGATGACACAACGAGTCTACAGAGGAATATAAACAGGTTAGGGGAGTGGGCAAAAATTTGGCAGATGGAATATAAGGCAGTAAAATGTGAAGTTATACACTTTGGGAGGAAGAATAAAGAAGCTGAATATTATTTAAATTGAGAAAGACTGCAGACATCTGCAGCACAGAGGGATTTGGGGGACCTCATGCATAAATCACAAGAAGCTAGCATGCAAGTTCAGCACGTAGTTAGGAAGGCAAATGGAATGACGGCCTTTATTTCAAAAGGGAATGGAGTATAAAAATAGGAAGTCTTGCTAAATCTATACAAGGCACTAGTTAGACCACGTCTGGAATACTGTGAAAGATATATTGGCATTGGAGGCAGTCCAGACAAGGTTTACTTGGTTGATCCTGGGTAAGTGGAAATATGCTTATGAGGAGAGGTTGAGTAGATTGGGCCTGTACTCACTAGCATTTAGAAGAATGAGAAGTGACCTTATTGAGACATATTGACCAAGTAGATGCTGAGAGGATTTTTCCTCTTATAGGAGAGTCTAGGACCAGAGGGCATAATCTCAGAGTAAGGAATTGCCCATTTAAAACAGGGATGAGGAGAAATTCCATCTCTCTGAAGGTTGTGAATCTGTGGAATTCTTTTTGATATTTAATCAGTAAGGGAATCAAGGGTTATGGGGATAAGGTGGAAAAGTGGCTTTGAGGATGAGATCAGATCAGCTATGATCTCATTGAATGGCGGAGCAGACTCGATGGGCCGAATGGCCTACTTCTGCTCCTACGTCTTATGGCCTAATAAGACTGCATTATATAAAACCCAGTACCCAAGAGCCTGGTGAATTAATGCTCGCAATTCTTTTTAATTCGTTGGAGAGGTACTTTAGGTTGGATGTGTTTTCAGACATACGGTCGAACAGACTGAGGAATCCCAGCTCATCTGTTTGTTATTTAAGAGACCCCAGAGGAAATTATTTGCCCTGTTTGGGGATAAAGTGCTAAAAGTGTCGGAGGAAGACACAGATTTGCTAAGTCTGATTAAAATAAGCTGAATTGTTTGTGCCATTTCTACAGAAAGATGGTTCTAAATGTTTTTATCTTCGTCCAATAAAGAATCCCATGTCAGGGGAATGGAATAATTAATGAACTTTGGAGGAAATACGAACACTAACGAACTTTGGTTAAGTTATTGAGTGACAGATCCGACTTTATGGATAGTGTGATAGATATATGTTACCGTTACGTAGATCTTTCAAACAAATGCCAATTTTAAGAGAATTACATCTGCCGTTAAAATTGACAGAGCAATCACATTAGAAAAGATTACAATTAAAGATTTGTTTCATTTTGAAGGCTGTAGATGTCAAAATTCTCAGGTGTAGATTTTTCTTAATCCCAAACTTTGGTTTCATCAGTGTAGTTAAATGAGTCTAGCTGTTATCAGTCTGCATCTCCTTCATTCCTGTCCATCTCTTTCTCACACGCTCACACATGCACTGCCCTTACAGGCATCTGTCACAATTTATTTGAAGTGCGCATTATAATCAGGTACACGGTTAGCTGACTGAGGTCATTTGCAATTGCTGATAACCTTAATGACTGAAATTAATGGAGCATTAAGGGAGAACCAGTGAGAATGATAAAAATCAAGCATCAAGTATCCATGCACTTCACAAGGGCTAGAATTACGTCCAAGTCTAAGGTGGCGACAGAAATAGCGACGGTGATGGAGAGTCCTAGAAAGACTTCCTTAAAAGATAATGGTACTCACAATTCTCAATATGTCCTTGCAGCTGAAGAATTTGTGGAACAGGCATTGTTAAAACAACCGCATCAAACACTTCAGAAGGTGCTGACATGCTGCAGACTTCCAACTTGCCTTCTTTCAGGTTGATGTGGGTAACATGGTGATTATAAAACACGTCTGCTCCTGTGTGGTTTGTGGAAGTAATTAGAAACAAACAGTGAGAGGAAGATAACGTGTAGAAAAAAACAGCAATGTGAAACTACATATTGTACTTTTCATTTGTGCTTTTGAAATATTTTGATCATTTATAAAATAAAGCTTTTTCTAACAAAAAGATTGAAGCATAATGCGAAGCTCCTCTCGCTATCGCTCACCTGTGGCCTGGGACCTAGCAACAATCCTGAGACTTGGGTGAGTGCATTACCAAAAGCAGCCACCAGTTCCCCAGTGGCACTACCGTTCAATGGAGGTGGCGGCCTCTGATTGGCCAGCAACTCTTGGTGAGCTAGACGTCTGCGCCCAGGGTCCTTGATATTGGGGAAGGCCCGCTGCTGATCTGACAAGTCCGTGAGTGGCATGTGATGTGGCGGGCCTTCCCTAAAAGGGGAGACGTGGGGTGCTCCAGCCGGAGGCCAGACCCCCACTGCATCCATTAAATTCCGCCCCAGGTGTGGGAAGCGTCCGTTTCTTCCCCTCTCCAACCTATTCACATTTTGACCTTTTTGTCTTTGCTTTCAGACACTGTTACAATGAAGCACGACATAAGCTGGAGGAGCAGCCCTGATGTGTTGGGTGTTCTGGATCACATACAGGTCACCAACACTTGAAATAGTGCAACACTATTTTATTAAATCAGTAACTGTTTAAACATACTCAGACTGTGGGTTAATACGATACTAGCTTTAACTAAAGACCTTTGCCTTGTCCTAACCAGTCGATGCACTCAGCACATGGTGAATGTCTGTGTTGCAGGCTGTGAGCTCTGTCCTCCTAGCTAGCTGCTACTTGAATGAGCAGGAACTCTGATGCCCCCTGTCTTTATAGTGCGTGTGCTCTCACTGGTGATTGGCTGCGGTGTTGTGTGTGTTGATTGGTCCCACTGTGTGTCCATCAGTGTGTGTCTGCACCATGACATACTGGTGTATATTATGACAAGCCCCTCATCTTTTGATTAAGTACTTTACGGCTTTGCGAACTCAACATTGAAGTCAAGAATTTCAGATCAAAATCTTTGTCTTCATTGTATTTTCAGGTGGCTGCTGCTGATTCTGTTCACCTCCTTCAGGCCATCCTCTGTTATTTTATTTATACCATTACCATCATCTTTTGCCTTGCGCCATCGTCCTTTTTATCATTTTATCTCTCATGCCTTGCTCCCGAGGGTGAACCCTTCCCTTATGTTCTTCCCTTGCGTACTTTCCCATCTGAACTTGCCTAAAACCTTTTACATCTTTAACATTTTCCAGTTCTGATTAATCGACTGAAAGCTAACTCTGTTATGGCCTCCACAGACTCTGGCAGAGCTGCTGAGCAGTTCCAGCATTTTTCTTGTTTATAACAGTATTCCAAATATTTGTCTGACCGAAGTATTATAGGATTTAAGGTCACGTTTCTCTGACCTGTACTCATTTGTCTATATAGGTCAGCATTCATTGGCTATGTCAGCTGCTCGCTATTGTAACTGGGCATGTTGAACATTTTTGGCAGAAACTTAACATATTTTTCAAAGTGTCGGTTCCGGAGAGAAAACCGGGGAGTATCCCACCAATGGTGGGAAAACGCATTTAATATTTACCCTCTTTAACAAAATGTTTTTTTCAATGTGGTTCACACCGCGCTCCCGCTGGTCTGCCTTTGATACGTTCACCGTGGAAAAACATAATCTGCGTAGTCAGTGGGGCGCTCCTTTTAAACATCTCCCCAGCGACACACCTCCAGCCTGAGGAGCACAGCTCGGCAACACCCATGCAGCCCGAAGGTAGACCGGACCCTCAGGTGCAGGCCCGCCAGGGGAGACCCGCGACGGTAATTTCAGATAACAGGGTGTGGAAGGCAGCAGGCCGCTTCAACCTCAACTGTGGATCCTGGGGATACACCTAGACATAGCAGGAGGGTGAGGAAGAGTAAGAAAGTGTAGGCACCTAGTGGGCACAGGTAAACCTGGGCACTAGTAGAGTCATCACCATTGTAATATCGCACTTGAATACCGCACTTGGACTGCACGGTGGCACCGCTGTCTCACAGCATAAGGGACCAGGGTTTGATTACCACCTCAGGTGACTGTCTGTGCGGAGTCTGCATGTTCTCCCCGTGTCTGCGTGGGTTTCCTCCGGGTGCTCTGGTTTCCTCCCACAGTTCAAAGATGTGCAGGTTAGGTGGATTGGCTGTGCTAAATTGCCCCTAGTTGGGGTTATGGGGATAGGGTGGGGGATTGGGCCAGACAATGACGCAACCTGGGTCCCTGGAGCTGTGAAGCAATTGTGCTAACCACTATGCTACCATGATGCAGATCCTCCACTTTGTCATGTCATGGTACCATCTCCACAAACCCCCACGCACACGTGGAGTATGACTGTGGTAGCGCGTGCCACCTCCCACACAGTCGCTGCTGGCAAGGGCCGCCCCAGCCTCACCCCCCCAGTTCCCCATGCATGGATGATTGAACCCCCCCCCCCCCACGCTCAGGCCTCTCATGCCTGACAGTATTCTCTAGTGAGTAGGTTGACAAAGGCTGAGAATGTGTTAAGAGATTATCCACCTTGTACATAGGTGGAACAAAACACCAGGACCCTGATCTCGGAGGAGGCAGTAGCAGCTGAGATTTGTCATGACCCCATGATGAGCCCATTCATTGGCTGGACACATTCAGCTGTCTGTCAGGCAGGAGTCAGACATTTCGCAGGGGATAAGAAAAGCATCATCTGTCCTCACTGCAAGTTGGCATCATTCTCCTGCAGCGTATGGCCAATCACTTTAGCGTTGTGCCCTTGAATGTGGCCACCATCCCAATGATCACCCACAGGCACCTCGGTAGTGAGTGGATATTAGACCCCATGGTGGGAGAGGTCTTCACAACCTAGTCCTAGACGTCGTCAAACCAAGAGGCTATGAGGGCGTCCCTACCCCTTTGCCCCATGTGAACTCTGGCCTTCGCCTGAGCTCCGTCATGGGTGTCCCTCACTGTTCTCCTCAACCTCCTCTGCATCCGAGGAGATGTGGCCATTCTCCCTCTCCTCCTGGTCCAGTTGCTTGCTCTGCTGCAGTACCAGGTTGTGCAGAGTGCAACAGACCTCCGTGATGGGGAACACCATCTTGGGGTTGTATTGGAGGGCTCTCCTTGATCGGTCCAGGCACAGGAACTGTATCTGGAGCAGTCCAATTGCCTGCTCGACCAGTGCACGTGTTGACACAGGAGCTCATTGCAGTAAGTCTCAGCGGGTGTTTGTGGCCTCTGTATTGATGTCATCAGCCATCTCCTGATTGGTACCCTGTCTCCGGGGTGCCATCCCTTCGGCCGTTGTTCTCCCTCACAAATGGCTGGAATCTGCGAGTGCTGCAAGATGTAACTATCATGGACGCTCCCCAGGAAATGGACACATCACGTTCTGGACATTGAAGAAATGGGATCCCTTGCCGTTCATAAACGGTGCCCCGTGCTCCAATGGTAGTGCAGAGTCACGTGGGTGCAGTCGATGACACCCTGCACCTGGGGCATGCCTGCTATGCAGGTGGTGCCCATGGCTCTGGCATCCTGGTCCCAGTTGATGTCCATGTGGGCCCGAGCAAATAGCTCACCTGTGACCTCCCTTATGAACTTGTGCAATGCAGACTGGGATATGTTGCACAGGTCACCCTAGGAGCCCTGAAACGAGCCGCTGGCAAAGGGCTGTAGAGTGGCAGCAACTTTTAGGGCCACAGGTAATGGGTTACCTCACAGTCCATGCGCGGCAAACTCTTGCATCACCTGACACAGGTCGTCACCATCCTCCAGGATAGACGCAGTCCTCCCGGGCACTGGACCTCTGACAACTGGAGGTAGGAAGTTCAACGGCCAAAGACCCGTGGTCGATAGCGTCTCCTTCAAGGCTCTTCCATCTATGCCCACTGGTCCCAGAAGATCAACTGCCTCCCCCTCCACTGCAGGGCGCTGGTCCTGGCCATGTGCAGCAGCAGGTCGATGTCGTTGCCGCTGGTCGATCTCAATCAAAAGAACTGCCTCCATGATTCTCCAGAATCAAAAACCGAAAGGAAGAGAACATCAAAGAAAGCGATGAGGAGTTCGGACAATGCCCTGACCCACAGCCCTCTCAGAATATGGGACATTCATCCATGTGCATCTCCCTATGTGAGCACCTTTCCACTGAGCCTCACTCCCTCCCCTCTCACACAATAGTGTCTTCATCACAGCTGCCCCTCTCAACTCCACCTGAATGAAGCACTTCAACACTGGAGAGCTGTGTTACTCCCCCCAAGGATGAGGAGTGACGGCAGTTGAGTGCACTCAAAGGACTTGCTTTTTAACCTCACAGGGGAACAAGGCACTACTGCCCCGCCCCAGCCCTTGAATGGGGTGACTGATGAGCAACATCACCATAACGCCTTGCATTGGGGGCCACATTTGTGGCACCGCTCTGCTATGTAGATGTAAGTATGAGCCTTGGAGTTCATTGCCTGGGGGCTAGGCTTCCAACTATTTTGAACAACAAAAATAACCAAGTAAACTAAATCAAATAAACTGAGGGCAAATTAAAGGGACAGTCCCTTAAAGGGAAACTGCCTTAAACAAAAAGCGAATCACAATTGAGACTAAAAACATCAAACCAAAATGTGATTCAAGGGGTTAAAAAAAGGGTTAAAAATTGGGCATCAATCAGTGGCACACTCATGATTGCAATTCTGACTAAATTGGCACAATTGACTTGTCAAAGAAGGGTCAGGGAGCTGATTAGGCAACTGGCTTCCCCTTGTGACAGGCGAGGTGCACCTGATGAAGACTGCTAGCTGTCAACTGCTGTTGACTTCATCCTTAAAGGGCAGGCACCCTCATTCATCCAGCTCTCATGGGTTGGGGATTAAATGAGTCTTCCAACTTGAACAGCCAGACACTAATCTCTAATAATAATAATAATCACTTATTGTCACAAGTAGGCTTCGATGAAGTGACTGTGAAAAGCTCCTAGTCGCCACATTCCGGTGCCTGTTCAGGGAGGCTGGTCCGGGAATTGAACCCGCGCTGCTGGCATTGTTCGGCATTACAAGCCTGCTGTTTAGCCCACTTTGCTAAACCAGCCCCTCTAGCAGCCTGCCCTCCATTACCAGTGGACTTGAACTTCCAGACAGCTCATGCCCTGTGGCTTCACAGTGCTGCCTGGGTGTGGGGTTAATTCTCACTGCAGTCAGCCTCCCCCTTGTGTGAGGGTTTTAGGGCCTCATGATGCTGGATAAGTCTCCCACTCTGCTCATGCAGCCTGGCATCTCACAGGACCCCACCCAAGAACCTCACAGTCACCCCCAGTGCTGACCCTATGGATTCACCTGCTCCAACCCACTTTCCAGCTGCCACTCTGGAAGGGCAATCCCTCAGCGGTGACATGACCACAATCCCAGCAAGGAGGGCATGGGAAGTGCTGCCTGCACACCAGCTGCCCGATCCCTTTGAATCTAGAGGCTCGCAGGCAGCAGCCCCACCCCCCCAAGGGGCGGATACTGACCTCCCCCGCCCACTCACCCCGGCTCCTAGTTGAACTTATCTGAGTCCCCGATGTCCTCTCCCCTGGCCCCTCTGCAATTGGCTCTTTGGAGGGTGATGGCGACCCGAGCACTCACCTCCGATATCCCCTTCAGAGATGAGATCGGCAGCTTCTCATTTCTGTACAGCTGTTGGGGCGACACGGTGGCACAGAGGTTAGCACTGCTGCCAAACAGCACGAGGGACCCGGGTTCGATTCCAACCTCGGGTGACTGACTGTGAAGTTTGCAAATTCTTCCCCCCCGGGTGCTTCGGTTTCCTCCCACAGATGTGTAGGTTTGGTGGATTGGCCATGATATATTGCCCCTAAGTGTCCAAAGGTTAGTTGGCGTTTCAGGGATAGGCCGGGATTGGACCTGTGTAGGATGCACTTTCGGTGCAGACTCGATGGGTCGAATGGCTTCCTTCTGCACTGTCGAGGTTCTATAATTCTTTGAAATCGCGCCGGCAACTGATTAATATTTAATGAGGGGGGAAATCCTGGCGGGAGGGCTTGCTAATGCAATAAGGTTCCTCGGTGGAGATTTTCTCATTATGTCACTGGTGAGGGCCTGGAAAATTGGGAAACGCAATCTCGCTGATGAGAACATTTCACGATTCGCGCTGAATTTTTCACCCGTGTTGCTGTACTCGCTGACGGC
Organism: Scyliorhinus torazame; assembly: GCF_047496885.1. NCBI lineage: Eukaryota > Metazoa > Chordata > Chondrichthyes > Carcharhiniformes > Scyliorhinidae > Scyliorhinus > Scyliorhinus torazame. Next base: position 121,751,941 of record NC_092722.1, read on the forward strand.
TAACTCAGACTCAAAAACCCCCCCTCAGTCCCCAAATAATACTCCTATATAATTAATACTCCTAAATAATTAACACTCTGAAATAATACTCCCAAACAGTTAATACTCCAAAATAATACTCCTAAATCACTTTCAACCTCACCCACAGCTATTACAGCACCATTTTCCCCCTTTCTACTTATTTTCCATTTATTTGCACTTAAGTTATTTTTCTTCTCTGTAATTTGGCAACATGTTCAAGGTTTACTGAGCTTTTTACTGGTGCTTTTTTGTTAGAATTTGCTTCGAAATATTAACATTCTCACAAGATGATCTGTCATATGTAATCCAGTTGACAGTATATACCAGCTTTTTATAGTTACTGGTCGCCTGACAATGTAAGCTTTGACCTGGTGTGTCATCACCCCATCTCTTATGCTCACACTATGACCTAGAGCCAGTATTTGAATCCATCTTCTTTTCATGGGACTTCCACTATTTGCACTGCTCTGTGATCCAGGGCCAACACCAAGCAGCCAACCATTTTAGAATTTCACTTTCCAGTGCAGCTGTTTTTCCATGGCCTCACTGTTCTATTTTCACAGCAACCTCAAAAGTAAAATAAAAGACACTTTAAAAAATGAAAAATGTACTTCATACAAGCACATATGCTGCTTTTAAAATGTAAGGAAGAGTGCTCAGTTTTGGTGTGACAATATTATCATTCTAATGCATTAACCGCTGACTTCTTCACTTAGCAAATTATTTTCAGCTAATATCTGAAAAGTATTCCGACTTCTTCGTTAATAGTTGTGCGCTATTGATATAACACGGTCACCTGAAACCCTCTTGGCTGCAGTAAGGACAGAAATTGGGGTGCTCGTAACCAGGAGCAAAGGAATGCCCTGATCTTTTTAAAACCTCCAAAATCAGATAAGTTGGCACCCAGCCACCCAGTGACTTTGGCAAATTAAGCAAAATGTGCATTAGCAAAATGGGTATGAAGACTAGTTTCACAATCATGTTACCTGAGTCCGCGAGGTAATGTTTGACAAGAGAAGAAATCCCTTGTGGTGCTACGAAGTTACAGATTCCTTTTTCTTTTTGTATCATTCCCTCCACAGAAATGAGCATTGGTTTTAAAATGTCACGTGAAAGCAATTCTTCATAAAAGCTACAAGAAAGAAAAACACAGTATCAACTGGTTAAATACTAGACATGCAAGTTTGTACAGTTTCCATTTTAGCAAATTGACTTAATTGGTTTGCAGCCAGCGGTCATCCTGCGCGAAGCTATAAATCTCACCCATTACCAATGTGCTTGTTCCATTGATGCAGTATAACTCGCTTCCACCCCTACTGCTCTGGGAGCCCTCATCCATGAGTCTGTCACCTCTACTCCTCATGTCTCCCCTGTTCCTCATCCAAGTCTTCATTCTCCACAAACCCCAGCTCTGCTTTACATATGAAATGAAAATCGCTTATTGTCACAAGTAGGCTTCAAATGAAGTTACTGTGAAAAGCCCCTAGTCGCCACATTCCGGCGCCTGTTCGGGGAGGCTGGTACGGCCACTTTTCTTTCCCCTTCCCCACCCAGGCCCAACCAATCTTGATCATTGGCTCTCTGTGAGCCAACTCACTGGATTTAAAATCTTCGCCCTCATTCGCAAAACTTTCCATGGCCTCATTCCACTTTATCCCTCCACTCTCTTCCCGCCTTTTCAATTCTCCAATTCCAACCCTCTTTGCATTTCCCCTTCCTCCGCTGTAGAATTGGTGAGTTCAACCTCAGCCCACTCTTACAAAGATCCCTCTACCTTTTAAACCCAGGAAAATTGCTGGCGAAACTTCAGTATCTTGGTTTCTGACCAGGTTTTACGTCACTGCTCTCCACTTTTAAACTGTAGCTCAGAATGCGTCCCTTTGTTAATCTCTCTCCAGGTGTTAGATTTTGTTAAGTAAGTAATGAGCCATAAAGGTGCTGTCTAAATACTCAAACAGCAACGTGAGCTGTTCACAAGACAACACCTGACGTGCATGCAGAATAGAAAGGGGAAATTATAAAACTTTTCTCTGCTTACAATATCTCCTTTAAAGAATCCCTCAGATGAAATTCTTTTTATCATTATTAACTCTTTTTACACACTTCTGTTCTTAATTTAATAGCAGCAGAACATAATTTACATATCGCAAGACAATACCAAACTTAGAATTTTATCTAGTTTGTCAGCCATGCTCAGAACTGCAGCTGCTTGGAGCATGTCTTATCTTGTTTTTAGAGTACCCAATTTTTTTTCTCCCAATTTTGGGACAGTTTAGTGTGGCCAATCCACCTACGCTGCACATCTTTGGGTTGTGGGAGTGAGACCCACGCAGACACGGGAGAATGTGCAAACTCCACACAGACAGGACCCAGGGCCGGGATCGAAATCGGGTCCTCAGCGACGTGAGGCAGCAGTGCTAACCACTGTGCCACCCCGGAACATGCCTTATCTTAATATAGTTCCAGGTTCTGTGGTGTAACTGAATCCATTCAGTCCTACAGGTAAAGCAAAGAGCAATTATGTTGATTTCCCATGGCTGCAGTTCATTTGATTTCATCAAAATAGTCGGAATATCAAATAGGCTGAAGCATCTTTTTTCACCCAAACCTGTCCTGGAAGACGCAGTGGGCAGGATCTAATGGAAAAGTTTGTAAGTGTCGTTTGTGACGGGATTTGCTGGGAGTTTCCTGCCGGCTCTGTTGGTGAGTTCCCCACTACTGTCTAACCACACTTAGTCCTATGGGCCCTGAGGAGTTTCTCACCGGCTAGCCCACACTTTGAATTATTTCCATCACTGGGTAGCTGAACCCACTGGCCTGACCAGATCCTCAGAGATCGGGCCATCATTTTAAAAGGGCGCCCCAATCTCTAAGTGGAATTGTGGGTTCCCCATTCCCCACACCCCTCACCCATGGGCAATGTCACTCCCCACACACACATGGGCATTACCCTATGCCTCCCCAAGTGATGAGACCCCACTATGGCGTTGCTGACAGTCCTCCCTTTTCTGGCCTTCCCACACCCCTTTTCAGCCCTCCCCCCCCCGTTCCACGACCCCCATCCTTCACTCCCCCCCCAGCTTTCCAGAGGCCCCTTCATACCCGCCCTGCACCCCACCACACTTCATACCCCTCCACCCTCCTTTCATGGGCATGGTCCCCTCAAGCCCTGACTTTTGGTAGTACCAGTCTGGCACCTAGGTGCCCTGGCATTGACACCCTGGCAGTACTCCTTCCGGCATTGCAGTGCCTTATGATCACTTTGGCAGTGCTCGGATGGCAGTGCCATGGTGCCAGCTGGCAGTGCTAAGGTGCCGTTCCGCCTGGTCCACGTTTGTGTGGACTAGTACTGAACGGTGCCCGGCTGAGGTCTCCCTGGGCAGGCCGGTAGATCCCTGGTAATCACGCCTAAGTGGGTTTAAAATCTACTTAAGCATGCGAGGCTTGGTCCCGCCCATCGTGGGCTGGATTCTAATTGTGATGCCTTGTGGAATCTGGGTCGATAGCGCGAGGCGTCTTGGCTGCCGGGCGCAACGTAGCCGGTAGATCGCGCCTAGTATTGTGAATATCACTCGATGTCAAGCATAATCCTTCAACTTAAAAACCAAGAATTAAAAGACATAAAAATGCAAAAATAGTAGATTGAAAGAGACTTTAGTTTAAACACTATTTATTGTCTGATGCTGCGCCATAACATATACCAGACTGTAAGGCGAAGAAATTGGTTCAAATGCATAATTTATATTTGAATGAAACTTAAATTCAACCTCCAAAGACGAACATGAAACATTCAAAGGCTTATATTTAAATCTTGTCAGGCAAATTCTTAGCCCTGCTCAGTTAACCCTTAGCTTAGCGATGATGCTCAGAGTGGGAATGTCCAATGAATGTCGTGTAAAAGAGGGTGAGAGAGAAGGGAAACATTATTTTTTGATTTCCTGGACCATTCATCTAAAATCAACCCAGGTAGAGGCTTAATTAGATTACAAAACAATGTGGCATAAGTCAACTGTTCTTTGTTAATATGAAGATTTAAAAAAATTAATTTACCCATATGAGCGCTTTGCTAGCTACACCATCATTTAGAGGCCACACCATGGTACAGTGGTTAACACTGCTGCCTCACAGCGTCAAGGACCCAGGTTCAATTCCGACATTGGGTGACTGTATGGAGTTTGCACATTCTCCATGTGTCATGTGGGTTTCCTCCTGGTGCTCCCGTTTCCTCTCACAGTCCAAAGATGTGCAGGTTGGAAGCATTGGCCTTGCTAAATTGCCCCAAAGTGTCAAAATATGTGCAGGTTAGGTGGGATTACGGGTTATGAGGATCGGACAGGGGGGTGAGCCTAGGTAGAGTGCCCTCTTGGAGGGTGAGTGCAGACTCACTGGGCCAAATGGCCTACTTCTGCACTGTAGGAATTCTATGGTTCTATTTGGGCAGCACGGTAGCATGGTAGTTAGCACAATTGCTTCACAGCTACAGGGTCCCAGGTTCGATTCCGGCTTGGTTCACTGTCTGTGCAGAGTCTGCACGTTCTCCCCGTGTGTGCGTGGGTTTCCTCCGGATGCTCCGGTTTCCTCCCACAGTCCAAAGATGTGCAGGTTAGGTGGATTGGCCATGCTAAATTGCCCTTAGTGTCCAAATATCCCTTAGTGTTGGGTGCGGTTACTGGGTTATGGGGATAGGGTGGAGGTGTGTGCTTGGGTGCTCTTTCAAAGAGCCGGTGCAGACTCGGTGGGCTGTATGGCCTCCTTCTGCACTGTAAATTCTATGATTTATTGCCCATCCCTAACAAAGTTAATCTCCCTCTACTTTATTCCTTCCCATGTTTTTTCCTCGTCTGCCCAGGCCAATATGGCAGCAGATAACCTGCTTTCAGATCCTTGAGCCACAGCTCCCCACAGTGGTGCACACAGTGATCAGGAATTCCAAAGGACAGGGCTGTACCACCATTCCTCTTGGGGCTACAATGCACTGCTCCACTGTAACAGCGCAATAAATGCCACATTCCTCCCTACTGCCAGTAAGCCATTGCAAGAACAAGGGAACGGGAGGAGGCCGTTCAGCCCCTTCAGCCTGTTCTGCCAGTCAGTGAGATTATGGCTAACCCGTCAAAAACAGCTTCCAGACTCAAAAACAGCTTCTTCCCCACTGTTACCAGACTCCTAAACCACCCTCTTATGGACTGACCTCATTAACACTACACCCCTGTATGCTTCACCCGATGCCAGTGTCTATGTAGTTACATTGTGTACCTTGTGTTGCCCTATTATGTATTTTCTTTTATTTCCTTTTCTTTTCATGTACTTAATGATCTGTTGAGCTGCTTGCAGAAAAATACTTTTCACTGTATCTTGGTACACGTGACAATAAACAAAATCCCCAATTTCATTCACCGTTTTTCTCCATATACTTTGATCCCTAACAAATCTTTAGCAATCTCAATCTTAAATACACCCACTGCTCCTCAGCACCGACAGACGTTTCGGGAGAGAAGGTTCCAGATCCCCTTTATGTTTTGTATGAAAAAATGCTTCCTGATTTCGCTCCCAAAATGACAAGGCTCTGATTTATTTTAAGATTATGATGACATCACACAGTTTTACATTGATTCTGCTCCGTTATTCAACTCACAGTATGTGCGTGCCTTCCAAAGGGTGTAGTAAATGGGTCCTTTACATGAGAGAATGCTTACATTAAACAAATTAAAAAAGGATTGGTAAATATGTGATAGGGATCATAAGGGAATTCATTTGTGTGTGAATGTCCTGCAGTGAAAATGACTCACTCCCCTGCTCTCTCGCCCAACAAAATAAGGTTTTCTTAGCCCTTGTCTACGTAAACTGTGTAGACTTCAAGGCGTGTACTGTATCATAAAAAGCTGTTGTAATTTGTTAGATTCAGGGGACTTTTAGACTTTTTATCCTACCCCTGGAAAAAGATTGGTCTACTTTAATAAAGGCAGCTGCTTAAATTTAGCAATGAATAGGAGGCGTTGGTGTAGCGGTACTGTCACTGGACTAGAAATCCAAAGACCCACGGTAATTAATCATCCAGGGACCTGGGTTCAAATCCCACCATGGCAGATGGTGAAACTTGATCTGGAATTGAAAGTCTAATGATGACCATGAAACCATTGTTGATTGTTATTTTGAAAAAATCATCTGGTTCACCAATGGCTTTTAGGGAAGGAAATCTGCCATCCTTCCCTGGTCTGGCCTACATGTGACTCCAGACCAAAGCAACATGGTTGACTCTGAAGTGGCCCAGCTAGCCACTCAGTTTAAGGGCAGTTAGGGATGGCAACAAACGCTGATCTGGCCCATCACACCCACATCGCATCAAATAATTTTTAAACAATTCTTAATAATCATAAATCTAAATTGTAACCTATTTATCTCTGGCGATGCTGAATCACCGACATGAAGAACCTTTTCAAATACCTCTGGTGCTTCTCTGCGTAATGTGGAGTTACAGAAATATACTGTGCTCCCAGGTCAGCCATGCAGTTGGGGTCATGGGGACTTCTGCTGGTGTTCATTCTTCCTCCTTAAAGCAAAAACATTTGGTGTTCAGCACTATCACTCCCTATGATGTGGCAGAATCTTATATTCTTATAACTCTCACACCCCGAGCTTGCGAAAATACAAATTCAGGCCTACAAGAGATCACTGGATTCTGGTGCTATCAATTCACAATTTGGAGAGCATTTCATTCATGGTAACATCACTATGGCGACAGTAATCAGATCTGAAATTTTAACTTATTAAGAATTGTCAAGTGAGAGTACCTTTAAGAAAGTACCTTTAAGATGGAGTTTGTAATGCAATACACAGAGGCAGCAAAGAGGGAAACATTCTATCGACTCGTCTGACTTGAGCAACAATAACGATGACTACATTTTGCTGACATGGCAAGAAATTAGGTACTATAAACTTGAAGTGATCCAACGTTAATGATGTGTCTTCTTGTAATAACTTAGACCAGGCCTTTGAGATTGGCCAATTAGAATACGAGTTCCCTGATTAGTGGACCAATCAGGGCACCTCTTCTCTGTATATTACCAGGAGTGTCAGATCCTCTGCACTCCCAGTGTAGACAACAAGCTGAACGCACCTGGTCGGGCTGCACTCCCAGTGTAGACAACAAGCTGAATGCACCTGGTCGGACTGTACTCCCAGTGTAGACAACAAGCTGAATGCACCTGGTCGGGCTGCACTCCCAGTGTCGGCACCTAGCTGAATGCACCTGGTCGGGCTGCACTCCCAGTGTAGACACCTAGCTGAATGCACCTGGTCGGACTGCACTCCCAGTGTAGACACCTAGCTGAATGCACCTGGTCGGACTGTACTCCCAGTGTAGACAACAAGCTGAACGCACCTGGTCGGACTGCACTCCCAGTGTAGACAACAAGCTGAACGCACCTGGTCGGACTGCACTCCCAGTGTAGACACCTAGCTGAATGCACCTGGTCGGACTGTACTCCCAGTGTAGACAACAAGCTGAATGCACCTGGCCGGGCTGCACTCCCAGTGTAGACAACAAGCTGAATGCACCTGGTCGGGCTGTACTCCCAGTGTAGACAACAAGCTGAACGCACCTGGTCGGACTGCACTCCCAGTGTAGACAACAAGCTGAACGCACCTGGTCGGACTGCACTCCAGGTGTAGACACCTAGCTGAATGCACCTGGTCGGACTGTACTCCCAGTGTAGACAACAAGCTGAATGCACCTGGTCGGGCTGTACTCCCAGTGTAGACAACAAGCTGAACGCACCTGGTCGGACTGCACTCCCAGTGTAGACAACAAGCTGAATGCACCTGGTCGGGCTGTACTCCCAGTGTAGACAACAAGCTGAACGCACCTGGTCGGACTGCACTCCCAGTGTAGACAACAAGCTGAATGCACCTGGTCGGGCTGTACTCCCAGTGTAGACAACAAGCTGAACGCGCCTGGTCGGGCTGCACTCCCAGTGTAGACAACAAGCTGAATGCACCTGGTCGGACTGTACTCCCAGTGTAGACACCAAGCTGAATGCACCTGGTCGGGCTGCACTCCCAGTGTAGACAACAAGCCGAATGCACCTGGTCGGGCTGTACTCCCAGTGTAGACAACAAGCTGAATGCACCTGGACAGGCTGCCATCCCAGTGTAGACAACAAGCTGAATGCACCTGGTCGGGCTGTACTCCCAGTGTAGACACCTAGCTGAATGCACCTGGCCGGGCTGTACTCCCAGTGTAGACAACGAGCTGAATGCACATGGTCGGACTGTACTCCCAGTGTAGACAACAAGCTGAATGCACCTGGCCGGGCTGCACTCCCAGTGTAGACAACAAGCTGAATGCACCTGGTCGGACTGTACTCCCAGTGTAGACACCTAGCTGAATGCACCTGGTCGGGCTGTACTCCCAGTGTAGACACCAAGCTGAATGCACCTGGTCGGACTGTACTCCCAGTGTAGACACCAAGCTGAATGCACCTGGTCGGACTGTACTCCCAGTGTAGACACCAAGCTGAATGCACCTGGTCGGACTGTACTCCCAGTGTAGACACCTAGCTGAATGCACCTGGTCGGGCTGTACTCCCAGTGTAGACACCAAGCTGAATGCACCTGGTCGGGCTGCACTCCCAGTGTAGACAACAAGCTGAATGCACCTGGTCGGGCTGGACTCCCAGGTGTAGACAACAAGCTGAATGCACCTGGTCAGGCTGCCATCCCAGTGTAGACAACAAGCTGAATGCACCTGGTCGGGCTGTACTCCCAGTGTAGACACCAAGCTGAATGCACCTGGCCGGCCTGTACTCCCAGTGTAGACAACAAGCTGAATGCACCTGGTCGGACTGCATTCCCAGTGTAGACACCTAGCTGAATGCACCTGGTCGGGCTGTACTCCCAGTGTAGACAACAAGCTGAATGCACCTGGTCAGGCTGCACTCCCAGTGTAGACAACAAGCTGAATGCACCTGGTCGGACTGCACTCCCAGTGTAGACAACAAGCTGAATGCACCTGGTCGGGCTGTACTCCCAGTGTAGACAACAAGCTGAACGCACCTGGCCGGGCTGCACTCCCAGTGTAGACAACAAGCTGAATGCACCTGGTCGGACTGCACTCCCAGTGTAGACAACAAGCTGAACGTACCTGGTCGGACTGCACTCCCAGTGTAGACAACAAGCTGAATGCACCTGGTCGGACTGCACTCCCAGTGTAGATAACAAGCTGAATGCACCTGGTCGGGCTGTACTCCCAGTGTAGACAACAAGCTGAACGTACCTGGTCGGACTGCACTCCCAGTGTAGACAACAAGCTGAATGCACCTGGTCGGACTGCACTCCCAGTGTAGACAACAAGCTGAATGCACCTGGTCGGGCTGTACTCCCAGTGTAGACAACAAGCTGAACGCACCTGGTCGGACTGCACTCCCAGTGTAGACACCAAACAGAATGCACCTGGTCGGACTGCACTCCCAGTGTAGACAACAAGCTGAATGCACCTGGTCGGACTGCACTCCCAGTGTAGACAACAAGCTGAATGCACCTGGTCGGGCTGCACTCCCAGTGTAGACAACAAGCTGAATGCACCTGGTCGGGCTGTACTCCCAGTGTAGACACCTAGCTGAATGCACCTGGCCGGGCTGTACTCCCAGTGTAGACAACAAGCTGAATGCACCTGGTCGGGCTGTACTCCCAGTGTAGACAACAAGCTGAACGCACCTGGTCCGACTGCACTCCCAGTGTAGACACCTAGCTGAATGCACCTGGCCGGGCTGCACTCCCAGTGTAGACAACAAGCTGAACGCACCTGGTCGGACTGCACGCCCAGTGTAGACAACAAGCTGAACGCACCTGGTCGGGCTGTACTCCCAGTGTAGACACCAAACTGAATGCACCTGGTCGGACTGCACTCCCAGTGTAGACAACAAGCTGAATGCACCTGGTCGGACTGCACTCCCAGTGTAGACAACAAGCTGAATGCACCTGGTCGGACTGCACTCCCAGTGTAGACACCAAACTGAATGCACCTGGTCGGACTGCACTCCCAGTGTAGACAACAAGCTGAATGCACATGTTCGGGCTGTACTCCCAGTGTAGACACCTAGCTGAATGCACCTGGCCGGGCTGTACTCCCAGTGTAGACAACAAGCTGAATGCACCTGGTCGGGCTGTACTCCCAGTGTAGACAACAAGCTGAACGCACCTGGTCCGACTGCACTCCCAGTGTAGACACCTAGCTGAATGCACCTGGCCGGGCTGCACTCCCAGTGTAGACAACAAGCTGAACGCACCTGGTCGGACTGCACGCCCAGTGTAGACAACAAGCTGAACGCACCTGGTCGGACTGTACTCCCAGTGTAGACAACAAGCTGAATGCACCTGGTCGGGCTGTACTCCCAGTGTAGACAACAAGCTGAATGCACCTGGTCGGGCTGCACTCCCAGTGTAGACAACAAGCTGAACGCACCTGGTCGGACTGCACTCCCAGTGTAGACAACAAGCTGAATGCACCTGGTCGGACTGTACTCCCAGTGCAGACAACAAGCTGAATGCACCTGGTCGGGCTGTACTCCCAGTGTAGACACCAAGCTGAATGCACCTGGCCGGGCTGCACTCCCAGTGTAGACAACAAGCTGAACGCACCTGGTCGGACTGTACTCCCAGTGTAGACAACAAGCTGAATGCACCTGGTCGGGCTGCACTCCCAGTGTAGACAACAAGCTGAACGCACCTGGTCGGACTGCACTCCCAGTGTAGACAACAAGCTGAATGCACCTGGTCGGACTGTACTCCCAGTGCAGACAACAAGCTGAATGCACCTGGTCGGGCTGCACTCCCAGTGTAGACAACAAGCTGAACGCACCTGGTCGGACTGCACGCCCAGTGTAGACAACAAGCTGAATGCACCTGGTCGGGCTGTACTCCCAGTGTAGACAACAAGCTGAATGCACCTGGTCGGGCTGTACTCCCAGTGTAGACAACAAGCTGAATGCACCTGGTCGGGCTGCACTCCCAGTGTAGACAACAAGCTGAACGCACCTGGTCGGACTGCACTCCCAGTGTAGACAACAAGCTGAATGCACCTGGTCGGACTGTACTCCCAGTGCAGACAACAAGCTGAATGCAGCTGGTCGGGCTGTACTCCCAGTGTAGACACCAAGCTGAATGCACCTGGCCGGGCTGCACTCCCAGTGTAGACAACAAGCTGAACGCACCTGGTCGGACTGTACTCCCAGTGTAGACAACAAGCTGAATGCACCTGGTCGGGCTGCACTCCCAGTGTAGACAACAAGCTGAACGCACCTGGTCGGACTGCACTCCCAGTGTAGACAACAAGCTGAATGCACCTGGTCGGACTGTACTCCCAGTGCAGACAACAAGCTGAATGCACCTGGTCGGGCTGTACTCCCAGTGTAGACACCAAGCTGAATGCACCTGGCCGGGCTGCACTCCCAGTGTAGACAACAAGCTGAACGCACCTGGTCGGACTGTACTCCCAGTGTAGACAACAAGCTGAATGCACCTGGTCGGGCTGCACTCCCAGTGTAGACAACAAGCTGAATGCACCTGGTCGGGCTGTACTCCCAGTGTAGACACCAAGCTGAATGCACCTGGTCGGGCTGCACTCCCAGTGTAGACAACAAGCTGAATGCACCTGGTCGGGCTGTACTCCCAGTGTAGACAACAAGCTGAATGCACCTGGTCGGGCTGTACTCCCAGTGTAGACAACAAGCTGAATGCACCTGGTCGGGCTGCACTCCCAGTGTAGACAACAAGCTGAATGCACCTGGTCGGGCTGTACTCCCAATGTAGACAACAAGCTGAATGCACCTGGTCGGGCTGTACTCCCAGTGTAGACAACAAGCTGAACGCACCTGGTCGGACTGCACTCCCAGTGTAGACACCTAGCTGAATGCACCTGGCCGGGCTGCACTCCCAGTGTAGACAACAAGCTGAATGCACCTGGTCGGGCTGCACTCCCAGTGTAGACAACAAGCTGAATGCACCTGGTCAGGCTGCACTCCCAGTGTAGACAACAAGCTGAATGCACCTGGTCGGGCTGCACTCCCAGTGTAGACACCAAGCTGAATGCACATGGTCGGGCTGCACTCCCAGTGTAGACAACAAGCTGAATGCACCTGGCCGGGCTGCACTCCCAGTGTAGACACCAAGCTGAATGCACATGGTCGGGCTGCTGTTGGTTTTGTTAATAAAAGGGATTCTGGTGAAGGGACTTCTGCCTCCGTGGACTTATCATATTTCTGTCGGGAAGGACTGACATTACACATTCCGTAGGTAGACTGTGCACCAAACGGAGATAGAAACACAGGCCGATGTCTTTATTTTCTCAAGACAGTCTTGCAAGAGCCAATTTGCCTGTTTTCTAATCTCTGCTCCAACATACTTCCCACTATTCCTTCAGTCACCACTGTCTTTTGGGCTTATTGCAGCAGAGAACACTATGAAAGCGGGAATATCCTGAAATCCTCACCATCAATGGAATTGGCCCGGGTTGGCCATTGGGACAGCCCTCTCACTATAATTCTCTTACTCAGAGCATGACTGAGGCTGAAGGACGGAGAGCAAATGTGGTAATTGTGGGGGATAGTAAGGATCTGTGCAAGTTGGCCAAAGATGACCAGGGAACGTGCAAAAGGTTTCTGCCGGGGATATGGAGACCAACAGCTGAGAAAATGGGTTTTTCACCAAACGTCAAAGAGCACTTGGATCATTTTGACAGAAATGTGAAAAATGTATTTCGAAAACATAAGAAAATCACTCCCAAAAGTTCCGCAACGTCACTAACACAGGACATCGTTGTGATGACAATGAGAACTGACTTTCTACATCTAAATATTCAAACAAACCCAAACAGCCCTCGCAGGTGGATGTAAAAGATCCCACACAGCTGTTTCAAAGAAGTGAATGAATATTTCCCTTGGCCGGGTGGCCACTGTTTGTCTCTCAATCAACAACACAAAACCAGATCATCATCATTTCCCCAGTGCTGATGGTGGGAACTTGCTGCGTGTAAATTGACTTCTGCATTTCCTACATTATAGCAGTGACTACACTACAAATACAACTGACTGTAAAGAGCTTTCGGACATCCTGAGGTTGCGAAAGGGGCTACATATGCACGTTCTCCCCGTGTCTGCGTGGGTTTCCTCCCGGCACTCCTGTTTCCTCCCACAAGTCCCGAAAGATATGCTTGTTAGGTCAATTGGACATTCTGAATTCTCCCTCTGCGTACCCCAACCTATGCTGGAGTGTGGCGACTAGGGGATTTTCACAGTAACTTCATTGGAGTAAGCCTACTTGTGACACTAATAAAGATTATTATTATGCGAGTTCTGACATATTCGGTTTGTTTGAAGGTTCACATCTGAAATATTAACTTGGTTTTTGACTCAACCAGTCCGTATTTTCTGTTATTGTTCCATTGTTGTATTACTTGAGGTTGAACAATTAAAAATGACTTTTCCACTGCCTTCCATACCGCAGGGATTTCTGTGACTGTTGGTGGGAGCAGTAAGGGAGGCCTGAGTCACCGTTGAGTGAGTGTGAATTTCATAGAATTTACAGTGCAGAAGGAGGCCATTCGGCCCATCGAGTCTGCACCGGCTCTTGGAAAGAGCACCCTACCCAAGGTCCACACCTCCACCCTATCCCCATAACCTAGTAACCCTACCCAACACTAAGGGCAATAAATCAATTCACAATTAATAGGGATCGGTGGGAATAAGAACTGCATCCTTTGGAAGACATTTGAATTGCAAAGATTGCAAAAAAGCACTTATGAAAGAGAGTGCAGCGTAACCTTAAACTATACTGTGAATCTCTGCCAGGAATCGATGGGTGTGGAGCCTGGTTGGGTACAATATGTTGCACCATCTCAGGGTAATTTCATTGAATCAAGATGCCAATATCTGTCTCCCTGCAAATTGTAAGAAATGTGCTTTGCAGTAAATTGCCTGTGAAAAGGGAAACGATAAATAAGCAAAGGTTATTGCATCTTTGCACTAATAAGACTACTAAATTACATTCTATTAGAAATGTGTTTAATCTGGGTCGTTGTAAGAGTGGAGATGACAATGGTTCCTTCAATGGGAATCTGTCGTTATGGGCCAGATTTTTGAAGAGTTGGGATGACCCTGGAGGCAGGGAGAGTCCTGATTCTGGGATTCCTACCCTCCCCCCCCCCCACCCCCATTCACGGTGCTGCCACTTTTCACTGGTGCTGGTGGCGAGCCACACTCTGCACTCCTGGCCTAGCCGGCAACTTTGCATCCCATACACCATGTGCAATTTTTGTGGAGTCAGGCCAGCTTCTTGAGGACATGTTGTTCGTGGCCCCTCAGAGGAATTATGAAACATAATCTGGATTCGGAAACATTTGGGCAGCACGGTAGCATTGTGGTTAGCACAATTGCTTCGCAGCTCCAGGGTCTCAGGTTCGATTCCGGCTTGGGTCACTATCTGCGTGGAGTCTGCACATCCTCCCCGTGTGTGCGTGGGTTTCCTCCGGGTGCTCCGGTTTCCTCCCACAGTCCAAAGATGTGCAGGTTAGGTGGATTGGCCATGATAAATTGCCCTTAGTGTCCAAAATTGCACTTAGTGTTGGGTGGGGTTACTGGGTTATGGGGATAGGGTGGAGGTGTGAGCTTGGGTGGGGTGCTCTTTCCAAGAGCGGTGCAGACTCGATGGGCTGAATGGCCTCCTTCTGCACTGTAAATTCTATGAAACTATGAAACATTTTGGAAGGATTTCCTCCCTTTCCTCCTATCCCCCTTCCATGGCTCCCTACATGCTCACTTTCCCAGTATGCACCATGGAATCAATGAACCATAGAATAACAAAGGCAAGTCTTGAAGTGCACTTCACTTCACAGTTTCTGTTGATATAGTTCAGATGGGCTCATTATGATCGAACGCCAAGCCCCACTAATGCAATCAGCTCCACAAGATCTGCTTCCACAGGTAGAAATGGAGTGTTTGCATTGATTGATGACACCTTTATGCGGCTGTAATAAGTTATTCTTCCTTTGAAATCGATATTTCAATGTTCCTCTGTATGTTTATTTGGACAGCATTAAGAGGTGTGAAGTGAGGCAAAGTTTTTGTTAATGAAATGGTAATGACTCTGACATTTTTAAAAGGTTGTCAAGAGCTGCAGTTTCTCAAAGACGATTTTTTAATGGGTGTTTTTTTGTCCAAAACTTGTCATTGTTATCATGTGGTTCATTGGGTTTGTAATGCATGCTGGGGAGAATGGATATGGATGATGAAGGGGGTCATGGAAGGGACATGGCGGTGGCATTGGGAGTGGTTACCGTGTGGG
Source organism: Scyliorhinus torazame (assembly GCF_047496885.1). Lineage (NCBI taxonomy): Eukaryota > Metazoa > Chordata > Chondrichthyes > Carcharhiniformes > Scyliorhinidae > Scyliorhinus > Scyliorhinus torazame. The sequence goes on from NC_092722.1 coordinate 121,767,298, forward strand.
TGAAGTATAGAAGGCATATCAGCCGCTAAAAGTAGAATGAAATCCCAGAGAATGGAGGCAAGCTTCCAGGCCAAGTCGCCCCAAAACTCACCCAACTCAGCTCCATCCAAACTACCTACGGAGGAGACGGGCCTGGCTCCTACCTCCCTGGAATGGGACAATAAGGTAGGCAGGGACACTTTTAAAGGAGATGGGCCTGTCGAGTTGGCAGATTTCTGGACTTGAGCTTCCCGCCTCAATGGGAAAATCCAGCCGTACAAAAACGGTGCGAAAATACAGGACAACAATATATTTCTGCCTGAACAGAGAATTGGCATTGCAAATTATTGCAGGAATAGGCAGGAAACATGGTGAAGTGTGAAAATTTAATTTGAAGCCATCAATTAAGTTGTCTGATACACCCACCCACTCCCCAGTATAAAAGTCAATGGAACACAAAATCAGATTTGATCTAAAACATGTCCCAACACCCACCTCCTTGGATTAGATTAGATTCAGGGCTACTGACGCAGTGCAGCACTTTTGGGTAACATGCTGAACTCTGTCTACCAGGAGAATGGCAGCAGAGTTCTCCCAGTGTCCTGGCCAATACTTTATGCCTCAACCAACACCACAAAAACAGATTATTACATAGAGGTTACAGCACATAAACAGGTCATTCATCCCAACTGGTCCACGTTGATGTTTAGGCTCCAAATGGGCCTCCTTCCTGATCTGGTTACTGTGCAAAAATTGGCTGCTGCGTTTGTCTATTCAACCACAGGAACTGTGCAGATGCGATTCACTAGCTGTGAAATGTTCTGTGTTGCTAGGCCAATGCAAGTTCATTCTGTTCTAACATGTGTTACAAAGAGGTCAAACAGAAAGAGGCCATTCAGCCCATCATGCCTCTGTCAGCTCTTTAAATCACCATGCCAACTTGCATTATTTATGATCGCAATATGAAAATCTATGACTATGCCACCTGAGGGATACATACATAGAAAATAGGAGCAGGAGGAGCCATTCGACCCTTCGAGCCTGCTCCCCTATTCATTATGATCATGCCTGATCATCCAACTCTATAGCCTAATCCTGCCTATCCCCATATCCTTTGAGCTTCTTTGTCCCAGGTGCTTTACCTATCTGCTTCTTGGCAATATACAATGTTTCGGCCTCAACCACTTTCTATGGTAGCAAATTCGACAGGTTCACCACTCTCTGGGTGAAGAAATTTCTCCTCATCTCAGTCCCAAATAGTTCACCCCATATCCTCAGACTGTGATCCCTAGTTCTGGAAACATCCTTCCTGCACCTGTCCTGTCTAGTCCTGTTAGAATTTATAGGTTTCTATGAGATCCTCCCCCCTCATTCTTCTGAATTCCAGCGAATACAATCCTAACTGACTCAATCTCTCCTCATACGTCAATCCCCCCATCCCAGGAATTAGTCGGCTAAACCTATGCTGCACTCCCTCGGGAACAACAACATCCTTCCTCAGATAAGGAGACCAAAACTGCACACAGTATTCCAGATGTGGCCTCACCAAGGCTAGACACCCCTGCTCCTTTACTGGAGGCACACCCAGGGCATGCACCAGGAAAGCAGTTAAGATCAAAGTGAATCTGATCTGCATATTTGATGGACGTATGAAGATTAGAAATTGAACTCGTCCCTCCCTGTGTTTATTTCAGACGGTAAGCAGCTGCCACCTGGTGGGCAGGTGGAGGAGCTGCAGCCTGAAAGTCTCGCATTGAAATTAGCGAGAATAGGCCCCGCCCCCAGAAATGTATCAATTTCCAGATGGTGGGGTCACGTGCTCTGGGACTCGCTTCCGCACTGACCTGCACCTCTCGCCTTGTCCCATACAACTATTTGCAGCTTGTTCGGTAACTCTCTACGGAAGAGGAAAGCGGACAGGCTGCCAGTGACACCCGCACCGACGATTAGCACCCGAGCCATAGCTTTTCAAGGCTAGACGCAGCCGGCGTCGGCAGGTCTGGCAGATCTTTCCCAGCCCCACAGCAGAGACAGCCTGCTGACACTGTCCGAGCAAATCTTTCCCCGGGATTACTGATAGATTAAACCCGGCACCCAGCAATTAAAGACACATCACACCATGGCACCCAGCAATTACAGACACATAACATCCTGGCACCCAGCAATTAAAGACACATCACACCCTGGCACCCAGCAATTACAGACACATCACACCCTGGCACCCAGCAATTAAAGACACATCACACCCTGGCACCCAGCAATTACAGACACATAACATCCTGGCACCCAGCAATTAAAGACACATCACACCCTGGCACCCAGCAACTAAATACACGTCACACCCTGGCACCGAGCAATTAAAGACACATCACACCCTGGCATCGAGCAATTAAAGACACATCACACCCTGGCACCCAGCAATTAAAGATGGGCCGAATGGACTCCTTCTGCACTGCAAATTCTATGATATCTATGATATTCTGGCACCCAGGAATTAAAGACACATCACACCCTGGCACTCAGGAATTACAGACACATCACACCCTGGCACCCAGGAATTAAAGACACATCACACCCTGGCACCCAGGAATTAAAGACACATCACACCCTGGCACCCAGGAATTAAAGACACATCACACCCTGGCACCCAGCAATTAAAGACACATCACACCCTGGCACCCAGCAATTACAGACACATCACATCCTGGCACCCAGGAATGAAAGACACATCACACCCTGGCACCCAGAAATTAAAGACACATCACACTCTGGCACTCAGGAATTACAGACACATCACACCCTGGCACCCAGGAATGAAAGACACATCACACCCTGGCACCCAGACATTAAAGACACATCACACTCTGGCACTCAGGAATTACAGACACATCACATCCTGGCACCCAGGAATGAAAGACACATCACACCCTGGCACCCAGAAATTAAAGACACATCACACTCTGGCACTCAGGAATTACAGACACATCACACCCTGGCACCCAGGAATGAAAGACACATCACACCCTGGCACCCAGCAATTAAAGACACATCACACCCTGGCACTCAGGAATTAAAGACACATCACACCCTGGCACCCAGGAATGAAAGACACATCACACCCTGGCACTCAGGAATTAAAGACACATCACACCCTGGCACTCAGGAATTAAAGACACATCACACCCTGGCACTCAGGAATTAAAGACACATCACACCCTGGCACTCAGGAATTAAAGACACATCACACCCTGGCACTCAGGAATTAAAGACACATCACACCCTGGCACCCAGGAATGAAAGACACATCACACCCTGGCACCCAGACATTAAAGACACATCACACTCTGGCACTCAGGAATTACAGACACATCACATCCTGGCACCCAGGAATGAAAGACACATCACACCCTGGCACCCAGAAATTAAAGACACATCACACTCTGGCACTCAGGAATTACAGACACATCACACTCTGGCACCCAGGAATGAAAGACACATCACACCCTGGCACTCAGGAATTAAAGACACATCACACCCTGGCACTCAGGAATTAAAGACACATGGGTGAAATGGTGCCTTTGTGGTACTGTCACTGGATTGGTTCTCCAGAGCAGTGGTGGGAAACCTGTGGCTCGGGGGCACATGTGGCCCATCTGGGTTCTGAGTGCAGTCCGTGAGACATTTTCGTAACCATTGCCCATATTCAGAGTTGCCACATTCCGCTGGTTTCCATCCACATCGATGTTTTCCTCCCAGTGTGACTGAAGTGAATCGCACGTAGAATCATAGAATTTACAGTGCAGAAGGCCATTCGGCCCATCGAGTCTGCACCGGCCCTTACAAAGAGCACTCTACTGAAGCCCACGTATCTACCCTATCCCCGTAACCCCGTAACTCCCACTTAACATTTTTTGGACACTAAGGGCAATTTAGCATGGCCAATCCACCTAACCCGCACATCTTTGGACTGTGGGAGGAAACTGGAGCACCCGGGGGAAACCCACGCAGACACGGGGAAAATGTGCAGACTCCGCACAGACAGTGACCCAGCCGGGAATCGAACCTGGGATCCTGGAGCTGCGAAGCAACTCTGATAACCAATGTGTTACCGTGCTGCCCCAAATTAAAGTCCATGTAAAGCAAAGGCAAGTGAAGTGAGGTGTGTGCTGATTATGCACAACATTGTCCATGAGTGCCGAGCACTCCCTCTGCGCCTAAAGTGTAAATATTTATTTTGCTTTTACCATTCGAAGTTGATAACAGTTCTATTAATATATAAATGATTCAGCATTTCCTACAACTCGTCATGAAATATTCGGTCTGTATTTAATCTTATTCATGGGGTCATGGTTAGTGAACAAGCCCGATTTCAATCTTGCGGCCCTCTGAGATGAAGGTGGGTCTCTCATGCGGCCCACTCATTAACCTAGGTTACCCATCACTAATCCAGAGTGAACAAAAGCTCATTGGAGGATGAGGCTGGCTTGGGGGGCATTGAAACTGTCCAGTCCGGTGGTGAACAATGGAATGATTGAGGTTTTCAGCAGCGTAGGTGGATGAGGCAGGTGATGTAAGAAAGGTGGAATGTTTGGAGAAAGAAATCATTGTGCAGAAATTTAACCACGACAGAAATCTGGAGGATCTCAGCGCAGTTAGTGCTATTGATCAAATAGAAAACTGACTCGAACCGTGTAGACTAGGAGCAAAGTAATCCTTTAACAAATATATATATATTTTATTCCAAGCAATTCAAACACATCAACAAAACGCAAATAAACAAAGTACGTACAATTTCTCCCTTTCAATTCCCAACCCCCCCCCCCCCCCAACGATGAACACTTCCTCAAACACAGACAGGAACGGCCTCCAACGCACTTGAAACACCTCCTCTGACCCCCTAAGGACGAACTTTATCTTCTCCAGCTTAAGATTTTCATTCAAATCCCCCAACCAAGCCGTGACCCCTGGCAACGCTGCCGACCTCCAGTTCAGTAGTATCTGTCACCGGCACTCAGAGAGGCATAGGCCACAACATCGGCCCCCTTCTCCTCCTGCAGCCCTGGCGCTCCGACAACCCAAAGATCGCCACCGTAGGACCCTGCGTCATCCTGACCCCACAACCCCCGACAAACTCTCAAGCACTGCCTCCCATAAACTACTGAACTTTGCACCCCCCCCCTCCAAAACATGTGTACATGGTTCACCAGCCCCCTCCCACACCTCTCGTACATATCTTCTACTCCTGGAAATAACCTGTTCATCGGGGTCCGCACAGGCGGAGGTTGAGTTGATTCGGTGCATTATCTCACTCCAGATTCCCCACCCCATCTCGATCCCCGACTCTTCCTCCCACTTGCGCTTGATCCCTTCCATTAGGGCTGACTCCTTCTCTCCCAACCAACCATAAATATTCCCAATCCTCCCTTCTCTCCACTCATCTGGGGACAAGCAATTTCTCCAACTGCATAAAGTCCAGCAGCCAAGGAAAAATCCTGCTCCTTCCAGGATCGAAACTCATTCCCGCTCAGCAACTCAAACCTCCCTCGCACTTCCTCCAGCCCCACAAACGTACCTTCCACAAACAGGTCTCTAACCCATTCTATCCCTTACTCCCGCCATCTTCATTCATCCCATCCAATCCCCCGGTGCAACCTATGGCTCTCATAACAATGGGGCCAATACTGGCATATGTCCTAATTCAAAGTGTCTCCTCAACTTATTCCCGATCCTAACAAAAATCACCACCACTGAACCTCTCCTCTACTTCCCCCGAGGAAAATGGTAATGGAGACTTCGCCAGAGTTCTCAAGCTTGTCCCCCCAACAAGTCCAAACCCCCATCCCACCACCATCGTCTCATCCTCTCGGCATTTGCCACCCAATAATAATGCAGCAGGTTAGAGAGCGCCACTTCCCCTCCCACCTCCTTCTTTGAAATAGAGCCCTGCTAATGCTCAGTATCTTGCCTACCCAGACAAACCCCAAGATCAGTTTGTCCACCCTTTGAAAAAATGCCTTGGGAAGGAAAATTTGAGAGGCACTGAAAAATAAACGAGAACCTTGGCAACACATTCATCTTTACTGCCTGCAGACTCCCCACTAATGTCAAGTGTAGGGTGTCCCCTCTTTTGAAATCCCCCCTAACCCCCTCCTATCAGACCCGTCAAGTTCCACGCATGCATGGTGGCCCAGTCATGCGCCACCTGAATCCTTAGATACCAAATTCTAACCTTATCCTTAGATACCAATTTGCTTCGGTTCACTAGCATCTCCTGCTAGCATGGCAACTCCCACCTGGGGGTCCAGACAAAGGCCCCACCAACGTCTTCCAACCTATCCATCCCCCCCCCCCCCCAATTCCTCTTGCGCCGTGTCAATCCCTCCCCAACCCATCCCCATATCCCCTCCCTCAATGTACTGTACACACAATAGTACAAAACACACCAAAGAAGCCCCCGTACCCACCTTGTGTGCGAGGTTGGGGCTGATACAGCTGAAAGTGGTATATAGAGTACACCTTACAAGGGCGAGGATGAGCCAGCTCTTTGAGGGGGTAGAAGATGTGTGAACATTGCAGGGGGGGGCCGCAAACCACATTCATATGTTTTGGTCCTGTCCAAAGCTGGAGGATTACTGGAAGGAGGTTTTTAGGGTAATTTCTAAAGTGGTGGACGTAAAACTGAACCCTGGCCCATGGGAGGCCATATTCGGGGTGTCGGACCAGCCGGGATTGGAAATGGGTGCGGAGGCAGATGTTGTAGCCTCCGCCTCATTGATCACCCGAAGGTGGATCCTGTTAGGGTGGAGATCAACCTCTCCACCCTGTGCCCTGGCGTGGCGGGGGACCTGCTGGAATTCTTGACTCTTGAGAAGGTCAAATTTGAACTGAGGGGAAGGATGGAGGGGTTCTACAACTCATTGGCGTTATTCATGATGCACTTTCGAGAATTGGATTAGACCGAACATTAGGGGTGGAGGGGCTGGGAGAGTTGGGGGGAGGGGGGGGCTGTATGTGTTAATGGCGACTATGGGTGATTCCTGATTCCTTTTTGTCATTTGTTTATGTTAACATGCGGGCTGCTGTTTGGGGGTTTGGTGGGAGGATGGGATCATTGTTATTGATATGGGGATTGACATTGCATTCGTTACGATTATTGTTTATTGTTGATGGGTGTAAATGTGGGAGAAAATGTGAAAAAGGAGGAGAATAAAAATATTTTGTCAAAAGAAGTATACAAAATTATCAATTATCCTCAAGGACCCGCGTACATAACCAATCATAAACTTTACAAAGGGTACAAAAAGGCACAATAATGTACAAAAGGTGCAAAAAGATACAAAAGGTACAACAAAGTACACAAGATACAAAAAGGTATAATAGGTACAAATTTCCCCCAAAAAGTACAGACAGTACAAAAGTCCCTTAGCCCTTCCCTAATCCGTGCTCCTTTAAGAAGTCATTAGCCTCCTCCAGCGTCAAGAAGGGATATTCCCGGCCCTCAAAATTTACCCAAATTTTGGCCAGGTACAGCACCCCATACCGAACCTTGCACTAAAAAGTGTTGCCTTAGCCCAATTAAACCCTATTTAACCCCGCCCATCTCTTGACCAGGTCGGCACCAATGTCCTGGTAGATGCGAATCTGACGCCTTCCCAGTTGCAGTCCCAATTCACCTTGGCCCACCTCAAGATCTTTTCTTTGTCCTGAAACTTGTGCGTACGGACAATTATCACCCGCAGCCGATCACCAGCCCTCGGGTTCTGCCTCAAGGACCTGTGACCACGGTTCACCTCCAGGGCCTTGTCAAACGCCCTCTCCACCTTCACAGACGTCTTTGCGATGTAGCCTGTAGCACTCATTCCCTCCACTCCCTCCGACAGGCCCACAATACGAAGATTTTGCCGTCGCGACCGATTCTCTTGGTCATCCACTCACACACGGAGCACTTTGCAGACATTCCCCAGGATCGCCATCTCCGCCTCCGAAGACACAATCCGGTCACTCTGACCGGACGCCACCTTTCCCATCTTCTGGATCGTCGCTCCTTGCACCTCCAAGCATTTCTTCACGGGATCCAAGGTCCCTCAAAGAGGTACTACTGCCCCTTCAACCAACCATGCTCCCTGCATAACCTTTTGTGGCTGCCAAAATTCTTCCTCAATAAAACTCATCAATTGCTCCACCAGTAGTTTAACTGTAGATGACGACCCTTCCCCCTCCGCCATCTTCCCAACTTGTGCTGCGCCTCGAGTCTCCTCCAACTCCTGGGCCAGGACTCTCACCGGGTTTGATACCCTGTGGACATTCCAATCCGGGGGAGAAACAGTCACCTTCCACTCTCCTCACACTTTATCATCAAAACTCCCCATTGATTGGGTAAAAGGGATCAAAACCGACACCTCCAGGCAGGAGCCACCTCGTGTGAGACCGATCAGACCATTGCCACCGCTGGATGTCGAGCAAGGTAACCCTGTTGTGGAATGCACTCAAAGAAACAGGAAAGATCACAGGGAACATAGAAAAATTCCCAAAAGTGGCAGAAAGTGAAGTGTAACATTGGTCTCGGGAATAGAAGCCATAATGTTGGTCCAACTGATTATGACAAATTGCTCAGTACGGAAAAGGATAATCCTTCACAATTGGCCAATTGTCATTCCATTTGACCTGACAAAGCATATTAGAGTTATACTGCACCTCACCAAATTCAGGCGACAAATGCATTAGAAAGAGAGAAAAAAAGAGTATAGATGAGCCAAAAAGTAAATGGCAATATTTCATCTAAAAGATGGAGCAGTCAGTGGGCCATTTGCTAAAAGAATGGATATGATTCAAATACTGTCATTGACTTTTATCCAGTGAATACTATAATTTTGTAAATATGATGCTCTGTTAATCTGGCTGAGGTAATGTGCTCCTGTGACATTAAGAACAAGATTATTATGATAATGACCTAAGATCAGCATTAGTCACTTGATCACTGCAGTCTGATTAACTGACTGTATATTGGTATTAACTGTAGTGCTGTAGGCATAGTTACAGAAAGTAATACACTGAATGGTGCCTTGTCCAACCTCAGAGATGAGTTATGAGTTAATGGTAATCATCCAGTCTTGTACTTTGTTCATGCTAATTACCAAAGTAGGACTGGATTCTTTTAATTGAGCCAATTTATGTTGGATGAGTCAAGAGCCACATTCAGCATCATTATACGGACATGAATAGTAATCTTGAACCAATTTTCCCTCAGTGGATGTATGTGGGATCTCGGGAGGAGCAATTAGTCATTTTTCTCGGTGGGTAGAATATCCTGTTGGAAATGGGATGTAGCTTAACTGTAATGGGTATAAACCAAGATGATCCGATGTAATGCGACAGAATTACTAGGCCAGGACTAGCATGTGAGTGGTGGGTGTCTTAGCTCATATTCTCACCTCTGTGACAGGAGGCTGGTTCAAATCTTGCTTCACAGACTCCAGAATAAAATATGTTTGTTTATTGGTAGGTAAAGATTTTGTGGTGGAAATGCTGGCTCGCCTCGTGGGGAAGGAGTCTCATCTTGTGTTGTCACTGAAACTTTTAGAATGCACAACACTCTGTCAAACCTTGTCCTGAAAGTTAGACATGTAGTTAAGGAAACACACTGACTGCTACACTGTTGAGAGTTGCCACTTTTTTGCATACCCTAGCCACATCTGCCCTCTAGGGTGTGAAATCCCTTGACTTTATTGAAAGTCCAGCAGGGGATTTCTCCCTGATGTCCAAGACATGGGTTTATCCCCCAACTCAGATTCAATTAACAGGTAATCTCTTTGTATGAACATGCAGATTGGCTATCAGACAATCGGAGAATCCTTACAGTGCAGAAGGAGGCCATTCGACCCATCGAGTCTGCACCCGACCTTCTGAAAGAGCATCCTACCTCGGCCCGCTCCCCTGCCCCATCTCCATGATCCCACCTAATCTTTGGACACTAAGGGGCAATTTAACATGGCCAATCCACCTAAACCGCACATCTTTGGGCTGTGGGAGAAAACCGGAGCATCCGGAGTAAACCCAAGCAGACACGGGGAGAACATGAAAATTCCACACAGACAAATCAAACCTGTATTTCCTCCATTACAACAATGACAATGCTTTAAAAGGCTTAATTTGCCGCAAAGTTCACTGGAACATCCTGGGGATGTGCAAGCTGTTGTAAATAATTTCTTTCTTCGTTGATGGTTGGGCAATGGCAGTGTAGCCCCCATTTGTTTTGTAGCTCTAGAACAAGTCTTCGGTGCTCTGCTGTGAGGATATTAAGCCTGTTTCCCTGACGTTGGTCTCTCCTGCTGCCTCCCTGTCCATCATTGTGAAAAATCTGCATCTCTTCCAAGAATTGATCTATCCACCTATCTTCTTCTCCAGAAAAGAACATTATTTTAGATTTATCTTTTAACAAAATCTAGCCGATGTAACTGTCAATTCTTAATGAGATTGCAGCTAAATATCCTCTCTGCCGTGACAGGATTTATTTTTAAAAGTAAATAATTTATGTTAATGTAAACAAAATACTTTTAGAATTAATCTCTCGAATTTAAGGTGATAATGCTGAGGTATGACCTGAACAATTCTCCACTAAGTCTGGTATCACACAAGGTGGTTTCTGTAGTGATCTTTACATGGGTATGTACAGAAGGGGCTGATGGGTAATGGAAAGACCACTAGGGGGCAGCACTGGTGTGTATAAAAGGGGGACGCAAGCAGCCCTCTGGTCTCTTTGGCTGATTTGACTGTGAGGAGAACAGAGGCAGAGATTTTCTCTCAGGGCTGCTAGTGTGGCCAGGCCTAGTTGTAGAGCATAGAAAGGTTGTAACCTTTCCATTAGTACAGTTCTTAAAGTAAGAACTCACGCAGTTATTTAAGTTGTGTTGCTCAATAAACCTTCTGTAAAACTTCTGGACGACTTGGAGCCTTCTTCCAAAGCCTCTACCGTAACTGAGTTGAGTAGCACAGATTAGTTGAGTAGCCTTACAGGTAACAAAACATGGTACCAGATTGGCTTTAATTGGACAGTACTAGATAGATTAGGTGAGAGACCAGAAAGAACCAAAACAAGCAGCAAAAGTAACGGACCGGCCACTCAACTGTGGAAGACTTCACAGCATTTTGATTCCGAACAACCTACCGAAGCGATGGACCAGACGCCACTTCCAGAGTTGGTGAAAACTACCGGCAATTTAAATAGTAACTGGAAAATGTATAAACAGCAGCTTCAGATATACATGGTGGCTACTGCCCTAAATGCAGCTCCCGACGGGAGAAAGATTGGGATATTACTCTCAACGGCAGGCCGGCAAGCTGTAGACATTTTTAACTCATTTACATATGGTGACAATGAAGATAAAACTAGCTTCCAAGTGATAATAGCAAAATTTGATGAACACTATAAATCACAGTCAAATGAAATCATGGAACAATTTAACCTGCGTAACAGATTCCACAAAAACGGGGAGACTATCTCTAATTTTGTCACAGATCTCCGCTTGCTAGCACAAGGCTGTAACTATGCTGATGTAACAGACTCCATCATCAGGGATCAATTAATCTCTGGTCTCTCAGATGAAAATTTAAGGGAATCATTAATGCAGCAAAATGATTTAACTTTAAAAACTACCATAGCAAAATGCTTACAGCAAGAATAGAAAAAACAGCAATACCTGGAGTTTCTTGAGAAAAAAACATGGAGAAAGTACTCCACGAGGTAGAAGATGTTAAAATGGTGTCCTCTCCTCACAGCCCTTCTTTCCCGGCCGCTGGCGCCCATTACAGCATGTCTGCACATGCGCGCAGTCAGGAGAAACGCAATCACGCAAGATCCCGGTATGCGCATGCGCAAGAAGCTGCGCATGCACAGTATGTAAAGTACTGACCCCAGCCAGAAGAGCGAGTCGCGCTTGCGCGATCACTGCCGACGCGTGACGTCACGGACGCCATGACATGTTACCGCTGAGGCACCGCCCATTTAAAAGGGAAATGTCCTACACTAGGGAAAAAATGTTTAAAGTGCTCTAAGATGAATCATTTTGCCTCCCAGTGTCAGTCCACAGCCAAATATTACTCTCCAATGCAAAGACATGGAAACTTCAAGGTTCACACAGTAGATGCAATGGACACTGAGACACCCGAAGAAAACTTTCCCGACCACAAAGAGTTCCACTCCTGGGAGAACACATACGGCGTTGGAATCATAAATGCCGCAGAGGAACCGCACAAGCTGACCACACAGCCTCAATACGTGCATACCATTGAATTCACAAGCGAACGGTATAAGTGAACATCTCCCCAATTACATTCAAGCTTGACACAGGAGCATCCGCGAACTTGATGACAAGCGAAGATCTCGCATCCATCCCAGGGACACACGAGATGATACCTGCTGCAAGCAAGTTAACAGACTACAATGGCAACCAGATCACCTCGAGGGGATCATGCCACCTACAAGTAGTTCATAAGAAAGTCACGAAAGGACTACGTTTTGAGATCGTGCACGACAAAAGAACTTCACTGTTAGGTGCTCAAGCCTGCAAGGATTTGAGGCTGATACAAAGGATTTTCATGAACACGGTTGACTCATTACGACTGGCCGTTGCCATCCAGCTGCTTTTGAGTGAGTATCCTGATGTCTTTTGTGGCATGGGTACGTTACCCGACATGTACAAAATCCTGCTCAAAGACGATGTAACACCGGTCATTCATGCACCAAGGAGGGTACCAGCTCTGTTGCGGGACAAGCTAAAAGCAGAACTCCAACGCATCCAATCTCAAGGCATCATATCACAGTTCACACAGCTGACTGGCTGGGTCAGCTCATTGGTGTTTGTCAAGAAGCCGTCCTGTGAACTCTGAATCTGTTTAGATCCCAAAGACTTGAACAAAAACATTCTCAGGGAGCACTACCCTATTCCCAAGCGAGAGGCGATGACGAGCAAAATGTCGAAGGCTTGCATATTCACCAAACTTGATGCCTCATAAGGCATCTGGCAGATGCAGCTCGATGATTCCAGCCGACTGCTGTGTACCTTCAACACACCGTTTGGATGTTATTGTTATAATCAAATGCCCTTCGGGATTATCTCTGCATCCAAAATATTTCACAGAATTATGGAGCAGATGACAGAAGGCATTGAAGGCGTCCGTGTATATGTTGATGATATCATAATATGGTCAATGACAGAGGAAGACCACATTGCTCGGTTAAAACAAGTCTTCCAAAGACTCTACCAATTTGGGCTGAAGCTCAACCAAGCCAAGTGCACCTTCGCACGTTCATCTCTGACCTTCCTGGGTGACACGATATCAGAGCACGGGGTGAAGCCGGACGCTGAGAAGATCACAGCAATTCAGAACCTGCAGCGGCCACGTGACAAGAAAGCGGTGCTCAGGTTCCTGGGATTCATCAACTTCCTCGGCAAGTTCTAACCTAGCAGCACGGACGACGGCGTTCGGACAAGTGATAAGGAAGGACACGGTGTTTGACTGGACTCCACGCCACCAAGACGAGTGGGTGGATCTGAAGCACCAATTGATGGCAGCTCCATTGCTGGCATTCTTTGACCCGGTAAAACCCACAAACTTCTCCAGTCAACATGGAATTGGTGCGGTGCTACTTCAACAGAATGACCAGTCGGACTGGGTCCCATTGGTTTACGCTTCTCGAGCGATGACCGCCACAGAGTGCAGGTTTGTACAGATAGAGACGGAGAGCCTGGGATTGATCACGGGTATCACAAAATTTCACCACTATGTGTATGGTCTTCCCACATTTCTAGTGGATACTGATCATAGGCCACTGCTCAACATTGTCAACAAAGATCTCAGTGACATGACGTCGCACCTACAACGCATGATGATGAAGTTGCGGAGGTACGACTTCACGCTGGTCTACACTCCTGGGAAGGATGTAATAATAGCTGACCAGCCCCCATCCGGAAGATGGACGCGGACGTTGTCACCTGGAGCCAGAGCAGGGAGATCAGCTGCACGGGAGTCATGAGCCGCCTTGTGCTGTGCACGAGGCAGCTGCATCCGGCGAAGGATCGGAACGTGGTCGAGGTCTGGGACATGGATTGACGGCACCGTCGTCCCCAGGGTACGACCCATGAGTAACTGGGCTGGCGACAGGCCAGCGGGGTGGAGCGATAGGCCAGCAAGGCAAGGTGAAATCAGACCCAGCATCGGCAGCCTTGCATAGGAGCCGTTTGATGATATATACTCCCTTCTCCGCTTTGCCGTTGGATTGGTGGTACAGGGCACTGGATGTCACATGGGCAAAATTGTACCGCCTGGCAAAGTTGGACCATTCCTGGCTGGCGAAGCAGGGGCCATTGTCCGACATAACCATGAGCGGGATGCCGTGTCGAGCAAATGTTTCTTTACATGCACGAATGACGGCAGACGAGGTGATGGCGTGCAACCGTATCACCTCCGGGTAATTCAAAAGTAGTCCACGATCAGGACATAGTCTCTACCCAGCGCGTGGAACAGGTCGATGCCCACCTTGGTCCAGGGTGACGTGACCAACTCATGGGGTTGCAGGGTCTCACGTGGTTGGGCCGGCTGGAAGCGCTGACAAGTGGGGCAGTTTAGCACTGTGTTGGCTATGTCCTCATTAATGCCGGGCCAGTACACTGCCTCTCGGGCCCGTCAGCGGCACTTTTCCACGCCAAGGTGGCCCTCATGTACTTGTTCCAACATGTACAAGTTGGCGCATGCTATGCGGGATGACAATGCGGTCCAGTTTTAGAAGAATCCCGTCTACTACCGCCAGATCATCTCTGATATTATAGAACTGAATACATTGGCCCTTGACCCACCCGTCCGTTAGATGACACATGACACGCTGCAGCAAGGGGTCAGCCGCTGTCTCGCGGCGAATTTGGACGAGACATTCATCCGTGGCAGGTAGATTGGAGGCCGCGAATGCCACATGGCCGTCAACCTGGCAGACAAATCCCACTGGGTCACATGGAGTGTTGACTGCCCTGGAGAGAGCGTCAGCAATGATGAGGTCTTTGGGGTGTATACCAGCTGGAAGACATATCGCCGGAGCTTGAGAAGAATACGCTGGAGGCGAGGCGTCATATCGTTCAAGTCTTTCTGTATTATATTGACCAGCGGGCGATGGTCAGTCTCGACAGTGAATTGAGGAAGTCCGTAGACATAATCGTGAAACTTAACCACACCGGTCTGAAGGCCCAGGCACTCCTTTTCTATCTGCGCGTAGCGCTGCTCCGTGGGGGTCATCGCACGTGACACATATGTAACGGGGGCCCATGATGAGGCCTCATCACGTTGAAGGAGCACTGCCCCAATGCCGGATTGACTGGCATCGGTCAAAATCTTGGTCTCCTTTGCTGGATCAAAGAAAGCTAAGACCGGGGCCGTGGTCAGTTTTGCTTTGAGTTCTCTCCATTCGTGCTCGTGGGCAGGGAACCATTGGCAGTCTGTCGTCTTCCTGACCAGGTTCCTGAGAGCCGTGGTATGAGAGGCGAGGTTAGGGATACATTTCCCTAAAAAATTGACCATGCCCAGAAATCGGAGGACCACCTTCTTGTCCTCTGGTGTTTTCATAGCTGTGATGGCAGCTACCTTGTCCGCATCCGGCTGCACACCCAATTGGGAGATGTGGTCCCCGAGGAACTTGAGTTCCGTCTGACCAAAAGAGCATTTGGCCCTGTTGAGGCAGAGGCCATACTCATGTATACGTCTGAATACGCGCTGGAGGCGACTAACATGCTCCTGCGGGGTGATGGATCAAATGATTATGTCATCGACATAGACGCGAACACCTTCAATGCCTTCCATTATTTGTTCCATAATCCTATGGAACATTTCTGATGAAGATATGATCCCGAACGGCATCCTGTTGTAACAATATCTGCCAAAGGGGGTATTAAATGTGCAAAGTTTCCTGCTGGATTTGTCGAGCTGGATTTGCCAGAATCCTTTTGAGGCGTTGAGTTCGGTGACGAGCTTGGCGCGAGCCATCTCACATGTGAGCTCTTTGCGCTTGGGAATTGGATAGTGCTCCCTCATGATATTGCGATTTAGATCTTTGGGATCAATGCAAATTCTCAATTCGTCGGAAGGCTTTTTTACACATACTATGGAACTGACCCAGTCGGTCGGTTCTGTGAATTGGGAATTCACTCCTTGGTTCTGGAGGTCCTGCAGCTGCTGCTTGAGGCGGTCCTTAAGGGGTGCTGGGACCCTGCCAGGTGCGTGCACCACAGGCGTGGCATTCGGTTTTAATAAAATCTTGTAGGTGTACGGGAGCGTGCCCATGCCCTCGAAGACTTCGCGGTTCTGGTTGATAATGGCGTTGAGCTGCGCCCTGAAGTCGGTGTCCTGAAAGGCAGACGCGTCAGCAGGAGAGAGAACTAGGTTCAACAGCTTGCATGCCTGCGCGCCAAGCAGGGAGGCTTTCGAGGAGCCCACGATTTCAAAGGGAAGGATGGCTTTGTGTGACTTTTGCGTCACTTCGAGCTGACACGAGCCGCTGGCAGCAATGGCATTGCCATTATAATCTAATAGCTGGCAGGCTGATGGGAAGATGGCTGGTTTGACACAAAGGCTTTGGAGGTCAGACCGCTCAAGGAGATTGGCGGAGGCACCAGTGTCCAGGCGGAATCGTATTTGGGACTGGTTGACCGTAAGGGTGGCACACCACTCATCGTCTGGATCAATGCTGTATACCGATAGAGGCTGGATTCTTTGCTTCGGGGACACCCTGTTTTTTGTAACCATACCGATTCGAAAAGGGTCCTCGGTGTCAATATCGGGTAGTAGGTGGCATCGGACTCGGTGACCGTGGGTTGAATGGCCCAGACATCCCTGCGAGGCTGGCCGGAGCGATACGAATTGGCAGGCCGAGCTGATCTGCATAAAGCAGCATAGTGGCCAAGTTTGCCACATCTCAGGCATTTGGCAAGGCATTGCCGCTGGGCGGAGCCACAGCTGCCGTACGTTGTAGCGTCAGTACGTTCGCTGCGCCACCACGCATGCGCGTTGCGGCTGTAGGTGGTGCGCACCTGCACAGTACGTTCGTCGACGTCGCCGGCCGCTCGTTCGGTGCGCACAAGCGCAGGAGTCTGCGAAAAGCGCGCAAAATGGCTGCCCTCATCCAGGCTGAGGCCCTGGAGTTGCTCGATTGCTTGGACCCGTCCTGCCTCGTGGGGACCTTGCCGCGCCGTTTCAGCCGCTTGGATGTGGGAATGCCGACTAGTGGCGTGTTCATGTAGCACGCAGGTCTCGATGGCGGTCGCTAGGGTGAGCTGCTTTACCTTGAGGAGCTGCTGGCGAAGGGGGTCCGACTGAACACCAAAAACGATCTGGTCGCGTATCATGGAGTCGGAGGTGGGCCCGTAATTACAGGACTGCGCAAGGATGCGGAGGTGGGTGAGAAAGGACTGGAAAGGTTCATCCTTACCCTGCAAACGCTGTTGGAATACATAGCGCTCAAAACTTTCATTCACCTCTATGTTGCAGTGAGTGTCAAATTTGAGGAGGACCGTCTTCAATTTTGATTTATCTTCACGATCAGCAAAGGCGAGAGAATTGAAAATGTGGTTGGCATGTTCCCCAGCCGTGGATAGGAAGAGACCGATATTCCTGGTGTCTGAGGCAACTTCCCGGTCTGTGGCTTCCAGGTAGAGCTGGAAGCGTTGTTTGAATTCCAGTTGGCCCCAGGTTACCGGTGATGCGGAGCGGCGGCAGCGGGCGAACGCTGTCCATTTTGCAGGATGACTGTATGCTGTTGGAAGGCAGATCACTTGCAGGTAGGTCTAAGAAGTTCTAATATCCCTCAACTCCTGGTATCATGATGTGTTGGGTGCTCTGGATCCGTGGAACACATACAGGCCACCAACACTTAAAATAGTGCAACACTATTTTATTAAGTTAGAAACTGTTGAACATACTTTCACTGTGGGTTAACACGATGTTAGATTAAACTAAAGACCTATGCCTGTCCGAACCAGTCTATGCACTCAGCACATGGTGAGGATCTGTGCTGTAAGCTGTAAGCTCTGTCCTTGTAGGCGGCTGCATCCCGAATGACCGGGAACTCTGATGCCCCCTGTCTTTATAGTGAGTGTGCTCTAACTGGTGATTTGCTGTGGTGTTGTGTGTGTTGATTCGTCTTGCTGTGTGTCCATCAGTGTGTGTATATCTGCACCATGATATACTGGTGTATATTATGACAATAGCTTATTGTCACAAGTAGGCTTCAATGAAGTTACTGTGAAAAGCCCCTAGTCGCCACGTTCCAGCACCTGTTCGGAGAGGCCGGTACGGGAATTGAATCTGCGCTGCTGGCCTTGTTCTGCATTACAAGCCAGATGTTTAACCCACTGTGCTAAACCAGCAATCTCATGAGTGGGCGTTACATAAAAAATCTATTTGGTATGAGAGTGCTTCTCTTTTAAAACAGTTCCAAACCATTATAAAATGTGCACCAGTCTTGTTGACAGTGGACATTTTAAAACGTTTTGAGTATTGCATGTTGTTTGCAACTTTCAAAGTTCACGGGTATTGCAAGAATTGCCTCATCCGCTGACTGAATTCCTTGGTTTCACATAATTATGTTAAAAGTGTCATTTCTGGATCAAGTGTCATTTCTGGATCACACACAAAGAGTGTAACTTCCTCATCCGCAGAGTTACAACAGACTTCACCTCTGACCCTGTGGTGTCAGCTTTTTTCGGCAAACGTTACTAATGTTGTCCAACCAAGCAGTTACCCAGGAACTTGCCACACACGTTCATAAGGAAACTTGGTGTACTAAAACTGAGCTGCTTAGATTTTATTTTAAGTACGCCACTGGAAGTGGACTAAAGAAAATCTACAATGTGTTCTTTCATAGCTTTGAGGCCAATGAGCGGCTCACTCATTGTTACCATTTATATGTCTGCATTTAAGTGTTCCTGTGATGCGATCATCAATTCACACAAAACCAGGAGTCGAAGTAAACTGTGGCTTTAATCAACTAGAACAGTGCCTGCCTGCGACTGGTCTGCTAGTGAGAGCCGCCTACAGGGTTACTGCTCTTTATACCTTCCCTCAAGGGGTGGAGCCAGGGGCGGAGCCCACAAGGCACCAACATGATACATTACAGGTAATACCTTACAATGGTCCATAGGTGGAGCCCACATGGGCAACAGCGTGATACAGTTATATACATGGTGAATGGTTACTCCAAACCGTTCACCACATCCTTTAAGGGCCGCTATAGTGGCATAAAACCAATTGATACCGATCAATCCAGTCGAAACGGTAGTTAACAAGAACTGTGATTTTAATCAGCTAGAATGTGCCCACCAGTAGCTTCTCCCGCACTGAGAGGCTGTCCCGGATCGATGGGTTATATACCTTCTCAGAGGGGCGGAGCCACAGGCGGAGCCAACAACAACATCAACACAACAACAGTAACAGTGAGTAAATACAATAATATATACAACAGCCATACGTGGCTCACCACATTCACCCCCTGTTAAAAAAACGTCCGGCGGGGGAGAAGTGGACTCACAGGTTCAGTCTCACAGGAGGGTGCATTGTCCGCTGTGAACGTCGCAGTGTAGGCGCTGGCGTCGAGACCTTCGACTCCGGGAGCACGTCGTCCTCACAACAGGGTCCCGGACAGAGTGACGGCGCAGGGGCGGTGCTAATGGACCCCGGATGAGTTGATGGGGTAGATGGGGAGGTAGAAGGAAGCGGTGAGGTGATGGTGGGCGCAGGGGTACCAGTTGTTGGGGTAGATCTGGGGGGGTAGAAGGAAGCGGTGAGGTGATGGTGGGCGCAGGGGATCCCTCGGGGGCCAGGTCCCTGAGGGAGACTGTGTCCTGCCACCCGTCGCGGTGTGTCACGTATGCGTACTGAGGGTTCGCATGGAGGAGGTGAGCCCTCTCGACCAAGGGGTCGGCCTTATGGCTCCTCACGTGCTTCCGGAGGAGTACCGGCCCAGGAGTCGTGAGCCAGGTAGGAAGCGAGACCCCGGAGATCGACGTCCTGGGAAAGACAAATAGACGGTCGTGAGGGGTCTCGTTAGTGGCAGTACACAAAAGTGACCGGATGGAGTGGAGCGCGTCAGGGAGGACCTCCTGCCAGCGGGTGACTGGGAGACTTCGAGACCATAGGGCCAGAAGGACGGCCTTCCAGACCGTAGCATTCTCCCTCTCCATCTGCCCGTTTCCCCTGGGGTTGTAGCTGGTAGTACTGCTCGAGGCGATGCCCTTACTGAGCAGGTACTGACGCAGCTCATCGGTCATGAATGAGGATCCCGATCGCTCTGAATATAAGTGGGGAAACGGAACAGGGTGAAGACGCTGCGCAGGGCCTTGATGACTGTGGCAGAGGTCATGTCAGGGCATGGGATGGCGAAAGGAAAACGTGAGTACTCATCAACAACATTGAGAAAGTACACGTTACGATCAGTGGAGGGGAGTGGCCCTTTGAAATCCATACTGGGGCGTTCAAAAGGGCGGGAGGCCTTCACCAGATGGGCCTTGTCTGGCTGATAAAAGTGCGGCTTGCACTCCGCACAGACTTGGCAGTCCCTGGTCATCGCCTTGACCTCCTCTGTGGAGTAGGGCAGGTTGCGGGCCTTGACAAAGTGGAGAAGCCAGGTGACCCCCGGGTGACAGAGGTCATTGTGGATAGCCCGTAACCGGTCAGCCTGCGCGTTGGCACAGGTGCCACGGGACAGGGCATCTGGGGGACCATTGAGCTTCCCAGGACAATACAAGATGTTATAGGTGGAGAGCTCGATCCTCCACCGCAAAATCTTGTCATTCTGAATTTTGCCCCGCTGCATGTTGTTGAACATGAAGGCAACCGACCGTTGGTCTGTGAGGAGAGTGAATCTCCTGCTGGACAGGTAATGCCTCCAGTGCCGCACAGCTTCCACAATGGCCTGCGCCTCCTTTTCAACAGAGGAGTGTCGAATTTCGGAGGCATGGAGGGTACGGGAAAAAAAGGCGACAGGCCTCCCTGCCTGGTTAAGAGTGGCTGCCAGGGCAAAGTCAGACGCATCGCTTTCCACCTGGAACGGGATAGATTCGTCCACGGCGTGCATCGTGGCCTTGGCAATTTCGGATCTGATGCGGTTGAAGGTCAGGCGGGCTTCAGCCGTCAGGGGAAACATTGTGGACTTAATGAGTGGGCGGGCTTTGTCCACGTAGTTGGGGACCCACTGGGCATAGTAGAAGAACCCCAAGCCCCTTTTCAGGGCCTTAGGGCTGTGGGGGAGGGAGAGTTGCAGGAGGGGGTGCATGCGTTCGGGGTCAGGCCCTCGGACTCCGTTTTCCACGACATAGCCGAGGATGGCTAGCCAGGTTGTGCGGAAAATGCATTTCTCCTTATTATATATCAATTGAAGGAGTCGGGCGGTGCGGAGGAATTTTTGAAGGTTGGCGTCATGGTCCTGCATGTCATGGCCGCAGATGGTAACATTATCCAAGTACGGGAACGTGGCCCGCAGCCCGTGCTGGTCGACCATTCGGTCCATCGTTCGTTGGAAGACCGAAACCCCGTTGGTGACGCCAAAGGGGACCCTGAGGAAATGTAAGAGACGGCCATCTGCCTCAAAGGCAGTGTACTGGCGGTCCATCCTCCCGCCGGATGGGGAGCTGGTGGCATGCGGACTTCATGTCCACTGTAGAGAAGACTCGATACTGCGCAATCTGATTGACCATGTCAGATATGCGCGGGAGGGGGTACGCATCGAGCTGCGTGTACCGGTTGATCGTCTGACTGTAGTCGATGACTATCCGGCTTTTCTCCCCGGTCCTGACGACCACCATTTGTGCTCTCCAGGGGCTATTACTGGCCTCAATGATCCCTTCCCTCAGGAGTCGCTGGACCTCTGACCTGATGAAGGCCTTGTCATGAGCACCGTACCGTCTGCTCCGGGTGGCGATGGGTTTACAGTCTGGGTGAGGTTCATGAAGAGCGAGGGAGGGGCGACCTTCAGGGTCGCGAGACTACAGACGGTGAGAGGGGGCAGGGGTCCCCCGAACTTCAGGGGTCGACTACGGAGGTTGCACTGAAAGTCTAAACCCAGTAGGAGAGGGGCGCAGAGATGGGGGAGGACATAGAGTTTGAAATTGGCGTATTCGACGACCTGTATTGCCAGGTTTGCGGTGCAGTACCCCCGGATCTGCATGGAGTGTGATCCGGAAAGCTAGGGATATGACTTGTGAGACGGGGAGGGCCCGGACGGAACAGCTCCTTACCATGTAGGGGTGGACGAAGCTATCCGTGCTCCGTCAAAGAGGCAGGACGTCTCCTGCCCGTTGAGGCTGATGGCCATCATCGAGCTTTGAAGATGGCAAGGCCGGGACTGGTCAAGTTGAATGGAGCAGAGTTGATGGCGATGAGTGTTGTTCTGGTCGCAAAATGGTGGCGTTGACGAAGTCAGACAAAATGGCTGCCCCCATGGATTGCACATGGCGGGTGATGCATCAGCAGAGGGCGCTCCGGGCGGGCATGATGCCACGCTGTGAGTCTCAGACTGGGCTTGACAGGCTTTTGGTTTTTGATTTTGATTTTTAGGGTTAGCCAGACATACTTTAGCGTAGTGCCCCTTCTTGCCACACTCGTTACACGTGGAGTTGCGAGCCGGGCAACGCTGCCTGGGGTGCTGGCCCTGACCGCAGAAGTAACAGCATGGTCTTCCGGAGCTGCCGCGCGGCGCAGGAATGAGGCACGCAGGAATGATGTTCGGGTGATGGCTGCGCCTCCGACGTCTCCGAGGATGCAGCGTGGTCGGATGGGAAGGCATCCAGGCTCTGGAAGGCCACTTTCAGCGAGGTAGCCAGCTTCACAGTCTCCTCGAGGTTGAGGGCCCCCTTTTCTAGAAGCCGCTGCCAGATGTAGCTGGACCGGACACCTGCCACATCAGCTCCGCGTGCTCGACCGCTGTGACAGTCCTGCAGTTACTGCGGACGAGTACTCTCAGCACACACAAATATTCAGCCAGTAACTCACCCTGGCACTGACGCCGCATGGCCAGGAGGTGTCGAGCGAGTACCTCGTTCACTGGCCTCACGAACTGTTGTTTGAGCAGCTCCACTGCATCCGCGAATGAGGCTGCGTCTCTGATGGACATCAATTCAGTCGAGACGCTGAGTAGTAGTGAACCGATGCTTTAATAGACTAAAAGTGTGCCAACCTGTAACTCCTCCCGCACTGCAAGACTGCCCCAGATCGACGGGCTTTATACCTCCTCAGAGGGGCCGAGCCACAGGCGGAGCCAACAGCAGCACCAATAACAACATTCCAACAGTACAACAGCAACAACCAATAACAGAACAGCAATAACAGTAAGTATATACAACAGTGGAGATATGATAGTACTAGAACAGTAGAACAATAGTGAACATATATACAGCAGCCTTACATAGCCATACGTGGTTCACCACATTGAATGAGCTGGAAAATCCTGTGGCTCACTCGGGCGTTGAGGAGACGCTGTTTCATTTCCGGGGAGACCTCGGCGGCGAAGGAGCTGAGGTAGGCCTCAAAGCAATTGAGCCAATGCTCAAATATTTCAGTAGCCTCCGGCGCCTGCGGGTCAAGATCGCGGCGTTCTGGTTTTAAAACAGCTTCCATGTTGAAAAAATTCTAGCTGATTAAATTGATACCAATCAATCCAGTCGAAACAGTAGTTAACAAGAACTGTGGTTTTAATCAGCTAGAATGTGCCCACCAGTAGCTCCTCCCGCACTGAGAGGCTGTCCCAGATCGATGGGTTATATACCTTCTCAGAGGGGCGGAGCCACAGGCTGAGCCAACAACAACATCAACACAACAACAGTAACAGTGAGTAAATATAATAATGTATACAACAGCCATGAGTAAATACAATAATATATACAACAGCCATACGTGGCTCACAACACCATTCATTTCTCCCGGGTACTGTTTCGTAACAAAATGCTCGGTACGGTTGTATTGCAGAGAGAAGCAACTCTTTGAAATAGAATAGAAAAGCAAAATTGCATGTCATGCTGGCAAGAGGAGGCCCGGAAAAGTAGCCTGAGAAAGGAATAACCGGGATCTAGAGTCCAAGGACCAATCCCACGTTCCGGAAACATCTGCCAAGTGTGCGGTTGAAGATGTGGCTCTAGGAAAGAGCTGAGCAACCACGCAAGGACCCACAGAACCCGTGACCAGTCACATGGAGTTTCTTACTCGTTAGCGAAGGATCACTGAGGCAAGATCGAACGGCCAAGCAGCACCCGAAAAACAGCTCGCCACAGTGCAGCGTGGACGATAGAAGCCAGGAGACCCCGCTTCTGGGATCTACCCAGCTTGCAATGCCTCGCAGGATCTAAGGTGATCTCGCAAGACGTTGCAATGGGAATCCCGCCACCTCTGGGCTGTATTCTCACGTTCTTCCTACATTCTGAGACTGGGTTTAAATGGAGTGGAGTTACAGATCCCAATATCAGTATGAACTCCCCTGTTTAAATATTGAGATGATCAGAATGTTCGAAAACAGCAACACCACGGTCGAACCTGCCTGACTCTTTTGTCAATCTCATATTTTGACCGCACCGTCTTGTGTCACTGCCACTATCTGCACCTTGTGGATTTGCAGGAAGGCGCCTGAAAACAAACAAACCCTAACGCAGAGACAGCTGGATCCAGCAAGAATGATCTTCATCCATGAGGTCCATATCTATCAGCTGACACATTTCAGAGGTTAGGACACACACAGGAATATCACACTGATACGGGTATTCTAATGGCAAAGTCTAGTTTTACCTGTTGAATATATGCAGCTGTATCCCATAACTCATACTTAATGAAGTCAACTACATTCAGTGGATTAGAATGTAAAATTTCACTGGCGTAGTTCTCATTTTTTGACACAGTTAGATAACCTCATGGAAGTGCTAACTGGGCAGTTGGAAGAACTGTCCATTAGAAATGTGCGCTGAAACAATTTGTGTAGCAAGGAAAAGTAGTAAGTGCTGTACTACCATGACAATCTTACCCATTGATGCCAGGTGTCATCACAATCTTGACAAACTGAGTCTCAGTATCTTGGCCAATCCTGAGCTGGGTTTCTGAGTTCTGAGGCTATCGCCACCATTCAGCCAGCGCGTTGATCTGGCGCGGAGCCGGGCATGATGGCTGAATCCCAGGACAGCCCCAAATCGGCCTTCGTTCCGGGCTTTTCGTGCGTCATCCGACACACTATGCCTGGCCCGATCGGGATATGTTTAAATGAGCCATTAGGCTACTTTAAGTATCATCATGCCACATTCACCCGCCGTCAAGGAGTGAACGGCCGTGCCTGTGAGGATTCAACCGGGCGCCAATCAGTACTGGTTTCCACAAGTGTGGACCAGGCTTGATGGCAACTCGAGGGGGTCTCGAAGGCCAATACAGCCCTCCCAGGTGCTGGGGGACAGGGCAGGGGCATACCCTGGCACTCCCCCTGGCACCCTGGCAGTGCCACTCTGACACTGCCATGGTGTTGACTTGGCATTGCCAGGGTGCTGGAACACTGCTCGGGTGTCAGTCTGGCAGTGCCAACTGCCTGGTAGCTATGTTGGTATTGCCAAGGTTTGCGGCCTGAGGGGTGTGGTCACATCTAGCCCCACATAGAGAGGCTAGATTTTATGACTGCAAATCGACCTGGTTCCCCCCACGCCATGCTATTGAACTTGTTGAAGAGGCAGTCGATGCTAAACGGACCCAAGCTGAATGATAAAGTATGAACTCAGGCACATATCCTTTTCTTGACAGTCGGTTTAATCACAGAATGCAGCATTACGTATCACTGCCTCCTACCCCTCCCTCCCCCGCCCAACAGGCCAGTATCCCAGCATCCCTTTTGATTTGTGCTCAAATATACGATAATATATCAATCAATACCCGCCACCTGTTTATCCTAACTTTAACAAGTTTAATTAACACCTTAACAAACTAGCTGTCATTTTTAGTTGCCCATTCCATTTTCTGACCACATGATGGGGAAAACGTTGAGTGTCTTATCCCAGGGGTGAGGAGACGGCACAAGGATGGATGAAAGGGCCTGCAGACCAAGACTATGGCTGCAGATGTGGCAGCAGAGTCTGTTGCTGAAGGTGGCAGCTGTTAGTAGATATTCACTGTTTTTACGCTGCCTCAACAAATAAGGAGCGGGTGAGAGGACAGAGGCGTTTAGATTGGTGGCTGTTACTGACTTACAGTTCATGTCATAACCTCCCCCTTCCTCCCGCCCTGCTTTTGGTCCCACCCTGGGTGCCCAGTTGGGTGTGCAGCCCCTCCTTCCCAACTCTAATTGGCCACCCTTTCTTGCCTCTTATTGGCCAGCCGCTGGAAACCGTAAAATCCTGCCCCACGTCCAACTCACCCGCCATGATCACCTGCTCTACGCTGAACTGAGCTACACTGGTTCCCAACACTCCTGCACCACAAATGTATAATTCTTTAGTTTGTACAAAAATCCTTCCGAATCAATTTAACCTCCTTCAAACTTACAGCCCGCCTTAAATTCTCCATTTCCCTGGTAGTGGCCTCTTGTGACCTCTGCCTTCCTTTGCCCCTACATTGATGATCATGGGCGGGATGCTCCGACCCCCCGCGGGGTCTCCGGCCCGAATGGGCCGAAGTCCCGCTGCTGGAATGCCTGTCCCGCCGGCGTGGATTAAACCACTTTTCTTACTGGCGGGACAAGGCGGCGCGGGCGGGCTCCGGGGTCCTGGGGGGGGCGCGGGGCGATCTGGCCCCGGGGGGTGCCCCCACGGTGGCCAGGCCCGCGATCGGGGCCCACCATTCCGCGGGCGGGCCTGTGCCGTGGGGGCACTCTTTTCCTTCCACCTTCGCCATGGTCTCCACCATGGCGGAGGTGGAAGAACCCCCTCCACTGCGCATGCGCGGGGATGCCATGAGTGGCCGCTGACACTCCCGCGCTTGCGCCGCCCGGCAATGTCATTTCCGCGCCGGCTGGCGGGGTACCAAAGGCCTTTCCCGCCAGCTGACGGGGCGGAAATCAGTCCGGCGCAGGCCTAGCCCCTCAAGGTTAGGGCTCGGCCGCTCAAGATGCGGAGGATTCCGCACCTTTGGGGAGGCGCGATTACGGACTGATTTGCACCATTTTTGGCGCCGGTCAGCGGACATCGCGCCGATTACAGAGAATTTTGCCCCATGTCTTTAGTCAGCTGCCGATTGGAATGAATTGCCTAAAGCTTCCTCTTTCTTTATGATACATTTTAAAATCTATGTTTATTCCAACAAACCTTTGTCCACCTCTCCTGAATAAATCTCCCCTCCTTTGGCAAAGTGTCCATTTTCCTCAAGCCTTTGTGAAGCGCTTGGGGCATTTTTCTACATTAAAGGCTGATGCGTTACGACTAGACAAGAGTAGAGAGTAATCGTGGCTTTATTACACAGAGATGTGTGGCCTCCTACAACTGCTGCCGAAATGATTGCAGTTCGGAGAGCACACACATGTACTCCACCTACTGGGCGGAGCCAGCAGGCAGGGATCTACCCCCGTACCTGTAGTACAGGGGCCTTACCATAATACCCTCATATGCAGTACAGTATACAATATAATACAACAGTGGTGACTACCACAAAGGCACGATACACATTAAAGGTGTTTTTGTCGTCACTATGTGTGAATCTCCTGTGGCCTTGATTGTTAGTTGGGGTCTGTCTTTTAGCTGTCGTAACAGGCTGAGAGAGGTTATTGCCCCGTCCCCAGGATAAAAACAGTATCTGCTCTTGTAAACATGTTCTTAAAGGTAACAGCACCATCGTGTGAAGAGAATAAGAACAGTAGCTGTCACCATTAAAGTGTGAACCTACTGATTTCAATAGACTGGGGCTATAAACTGTATTACCAAGTCAAAGATGTGTATGTATGTCAGATGCGTACTTGGACTGATAGATTGTGCTTTGGGCCATGTTACATGGCCTAGTTTATTACAGTGAAAACATTTGAAACTTTTCAGTTCCTTTCCACTCTCCTGGATTTCTTTTTTAATCTGAGGTACACTCTCCTTATTATCTCCCATCAGGTTACCTTTACTTATACCACTTGAGTATTTCTCATGTCCCCAGTTTCTGTTCCTCACGGGCTGAAACTGATGTCGGAAACCAAGCTTTGATTTTTGAACTAATTCATAATCATCTGCCATTTCTGCTGCTAATCTTGCAGTTTTAAACCTTTGCTCTTCCACATGAATTCTCACTACATGAGAATTGAACTTTTAAACTCCTCCAGAAGTATAATTTCCTGAGAGCTTCATACGTTTGGTCTATTTTCAAAGCCCTTATCCACCTGTCAAAATTACTCTGTTTGATCCTTTCAAACTCCATGTATGTTTGAACAAATTCTTTCCTTAAATTTCTAAACCTTTGTCTATAGGCTTCAGCCACTAGTTCATATGCACCTAAAATGGATTTTTTCACCTCCTCATACGTCCCAGATACCTCCTCCAGTAGTGATGCAAGCACTTCACCTACCAGCTATGTTTGAGTCAGTAATACCCACATGTCCTGTGGCCATTTCATTTGTTTTGTCACCTTCTTAAATGAAATGAAAAAGGCTTCCACCTCCTTCTCGTCGAACCTTGGATATGCTTCGACATATTTAAATAGATTCCCACCAAACCTTCGACTTTGATGTTCTTTCTCACTATCCCCATCACTATCATCCAACTGTACGTTTCCCTTTACTTCTGCCAATTTTACCAGACTGTCATATTTCATGGCCATTTTCTGAATTTCAAACTCTCCCTCTTTATCTTTTTCCCTGATCTGTATCTCCCTTTCTCTTTCTTTTTGTTCTGCTGGGGCTATTCTTTCTTTTCTTCTGTCTTCTCTCTCTCTTTCTTTTTCCTCTCTATCTCTTTTGTATTCAAGCTGCTTTAATTCTTTCTCATGTTCCATTTGCTTAATTTGTAACTGAATTTTTGCCATTTCCAATGAGTCAAACTGTATCTCAGGCAACTTTAACTGCTTAGCCACCGCCATAATTACCTCACCTTTTTGTATTTTATCAGGTAATGTTAACTGTAATGTTTTTGCCAAATCTAACAGTCTGCTTTTAGTCTATGTCCGTAAGGTACTGTGTGTGACCGTCTCCACCCCCAATAACTTCAGAGCCTCTGAAAGAACCATTGTCCACAACACACTCCCCACTTAAACTAGAATACCACACCTGAAAAGCAACCACAATATGCTCACCCCTCGCTGTCTTTAAGTTCACTAAGCCAATCCAATAGATAGACTTTTATCCCCCTCGAGCTCACCATGGAAAATCAGTTGCATTCTTGGACACACTCATCTCCATCAAGGACGGTCACCTCAGGACTTTGCTTTAATGCAAGCCCACGGATAACCTCACGATGCTCCACTTCTCCAGCTTCCACCTTAAACACATTAAAGAAGCCATCCCCTATGGACAAACCCTCCGTATACACAGGATCTGCACAGACGAGGAGGAGCGTAACAGACATCTACAGACGCTGAAAGATGCCCTCATACGAACGGGATATGGCGCTCGACTCATCGATTGACAGTTCCAACGCGCCACAGCAAAAAAACGCACCGACCTTCTCAGAAGACAAACACGGGACACAGCAGAAACTTATAGCCAAGTTCCGCACACATGAGTACCTTGGAATCATGTTGCATTACATTCACCCCCCACCATCTGGCCTGGGCTTGTGAAATCCTACCAACTGACCTGGCTTGAGACAATTCACATATCTTTAACCTGTGATTATCCCTCTATCCAGTTGCTCCATCTGGACTTGTAAAGACTTAATTATCTGCAAAGACTCGCATTCAAAGTATCGTCTTGCATCATTGACTTTGTCTATATATATGTTTCTGGAATTTACCTCTTCATTCACCTGAGGAAGTAGCTGTGCTCCGAAAGCTAGTGATTCGAAGCAAACCTACTGGACTTTAACCTGGTGTTGTAAGACTTCTTACTGTGCTCACCTCAGTCCAACGCCGGCATCTCCGCATGTTAAAATTATTCAATGACCCTGTCTCCTTCACTCTCTGGGGAAGAGAGTTCCAAAGACTCACAACCATGTGAGAGAAAAAAATTCTTCTCATCTCCATCTTAAATGAGTGACCCTTTATTTTTAAACTGTCTCCCCTGGTTCTAGTCTCTGCCACAAGGGAAAACCTCCACCTGTCAAGTCCCTTCAACATCTTATATGTTTCAATAAGATCACCTCTCATTCTTCGAACCACCAATGGAATCAGGCCCAGCTAATACAGCACACCGCTTAATAAGGATTAAAACAACAGTCATTTATTATATACAACAAGCAATACTAATACCCTAATACTACTTTCTATATAATAAACCTATCATTACTGGCCAATACTTAACTTAGGAAGAGCTCACCAGGTCAGGGAAATGAATGGCTTGTCCAATCGGATCTGGCCCGCGGGATTCAAAAGGCTGCTACAGGTCGGTGGCTAGGTGTCTCTATCGGATAGCGATCGCTGGATTCAAACTTACAGTTGCCGGTTGCTGGTCTTGCGAAGGTCTCGAGCAGGCGAAGAGGAGAGAGAGAGAGATCTGAACTTGGCCCCTCACTTTTATAGGGCCCAGGGGCTTCCCGCCTCCCGGTGCGGCCCTTGACCCTGAGTCCCAAGTGATTGGATTTGTTCCCAATCCCTGGGGTCGATGTGTCCAATGGTGAGGCGATTCCTCGATCGGGGGGGGTGGTCGTTCACCTGTCTTTGTTTCGGCCACTGCAGGCGCCGACAGGTCTGGCCCGGTATTCAATTGCTAATATGTTGCAATTGTTCCCGGGGATAGTCGATTTAACTGCAGCTGGCTGGATAGATGGGCTGCTAACAGTCCTGAATGTAACTGCAAATATCTGGGTTGATGGGCTGTTGATAGCCCTGAGTATCGATCTAGGCTAACTTCCCCAGAGCCGAATATGCAATACTGTCTGCAGCTGCCTGCTTGTGTCTTGTTAGCTGCTTTTCCCAGCAGTCTTTCGGGTTAGCCATTTCAAACTGGGTTTTGGCCAGATTAATCGGAACGCAGCCATTTTACGTGGCTACATTCCCTCCTTGTGATCCTAACGCGAAGCGTGATGGATCACATAAATTTTGTCCTCTTCGTTCCCTGACCGGGGTGGGGGGGGGGGGGGGGGGGGCGGGGGCACCTCCTACATGGCCACTACTCTGACCCTAGCTATGCACAAAAATTTACCTACACAATCCTTGAGGGCGCTATGTCAGGCAGGGGCATGTATCTATAAAAAAATAAACTGGGAACCTCTACTTTTACCTAAACAATTCTTCAAGCATTATACAATCTTATCTCTCTAAACATACAATAACCGTCACAACATTTAATATACTCTTTCCTGGCTTGGCAGTCAAGCTCAGGATCATACATTTCCATACATTTTCTTTTTATTTACAGGAAAAACCGCCAGTGCATGTTTTATTATTCATATGTCGCGGGGGTCTGGGGTCTGGTCATAGCCGAATATCGGGGATCGGATCCGATAGACCGGGGTTCGAGCGCGGTACGCTCTCCTTTTCCACTTGCGGAGGCGCATGGTGTGTACTGCACAACTGAGTATAGCCAATGCCAACAGTGCCTCAATGATGTACGATAAGGAGTACCAAGTTATGAACTTGGCACACCAGGATAATGCAGCGTGGTTGGTGACTGGGCCCTCGGTACTACTGGGCCGTGAAGTGTTAACAGTAAAGGGGTTTGGAGTGATGGGGTCCGCATTCCCGCACAACCAAATGTCCAGCACAAACATGTTGAGCACGAAGAAAGGAGTCCTCATGGCTGTCTTCTTTCTTTCCTTTTCATGTGTTCGCTGGTTTTCTCCGGACTTGGAGCTTCTGGAGTTCTGTAAGACAAGCGTAGTGAGTGTGTAAATACTTTGGTTTAATATCTGGTGTGTTAGTGTGTCTGTCCTTCTTGGGGCCAATTAAACCCTTATAATTGGTCACAGTATGTGACTCTCCCCCAATTTTTTTTTTCAAAACAAATGTTTGGACACGGCACACTTCCCAATGGTGGACCAGTGCTAGGTTTATCATCCAAATGTTCCAGGATGTAAATAGCATGTGGCAGCAACCCAAAGGTTGCCTAAATAAAATAAACTGTTTTTGAAAGAAAAGGTCGAATGAGGTGCGTGTGGGCCGCAACGGGTAAGACTTGGGTGGAGTCACCGGGTAGGACGGCTGCCAATACCGTATCTTCCCTACCCGAGCGTTTTTGACCAACGGGGGGGTCCCCAGGCAGGGCAGGTCTCGCGCCGTTTCTCCACTGCCTGAGCGACCAAAGAACGGACAAAAATGTAGTCAGCATGGTGGGGTTACTGCTCTGATTCTACCATCAAATCAGAAGAGTAGCTACGATCGGGCGTCTGGTCTGGTGACCACGTATCTGTGGACAAGTTGGTACCGCTGAACAAGCGTCTGGCTTGTCCAATTGGAAAAGAGCTACAAAGTTCAGGTGAATGGGTGTGGGGTGGTGAGAAAATTCTCCTGTAGGACGAACAACATTTAACAAACAGACAGACAGCGTAAAACATTCTGCAGGTTCCATCAGAATGGACAACACTTTTCACCAAGTGTCTCCTTTAAATCATCATGTGGACACCTCAGTTCTCGGTTGCTATGGGCTCTGCCTTTTTCTTATTGAGAGTGCCTGTCGGTTGGGCACTCTGTGGTTTTTTAGGGCCATTGCATTCTCTAGCAAAATGTCCCAACTGTCCGCAATTGTAGCACTCTTGCGGTTTGGCTGGGGGGCTGTTCTTTCCCTCGTTTACCCAGGCGGGGTTGTGGAGAGTGCTTCTTACTGCCTGCACGTCTGCGGCAGCTTGGTTTTCCTCGGGGATTCTAGTTGCTGATTTGCCGTGAGCCGCTTGTTCCCAAACGCGGGACAATCTTTTGACCACCCACTTCTCATTATGAGCCTCCTCCGAGGGGTCATAATTGCTACAGGCATTCTGTCCTGCTTCCGTGGCATGGGAGATAAGGGTGCGGGTCCACTTGGCCATATTGTCTGGGGAAAAATGGGCACGATCTACGTTGCCGAAAACGGCTTCAAAATGAATCCACAAGCGTCCTGCGAACGCTGTGGGGTGTTCGGACTTTTTCTGTCTACATTTATTCTACGGGGTCGCCCCGGTTATACCCGATCGCATCCAGGATCGCGGTATGCATTTCTGCAAGGGTGCCTCCTCCTACATTCTGTGGGTCGGGAAGAGCTGCTGCGACCGATGGGTCTAAGCTGAGGACCGTGAGCTTTACCTGCTCTTTCTCATCCAGGCCGTACATGGTCGCCTGGTGTTTGACGGTGGCAAAGAAATGGTGTGGTTCTGAAGCGGGGAGGAATGGTGTGATTTTGGCACACGCGTCCCGTAATTGGGTCACTGTGTTGGGGGTGGAATATAAGACCTCCGCCTCGTCTGCTGTGGCAGTACGGTGGGTGGTTACAGGGTTCATGGGAGCCTGTATTATCTGTTGTGTGGGGGGTAGGGGTGCTTTCCTCCTTTGGGGTTTTCCCTGCGCACATGCTCCCTGAACATATCTCTGCGCTGTCTCTTGCAATTCTTCCCAATCAGGGCCGTCTTCCTGGTCTAAACTTTCCCCAAAGGTTTCTTGAAATCCCTTTTGGACAGAAAGCAGTGCTTTCAAGTCTGCAATCTGCTTTCGGCACTTTGCATGGTCCAAAGTACTCTGCCTTTGTTCCATGGTTGTTGCGTGGAGCGCTCTCAAGGCTGCCTTGAGATCACTGCATCGTTTCTGGAGCATCTCTACCTGGTTTTCTGTTTCTTTCTTTACCAAAACTGCACGCTGCAGGTCCTGATAAGCCTTTTCATATTGTGACTGGAAACTACTCAAGTGCGCCAGACAAGATTGGTGACCCCGTTTGGCGTCAGCCACCTCTTCGTCCTTTGCTGCTAATTTCCCTTTTAACTCCAGGTTCTCTTTCTCAATTTCGCATACATCGATTTTACTCATCCGATGTATGCCTTCTATTTCCTTGCGGAGCGTCCTGACGACCTCCTCTGTGCCTCGCAATTGTGCCAGACAGGACACAATTGCCATCGGTTTGCGCGCTTTTGCTAAACTCTTTTTGTGGATCTCACTCAGGTTCTCCCACCAAGTATGCCCTATACTTCCAGGACCTGAGTCGTCGTTATTGCAGAAATCCTTCCAAATGGGCCATCCTTTGCCCTGCAGAAATTTGCGGATTTCCACTTCCCAAACGGGACACTGTCCCGCTCCTACGCTGCTGACTGGTGCGACAGCAAAATCCTCGGGGTTCATGAGGCGCTGCATCGCTTGCATTGCCTGCATGGCTCTCTCTTATCTGCTCATTACGTTCGAATTTGGAACAGGGGGCTAAGGTGGTGTGGTAGATGCGGGTACGGCTTGCGCTAATTTCCGAAATACCAACTGCCGATAGTTTTGACGCAACAAAAAATCTATCAGTTTTGTCTTATAACCCTGTTAGTTACGCATGCATATACACACTTCCGAATTGTGAATTATTAACCAGAACCGCTTGAACACTTGTGGTTTTTTTTTTGTTTCCGATTGGATTCTAATTCAAAATGTTGGGGTTCTCCCGGAGTGGTTTTCCACTTCTATGTCAGGTCCCGGCTGAGTCACCAATTATGTTGCTCTTTTTAGCCTTAGTCTATTGGCTCTGATTACGTCACCTTTGCTCACGAGTCACCAGGTATCTTTATGATACCGCCACGTGGTTCAAGTTCAGGTTATGATTAATAATACAGCACACCGCTTAATAAGAATTAAAACAACGGTCATTTATTATATACAACAAGCAATATTAATACACTAATATTACTATCTATATAATAAACCTATCACTACTGGCCAATACTTAACTTAGGAAGAGCCCACCAGGTCAGGGAAATGAATGGCTTGTCCAATCGGATCTGGCCCGCGGGATTCAAAAGGCTGCTACAGGTCAGTGGCTAGGTGTCTCTATCGGATAGCGATCGCTGGATTCAAACTTACAGTTGCCGGTTGCTGTTCTTGCGAAGGTCTCGAGCAGGCGAAGAGGAGAGAGAGAGAGATCTGAACTTGGCCCCTCATTTTTATAGGGCCCAGGGGCTTCCCGCCTCCCGGGGCGGCCCTTGACCCTGAGTCCCAAGAGATTGGATTTGTTCCCAATCCCTGGGGTCGATGTGTCCAATGGTGAGGCGATTCCTCGATCGGGGGGTGGTCGTTCACCTGTCTTTGTTTCGGCCACTGCAGGCGCCGACAGGTCTGGCCCAGTATTCAATTGCTGATATGTTGCAATTGTTCCCGGGGATAGTCGATTTAACTGCAGCTGTCTGTATAGATGGGCTGCTAAAATCCTGAATGTAACTGCAAATATCTGGGTTGATGGGCTGTTGATAGCCCTGAGTATCGATCTGGGCTAACTTCCCCAGAGCCGAATATGCAATACTGTCTGCAGCTGCCTGCTTGTGTATTGTTAGATGCTTTTCCCAGCAGTCTTTCGGGTTAGCCATTTTAAACTGGGTTTTGGCCAGATTAATCGGAACGCAGCCATTTTACGTGGCTACAAAAGTCAGTATAGAGTTCATGAATGGTCTCTGCCCTCAGGAAAAACAGATAAAGCGAGAAAGAGACATGTACGAAGATTTAGAAAACAAAATGAGACAGATGGAGGTAAATTATCTACTTGCAGCCTGGACAGACGTGAAACAAGGAAATGGAAAGAGGTATGTGTTTTCGCAGAGGAGAGCATGCAGAAATAAGTTAAGTTTTCCAACTAAAAATAGGGTTTACATGGACCTAGTGAGAGTACAGAACCGTTGGGGGTTTGCCATTGTGTCACCAGTTATGTGCTTCACAGAAGTCACTTTGTAGCCTTGAAATCAGCTGCTCCTTTTTGTCACAAGACTTGATGTGGTTCCCATGACTCAGTAAATTCCCTTGGCGCCCAGCTTCCTTCTTTCCAACCCACGGAGCAAATCAGTATTTAAATATTGGGGAGAGGAGAATGACATTAAAAAACACACATTATAAATGGGTTGGATACCAGGAATTGTTAATTTTCACCAAAAATATACAAATATAAAGAATATATCATACAATGACAGTCTAGCTTGGTCTGATATTCTTTCTTGGCATCCCGGATGGCTTTGCAGAGGTCGTACCCGGATTTCTTGTATAGGTCAGTGTCGCCTGACTTGAACGCCTCAGACCTGTCGTGCAGTGGGAGTCAATCTCCCGATTAAGCCATGGTTTCCGGTTGGGGAACGTACTGGACCTCCACCCTATCCCCATAACACAGTAACTGCACCTAACCTTTTTTGGACACTAAGGGCATTTTAGCATGGCCAATCCACCTAGCCCGCACGTCTTTGGACTGTGGGAGGAAACCGGAGCACCCAGAGGAAATCCACGCAGACACGGGGAGAACGTGCAGGTTGCGCACAGACAGTGACCCAAGCTGGGAATCAAACCTGGGACCCTGGAGCTGTGAAGCAACTGTGCTAACCACTGTGCTACCGTGCTGCCCCAATTTCTTTGTGATGAGTCGATGGAGGTGGTGGGAGCGGAGTATGCGAGAATTGTGATTTCAGACCATCCGCCACATTGGCTGGAGGTGAGGCTTAGCTCGGGGCAGCTGCAGAGGCTGGGATGGAGGCTAGATTCGGGCTTTTGGCAGATGAGGGGTTTTGCAAAAAGGAGCGGTTGGCAATTAGGGATTACGTGGAGATTAATCAGAATGAGGAGGTGTCGGCGACCGCATTCTGGGAGACTTTGAAGGCAGTGGTCCGAGAGGAGATTATCTCATTCCAGGCGCACAGGGATAGGAGGAGGAGGGAGGCGCATGGACGGTTGCTGGACGAGATAGTCGAGGGGCTCGGGAGATACTAAGGGGGGGGGGCTCCCTCTAAAGAGTTGTTGGTGGAGAGGACGAGGTTGCAGGGGCACTTTGATAGGTTGATGACGGGAAAGACGGCGGAGCAGTTTCGGAGGGAGAAAGGGGTGCAATGTGAGTATGGAGAGAAGGCGAGCCATATGCTGGCCCACCAGCTGCGGAGGCAGGTGGCGTCGAGGGAAATTCTAAGGGTGCGGACAGAGAAGGGGGAGGTGGTGTCAGAGCTGGGGAAGATAAACGCGATGCTCAGGGAGTTTTATGAGAAACTGTACAGGGCCGGGCCGGATGGAGAGGAAGGGGATATGGGACAGTTTTTGGATGGGTTGGAGTTTCCAAGATTGGAGGAAGAAAGAAGGCAGGCATTGGAGGTGCCGCTGAGGCTGAGGGAAGTGATTGACAGCATTGGGGGATGAAGTCCGGGAAAGCACCAGGACCGGATGGATTCCCAGTGGAGTTTTCTAAGATGTATGTGGCAGAGTTGGCACCGCATTTATTGGGGATGTTTAGTGAGGCATTAGAGAAGGGAGAGCTGCCAGAGATGCTGACACAGGCGTCGATCATGCTAATCCCGAAGAAGTGGAAGGATCCATTGGAATGTGGGTCGTCTAGGCTCTTTTTGTGGTTGAATACGGACGTGAAAGTACTGGCTACGTTGTTGGCGGGAAGGATGGAAGATGTGTGCCAGGGGTTGGCTCTGAGGATCAAACGGGTTTTGTAAAGAGTCGGCTGCTCTTTAGAAATTTCAAAGAGGCGGTTAAATGTGGTTATGACTCCGTCGGAAGTTATTGCTTCTCTGGATGAGGAAAAGGCCTTCGATCGGGTGGAGTGGAGGTATTTATTTGAAATTTTGGGTAGGTTTGAGTTTGGCCCGAAGTTCGTGGAATGGGTGCTTCTGTTATATGTAGCCCCGTTGACAAGTGTATGTATGAATAAGATGAGTTCACAGAGTCTTAGACTGCACAGGAGAACAAGACTGGGGTGTCCGTTGTCACCGTTGTTGTTAAGGCTGGTGATTGACACCTTGGAGATGGCCCTCCGGGGGGTCTGTGGAGTGGCAGGGGATTGTGAGGGGGAGCAGGGAGCACCGGGTGTCATTGTACGTGGATGACCTGTTGTTGTTTGTGTTGGACCCACTAGAGAATATGGGTAGGATCATGGGAATATTGGAGTGGTTTGGGGCCTTCTCTGAGTTTAAATTAAATGTTGGAAAGAGTGAGGTGTTTCCGGTGAATGCAGCGGGGTGGGGGGTGTCATGATATGCAAACATACAGCTAATGAACACATAGAATAGGACATGACCAATGAGCAGTTAGGACACTCAGGGGTGGTATCTCACTATAAAAGAGATGAGGCACTCACACACCGCCTCTTTCCACAGACCAACATCCACAGAGTGAGACAGGGTGTATCCTCAGCATCACACCCCAGCACGTGGCTTAGAGCAAGGCTGGTTCAGTTAGACTGAGTTACTACATTTAGATTAGCAGTGTGTCGAATTCATTGAGAACTGTGCTAATAGTTCAATAAAACACATTGAACTCACTTCAAAGTCTGGAGCATCTTTTACTCAAAACTGCATCAAGTGGCAGCTTGTGTTATTCCAAATTACATAACACAACATGATACCAGGATTCTGTTCAATCTAGTTAGTTCAACTCAGCAAGATCCGTGATGACCAGCGAATGTATACCTGCACAATGGAAAAGAGTCAGTCTCCTCACCAGCTCAGGACCTCCTGATAGATAGACTAGCCTCCACGCTGGCTTTGAAAGCAGACCAAGGCAGGCTAGCAGCACGGTTCAATTCCCGTAACAGCCTCCCCGAACAGGCGCCGGAACGTGGCGTCTAGGGGCTTTTCACAGTAACTTCATTTGAAGCCTACTTGTGACAATAAGCGATTTTCATTTCATTTCATTTCATTTTCATGAGGCGGAGAGTGTGCAGGTCATCTCCCGGATGCAGCGCCTCAACATTGACGAAAGCAGCCTTTTTGCGAGCTCTTCCCGGGGCCCTACGCATGCGCGATGCAAACGGGATAACGAAGCGGCCGAAACCCGCGCTGCGCAGGTGCAGACATCAGAGAACCGCACAGCGCATGTGCAACGACGCACGGAGCGTCAGGACGCCGACGTCACGACATGTTCGAACTGTGGCACCACCCATTCAATGAAACACTGCCCTGCAAGAGGCAGACGCTGTTTAGACTGCGGGAAGCCGGTCCACTATGCAGCCCTGTGCAGATATGCACCACCAGACAGGAGCCAGCGCTCCCAATTCCAACGACGGCGCATCCGGAGTGTGCAACAACGGCTTCAGGATTCTGATCCCGGCGGTGCATCGGATCCAGATGATGAATGCCTGGACAACGCCTACCGTGTGGGTGTTATTACAACGTGTGAATATGCCACACCAGACACATCGCAAGTCCAATCCATCCTAGCTGTGGATTTTGAGGATGAATGGCGAGCAGTGATGAAGGTCACCATTGCCCAATCCAGTTCAAACTGGACACAGGTGCCTCTGCCAACCTCCTCTCACAGGCAGACCTCAGACGCATTAAGAAGTCCCCCACGGTCCTTCCAGCTGCCTGCAATTGTAATCCATCCTGGATTACAACGGGAATGCCATCACGCACTGGGATCCTGACATCTGCACGTATCCAACTGACACACACAAGCACAGCTACGCTTTGAAATTGTTCATCCGGACAGGGCATCCCTACTAGGTGCGCATGCCTGCAAGCAGCTGAACCTCATTCAAAGGGTTTACACCACAACATCCTCCCATGTGGATCTTCAGGCCGGCATCGATGCCATCCTCGCCCAGTATCCAGATGTGTTCAACGGGATGGGCACGCTGCCGTATCGATACAAGATTCTGCTATGACCTGATGTCAAGCCAGTGGTCCACGCACCATGACGAGTCCCTGCTCCACTGAGAGAGCGCCTGAAGGCACAGCTCAAGGATCTTCAGCAAAAAGGCATCATATCCAAGGTCACCGAACAGACTGACTGGGTCAGCTCGATGGTGTGCGTAAAGAAGCCTTCGGGGGACCAGCGCATCTGCATTGATCCCAAGGATCTCAATAAGAATATCATAGAACATAGAACATAGAACAATACAGCGCAGTACAGGCCCTTCGGCCCACGATGTTGCACCAAAACAAAAGCCATCTAACCTACACTATGCCATTATCATCCATATGTTTATCCAATAAACTTTTAAATGCCCTCAATGTTGGCGAGTTCACTACTGTAGCAGGTAGGGCATTCCACGGCCTCACTACTCTTTGCGTAAAGAACCTACCTCTGACCTCTGTCCTATATCTATTACCCCTCAGTTTAAAGTTATGTCCCCTCGTGCTAGCCATATCCATCCGCGGGAGAAGGCTCTCACTGTCCACCCTATCCAACCCCCTGATCATTTTGTATGCCTCTATTAAGTCTCCTCTTAACCTTCTTCTCACCAACGAAAACAACCTCAAGTCCATCAGCCTTTCCTCATAAGATTTTCCCTCCATACCAGGCAACATCCTGGTAAATCTCCTCGGCACCCGCTCCAAAGCCTCCACGTCCTTCCTATAATGCGGTGACCAGAACTGTACGCAATACTCCAAATGCGGCCGTACCAGAGTTCTGTACAGCTGCAACATGATCTCCCGACTCCGGAACTCAATCCCTCTACCAATAAAGGCCAACACTCCATAGGCCTTCTTCACAACCCTATCAACCTGGGTGGCAACTTTCAGGGATCTATGTACATGGACACCTAGATCCCTCTGCTCATCCACACTTTCAAGAACTTTACCATTAGCCAAATATTCCGCATTCCTGTTATTCCTTCCAAAGTGAATCACCTCACACTTCTCTACATTAAACTCCATTTACCACCTCTCAGCCCAGCTCTGCAGCTTATCTATATCCCTCTGTAACCTGCTACATCCTTCCACACTATCGACAACACCACCGACTTTAGTATCATCTGCAAATTTACTCACCCACCCTTCTGCGCCTTCCTCTAGGTCATTGATAAAAATGACAAACAGCAACGGCCCCAGAACAGATCCTTGTGGTACTCCACTTGTGACTGTACTCCATTCTGAACATTTCCCATCAACCACCACCCTCTGTCTTCTTTCAGCTAGCCAATTTCTGATCCACATCTCTAAATCACCCTCAATCCCCAGCCTCCGTATTTTTTGCAATAGCCGACCGTGGGGAACCTTATCAAGCGCTTTGCTGAAATCCATATACACCACATCAACTGCTCTACCCTCGTCTACCTGTTCAGTCACCTTCTCAAAGAACTCAATAAGGTTTGTGAGGCATGACCTACCCTTCACAAAGCCATGCTGACTATCCCTGATCATATTATTCCTATCTAGATGATTATAAATCTTGTCTCTTATAATCCCCTCCAAGACTTTACCCACTACAGACGTGAGGCTCACCGGTCTATAGTTGCCGGGGTTGTCTCTGCTCCCCTTTTTGAACAAAGGGACCACATTTGCTGTCCTCCAGTCCTCTGGCACTATTCCTGTAGCCAATGATGACATAAAAATCAAAGCCAAAGGTCCAGCAATCTCTTCCCTGGCCTCCCAGAGAATCCTAGGATAAATCCCATCAGGTCCCGGGGGCTTATCTATTTTCAGCCTATCCAGAATTGCCAACACCTCTTCCCTACGTACCTCAATGCCATCTATTCTATTAGCCTGGGGCTCAGCATTCTCCTCCACAACATTATCTTTTTCCTGAGTGAATACTGACGAAAAATATTCATTTAGTATCTCGCCTATCTCTTCAGACTCCACACACAATTTCCCATCCCTGTCCTTGACTGGTCCTACTCTTTCCCTAGTCATTCGCTTATTCCTGACATACCTATAGAAAGCTTTTGGGTTTTCCTTGATCCTTCCTGCCAAATACTTCTCATGTTCCCTCCTTGCTCGTCTTAGCTCTTTCTTTAGATCCTTCCTCGCTACCTTGTAACTATCCATCGCCCCAACCGAAACTTCACACTTCATCTTCACATAGGCCTCCTTCTTCCTCTTAACAAGAGATTCCACTTCCTTGGTAAACCACGGTTCCCTCGCTCGGCGCCTTCCTCCCTGTCTGACCGGTACATACTTATCAAGAACACGCAGTAGCTGATCCTTGAACAAGCCCCACTTATCCAGTGTGCCCAACACTTGCAGCCTACTTCTCCACCTTATCCCCCCCAAGTCATGTCTAATGGCATCATAATTGCCCTTCCCCCCGCTATAACTCTTGCCCTGCGGTGTATACTTATCCCTTTCCATCATTAACGTAAATGTCACCGAATTGTGGTCACTGTCCCCAAAGTGCTCTCCTACCTCCAAATCCAACACCTGGCCTGGTTCATTACCCAAAACCAAATCCAACGTGGCCTCGCCTCTTGTTGGCCTGTCAACATATTGTTTCAGGAAACCCTCCTGCACACACTGTACAAAAAACGGCCCATCTATTGTACTCGAACTATATCTTTTCCAGTCAATATTTGGAAAGTTAAAATCTCCCATAATAACTACCCTGTTACTTTCGCTCATATCCAGAACCATCTTCGCCATCCTTTCCTCTACATCCCTAGAACTATTAGGAGGCCTATAAAAACCTCCCAACTGGGTGACCACTCCTTTCCTGTTTCTAACTTCAGCCCATACTACCTCGGAAGAAGAGTCCCCATCTAGCATCCTCTCCGCCACCGTAATACTGCTCTTGACTAGCAGCGCCACACCTCCCCCTCTTTTGCCTCCTTCTCTGAGCTTACTAAAACACCTAAACCCCGGAACCTGCAACATCCATTCCTGTCCCTGCTCTATCCATGTCTCCGAAATGGCCACAACATCGAAGTCCCAGGTACCAACCCATGCTGCCAGTTCCCCTACCTTGTTTCGTATACTCCTGGCATTGAAGTAGACACACTTCAAACCACCTACCTGAACACTGGCCCCCTCCTGCGACGTCAAATCTGTGCTCCTGACCTCTATACTCTCATTCTCCCTTACCCTAAAACTACAATCCAGGTTCCCATGCCCCTGCTGCATTAGTTTAAACCCCCCCAAAGAGCACTAACAAATCTCCCCCCCAGGATATTTGTGCCCCTCAGGTTCAGATGTAGACCATCCTGTCTGTAGAGGT
Source organism: Scyliorhinus torazame (assembly GCF_047496885.1). Classification (NCBI taxonomy): domain Eukaryota; kingdom Metazoa; phylum Chordata; class Chondrichthyes; order Carcharhiniformes; family Scyliorhinidae; genus Scyliorhinus; species Scyliorhinus torazame. Next base: position 121,810,381 of record NC_092722.1, read on the forward strand.
CCCACCTTCCCCAGAAAGAGCCCCAGTTATCCAGAAATCTGAATCCCTCCCGCCTGCACCATCCCTGTAGCCACGTGTTTAAATGCTCTCTCTCCCTATTCCTCATCTCACTATCACGTGGCACGGGCAACAACCCGGAGATAACAACTCTGTTTGTTCTAGTTCTGAGCTTCCATCCTAGCTCTCTGAAAGCCTGCCTGACATCCTTGTCCCCTTTCCTACCTATGTCGTTAGTGCCAATGTGGACCACGACTTGGGGCTGCTCCCCCTCCCCCTTAAGGACCCGGAAAACACGATCCGAGACATCACGTACCCTTGCACCTGGGAGGCAACATACCAAACGTGAGTCTCTCACGCTCCCACAAAATCTCCTATCTGTGCCCCTGACTATAGAGTCCCCAATTACGAATGCTCTGCTCCTCTCCCCCCTTCCCTTCTGAGCAACAGGGACAGACTCCGTGCCAGAGGCCCGTACCCCATGGCTTACCCCTGGTAAGTCGTCCCCCCCACAAGTATCCAAAGCGGTATACTTGTTTCTCAGGGGAACGACCGCAGGGGATCCCTGCACTGACTGCTTTTTCCCAGTCCCTCTTACAGTTACCCACCTATCTCCAATCTTTGGTGTAACTAATTCCCTGAAGCTGCTATCTATGACCCTTTCTGCCTCCCGAATGATCCGAAGTTCTTCCAACTCCAACTCCAGTTCCCTAACTCGGTCTTGGAGGAGCTGGAGATGGCAGCACTTCCTGCAGGTAAAATCAGCAGGGACACTAACTGCATCCCTCACCTCAAACATCCTGCAGGAGGAACATTGCACTCCCTTCCCTGCCATTCCTCTAACTTTCTACCAAGATCTGGCTAACAACTAAATTAAATTTTTATAAAAAATAATAATAATATAATAAAATATGGTACTTACCTCAGACCAATGGGTTTTATTATTAGGTTAGAGGAGGAGGGCGGGTGGGAGACACTACACGTGTAGTGTCTCGGGTTTCCTCTCCACCAGAATTTATTGGTGAGGGTCTTCCCAGACGTCCGCGGGTCGACTTCCTGTTCCCGCCTAAAAAACTAATTTAAAAAAAGATCATGCGGGAACACTACTCCATCCTGAAGCGGGAGGAACTCACGAGTGAGATGGCACACGTGCGCTTCTTCATCGGGATTTTTCACCTTGTCGCTAGCAGATGTCGGGCGTAAACCTGGTTTACTGGGCGAATGTAGTGTCCTTTCAACAGGGCCATCGCGGCCTCGAAATCGTCCGCATCCTCAATGAGGGTGTAGATCTCTGGGCTCACCCTCGAGTGGAGAACTTGCAGTTTCTGGTCCTCCATGGGTGCAGTTGTGGCTGTCCTGAGGTACGCTTTGAAGCACGCCAGCCAGTGTTTGAAGGTTGCCGCTGAGTTTGCCGTGTGGGGGCTGAGTTGCAGACACTCCGGCTTGATTCGGAGCTCCTCCCTTTAAAATCTAGCCCAATAAATTGATGCTCGATCAATAACTCCAGAAGCGAGATTGGATGATAATTGAAGACTTTATTGGACTAGATGTTTCCCCCAGCAACGCAGGTACAGAATGCAGCTTCTAGGGTGACACAGGCTCTTATACTCCGCCTTACTGGGCGGAACCAGCAGGCAGGCTTCACCAATGATCTTCCTGTCTCAGGTACCTCCCACACCAATGATCTTACAGCCTCAACCTAGGTACCGGAATACTCCTAATACAGACTACCACAGGGACTTTGCGCGAAAAAAATGGAGGGTGTTTCCCAGGTTGCCGAAATAAATGTTATTGGAGCAACTGCTGGTCCCGGTTGAGTTGGGGGATAATATACGGGTGGTTGGGGAACAGGGGGTGAGGATCAAGAATAAATGAGAGGAGGTGTTCAGGCGGGGGAAATAGGCTGGGAACCGTGGTGCGAGGCGATGCGTATTCAACCTCCTCCTGCACGAAGATGTGCTTGATTCAGTTCAAGATAGTGCACAGGGTACATATTACTCCGGCGAGGATGAGTGAATTTTTCCAAGGGGGTGGTTGATGAGTGCAAGAAGTGTGGGCGAGGGCCAGGGAATCATGTTCACATGTTCTGGGGCTGTGAGAAACTGGAGAGCTATTGGGAAGCGGTATTTGGGACGTTATCTAAAATTGTGGGGATGGAGGTCAGGCCGGAACCAATGGTGGTGATCCTTGGGATATCGGAAGTGCCGTAGTTGCTGAAGGGGAAGGGGGCCTCTTCAATTGCCCAGCGAAGGAGGTCGGATACGCCACCGGGGTAGCGGCCTGGCTGGGGGACTCGTATAACTTTCTCCGGTTGGAGAAGATTATGTTTGAGTTGAGGGTTCAGTGGATGGCTTTGAGAAAAGGTGGGGGCTGTTAATGCAATGTTTGAGGAACAGTTTGTCATGGGGGGAAGGGGTAAATAGGGGGATATTATACAAACTGTTGAGTGACAGTTTGTGGAGAGTGTATTTTATATATTGCTGTTTTTTTTACACATGTTTGGAATAACGTACATTTTTAAAAAAAGGCTAATGTGAGAAGCACGTTGCAACATCCAGGTAGTAATGGAATGTATAAAAGGATAGTCAGAATGCGGCTCTCCCCAAGTCCAGAAGCCCCATCACTGCATCGTTCTTAACTCAAAGTTCTGTTTATTTTTGGTTGTTGATAAGTTCACAGGAGAGATTGAGAGAGAGAGAGAGAACACAGAATCTTCGAGGAGTATGTGGTTTCAGATTCATTACAGGCAAATTGCCTTGTAAATAAGGTCATGAATACTATTCATTTTCGATAAAGGACATAAACATTTGTTTTGAAAATACTTTCCTTTCCTCATAGCAATGAAAACGCTTATTATCATTCTATTTTAGATTATGTGTGAAACCCATTTGAAGATACTTGGGAGTAAATACATACCTTCACGCCCAGTGTGGATGGGAGTGTGGGTCTCAACATCAAACACTGTAATCTACATTCTCTTTGAGTGTAGATTCCCACTTTGGTTCACTGCATTCATCAACTTACCTTTATTCATTTTTCTGATGTATGAGAAGTCACATATGCCCTCTTGGCTTATGCTGGTGCTATTCGCTGTGTGATATACCTGTAGATAGTATTGCATGTACTCAGCAGTGTTACCTCCCACCAACAGATGGCGACAGATATAAGTCAGAGCAGATCTGGCGATCCCCAGAAGGTTGTAAGATGTACATGAGGACAGTTGAGCATAGGGGTAGTTCCAGGGGAGTCTAAAGAAACTCTATGATAACTTACTCTGCATCTGATCGTTACCGTACCACGTGTGCATTAATATAAATCCTGGATTGGATAAGTCACCAGCAGTTCTGTAGATTCCTTGCTTGACAACGAACACCGAATACAACATTCCCCATTTACTTATTTCCCAGGCTTGGGTGCAGGTCTAATTTGCGAATGGTAATCCTTTTATTCCCCGTTGCTGGTGTCAGCTATGGCTCAATTGTTAGCAGCATTCTTGTCTCTATGTCTGAACCTCATGAGTTCAAATCCCATTTCAGAAATGAAAGGATGTATTCCAGGCGGACACATGAGTGCTGCACTGTCCCAGGTGCTGCCTGGAGGGTGAGAAGCTAAACTGAGGGCCCACCTGCCCCCTCAAGTAGACATGACATGATCATAGTCAATATTTATTTTTCAATCAATATCAATATATATTTTTTTTAATTTAGAATACCCAATTATTTTATTTCCAGTTAAGGGGCAATTTGGCGTGACTAACCCACCTATCCCTTTGGGTTGTGGGGGTGAAACCCATGCAGGCACGGGGAGAATGTGCAAACTCCACATGGACAGTGACCTGGGGCCGGGATCCAACTCGGGTCCTCAGCGCTGGGTCCTCAGTGCTAACCACTGAGCCATCTTGCCGCACAATCAACATCAATATAATTGAATTTTTTAAAAGTTCATTTACAGGTTGAGGGCGTCGCTGGTTAGGCCAACATCTATTGTCCATCCCTAGTTACCCTTCAGAAGGTGGTGGTGAGCTGCCTTCTTGAACCGCTGCAGTCCCTGAGGTGCAGGTACACCACAGTGATGTTAGGGAGGGAGTTCCAGGATTTTGACCCGGCGTTAGTGAAGGAACTGCAATGTATTTCCAAGTCAGGATGGTGAGTGACTTGGAGGGGAACTTCCAGGTGGTGGTGTTCCCAGGTATCTGCTGCTCTTGTCCTTCAGATGGTTGTGGTCGTGGGTTTGGAAGGTGATGCCTTAGGAACCTTGGTGAGTTACTGCAGTGCATCTTGTAGATGGTACACACACTGTTTGTCGCTGGTGGAGGGATTGAATGTTTGTGGAAGGGGTATGAATCAAGCGGGCTCCTTTGTCCTGGATGGTGTTGAGTTTCTTGAGTGTTGTTGGAGCTGCATTCATCCAGGTAAGTGGAGAGTATTCTATCACACTCCTGACTTGTGCCAAGTAGATGGTGGACAGTCTTTGCGGGCCAGGAGGTGAGTTACTCTCCATAGGATTCCTAGCCTTTTACCTGCCTTGATAGCCACAGTATTAATATGGCTGGTCAAGTTCTGTTTCTAATCAATGGTAACCCCCAGCATGTTGATTGTGGCAGATTCAGCGATTGTAATGCCATTGAATGTAATGGCCGATGGTTAGGTCCTCTCTTACAGGAGATGGTCATTGTTTGGCACTTCTGTGGTGCGAATGTAACTTGCTACTTGTCAGACAAGCCTGGATATTGTCCAGGTCTTGCTGAATTTGGGCATGGACTGCTTCATTATCTAAGGAATGGCGAATGGTCCTGAACATTGTACAGTCATCTGGAGCATTCCCACTTCTGGTCTTGTGATGAAAGGGTGGTAATTGATGAAGCAGCTGAAAATGGTTGGGCCTAGGACACTACCCTGAAGAACTCCTGCAGTGAAGTTCTGGAACTGAGTTGATTGTCCTCCAACCGCCACAGCAATCTTCCTTTGTGCCAGATATGACTCCAACCAGCAGAGAGTTTTCCCCCTTATTCACATTGACTCCAGCAGTCACTCTCACCTTACTTCTTTTCCGTTATCTGGACCACTGGGAGCTCTTCCAGGGCAGGTGTGACCTATATAAGAAGGACAGGTTGCATCTAAACTGGAGAGGCATAAATATCCTGGCCGCGAGGTTTGCTAGTGTCACATGGGAGGGTTTAAACTAGTATGGCAGGGGGTGGGCACGGGAGCAATAGGTCAGAAGGTGAGAGCATTGAGGGAGAACGAGGGAATAGGGACAGTGGGGCTCTGAGGCAGAGCAGACAGGGAGAAGTTGCTGAACACAGCGGGTCTGGTGGCCTGAAGTGCATATGTTTTAATGCAAGAAGTATTACGGGTAAGGCAGATAAACTTAGAGCTTGGATTAGTACTTGGAACTATGATGTTGTTGCCATTACAGAGACCTGGTTGAGGGAAGGGCAGGATTGGCAGCTAAACGTTCCAGGATTTAGATGTTTCAGGCGGGATAGAGGGGGATGTAAAAGGGGTGGCGGAGTTGCGCTACTGGTTAGGGAGAATATCACAGCTGTACTGCGGGAGGACACCTCAGAGGGCAGTGAGGCTATATGGGTAGAGATCAAGAATAAGAAGGGTGCAGTCACAATGTTCGGGGTTTACTACAGGCCTCCCAACAGCCAGCAGGAGATAGAGGAGCAGATAGGTAGACAGATTTTGGAAAAGAGTAAAAACAACAGGGTTGTGGTGATGGGAGACTTCAACTTCCCCAATATTGACTGGGACTCACTTAGTGCCAGGGGCTTAGACGGGGCGGAGTTTATAAGGAGCATCCAGGAGGGCTTCTTAAAAAAATATGTGGACAGTCCAACTAGAGAAGCGGCGGTACTGGACCTGGTATTGGGGAATGAGCCCGGCCAGGGAGTAGATGTTTCAGTAGGGGAGCATTTCGGGAACAGTGACCACAATTCAATGAGTTTTAAAGTGCTGGTGGACAAGGATAAGAGTGGTCCTAGGATGAATGTGCTAAATTGGGGGAAGGCTAATTATAACAATATTAGGCGGGAACTGAAGAACATAGATTGGGGGTGGATGTTTGAGGGCAAATCAATATCTGACATGTGGGAGGCTTTCAAGTGTCAGTTGAAAGGAATTCAGGACCGGCATGTTCCTGTGAGGAAGAAGGATAAATAACGCAATTTTCGGCAACCTTGGATAACGAGAGATATTGTAGGCCTCGTCAAAAAGAAAAAGGAGGCATTTGTCAGGGCTAAAAGTCTGGGAACAGACTAAGCCTGTGTGGAATATGAGGAAAGTAGGAAGGAACTTAAGCAAGGGGTCAGGAGGGCTAGAAGGGGTCACGAAAAGTCATTGGCAAATAGGGTTAAGGAAAATCCCAAGGCTTTTTACACGTACATAAAAAGCAAGAGGGTAGCCAGGGAAAGGGTTGGCCCACTGAAGGATAGGTAAGGGAATCTATGTGTGGAGCCAGAGGAAATGGGCGTGGTACTAAATGAATACTTTGCATCAGTATTCACCAAAGAGAAGAAATTGGTAGACGTTGAGTCTGGAGAAGGGTGTGTATATAGCCTGGGTCACATTGAGATCCAAAAAGACGAGGTGTTGGGTGTCTTAAAAAATATTAAGGTAGATAAGTCCCCAGGGCCTGATGGGATCTACTCCAGAATACTGAAGGAGGCTGGAGAGGAAATTGCTGAGGCCTTGGCAGAAGTCTTTGGATCCTCACTGTCTTCAGGTGATGTCCCGGAGGACTGGAGAATAGCCAATGTTGTTCCTCTGTTTAAGAAGGGTAGCAAGGATAATCCAGGGAACTACAGGCCGGTGAGCCTTACTTCAGTGGTAGGGAAATTACTGGAGAGAATTCTTCGCGACAGGATCTACTCCCATTTGGAAGCAAATGGACGTATTAGTGAGAGGCATCATGGTTTTGTGAAGGGGAGGTCGTGTCTCACTAACTTGGTAGAGTTTTTCGAGGAGGTCACTAAGATGATTGATGCAGGTAGGGCAGTGGATGTTGTCTATATGGACTTCAGTAAGGCCTTTGACAAGGTCCCTCATGGTAGACTAGTACAAAAGGTGAAGTCACACGGGATCAGGGGTGAGCTGGCAAGGTGGATACAGAACTAGCTAGGTCATAGAAGGCAGAGAGTAGCAATGGAAGGATGATTTTCTAATTGGAGGGCTGTGACCAGTGGTGTTCCACAGGGATCAGTGCTGGGACCTTTGTTCTTTGTAGTATATATAAATGATTTGGAGGAAAATGTAACTGGTCTGATTAGTAAGTTTGCAGACGACACAAAGGTTGGTGGAATTGCGGATAGCGATGAGGACTGTCAGAGGATACAGCAGGATTTAGATTGTTTGGAGACTTGGGCGGAGAGATGGCAGATGGTGTTTAATCCGGATAAATGTGAGGTAATGCATTTTGGAAGGTCTAATGCAGGTAGGGAATATACAGTGAATGGTAGAACCCTCAAGAGTATTGAAAGTCAAAGAGATCTAGGAGTACAGGTCCACAGGTCACTGAAAGGGGCAACACAGGTGGAGAAGGTAGTCAAGAAGGCATATGGCATGCTTGCCTTCATTGGCCGGGGCATTGAGTATAAGAATTGGCAAGTCATGTTGCAGCTGTATAGAACCTTAGTTAGGCCACACTTGGAGTATAGTGTTCAATTCTGGTCGCCACACTACCAGAAGGATGTGGAGGCTTTAGAGAGGGTGCAGAAGAGATTTACCAGAATGTTGCCTGGTATGGAGGGCATAAGCTATGAGGAGCGGTTGAATAAACTTGGTTTGTTCTCACTGGAACGAAGGAGGTTGAGGGGCGACCTGATAGAGGTCTACAAAATTATGAGGGTCATAGACAGAGTGGATAGTCAGAGGCTTTTCCCCGGGGTAGAGGGGTCAATTACTAGGGGGCATAGGTTTAAGGTGAGAGGGGCAAGGTTTAGAGTAGTTGTACGAGGCAAGTTTTTAATGCAGAGGGTAGTGGGTGCCTGGAACTCGCTACCGGAGGAGGTGGTGGAAGCAGGGACGATAGTGATATTTAAGGGGCATCTTGACAAATACATGAATAGGATGGGAATAGAGGGATACGGACCCAGGAAGTGTAGAAGATTGTAGTTTAGTCGGGCAGCATGGTCGGCACGGGCTTGGAGGGCCGAAGGGCCTGTTCCTGTGCTGTACATTTCTTTGTTCTTTGTTCTTTGTTCTGGCATTCAGCTCTTTTGTCCATGTTTGAACCAAGACTATAATGAGGTCAGGAGTGTAGTGACCCTGGCGGAACCCAAACTGAGCATCTGTGAGCAGGTTATTGCTGAGTAAATGCCGCTTGACAACACTGGCAATGACTCCTTCCATCCTTTGCTGATGATGGAGAGTAGACTGATAGGGTGTAATTGGCTGGGTTGGATTTGTCCTGTTTCTTGTGTACAGGACACACCTGAGTAATTTTTCACATTGCCGGGTAGATGCCAGTGTTGTAGCTGTACTGGAACAGATTGGCTTGGGATGCGCCAAGTTCTGGAGCACAAGTCTTCAGTACTGTTGCCGGAATATATATTTGTGGGATCTTGCTATGTACAAATTGGCTGCTGTGTTTCCTACATTAGAATAGTGACTACACTTCAAAAGTACTTCATGACTGTAAAGATGTTGTGATGGACTGTAAGATGTTGTGATGGACTTTAGTCATGATAAGTGCATGATAAGTGTATTGGGTACAGCATTGAAAGATTATCTTTGAATGTCTCCATTATAAAATAAAGTTGTTTTCATTTTTGGACTAAAAGGCAGCAATTAAAATTAACTCATGGTAATAATTTTGCAGACTTCCATCACAAATGTTGAACGGGTATTACATCAAATACCAGCTTTGGACACATTTATTGAGTTTATTTCCCTTAATATTGTGCAAATAATAATAATCTTTATTATTGTCACAAGTAAGCTTACATTAACACTGCAGTGAAGCCACTGTGAAAATTCCCGAGTCGCCACGCTCCGGTGCCTGCTTGGGCACATTGAGGGAGAATTAAGAAATTAATTAAGAAATAAGAAATTAGAACTAGTATTTACTATGATGAAACACTGGCATTTCAAAAAATTATGGATGTAATTGATGGTTTTCGCTGTGCTATGTAATTGTGTTGATCCAGTTTGATTTTCCCTAAACTAATTTAACTCTCAACGAGCAAAATTCAACATCGGGAACTGAGGTCCTGAAAATTTGTCTTTTACAAATTTGACTTTGGTATGTGGGTGTCGCTGGCTAGGCCAGCATTTGTTACCCATCCCGAATTACCCAGAACTGAGTGTTTTACGAGGGCATTTCAGTGGGGGCATTTAACACTCAACTGCAATACTGTGTGGATCGGGAATCACATGTAGGCCAAACCAAGTAAGGGCGGCACTTTAATGAACCTGATGGGATTTTACGACAATTGGCAATGGTTTCATGGTCATCAATAGATTTTTAATTCCAGATTTTTTTTAAATTCAAGTTCCACTATCGGCCATGGCGGGATTTGAACTCAGCACCCCAGAGCATTACACTAGATCTCTGGATTACTAGGTCCAGTGACAATACCACTATGTCACCGCCTCCCCTTAAGCTGCATATGTGCTCTCAGTAAGTTATTGTCTAACTTATAGTTATGAGGGGAATTTGAGTTTTACTAGCATCACTATTAGGTATGAGTGAAATTTCAGTGAGTTACCATTTCTTACTGGTGGAATCAAAGTTACTCTGGCCTCTGGTTGACCTCTGTGAATCATTGCGTTACCCTCAGTTCCCTTTCTATGTCTGCTCAGGGGTGACTGCCTGCTTCTTAAACCTTCCACACACTAACTCCTGGCACAGATCCACAGCTAAGATACTAAAATACAGGAGGCCCAGCTTTCATAAGATGTCACATCAGTAAGCTTCATGTGATCAGAACAACATGTAATTAATCCTCAGGGTTAGCATTCCCACTGTCAGTGACTAAAGTTCCCCATTTTAACTCATGAAGAATATCCTCTGTGATGAGGAAAGTGTTAAATAGTATGCACTTTTTTGATATTTTCCAACATCCAAATAGATGAATATTGAAATACATAATTTGTATTAAAGCAGAACTGTGTTAGTAATGCAGATGCAATGCAGAAATACATATTTTAGATTGACTGTACATTTAAGATTGATAACAGTTAGTTCATTCCTCTCTATTATTAACATAATTCTGCTTATAATCTTAGAATCACACAGCACAGAAGGAAGCCATTCAGCTTATTTTACCTGCGCTTGTTCTCATTAAGAGCCACTAATTAGTCCCACTCCCCTGCTCTTTCCCCATTACCCTTTTAAATTTATTTTTACATTAAGATCTCATTCCCTTCTTAAAGCTATTATTGAACACCCCTCATTCAATTAACATTTGCACCACTGAGCAATGGAGTGAGTGGGTAGGTGGCTTACTCCTAAACCTCAAACAATGGAACAGTATTACAGAATACAATGAGCTGTACGACAACACCCTCCTGGGTGCACTTCCCCATCTAATGTTTATTCTCTCAGGGGAAGCTACGTGGTGGTTCCTTGTGACATTCTAGTTTCAACCAATAACCTATTGCCAACAGGTGTGTGTGGGCTTAAAATGTTCTTTTGCAACTGGCTGCTCAACAGGTGCAACAGGAGTGACTCAGGAGGTCTGGTCTTTCCCTGGTGTCTCTTCATAGAGGAATGGCTCAGGTTGAAAACATACCACATCGAGGTTTGGAGTTACAAAACTGGAACTTACTCCTGTGGGATCATAACTTAAGACTCTGCCACACTGCTGCCTGTGTTATTTATTTTTTAAGTAAGGTTGTTGTATTCCTTATTGCTCTCTCTATTCTTCATCATGGTACCTGTGCCATAAGTGTCATAAGTAAGAGATGCCATTGATGAAGGATTAGGGGCGAAATTCTCCCCCAACGGCGGGATGCCCGCCGACTGGCGCCAAAGCCGGCGCAAATCAGACGGGCATCGCGCCGGCAAAAAGGTGCGGAAGTCTCCGCATCTTTGGCGGCCTAGCCCCAACATTGAGGGGCTAGGCCGACGCCGGAGGGATTTCCGCCCCGCCAGCTGGCGGAAATGGCGTTTGTTGCCCCGCCAGCTGGCGCGGATATGCGGCGCATGCGCGGGAGCGTCAGCGGCCGCTGTCAGTTTCCCAGCGCATGCGCGGGAGCGTCAGCGGCCGCTGTCAGTTTCCCGCGCATGCGCAGTGGGGAGAGTCACTGCCGCCTCCGCCATGGTGGAGACCGTGGCGGAGGCGGAAGGGAAAGAGTGCCCCCACGGCACAGGCCCGCCCGCGGATCGGTGGGCCCCGATCGCGGGCCAGGCCACCGTGGGGGCACCCCCCGAGGTCAGATCGCCCCGCGCCCCCCCCCCAGGACCCCGGAGCCCGCCCACGCCGCCTGGTCCCGCCGGTAAATACCAGGTTTGATTTACGTCGGCGGGACAGGCAATTTCTGGGCGGGACTTCGGCCCATCCGGGCCGGAGAATCCAGCGGGGGGGTCCCGCCAACCGGCGCGGCCGGATTCCCGCCCAATCTCCGGGAGCGGAGACTTCGGCGGGGGCGGGGGCGGGATTCACGGCGGCCAACGGCCATTCTCCGACCCGGCGGGGGTCGGAGAATGACGCCCTAGAAGTCCACGTTATGATTTAGATTCTATTGTGTAACATTGGGCGGAATTCTCCCCCCGCCCACGCCGGGTGGGAGAATCGCTGGGGCGCTGCGCGAGTCCCGCCACCCCACCCTGGCACCCGCACGTGATTCTCCCACCCACCCCCCCCAAACCGGCGCGGCGAGAATCACGGCTGGCCGCTCTGAGAATCGCCGCTCGCTGTTTGTAACGGACGAGCAACGATTCTCCAACACGACAGATTCCCACCGCCGCCGTCCACACCTGGTCGCTGCTGGCGGGAACGCTGGGGGGGGGGGCGGCCTGTGGGGGTGGGGGGGGGGGGGTTCCTGCACCGAGGGCCCACCGATCGGTGGGCCGGCCTCTCTGAAGGAGGACCTCCTTTCCTCCGCTGCCCCGCAAGATCCATCTGACATCTTCTTGCGGGGCGACCGCGGGGAGGACGGCAACCGCGTATGCGCGGATGACGTCATTTACGCGGCGCCGGCCATGTCATTTACGCGGCACCGCTTTTACGCGGCACCAAGGCCCGGCGCGCGTAAATGACGCGGCGCTGCTCCTAGCCCCCCTGGGACGGAAGAATAGGGGGCTGGGAACGGTCTCCGACGCCGGAGTGAAACACTCCGGTTTTCACTCCGCCGTTGGCACTTAGTCTCCCGATGGGAGAATTGCGCCCAGACTCTCCCAACCTCATTCTTACAGCTTCACAATCATTAGAATAAACATTGCAGATTATAATCTAATCCATGGTGTCACTCTTTGCAATGCCAATAATGGTTAATCCCAGCCCAATCGTTGTTTCACCTCCTTACATTGTCTTTGTTCCAGGTAAATAGTATGTCTTATCATTGTTGCCTTGATAACCTGTCTGCAGTGAGGGCCTATTGAGTTTCCATCACAAGAACTTTAGATTTCTGCTTTATTTTATCAATGGTCAGTTCAGGAGACATTTCTTTACCGAGACAATGGTTTGAATGCAGATCTCAGTGGCACAGAAAGTGGTTGAAGCAAATAGCTTAGATGCATTTGAAGGGACGCTAGATAAACATCAGGGAGAAATGAATGATGGCATTACCTGAAGTGGTATGTGGACGTTATGTGTCGAATATAAACACTAGCATGGACCAACTGAACCTGTTCCTACACTGTAAACTGTATATAGTTCTAGGTCTGAGAGTTTAGTTTAGTTTAATACTTTATTGAGAAACTTACATTTATCAGATTTTGAGCCGTCTGCCATGGGCTCAGAAGACCTGACCTGTGTATATTGTAGGATGAGTACGCAGTCCTGTGTATATTATGGGACGGATACATAGCCCAGTGTATATTGTGATATAGATATGCAGCAGTTTGTATTATGGGACGGGTACACAGCGTGTGTGAATTATAAGAAGCCTCTCAACACCAGGTTGAAATCCAACAGGTTTATTTCAAATCACAAGCTTTCGGAGCGCTGCTCCTTCATCAGGTGAAGTGGAGGCAGGTTCACAAACACAGCATATATAGGCAGAGACACAATTGAAAGATAATTACAGATTGGAATGTGAAGAATGGTTGCAATGCGAGTCTTTACAGGTAAACAAGTCTTTACAAGTACAAACAGTCTGAGTGGAGTAGGGATTGATGCACTATCAATTACCACAAAGACGAATAATCGAGGCTTTATAGAGCAAAGGTGTTGTGCAAATGGTGCTGCAGCACCGGCTAGCACACACATTTATTCACTGCCTACTGGGCGGAGCCAGCAGGCAGGGATTTTCCCATGTACCTCTATTATACGTGTCTTACCGTAAAACATATAATACTGCTAGTGGTGACTACCACATTCACCCCCTGTTTAAAAAAAAGAGTCCGGCGGGGGTGGTGGAAAAAGAATTACAAGTTCAGTCTGTTGGGGGCCTTGACCCTCCTCTGCGATCGCCTCAGTCCTGATGTGCGCCGACTTGGTCAGCTGTGACTCCGGGGGCGTGTTGTCCTTATCTTCGTCACCCCTGAGTGGAACCAATGGGAGGACGGACGGATCCTCCTGGGGCGGGGGCTGCGGTGAGGTTCGCTGGGGGGTAGGGTAAATGAGGCACCCGGGCGGGGGGGGGGGGGGTGGTGTCAGGTCGGGGGCCGTGGGTGGGGATCCAGTGGGTGCCAGGTCCCGAGGGAGACTGTGTCCTGGCGCCCGTCGGGGTGTGCCACGTAGGCGTACTGCGGGTTTGTGTGTTGGAGGTGGATCCATTCGACCAAAGGGTCCGACTTATGGGTCCACACATGCTTGCGAATGAGGATGGGCCCAGGAACTGTCAGCCATGTTGGGAGCGAGACCCCGGAGGTGGTCTTCCTGAGGAAGGCAAAGAGATGTTCATGAGGGGTCTCGTTAGTCACGATGCAGAGGAGCGATCGGAAGGAGTGGAGCGCGTCAGGGAGGACCTCCTGCCAGCGGGAGACCGGGAGTTTTTAGACCGCAGGGCCAGCAGGACGGCTGTTCTCCCTCTCCACCTGTCCGTTTCCCCGGGGGTTGTAGCTGGTCGCCCTGCTCGAGGCAATGCCTTTGCTGAGCAGGAACTGACGCAGCTCATCACTCATAAAAAGGATCCCCGGTCGCTGTGGATGTAGGTGGGGAAACCGAACAGAGTGAAGATACTGTGGAGTGCTTTAATGACCGTGGCAGAAGTCATATCGGGGCATGGGATGGCGAAAGGGAACCGGGAATACTCATCAACCACGTTCAGAAAGTACTTGTTCCGGTTGGTTGAGGGGAGGGGCCCTGTGAAGTCCATGCTGAGGCGCTCAAAGGGGCAGGAGGCCTTCACCAGGTGCGCTCGAACTGGCCGGTAAAAGTGCGGCTTGCACTCCGCGCAGACCTAGCAGTCTCTGGTGACAGTCCTGACCTCCTCAATGGAGTAGAGCAGGTTGCGGGCCTTGATGAAATGGAAGAACAGGGTGACCCCCGGTGGCAGAGGTCATAGTGGAGAGCCCGGAGTCGGTCCACTTATGCGCTGGCACATGTACCGCGGGATAGGACATCAGGGGGCTCGTTGAGCTTCCCCGATACAAAATCTCGTAATTATAGGTGGAGAGCTCGATCCTCCACCTCAAGATCTTGTCGTTTTTGATCTTGCTCCGCTGTGTGTTATTGAAAATGAAGGCAACTGACCGTTGGTCAGTGAGGAGAGTGAATCTCCTGCCGGCCAGGTAATGCCTCCAATGTGGCACAGCTTCCACAATGGCTTGGGCCTCCTTTTAGACAGAGGACTGCCGAATTTCGGAGGCATGGAGGGTGCGGGAAAAGAAGGCCACGGGCCTGCCCGCCTGGTTGAGGGTGGCGTCCAGAGCTCCGTCCGATGCATCGCTCTCGACCTGAAAGGGGAGGGACTCGACCGCGTGCATCGTGGTCTTGGCGATGTCTGCCTTGATGCGGTTGAAGGACTGGCGGGCCTCAGTCATCAGGGGAAAAACTGTGGACTGAATGAGTGGGCGGGCCTTGTCTGCATAATTAGGGACCCACTGGGCATAGTAGGAGAAAAACACCAGGCATCGTTTCAGGGCCTTGGGGCAGTGGGGGAGGGGGAGTTCCATGAGGGGGTGCTTGCGGTCGGGGTCGGGCTTTAGAACTTCATTTTCCACGACATAGCCAAGGATGGCTAAGCGGTTGGTGCGGAACACGCATTTCTCCTTATTGTACGTGAGGTTAAGGAGTTCGGCGGTCTGGAGGAATTTTTGGAGGTTAGCGTCGTGGTCCTGCTGATCATGGCCGCAGATGGTGACGTTATCTAGGTACGAGAAGGTGGCCCGCAGTCCGTACCAGTCAACCATTCGGTCCATCTCATGTTGGAAGACCGAGACCCCATTAGTGACGCCGAAGGGAACCCTAAGGAAGTGATAGAGGTGGCCATCTGCTTCGAACGCAGTCTATTGGTGGTCCTCCTTGCGGATGTGGTGCTGGTGGTATGCGGACTTCAGGTCCACTGTGAAAATCTGATTGACCATGTCAGGTATGCGTGGGAGGGGGTACGCGTTGAGCTGCGTTTACCGCAGATCTAACTGTAGTCAATGACCATCCTGTGCTTCTCCCCAGTCTTTACTACAACCACTTGAGCTCTCCAGGGGCTGTTGCTGGCCTCAATGACCCCTTCCCGCAGAAGCCATTGGACCTCCGACCTGATGAAGGTCCTGTCCTGGGCATTGTACCCGTCTGTTCCTGGTGGCGACAGGTTTGCAATCCGGGGTGAGGTTCGCAAACAAGGAAGGTGGATCGACCTTAAGGGTCGTGAGGCCTCATACAGTGAGGGGGGATAGGGGTCTGCCGAATTTTAAGGGTAAGCTTTGGAGGTGGCACTGGAAGTCCAGGCAGAGCAACAGGGCAGCGCAGAGGTGGGGGAGGATGTAGAGCCGGAAGTTGCTAAACTCTATGCCTTGGACGGTGAGGGTCGCGATGCAATACCCCCCGGTTTCCACGGAATGGGATCCGGAGGCCAGGGAGATTTTCTGGGTAACGGGGTTTACCGCGAGGGAGCAGCGCCTTACCGTCGTGGAGTGGATGAAGCTCTCTGTGCTCCTGGAGTCAAAAAGGCAGGCCGTCTCGTGCCCATCGATTTTCACCGTCGTTGTTGCGGTCGCGAGGTTGCGGGGCCAGGACTGATCCAAGGTGATCGAGGCGATCTGCGGCTCGTCACCGGTGCTGGAGGTAGCAGCAGGCGATGAATGGCCAGACGAGCAGGGATCCTGAGGCGCCGGCCAAAATGGCGCCGAAGATGGCGGCGCCCACGGGGCGCACATGGCTTGCGAGGAGGAAAATGGCGGCGCCCCTGGATCGCACGTGGGGGGTGCAGGAACGCCGGGCCTGGAAACAACGGCGACCAACCGGGCCTCGCAAACAGAAACAAAGTGTCCATTCTTTCCGAATTGCAGGTCGCACTCCGCGCCGGGCAGCGCTGCAGTGGGTGTTTGTTCTGCCTGCACTTGGGCCCCCCAGGGTTGGCTGGCTGCCGCGCGGCGCAGGCTTGCGGTAAGCTGGAGTCGGCAGCTGGTGGGGCCCATGATGCCCACGAGGGTGCCGTGTGGTCGAGGGCGCACGACTGGACGTTACGGGATGCAACTTCTAATGAGTTCGCGAGCTGCCTAGTTACTGCAAGATCAAGCGTACCCCCTTCCAGTAGGCGCTGGCGGACGTACGCAGACCTCATGCCCGTAACAAAGGCGTCTTGGATTAAAAGCTCTCTGTGCTGGACTGCCGAAACTGCCTGGCAGTCACAGTTCCTCCCCAGGGTGTGCAGGGCATGCCAGAAATCGTCCAGAGACTCACAGGGGAGTTGCTGTCTCGTGGACAGGAGGTGCCTGGCGTATAGTTGGTTGACTGGCCGAACCTGATGTCCCTTCAGGAGCTCCATTGCTTCGGGGTAAGTGGGCACACCCCGGATGAGAGGAAAAATGTCAGGGCTCACCCGTGAACAAAGGACTTGGAGCTTCTGCGCGTCCGAGGGTTCCTCAGCAGATGTTCGGAAGTAGCTTTCGAAGCAGGCTAGCCCGTGGTCAAAGGCGGACGTAGCGTTGGCTGCTTGAGGGCTCAGCTGCAGGCGATCAAGCTTGATGCGAAAATCCATCGTTTTAAAAATCTTTGCTCAATAAATTGATGCACTACCAATTACTACAAAGACGAGAGTAGTGAATAATCGAGGCTTTATTGAGCAAAGATGTTGTGCCTCCTGTAGCTGCCACCAGAATGGCTGCAGCACCGGCGAGCACACGCATTTATACGCCGCCTACTGGGCGGAGCCAGCAGGCAGGGATTTACCCATGTACCTCTATTATACGTGTCTTACCGTAATACATATAATCCTGCTAGTGGTGACTACCACAGGGATAATCACAGGTAATCGAGGTGTGAATTGTCTCAAGCCAGGACAGTTAGTAGGATTCTACAAACCCAGGCAGTATGGTGGGGGTTACATGTGACATGAACCCGGGATCCCGTTTGAGGCCATCCTTACGCGTGAGAAACGTGCACACCAGTTTCTGCTTGGCGATTCTGGTTGGCCGTGTGTCTTCAAGACCGCCTTGGGAATGTTTACCGGACGATCGGAGGCTGAATATCCTTGACTGCAAGAATGTTCCCCGACTGGATGGGAACACTCCTGTCTGGCGATTGTTGCGCGGTGTCCGTTCATCCATTATTGTAGCGTCTGCATGGTCTCGTCGATGGACCACACCTCGGGACATCCTTTCCCGGAAAGTATAAGGTAGACAGTGTTGGCCGAGGCGCATGAGTATGTACCGAGAACAGCGACCATGACACCACTCCCCTCTGCCACATGAACCGCTGCAAGACATGCTGGATCATTGAGTTGGATACTACCATCACACGTGAGAACAGCACCCACTAGGTACAAGGCACGTACTGCCTAGTGCATATTATGAGATGGGTACACAGCCCTGTGTGTATTATGGGATGGGTACACTACTCTGTGTATTATAGGATTGATTGACAGCCCTGTGTGTATTATGGAATGGGTACATGGCCCTGTGCGTATTATGGGATGGGTACACGGCCCTATATGTATTATGGATGGGTAGACGGCCTGTGTGTTATGGGACGGGACACAGCCCCGTGTGTAATATGGGATGGGTACACAGCCCCGTGTGTAATATGGGATGGGTACACGGCCCATGTGTATTAGGGATGGGTACATGGCTCCTTGTGTATTATGGAATGAGTACACGGCCCTGTGTATTATGGGATGGGTACACCGCCCCGTGTGTATTGTTATGGGATGGGTACACAGTTATGTGTGTATTGTGTTGGGTACATGGACCCTTGTGTATTATGGAATGAATACACGGCCCTGTGTGTATAATGGGATGGGTACACCGCCCTGTGTGTATTGTGATGGGTACATGGACCCTTGTGAATTATGGAATGAGTACATGGCCCTGTGTGTATTATGGGATGGGTACACAGCCCTGTGTGTATTATGGGATGGGTACAGCACCCCGTGTGTATTGTGATGGGTACATGGCCCCTTGTGTATTATGGAATGAATACACGGCCCTGTGTGTATTATGGGATGGGTACACCGCCCCGTGCGTATTGTGATGGTACATAGCACCTTGTGTATTATGGAATGTGTACACGGCCCTGTGTGCATTAGGGGATGGATACACAGCCCTGTGTGTAATATGGGATGGGTACACAGCCCCGTGTGTAATATAGGATGGGTACATGGCTATGTGTGTATTATGGAATGGGTACACAGCCCTGTGGTATTAAGGGGTTGGTACACAGCCCTGTGTGTATTTTGGGATGGGTACATGGCCCATGTGTATTAGGGATGGGCACAAAGCTCTGTGTGTATTATGGGATGGGTACACATCCCTGTGTGTATCATGGGATGGGTACACGGCCCATGTGTATTAGGGATGGGTACATGGCCCCTTGTGTATTATGGAATGAGTACACGGCCCTGTGTATTATGGGATGGGTACACTGCCCCGTGTGTATTGTGATGGGTACATGGCCCCTTGTGTATTATGGAATGCGTACATGGCCCTGTGTGTATTAAGGGGTTGGTACACACCCTTATGTGTATTATGGGATGGGTACACGGCCCATGTGTATTAGGGATGGGTATAAAGCTCTGTGTGTATTATGGGATGGGTACACAGCCCTGTGTGTATTATGGGATGGGTACACAGCCCTGTGTGTATCATGGGATGGGTACACGGCCCATGTGTATTAGGGATGGGTACATGGCCCCTTGTGTATTATGGAATGGGTACACGGCCCATGTGAATTAGGGATGGGTACAAAGCTCTGTGTATATTATGGGATGGGTACACAGCCCTGTGTGTATTATGGGATGGGTACACAGCCCTGTGTGTATCATGGGATGGGTACACCGCCCCCTGTGTATTGTGATGGGTACATGGCCCCTTGTGTATTATGGAATGAGTACATGGCACTGTGTGTATTATGGGATGGGTACACAGTTATGTGTGTATTGTGTTGGGTACATGGACCCTTGTGTATTATGGAATGAGTACATGGCCCTGTGTGTATTATGGGATGGGTACACAGTTCTGTGTGTATTGTGATGGGTACATGGACCCTTGTGTATTATGGAATGAGTACACGGCCCTGTGTGTATTATGGGATGGGTACACCGCCCTGTGTGTATTGTGATGGGTACATGGACCCTTGTGAATTATGGAATGAATACACGGCCCTGTGTGTATTAGGGGATGGATACACAGCCCTGTGTGTAATATGGGATGGGTACACAGCCCCGTGTGTAATATGGGATGGGTACATGGCTATGTGTGTATTATGGAATGGGTACACAGCCCTGTGGTATTAAGGGGTTGGTACACAGCCCTGTGTGTATTATGGGATGGGTACACGGCCCTGTATGTATTATGGGATGGGTACACATCCTGTGTGTATAATGGGATGGGCACATGGCCCTATGTGTATTATGGGATGTGTACATGGCCCTGTGTGTATTATGGGATGGGTACATGGCCCTGTGTGTATTATGGGATGGGTACACGCCCTGTGTGTATTATGGGATGGGTACACGGCCCTGTGTGTATTATGGGATGGGTACACGCCCTGTGTATTATGGGATGGGTACACGCCCTGTGTATATTATGGGATGGGTACACGGCCCTGTGTGTATTATGGGATGGGTACACGCCCTGTGTGTATTATGGGATGGGTACACACCTTGTGCGTATAATGGGATGGGTACACGGCCCATGTGTATTAGGGATGGGTACATGGCCCCTTGTGTATTATGGAATGAGTACACGGCCCTGTGTATTATGGGATGGGTACACCGCCCCGTGTGTATTGTGATGGGTACATGGCCCCTTGTGTATTATGGAATGAGTACATGGCCCTGTGTGTATTAATAGGTTGGTACACAGCCCTGTGTGTGTTATGGGATGGGTACACGGCCCTGTGTGTATTATGGGATGGGTACACGGCCCTGTGTGTATTATGGGATGGGTACATGGCCCCTTGTGTATTATGGGATGGGTACATGGCCCCTTGTGTATTATGGGATGGGTACACGCCCTGTGTATATTATGGGATAGGTACACGCCCTGTGTGTATAATGAGATGGGGACACGGCCCTGTGTGTATTATGGGATGGGTACACGGTCCTGTGTGTATCGTGGGATGGGTACACGGCCCTGTGTGTATTATGGGATGAGTACATGGCCCTGTGTGTATTAATAGGTTGGTACACAGCCCTGTGTGTATTATGGGATGGGTACACGGCCCTGTGTGTATTATGGGATGGGTACATGGCCCCTTGTGTATTATGGGATGGGTACACGCCCTGTGTATATTATGGGATAGGTACACGCCCTGTGTGTATAATGAGATGGGGACACGGCCCTGTGTGTATTATGGGATGGGTACACGGTCCTGTGTGTATCGTGGGATAGGTGTGTTGTCAGGTTTGACAGGAGCAGAGCAAGAGCCAGGCGCTGACTGTGACGTGAACAGAGAGGAAGGCCGCTGCCGCTCGCCGGTTGGTCAAACCCATGCGCTGACGCGGGATCGAACGTGTGCACGCGAGTCACAATGGGTGGAGCGGGGGCGCGCGCTGCTGGCGGGATGGCGTGGTGGGCGCGCGCTTGCAGCTTCCGAGGGGAGGCGGGGAGCAAAGGGGCACAGGAGCGGTCGCGCGCCGGGGCGGACACGTGCTTCGGGATCGCGGCCGCTGGCGGGGAGGAAGCCGGTGAGTTGTTGATGGGCGGCCGGGAGCGGGGCTGGTCGATGTTGGGCTTCGGAGTGGAGGAGCCGGGCCTGTGCCCCCTCCCCCTCATCACCTAGGCAACCGGCAGCTACAGTTGGGGATGCAGAGGGTACAGAGCAACTTCCACCAGAGCCTCCTAGCGGGGTGGGCGACCCCGGGGGGCATTAACTCTGAACCAGTCCCTCCCAGACCAAGACTGAACTGGAATTGTACCTGCCCAGCAATGTCACTGAAGCAACCTGATCCCAAACTGGCTCCGTCCATCAGAAATAGATAGCCCTGCTGCCTGGTTAACAGGGTGAGGAAATGCAAAGCCTTTTCTTGTCAGCTTGGATCTTGTATGTCTCTCTTGTGGCGACCATGAATTGGATTCATTTGGAATCTGAGTTGGTTTTTGGAGCAAGCAAGGCGATGGATTAAAGTAAGTAAAGAAAAGGCACCAGAGACCCCAAGGACCAGAGGCTGCTTTTGCCTTTTTGAGAGGGAGAGCTGACTGGTGGTGATTTAACCCGAGGGTCGTCACAAGGTAGAGAATGTGGGCCCTTCATGAATAACCTCAGCCAGCACGGGATTTGAACCTGGGCTGTTGGCATCGCTCTGCATCATGAACCAGTGATCCAACCAACTGACCTCCCCACCATTTTCAAGATAATTGGCGTTTGACATGAAAACACCCATATCTTGGGCGTGATTCTCCGAAATGAAGGCAGAGTGTTCGCGCCATCGTGAACGCCGTCGAGGTTCACAACGGCGCGAAACGGCCCCTATCCCAACCGATTCAGGGCCCGATAATGGGCTAGGAGCGGCGCCACGTCATTTACGCGCGCCAGGCCTTGGCGCCGCGTAAAGGCAGCGTCGCATACATGACGTGGCCGGCGCCGCATAACTGGCATCACCCGCTCATGCGCGGGTTGGCCGGCGCCAACCCGCGCATGAGTGGTTGCCGTCCTCTCCGAGTCTGCCCCGCAAGAAGATGTCAGACGGATCTTGCGGGGCTGTGGAAGAAAGGAGGTCCTCCTTCAGAGAGGACAGCCCGACGATCGGTGGGCACCGATCGCGGGCCATACCCCATTTGAGGCCCCCCCGGTGCAGGATCCCCTCTTCTTCCCCCCCCCCCCACCTCCGCAGGCCGCCCCCCCAGTGTTCCCGCGCTGTTCCCGCCGGCAGCGACCAGGTGTGGACGGCGCCAGGGGAACCCGCCGTTTTGGGCTGACCGCTCGGCCCATCCGGGCCTGAGAATAGCGGGGGTGCCGGAGAATCGCCATTTTGGGTGTCTCAGGCGATTCTCCGGCCTGCGCCGCACGGAACCCGACGCTTGGGAGAATCGCGGGAGGGCGTCGGACTGGCGTCGCAGGAAAATTTGGCGACCCAGGGAGCGGAGAATCGCGCCCCTTATATCCCTGCAGTCTGGTCTAGTTCTTTGTTTATTGATCCTCTTGAATCTTAACTATACTAAGAAATTAATAGTCATTCTCGGCCTGAGACCATCCTTTTATTCTCCATATCTGATTGTTGAGCAGCTGGAGATACAAAGTGAGTGTTTGCTGTGCCACTTCAAAGTCAACCAATTGGTGTGACGCTAAAATAACCTCAGCTGGTACAAGAATCACACCCACGATGTTGGTGTTGCTCTCCATCACGAAGCAGCCATCCAACCAACTGAGATAACTGACCCCTATGAGATAGGTTAAGGGCTTGCTATGTCCACTCTGTGCATTGTATCTTTTAAGAAAGGAATTCATTAAAAAAACATTACGAGTCATCGGACGGGCTATCCATGTTCGTAATTAATCCCCACCTGCAGCCTGGCAGTCAAACTTCAACAACACACGTATTTTTTATTAAGTTTTAAATTGGATCTTGTTGTACGTGTCTCTCTTACGATGACCATGAATTGGATTCAATTGGAATCTGGTTTTTGGAGCAAGCATTTGTTGGAGTAGTTTTGACACCACATTTTGGTAAATTACGCACTTGTCCATCAAAGCTTTCACATTATACTCTAATAATATGCTTTAACGTATATTTTTAAGTACAGGTTGTTTCCCTAAATTATTTACTGTAAAAATGTTAAATCTGGTTTGGATACTTTATGCTAGTAAGTTTGAAACTGCCAAATTTCAGAGAAAATGACTACATTTTTCAACAGATAAAAGCATAGTTATTTTTAGAAAGTGAGTGCAGTCAAATGCAAAGTGAATGTGGAATTACAGGCATTGGTTTTGTTCTCATTGCAATATTTTTGATCCTTGTGAGGATTTGTGAAGAAGTGCTCCAGTAATCTTAATTGCCATCTCGGTAAATTTTGATGGCAATTAGAGATGGGCAACAAATGCTGGCCTTGCCTGCGATGCCCTAGCCTAAGAACGAACAAAGAAAAAAACACCCATGTGTCACCTCACCCAATCATGTGCAAGGCGAGATATTGAGTGCTGGTGGGGCTATTTGATTATCGGCAGGATATCATGGCTGATCTCAATCCTGCTCTCACCTGATGACCGTGCATGTATTTGCCCTTGGGGTAGGTGATCTGAAATTCTGGCTGGTCTTTTCTCTCCGAAACTCTGGTGCACTAACATAGAATTACATAGAATTTACAGTGCAGAAGGAAGCCATTCGGCCCATCGAGTCTGCACCAGCTCTTGGAAAGAGCACCCTACCCAAGTCCACACCTCCACCCTATCCCCATAACCCAGTAACCCCACCCAGCACTAAGGGAAATTTTGGACACTAAAGGCAATTTAGCTTGGCCAATCCACCTAACCTGCACATCTTTGGACAGTTAAACCCACGCAGACACAGGGAGAACGTGCAGACTCCGCACAGACCGTGACCCAGCGGGGAATCAAACCTGGGACCCTGGAGCTGTGAAGCAATTGTGCTAACCACCATGCTACCGTGCTGCCCTAAGGCTGGTTGTAATGTCGTTTCCATTCTAGCCGTGAGCAGTTAACCATGAACAGACTGGCAATTAAACCCAAGTTCAGCATGTCTCAACATGGCTACATAAGCATGAACCAGCTCATTCATTGGGTTAAGCAACAAAATGTAACCTTAACCTGTACTGCCTGAAAAGGGAATGAACTGGAATACATTCAGTCAATCACTCGTGTACCAATACTTTGTATGACACTAAATAAATAATTAACTTTTTTTTGCTCTGTTCAATGTTTTTCTTGTTTTTGCTAGCTCGTTTTTTTCTGGCTGAGACTGGAGTGGTCAAGTAGCATTACTGGTGAAAGTAATTGCTGTTCTTCACTGAAAGACAATTTAAAATCTCATGGCAACAGATGTATGGCCAAGATTTGTGCTTAATATTGAACTCTGGTTAATTGCCATTTATATGGTACATATTTAAATGGATTTCTAGTTTACAGAGGAGCACACAGCCAGAATCAGTGATCCCAACTTAATAATAATAGTCGCTTATTGTCACAAGTAAGCTTCAATGAAGTTACTGTGAAAAGCCCCTAGTCACCACGTTCCGCCGCCTGTTCAAGGAGGCCGGTACGGGAATTGAACCCGCGCTGCTGGCCTTGTTCTGCATTACAAGCCTGCTGTTTAACCCACTGTGCTAAACCAGCCCCAACTTGATAGAGATAGTAGTGAGTTGACAAGTCCTCTGTGGCATCTGAGTGTTTGGATCATTTCAGTACTGGAAGAAACTAATTGCACCTGTACATCTCCTGGTTTTTCATTAAATTAATATGTTCCTTTAATGTAAACTTTTACTTTTGGGAGCCCATAGCAGATGGACCTGCAATCTATAACAAAAAAGTTCCTGAATTTAATGTTGCTTTAGTGACTGGATATTTCAGCTATTCTTTACTGGACCCAAGAGTCTCTTTGTTGACTGGGGAAGTGGTGGCGTAATGGTATTGTCACTGGACCAGTCATCCAGAGACCCAGAGTGCTCTGGGTCCCAGGTTCAAATTCCACCACTGTAGATAGTGAAATTTGAATTCAATAAAAATAAAATCTGGAATTAAAAGTCTTGTGATGGCCATAGCCATGAAACCATTGTCGATTGTTGTGAAAACCCATCTGGCTCACTAATGTCCTTGAGGGAAGGAAATCTGCCATCCTTACCTGGTCTAACCTATATGTGACATCAGACTCACAGCAATGTGGTTGATTCTTAACTGCCCCTCAAGGGCAATTAGGGATGGACAGTAAATGCTGGCACAGCCTGCGACACCCACATCCACTGTATAAAAATAAAGAATCATGACGCTCTCTGTGTACTGAATTTTTTGCCTCTTCTTGCCCATCTTTCCTGGCTGAGTGCCAGACAGATTTCGAGAGACTCCAGGGAGTGTTCATTACCATTACCAATGCATAATGGGATTCTACAAAATGACCTTCCCTCTTGCCAGTCATTTACTAATTGTCACTTTCTGCTTTTCCTTACGAGTGGATCATACTAATGAAACCTATGTGCGCATATTTGACCTCCATATTTGCTGCAATTCTGAAACTTGGCAATTGAGGAAAGATTATTCGCGTGGTCAGGAAATTGCCTGAATGTCAGGGGATAAGATATAGGGAAAAATGGGCAGGTGCTCCCAAGAGGCAGGATGTGTCAGTGGTGCCTCAACTAGTCACTGATTTATTAATGTGCAGCTGAGGTGATAGAGAACCACAGGGCTAAATTTGCTGGTGACACAAAGATGGGATGAGATTGTCACCGGCAAGGCCAGTTTGTTGAACATTCCTAACTGTCATCGAGGAAGTGGTGGTGACTTTGGACAAGGCAACAGCTTAATTGAAGCCAGGCCTTGCCGGAGCAAAGTTAGAAAACACTTCTGCATACAAAAGGTGACAGAATTTTGGAACACTCTTCCACAAATGATGATCAATGCTGGGTCAATGATGGTCAATTGTTAATTTTAAATCTGAGACTGATTAATGTATTAGGGATATGGGACAAGGTGGTTATATTTAGATTTGGATTTGTTTTATTGTCACGTGTACCAAGGTGCAGTGAAAAGTATTGTTTGCCTACAGTCCAGACAGATCATTTCATATATGAAAAAAAACTATAGGGTATACATAAATACACAATGTAAATACATACACAGGCATTGGGTGAAGCATACAGGAGTGTAGTACTACTCAGTAGAGATACTGTGTGAAGAGATCGGATCAGTCCATAAGAGGGTCATTTAGGACCTTGGTAACAGTGGAGAAGAAGCTGTTTTTGAATCCGTAGGTGCATGTTCGCAGACTTTTGTATCTCCTGCTCGATGGAAGAAGTTGGAAGAGTGAATAACCCGAGTGGAAGAGGTCTTTGATTATGCTGCCTGCTTTGCCAAGGCAGCGTGTAGTGTAGACCGAGTCAATGGATGGGAGGCGGGTTTGTGTGATGGACTGGCTGTGTTCACGACTCTATGTAGCTTCTTGCGTTCTTGGGCCGAGCTAGGCTGTGATGCAGCCAGATGGGATGCTTTGTATGGTGCATCTGTAGAAATTGGTAAGAGTCAATGTGAACATGCCGAATTTTCTTAATTTCCTGAGAAAGTAAAGGCACTGTTGTGCTTTCTTGGTTGTAACATCGACGTGGGTGGACCAGGACAGATTGTGGGCGATGTGCACACCTCGGAATTTGAAGCTGTCAACCATCTCCACCTCCGCACCATTGATGCAGGCAGGGGTGTGTGCGATACTTTGCTTCCTGAAGTCAATGACCAGCTCTTGAATCAGCTATTTCCGGCAGCTCTGCTTGGGAAGAATTTGATTGGTGTGCACCTTCAGTCTCTCTCCATTTTAATGTGCATATGATTCCCTTCTTGGGGTGACCCATTTGATTTCTCTTTTTAGACTTGTTCAATTCCTGCAAAAGCTGCTACATTGCATGTGAAGTTTTGTTTCTAATTACAGATGGTCAAGTTCAGAAAATGTTCAATCTCTCCTCTGCCTCCCCCCCCCGTCCCCCCAGCTTCCTGTTGCTGTTGTTTAGCTCGTTAGCACTGCAGCTGTTGCATGGTTTGCTGCACCATTTCTTCAGTGTAGTTATGTCACAGTTCAATGTTTAAGCAACTTCACCCCTATAACCTTCAAAACCTACAACCTTCGTTTCTCTATTTGTAGGCAAGTTCATTCCCAGTGGAATGTACCTTCCTTATTGGTGTTCAAAAAACAGGAACTAGGCTGAACAAGCAATTCAGCACGTCATTAGTTTTCTATTTAATGCGTGGCATTGTCACCAAATGATTAATTTCCATTAAAAAAAACTTTTGACGTCTGTTTGAATGCGTTTCTGTTCGACTGTTCTTTGGACTTGCGTTGGCAGAGGACCCGTTTTCCTTTTAGCTTCTGACCATACTAGTACTCGATTAGCAGCTGATGTGGTTAATATAATTTATTGCTTTCCTCTGGCAGTCCGGAACAGCCTACATTTGGCGTCTCAACGGCGAGATGGGCGAAAGGCTTTTCCTCTTACAGTATTTGCTCACGGGTCATATAGTCCAATCATTCTGCATTGGCGTTTACACTTCAGACAAGCAAATAGTTTGATTCAAATTGCTGCTGTTTTTTTCAGATTTGTGAACTCCAATGGTAACAGGCAATGATACAAATGATAGCTGCAAGCGCAACGAGCCAGTCCCAAATAATTTAAGATAGTATTAAACTTTATCAGAGCTTGACAATCTGTTGAGCAAACGTTGTTGCTCCTAGTGTCCGTTTTAATGTTTACCGCAATTAGTGAGTTAATTGTGTCAAGAGGATATCAGGAAATATCAGAGGTTAAACCGAACCTTCTGGCGGAATACAAAGGATGAACTGGAATATTGAGCAAGCTTTTTAAGTGTCGCAGTTGATTGATATTCTGAGCACTATAAGATCTTTATGTATTTCTAGAAAATTACCTATTTTGTAACTATCTCTCTGGAAAGAAAGTGAATTTGTCTCTTAAATTACGTTTGTGAACCTTTTGGTTTGCTTTCTTTCCTGCGACAATTGTTTATTTTTTAAGCTGATAACTAGGTTCTATTTGCATCCTTCCTTTTCAGATGAGCACCGTTGGAGTTTTTCAATCTTCTGACTGGGTCTTTGCCACTTTCAGGTTGGGAGGTTGGTAGTTTTTGATCCAAGTATATTTTAAACTAAATTCAACATGTTTGTTTTATCTAATTGTTTACGTGCTACCTTTCTCAATAACATCTGCTTGTAGTTGGTGTCAGTGATCTGCTATGTAATAAAGTATTCATTCAGTGACATCTGTAGCAATGTCTGCTTTACTTTATATCAGAGTTACAAAGCCAGAGCTCAAGAGTATGGGCAGAGGCAAACCCCTAATCCAGCTCCTTGCCTGCTCCAAAAACCAATTCAACTTGAATCCCATTCATGGTCCCCACAAGAGAGACATACCAGATCCAGGCAGTGCACCTGACCTCGCGCTCATATGCTGCAATGTTTTTCCTTTTGACTTGTTGCAAACAGGCCTACTTGAAATCTCATTTGGCATTGTTGTATGTACTTTTGTGTTTACTGCCTGCTGCTGGTTTTGTCTAAAGTAATACCGAAATTCAAACTATTTGCAACTATCAAGATGTTTTTAGCAAAGCCAGTTTATGTTTACAGGTATTTTGTAGAGTGCATTTAGTCAGAGGAAAAGCAGCATGATTTTGAGATTTGTGTTCTGCATTTACATTTGTGCACATCATAGCTTTCAGTAGACTGTCTTTGATTTTGCAGTTGTAGCCTATTGCAGGATTAATGTGTTTATAATTGTAAATGGTGCGTTTATCGACTTTTGGCCTGAAGGAGAAATTTCAAAGCTCATACAATTGCCAGTACAGTGTTTTAACTATATATGTCCGATGCCTTTCTGAAAGTTATGACCAAGCCTGCTTCCACCCATCCACCCAGTCAGTGCATCAGTGCATTATGAAAGGCGTTGGAATTTTATTGGCCTAATGTTGCTTTTACTGTATAAACCTGTTCTTTAATAAGGTCCTCTCCCCTACAATTTGATCATCGATAGTGATTTGTTTGGCATCACTTTTACCTGTAGCATGTTAACCGCATTGCCAATCGTTTGCTGGTGCTTTCACAAGAAACAATGCATTTTGTGTATATTTTATGTAGATTGAAGATGAGCCTGCTGTTTTTCGCCCTGCTCTTGCTGATGCAAGAGGAGAGCATATGCGATAAGGTGGTCAGCCACCGTCACGTACCTGTGGACCCTGAAGCCTTCATGAACATTGTAAGTTAGAAATTCATTGCCAGCTAAAATAGTAATATTGCTCAATATTAAAATGTAAATATATATATTTTTCAGTTCCAGTACTCGTTTCCATTTCCTGGAGGATGACAAAATCAATGATTTGAACACTTACAAAATAATTTAGAAGTTTATATGTTGTGTCCTACAATGCACGCGACATACAATATAGGGAAATTTATGTTCCAGAAATTCCGATATAATGTTTTCCCCAATTTTCTCCTCTTCTCTCCTCTTGAGGGGGCAGGATTCCATTGGAGCTTGGAAGATTTTATTGGAAGTTGTTCACAATATAATGGATAGATTGAATAGAGAGAGAGACTATTTCCGTTAATTACACAGTTTATAATGAATGGAAGGGAGAGAAGTTAGGAGAAATGTTCTTATATGCAGTGCTTTGTCATAATTGAGGTTGAAGCCATTGGACAAAGATTTGAAGCAGAGGAAAATGTTTAGATCACTGGGAAAGAGGACAATGTGGTGGGACTGGTTTGGCATAACTGAACCAAAGAACTGCAACAGACACATTGAGCTGGAGATGACCCTTCTGTATTGTAAACGGTGATGATTTAGTGGCTTTCTTGCAGAACTGTCCCTGTGGAGGGCAACACCGCTGAATCAGACCTTGTACTCCTGACATGTTTACTTCCAGCAGGGTTTCTAAAAGTGATAAAAACTTGGGTTTCTGGCTGAATTTTGCTTTCCCTCATCCAGGGGACCTCAAAACAGCTATCACAAACTGGGAATCTGCTAAGTGGTGCCTCCAGAACTACATATCCCCATTTATATATCTCCAAAGATAATTTAGAACAAACATAAGAAATAGGAGCAGAAGTATGGCCCTTCGAGCCTACTCCATAATTCAGAAGCATCATGGCTGATCTTTCCACAAGAGGTTAGAATTCACACCAAGCTGTGCAGGGATGAGAAATTTCTGACTTTCCAGCAAATTTCGATTTCTGATTCACAGAATTATGTCCAGCCAATGTATTTAATATTTCCCATGGCATGTGGTCTCTAAATATGCTAAATATTATGCTTTGGCCAAGCTACCTGCAATTTCAGAGATAGCTTGTTATAGATTGGGGAAATAATTTGCCTTTATATAAGCGGTCTTAAAATTTTCAAGTTATTCCAATGTGCTCCCAAACTTGTAAAATACTTTGTAAGTGTATAAACTGTTCTAAGCAGGAACAGGTGGCAGTTAATTTGTGCACAACAAGCTCCAACAAACAGCAATGTGATTAACTACCTTGTACTCAGCTAACATCTATAAAAAAGAATAGGCTAGATATTGGCCTGAATGCTAAGAGAGCTCTCCTTCTCTTCCTCAGAAACTCTCGTAGTGCTATCCACTGTCTACCTGAGGGAAGGCAGACACAACCTTGGTTTAATGCCTTAATGAACAGGCAACATCTCTGTACTCCCTCTGTACTGACTGCACTGGAATGTCAATGTAGGTTGTGTGGATTGAAGCCAAGATCTGACTCAGGCTTAAGAACTATCACTGAGCCAAGGGTGATACGTAAATCCATGTTTAGAATGTGGTTGCTCCCTGATCTGTCTTGCGCAATTCCAAATCTTGGCTCCTCATTGCTGTTCTCGTTTTGAATACAAAGTCCTCTCTTAGGTCTGCGTATCTAAATTGATCGTGTCTACTCCTGAACTGGAATTCCCTTTTTGCCTTTTTTTCCTATCAGTTATTGCACTTCCATTGCCTCTGTCTGTATTCTATTTTAATTTTATCTCCAAACTGCAAAGCACCAAGATTTCAGTGAAGCTTGGGCTGAAGCATTGTCCCCAGGTTCATTTATCTGGTAGGAAATGGTGGAAGTAGTTGTGATTATTTGTTTCCAAATTAGGCATGGACATTTCATTCAAACAAAAACATTGTCATTTTCTTCATTTTAGCATTGGCTGCTTTCTCTACCTCTCTAGGTTACAAATCATGCTGATTGGCTCCTTTTGAGCCTATCGAAAAACATGTAAACACTACAGTATACAATATTTGTGATGTACACCTATTGGAAGAAATCTCTTCTAAACCCTTACAGTTGATTCACATTCAGCCTATCTAGTTCAATTCAGTTAATGCTCTTGGTATTACTAACTACAGCCATATCTATTAATTTATCTAGCTCCATTTTTCCTGAGCTGTTTTGGTGATTAGCTTTTGCATTTATAGCAGAACGTCTCTGCCTAGTTCTCTCCATCCTTAATCCCCTCCCAATCTCGATTGCTGTGTAGTTTTTTTTAAAAAGGAGACACATGAAGGCGAATTATCAACAGTACCTTGGCTTGGGGTTTCCAATATTGGCTTGCAATTAATATTTGTGCATGTTTATCATAGATAGATATCATAGATGATTACAGCATGGAAACAGGCCCTTCGGTCCAACTTTTCCATGCCGCCCAGTTTCTATCACTAACCTAGTCCCACTTGCCCGCATTTGGACCATATCTCTCTATATCCACCCTGCCCTTGATCTGAGATTCAGACGTGCTTTTTTTGCTCCTGGCTGTCAATTAGCAGTGATGGATTCTTCTGCATCCTTCAACTTGACGCCTGACATTGCTTTCCAATTTCACTCCAGTTCCTTCTTCACCAATTGCTCTTTTTCCTGGTCAGTGTTCTGACTGTTCTGCTCTTCCGTTCAATGTATGTTACATGGCACGCCACTCCTGGTGTGTTTAAAAAAAAATGTTATATATGTTGTGCCAAAGGTCATTCATCAGGTCTCATTTGTTTTTGAAACTGGCAATAAAACAGCAGAGGTTCAAGGCTGATGAGTCATCTTAAAGAAAAATAATTAAGATTATCATAAACAATGTGCAGCAGGATTTAAGGACCACCTTTCATGTACTGGCATGACAGGATCACTTTACAGGGAATACCAGGAAGTGGGTGAAAGGAGAATGTTTTCCAATCCTGTCCCATGGATATGGTTAATACGCAATGTTGTACAGAATCTATCCAGCTGCTCTCGTTGGCCTTCACCCTCATCCTCCATGTAAAAGGTTTTGCTTCTATTCATAGCTCCAGGAGTACCTCCGCTAGTCCCAAGCATAGGTTGTGAGGTAACATTTGAAGATGACAGGGTTAGTAATTGAGTTCCAGAGTGCAGATGTGGAAGACTGAGGCTGAACCCTTGGGAGAGAAAAGAGTGGTGAATATTGTGCTGGGAAGTAGGACTGGAGTTGTAGGGAAAAGGCTGTGCACTTCCAGTTTTCACCACTGCACCAATGACTGCCATGCCTTCAGCTGCTCAGGCCATAAACTCGAGCATTGCTTCTCTCTTGCTCCTTAAAATATACATCCTTGACTACAGCATTCATACACTCTCCATTGGCTCAGTGTCAAAAGTTTTCCTGATAAAGCTTCCGTGAGGCACTGTGAGGTGCTTTTATTACATTAAAGTGGCAAGTCGATGTATGGAACAATTCGAATATAAGGGCAATGATTATAATGCTGATGCATTGTGGGGCAGAAAGCAATAGAGAGCAATGGTAGCTAGAATGATGCAGGATATGAAGCATTGAATGGTATTTAAAGTTTGATCTGGATTTAGTTGGCTAGGCCAGGGAGAGGTTTGAATCTTGAGATGACAGAGTTGTTCTGTCAGGATTGCAGTGCTGATTGGGTGAAGAGGGGACAAGAGTAGATTTCCACCAGTGGATGTAGGCCACCTTACCCGAGGCCTGGTCTTGGAGTTGAAGTTCAGTCAAGGTTGAATCGGACACTGAAGGTGCAGACCTCTCATTTTGTTCTGAATAGAGAGGGAGGTGGAATCAACCCCTTTGGTCTCGAAGCTTTTGGTGGAAGCCATACAGATGAGTAGAGAGGCACAGTACATACAAATATATGAATTATAAGCAGGAGTAGGCCACTTGGACCTTTGAGCCTGCTGCACCATTCAATAAAATCATGACTGATCTGGTTTTCACCTCAATGACGCCTACCCCTGATAACCTTAGTTTTCTTGTTTATCAAGAATCTATCTAGCTCTGCCTTAAAAATATTCAAAGACTCTATTTCTACTGCCTTTTGAAGAACCGAATTCCAGACTTTCAACCCCTGAGAGAAATAGATTTCCCCCATCTCTGTCTTAAATGGGTGGCCTCTTATTTTTAAACAGTGACCCGACTTCTAGATTCTCCCACATAAGGAAACAGAGGAAGACATGTTTCCAATCTCAGCGCTAGCAGCTTGGCCAATATCTTGGGCATCCACATTAAGTAATGACTCCAAGGGGTCATTATCCTCCTTCAATGGAAGGGAAATCAATGCCTGCATCAGTGTCACAGGAGGGTTCGAGTCTTCAAACATCCCTACCAATAACGGAACCAACTGTCTAGCAAACCTCTTATAAAACTTCATCGGGAACCTGTCTGGCCCCAGGGCCATACTTGTTTGCATCCGCCCTATTGCTACCAATACCTCTTCTGAGCCTAGCTGGTCCTCCAGCTCCTCACATAGATTTCATAGAATTTACAGTGCAGAAGGAGGCCATTCGGCCCATCGAGTCTGCACCGGCTCTTGGAAAGAGCACCCTACCCAAGGTCAACACCTCCACCCTATCCCCATAACTCACGCACTTCCTTCCCCACCTGAGGAAACTCTAAGCCGTCAAGGAACTCTAACATATCTGACCTCTAACCTTGACGGCTCCAAACCTGTAATGGTTCTTATAAAAAGTTTCAAACGCAAGCAGGACAGGACTTTATTAGTTATTTATTATTCTCCCAGTGAGGTAAACTTTGTCTTCCATGTGATGCAGTTCTTCTCGCTTGTTGTGTTTGTTCCATCTTCCTACAATCAGCTTTTTTTGGTGACAACATGCAGGTGAGAAATCAGAACTGCTGTCAATTGAAACCTGCTTTTTTTCAAACAGCTGTTCGAGTGACACTGGGTCATGTCTCTAAACATTTTGCTCTTGAATGGTAAATTGTAATTTCAGTAACATAACTTGAATCTTGATGAAGACAGTCCCATCTAACCATCCTACTAAAAAAATTTGAAATGCTTCATCAAAGTTCTGTTTAAGTACATCTCCCAAGATCCCTTGAAAGTAATCTATCGGGTATCCTAGAAACATAGATAATTGGAGCGGGCTATAGCCCTCTTGAGCCTGCTCTGCCATTCAGTATGAACATGGCTGTTCCTCGATCTCAATACCACATTCCTATTCTCTGTTTTTTGTCTGGTAACCAATAGGGCAGTTAGCCACCCAGATCTACTTTATCCTATGCAAGGTCTCCTGGGCCTATGTTTTAACTCCAGCATGTGTTCAACTGTCCCTTCATTCTACCTAAACCTCTGTATCCATTTTTAATACAGAATGCATTTGCTGCTACCTTGATTTTGTTGGCTTCACAAAAGATTAGACATGAAAATTGTTCACACTGGTAACGGATCATGTAGGACAGCAGTAAAGGAAGATTTATAAACTTGGAAGTGGGGAGAGATGAGAAGTTTATGAGAAATGCCCTTTATTTTATTCATTACAACAAGGGCAGCATGGTGGCTAGCACAGCTACCTCATAGCACCAGGAACCCAGGTTTGATTTCTGCTTTGGGTGACTGTGTGGAGTTTTAAATTTCTCCCCGATCCTGCGTGGGTTTTCTCCAGGTGCACCGGTTTCCCCCCTAACAGTCCAAAGATGTGCAGGCTGGGTGGATTTGCCATGCTAAATTGCTCCTAGGTGGGAATACAGGGATAGGGTGGGGGATTGGGCCTGGGTGGGGTTCTCTTTTGAAGGGTCGGTGCAGACTCGCTGGGCCAAATGGCCTCCTTCTGCACTGTAGGGATTCTATGATCCTTTGTACATTGACCCTGTCAAGATCCCTCAGGATCTT
Organism: Scyliorhinus torazame; assembly: GCF_047496885.1. Taxonomy (NCBI): domain Eukaryota; kingdom Metazoa; phylum Chordata; class Chondrichthyes; order Carcharhiniformes; family Scyliorhinidae; genus Scyliorhinus; species Scyliorhinus torazame. Next base: position 121,845,878 of record NC_092722.1, read on the forward strand.
ACATATTTCAATCAAGCCGCCTCTTAATCTTCTAACTCCAGTGAATACATACCTAGCCTGTGTAGCTATTCCTCAAAAGACCACCACTCATTCCAGGTATTAGTCCAATAAAATTTCTCTGAACTGCTTCCAGTGATTTGCATCCTTCCTTAAGAGACCAATATTGTACACAGAACTCCAGATGTGATCTTACCAATGCCCTGTATAATTGAAGTGTAATCTCCCTACTCTTGTATCAATTCCCCTTGCAAGAAACAATAACATTCTCTTAGCTTTGCTTATTACTTCTGTACCTGCATATAACCTATTTGTGATTCATTTACTAGGACACCAAGATCCCCCTGTGTCTCAGAGCTCTACAATCTCTCGCCTTTTAAGTTTCCTACCAAAATGGACAATTTCACATTTTCCAACTTTATTTCCATTTACCGATCTTTGCCCACTCACCCAACCTATCTATATTCTTTTGTAGCTTCCGTAGGGCATCTTCACAACTTATTTTCCTACCTACCATTCTGTCATCAGCATTAATATAGAAAGCAATCAAAACCTTGATTCCTTCATCTAAATCATGTAAATAAATTGTAAAGAATTGTGGGCCCAGCACTGATTCCTGTTGTACATCATCATTACATTTTGCCAACTAGAAATGATCCATTTATGCTTGCTGTTTCCTGTAGGCTAGCCAATCTTCTGTCCATGTTAATATGCTACCCCTTACACCATCAACTTTTATTTTCCGCAATAACCTTTGATGTGCGACCTTATTAAATGCCTTCTGAAAATCTAGGTACAGTACATCCATCGGTTCTCCTTTATCCACAGCGCGTGTTACTTTTTAAATGAACTCAAATAAATTGATGAAATATGATCTCCCTTTCGCAAAGGGATGTTTACTCTGCCTGGTTACCTTGAATTCATCTAAGTGCCCTGCTATAACATCTTTAATTGCTTCTAACATTATTCCTATGGCAGATGCTAAGCTAACTGGCCTGTAGTTTTCTGCTTTGTCTCCCTCTTCTGTTTAAAGGCGTTTTTACAATCTAATGGCACCTTCTCGAATTGAGTAAATTTTGGAAAATTAAAATCAGTGAATCAACGAAATCAATTATCTCACCAGCCACCCCTTTTAAGACCCTAGGGTGAAATCTATCATGATCCGGGGAATTGTCAACCTGGAGTTTCAACAATTTGCTCAGTGCCACTTCCCTGGTAATTGTAATTTTCTTAAGTTCCTCCCTCCCTTCCACTTCTTGATTTTTTTATTTAAAAAAAAAAAATTTATCCTCCTCCTTTTTCACATTTTCTCCCACATTTACACCCATCAACAACAAACAATAATCAGCAAGCTATGCCAATCCCCATAATAACAACGATCCCATCCGCCCACCAACCCCCAAACCTCAACCCGCGTGTTTACATAAACAAATGACAAAAAGGAATCGGGGATTACCCGTAGTCACCCTTAATCTACACAGCTCCCCACCCCCCCACCCCCCCCCCCCCCAACCAACGCCGTCCAGCCTCTGAGAGAGTACCGTACATGATACCCCAGAGTTGTACCCCCCCCCCCCCCCCTCCCAAGTCTCCAGCTCCTCCCATCCACTGCCTCTTGTAAAACTCCTCCTCCCAACCTCTGTTCCTTCCCCCCAACTTTCCACCCCGGCTAGACCACTCGGACCCTGTTCTGCCAGGCTCCGATGGCCGCAGCCCCTCCCCCCACCTCACTCCCGTTCACTGGCCGGCTTAAACCGGCCAGCGTGGAGGCCCCCGCCCGGCTCCCTTACCCCCTTGCCCGGCCCTAGGAAAGCCCAAAGATCCCCTTTTAGCACACAAACCCCGCATATCCACCTACACCCCAAAGAGCCCTCATTTCGAGTGAAAGTCCTGTCCCTACCCTTGTCCACATATATACAACATTGGCACCTTTAGCCTCTACACCCGCACGCAGTGATACAAAAAGAAGAAAATACAGTCATGAGGTTACATCGGCACATGGCCGTTCCTCAATTTGTCAGTTCTGCCACAATCCTTCTGCCTTCGCAAACTCCTCCGCTGCTTCCGCCGTTCCAAAATAAAAGTCCCTGAGCTTATAAGTCACCCTCAGCTTCGCTGGATATACAATGCCGCACTGCACCTTGCTAATGTACAGTGCCCTCTTCACCCGGTTGAAGGCAGCCCGCCTCCTCGCCAGCTCCACCGTAATGTCCTGGTATACACGTATACCAGCTCCAGCCCACTGCACCACCCGCTTCTGCTTGGCCCAGCTCAGGACTTTCTCCTTCACACTGTACCTATGGAAGCACAGTGTCACTGCCCTTGGCGGCTCACTCGCCTTTGGTACAGGCCTCCACGACCGATGAGCCCGATCCAGTTCATATCGGGAGGGATCCTCCCCCTCCCTCAATAGTTTTGCCAGCATCGCGGCAAAATACTCCGTCGGCTTCGGTCCTTCAACTCCTTCGGGCAGCCCCACAATCCTCAAATTCTGTCGCCTGGATCTGTTTTCCAGGTCTTCCATTTTTCCTCGCAGATCCTTGTTAGTGTCCATCACCTTCCGCATCTCCTTCCCCATCGAGGCAAGTTGATCACCGTGCTGCAATAACGTCTCCTCCACTTCCTTCAGCGCCACCCCTTGCTCTCGCACCTCCGCCACTGCGCTCGCCACCGCCGTCATCACCGGGGAAACCGCCTCCTCCACCAGCGCACTCAACACCTCCCTCATCTCCTTCCTCACCGTCTCCATGGATTTCGCAATCTGCACCAAATGCTTTTCGAATTCCGCAGCCATCACCTTAGTTATTTCTTCAGATGTAAGCACTGCGGCCTCCCCTGGTGCTCCAGCCTCCATTTTCTTTGCTGACCCCATGGTGACCTTTCCACTCCCCAATGGACTTTCAGCTGCTTTTTTCACGGCCATTTTTTTTGGCTGTTTTTTGACATCCTTCTCTGTGCGCTGTCTTCCGACTTTAACTGCCGTCGCTGGCCCTAGGACCGGGCGATACTCCCCGACAATGCCGTTCCCGAACGGGAGCCCTCCAACGCGCGGCTGCCTCCTGCCCGCCGTCACCGGAAGTGTCTACCACTTCTTGATTAACAGCCACTTCTGGGGTCTTGTATCCTGTATAGTGAAGACCAACGTGAAATATCGGTTCAATTCATCAGCCATCTCGTTTTGTATTGTTAATATTCTAGTGTCATTTCCTATAGGACTGACGCTCACTTTGTTTAACACTTTTCTTTTAAAAATATCTATAGAAACTCATACTATTTGTCTTTATATTTTAGCTAGCTTTCACTCGTACTCTATTTTCCCCCAATATTAATCTTTAAAAAAAATAAAATTTTGAGTACCCAATTCGTTTTTTCCAATTAAGGGGCAATTTAGCATGGCCAAATCACCTACCCAGCACATCTTTGGGTTGTGAGGGTGAGACCCACGCAAACACGGTTAGAATATGCAAACTCCACACTGACAGTGCCCCAGAGCTGGGATCGAACCTGGGACCTCGGCGCCGTGAGGCAGCAGTGCTAACCATTGCGCTACCATGCTGCCCTCCCTTATTAATCGTTTAGTCATTCTTTGCTTTTTTAAATATTCTGTTCAATCTTCTGACCTGCCAACCACCCGTACGCAATTATATGCTTTTTCTAAGTTTGATAATATTTTAGTTAACCATGCACGGTGGGTTCGCCCCATTAAAAAAAACCAATTCTCATTAGACTGTATCTATTCTGTATATTCTGAAAGATCCCCTTAAATGTCCGCCTCTGAATCTATTAACCCATTCCTTAACCTCGTTTGCCAAGTCATTTTTACAGACTCTGCTTTCATGTCCTCATAATTGTCCTTATTTAAGTTTAAAAAATGTGTTTCCCTGAAACTGAATGTAAAATTCAATCATATTATTGTCACGCCTACTTAGGAGCACCTTCACTGAGGTCATTGATTAATCCTATCTAGTGCTCAATACCAGGGGCGTCATTCTCATCCGGCGGGAGTCTCCGTTTTGCCGGCGCCCGGGGGTTTCCCGACGGCGTGGGACTGCCCCACAATGGGAAACCCCATTGACCGGCCGGTGTTACGGAGACTCCTGCCTGCCGGTCAGGGCAGAAATGTGGCGGGGCAGGTAGGAGAATTTCGCCTCAGGTCTAGTACACCATGCTCCCTGATTGGCTCCAGAATGTGCTATTCTAAGAAATTACCCAAAAACATTTTATGAATTCCTCTTCTAAATTATCTTTGTTCATCTGATTATTCCAGCCTATATATAGGTTAAAATTCGCCATGATAATCACCATAAAATGTATCTCTTAGCATATTGTGGTTCATTTATTTTAGTGGGACAAGCTATTAACACTATTTTAAAAACAAAAATGTTGCTCAAAATCCGTGCATGTCTAATAATTGTAACAATATTCACTTTGATGACTTGCACTACTATGAACGTCTTCTATTGATTCATTACTGATGATTCATTATTGTTTAATAATTGACTTTCAGATTTCTTAATGTTCTAATCCAGCCTGTTGTTTTATTTTCACTTAGGCTTTTTCTTTCCTATTCAAAAAGAAAAGTGACTAATTGTGCTTCTGCTTTCCCAGCGTCAACTTATCGCTTACCGTGGTTACCCAAGTGAAGAATATGATGTGGTTACTGACGATGGCTATATCCTCAGTATAAACAGAATCCCTCATGGAGTGTTAGAGACTAATACCGAAGGTAACTACAAGGCAATTTGGTGTCTTCAGCAAGGAAGGGTTTAAATACATTAGATTGATGTTACACATTTCTCAACTTTAAGCAAAAGCTTGCTCACTGGATTATGCATATCTTTTGTTGCTGAAAGGAGGGCATGTGTTTTTTGAGATAACTGAGTAAAAATATTTGCAATGTTGTGAGCTGCAAGTAACAGATAACTGAAATAAATAGTAAACAACTCATGAGGAAATAGTGAAGTGTTTAACCTTCTTCCTGCCTTTATTCCTCCCTCACCTTTTCTGGAAGTAAATAAGCTGGCACAGGGTGCTAAAAAGGCAAATTCCACAGTGAAAGTGGACCAATCGAACAGGTTCAAATGATCTACGGACAGATTTAGGACTGGAAGATGTTTACACTGCCAGGAAGCGTATTAAATGCTTGAACTATTCAAGAAAAACCTGGAGGCCGATTGGTATGTTTTTGTGAGTTGGGGGGGTGGGGGGTAGGGGTGCTGTGTGAGGAGACATGAGGGATGCAGGTGCCACATTGCTCTCTTCCACTTTTTAAAATAACTTGAGGCTTTCTGAAGTGGTAATTGAAGCTTTAAGAAACTAGCTGTTGGCTCATTAACATCTTATTTTTAACAAATCTGATGGACTTGATGTGAAATTGCATGCTCCTGAATTTCCCAATCCAATCTAATTGGCCCAGCTCAGATATCTGAATGCTGAGATTGGAGTGTTGTATGTTAGATAAAGGGCATTTTTCTTTAATGCAGTCATGGGACATTTAGTAAGTGTTGCTGCCAATGCCAACAGATATTGTCCAGTTCTAATTGCCCTCGAGAAAGTGGTAGTGGAAATGGCATAAGAGAGGTAAAGTCTTTGCTTAACGTCAGTACTCTTTAACGTTGTTTCACTTTAACATTGTTAATGCATATTTCTGCAGATATATCAAGTTAATGTCAGTTTAAAGTTTTTTGCCACAGACTTCTGCTTCTGTGTTTCTGAGCTGTAGCGCCTGGGTCCTATCTAATTAGTGGCAGAGGTCTATTGGTGCTTCCTGCACTGACCGACTTCTACCACTGGATGGAACCTGGTCAATCTAAAATCGTTATACTGAGGTGAGTGGAATTTTCTTTTTAAAAAAAATAATTTTTATTGAGGTTTTCACAAAACATCAACAACAAAATGAAAAAGGAACCCAATAGAATTAAATACAGAACAAAATAAAACAACCCCCGTGCCCCCCTCCCCCCTATACATAAATAATACATTAACACCCCGAATTAACACATAGCAAATATATACACCCCCTCAGGTCCCACAGTGTAAACAAACAAAAATAAAATAGAACCCCCCCCCCTGGGTTGCTGCTGCTGCTGACCATTGCCCCCCCCCCCCCCCCCGGGTTGCTGCTGCTGCTGACCATTGTCTACCGTTCTGCCAAGAAGTCCAAGAACGGTTGCCACCGCCTGAAGAACCCTTGCACCGATCCCCTCAAGGCAAATTTCACCCTCTCCAATTTAATAAACCCTGCCATATCGTTGATCCAGGATTCCACGCTTGGGGGGCCTCGCATCCTTCCACTGAAGAAGAATCCTTCGCCGGGCTACCAGGGACGCAAAGGCCAGAATACCGGCCTCTTTCGCCCCCTGCTCCCCTGCAACCCCAAATATTGCGAGCCCCCAGCCCGGTTTGACCCTGGATCCTACCACCCTCGACACCGTCCTCGCTACGCCCTTCCAAAATTCCTCCAGCGCTGGGCATGCCCAGAACATATGGGTGTGATTTGCTGGGCTCCCTGAGCACCTTACACACCTGTCCTCACCCCCACAGAACCGGCTCATCCTTGTCCCGGTCATGTGTGCCCTGTGCAGCACCTTAAACTGCATGAGGCTGAGCCTCGTGCACGAAGAGGAAGAGCTCACCCTCCCAAGGGCATCTGCCCACGTCCCCACCTTGATCTCCTCCCCCCTCATTCAACTACTCCTCCCACTTACCTTTCAACTCCACCACCGAGGCCTCCTCCTCCTCCTGCATCACCTGGTAAGTTGCCGAGATCATCCCCTCTCCAAACCCCCAAATACCTGAAGCTCCTCTCCGCCCTTTTTAGTGGGAGCTCGCCAATCCCCCTCTCCTGGTCCCCTGGGTGAACCACGAACAACTCGCTCTTCCCCATGTTGAGCTTGTACCCTGAGAAATCCCCGAACTCCCTGAGGATCCTCATTACCTCCGGCATTCCCCCCACCAGTTCCGCCACATATAGCAGCAAGTCGTCCGCATAGAGCGACACCCTATGCTCCTCCCCACCCCGCACCAACCCCCTCCAGTTCTTCAACTCCCTCAGTGCCACAGCCAGGGGTTCAATCGCCAGTGCGAAGAGCAGGGCGGACAGGGGACACCCCTGCCTCGTCCCTCGATGCAACCGAAAGTACTCAGACCTCCTCTTGTTCGTGGCCACACTCGCCATCGGGACCTCGTACAACAGCCTAACCCACCTGACAAACCCCTCCCCAAACCCGAACCTCTTCAGCACCTCCCACAAGTACCCCCACTCTACCCTTTCGAAGGCCTTCTCAGCGTCCATCGCCACCACTATCTCCGCCTCCCCCTCCCTCGCCGGCATCATAACGTTCATGAAGGGCAGCACGGTGGCGCAGTGGGTTAGCACTGCAGTCTCACGGCGCCGAGGTCCCAGGTTCGATCCCGGCTCTGGGTCACTGTCCGTGTGAAGTTTCCACATTCTCCCCGTGTTTGCGTGGGTTTAGGTCCCACAACCCAAAGATGTGCAAGGTAGGTGGATTGAACACACTAAATTGCCCCTTAATTGGAAAAAATGAATTGGGCTCTCTAAAATTAAAAAAATAAAAATAAAATAATAACGTTCAGGAGCCTCCGCACATTCGCGTTCAACTGCCTCCCCTTCACGAACCCCGTCTGGTCTTCGTGGATCAACTGCGGCACACAATCCTCTATTCTCGTGGCTAAGACCTTCGCCAGCACCTTGGCATCTACGTTGAACAACAAAATCGGCCAGTAAGTCCCACACTGCAGGGGATCCTTGTCCCGCTTCAGGATCAAGGAGATCAGTGCCTGGGACATCGTCGGGGGCGAAGCCCCCCACCCCTTGCCCCATTGAAGGTCCTAACTAGCACCGGGCCCAACAGGTCCACATATTTTTTTGTAGAATTCGACCGGGAAACCGTCCGGCCCCGGTGCCTTCCCCGCCTGCATGCTCCCTATCCCTTTGGCCAGCTCCTCCAGCCCAATCGGGGCCCCCAATCCCGCCACCAGTCCCTCTTCCACCTTTGGAAACCTCAAATGGTCCAGAAAGCGGCCCATCCCTCCCTCCTCCAGTGGGGGCTCGGACCGATACAGTTCCTCATAAAAGTCCCTGAAGACCCCATTGATGCCAACCCCAGTCCGCACCACACTCCCTCCCCTATCCTTAACTACCCCGATCTCCCTAGCTGCGTACCGCTTCCGAAGCTGATGCCCCCGATCTCCCTAGCTGCGTCCCGCTTCCGAAGCTGATGCGCCAGCATCCGACTTGCCTTTTTCCCATACTCATAAATCGCCCCCTGGGCCTTCCTCCACTGCGCCTCCGCCTTGCTGGTGGTCAACAGGTCGAATTTGGCCTGGAGGCTACGCCTATCCCTCAACAGACCCTCCTCAGGCACCTCCGCATAACTCCTGTCTACCCTCACCATCTCCCCCACCAGCCTCTCCCTCTCCCTCTGCTCTCTCCTCTCCTTGTGGGCCCTCATGGAGATCAGCTCTCCCCTAACCACCGCCTTCAGCGCCTCCCAGACCATCCCCACTCGGACCTCCCCGTTATCGTTGGCCTCCAGGTATCTCTCTATGCTTCCTTGGACCCGCTCACTCACCTCCTCGTCCGCCAACAGCCCCACCTCCAAGCGCCACAACGGGCTCTGGTCCCTCTCCTCCCCCCAGCTCTAGGTCTACCCAAAGCGGGGCGTGATCCGAAATGGCTATCGCCGAGTACTCGGTATCCCCTACTCTCGCTATCAGCGCCCTACTCATAATAAAAAAGTCGATCTGGGAATAAACTTTATGAACATGCGAGAAGAATGAAAATTCCCTAGCCCCCGGCCTTGCAAATCTCCCAAGGGTCCACCCCTCCCATCTGGTCCATACACCCCCTCAGCACTTTAGCCGCTGCCGGCTTCCTACACGTCCTAGACCTGGAGCGATCCAGTGCCGGATCCAACACCGTGTTAAAGTCCCCCCCCATTATCAGGCCCCCCACTTCCAAGTCCGGGATCCGACCCAACATGCGCAGCATAAAACCCGCATCGTCCCAGTTCGGGGCGTACACGTTGACCAGCACCACCCTCTCCCCTGCAGCTTACCACTTACCATTACGTACCTGCCGCCGTTGTCTGTCACAATGCTCGACGCCTCGAATGACACCCTCTTTCCCACCAAGATCGCCACTCCCCGATTTTTGGCATCCAGCCCCGAATGAAACACCTGACCTACCCACCCCTTCCTCAATCTTACCTGGTCTGCCACCTTCAGGTGTGTCTCCTGGAGCATGACCACATCCCCTTCAGGTGCGTGAACACCCGGGCCCGCTTGACCGGCCCGTTCAGTCCCCTTACATTCCAGGTTATCAGCCGGATCAGGGGGCTACCCGCCCCCATGCCATGCCAGCCATGCACCCGCACCCCACGCCCGGCTCGTTCCCCACGGCGGCAGACCCCCGTCCCAACCCCCTCTACTCGCTCCAGCTCCCCCTTGACCATACCAGCAGCAACCCGGTTTCCCCCCCCCAGCTAGGACCCCTCCTAGCTGCTTTGCTCCCCCCATTGCACTCCCGCAAGTCAGCTGACTCCTGCTGACCCGGCCACTCCCGCCTCTCCTTCGACTCCTCCTATTGTGGGACATACCTTCCTCCTCCATTACCCATCAGCAGGCTCTCCGCCTCCCCCTTCCGTCCCAAGCGCGGGAAACAACCCTCGCTCCCCCGCCCCGGCCCCACCCCCTCCAGCCTTCAGCGCGGGAAAAAGCCCGTGCTTTCCACCTGCCCGGCCCTGCCACCTCTGACGCAGCTCCTTTTACAGGCCCAGTCCCCTCACCCCCGACTCGGGCCTCCCCCTCCCCCGCAGGGCCCCATCCCCCCTACCGACCATCCACCCCTACTCCATTTACTTACCCCCATCCAAGAGCCCACCCGACAGACCCAACCAAAACAGTGCCCAACCCACCCTAACCACCCACACCGAACCAAAAAGAAACAAGAGCAAAGGAACCCCTCCTCAAAATGTAACACACCAACAGCAATCCCCGCCCACCCATCCCAACCCTCAGTTTGTGTTCAGCTTCTTGGCCTGAACAAAGGCGCACACCTCCTCCAGGGACTCAAAATAATGGTGCCGGTCCTTGTAGGTGACCCACAGTCGCGCCGGCTGCAGCATGCCAAACTTCACCCCCTTCCTGTGCAGCACCGCCTTCGCCCGGTTGTACCCGGCCCTCCTCTTCGCCACCTCCGCACTCCAGTCCTGATATATTTGAACCTCCGCGTTCTCCCACCTGCTGCTCCTCTCTTTCTTGGCCCACCTGAGCACGCACTCCCGATCAGCCAACCGATGAAACCGCACCAGCACCGCCCGCGACGGCTCGTTAGCCTTGGGCCTCCTCGCCAGCACTCTATGGGCCTCTTCCAGCCCCAGGGGCCCCTGGAAGGACCCCGCTCCCATCAGCGAGTTTAACATGGTGACCACATAGGCCCCCACGTCCGACCCCTCCAGCCCCTCCGGGAGGCCCAGGATCTGCAAATTTTTCTGCCTCGACCGATTCTCCATCTCCTCGAACCGTTCCTGCCATTTCTTGTGGAGCGCCTCGTGCGCCTCCAGCTTTACCGCAAGGCCTAAGATCTCGTCCTCGTTGTCGGAGATCTTTTGTCGGACCTCGCGGATCGCCACCCCCTGGGCCGTCTGCGTCTCCAGCAGCTTGTCGATAGAAGCCTTCATCGGCTCCAGCATGTCCGCTTTGAGCTCCCTGAAGCAGCGCTGGATAACTTCCTGCTGCTCCTGCGCCCACTGCATCCACGCTGTCAGGTCCCCGCCCGCCGCCATCTTGCTCTTCTTCCCTCGTGCTTTCTTTGGGTTCACCACCACTTTTTTAGTCGCCCCGCTCCTGGTCCAAGCCATACACTGGTTGGGGGAATATTGCAATCTTCTTCCCACACCGAGAAATGTCGAGAAAATGCCGTTGGGGGCCCTGAAAAGAGCCCAAAAGTCCGTTCCAAGCGGGAGCTGCCGAACGTGCGACTTAGCTCTGCATAGCTGCAACCGGAAGTCGTGAGTGTAATTTTCAACAATCATATCTTGTCTTTGATTTATATGTCATGATTTTAGTTTGTAAATTATTTCAGTTAGGAATCCACGGTACTGAAAATGAAATGAAAAATGAAAATGAAAATCGCTTATTGTCACAAGTAGGCTTCAAATGAAGTTACTGTGAAAAGCCCCTAGTCGCCACATTCCGGCACCTGTTCGGGGAGGCTGTTACGGGAATCGAACTGTGCTGCTGGCCTGCCTTCAAAGCCAGCGATTTAGCCCTGTGCTAAACATGTAGTGCACATGTGTACTCCAGTATTTCAACTTGTATATTACTTTTCCCGGACAACACATATCTGAAGGAAACTAACTCTGGCTTTAATACTGATTCCTTCGGGAACCCATAATTCACATGAAGTTGTTTCGCTTATAAAGTTGCGATTTTCAGGAATGCAGCCACAAGTTTGGTGAGGACTTCCTGTAAGCTAAATGGGGGTGTTACAAAAGGAAGAAGTGACTTCCGGTTGCGGCTATGCGGAGCTAAGCCGCATGAAATGGCAGCTCCCGCGAAGACGGACTTTCGTGCTCGAAAGAAGAGCCCCAATGGGATTTTGTACACAGCCAACCCGTGGGGAAGAGAGGAGAGAGGTCCCCCACTAACCTGTATGGACCGGACCCGCAGCGAAACGGCCAAAAAAACGGCACTGGAGCAGCAGGAGAAGAAGGGGAAAACAAACAAAATGGCGGCGGCCGGGGACAAAGAAGAGATGCAAGAATTCATTAAGCGCTGCTTCGAGGAGCTGCACAAGGAGATGCTGGCGCCGATGCTGGCATTAATTGAAGGACTTGGGGCAACCCAGAAAGCCCACGAGGTGAAGATCCAGGAGATCCAGGACAAAGTGAGTGAGAATGAGGACGAGCTCTTGGGCCTGGCGGTGAAAGTGGAGCGGCACGAGGCGCTACACAAGACGTGGGCGGGAAGACTCGAAGACCTGGAGAACAGGTCGAGGAGAAACAATTTGAGGATCCTGGGTCTCCCAGAAGGAGTGGAGGGGGCCGACGCCGCGGCATATGCGGGCACGATGATCGGGGCGCTGATGGGCACGGAGGCCCCCCCGGGGTTGCTGGAGCTGGAAGGGGCACACCGGGTGCTGGCGAGGAAGCCCAAGACAAACGAGCCGCCAAGGGCGATGGTGGTGAGATTTCAACGGTTCACAGATAGAGAGAGGGTCCTGAAATGGGCCAAGAAGGAGCGGAGCAGCAAGTGGGACAATGCTGAGATTAGAATATACCCGGACTGGAGCACGGAGGTCGCTAAGCGGAGAGCGGGTTTCAACAGGGCCAAAGCGGTGCTGCATCGGAAAGGAGTGAAATTTGGAATGTTGCAGCCAGTGCGACTGTGGGTCACATATAACGGCCAACACCACTACTTCGAAATTCCCGAAGAGGCGTGGACCTTTATATTAACTGAAAAGTTGGACTCTAATTGAGGGTTTGTGAGGGTGGGGGGTATTTGTGGGTTGAAGTATGATGGCGGTTGTATATAGGGGGGTAAGCACGCGCAGGGAATGTTATATGGGCTGGGGACGAGAGACAAGGCCGCAACAGAAGCTGCGTTAGGGTTGGCGGGGCAGGCTCTGGAAAGCGCGGGGTTTTTCTCCCGCGCGCGGGAAGAAAGGTGGGAGGGGGAGCATAGGAACATCTATTGATGGGGAGATTCCCACACGGGGGGGTCAAAGGGATGGCGGGGGAAGCCGGGGTCAGCAGGCGTCAGCTGACTTACGGGAGTGATATGGGGGGAGCAAAAAAGCTAGACAGGGGTCTAGCGGGGGGGAGGGGGGGAAAAACAGGGTTGCTGCTGCACTGGCCGAAAGGGAATGGGACACAGAAGAGGTGGCCGGAACGGAGGTGAGGGAGACGCGGACACGGGACTGGCCCAGAAAAGGAGATGGCTAGCCCTTCCAATCCGGCTGATAACGTGGAACGTGAGGGTCCTGAACGGACCGGTGAAGAGGGCTCGAGTGTTCGCGCACTTGAAGGGACTGAAGGTAGACGTGGCTATGCTCCAAGAGACACACCTGAAGGTGGCGGGGACCAGGTTAGGTTAAGAAGGGGATGGGTAGGACAGGTATTTCACTCGGGGCTGGACGCGAAAAACAGAGGGGTGGCAATTCTGGTGGGAAAACATGTGTCATTTGAGGCCAAGACTATCGTAGCGGACAATGGAGGGAGATACGTGATGGTGAGTGGTAGGTTGCAAGGGACGTGGGTGGTGTTGGTAAATGTATACGCCCCGAACTGGGATGATGCTGGATTTATGAAGCGCATGTTGGCACGCATCCCGGACCTGGAGGTAGGAGGACTGATAATGGGAGGGGACTTCAACATAGTGCTGGACCCAGCACTAGACCGCTCCAGATCAAGGATGGGAAAGAGGCCGGCGGCTGTCAGGGTGCTCGGGGTTTATGGACCAGATGGGGGGAGTGGACCCATGGAGGTTCGCAAGACCGCAGGCCAGGGAATTTTCTTTCTTCTCCCACGTGCACAAGGCATACTCCCGGATAGACTTCTTTGTGCTGGGCAGGGCGCTCATCCCGAGGGTGGGGGGGGACGGAGTATTCGGCCATAGCCGTTTCGGACAATGCCCCGCACTGGGTGGAAGTGGGGCTGGGAGAGGAAAGGGACCAACGCCCGCTGTGGCGGTTGGATGTGGGACTGCTGGCAGATGAGGTGGTGTGTGGTAAGGTAAGGGGGTGTATTGAAAGGTACTTGGAGGCCAACGACAACGGGGAGGTGCGAGTGGGGGTGGTATGGGAGGCGTTGAAGGCGGTGATCAGGGGAGAGCTAATCTCCATCAGGGCTCATAGGGAGAAGACAGAGGGCATGGAAAGGGAGAGGTTAGTGGGGGAGATTTTGCGAGTGGACAGGAGATAAGCAGAGGCCCCGGAGGAAAGATTACTTGGGGAAAGGCGATGGCTCCAGACGGAGTTTGACCTGTTGACCACGGGGAAGGCGGAGGCACAGTGGAGGAAGGCGCAGGGGGCGACCTACGAGTACGGGGAAAAGGCCAGTCGGATGCTGGCACACCAGCTCCGTAAGAGGGTTGCAGAGAGGGAAATAGGGGGAGTCAAAGATGGTGGGGGAGCTATGGTCCAGAGTGCAACGGAAATAAATAAGGTATTTAAGGCCTTCTACGAAGAGCTGTACAGATCCCAGCCCCCAGAGGGAGAAGAGGGGATGGGAAGATTCCTGGACCAACTGCGGTTCCCGAGGGTGGAGGAGCAAGAGCTGGTTTGGGGGCACCAATCGGGTTGGAGGAGCTGAGTAAGGGTTTGGGGAGCATGCAGGCGGGGAAGGCCCCGGGGCAGGACGGGTTCCCGGTGGAGTTCTATAGAAAGTATGCGGACCTGTTGGCCCCGTTACTAGTGAGGACCTTTAACATAGAACATAGAAAATACAGCACAGAACAGGCCCTTCGGCCCACGATGTTGTGCCGAACCTTTGTCCTAGATTAATCATAGATTATCATTGAATTTACAGTGCAGAAGGAGGCCATTCGGCCCTTTGAGTCTGCACCGGCTCTTGGAAAGAGCACCCTACCCAAACTCAACACCTTCACCCAACACCAAGGGCAATTTGGACATTAAGGGCAATTTATCAAAGAACAAAGAACAAAGAAATGTACAGCACAGGAACAGGCCCTTCGGCCCTCCAAGCCCGTGCCGACCATACTGCCCGACTAAACTACAATCTTCTACACTTCCTGGGTCCGTATCCTTCTATTCCCATCCTATTCATATATTTGTCAAGATGCCCCTTAAATGTCCCTATCGTCCCTGCTTCCACTACCTCCTCCGGTAGTGAGTTCCAGGCACCCACTACCCTCTGCGTAAAAAACTTGCCTCGTACATCTACTCTAAACTTTGCCCCTCTCACCTTAAACCTATGCCCCCTAGTAATTGACCCCTCTACCCTGGGGAAAAGCCTCTGACTATCCACTCTGTCTATGCCCCTCATAATTTTGTATACCTCTATCAGGTCGCCCCTCAACCTCCTTCGTTCCAGTGAGAACAAACCGAGTTTATTCAATCGCTCCTCATAGCTTATGCCCTCCATACCAGGCAACATTCTGGTAAATCTCTTCTGCACCCTCTCTAAAGCCTCCACATCCTTCTGGTAGTGTGGCGACCAGAATTGAACACTATACTCCAAGTGTGGCCTAACTAAGGTTCTATACAGCTGCAACAGACTTGCCAATTCTTATACTCAATGCCCCGGCCAATGAAGGCAAGAATGCCGTATGCCTTCTTGACTACCTTCTCCACCTGTGTTGCCCCTTTCAATGACCTGTGGACCTGTACTCCTAGATCTCTTTGACTTTCAATACTCTTGAGGGTTCTACCATTCACTGTATATTCCCTACCTGCATTAGACCTTCCAAAATGCATTACCTCACATTTGTCCGGATTAAACTCCATCTGCCATCTCTCCGCCCAAGTCTCCAGACAATCTAAATCCTGCTGTATCCTCAGACAGTCCTCATCGCTATCCGCAATTCCACCAACCTTTGTGTCGTCTGCAAACTTACTAATCAGACCAGTTACATTTTCCTCCAAATCATTTATATATACTACAAAGAGCAAAGGTCCCAGCACTGATCCCTGTGGAACACCACTGGTCACAGCCCTCCAATTAGAAAAGCATCCCTCCATTGCTACCCTCTGCCTTCTATGGCCTAGCCAGTTCTGTATCCACCTTGCCAGTTCACCCCTGATCCCGTGTGACTTCACCTTTTGTACTAGTCTACCATGAGGGACCTTGTCAAAGGCCTTACTGAAGTCCATATAGACAACATCTACTGCCCTACCTGCATCAATCATCTTAGTGACCTCCTCGAAAAACTCTATCAAGTTAGTGAGACACGACCTCCCCTTCACAAAACCGTGCTGCCTCTCACTAATACGTCCATTTGCTTCCAAATGGGAGTAGATCCTGTCTCGAAGAATTCTCTCCAGTAATTTCCCTATCATTGGCCAATTCACCTAACCCGCACATCTTTGGATTGTGGGAGGAAACCGGAGCACCCGGAGGAAACCCACGCAGACACGGGGAGGAAGTGCAGACTCCGCACAGTCAGTGACCCAAGCCGGAATCGAACCTGGGACCCTGGAGCTGTGAAGCAATTGTGCTATCCACAATGCTACCGTGCTGCCCTTGAGAACAAATAAATCTACACTATATCATTTAACCGTAATCCATGTACCTATCCAATAGCTGCTTGAAGGTCCCTAATGTTTCCGACTCAACTACTTCCACAGGCAGTGCATTCCATGCCCCCACTACTCTCTGGGTAAAGAACCTACCTCTGATATCCCTCCTATATCTTCCACCTTTCACCTTAAATTTATGTCCCCTTGTAATGGTTTGTTCCACCCGGGGAAAAAGTCTCTGACTGTCTACTCTATCTATTCCCCTGATCATCTTATAAACCTCTATCAAGTCGCCCCTCATCCTTCTCCGTTCTAATGAGAAAAGGCCTAGCACCCTCAACCTTTCCTCGTAAGACCTACTCTCCATTCCAGGCAACATCCTGGTAAATCTTCTTTGCACCTTTTCCAAAGCTTCCACATCCTTCCTAAAATGAGGCGACCAGAACTGTACACAGTACTCCAAATGTGGCCTTACCAAAGTTTTGTACAGCTGCATCATCACCTCACGGCTCTTAAATTCAATCCCTCTGTTAATGAACGCGAGCACACCATAGGCCTTCTTCATAGCTCTATCCACTTGAGTGGCAACTTTCAAAGATGTATGAACATAGACCCCAAGATCTCTCTGCTCCTCCACATTGCCAAGAACTCTACCGTTAACCCTGTATTCCGCATTCATATTTGTCCTTCCAAAATGGACAACCTCACACTTTTCAGGGTTAAACTCCATCTGCCACTTCTCAGCCCAGCTCTGCATCCTATCTATGTCTCTTTGCAGCCGACAACAGCCCTCCTTACTATCCACAACTCCACCAATCTTCGTATCGTCTGCAAATTTACTGACCCACCCTTCAACTCCCTCATCCAAGTCATTAATGAAAATCACAAACAGCAGAGGACCCAGAACTGATCCCTGCGGTACGCCACTGGTAACTGGGATCCAGGCTGAATATTTGCCATCCACCACCACTCTCTGACTTCTATCGGTTAGCCAGTTCGTTATCCAACTGGCCAAATTTCCCACTATCCCATGCCTCCTTACTTTCTGCATAAGCCTACCATGGGGAACTTTATCAAATGCCTTACTAAAATCCATGTACACTACATCCACTGCTTTACCTTCATCCACATGCTTGGTCACCTCCTCAAAGAATTCAATAAGATTTGTAAGGCAAGACCTACCCCTCACAAATCCGTGCTGACTATCCTTAATCAAGCAGTGTCTTTCCAGATGCTCAGAAATCCTATCCTTCAGTACCCTTTCCATTACTTTGCCTACCACCGAAGTAAGACTAACTGGCCTGTAATTCCCAGGGTTATCCCTAGTCCCTTTTTTGAACAGGGGCACGACATTCGCCACTCTCCAATCCCCTGGTACCACCCCTGTTGACAGTGAGGACGAAAAGATCATTGCCAACGGCTCTGCAATTTCATATCTTGCTTCCCATAGAATCCTTGGATATATCCCGTCAGGCCCGGGGGACTTGTCTATCCTCAAGTTTTTCAAAATGCCCAACACATCTTCCTTCCTAACAAGTATTTCCTCGAGCTTACCAATCTGTTTCACACTGTCCTCTCCAACAATATCGCCCCTCTCATTTGTAAATACAGAAGAAAAGTACTCGTTCAAGACCTCTCCTATCTCTTCAGACTCAATACACAATCTCCCGCTACTGTCCTTGATCGGACCTACCCTCGCTCTAGTCATTCTCATATTTCTCACATATGTGTAAAAGGCCTTGGGGTTTTCCTTGATCCTACCCGCCAAAGATTGTTCATGCCCTCTCTTAGCTCTCCTAATCCCTTTCTTCAGTTCCCTCCTGGCTATCTTGTATCCCTCCAATGCCCTGTCTGAACCTTGTTTCCTCAGCCTTACATAAGTCACCTTTTTCCTCTTAACAAGATATTCAACCTCTCTTGTCAACCATGGTTCCCTCACTCGACCATCTCTTCCCTGCCTGACAGGGACATACATATCAAGGACACGTAGCACCTGTTCCTTGAACAAGTTCCACATTTCACTTGTGCCCTTCCCTGCCAGCCTATGTTCCCAACTTATGCACTTCAATTCTTGTCTGACAACATCGTATTTACCCTTCCCCCAATTGTAAACCTTGCCCTGTTGCACGTACCTATCCCTCTCCATTACTAAAGTGAAAGTCACAGAATTGTGGTCACTATCTCCAAAATGCTCCCCCACTAACAAATCTATCACTTGCCCTGGCTCATTACCCAGTACTAAATCCAATATTGCCCCTCCTCTGGTCGGACAATCTACATACTGCGTTAGAAAAGCTTCCTGGACACACTGCACAAACACCACCCCATCCAAACTATTTGATCTAAAGAGTTTCCACTCAATATTTGGGAAGTTAAAGTCGCCCATGACTACTACCCTATGACTTCTGCACCTTTCCAAAATCTGTTTCCCAATCTGTTCCTCCACATCTCTGCTACTATTGGGGGGCCTATAGAAAACTCCTAACAAGGTGACTGCTCCTTTCCCATTTCTGACTTCAACCCATACTACCTCAGTAGGCTGATACTCCTCGAACTGCCTTTCTGCAGCTGTTATACTATCTCTAATTAATAATGCCACCCCCCCACCTCTTTTACCACCCTCCCTAATCTTATTGAAACATCTATAACCAGGGACCTCCAACAACCATTTCTGCCCCTCTTCTATCCAAGTTTCCGTGATGGCCACCACATCGTAGTCCCAAGTACCGATCCATGCCTTAAGTTCACCCACCTTATTCCTGATGCTTCTTGCGTTGAAGTATACACACTTCAACCCCTCTCCGTGCCTGCAAGTACTCTCCTTTGTCAGTGTTCCCTTCCCCACTGCCTCAGTACACGCTTTGGCGTCCTGAATATCGGCTACCTTAGTTGCTGGACTACAAATCCGGTTCCCATTCCCCTGCCAAATTAGTTTAAACCCTCCCGAAGAGTACTAGAAAACCTCCCTCCCAGGATATTGGTGCCCCTCTGGTTCAGATGCAACCCGTCCTGCTTGTACAGGTCCCACCTTCCCCAGAATGCGCTCCAATTATCCAAATACCTGAAGCCCTCCCTCCTACACCATTCCTGCAGCCACGTGTTCAACTGCACTCTCTCCCTATTCCTAGCCTCGCTATCACGTGGCACCGGCAACAAACCAGAGATGACAACTCTGTCTGTCCTGGCATTTAACTTCCAGCCTAACTCCCTAAACTTGTTTATTACCTCCACACCCCTTTTCCTACCTATGTCGTTGGTACCAATGTGCACCACGACTTCTGGCTGCTCCCCCTCCCCCTTAAGGATCCTGAAGACACGATCCGAGACATCCCTGGCCCTGGCACCCGGGAGGCAACATACCTTCCGGGAGTCTCGCTCGCGACCACAGAATCTCCTATCTATTCCCCTAACCATTGAATCTCCTACAACTATTGCTTTTCTATTCTCCCCCCTTCCCTTCTGAGCCCCAGAGCCAGACTCAGTGCCAGAGACCTGGCCGCTAGGGCCTTTCCCCGGTAGGTCATCCCCCCCAACAGCATCCAAAACGGTATACTTGTTTTGAAGGGGAACGGCCACGAGGGATCCCTGCACTTTCTGCCTGTTTGTTTTTTTCCCCCTGACTGTAACCCAGCTATTCTTGTCCTGTACCTTGGGTGTGGTTACCTCCTTGTAACTCTTCTCAATCACCCCCTCTGCCTCCCGGATGATCCGAAGTTCATCCAGCTTCAGCTCCAGTTCCCTAACACGGTCTTTGAGGAGCTGAGGTTGGGTGCACTGCCCGCAGGTATAGTCAGTGGGGACACCGGTGGTATCCCTCACCACCCACATCCTACAGGAGGAGCATGTAACTGGCCTAGCCTCCATCCCCTCTTACCTGACAGAATATAGCTGCCCTGTGGACTAACTAGATCTCCGCCCTCCGACCCTGCTCCCAGTCAGCTACACTTTCTGTAAACTCCTGGCTCTCTTCGCACTCTTTGCGGAAATGTCGGAAACAAAATGAAAGGAGCGCCTTACTCCCTCCTCACCTAACTCCCTCGGTCACCAAGGCAAGAGACAAGGGGTCCCTGCCCCCGACAATGTCGGAGGTGACAATTTCCCTGATCCTGAAGCGAGACAAGGACCCACTGCAATGTGGATTGTACAGGCCGATTTCGCTCCTAAATGTGGACGCTAAGCTATTGGCAAAAGTGCTGGCCACGAGGATTGAGGACTGTGTCCCGGGGGTGATACATGAGTACCAGACAGGACTTGTAAAGGGCAGGCAATTAAATACGAATGTGCGACGGCTCTTAAACGTGATAATGATGCCATCGGAGGAGGGAGAGGCGGAGATAGTGGCAGCCATGGACGCGGAAAAGCCCTTTGACCGAGTTGAGTGGGAGTACCTCTGGGAGGTGTTGCGTAGGTTTGGGTTCGGGGGAGGGTTTATTAGCTGGGTTAAGCTCCTTTACTGCGCCCCGGTGGCGAGTGTGGTGACGAACCGGCGGAGGTCGGAGTACTTTCGGCTGTACCGAGGAACGAGGCAGGGGTGCCCTTTGTCCCCCCTGTTGTTTGATTGCCGATCAAACCCTTGGCCATATCACTGAGGGAGTCTAATAAATGGAGGGGGGTGGTCCGCGGGGGGGGGGGGGGGGGGGGAAGAGCATCGGGTGTCGCTATACGCGGATGACCTGCTGCTGTACGTGGCGGACCCAATGGAGGGGATGGTGGAGGTCATGCAGACTCTTAGGGAGTTTGGGGAGTTCTCGGGCTATAAGCTCAATGTAGGGAAGAGCGAGCTTTTTGTACTACAGGCAGGGGACCAAGCAAGAGGGATAGGGGACCTACCGCTGAGGAGGGCGGAGGGGAGTTTTTGGTATCTAGGGATCCAGATAGCCAGGAGCTGGGGGGCCCTACACAAACTGAATCTGACGAGGTTGGTGGACCAAATGGAGGTGGACTTCAAAAGATGGGACATGTTGCCGCTCTCGTTGGCGGGTAGAGTGCGGTCGGTAAAAATGGTGGTCCTTCCGAGGTTTTTGTTTGTGTTCCAGTGCCTCCCCATCGTGATCACCAAAGGCTTTTTCAAGAGAGTAGGTAGGAGTATTATGGGGTTTGTGTGGGCGAACAAAACCCCGAGGGTAAGGAGAGGGTACTTGGAGCGCAGTAGGGACCGAGGAGGGCTGGCGCTGCCAAACCTAGGGAGCTACTACTGGGCAGCAAACGTGGCGATAATCCGTAAGTGGGTTATGGAGGGGGAGGGGGCAGCATGGAAGAGGATGGAGATGGCGTCCTGCAAAGGAACGAGCTTGGGGGCGCTGGTGACGGCGCCGTTGCCGCTCTCGCCATCAAAGTACACCACGAGCCCGGTGGTGGCAGCAAAGTTAAGGATCTGGGGCCAGTGGAGACGGTGCAGTGGGAGCCTCGGTGTGGTCCCCGATTAGGGGTAACCACCGGTTTGTCCCGGGTAAGATGGAAGGGGGGCTCCAGGGCTGGCACCGGGCGGGGATTAGAAGAATGGGGGACCTGTTCATCGACGGGACATTTGCGAGCCTAGGGGCACTGGAGGAGAAGTTTGAGCTACCCCTGGGAAATGCATTCAGATATATGCAGGTGAGGGCTTTTGTGAGGCGACAGGTCAGGGAATTCCCACTGCTCCCGACACAGGAAATTCAAGACAGGGTGATCTCGGGTGTATGGGTCGGGGAGGGCAAGGTTTCGGCAATACACCAAGAGATGAAAGAAGAGGGGGAAGCGCTAGCAGAAGAGTTGAAGGGTAAATGGGAGGAGGAGTTGGGGGAGGAGATTGAGGAAGGTTTGTGGGCTGATGCCCTGGGTAGGGTCAATTCCTCCTCCTCCTCATGTGCCAGGCTCAGCCTGATACAATTTAAGGTGGTTCACAGAACGCACTTGACGGGGGCGAGGTTGAGTAGGTTCTTTGGGGTAGAGGACAGATGTGGAAGGTGTTCAGGGAGTCCGGCGAACCATGTCCATATGTTTTGGTCATGCCCGGCACTGGAGGGGTTCTGGAGAGGAGTGGCGGGAGCAATATCTCAGGTGGTGAAAGTCCGGGTCAAGCCAAGCTGGGGGCTAGCAATATTTGGAGTAGTGCAGGAGGCGAAAGAGGCAGGCATTCTGGCCTTTGCGTCCCTAGTAGCCCGGCGAAGGATCTTGCTAATGTGGAAGGAGGCGAAGCCCCCAAGCGTGGAGGCCTGGACAAACGACATGGCTGGGTTCATAAAGTTGGAAAGGATTAAGTTTGCCTTAAGGGGGTCTGCGCAGGGGTTCTACAGGCGGTGGCAACCATTCCTAGACTACCTCGCGGAGCGTTAGAGGAAGGTCGGTCAGCAGCAGCAGCAACCCTGGGGGGGAGGGGGGAAGGAGAGATTGTTTGAGGGGACGGACGAGCGGGGGATAACATGGAGGGTGGGGGAAACTGGCACGAACGGGCGAGAGCCAGTGTATAAAGCTCTGTAAATATATCATCTTACCATGTATATATCTTGCTCAGGGCGATTTTGCGTTATTTTGTTATGGGGGGAGGGGGGGTTTATTGTTTGTAAGGGGAAAAAATTGTTTTGTTTTGTTAAAAAACTTTAATCAGTATATTTTTTTTAAAAACAAAAGGAAGAAGTGAGAAGAATGGTAAAATAGTAACTTCTTCAATAAAGGCACTTGGGTATTTTTTATTTCACCCTCCTGAAAATAAATAAATTACGAACTGAAAGAAAAAATTGCATTTAAACATTTTCCACAGAGGGCAAGAAGCACTCATTGGTGGAATTTTAAAAAAATTCTTAGAATGTGGGCATTGCTGCAAAAGCTAGAATTGCGGGCGGCACAGTAGCACAGTGGTTAGCATTGTTGCTTCACATCACGAAGGACCCAAGTTCGATTCCCAGCTTGGGTCACTGTCTGTGGAGTCTGCACGTTCTCCCCGTGTCTGCGTTGGTTTCCTCCAGATGCTCCGGTTTCCCCCCACAAGTACCAAACTATGTGCTTGTTAGGTAAATTGGACATTCTGATTTCTTCCTCTGTGTACCGAACAGGCACCAGAGTGTAGCAACTCGGGGATTTTCACAGTAACTTCATGTAAGCCTACTTGTGACACTGATAAAGATTATTATATTATTATTTGTTGCCCATCCCTGATTGTCCTTGAACTAAATGACTTGCAAGGTGGTTTCAGGGGGCATTTAAGAGTCAGCCACATTGTTGTGGGTCTGGAACCACATGTAGGTAAGGATGGCAGATATCCTTCTCTAAAAGGCTTGGGCCAGAGGGATTTTTATGACAATCAATGGTAGTTTCATGGTCGCCATTACTGATTCTAGATTTATTTATTTATTTATTTTTGCGGCTGCTTTCTCTCTCCTATCCTGTTCATGTGTTGTGTAGAATCCTTTGCTGAGTCCATCAGGAAGGATTCGGGCATTAGAGGAGTGACAATCCCAGGCAGTGGAGGTGCTCAAGTTAAAGCCTCTCTGTACATGGACAACGTCACCGTCTTCTGCTCGGATCTGCTGTCTGTGTGCAGACTGATCAACATCTGTGACAGAGTCAAACTGGCCTCAGGTACCATGGTAAATTGTGGCAAGAACGAGGCCATGGTCTTTGGGAACTGGGCTGACTGATCCTCTGTCTCCTTCGCCGTCAGATCAGATGGCTTGAACGTGCTGGAGACCTGGTTCAGAGGGACCACAGCATGCATTATCCTGGGCCTCTGGATACCATTTCAGTGACATTACCACTATGCCACTATCTCCCCTTATTGGAATGCAGAGCAATGTAACTGCTGATTTGCACACTGCAAAGTCCCACAAACAGCAAAGTCCAACAAACAGCAATGAGCTAAATGACTAGTTAACCTGCTGAGAAATAAATATTGGTTGGTGAATCTCTGTTATTCTATGAATAAAACTATATTGGAGTTTTATCTTTTTGCATAGGCAGAAAGGCTCTCCGTATACATCAGTCGAAAGGCATCACCTCCAACAGTGTAGCCCTCCAAAAAGTCAGCCTAGATTATGCGTTCCAGGTTTCTGAATTGTGCCTTGTACTCTTAACTTTTTGGTATAGAGATGAAGCCGTCACACTGAGTGGGGACTGATTAGCCCATGTTTGTGTCAGTGTTCCCTACTCTTCCTCCTTCCCCTGCCCTTTACCCAATTCAGATGGTTCACTGTGCAGAGTACTAAGTGCTGAATTTCCTGGTATTTAATGAGTGAAATAGGCCTTGTCCAATGTATGTGAGGTTATTAGGTTTAACTGCAGTAAATTATTATATTTGGATCATATCTTTTTTGGATTGAACGCGATGATTTGAAGGTAATTGTTCAGAACTTGGTGCACTGCTTTGAAGCACTTTACATCTTGAACAATGTGACAGAGCATATTGTGAACGAGAGGCTTTTTTCAGTGTTAATTGTTCAAATTAAACATCTGTGTAATATATGAAATATAGTTGATGAGCATTAGCAAGAGTCCCTGAGTTATTTGCCAAGATTCTTGTTTCTGTTTTGTTTCTCAAACTCTGTCCACTGAGGAATTTGCACGGCCATAGCACCAAACTGTAGATTAGCAAATTAAATTACTAAAGAACACAAGAAATCAATATTCATATGTTTAATCTCTGCAGCCCGATTGGATGAATTTGATACAGTTACGTAATCAGTGTATCTGTAACTTTCTGTTCCAGAGGTAGTAACAGACTACCCGAGCTTCTGTCCTTTTCGTTGTTTACGTGAGCTCTTGATGTTATCCAGTGGACAGCCTCTGTGTATGTTGACTGCATAACATCTGTGTTGTTAGGCTGCTTGTCCAACAAACGTTTGAGGAACCAGCATTGATTCAAGTTGATCATTGGGCAGGCCAAAACCATCATTATTCAGCTCCTAGCAAGAACGTTATTCTGGCCCGAACTCCACTTTATCCTTTCTCTGCGTGAATGTAGCTATTAAATCTCTGTACCCCAATGCATTGAATTCAATATCTTCATATCCCTGTTTGCAAACCCTTTTAAGGCCTTGCCCTGCTCTACCTGTGCATCCCCTCTTGCTCCATATCGTGGGCTGTGCCATTTGAACCTCCTGCTGTTGCCTCCCGTGCATTCCCTTTTCCCTCTGTTCTACTTGTAGCAGATCCCTCTGCCGGCTGTCTGAAATTAATTTCCTATGCTTCTGTTTCTCTGCTTTAAATGGTTTTTAAAAGGTTATTTTAAAAAAAAGCTTTTGTCAATGCTTTTAGTTATCTCTTCAAGCTCTTTCAGCACTGTTCAGCATCATTTGTCCTTGTGAAGTACCTTGAGACATCTATGCTTAAAAAGACTGCTAAGTAGGTGAATGCATCATGTTAAGCTGTACTGAATTACACAGAAAGGACAGTTCAGAGATGGAGTCTGCTGAGTCCACTAAAGAAGTCAGGACAATAGTGAGGGTGTTGCAAGTGGTTCCATTCCTTATTGTTCCATGATGATTCCTGCTGTATAGTATGCATGTGGGTCATTAAGCAAGGGCAGGGCCATGCTTAGTTGTGTGCCTCACACAGTCAAATAGTATGTGCAGAATACTCACCTAAGCAAAGCACTACAGGGATGCTCACACCTGTAAAGATGGAGCATAGCATAAACCATCCAGCTTCAGGAGAGCAGAAGAAACAATCGTGGCCAACAAGGGTAGAAACTGCTGTGTTTGAGAGGAAGAATTATCAAAATATGTTCCTAGAATGGAGCCTGAAAAGAGGAACCGTTAATGCTGACATTTGCAACTAGTTAAGTGAATGTCAGTTGGTTTAAAGTTTGTTCTGCTTCTCAAGAGTGCTGATCCCGACTCGGTGGCAGCAGTAATCTTTCAGCAGTAGGTGCAACAATGACTTGCATTTATATCGCACCTTTAACATAATAAAATACACCAAGGCAGTTCACAGAATCATTATCAAACAAAATTTGATAATGAGCTGTTAGGAGATATTAGGGCAGATTACTAGAGGTTTGGCCATTGGGTATTTAAAAAAAAAAAATTTAGAGTACCCAATTCATTTTTTCCAATTAAGGGGCAATCCAGCGTGGCCAATCCACCTAACCTGCACATCTTTGGGTTGTGGGGGCGAGACCCCGCAAACACGGGGAGAATGGGCAAGCTCCACATGGACAGTGACCCACAGCCGGAATCGAACCTGGGACCTCGGCACCATGAGGCAGCAGGGCCAATCCACTGCGCCACCGTGCTGCCCCATTGGGTATTTTTTTGAGGGTCATAAAGGAAGCAGAGAGGTTTGAGGGGGGAGTTGTAGAACCTATGGTCTTGACAACCACAGCCACCAATGCTGGAACAATGGCATTCTGGGATACGCAAAAGGTCATAATTGGAGAGGTAAAGGTATCTCAGACGGTTGTACAGGCAGGCCATGGAAGGAATTGAAAGCAAGGGTGAGAATCTTAAAATTAAGTTATTGGCAGAATGGGCCTATGTAGACCAGGTTCACTGGTGACGAAATGGGTTAATGAGATTTGACGCAAGGGAGGACATTGTTGGTAGAGTAAAGGTTGATGGATATTCACAGGACGATCTCTAAAACATTTGTATTTAGATGCGAGACCAATAGTGGAGTTTATCTTTGGGTTGAGGTCCTATTTTGTGCTGTTTGATATTAACTCTGTCGGGTGATATACATAGAGGAAGTGATGTTGACTCTGAACTGGAATGTTGTTGGTGCTAAGTTGACCATTTTCATGTGCAGAACTCGGTTTATTGTATGTCACAATATGTTTCAGCAATTAACTTTTAAAATGTTCATCTCAGTCCCTTTCCAGAATCACTATTAGAGTCATAGAATAGAATCATAGAATCCCTGCAGTGCAGAAGGAGGCCGTTTGGCCCATCAAGTCTACAATGACCCTCTGAAAGAGCACCCTACCTAGCCCCACACCGCCACCCTATCCCCATAACCCAGAAACCTTATCTAACCTTCTGGACACTCGGGGGCAATTTAGCATGGCCAATCCACACCTTTGGACTGTGGGAGGAAACCAGAGCACCTGGAGGGAACCCACGCAGACATGGGGAGAAAGTGCAAACTCCACATAGTCACCCTAGGCTGGAAATGAACCCGGGTCCTGGGCATTGAGGCAGCAGTGCTAATCACTGCCATCGTGCCACTTCTATTGCTTGCAAGCTAGAACTGTAAATACAAAGACTCGGGCATCATGTCAGTTGAAAAACAAATGCATTGCAGTTGTACATATAAGTAAGTAAAGATTGTTTACTGAAAATAATATGCCATAGTAAATGTAATTAATGGAGGTTAGATTGGAAATGCATTGCAGAACTGAACAAGAATTTGTCAGGCAAAATCGCATGCAATTAAGTGGATTAGATGCACTTAAGTCATACAGGTATCTTATAGACTCCTATTGAGTATCTCGTGCATAATGGGTACCCTTATACCTTGCCTTCGAAAGGAGCAGCATTTTATTTTTGTTTTCATTTCATGGGAAGTACTTTTGTTTGCTTCTTTAGGAGTCCGACCAGCTGTATTTCTGCAACATGGTTTACTGGCTGCAGGAAGCAACTGGGTTACAAACCTGGCAAACAACAGTTTGGGCTTTATACTGGCAGATGCTGGTTTTGATGTCTGGATTGGAAATAGCCGGGGAAATACCTGGTCCAGAAAGCACAAAACCATTCCAGCTTATAAGGAGGCGTTCTGGACATTTAGGTAACAAAAGCTTTAATATTATTATAATGCTTTGCGTATTTTGTATAATTAAAGTTCACAGTCAAAATTTCTACCAACGAAAGTTATGAGGCTTGATATACAACAGACATTTTGTGTATTAAATTTAGTTTGGATAATTTCCTCTTTAGAGCAAAATTAAACTGTGTGGTTATTTTGTTTAAACAATCCTGTCAGATGTTTAGAGGAGCTAACCAAATGAATTGACAAGTACAGCTATCTCCTCAAGACAAATCCTTTTTTTTTTTTTACTTAGTTTTATCTTTTAAGAAAGGAAGACTGACTTTGCATTTATATAATGCTGTGAATTATATTTTTACATCCATTGAATTACCTTTGAGTGTAATCACTGTCGTAATGGAGACAAACACAGCAGCCAATTTGCACAGCCAATAAGATCCATGACCAGTCGATCTGTTTTGAAGGTGCTTTGGTTGAGGGATGAATGTTTTCCAGGACGCCAGGAGAACAGTGTTCCCCGTCCAATAATGTCTTCTGATCTTTTACAATCATCTGAAGAGGCGGATAGGACCTGGGTTTAAAGTCTCATCCAATAGACTCCCTCGATACTGCACTGAAGCTGTCGGCCTAATTGTGGAATCAAATAACTGCAGTGGGACTTCACCCCGCAATTTTCTGATTTTGGAAAGGTGCTACCACTGAGCCAAGCTGGCATTCTGCAACTTACATTGCAGTACAAAAGCCTAGTATCTTGTTTAGGACTACTTTATAATCCAGTGGCATTTTTACCCAGGAAGTAATTTGCTAAAGTATTCAGATCTTATCCCTCGCCCCAACTCCTCAAGATATAAGGCTCTTGATTGCTGTGAAAATATACAATTCTTATATGATGCATTATTCTGGGTTGCAAATTTGCAGTGAGGTCCCCAAGTAAT
This sequence comes from Scyliorhinus torazame, assembly GCF_047496885.1. Lineage (NCBI taxonomy): Eukaryota > Metazoa > Chordata > Chondrichthyes > Carcharhiniformes > Scyliorhinidae > Scyliorhinus > Scyliorhinus torazame. Next base: position 121,874,708 of record NC_092722.1, read on the forward strand.
TAAAGTACAATTTGATGATCAAGGCCAGCGATGAAGTTTTACATTCACTCATTGTCTTCCCAAAACAGTTTTGTTCTCCATGTTCAGTAAAGTGATTGCACTAAAGGGATATAGAAAAAGAACAGTAATGTGGCAACATCAACTGAACCTGAAACCTGCTAATGTGATATTAAATGAGGATACATGATGCTGCTGGGAATCATATTTGCTTCCACACTTTAAATTAATATTAAAAAGATGACTGATTTTATTTGAAGAACAAAATAGCCAGCCGAATGCTGACTGGATCACAAATACATTGGGTGGAATTTACCGAGCAACCCACCGCGCGAGAGGACGTACGCCATTGTCCGACGATGGGATCTTTTGGTCCCTCCGTTGTCAACGGTTCCCGTTGAATGCACCGTTTGCTGCTGTGAAACCCGTGGCGGGGGTGCACCGTCAGTGGGACCAGAAGATCCCGCCGTTGTGAATGGCCGAAAAATCCTGCCCATGGTGACTTGGAAAAAGTTGATAGCATTAGATTTTCAGAAAAATGGACTACATTGTTTGTTTATGTGTGTGTATAATTGTTATTGTAGCTGCCTGGGCACTATTTATAATGAGCTGGGTTTCTGATATTTTCAGCTTTGATGAAATGGCCACCAAGGATTTACCAGCAGTCATAGACTTCATCCTCCAAAAAACATCACAACGACAGTTATATTATGTTGGCCATTCTCAGGGAACAACAATTGGTAAGCCGAGCACCCACAAATTAGTAAATGCATTTTGCTTGTTGTCAGTAGCATTTTTTGTGTGTTCAGTGGCATAAAACAGAGTGTGGGTTGTGGTGATGCACAATAATTCAACTCAAAAGAGAAGAAACGAGATCGGCATTCCAATGTCATAATCTCAGGCCAGAGGAAATTTGGAAATTACTGCAACATTGTTGAGTACAGAGAGATTTGCTTTACTCTGCTTCAGGAAATAGATCTTGTTCAAGTTTGCTCATTTGTATTCAGTTTGATTAGTGAATATGGTATTGTTGCAAAAGCTTTTCGCTCATTCTGGTTCCATGAACTTTGCCAACTTGGCACGTTTTATTATGTTGAAGGCACTGTATCAACCTAAGTTGTTAAAGCAGTAGACATAATTTGTAATAATTGAGGACTAACTTTGGATGGGTATTGAACCTCTTCCATTTTGATTTAATGAGGAAAAGACTCATTGATTGGGCCATTAAAATAGATGAGCCAGGGAGGAATTAGTCCCAGAGAGCTTTCAAAGTACAACCGTGTGTTTACTGGGGCCCGGCTTTTTGAAAGAGACACTTTACTTTTTTGCACGAGATTCAGATGATTGTATTGTAGAACTTCAGTGAGACTGAAGTGTTTGTCCTTGGGTTTCATAGAAAATAGGAGCAGGAGGACGCCATTCAGCCTTTCGAATCTGCTCTGCAATTCGTTATGATCGTGGCTGATCATCCAATTCAATAGCCTAATCCTGCTTTCCCCCATAGCCTTTGATCCCCTTTGCCCTAATTTCCATATCTAACTACTTCTTGAAAACATACAATGTTTTGGCCTCGACTACTTCTTGTGGTAATGGATTTCACAGGTCCACCAGTCTCTGGGTGAAGAAACTTCCCCTCATCTAAATGTTGTACACCATTTCCCCAGACTGTGACCCATGGTTCTGGACACACCATTGGGAACGTCCTTCCTTCATCTATCCTGTCTAGTCCTGTTTGAATGTTATAGATTTCTAGGAAATTCTCTCTCTTTCCCCCCCCCGCCCCCCTCATTCTTCTGAACTCCAGCGAACACAATCCTAACCGATTCAATCTCTCCTCATACGTCAGTCCCGCCATCCCAGGAATCAATCTGGTAAACCTTTGTTACATTCCCTCGAGAACAAGAACATCCTTCCTCAGATAAGGAGACCAAAACTGCACACAATATTCCAGGTGTGGCCTCACCCAAGGCCCTGTATAATTGCAGCAAGATATCCATGCTCTTGTAATCGAATCCGATTGCAGTGAAAGCCAGCATACCATTTGCCTACTTTACCACCTGCTGTACCACCATGTTTACCTTCAGTGACTGGTGTATAAGGACACCAAGGTCTCGTTGCACATTCCCCTCTCCTAATGGTCATTCAGATAATAATCTGCCTTCTGGTTTTTGCTACCTATGTGGATAACCTCGCATTTATCCAAATTATTCTGCATTTGCCATTCATTTGCCCATTCACTCAACTTGTCCAAATCACACTGAAGAATCCCTGCATCCTCCTCATGGCTCACCCTCCCATCCAACTTCGTGTCATCTGCAAATTTGGAGATATGACATTTTGTTCGATCTAAATCATTAATATATATTATGAATAGTTGGGGTCCTAAGACCAATCCCTGTGGTAACCCACTAGTCACTGGTGTCTGCCAATCAGTTTTCTGTCCATCTCAATACACTACTCCTAATCCCATGTACTTTAATTTTATATGCTAATCTCTTATGCAGGACTTTGTTAAAAACTTTCTGAGAGTCCAAATATACCACACCCACTGGCTTCCCCTTGTCAGCCGTACGAGTTACATCCTCAAAGAATTCCGGTAGATTTGTCAAGCATGATTTCCCCTTCATAAATCCATGCTGACTCTGTCCGATCCTGCCACTGTTTTCTAAGTGCTCAGCTATAAAATCTTTGAAAATGGATTCTAAAATTTTCCCCACTCCTGACATCAGGCTTTCTGGTCTACAATTCCCTGTTTTCTCTCTACCTCCCTTTTTAAATAGTGGGGTTACATTAGCTCCCCTCCAATTTCAGATTTGAAATTAGAGGGACGCTGCCTTGGTTCACAAATTATATAATTACGATTTATAAATTGGTTGATTTTTTTAATTTTTTTAATTTTTATTAATTTTTTATTTTGTTTCTTTATCAGAGTTAGAAAGGCACAGCACAGAAGTGGGTAGGAGCAAACCCCTAAACCAGCTCCTTGCCTGCTCCAAAAACCAATTCAAATTGAATCCAATTCATGGTCCCCACAAGAGAGACATACCAGATCCAGGCATTACACCTGACCTCACGCTCAATCCTAGCCAAAAGGTTGAGAAGCAATATAAATTGGTTGATACAAAACCACATGACTATCTACCTTATATCAGAGATGGAACACCTTTGGCTAAGTTCCATTCCTGGCTGGCTAATGGCATGTTCTTTTGCAATTGTTATGGAGATGAACTGCTGCATGTAATACTGCTTGCCCAATCTTTCTCCTATGTTGAAGCATGTTTTCTATTAAATCAGGGGCTGGATTCTCCCAAAATGAGGCCAAGTGTTGACGCCAGAGTAAAAACGGTGGGGTTTTACTCCTGAATTTCCTAGAAAAATGTTGAGTTAATTCAATGCCCTGCAGGGGGCTAGCAGGGACCCGGAGTAATTCATGCAGCTTTAGCTGCGGATACGGGCCCGCGCACTTCTAGTTTTTAGTCCACACATGCGCCTCCAGCGTCCGCGTGAGCGCCATGGCGGACTCGGACCGCGGAGGCAGACACACAAATTAGAGCCCCCTGATCTGACTGTGCAGATCTCCACACCGGCCACCTATAAGGCCGCTTCGGTGTCCGATTCCCCCGCCCCCACCAGGACGGCCGCGTACTTAGTTCCACGCCTTCGGGAACTCGGCCGGTCGGGAGTGGAGGATCGCTGGGCGGGCCTCTGGCATAAGGGTCCCCAGCCGCGCGGCGTACTCTGCGAACACACCGCTTTTCAGGTCCCGGAGAATTGCTGGACCGGTGGCGGACCCGATTTCAGCGTGAAATTGGATTCTCCGCGCCGCTGCCCCCCCCCCCGCGCCAAACACGATTTTGGCGCGGGGCTGTGGAGAATCCAGCCCCAAGGCTTGGTAACTGTATGGCGGGATATGAGAATCAATTCTCCAAATCACACTCTGTGTAAAGCCTTTGCCACTGTGCACATAAATTATGAAATTATGGCTGATATTAATTTTGGGGAATATTATGAATACGAAGTATATAATTGCCTATGTTTCCTGAATTGAGTTCACAATATTTAGTACTTTTTAAAGTATTTTTATAGAACCTATATGCTTAAATTTTTGAATGTCTTAGTTTACTAAAATTCTTCAATTATCTAGGCAATTTACACATTTGAATCAGCATATGTTAACTATAAATTGTACTTGATAATTTTTTTAAGAACTGTAGACTTTTTGAAATTGTAAAATGGAGCCACTCCTTGTTTTCTTTATTGCATCTAACATTTTTACTAGTTGAATGCGAATTGTAACATTTCGTTTTCAGTTCTCCCTTAACATACTGCTTTTTCTTACTCAGGTTTCATTGCCTTTTCCACAATGCCCGAGTTAGCAAAGAAGATTAAAGTCTTTATTGCCTTGGCTCCTGTTGCAACAGTTAAATATTCTATCAGTCCACTAGCTAAACTTGGGCGATTTCCAGAGTTTTTGATCAAAGTAAGTGTTATTTTTTAAATTTGTATGTATGTGTGTGTATATATGGATAAAGCTGGGGAAGAGGAATAATTTACTGCTTGATTTTCACTTTGCAATTTGTAAGAGAATGAGACTTTTTATGCCCTGGAGACCTCTTAGAAAGAAGAATTATCACTTGTCTGTAACAGGAACAGAGATGAGTAACATTATGCTAACGGCATTTCTTGCTGTTCAGTGAACAGTCAGTAGGACTTGATGTTTGTGGGTGTAAATTGTCCTTGGAACAGAGTTCATCTGAAGAGCTATTGGTTATGATAATATCTGTAAGGTAGGAAGAGTTTGGGGGCGGACTTGCAGCTGGCCAACCCAGAAACACTGGTTTTCTTTGGATCCTGCTGAATTTATTGGTAGGACCTGTTGCAGATTTTTTCAACATGTTTCCTAACTGCCACTGGTCAAATTGACAGCCTGACTGGGTGTTGAGCAAGAAAATGGCTAGGGAGTGGAGGAGAGTTAAGGCCGACAAGTGGCGGAGAAGTTGGCTGTCAAAGGGTACATTTGGAGGGGTTGTGGAGGGAGGGGGGAACGAGGGGGGGGGGGGGGGGAGTGGGTGCGTGGGGAGGGGGTAGTATGGTCTGCCAATAATGGTAGTCCCATCATTGGGTCATTAAAATGTGGCTTGGTGGGTCATGTGGAAACACTGCTCCTCCTGGCCCACAAGCAGTGTGATAAAGACAATTTGTTGAAACCAGCCCTTCTTGCCTCCCTTCAGCTTGGGAAGCCCAGCCTGCAGTTGTTGAAACTAAAAGTTAACCAAAACTCTAGCTTTTAAAATGTTTAGTGATCAACCTGCCTCCTGAGGGCAGGTTAATTTTTCAAAATTGGGTAAATTTATTGTAAGAATTAGGCATTTGTGGAATGGAGCAATCTTTCTTTGATCAAGATTGCAAATCAAAGCAAATCTGCATTTATAATGACTGAACATCTTTAAATGTAATAAGTCTCCTACTCCTAAAATGAGCAAAACCACTCACTCAACTTGTATAAAGGTTCCCTAAAACTTGCATCCTTCAGAAATACTATGGTAAAAGAGATGGAATCCAAGGTAGTTAAAAGGCAAATCAAATGGTTACCTGAACTTTTTTTTAGAAAACATTTGATGAAGGCATTTTATAAAAATAAACAATACAAATACAAATGTACACATAGTTCAGTGTGTAACACATTCCTCCATCTCCCATTGTTCCCACCTACTCTAAACACAAAATAACCTAACTCCCCCCCACTCTTACTGAATCTGCTTTAGTTTTCTTTGAGGGAATCGATAAACGGCTGCCACCTCCGGACGAACCCTAATGTTGATCCTCTCAGCATGAACTTAATTTTCTCAAGTCTGAAAAACCCAGCCATGTCACGAACCCAAACCCCTGATTTTGGGGGCTTTGAGTCCCTCCACGCTAATAAGGATCCGTCTCCGGGCTACCAAGGAGGCAAAGGCCAAAACTTCAGCTTCTCTCGCCCTCTGGACTCCCAACGCTCCCAAAACTGCCACCTCTGGACTCGGTGCCACCCTTGTTTTTAGTACCGTGGACATGACATCTGCAATACCCTGCCAGTATCCCCTAAGCTTCGAGCATGCCCAAAACATATGGATGTGGTTTGCTGGCCCTCCCGCACATCTCACACACTTGTCCTCTATCCCAAAAAACTTGCTCATCTGGGCCACCGTATGTATGTCTGGTGAATCACCTTGAATTGTATCAGGCTGGGCCTGGCACATGATGATAACGTGTTAACTCTGCTCGTCCCACAGACTCGCCTCTACCTCCCCTCCCAGCTCATCTTCCCACTTACACTTTAGCTCACCTATCTGATTTTCCTTCCACTCCATGAGTTCTTTATAGATATCCGATACATCCCCTTCTCCGTTTTAGAAACTACCTTGTCCTGTGGTGATAGAAGCGGAAAGGTCGCAACTTGCCTTCGCACAAAATCCCTTATCTGCAGATATCGAAACCCATTCCCTCCCGGCAATTCAAACTCCTGCTCCAAATCTTCTAAACATGGAAAGCTCCCATCAATAAATAGATCCCCCAGCCTCTCAATCCCTGGTTACCTGAACTTTTTAAACATTGAAGAAAACGATATGAATTGAACTCCTAAGCTTTAAAAAAAACATGAGACCAATTTAAACAAGGATTCGATCAACTAATTTTGTTTTTTTTAAATCCCAATTTTAAAGGAATTTTAAAGGTAATTATTTTGTTGGACTTGTTTTATGAGTCCCAGAAATGACCGATTAGAACAGGTTTAAATCCATACTCCCGTTCGGATCTATAATCTGAAACTGCAGTTTCAAATTTCAGTAGACTTTAGGCTATTACTTAAAATTATCATCTTTTTCTCTCATGAGCCTAACTTGTTTTCCTTTCTACATTAGTTTAGATGAGCTGGAATACCTGACGTTACAGGAGAAAAGCAGAAGCTTGCCCAGAAATACAAGTAAAGGTTTCCCTTAAAAAAAAATTGACCACACATTTTTTTTAAACAAGACCAGATTTACAAGTAAACACTTTTGAAATGCACCATGGGAAAACATGCAACTCCATTTGAAAATAATATGGCTATACTCTTACTGGTTGCTAATACTAGTTTGCTACATTTGGAAAAACTATTCTACAGAACATTTCCTACTGTCCATTATATACCAGGGTATTAATTTAAGCTCCAACTGATCCTGACTCGGTTTACAGAAATGAAATAATACCTTCAAAACACATTGTATACAGATCCAAAAATTATTTCAACCCTACCATCACAAGTAACAATTCAAAAAGAAATGGGAGAATCATTGAAAAATAATGGAGCCCTCCAAACGATGGACAAATGTTGGACGTAGATTCAAAACCATTTTCGAACTTGTCAAATTGGAAAACTCAACCTGTGGCATATTTCTTTTTCACCACTGTATTTCGTGAAAGACATTTGGAGCTGACAATGTACAGCATTTGTTGGATGTTATGAATTAGTCACTAGTTAGCTGATGATGAAGATGTTTCCAGGTCTTTATATAAAGTAATGAGGTTTCTGCACGTTTATACCATATTCAGTGAGAGCAGGAATTAAATCTTCCATGGTGAGGGTTTGTTTTTGTTATTGCTTTTGTTTTTGGAGCTTCCTGATGCAGTTCCCTTCATTTTGCAATGCTGCAAGGCATCATTTGCAATATATGAGATGAATGTTTGCAGCCAAGGATATTAAACTAATTGAGGATCAGAAGCCTCAAAGCCTGCTCGATTCAGGTCCCTGTCACAGCATCTGATATTGTTGGTGTATAATCCTCTAATTGCACAAGGAAGTCTGCTAGTGGTGTCGTTGATATAACAGGTTTGATATCGCCATTGGCAATCCCTTGAGGAACATAAACACCATTTGAAATGCAGAGGCAGCAGCAGTTGGAATGTTCCTGGATGCGCTGCTCGCAGTCGTGGCCCCGGAGCCCCCGGCCGCCAGGCTGAGCTGCAGCTTCTCTGAGTTCATGACGAGCGAGACCTGGAACCAATTCCTGTCATAGCACCGGCTTCACCTTCAGCCACAGCACGCCATGTCCATCTCTCAGCCGAGGGCAGGTTAGTTGACAACCTCCCCCAATGTCCTTCCATTAAAACCAGAAAGAGTTGGACTCTGGTGAGGTTGTCAATTTTTACATTTAGGTATGGGCGGCATGGTGGTTAACACTGCTGCCTCACAGCACCAGGGACCCTTGGTTCGGTTCCAACCACAGGTGACTGCCTATATAGTTTGCACTTTCTCCCCATGTCTGCGAAGGTTTCCTTCGGGTGCTCCGGTTTACTCCCACAGCCCAAAGATGTGCTGGTTAGGTGAATTGGACATTCTAATATTGTCCAAAACGTTAGATGGGGTTACGGGGATGGGAGCGGGGTAATTGGGCCTTGGTAGGGTGCTAGGCCGGTACAGACTCGATGGGCGGAATGGCCTCCTTCTGCACTGTAGGAATTTTATGGCTCTGAACCTCCCTCCACTATTTATAACTATGTCTTTAATGGATACTCAGGTTTTCATTACTTCCTCAAATGCTCCTTATGGGATTGCTGTCCAGCTGAATATTTTTTTGAAAATTGGTAACCAAAGACATCATTAAATAAATAAGTGTATAATTTATTATTTCACATAGCAGTGCTTTATGAACCTTTTTGGTTGGAGGACCCTTTTTGAAATGAACTCCCGATCATGTGCTCCCATCAAAATTATAATACTGTATAAAACTCATAACAGGAATGTGCTTGAGTTAGAGTTATATAGAGATATTAAGGCACAGAAGGAGACCATTTGGTGCATTGAGTACATGTTGCCGCTCTGTCGATCAATCCAATCAGTCGCATTCTCCCGCTTTATTTCTCTCGTCATGCAAGGTTATTAAGTGTTCATCCAACTTTCTATTGAAATAATTGGTTGTTTCCACTTCCACCATCTTGTAGAATTCCAGGACATTATCACTTGGTGTACATAAAATAATTTTCTTGTACCCCCTCTCTCCAGCCCAGTATCACTTGCCCAAAATCATAAATCTTTGTAATTTCATTCTTGTACGATTAACTTTTCTTTGTCTCCCCATCTAAACCTATATCCAACCTGATCCTGTAGCTGAAGTCCTTTGAATCATTCTGGTAAATCTCCTCTCTCATGAACCTTTGAATCCTTTTTTGAAGTGTAATGACCAGAGTTGGACACCATGCTCGAGTTGTGACCTAATGAGAAATTCATAACGATGCAGCATAACTTCTCTGCTTTTCCACTCAACTGCCTCTAGTTATGGAGCCGCAGATCCCATATGCTTTGTTAATAACTCTTATCAATATGACCTGCTATCTTTGAAGATATATGCACAAGAACCTCCAGGATTGTTTTATTAATGCTTTTAAGAAAACACATATTTACTTAATGATATTTACCTGTGGTGCACTCTTGGTGAGACAGCCATCCCATTCAACTGTCAGAATGACTGCAGGGGAACAGGATGCCTACCCCACCCCCAACCATCGGAAATTTCCAACACCCCTCCCCATGATTGATTACATTATCCTGCACTTATTAGACACATTTATTTATATGATTAATTTTCTTAACTTCTAATTTATTTATATTCTTTTGTGATCTTTAGGGTTTGTTTGGAAATAAGGAGTTCCTTCCACAAGATAGCGAAATAACCTGGCTTGCTACACACATATGCAATCGAGTTTTGATTGAAGAGCTCTGTGGCAATATTTACTTCATAATAAGTGGATTCAATGAGAAGAACCTCAACATGGTAAGCACTACAGTAATTTGAAAGATAAGAAAGGTTGGAAACAATGTACAGGATCTGCATATCAAAAAACCTCCTTCAGTTCATCCAGACTGGATTTTTCTGTGAATATAATGATTGTTGCTCTGTGGCTAAACATCTTGGTGTTTGTAGGTGGTCAGTTTTTACATGGGCTGTGATGTAAATTGCTCAAAGCGTATCTAGGAATGATTCAAACTCCTGCCAGTAGTAGCAGAGAGGCTTGAATTTCACTTGACCATGGAGCTGTTTGTCATTTGATTCAGAGGATGGTGCTCTAGGACCTGGTTGACATTATCACACTCAATTCAAAAGCATTAAATATCCCACATTAAAATCCATATACAAGTATAATAAATTTTAAATCATCAGTAATTTTAAGATTGTTAAATAATTTAAATAACTCCAGATGGAGCATAATGTGGGCAATGCGGACATGCCCTCTTTGACAGGATGAATTGAAAAGCAGTGTATTATGTAAATGGCGTGACATTGCAGAACTCTGCTGTACAAGAGGGATCTGGTTGTCCTGATACATGAATCATGAAAAGTTAGTAGGCACGTACAGCAAATGAGTAGGAAGACCAATGGAATGTTGTCATTTATTGCAAGGGAAATGAAATATAAAAGTGGGAAAGTTTTGTAGGGCATTGATGAGACCCCACCTGGAGGACTATGCACAGTTTTGGTTGCCTTACTTAAGAAAGGATATAATTTTATCAGAAAGCGGTTCAGAGAATCATAGAATTTACATGCCTCCATCCTTTCCCAGTAACCCCATCTCACCTTTTGGATACTAAGGGACAATTTAGCATGGCCAATCCACCTAACCTGCACATCTTTGGACTTCACTTTGGAAGTCCACTTGACTGATTTCTAGATTAAAGGGATTATTCTATGTGGGAAGATTGGACAGGTTGGACCTGTATCTGTTAGAGCTCAGAAGAATGAGCGGTGGTCTTATTGAAGCATTTAAAATCCTTAGGGAACTTGGCGGCATGAATGCTGAGAGTTTGCTTCCCTTGTGGGAGAGACTAGAATGAGAGGACACGGTTTAAAAATAAAGGGGTGTCTCCCATTTAAGACCAAGATGAAGAACATTTTTTTCTCTCGAGGGAAGTTGTCTGTGGCATTCTCGGCTCCAGAAAGCAGTGGAGGCAGGGTCATTGCATATTTTTAAGACTGAGTTAGGTGGGATTTTTGATTAACAAGGGGGTCAATGGCTGTAGGAAAGTAGAGTTGAGGTCACAATCATAATCTTTGCAAGTGGCAGAGCAGACATGGGATCCGAATGGCCTACTCCTCCTAATTTGTATGTTCGTAATTAACTCCATTAATTACAGTTTCTTCTCACTGTCTAAGGAAGAGATCGGGAGCAGGAAAGAAAGATAAAAGGCATTTGAGAAAAAAAATGGTTGTTGCTAAAAAAAATACATGGGGAGAGGTGGAACGTTATTGTAGCCAAAAATGTATCTATCTATATTATTCATTGCTTCAAGCTTATTTTAATAATTAAAAAAAAAACATTTTGATACAATACGCCTTTATTCCCCCCCCCCCCCCAGTTTGCTGGTCTTGTTCTGCATTACAAGCTAGCTGTCTTAGCCCACTGTGCTAAACCAGCCCCACCGTGATAGAGATAGGAGTGAGATGACAAGTCCTTAGGGGTGTGGTATTAGTTGAAGGTGTGGTGGTCTCAACATCAATGAGACAAATGCTGTTTTGTGACCTTGACTTATCTATGACTCACCACTTTGTCTGGTTCCCATTCCCACTTTTGATTTCTCCATTTTTGTTCTGCTATACTGAACAGCTCAATGCAAATCAAGGGATAGTATATATATATATTTTCGGGGTGATTTGTGGCTCTGCCCTGAACAAACACTTTAAGAACTCAGACACTATCTATCCAGCAAGAGGTTCTGATGATATGGAAACTCATATTAAAGACACTCAATGTCCCGGCCTCCACCGCCCTCTGTGGCAATAAATTCCACAGACCCACCACTCTCTGGCTGAAGAAATTTCTCCTCATCTCTGTTCTAAAGTGACTCTTTTATTCTAAGGCTGTGCCCCCGGGTCCTAGTCTCCCCTGCTAATGGAAACAACTTCCCTACGTCCACCCTATCTAAGCCATTCATTATCTTGTAAGTTTCTATTAGATCTCCCCTCAACCTCCTAAACTCCAATGAATATAATCCCAGGATCCTCAGACGTTCATCGTATGTTAGGCCTACCATTCCTGGGATCATCCGTGCGAATCTCTGTTGGACCCACTCCAGTGCCAGTATGTCCTTCCTGAGGTGTGGGGCCCAAAATTGCTCACAGTATTCTAAATGGGGCCTAACTAATGCTTTATAAAGCTTCAGAAGTACATCCCTGCTTTTATATTCCAATCCTCTTGAGATGAATGACAACATTGCATTTGCTTTCTTAATTACGGACTCAACCTGCAAGTTTACCTATCGAGAATCCTGGACTAGGACTCCCAAGTCCCTTTGCACTTCAGCATTATGAATTTTGGCACCGTTTAGAAAATAGTCCATGCCTCTATTCTTTTTTCCAAAGTGCAAGACCTCGCACTTGCCCACATTGAATTTCATCAGCCATTTCTTGGACCACTCTCCTGAACTGTCTAAATCTTTCTGCAGCCTCCCCACCTCCTCCATACTACCTGCCCCTCCACCTATCTTTGTATCATCGGCAAACTTAGCCAGAATGCCCCCAGTCCCGTCATCTAGATCGTTAATATATAAAGAGAACAGCTGTGGACCCAACACTGAACCCTGCGGGACACCACTCGCCACTGGTTGCCATTCCGAAAAAGAACCTTTTATCCCAACTCTCTGCCTTCTGCCTGACAGCCAATCGTCAATCCATGTTAGTACCTAGCCTCGAATACCATGGGCCCTTATTTTACTCAGCAGTCTCCCGTGAGGCACCTTATCAAAGGCTTTTTGGAAGTCAAGATAGTCTCTGAGCTCTTTGTTGTCCCGCTGCCCTCGCTGATCTTCACCCTTCAGACTGAGCTCTCGTCTTTACTCTCTTCACTCTTTGTCGCTCTGCTACTCTCTCTGATTCTCACCTCAGACTGAGCTCTTGCCCTTCCCTCTGTGCTCTTTGTCGTCCCACTGCTCTTGCTGATTGTCCTCTCTCAGATTGAGCTCGCTCTTCACTCTTTGTCGTCCCACTGTCCCTGCTGATTCTCACCTCTCTGATCTCGCCTTCCCACACCGCTCTTTGTTGTCCCACTTCTCTCGCTGATTCTCGTCTCGCCTTCCCTCTCTGCGCTCTTTGTCGCACCGCTGCTCTCAATAATTCTACCTATTTTAAAATATATATTTTTATTGGTTTTGCATTTATTTGAAACAACGTTGTCAGGAAAAAAAAATCAAAAGAGAAGAAATAAACAGGCATGGATTCATAGGGAACATGTATACAGATACGAGGCATATTAACATTGGGCTCCCAGTAGTTTGTTACCACAACTGTACTGTTTAACTATCTACATGTTGCCCCATGGTATTAAAACATACATGGGCGTGTTTGAGGCCACCAAGGCACACGCTATGGCCGTATTCCTGGTACCCTTCGGTTCCTCTGCCCTACTTCCCTTGTACATTGAGTGGTGTCTCCCATCACTACTTTTCCAATCTCGTCCCCCCCCTTCCTCGAACATGTGTTGCTCCCATGTGTTGCGGAGGCTGTCTTCCGATCCTCTGGCGAATTTTATCTTTTCCAATTTGCGGAATTCTGGTCAGACAGCCAGTCTGCGGCCTTGGTGGCGCAGTTGATCTCTAGCCGATAGGAGTCTCCTGCGGACGATCAGGGAGGCAAAGGCTAGGGCGCCTGCCCCTCTCCCTGTAAAGAGTTCTGGTTGTTCCAATACCCTGAAGACCGCCACTAATGGACTCAGCTCCATCCTCACACCCACAACCTTTGACATAGCCTTGAAAAAGGCAGTTCAGTACCCAACAACTCTGCGACAGGACCAGAACTTGAGTGTGGTTGGCTGGGCCTCCCTGGCGCCATTCACATTTGTCTTCCACCTGTGGGAAAAACCGCTGATGTATGTTCTGGTCAAGTTTAGTTGCGTTAGGCTCAGCCCTGTGCATGAGGAGCTGGAGTTCACCCTATGCAGTGCTTTGATCCAAAGTCCTCCCCTATCTCCATGCCCAGCTCCTCCCACTTTTCCAATGTCTCATCCGGCAGGGCCCTTACCATGTCTAACAGTTGCCCGTACATGTCAGTGCAGCTACCATCCCCTCGTTCGTCCGATGTTAGAAGTCTGTCCATTAGGATATGACCGAGTAGCTGGGGGAGCGTTGGGGTCTCCTTGCGGAGGAAGTTCCTTAATTGCATGTACTGGAGCTCATTCATCGGGAGCTGGAAAATGTCCATTAGTTCCCCCAGGTTCACTACTCTGCCATCTACATATAGATCCCCAACCTCAGTACCCTTTGTCTTGTCTCCACCTTTTAAAGGGAGCGTCCATGGTTGCAGGGTTGTATTTATGGCTTTTGTAGATAGGGGCCATAGTGTATATTGCACCCAGATTGAAATGATGCCTGAGTTGATTCTACATCCTCAGCGTGGCCACCACCACCGGGCTTCTTGAGTAGTTGGTTGGGGGGGAAATGTCAATGGGGCCGTGGCAAGTGCTCGGAGGGAAGTCCACGTGTAGGAGGTTTCCTCTGTTCTCTCCAATTCCACATCCAGTTCTTTGATCCATCGCAGGTTAGGCGGATTGGCCACAATAAACCTCCCCTTAATTGGAAAAAAAGAATTGGGTACTCTAAATTTATTTTTTTTAAAGTAGAAATCCATCGGAATCCATCTGGACCCGGAGCTTTCCCCGACTCATGGAGTTGATGCTCTCCATGACTTCCCCCAGTTCTAGTGGTGCTTCCAGTTTCTGCCTTTTTTCCTGGTATGTCCAGCCTGTTGAGAAACCATTTCATCTTCCATTTCCCCTCTGGGGGATTGGAGGTGTACAGCTCCCGGTAGAAAGTCGCAAAGGCCTCATTGATCTTCTGACACTGTGACTAGCTTCCCTTCCCTGTGCTATCTCCCTCGTGGCTGCCTGCTTTCTCAACTCCATAAAGAGTTCCTTTGCCATCGCCGATTGTTTCCCTGATCTGGGGCTGGATTTGTTCTTTGTCGGGTCCTGTGCACAGTTGAAGTCTCCCCCCAATGAGTTGATGGGAGTCTCCCCCCCCCCCCCCCCCCCCCCCCCCCCCCCTCCCCCCCAAATGAGTTGATGGGAGTCTAGGTCTGGGACCTCCGCCATGATTTTTTTAATGAAGTCTGCGATGTCCCAGTTAGGGGCGTATTTACAAGTATCACCGATGCTCCTTCCAGGAACCGCTAACCCTTACGTACTGTACCCCCGGGTCTGTCTCTGTGTTTGTCATCTGAAGGTCGTCCTTTTGCTGAACGGTATGGCCAACCCCCTCACCCTCGTACCGTAGCAAGCTTGGTATGTCTGTCCTATCAGCTCTTCCTTACCCTCAGTCGCTCCTAATCCCTCAGGTGTGTCCCTTGAGGAAAGACTGTGTCGGCCCTCGGGCTTTTTAGATGGGTGAAGACTCTGGATCTTTTCACCCGGCCTTGGGAGTCCCCTGACGTTCCAGCTGACTATTCTGGTGAGGGATTCTGTCTCCCCCCTCCTGTGGGGTCAGCCATGCTTACTACCAGGTCATGGCCCTGCAAGCCGGGATTTACCTTTGTTTGTGGCCACCGTTGCCGTCTTTGTTGCAGCCATCTCCATGAACGACCTATTACGAACAGCGTTCTATCCCATCCCCCCCTTCTGGAGCTGTGCCCCTTCTGCCAGGCGCTCCCTCCCTTTCAGGAGCTGTGCTGCGGGCCCCTCCCACTATCTTATTCCCATATACTAGCATACTCGCCAGCATGTTGGCTCCAGTTCTTCTTGCACTCAGCCTCTTTCACCCCCCCCCCCCCCCCCCCATCTCGTTTCATTGTACCTCTGCCTTTGTTCTCTCCTCCCCCGATTGTGTAAGCATTCAGAACCAAAATAAAGTTTCATTTATGAGTTCTTGATTGTCCATTATTGCCGTCTTCCCAACCCGTTTTTCCAAATGAACTCATTTCCATCCGCCGGCATGTTAAAATAATGTTCTTTGTTGTCGTAGGGAACAACTTGCCAAACCACACCTTTGTTTTTAAATAAAGCCACTTTTGCCCCATTAAACTCTGCCCAGTGCTTGGCCAGGTCGGCTCCAATGTTCTAGTACATGCAGATTGTATGTCCCTCCCATCTGCATGACTGCGCGCTCCTCGCCCAGTTCAGCACCTGCTCATTGTCCTGAAGCTTATGAGTTTCGTTGTTATCGCTCGCAGTGGTTCTCTTGATTTGGGCATTCACTGGAGCGACCTGTGAGCCTGGTTCATCTCTGGGGGTTTGGCGAAGCCCTCCCCTCCGACCAGCTTCTCGAGCATCCTCATGACATGCTCTGTCGGTTTTCTGCCGTCTGTGCCTTCAGGTAGCCTGTCAATTCTCAGGGTCTGGTGCCAGGACCAGGGGCGTCATTCTCCGACCCCCCACCGGGTCGGAGAATGGCCGTTGGCCGCCGTGAATCCCGCCTCGCCGAAGTCTCCGAAGGGAGAAAAGTCGGCGGGGCGTTAATGGCGCCGCTTGCCGCGGAGAATGTCACGGGTCTGCGCAAGGCAGCCGATTTTCGGCCTGCCGATATTCTCCCTTCCGGATGGGCCGAAGTCCCGTCGACGTGAACGGTCATCAAACCTCCTTTTCATCGGCGTGACCCGGTGCTCCAGGCTCACGCCGACCAGCGAGGAGGTGAGTGACGGCCTGGGGGGTTGGCTCTGGGCAGGAAATGGCGTGGCCGCAGACTGATTGCGTGAGGAGAGGTGTGTCTCGGCTTGTGTGTGTGTGTGCGCGGCGGGGGGGGTTAGAGTAGGCTGGGCTCCGGGGGAGTGCCGGGAGGGGGACCGTGCTGGGGTGGAGGTTGGGGGTTGGAGGGGGTCCGTGCTGGGGTGGAGGTTGGGGGTTGGAGGGGGTCCGTGCCGGGGTGGAGGTTGGGGGGGTGTCCGTGCTGGGGTGGAGGTTGGGGAGGGGATCCGTGCTGGGGTGGAGGTTGGGGGTTGGAGGGGGTCCGTGCTGGGGTGGAGGTTGGGGAGGGGGTCCGTGCTGGGGTGGAGGTTGGGGAGGGGGTCCGTGCCGGGGTGGAGTTTGGGGGGGGGTCCGCGCCGGGGTGGAGGTTGGGGAGGGGGTCCATGCCGGGGTGGAGGTTGGGGAGGGGGTCCGTGCCGGGGTGGATGTTGGGGAGGGGGTCCGTGCCGGGGTGGAGGTTGGGGGGGGGGTCCGTGCTGGGGTGGAGGTTGGGGGTTGGAGGGGGTCTGTGCTGGGGTGGAGGTTGGGGGATGGAGGGGGTCCGTGCCGGGGTGGAGGTTGGGGGGGGGGGGTCCGTGCTGGGGTGGAGGTTGGGGAGGGGGTCCGTGCTGGGGTGGAGGTTGGGGGTTGGAGGGGGTCCGTGCCGGGGTGGAGGTTGGGGAGGGGGTCCGTGTCGGGGTGGAGGTTGGGGAGGGGGTCCGTGCCGGGGTGGAGGTTGGGGGGGGGGTCCGTGCTGGGGTGGAGGTTGGGGAGGGGGTCCGTGCTGGGGTGGAGGTTGGGGGTTGGAGGGGGTCCGTGCCGGGGTGGAGGTTGGGGAGGGGGTCCGTGCTGGGGTGGAGGTTGGGGAGGGGGTCCGTGCCGGGGTGGAGGTTGGGGGGGGGTCCGTGCCGGGGTGGAGGTTGGGGAGGGGGTCCGTGCCGGGGTGGAGGTTGGGGAGGGGGTCCGTGCCGGGGTGGAGGTTGGGGAGGGGGTCCGTGCCGGGGTGGAGGTTGGGGAGGGGGTCCGTGCCGGGGTGGAGGTTGGGGAGGGGGTCCGTGCCGGGGTGGAGGTTGGGGGGGGGGTCCGTGCTGGGGTGGAGGTTGGGGAGGGGGTCCGTGCTGGATTGGGGGTTGGAGGGGGTCCGTGCCGGGGTGGAGGTTGCCGGGGGGGGGGTCCGTGCTGGGGTGGAGGTTGGGGAGGGGGTCCGTGCTGGGGTGGAGGTTGGGGGTTGGAGGGGGTCCGAGCTGGGGTGGAGGTTGGGGAGGGGGTCCGTGCTGGGGTGGAGGTTGGGGAGGGGGTCCGTGCCGGGGTGGAGGTTGGGGGGGGGGTCCGTGCTGGGGTGGAGGTTGGGGAGGGGGTCCGTGCCGGGGTGGAGGTTGGGGAGGGGGTCCGTGCCGGGGTGGAGGTTGGGGAGGGGGTCCGTGCCGGGGTGGAGGTTGGGGGGGGGGTCCGTGCTGGGGTGGAGGTTGGGGAGGGGGTCCGTGCTGGGGTGGAGATTGGGGGTTGTAGGGGGTCCGTGCTGGGGTGGAGGTTGGGGAGGGTGCCGAGGAGGGTGATGGGAGGGCAAATGAGTTGGTCCACCTGGCCAGGTGCCAGCCTCCAACACTTGGACCCATGCGGTCCATGCCACCTGGCTGGGGGGAGGAGGGGATATGGGCAATGATGACATGTCGTCATTCCCCTCCCCCCACCAGGCCGTCATGTTTTCAGACCATCCAGCGATGTTGGCCGCCGTGGTGGCAGCCGCTCATGTCTATGTTGCCCTGGATGAGGAGGAGGAGGAGGAGGAGGAGCGTGCCAAAGAGGCGGCGCAGGCTGCCGCAGAGGGGCAGGCGGCAGCCGCCCAGGCTGGAGGGACACCTGACCGACAGGACGAGGAGGGGGAGGAGGACGTCGCGGCCCCACGGCAACGGAGGCACCCGAGGGCGCCCCGTGTGTACCGGCCCCGGCAGTCATACCAGGACCTCACGGACCGGGAATGCAGGAGGAGACTCCGGGTGAGCCGGGAAACCGTGGCACACATCTGCCACCTGCTGGCACACCTGTCACCGCGTGGCACTGGCGGGGGACACCCTCTCCCCGTGTCCGTCAAGGTTACGGTGGCCCTGAACTTTTATGCAACGGGGTCATTCCAGGCACCGAGTGGGAACCTGTCCGGCATATCGCAGACATCGGTGCACCGGTGCATCCGGGCAGTGACAGATGCCCTTTATGCCATGGCGCACCGCTACATCCGCTTCCCTGTGGACCGGGCCAGCCAAGATGCCCGGGCCGTGGGCTTCTCTGCCGTTGCCGGGTTCCCCATGGTCCAGGGCGCAATCGATGGGATGCACGTCGCCGTGCGGCCACCTGCAGATAACAGGGCCGTGTTCACTAATAGTTAGGGGACCTATTCGATGAACGTACAGGTGGTCTGCGACCACCGCATGATGATCCTGCACGTCTGCGCCCGTCACCCAGGCAGTGTACACGACTCATTCGTGTTGTCGCGGTCATCCATCCCCGGCATGTACGAGGGACGCCATCCCCGGCTGAGGGGCTGGTTGCTGGGCGACAGGGGCTACCCATTGCGATCGTGGCTAATGACGCCTATACGGAGGCCACGCAATGAGGCGGAGAACCGCTACAATGATGCCCGTGTAGCGACAAGGGGAGTGATAGAGAGGTGCTTTGGCGTGCTGAAGATGCGTTTCAGGTGCCTGGACCTCTCTGGGGGCGCCCTCCAGTATCGGTCAGATAGGGTCGGCCGCATCATTGTGGTGTGCTGCGTCCTGCACAACATAGCCCAGCAGAGGGGCGATGTGCCGCAGGCAGAGGAGGGCGGAGTGGAGGAGCAGCAGGAAGAGGCACAGTCCTCCCCAGATGAGGGGGATGGGGGCAATGGTCAGGGCAGACGGGGTAGACACAGGCGGGTGGCTGTCCACCGTTACCGGCTGGCCCAGCGGGCACGGGACAGACTGATAGCCGCCCGCTTCACTGACTAGATGGGCGTGGGAATCGGGTAGTATGGCCACAGACCGCACACCATGGCAACAGCCGACCACCCACACCCCCCACCCATCCACCCACCCAGCACCCTCACCCCCCTCCCCAACCTCACACACCCCACCCGCATGCACACCACCCCCCCCCCAATTGCCGATCCACCGGCGGCACAACGGGCCGGGCTCACCCAGTTGCGGGTGGACGCGTGTCTATCGCAGGCCATGGAGGATGATGACAACCCGCCCTGCGATGAGCTCCTGGCTCTACATCGTTGGACTATGTCTGACCCATGGCCACAGTACCACCATCCACCCGGACCATCCCTGCATGCGGCTGTGACACTGCAGCGCACGGTCCCGTCCTCTGCCCGGGGGATGTTGATGGCGGCCCAGGGGGAAGGGGGCAGACTCACCTGGGGCTGAGGTAAGACCACCCCTCACACACACACTTGCGCTCAACGTACATGACACGCCCGCACACTTTGGACAGAGCACAAAGGCAGCTTCGGTAGGTGTAACATTGACTTTAATAACCAAAGGAGTTCATGCACGTGCCCTAGCCCCTAAAACTCATCTGTGCCCTGCACCCATGCCAACTTACTCAGTGTCTAATTGTTTGGCCTTACGGGCCCTTTGACTACGTCTACGTGGTTCCCCAGACGGTACAGCAGAACTGGAGGTGGACTCCTGTGATTCCTGCCCTCTGACACTGGATCCCTTTGGCGGCCGTTTCCTGGGGCGTCCTGGCCTAGATGGGCCAGGCTGCGGCCCAGGCGACTGGGATGGCGAGCTGCCAGCCTGTCCTGCCCGTTGCCCACCCGATGCACCTGGGACGGAAGGGGGGGAGTCCGAGGTGTCGCGGTGTACCGGGACCTCCCCTACAGAGGGAGCCGGGACGGACCACACCACCTCCTCCTCCCTCGGGGTGCCCGATGGCCCCCAGGCCTCTACATGGGTGGGGGATGCGAACGGACTGGCCATCCGACGCCCCCCGACATCTGGCGCTGCCAGTCCTGGAGGCCCGTGCTGGTATCGACAGGGGTCTGCAGGTTTGCAGCCATGGAGCCCAGGGTGTTGTCAAACCCTGTCTGTGACAGTGCGACGCCGGCTCGCACATGGCCACTGGCGCCGATGCCCTCAGCGATGGCCTGCTGAGACTGGGCCATGGCCTGCAGAGACTGGGCCATGGCCTGCTGAGACTGGGCCATGGCCTGCAGAGACTGGGCCATGGCCTGCAGAGACTGGGCCATGGCCTGCTGAGACTGGGCCATGGCCTGCTGAGACTGGGCTATGGCGTTGAGCGCCTCTGCCATCTGGCGCTGGCACTGGCTCATGGCCTCCTGTGAGAGGGCAGCCATTTCCTGGGCCACAGACGCCGCCTGCACGGAAGGCCCCAGGCCTCGCAAACCGTTCCCCATGTCTGACACCGTCGCACCCATTGCCTCCACCGCGGACGCCACCCGTGCGGTGTCAGCCTGGGTGGCACGCATGACCGGGACCACTCCCAGCTCCTGGACGCGGGTGGACTCCTCCACCTGCGACCGCAGCCGCCGCAAGCCACCCGTCACCCTATTCGCTCGTCTCCGTGTCGGTGGTTGCATCGGACCTATGTGTGGGTGTGGTAACTGCAGGAACCCGGGATCCATCTGGGCGGCAGATGTTCGCTTGGCCTGGGCTGCCCTCTGACCGCCCGGTCCCTCTACTGCTCCTACCTCCACCTGCTGTACCGGGACGGCTGTGTTGTGCGCACCAGTGAGTGTACCAGACGCCTCATCACTAAAGGGCCCAACCGTGGTGAGTGTTTCTGCGATGGTGGAGGGTGTTGGTGACAGCAGTGGCGTTGTGTCGTGCTCTTCGTCCCACTCTGACTCCATGGCACTTTGGGGTGGGGGTTCGTCTCCACCCATCCACTCTGAGTCACTGTCCGGTATTTCGTCTTCCCGGGTAGGGGTGTCCTGGGTAGTGCTGTCCCGGGTAGTGCTGTCCCGGGTAGTGCTGTCCCGGGTAGTGCTGTCCCGGGTAGTGCTGTCCCGGGTAGTGCTGTCCCGGGTAGTGCTGTCCCGGGTAGTGCTGTCCCGGGTAGTGCTGTCCCGGGTAGTGCTGTCCCGGGTAGGGGTGTCCCGGGTAGGGGTGTCCCGGGTAGGGGTGTCCCGGGTAGGGGTGTCCCGGGTAGGGGTGTCCCGGGTAGGGGTGTCCCGGGTAGGGGTGTCCCGGGTAGGGGTGTCCCGGGTAGGGCTGTCCCGGGTAGGGGTGTCCCGGGTAGTGGTGTCCCGGGTAGGGGTGTCCCGGATAGTGATGTCCTGGGTAGTGGTGTCCTGGCTCGGATGTGACGGGGGCCTGTGGCTGCCCCCCTCATCGCTGGGTGGTCGCTCCCGCACGTGACGGGGGTGTCGTCTCCCTGTTGCTCCAGGTCTCTCCGTCTCCCATGGTGTGCGAGGGGCATCCTGCGGGCATCGCATGCTGGAGGTTCCGGGTCTCTCCGTCTCCCGTGGTCTCCGAGGGGCATCCTGCGGGCGTCGCATGCTGGAGGGTCCGGGTCTCTCCGTCTCCCGTGGTCTCCGAGGGGCATCCTGCGGGTGTCGCATGCTGGTGGGTCCGGGTCTCTCCGTCTCCCGTGGTCTCCGAGTGGCATCCTGCGGGCGTCGCATGCTGGAGGGTCCGGGTCTCTCCGTCTCCCGTGGTCACCGAGGGGCATCCTGCGGGCGTCGCATGCTGGAGGGTGCGGGTCTCTCCGTCTCCTGTGGTCTCCGAGGGGCTTCCTGCGGGCGGTGTGCATCTGCGGGGATGGGTGCCTGGACGTTTGGTCCTGCGATACACAATGAAGCATGCATGGTTAGACATCAGGCAGTGATCAGGTGATACGGGGGAGGGGGATATAGGGGAGGGGGGATATGGGGACGGGCTGTTGGTGGCTCACTTGCTCGTGGGCCCCCGACCTCTGCATCAGCAACCTCCCGGTCCTCAGGTCCGCCAGCCAGTTCCAGGGCCCTTTCCTCGTGTACGGTCAGTGGCCTCTCATCAGCGGGCCCTCCTCCAGTCCTCACATGCTCCCTATTGTTGTGTGCGCGCTCCTCCTGTGGGGGGGGGGGGGGGGGGGGTGGCAGGGGTAAAAGGCAACAGTGTTAGGCAGGTATATGAATGCACGCCATCGGTTGTGCGTGCATTGCAGAGGTTAAGGTTAGGGCTGGATTCACTGGGGGAGGGGGGGATATGGGGGAGGGGGGGATATGGGGGAGGGGGGGATATGGGGGAGGCTCACCCTGCCTGCTCTGACGAGGTTGTTCACCTTCATGTGGCACTGGGTGCCTGTCCGTGGTGTCAGGGCCACAGCGGTGACGGCCTCTGCCACTTCCCTCCACAGACGCCGGCTGTGGCGTGGGGCAATTCTGCGGCCGTGCCCGGGATACAGGGCGTCCCTCTTCTGCTCCACCGCATCCAGGAGCGCTTCCACATCGCGTGACTCGAACCTTGGGGCTGAGCGACGGCCAGCCATCCAGTCGGGTGTTGCGGTCGGGTGTTCCGGTCGGTTGGGGGGGGCTGCGCGGCCTTATGAGCCGTCACGCCGTGCAGCGCGTATGACGCTGCACGGCGTGAACCACTGCGCAAGCGCGGATCCCGTTACGTCGCTGCTAGCCCATTTCGGGCCGGAGACTATCGTCCCATTTTTATGACGTGACGCAAGTGGGATTTGCGCCGTTTTTTGCGCCGATCGGCGGACTTTCCGCCGATAACGGAGAATTTCGCCCCTGTTCTCCTGATCATCAACCTTTTCCTTGATCGCTCTCTGGGATGCTATTAACCTTGCCACCTTAGCCTTGAGCAAGGCGATCCGTTTGCTCTGGTTGCTTTCTCCAGGTCCCCCACTGTCACTTCCTGGGTCTCCAGTCTCCTCTCCGATCTGACCAGTGCTCCTTGGGGGCCAGAGTGGTTTCTGTGGCTGACATGAGGTGCTCCTTTAAAGAGTCTCTGTGTTTCTGGAGCTCGATTGAAAGAAGCTCCATCAACTGCTCCATTGATGGGTGGGCAGGCATTTGTGTTGGTGAATCTGCTTGGTCCGCTATGCTCTGCTCCACCTTGCTCTGCATGTCCCCCCTGGTTCGAGGTTATCATTGAATCATAGAATTTACAGTGCAGAAGGCCATTCGGCCCATCGTGTCTGCACCAGCCCTTACAAAGAGCACCCTACTCAAGCCCACATGTATCTACCCTATCCCAGTAACCCCCACTTAACCTTTTTTAGACACTGAGGGCAATTTAGCATGGCCAACCCACCTAACCCGCACATCTTTGGACTCTGGGATGAAACCGGAGCACCCGGAGGAAACCCACGCAGACACGGGGAGAACGTGCAGACTCCACACAGACAGTGACCCAGCCGGGAATCGAACCTGGGACCCTGGAGCTGTGAAGCAACTGTGCTAACCACTATGGGACTGTGCTGCCCATGGGGTCCTCCTTATACTATTTTTCTGGTTCTGTGGCTGGTTCAATGCCATTTCTTTGGTTGGTTGTTAGTTTGGGGTGAGGGTGGGGGGGATTCTGCGCTCTTTGTCGCCCTGCTGCTGTCGCGGATCCTCATTTCTCTGACTGAGCTCTTGCCTTCCCCCTCTGCGCTCTTTTATCCCGCTACTCTTGCTGATTGTCGCCTCTCTGACTGAGCTCTCGCCTTCCCTCTCTGTGCTGTCATCTCGCTGCTCTCACTGATTGTCGCCTCTCTGACTGAGCTCTTGCCTTCCCTCTCTGTGCTCTTTGTCGCTCGGCTGCTCTCAATAATTCTCAACTCCCAGACTGAGCTCTCGCCTCTCTCTGCGCTCCTTGTCGCTTCATTGATTCTCATCTCCCTCTCTGTGCTCTTTGTCAACCCGCTGATGCTCCCCTCTCAGACTGAGCTCTCATCTTCCCTCTCTCTGCTGTGTTGCTCCGCTGTCTCATTGATTCTCACCTCCCTGACTGTGCTCTTGCCTTCCCTCTTTGTCGTCCCACTGCTCTGGCTGATTATCCCCACCCAGACTGAGCTCTCGCCTTCCCTCTGCATTTTGTCATCCCGCTTCTGTTGCTGATTATCCCCTCTCCGAGCTCTTTATTGCTCCGTTGCTCTCTCTGATTCTCGCCTCTTGGAATGAAAACTTGAAGTTGTCCAGAACTTTGGTGTGTCCTGATTCAAAGTAAATCTTGTTCACCTATTACCCTCTGCTAACTGACCTACTGACTTTTGCAGTGGCTCAATTTTAAAATTCTGATCCGTGTTTTCAAATGCTTCCTTGGCGTCACCCCATTCTCCATCTCTGTAATCCCCTCACAACCCAGTGAGATAACTTCATGTATTTGATTTTGGCCTCTTGGACATCTCCAACATGAGTGGCTGTGCCTTCAGCTGCCTGAACTAAGTGCTGCTTACATGGCTCGGTGTCATATCTTGTTTCATAATGTTTCATTACATTAAATAATGCTATATAATAATCTTTATTGTCACAAGTAGGCATACATTAACACTGCAATGAACAAACAACACATCTTTTGGGACTTGTAGGAGGAAACGGGAGAACCCGGAGGAAAGCCATGCAGACACAGGGAGAACATGCAGACCCCGCACGACAATGACCCTGCACTGTGAAGCAACAGTGCTATCCACTCCGCTACGTGCCATGGAAATAATGTATTTTATACATTTTCTTAACCGTGCTAAACATTTAAAGGACTAATTTTCTATTATTTCCAATATGTTTCCAGAGCAGAGTACCAGTCTATTCAGCACACTGTCCTGCTGGGACCTCTGTACAAAACATTCTTCACTGGAGTCAGGTACAGCCTCAATGTATCATCAATACCTTTGTTTAGTACAACTTATTTTCATTAAAAGTGTGTTCACTTTTCACCGAGTGGAGATTTTCTTTAAAAATTAACATGCAATAGTGTGTTAATACTTTTATTGTGTGGCAGCAGTTTAAGATCACATCAGGTTATGTTTATGCACTTTTAACAGGTTGATTTGGAAACAAATCTTTTGATTATACACTTATTATTATGTTCTTCAGGCTGTGAAAGATGGACATTTTAAGGCTTTTGACTGGGGGTCTTATTCAAAAAACATGGCTCATTATAATCAGGTATTGTACACGAAACTGCTTGCGAAAAATGATTATGTATTTACAAATGCTTCACCCTATGCTTTCTGCAAACTGATTCTGGTCATTTGTACATAATTGGCTTTACATATTGTGAATTAAAAGACATTAAAAGAATTGAAAAATCAATTCCTTCACCTAACAGTTTAGTTTTACCATCTGTGGGAAAACAAGTAGCAATAAGAAGCAACCGCAGAGGGATGATTATTAAAACCGTGTCGCCATTCTGCATGTCCGTTGTCACACTGGACAATTAACGAGGAATTCCCTTTTGGTAAATTGGTTTGTTTTGATTTCTGCTAATTTTCAAGAACTGGCTAAAATGTTCTGGGGGAGAGAGAAAGAATATTTCAGACTATCCACTTAGAATGTGTACCTTATTGTACTGAATCATTGGCGAGGCCTGGGCGCAGCACTGGTGCAGGTGGAGGAAGGTAGGGATAAATCCATCACTTGAAAAAATTATGCAGTCCCCACTTTAGTGTGCAATACCTTTGTACAATTCCCCATGAATTTGAAGAATGAGATCTATTCCATCTTTGAATAATCATTTCATCATTAAAAGCAGATTTCCTATTGTGAAATTTAATCCGTCGAATATTTTACTGTACCATAATACTCATGCTGATTTGAAAGATTCAATTACCATACCTTGAACCAAACCTAACTTTCCCCACATGTAGCTTTTTAATTATGTTCCTCTCTCAAATCTTGCTTACTCTGCAGAACTTCCTTTTCTTCATATGGTATTGGTAGAGACCAATAACTTTTTTTTTAAAGTACGAAATCCCACTTATTTACTAAATAATAAAACTACAAGATTCCACAGTTTAGGAAGACTTTTTTTTTTAACTGTACAAAAGTCAAGCAGAAAAACACAATCTATATTAAACAACCTCCAATATTCTAAAGCTCAAAATCAACATGTTAAACATGAATTAGCAGAAAATTTCAGTTGATTGTGAACTATAAATTGCACATTAAATGGGAGATGCAGTTAAAGATGAAAGATAAGATAGAGATCCTTTGTTGTCACAGTAGGCTTACATTAACACTGCAATGAAGTAATTGTGAAAAGCCCCGAGTCGCCATATTCCGGTGCCTGTTCGGGTACACAGAGGGAGAATTCAGAATTCCCAGCTGGTACAGGAATTGAACCCGTGTTGCTGGCCTTGTCATCAGTCTCGGTCACAAAGTTTTTCAAAATCCTGTCTGCCTCACAAAGACTTCAGTTACTGATCGCCAGCCGGCAGCAGCGCACAACCAACCCGGGTTCAATGGGCATGGTCTTCACCAACAATGGCACAAGTCTTGCAGAACTGCCTCAACTCCCTGGATGGTGTAAATCCACTAATATTATTATCAAGTAACAAAAACAGCTGCACAGCTATGCCTTTGCCTATTTTCAGCTGCTGGATCTAGTCCCCCTCTACTTCAGCCTGTCTGCAGTGCACCACTGGACTAATGAAATTCTGAGCTTGGCGGGCTCTATGTCCTTTTACACGCATTAATGAAAAATTTCCAGCAAATTACAGATTTCCAACATTGTGGTTTTGAAGATCCGCCATTTGTGTCTTTCTTTCTGACCTGAAAGACCAGCTTAAAAAAAAACAGAATTGCCAGTTTCACTCGGTTGAACTGCTACTTCCAACCTTCAGGCAACGTCATGGTTTACCAATGGGTTTTTAAAAGAAAAACCAGAACTGAGTTTTAAAAGCTGGCTTGAAATACCATGAAGCTGTTTGAAGGTCAGGAGCAACAGCCCCCATTCACAGCAACTGTCAGATTTTTTTTTAAGTTAGTCAGTTAAACGGGGAATTGCTTAGAGCAGGAACTGACAGCAGAGTGGTGAATGGAGGAGGAGGCAGCGCTGGAAAGATAGAGCTGCTCCTCCCGTCACAGATTCTGTCTGTCCCACATGGTATATTTTTCACCCAGTTTGTCTCCCTAGAAGTTTTAGTTTCCAATTGCGGTTTCTGTTTTAGTTTCCTTTGAAACTGGGAAACCTTTTCGTTTCCTTTTTTCAGTTTGTGCCCATCTCAAAAAATACAAGCTTTGAAATCATAGATTCATCACAGTATATTCAGTCATAAGTGGGAAATGAATATTCATTTATCTCAGGAAGGTAGAGTTCCTCAATTCTAACCCAAACCTCATTAGCCTAAAAGTGGCACTTCAATGTAAATACCCGAAAACAGGACTTGGGGATTGGAGCGAATCACAGGATTGAAGGATCTAAATTAACTGTAAATTCTAAGTTTACATTGATTATTTTTCTTTCATGGGATGTGGACGTTGCTGGCAAGGCCAGCACTTATTCCCCATCCCTAATTGCCCTTAAACCTGCTTGCTCGGCCATTTCAGTGGGGAATAAAGAGTCAGCACATTGCTGTGGGTCTGGAGTCACATGTAGGCCAGACCTTCCGTAAAGGACATTAGTGAACCAGCCAATCGCTGATTGTTTCACATTTGTTCTCACTGATGAATAATGGTGAGCATCTAAGATCCATGTAATGCAGCTGTAAAGGAAAAAAGTAAAAAGAAACCAACGCGTAAAAAGTGACCATTGATTTAAATTTTCAAAAAGTTTATCGCAGACTCTCCCTGACTCAGATTGTCAGCCTAATTTTCGATTTCAGATTTTTTAGTTTAAATTAAATTCCACCGGTTTCATCAGTGGGATTTCCTGGGTCACTGTCCGTGTAGAGTTTGCACATTCTCCCCGTGTCTGCATGGGTTTCACCCCCACAACCCCAAAGATGTGCAGGTTAGGTGGATTGGCCACGCTAAATTGCCCCTTAATTGGAAAAAAAATAATACTTGGGTACTCTAAAAATTTTTTTTTTTAAATCAGTGGGATTTCAACCTATGTCCCAGATTGTTAATCTGGGCCTCTTGATTTCTAGTCCAGTGACATTACGACTGCACCACGATATCTCCACCCTCCCGATCCCCAACCATTTGTACATGTACTCTATTGCTATCACTGATTTGGATTGTTTATTATGATTCTAGATTAAATTAGACTCAGAATTTAGCTGAAGGGTAGGGAAGGAATAAGAATTCACTCCAAACACTAAAAGAAATGGATTGATATACTGTCACTAACCTTCTGTTACAGGGATAGCACAGTGATTAGCACAGTTGCTTCACAGGGTCCATGGTTCGATTCCCGGCTTGGGTCATTGTCTGTGCAGAGTGCACGTTTACCCGTTTCTGCGTGGGTTTCCTTTGGGCGCTCTGGTTTACTCCCACAGTCCAAAGATGTGCAGGTTAGGTGGATTGGCCATGCTAAATTGCCCTTCGTGTCCAAAAAAATGTTAGCTGGGGTTACTGGGTTACGGGGATAGGGTGGTGTGGGCTTAAATAGGGTGCCCATTCCAAGAGCTGGTGCAGACTTGATGGGCCGAATGGCCTCCTTCTGCACTGTAAATTCTATGATCAGAAGATAGGTATAAAGTCCTCTGGAAGAGATGGATTTGACAGATCAACCAAATGACATGCACACCAATCAATCATTTGAACTTTACTGTGCAAGAGTCATTTGATTTCATCTTTTTCTGGATAGGTCATGCAATTGAGTCTCTATCCCTTTTTACAAAGAAGCACCACTAGCTTTATAGTTCAGTAAAATGAGGTTTGCCAGAAACCAAGTTTTTATTCAAATGCGAACCATAGCCAAAAGAATATGGATTGGTTACAAATTGAAATGCTCTGGAGGAAGAGTGCACGGTATCTGAGAAAACTAATTTCTGTAGAGATATCTGCACTGATTTTCCTCAGTTACACCGGCATCATTAACCTGTAATGTTCAGACTTTGCGTGACTCACATGTTTATTGTTCCTGCGTATAGGGCAGCACAGTAGCACAAGTAGATAGATAGCACTGTGGCTTCACAGCGCCAGGGTCCCAGGTTCGATTCCCGGCTTGGGTCACTGTCTATGCGGAGTCTGCATGTTCTCCCTGTGTCTGCGTGGGTTTCCTCCGGGTGCTCCGGTTTCCTCCCACAGTCCAAAGACGTGCAGGTTAGGTGGATTGGCCATGATAAATTGCCCTTGGTGATCAAAAAGGTTTGGAGGGGTTATTGGGTTACAGGGATAGGGTGTAAGTGAGGGGTTATTGGGCTACGGGGATAGGGTGTAAGTGAGGGCTTAAGTGGGTCGGTGCAGACTCGATGGGCCGAATGGCCTCCTTCTGCACTGTATGCTCTATGTATGGCCCAGCTGTGTAATATTTACATGTTTTTTGGGCAGTGAACTGGTAACTTAGTTATAGAATTCCTACAGTGGAAAAGGAGACCATTCAGCCCATCGAGTCTTCACCGACCTTCTGAAAGAGCACCCTACCCCTGTAACCCCATAACCCCTGCACATCCTTGGACACTAAGGGGCAATTTATCATGGCCAATCCACCTAATCTGCACATCTTTTTTTTTTTAAATTCCAATTAAGGGGCAATTTAGCGTGGTCAATCCACCTAACATGCACATCTTTGGGTTGTGGGGTGAAACCCACGCAAACATGGGGAGAATGTGCAAACTCCACACGGACAGTGACCCAGGGCCCGGATTCGAACCCAGGTCCTCAGCGCCGTAGTCCCAGTGCTATTCACTGCGCCACATGCCGCCCTCAATCTGCACATCTTTGGACTGTGGGAGGAAACCCACTCAGACACAGGGGCAGATGTTATTTCATTATAATTGTTCCAAGCAACAGGCAAACATTTGTAAGGGCTTCAGACAACAATACAGACCACTTAAATCTGATAACATCTGAATCAGCTGGAAACTAATTTGCCAGTGGAAGATAAAGTATCAATTTATCTCCTGATTTTTAAAAAATTGTTGGTTTTTGATCATTTATAATATTGAATGACCCTGAAGCTGGTAGAAATGCAACGTTCTGGAACCTCCGACAGTGTTGAAACATTCCGCTCTGCATCATCCCCCTCATCAACTATGGATGAACTTGGATTGGCATAACGTTATCACATTACCCTGCCTCCGATTCATCCCACATGAAATGAATTGCATTTAAATAGTTACTGTTTGCTCGTAATTATGGCAGCCAGTTTGCAGACAGCAAGGTATGTAATAATCCTTTGATTCCGGTGGTGGCCATGGAGTGAGTGATCGGACATTTGGCAGCTCCCTCTCGAGGCGATTTTTTCGGACATTTTCCCCACTTGTAGGGTGGATGTTTTGGTGAAAAAAAGGGACAGGAGTGACTGGCGAAAGCGATACTCCACTTGTGTGGCTGGCGGATTGTTCCACGGACCAGAAGTGGGGTTAAAAGTAGGGAGTAGTTGGAGCAAGAGAATCTTCATGCGCCACAGGTCAAGATGGTGGAGGGTAAAGGGCCTGTCCTGCCCACCCAGTGGTCGACGGAGCAACTGGTGAACATCTTGAATGAGAAGTTCAGCGGGCAGAGGAGGGAGGCCAGGAGGATCTAGCCAAGGCGGTGGAACCACTAATAGTGGGAATTCACCGCGTGGAACAGAGGGTGGAGTCCCAGGCCAGGATATTCGGAAAGTGGAGATGGTGGGGGAGCACGAGGAGCAACTTGACTCGTTAGCGGCTGAAATCGGTATGATGTGGGAGACTCAGAAGCGGTTAAAGAAGGTGGAGGATCTGGAGAATCACTCCACCAGGTTGGTCACATGGAAAGTGAGGGGGCTGAATGGGCCAGTCAAACGGTCGCGTGTTCGCACACTTGAGGAGCTTGAAGGTGGATGTGGCTTTTTTTACAACAAACGCATTTGAAGGGCAGCACGGTAGCATAGTGGTTAGCACAATTGCTTCACAGCTCCAGGTTTGATTCCCGGCTTGGGTCACTGACTGTGCGGAGTCTGCACGTTCTCCCCGTGTGTGCGTGGGTTTCTTCTAGGTGCTCCGGTTTCCTCCCATATTCCAAAGATGTGCAGGTTAGGTGGATTGGCCATGCTAAATTGCCCTTAGTGTCCAAACATTTTTCCCTTAGTGTTGGGTGGGGTTACTGGGTTATGGTGGAGGTGTGGGCTTGGGTAGGGTGCTCTTTCCAAGAGCCGGTGCAGACTCGATGGGCTGAATGGCCTCCACTGTAAATTCGATGATTCTATGAAGATCGGGGATCAGACTAGGTTGGAGGAAAGGATGGGTGATAGGGCAGGTCTTTCTCTCTGGGTTGGACATTTACAGGGGGATGCAGTGCTGGTAAAATAGTGGGTGGCGTTCGAGGTTGGGGACATTGTGGCTGATCCAGGTAGGGGTAGGTTTGTGATGGTGAGCGGGAAGCTGGAGGGGATACGGTGGTTTTGGTTAATGTTTATGCCCCAAACTGGGACAATGTGGAGTTTGACGCGAGTGTTGGGGAAGATCCCGGACCTGGACTCGTACAGGTTGATCGTGGGACTTTAACATGGACATTGAGTCAGGTTTGGACTGGTCAAGCCCGAGATCGGGGAGGGTGTCAGTGTCGGTGAAGGAGCTGATAGGGTTCATTGAGCGCATGGTGGAGGTGGACCCGTGGAGGTTTGGGAGGCCGAGGACGAAGGCGTTCTCGTACCTTTCCCATGTGCACTGGGTGTATTCCTGGATTTATTTTTCCATGGTGGACAAGATGCTGCTGGCGGGGGTCGTCGCTCTGGGTTCTAGGTGATCGTGGTTTTGACCATGCACCACACTGGATAGATTTGCGAGTTGGCGTGGGGCACAGTGCCCGCAATGGGTGTGGGGTTACTGGCGGATGAGGTTTGCAAACTGGTGAGGGCTGCCATCCGGGGGTATGTGGAACTAAATGATACAGGGGCGGTCTCGGCCGCCACGCTATGAGAGGCGCTCAAGGCAGTGGTTTGGGGGAGTTCATTTTGATCTGGACGCATAAGGAAAAACGAGCAGAGGTGGCACGGCTGGTGGACGAGATTCTGAGGTATTCGGGGGAACTGGAGGCAGAGTTGTTGAATGAAGGCAGAAGCACCACATGGAATTCGGGCTGGTGTCCACTGGGAAGGCAGTAGGGTAGCAGCGGAGGACCAGAGGGGCAGTGTATGAGTACAGGGAGATGGTTAGTAGGATTCTGGCCCACCAATTTAGGAAGCAGGAGATGGCAAAGGAGATTGGAAGGGTGAAGGACAGGAGGGGAAGAGTGGTACTGGACCCGGTGGGGCGAGTATTCCCACAGGATGCTTTGTGAATCTGAGCCCCTGGCCGGGGGGCGGGGAGGGGAATGCGGTGGTTCCTGGATGGGTTAGCGTTCCCCAAGGTGGAGGAGGACCTGGTAGACGGGTTGGGGGCCCCCATTGGGCTAGTGGAAGTGATGGAGAGAAAGGGGCAATGCAGGCAGGGAAGGCCCCGGATGGGTTCCCTGTGGAATTTTATAAGAAGTTTGTGAGGGGACCTCAGGCCTCTGCTGGTGATGGCATATATTGAGGTGAGAGAAAGTGGGGAGCTCCCCTCTACATTATCGCCGGCGTCCATATCCCGAATAATGAAGAAATATAAAGATCCGGAGCAATGTGGGTCCTACCGCCCCTTATCGTTATTAAATGTGGACGCCAAATTGATGGCAAAGATCCTGCCCTCTCATACCGAGGATTGTGTGCCCGGGGTGATAGGGAAGACCAGACAGGGTTTGTAAAGGGGAGGCAATTAGGAAATTATTGAACGTGATATTGATGTCCCCGGAGGGCCAGGACGTGGAGGTGGCAGTGGATGTTGAGAAGGCTTTCGATCAGGTGGAGTGGGAGTATCTGTGGGAAGTGTTAGGACAGTTGGCATTCGGACAGGGGTTTGTGGACCTGGTCCGGCTGTTGTACAGGTGCCGGTAGCGAGCGTGCAAATGAATTGTGTGTGCTAGGGTTACTTGGATTACACCGTGAGGCAAGGTAGGGGTGCCTGCTCTCCCCGTTGCTTTTTGCCTTTGCAATAGGGCCACTGGCAATGGCGCTTAGAGCGTTGAGGACTTGGAGAGGGATTGTGTGGGGAGGGGATGATTGAGCACAGGGTCTTGCTGTATGCAGGCGACTATTGCTTACATTTTGGACCCATTGGAGAAATCATGAGTATCCTGGAGGAGTTTGGCCGGTTTTCCGGGTACAAGCTAAATATGGGGACGAATGAACTGTTCCCAATCAAGGGCAGGAGAGGAGGTTGGGAGAGCTGCTGTTTAAGGTGGTAGGGGAGGGGTGTTTCAGGTACTTAGGCATCCAGGTGGCACAGGGATGGGCGCAGCAGCATTAACTGAACCTGGCTCGGTTCAGTGCTAAAACTACGTACAGTATAGTTTGTTATAGGGAGTTGTCTTATTAAGAAAAGATGTAGACTTATCTACAAATGTATATCTGAATTTAATATGGGGTTTGACTAAATATGGATCCAGAAGTATCGATTTTGCTCATTAACTTTGACCCCATTTGCTCTGTTTACTTCATTTCACACATGGTAACTTGTTTCCAATTTCACTGCAATAAATTTGCTTGGAATCAGAGGAACACATGATTATTCCAGGGATAAATCATTTGTGCTGTCCTTCAACAACACAGAAACAAACATACTGTAATGTTTTAAGCATCTTGGCTAAATTCTGAAGCTCTAATTTTCTTCTATGTTCCAGACTGAACCACCAACATACGACTTAAAATCAATGCACGTTCCTACTGCTATCTGGTCTGGAGGACATGATTGGCTAGCTGATCCCCATGATGTGGATACGTTATTGAAGCAAATACCCAATGTTATTTACCGTAAGGAAATCCCCGATTGGGAACATCTGGATTTCATCTGGGGTATGGATGCTCCGCGGCGCATGTACTACGACATGATTAGTGTCATGAGAAAGTATGAGTGAGCTGCGGACAGTCTGCGATGCACTATTTTAAAACTGGAGTTAATGGATGCTCTGTTTAAGATTTGTGTTTTTAAAAATTTTTCCCTTTACAGCTGCATTATTTGGATCTTCAATGTTCTTAAATGATTCTTTAAAAAGAGAGATAATATAACGGATTTAAAACTATTAAAGCTTTGTATTTAGTTGCCCGGATCGTGCCTGAGCCGTCTATAAGCAAGAAGTGAGTGCCTAATCCCTTATCTTGATAAACTCTGCATAACAGTCATAATGCTATGGTTAAATGTCAAGCTGAGCCCTGATTAATTATTCTTTAGAGACTGGAAGAAAAAATTGGGAGTGACCAGGGATATGTTTTTAGAAAATTTCTTTTGACTTGATCTTCCTGCCGAAAGCAGGCTAATTTATCCTCTTGTGCAATTGGATAAAGCCATAGTATACCATCTCTTCCTTAGAGGACCCTTCTTGAACCACTGTTTCCTTCAGTGGTTCAATGATGTTGGGTACGGAGTGCGAGCAACAATGGAGGAGTGGTAGTACATTTCCAAGTCAGGATGTGTGATTTCCTCAAAGAGGCCACCTTAATATTAGGTACATTTATGGCACATAGCTTATAAATCAAACTTTGAGTGAATTTCTTTAGCTCATGTGTAAGAGCATGGTGTTATTTTGATAGTGATGTTAGAGTTATAAATGTATGCTTGATTTGAAATTAAATTTCACCTTCTGCACCTCTTCATTTGAAGTCACTTAATTTAGAAAATGGTAAAAATTCAAAACCTTTGAATTAGGGAGTAGACTAATATGATTCAGTTCATGCTTGATGTCCAAATACTTGACTGGCATCTGACTTGAAAATATGAATTGTACCATATTGTGTATGAGCTTGGAGATTGTGGGAATTATTAAATCATACAAGCACTCTCACTCGAGAATTTAAAATGTAGGTCCACTGAGGTCAGTTGGTGCTTCAGGTCTAATTTTGAATGTGCTTTTTAATGTCACAGTTTGGATTTACCCGTAGGATCAATTGTTTACATGAGAAACAGCAGCTAATATTGCTTAAGTAAAAACAGAAAATGCTGGATAAACTCAGGTCTGGCATCATCTGTGGAGAGAGACGTTGAGTTTTTCTCTCTCTCCACAGATGCTATCAGGCCTACTGTGTTGATCCAGTATCTGCAGCAGTACTTGCTTTTATTGTAATGTTGTTTAAGGAAGAGCTTGCGTGATCTTTGGTTGTGGACATCTAGAATAACCAGATCATTTTACGATGACTTTGGTCAAATTGACTTCTGATGTTATAGAAAAGATGGATCTGGTTAGTTTAGGTGCTAGTTTCAGCTGAAGAAATTGTGTTTGTGCACTGACCTGCTGCATAGTTGGCTTGTCTTCCTGAAAAAAAAACTGCCAATCAGTTTTGGCTGACTTTACATCTTTAAAAAGAACTTGGGTGTTTTTAAAAATTTTTATAATGCTTTTAGATTTGAAGCATCTTGCGCAGTTACCTGCACAATGAGTGGGCACGTGGAGGACCAGACTCAATACCCAATGTGGACGGGCAGTAAATTTAAAATTATTAGGACAACAATAATCAAGACATTGTTATACTAATTAAGCTGGTTTAAGAAAGGGTGCTGTCTGTGGGTTTTAGGAGTGGAGTGTATAAAGAGTCCTTTTTAAAAACCCACATCTGTGTGTTAAGCACAATAGGAAGGCTGCTGGTTTGAAGAATACTATTAAACTTGTCTGCACATTACAGTTTTGATATAGCCTTTAATATCTTGTCACAATTGTCTTGCTATCACAATGAACCATTTTCAATAAAGTTTGTTTTAATTTTATTCCAATGCTGGTTTTGATTTTGCCCAGATTTTTAAGCAAAGATTAGCAGATGTCTAATTTATGCAGTAAATCCTGATGAGCAACATCTGAATTTTCAGAGTTGGAATTTAAATGGGAGGTTACCAGCCTATCCTGGTGGCTTTCATAAGGCCCTCTTAGGATCTGGCTCATTTGCTTAGCTAGAAAAAAGGACCAGAGAAACTATTACAAACAAGTTACACAAAGGCACTCAAAAGGTAGTTTGCATTACAGGTTGGTCTTGCAACAAAAACTCAAGAAGACATTTAGATAAAAAGTTAGTGGGACTAAATTTAATTTTGATGGTTGACAAGATAATGGAGCAATGTCCACTTTTTTTTAAAGCAGGTTTGATTTAGAAATCTTCATCCCCCGTTTGCAGCAACTGTGCTTCCTGAAAATATAGAGTCATGGTTCCAGAATACTGCCATTCAAAAATACAAAATTTAACTTCACATTTCAAAGTCATACCCTGCACAGGAATATTTAATAATCTTTTAGTGTCACAGGTAAACTTACATTAACACTGCAATGAAGTTATTGTGAAAATCCCCTAGTCGCCACACTACAGCGCCTGTTCGGGTACACTTGAGGGAGAATTCGGAATTCCAATTCACCTAACAAGCACGTCTTTTGGGACTTGTGTGTTCCTGTTTCCTCTCACACAGACATGGGGAGAACATGTAGACTCCGCACAGACAGCGGCCCAAGCCGGGAATCGAACCTGGGTCCCTGGTGCTGTGAAGCAACAATGCTAACCACTATGCTACTGTGCCTGGTGTCTCAGGGGGACCTGTCAAACTTGGATTAACTAATTTCCTGGATCCAAACAATGCTAATGTAAGAAGATTTTGCAGGGCACTACCCAGCTCGTCTGAAAATATTTGGAAGTACTTTAAGTCAACTCATTGTTGTTTTGTAGGAATATGTGACAGGCAGTTTGCACAGATTTTGAAAAAAAAATCTGGTTATTTATTTCAAAGTGATGTTGGTTGATTCCTAGTGCCACAAGGACGGTTACATCCTTTTGATAGGACAGGCGATGCCTCAATTTAATATCTCATTGAAAGGCAGCCGAAAGTGCAGCACTCCTTTTGAAATGCCAGCCTGTGCTCAAGTAGGACTGAATCCACAATCTTCAGTTGGGTGATAAGCTACCATTAAACCACAATGCTTTTTACACCATTTTGTTTCCTTGCTGCAAAGTCAGACATCAATTCATTTTCTCCACAGATCTTATTTATTTTCTACATACAAACAACAGATTTCAGAATTTTCTACGATTTCTTCTGGAACAGAGCGACAATCTGTGGGAACTTTAATCGGGTGGCAATGTCCAGGGGCGTTTCTCCATTCTTTAAAAAAAAAAGAACAATTCATGCAATTATTTCCTTATTGTCTTAAGTCAGAAAAGCTAATTCAAGTAGCTTATTTCAAAGGATCCACAATGATCTTTGACGCATTTTATATAAATTCATTTTAAGCAGGCAAATATGAAAATCTGCATTTCCATTACAATGGGTGGCTTTTGCCATTTGAAATTTGTTAATATTTCAAAGTATAACTGAGCATGAAATTATAATGGGTGTTGAAATGACTGAAGGCAAACTTTTCTCAACTGGACTGGTCTGAGCATCACTACAGGTGAGAAAAAGGTTGGAATTGGTGTTGAGCCTGAAGCTTACTTGCCCTGGCTTCACATTCAAGTAAATGTTTTTAAAATTTACATTTTAAGTGGTAGCCTCCAGTTGGCTGCATGTGGGCATGGTTATCCACGCAGCTGACCCAGCACCAACTATATTCAGGGAAGCAAGTGCCTATCTTGGATACATGTTCTCTATGCCCATACTTCAGCCTCTACCACTATGGTTGGTGTCATGAATTTGTACACATGCAACCTACCTTTTGGACAATTTTAGGCACCTGTAAAATGGCATGCCATCAAATACATTTCTCAGCCTAAAAGGTTTGTTATAATCTTCCAATTTCAGTTAATTCAGAAGCTCTGGCCAATCTATTGTTAATTTAAATAAGCATGCATTATGGTATACTAAGAAGGAAAGTGCCAAGGTAGGAAAATATAGTATAATTAATTCTATAACTGGAAAACGAGACACGAATGAGTAATGGCCAGAAATTTTAAGCACTACAGGTAAATAAATAGAAGAAACAGGAGAAAAACAATATGACAGCAGAAGAATAGGTTAGGATGTTGGGTCTAAATAAGCATTCTTTACACAAATGCATGGAGGATAAGAAACAAAAAGAATGAATTACAGTTAGAGGGTGCAACAGGGAAGCCATTACTGAGACATGGTCTGGAATTACTAACCTGTTGAAACACATTTTGTAACAGGAAGGGCCTTGGTATCAGGTGAGATTTCAGATGGTGGGAATTGATCGTCAGATTAATAAAGCAGCAGGGAAGCACTGAACCTGCATCAACATGGTTGATAAGGCTCAAGAATCATTTGCATGCTGATTAACATGTTTAAACATTATCCTTGGTGTTTGAATAGCAAACGAGAATCATGGGCCATCAGTTCTGACAAGTGATAGCTGGGGTGTTGAAGCAGAGAGGGTGGAAGGCCAACCATTTCACAGCTGCATGCCACAGGATGACCAAAGGAAATCAGCCTGAAGGTCAGAATGTGGGCCAGAGCCACTGACATTTTTGCCAGCATACCTCAGTACAATATTACCTCTGACATTGGAGTCTGGATTATGTGAACTAGATGGTACAAATTAGAGCATATTGGCCAGAAAATAGTAGCAGGCCATACAGCCCTTAGAGCCTCCTCCACCATTTATCATGGCTGATTATCTCCTCTTTCCCCCCCGCCGTGCCCAATATCCTCCCCCCCCCCCTGCCGTGCCCAATATCCTTTGATCGCTTTAGCCCCAAGAGCTATATCTAACTCTTGAAAACATACCAATGTTTTGGCCTCAACTGCTTTCTGTGGCAGCAAATTCCACAAGCTTACCCTCCAGGTGAAGATATTTCTCCTCTCAAACTGAGTACCCTTAGACTGTGACCCCTAGTTTTGGACTTCCCCACCACCGGGAATGTCCTTTCTGCATTTACCCTGGCTAGTCTTGTTAGGATTTTATAGCTTTATGAGATCCTTCCCATTCATTCTTCCAAACTCCAGCGAATATAATCCTAACCGGCTCAATCTCTTCATACATCAATCCCACCATCCCACGAATCAGTCTGGTAAACCTTCGCTGCACACCTTCTATAACAAGAGCATCCATCCTCAGATAAGGAGACCAAAACTGTATACTATTCCAGGTGTGATGTCACGATGGCCCTGTATAACTGCAGCAAGACATCCCCGTTCCTGTACGCAAATACTCTCGTTATGAATGCCAACATACCATATTGCCTTCTTTACTGCACCCTGCATGCTTACTTTCAACAACTGGTGAGTCTCGTTGCACATTCCCCTCAGTCTATAAGCCATTCAGATAATAATGTCTTGTTTTTGCTATCAAAGTGACTAACCTCACATTTATGTACATTACACTGCATATGCCAATTCAAACTGAAGCATCTCTGCATCCTCCTTATGGCTCACCCTCCCACCCAACTTTTGTGACATCTGCAAATTTGGAGATAATACATTTAATTCCCTCATCCAAATTCATTAATATGCATAGTGAATAGCTGAAGCACCACCAGTCACTGCCTGCTGTTTGGAAAAAGGCCCATTTATTCCTATTTCCATCTCCACATCATTAAAGTTTTTATAATGGACTCCAGCATTTTCCACTACAGACACCAGGCAGAATTCCCTGTTTTCTAAACCCTGGCCCATAACAGTAATTACAGTAGAAATTGGCATTTCTGCTCCCATTTCTTATGATCAGTAAAGAAGAAAATAATGGCAATGAAAAGTGACAACCGTCAGTACCAAGCGGTTCCCCTTACAGGAAGTTAAGAAGTTGGTGAGAATACTGGAAGATTATAGTTAGGATATCTGCAAAGTTCTTCAATTACAAAACTGCACATGTCACTGCACTATTTTTAGAAAACAGAAGGAAACTGGAAGTTATAGGCCATCTCACACAACATTATGTTGTGGAAATTATTAAAGTTTATAATTAAAGATAAGTGACTGAAAACCTTGAAAATGTTAGTTGATTAGAGAGCCAGCATTGATTTGTAAAATGCCTGATGAACCGGAATTGAAGTTTTTGGATGAGGTGAGTAATGGCCATGGGAACATCTATGGAATGTCAAGA
Source organism: Scyliorhinus torazame (assembly GCF_047496885.1). Classification (NCBI taxonomy): domain Eukaryota; kingdom Metazoa; phylum Chordata; class Chondrichthyes; order Carcharhiniformes; family Scyliorhinidae; genus Scyliorhinus; species Scyliorhinus torazame. The sequence goes on from NC_092722.1 coordinate 121,915,401, forward strand.
GACTGCTAGCTAAAATTTGAAACTCCAATTGACTTGAGTGGAAGGAGTCTGAGGGCTGAGATAATAGGCAGGTACTCTTAATTGGCAGAGAGACTAAGTGGGTTTCCTCCCGCAGTCCAAAGAAATGCAGGTTGGGTGGATTGGCCATGATAAAATTGTCTCTTAGCGTCAGGTGGGGTTATAGGGTTACAGATATAGGGTGGGGGAGTGGGCCTAGTAGCATGCTCTTTCAGAGGGTTGGTGTAGACTCAATGGGCCGAATGGCCTCCTTCTACACTAAGAATTCTATGACAGGGACCTGTGCTAGGGTCTCAACTATTCAGAGCGTTAGTAACTTAGTGGATGGGAGAGAGAGCCATATGGAAAAAGATAGGGTATAGCGGGAAATGTATTGAATTAAGCAAATGGACAAAAAACTGACAAATGGTTTTCAATGGAGACCACCAAGATCATCCATATAAAAAATACAAATAGGTATTTTCAGCTGTGATGTGCGCGCTCCGGAGATGTTCAGTGTAGCACAGTAAAAGATAGCACAGCAATTGAACCTTTCTGATCCAACATCAGAATGTGCGATAGGAAATACACCTTAAATAAGCCACAGAAATGGTTTACCTGGTTAGCAATGAATGCATCTGCATTTGCTTTAACGAGAACAGTAACAATCCTTTTATTTTTCATTTGACAAGCATAGTGAAGTGCTGTGTTACCTTTCTGTAACAAGATTAAAACATGTTATATCAAACCCCACAAAACCCACGTCAGGCTGAAGACAAGAGCACTCCCGCGGTGCCAATCTTCATCAAAAGGCAAAACTGTCAAACTCAGCTGAAAACAAAATCACCCGACTGCTGCAGCAGTGAGACATTGGGAAAAAAACACTGGGAAATAGACAAGAAATTACAGGTGAGAATTTATTCCAGAAAAATGTAACTGGTAACAGGCAAGAAGTTTGAAGAATGAAAGCTTTCCATGCCATTTGTTCAAGAGTAGTTTTTGGTCCAGTTTGACAAACAGGACAATTGTTTCCTTTGGATTGAAGTACTTTTGCGCGGAGTACTGCTTTCCGGTAGTTGGTTCTGGGGTCAGACCAGGAGCCAATGTAAGTCAGCAAACAGGTGAGCAGGTCTTAAACGAAAGAGAAAATGCTGGAAAATCTCAGCAGGTCTGGCAGCATCTATAGGGAGAGAAAAGAGCGAACGTTTCGAGTCCGATGACTCTTTGTCAAAGCTAACAGACAGAGAAAGTGGGAAATATTTATACTGTGGAGTGAGAATGAAAGATGAATCAGACCCACAGAAATCCAGGGAAACCGGGTGCTAATGGCCACAGAACCAAGGGGCTCTCTCCCTATAGATGCTGCCAGACCTGCTGAGATGTTCCAGCATTTTCTCTTGCGTTTCTGATTCCAGCATCCGCAGTAATTTGCTTTTATTTGAGCAGGTTGTAACTTATGTTCCGATAAGAGTTTTGGATGAGTTCAAAGAATGCAAGATAATTATTGCCAGGAGAGCCTTGGGAATAATTAAGTCTGAAGGTAACACAGCCATGGATGGTGGTTTCAGCAGTAGATGGGATAAGGCAGGGGCACAGACAGATGATGAGACAGAGGTAGAGGAACCTGATTTGGGTGATGGAGAAGATATAGAATAAGGAGCGATAGAGCAGTTGTCCTTTCTTGGCTGGGGGTGGTGGTGGGGGGGGGGGGGGGCGGAAGGGAGAATGAAGGGACAGGGGTAATCTTGCCAGGAAAGTAGTGGACCCCTCAGGATTAATACCAGTCACAAAAATAGCCCCTGTGGGCATAAACATCGAACATAAGCTGCTAAACTTTGAATCAATCTTACTTCCAGTCACTGAGGTGAAGCAGCACCAAAGCATGTGTTTTGTAAAAAAAAAAGCTAATTCAAAAAGAAAATTCTCAAGATAGCTGGACATATGCTTGCAGAGGAAAATAGTTGCTGGGTTATAGGGAAACACTTCGGGAAAGACTTGGGCAATGGAACTCTTTGAAAAAGAGTTAGAACAGGCATGATGAGCAATGGTCTGCTGTGCTTTATGATTCTATAAAATCTATATCAGAACCCAGTGTTTTATCCACACATGAACAGAAATATTTATAATCATATTCATCGATCCTTACATTGTCTGTTGCATTAACATCGGCTTTAGCATTCAGCAACATCCTGATCAGCATTTCATTCCGACTCTTCTTTGATTCCTATGCAACAAGTTTACACAAACGTATAAAAAAGGAGTTAACTGAAAAATCTCTTTATATTTTACTATCGCCATGGATGAATGTTTATACAGCAGCTTAATCGTATTTCGTGACAAGCCGTTCATAGTTACACAAATAAGATTGGCAGCTAATTTGCGTGAAGCAAGTCAGGTTTCGTTGAAGGAGGACTGCTAATAATAATCTTTAGTGTCACAAGTAGGCTTACATTAACACTGCAATGAAGCCACTGTGAAAAGCCCCTAGTCGCCACATTCCGGCACCTGTTCGGGTACACGGACGGAGAATTCTGAATGTCCAAATTACCTAACAGCACGTCTTTCGGGACTTGTGGTAGGAAACTCGGAGAAAACCCACACAGACAGGGAGAACGCTAGTCAGGGCACCAGGAATCCGGCTCTTCTGCAGATGTAAAAATGTTTTACATCAATCAGAACAGACATATTGGACAATCAGTTTGAATGGTGGCAACTGACAATTCCCTCACTACTGTACTCTAATTTCCACCTAATTTTCCAACTTCGGGCCATAGCAGAGTACACAGAGAACAACCAGAATGGGGAGGTCTCACCCTGCACGTTCTGGAAATCATCGCTTTCAAAGCGCGAAGAGATAGGGAGGAAAGGGCGGCTACGCAGCAGCTGGTCACTCCATACTGGAGGTAGACTGTAAATACTCCAAGGCCTTGACCGTAGAGCTCCTGGCGGAGAGGAAAGAGCTACAAAGGAACTCTGATCTACTCTCCACCAGGAAAGCAGTGCACCAACTCCGGCAGGCACGTGTGACCCTATACGAACACGGAGACAAAGCCAGCCGCCTGTTGGCACACCAGCTGAGAAAGCAGGCAGCCACCAGAGAAATTGCACAAATCAGAGATACCAGAGGCACGTTAGAAACAGAAACAGAAAAGATCAACAAAACCTTCAAGGCCTTCTACCAAGAGTTGTACACCTCAGAGCCCCCAATGGGAGAGTCCAGGATGAAACGGTTCCTTGATGGGCTGGACATTCCAGTCATGGGGGAGGGCAGAAAACGGGGCTTGGAAGCACCACTAGCACTGGGAGAGATCATGGACAGCATTAGCTCCATGCAGGCGGGGAAGGCACCGGGACCAGACGGGTTCCCGGTGGACTTCTACAAAAGAATTGCCCCTGGCCCCGCACCTGCGGGAGATGTTCACAGACTCGCTAGCTAGGGGCACACTGCCACCCATGCTATCACAGGCCTCAATCTCGCTGATACCCAAGAAAGACAAAGACCCAACGGAATGTGGGTCATACAGACCCATCTCACTGCTGAACGCGGATGCCAAAATACTGGCCAAAAGGCTAGAAGACTGTGTACCCGAGGTGGTCGCAGAGGACCAGACGGGCTTTGTCAAAGGTAGACAGCTTACCTCGAACATCAGGTGCCTGCTGAACGTGATAATGACCCCCTCCGGGGAGAGAACACCAGAGGTGATCGTCTCTCTAGACGCAGAAAAGGCCTTCGACAGAGTCGAATGGAAATACCTCAGAGGTACTGGAGCGGTTCGGGCTTGGAACAGGGTTCACCTCCTGGGTAAAGCTCCTATGGCGAGCCAACTCCTGATACTTACAGCTGCACAGGGGCACCAGACCAAGATGCCCACTGTCCCCGCTGCTGTTCGCTCTACCGATCGAACCACTAGCAATCGCACTCAGCAGCAAAAAGCGAGAGGGGGATCCGAAGGGGAGGCAGAGAGCACAGAGTCTCACTCTATGCAGCTGACCTGCTCCTCTACATTTTGGACCCACAGAGCAGCAAGGACTGAATCACCGCGCTCCTGAAAGAGTTTGGCGCCTTCTCGGGCTACAAACTCAACATGAGCAAAAGCGAGATCTTTCCAGTACACCCACAAGTAGGGGGGGCAGCACTAAAGGGACTGTCGTTTAAACAAGCCCGACACAAATTCTGCTACCTGGGGATTCAAATAGCCCATGACTGGAAAGGGATCCACAAATGGAACCTCACCAGTCTGACGGAAGAAGTAAAAAAGGACCTGCAAAGATGGAATACACTCCCACTCTCTCTCGCGGGGAGAGTCCAGACGATCAAAATGAACGTACTGCCCAGGTACCTCTTCCTACTTAGATCCATTCCGATCTAAATCCCCAAGGCCTTTTTCAAAGTGCTGGACAAACTAATCATGGCGTTTATATGGGGGGGGGGGGGGGAATGCTAGGATCCCAAAGAAGGTCCTACAAAAAACAAAATCCGGGGGGGGGGCTAGCCCTTCCAAACCTACAATTTTACCTCTGGGCGGCGACAGCCGAGCGAATAAGGAGCCAGAAGCCGAGTGGGTGCACGCAGAAGAGGCCTCCTGCATGGGTACCTCCTCCGGGCCCTCGCCACGGCAGCACTCCCATCCCCACCCAAAAAACACTCCAGCAACCCGGTGGTGATAGCCACCCTCCAATCCTGGAACCAACGGCGGCAACAATTTGGCCTGACCAAAATGTCGGACAAAGCTCCCATCTGCAACAACCATAGGTTCACACCAGCGCTGACTGACGCCACCTTCAAAAGGTGGGGGCAGGACGGAGGGACACTGACAGTCAGGGACCTATACACAGACGGCAGGATCGCAACACTGGATGAACTGACAGAAATTCCAGCTAGCCAAGGGAACGAGCTAAGGTATCTGCAGCTCAAAAACTTCCCACGAAAGGAGACAAGGACGTACCCACAATCGCCATGACAGACATTACTGGAAGAATTACTGGACGCAAACATACTAGATAAAGGAAACTGTAGTGACATGTATGACCGACTGATAGAAAGGGCCGACACCGTACTGGACGCAACAAGAAAGAAATGGGAGGAGGACCTGGGGATTGAAATAGGGTGGGGACTCTGGAGCGAAGCACTGCATAGGGTCAACTCCACCTCCACGTGCGCAAGGCTCAGCCAGACGCAGCTAAAAGTGGTACATCGAGCCCACTTAACAAGAACCTGTAGGAGTAGGTTCTTCCCAGAGGTAGAGGATAGATGTGAGTGGTGCCAAGGAGGCCTAGCCAACCACGCCCACATGTTCTGGTCTTGCCTCAGACTTTCTGGGTACTGGACAGCCTTCTTCGAGGCAATGTCCAAAGTGGTGGGGTTGAGGGTGGAGCCATGCCCAAACGTAGCGGTCTTCGGGGTTTCAGACCAGCCAGATCTATTCCTGGGGAGGAGGGCGGACGCCCTTGCCTTTGCCTCCCTGATCGCCCGCCGTAGAATCCTGTTCGGCTGGCGGTCAGCAGCACCACCCAAAGCTGCAGACTGGCTGTCTGACCTCTCGGAATCTCTCCAAATGGAGAAAATCAAATTCGCCATCCGAGGGTCAGACGACGGCTTCCACAGAACGTGGGAGCCATTCACGTAATTGTTCCGGGACCGGTTTGTGGCCAACGAACAAGAGGAAGAATAGTCAGGTAGCCAAGAATCAGGCGAATGTAGCCAAAGCATGAGAGGGAGAGATAGACCAGGAGAGGGGGGGGACACAGCTAAACCCAAGAGGAAAGAAAGGCGAACAGGGGAGGGGGGGGGAAAGAGACAGGGAACAAGAGAGGAGAACCAGGGAGGTAGGGGGAGGCAGGGAAATGAGAGCCAGAAGGAAGGTACAGGATACAATAATGAACTTGGCATCTCCAGGAGCAGCGAACAAGGAGAATAAAGACGGGAGGAACGGCAGAAGCGGAGGTGAGCGCGAGACGGCAGCGAGATCCGTCCGGGAGAAGCAAGCGACAACACCAAACCCATTCGAGTATTGCCCACTGTAATTGTTTCTCTGGCACCCGAATGTATATTTACCTCCTCAGACTCCACTCCACCTCTTCCTTCACAAACAGTCGCCTACCTATGTGTTGTAAATAATTTTGAAAAATAATTTTCCAACTATAGGCACATACTAAATGATTAGAAAATCAGGTGCAGTGCATGCCTGCCATTCCAGAAAACCCTACACCAGACCTCCCCACCCCACCACAAGGGAGGTCAGACAATTATCTTTTATATATTGAGGCAAAGGAGTGGAGCTCGAACATTGACTCAAAGCCAAAACTGTCACGTTACAAGCATGAAAACAGTGCCAGGCTCGTGTTTTAGAAAGAATGGAGCAACATTGCTGTTCTTGCAGATAATATGCATGTCAGAATATGTATGTGGTTAAGTTCAGTATTAACTTAAGTTTACCATCACTAATTAGCAGAAACACCACAAGGCAAATTAGAGACAAGCAAAGGCAAATCCCAAATTTTGAACAAATTCAAAAAGCCTCACAGTTCGTAATGGACAAAGTTAAGGGAATTGTTTAGGTTTGTATTTCTTTCTGTCTGAAGCCTTTGGGTGAGCTTTTTTGATGAGAGAAGGGGTCACAGCCTGAGGATATGGGGAACCATTTAGGACTGAGATGAGATATTTCTTCACCCAGAGAAAGAGTGGGGAGCCTGTGGAATTCTCCACCATACAGAAAGCAGTTTCGGCCAAAACAATATGTGTGGGGGGGGGGGGGGAGAAAGAGGGGGAAGAAGACCAGGTTTCTGAGTTGGATGATCAGCCAGGATCATAATGAATAGGGGGAAGGGGGGGGGGGGGGGGGTGGAAGCAGGCTTAATGGCTTACTCCTGCCCCTATTTTCCATGTTTCTATGTCCCAGGATTTATACTTTTAGGTACCACTCTGCAGGAAAGACAGTCTGATCGGAATTACTGATGAAAATAATTTTGTATCAGTAATTCGATCAATTTAATCTACCGAGTCTCTCTGCTCCTTCAATCACCCACCCGAGTTTCATTTTTAGAAAGAGATTTTGCTGTGACGTTCAGCAGCATTTCACCATTGAAACTTGATAACAATATGCAAATAGAGTTCTTGTTCAAACAAATAGGTTTTAGTTACTAATCCCCAGTACAAATATTGAGTCAGCCATGGGTGTATCGGGCAGCACAAGTGGATAGCACTGTGGCTTCACCGCGCCAGGGTCTCAGGTTCGATTCCCCACTGGGTCACTGTCTGTGCGGAGTCTGCACATTCTCCCCGTGTCTGCGTGGGTTTCCCTCGGGTGCTCCGGTTTCCTCCCACAGTCCAAAGACGTGCAGGTTAGGTGGATTGGCCATGCTAAATTGCCCCGTGTCCAAAAAGGTTAGAAGGGGTTATTGGGTTGCGGGGATAGGGTGGAAGTGAGGGCTTAAGTGGGTCAGTGCAGACTCGATGGGCCGAATGGCCTCCTTCTGCACTGTATGTTCTATGTTCTATTCCCAATGCGGTTCATTAAAATAGGAGACAAGCAGCACGGTAGCATTGTGGATAGCACAATTGCTTCACAGCTCCAGGGTCCCAGGTTCGATTCCGGCTTGGGTCACTGTCTGTGCGGAGTCTGCACATCCTCCCAGTGTGTGCGTGGGTTTCCTCCGGGTTCTCCGGTTTCCTCCCACAGTCCAAAGATGTGCAGGTTAGGTGGATTGGCCATGATAAATTGCTCTTCGTGTCCAATATTGCCCTTGGTGTTGGGTGGGGTTACAGGGTTATGGGGATAGGGTGGAGGTGTTGACATTGGGTAGGGTGCTCTTTCCAAGGGCCGGTGCAGACTCGATGGGCCGAATGGCCTCCCTCTGCACTGTAAATTCTATGATAATCTATGGTAAATTCTATGATAATCTAAGCATCTCCCTGTACTGGAATGTTTGGGGTTTTGATAGTGAAAGTAAACCACTCAATTTGTCCAAGGGGACCGCACCCTACAATGTAATTTTAAGAAATTACTCTTCTCTCTGATGCTGCATCCTGGATACACATGCAGCAAAGGAAGGAGGATCAGGTGGGGAGTACTGTCTGCCTGAAAGGGAGCACAGCCAAATTTCCATTCAAAATGCAAGAACTTTCAATGGCGTTTTTTGTGGATTACTTATTGTGATTTTATCCATATTGTTGCAAGAAGCCTTGGCAGTTCCCTTTCCTCAACTGCCTACTACATCAGGAGGACTGGAAATATCCACAAACTGCGGCTAGGGAAAAATTAAAGGTACATGCCCAGAGGGCTTAAATCACAGCATAGCAGTAACCAAACATTTGCAGCTATCCACTCAAGGCATAGCACCCACAACGTCAAACAGAGGGAAAAACATTCTCAGGCAGTCTGCTCTGGTATCCAGCTAGTTTAAGACATGCCCACACAGATTAGACCCCTTGTGGTGAGCGATGAAGATGGTGACCATCCACACCCACTGTTATACTCGGTGTACAAGCTGACCTCCATTTTGGGGAGGGAAAGGTCAATTCATTTTTAAAATTTGGAGTACCCAATTCATTTCTTTCCAATTAAGGGGCAATTTAGCGTGGCCAGTCCACCTACCCTGCACATCTTTGGGTTGTGGGGGCGAAACCCACGCAAACATGGGGAGAATGTGCAAACTCCACACGGACAGTGACCCAGAGCCGGGATCGAACCTGGGACCTCAGCGCCGCGAGGCAGCAATGCTAACCACATCGCCGCCGTGCTGCCCGGAAAGGTAATTTACATGCCGACATCCATGGTATTCAGCGGGGAAAAAAAACATTCTTCATGAATAAAGATAGCAAGCAGCGGCACAGAAAGTGACAACAAAATTTCTCTTCAGTGTAATTCCACTGCAAGTTACAACAGCTTTTGTGTACCATTTAAATTCAGTTAGGCTCGTGCCAATTTTAAAACCTGGATGGAGACAATATACTGCAAATGTAGTAAGGAAACCCTCATACCTACCATTATAATGTAACCCAGAAGCAAGACGGGCATCAAAATAATGATCAGCAGGTAGTCCAGAAAAGAGAATCTTCTCTTGACAGCATAATGTAAACATGTTCGTTCCTTCTTTAAAATTGAACAAAATACAAAAGAAAATATTTACTAATAAAAGTATTAATGTTCCGGAATGTTTCGAGTTTAATATTCTTTCACCTACTGTCTACGCCAGGCTGTTTTTAACAGCCAACATTTACAAGGGATTATTAAATCCAACGTGTAACACTGCCAATTATGAAGCAGTAGCTCACAAAAAAAATGTTGTTACACGAGCAGTATCGATATTTAAATTAAAATTCAAGTGGAGCCAGACTTTCTCCCAGATGGCATCATGTTAATCGCCCAACAGCACTCATGTAAGGAAGATGGATCAGAGCAATGATTGCTTGAGACAATCAGCAAGATAGTAGAACAGTAAAAGGTTTGTCAGCTTGGGTGGCTTGGTTGTTTAAGATTATTGGTGGGGGGCAAGTTCACTTATTGGGAAGACCTCACACCTGTACACAATGCCAAGTGCATCTCTAGTGGGTAGACTGTTAGTCTCCAGGTCTCACAGGGGGAGTGGTGTTCGGAATGTCAGGTTTTATGAACCATTATACTTCAAAAAAGAGAGGCAGCTAGAATCTTACGGCCCACCATGCAGAATGCAGGTGGGAGCTCACGTTCAGATTGAAGTGAGGATTTACATGGAACGGGAAGGTTCACCAGGCTTTAGCAAGAGGGAGGAATTTCCAGGGTAAGCCTGCTCAGAGATGAGAGGCTTTTCGGCTGGAAAAGGAAAACAGAAGCAAGCCATCGGGAACTGAGAATAGCTTCAAATTGATTTGTGGAGAATGAAGTGTCCACTGAAGGGACAGGGTAAGTACATGATAACCATGGGGGGAAGACTTTCAGTCAATTTAGAATTTAAATGGAGTTCTTTCCTGTAGTTTGAAGTATATAAGGTGCCCACTGAACAATAAGCCGTGTGGAATGCTTTTAGTTTGATTATTAAAAGTCTTAAAACTTGAAATTCTTCCAGTCGGTCACAGGAAATTGAATGTCTTACAGGGCTCATAATTGCAGTTAAAACAATCCACAATGTCTATTGTATTGGTTAAATGTGGAACCCAGCAAAATAGAGATTAGGATAAATGCTCTTTCGTCGTTGCAATTTTGACAAGCTTGTGGGGGGGGGGGGGGGGGAGAAGAGTTCACCTTGTTTTTGATATTGACGTTGGCTGTTTTTCTCAGAAGATACCGTACTATTTCAACTCTGCCTGCTCTGCTTGCAGCGATAAGGGGTGTGTCTCCATATTTCCCATCCTGTGTATTCACATTCTGGTTTTCCTGCAGCAATTTTCTCACTTTCGGAAAATCATTTTCATACGCTGCTTGGCAGATTGGCTGAGGAATGAAAAATCTGAATCTTTAAAAGTCATTGTTTCTTCCTGAATGCAATTCACCCCAAAGTTTAAGTACTATGCAATTGGTCAAGAGGCTCAAAAACCGATTGTTGGTCAAATACAGAAGCAAACAGAGATAATGGGCTTGATCTTCAGAATGCCAACAAGACAAAATGGGGTCCTGAAGCTGCATTTTATCTGCAGCAGGGACCCACTCCCATAATTTTACTTAAGGCCTCCACCTCATCAATTAAGGATTGCGTGCGGGCTCTTGATGCTGCCAGCCTGGTCAGATGGCTGGCAGCTCTTGAGGCCTCAGCAGCCCCACTAATGTTGTGGCAAGCAGTGGGTCTTCAATCTTTCCCAGGCAAGTTCAAAAAAAAAAATTAGGTGGGGGGAGGGTGCCATGTTCAGAGAAATTCCGACACCTGGTTGTGAAGACACAGACTAGGAATGCTTTGGTAGAGACTGTTCAATTACTTGCCACATAAATTTACTTCTCCACTGTAACACTCTCCGCAGTGCGGGCTATACTCTTTTAGGGTTGGGGGGTGGGGGTGGTCAGCCCCTGGTGGGACACTAACTAAAGAAAACTTAACTCAGCAAAAATATAGTTCCTGAGGGTGCTTCTTTATATACACAAACTAATCAATACCCAGTACCTATTCACCATATTGCCTTTAACTACTAGGTCTTTAACATCCAACAAAACATATCAGAATCCCCTCTTCTTTAGATTGATCTACAAAACAGACTATTCATAAGGAAAAAATACAGAATACAAGGTTACAACATTAACATTTCTGTGTTTGCATAATCCAGTAAAACACAAGGCTTCCTCTCCAAGGAGATCCGACAATGTATTTTGCGAAGCACCAGAAGACTTGTGCCGACCCATTTTATTTTGAAAATCTCTTTCCTTTCCAATATCTCTTTTATACTCTTAAGATCAATCCTCAAACTCTTTTCCATGAACTCTGTGAACGGTCATCTCAATAACATTCTATATGGGCACATTTTCCCCTGTTGCCCCCTTATATAAGAATTCCTTTAAAATACTTGATAAAGACATAATCGTATCTACCACTTCCACCATCTGCATTTATCCTGGGCCGCAGCAAAGGTGTTTTTGACGACTATTTTTTCCTATTGCCTGGACAACATTTATATTTTCTTCCTATTAAAAACATGATGAATCCTGTTCACAAATAACCATCTGGATGGTTCACATGAGACATCACCAAAAAAGACTAATTTTAGCCGTTCTGGGTCACCCAGGTCTGGAAATCTGTACGCACACATTCTTCTAAAAACTTAATTTCTTCAATGTCTTTTTTAGCACTTTCCCAACAGTAAACATATTTCAGGTTTCAGCGCTTAATTCTAATACATCATAGCACTTGTCCGGCATAGTCTGTAAATTCTATGATAATCTATGATAGTTTGCGTAACCAGTTTAATTCCCCAATCAAGCGTCTTAATTGATCTGCTTCTGCCTTGGTTGTAGAGTCTTCCTTTTGTGAGGATCTGGTTGGATTAAATAAGGATCCTATTAACATCTCTACACAAGACTGTTGAGTCAGGGTTATTCCCAATTTATTCTGCCTAACATCCAACCGCATGTACTTCAAAGCTCCAGAAGCAAGACTTACAATTATTAATTACTTTATTATTTTATCCATCTCAAATGTCACAGATTCATTTCCCCCACCTGCATTAAGAAAATGCCTGCTAGTTTTCCTTCATTGTCGCAATTAAACATCGCTGGACCTGCTTTGAGCTGAAGGCAGCTGCCTTTTAGTAAGACGGAACCAACTGTATAAATACCATGCCCTGGATGCATCATTTAGCACATGAACACACTTATTTAGCCTCCATCATTTCTGCTCCCCATCTCCTGCTTCTTTTGGAGGTTTTAAGAATACTTCTTCAAAAAATTCTGCTTTAATGTCAATGGATTTATACTCCCATGAGTATGTTGTTAAAATAGCTAGGAAAATCTTCAAAATAATAATAATCTTTATTGTCACAACTAGGCTTACATTCCAATGTGACAAGCCCCTAGTCACCACATTCCGGCACCTGTTCGGGTGCACAAGAGGGAGAATTCAGAATGTCAAAATTACCTAACAGCACGTCATTCGGGACTAGTGGGAGAAAACCAGAGCACCCGGAGGAAACCCAGTCAGACACAGGGAGAACGTGCAGACTCCGCACAGACAGTGACCCAGACGGGAATCGAACCCAAGACCCTGGCACTGTGAAGCCACAGTGCTACCGCCCTATGTACTTTTCCTGCTGTTGTGAAGTCTATTCAATCTTCTTGGTCGCCCAGTTGTTCCTCAAATCTCCGAGCTGCAAGTCTGGCTTTAGCTTTCTACGTACCATTGGGAAGATTGTCTGGCATCTCAGTATATACGCCAAACTGTCTATTTTGCCTCTTTTACCAATTTACCATCTAACTTGTGGCCACTACAGCTTCTCTATTGTGGGGTCTCCTACTTCTTGTGGCATTCTGTCGGTTCTTTGGGTTTTGCTCTCGTTAAATGATTTCCCTGCTTATGTCCTTTCTGAACTAATCAACCCTGTTCCTCCTATGACTAGGCTAAGTTCTTCCTTGGGTTGTGGTCACCATTAGGCCCACTGTCTGAACTTGCAGTAAGTTTACCACATTTTTACTTCCTTCTGTCAATCCAGAGATCTGATATTCTGCCCTTTGTTTTATACATTCAGCCAGTTTTTGTATTTCCCTGTGGCCTTTCCTGCCCTTCCTACTATGGTGACTTCCCTCCACTCACTCGCCCCTTCTGACATACCGGTCACCCTAGTTTCAACTTTTGGTAGTTGATCTTGGAGAGAAATGGCCCTATCCTAATCTTCACCATCACTTGATCTACCTTCAGTTAGCCCGTTATCTGCCACAATCTGTTGTTTGTACACACCCAGTGCATGTGTGTGTCCACATGTACGTAGTTCATGGTGCATTTTCAGTTTTCAGCATCTGTTCAGGTTCCATCAATCTGCAATAAGCCATGTGGAATGCCGTTGTTGCAAGATCATTTTGCCATCAGTGCCATTAACCTCTCCATTCTTTCTGCCTTTCTCTTTTATAATACGCCATGTCCCGGGGCTTAAAATTAATCTCTGATGGCCCGATTTCATACCTTAAAGACATCCGGATTGTTTCTACCTTAATAAATGCTCTCCCCTCCGTATGTGCGGCATTCAAATATTCTGCAAAAATAGAACTAATGATAGTCCACGCCAAAGCCCAGGGATGGTCCCACATAATTGAATACACCTGGTCTGCCACAGACAGATAGGGACACCATGAAGTGCGCTTTGCATGTACTGCCCAGGCTAGAGCAGTTGACAATTTACTATTTAGTTGGTCAGCGACGTTTTTTGGGGGCATTTCATCAATCACGGCGTGATTTCTCTCACAAGTAGTTCTTTAGCCATTGCTAAAAAGGACTTTCTGCTCAGATTTGCATACATACTCCTAAATTCACCATTGGCAAATACTCCTCCATCGTCCCATTAAGAATTTAGGTGGTGCTCCCAGCTGCATTCCTTTTGGTCTTTACTACCAATTACCGTTGACATAGTTGTTGCTGCAATTACAAAATGTGTAAGAAAAATATTTCTCTTTATCCCGTGCTGGAAGTCCATCACGAAGGTTTCATTAAAGTATCTCACTAACGGAAGACTTATTACTGGTCACGGTGGCGTTCTCCTGTACTTCTTGCAAGTTTGACATTTTTCACTAATAGCCTCAAACAAGTCTAGTGTATTCCTCATCCAGTACCCCTGTATCCTTTAACAATCTATAACTTACTGCCAGAGGGATGTGCAAATTGTCGATGTAGTTTGGTAATAATTTGTTTCTCCTTTAAATCCCCAGCTGCCATTATTACCTCTAGCATTCTGTCTAGAGATAAGCTTTAAGGAGTACAACAATGACCCGACTGTGTAAATTGCAGATCTCCCAAAGACAACTGCTTCGCTATGCTCCATGTCAAACTTCATTTGGGCCTTCTGCATTGAAGACTTGCTTAACAGTAAAAGTATTTCACTCAAATACTGATAGTGATTTACTCCTGCTATTTTACACAGAATTACGAATCTTTTTAGTGATTTCAAGTGTTATCATAACTGAATCTAAAACAAGTAGAACTGTCATATTATTTGACTTCGGTCTTATTTAAAGAATCCACATCACACTTTAGCAAGTCCCCTCCACAGAAGGAGTTTTAATCTCTTCGCTGCAGCCTGAGGTACTTTCTCTTTAGCTAGACATTAAGTTACCATGTACAAGAGGCTAACTGCACTTTGTTGTTCAACGTAACATTGCTGCTGAGGACTTCCGCTGACGATTTAAGTTCTCGCTGCATCCTTTGAAAAAAAATGTCCTCGAACTTGTCATGCTTAGTCTTCAAATGCCGTTGGATGTTTTGAGGATTTTAAACTTTCATTTGCCAGTACTTCCCTGCAAATAACAGACAGGGGCTTTGCATCCTGATTTGCATTGACACAATTACTAAAGCCAAACTGCTTTGTTCTTGATTTCAGCTACTTCTTAAATGGGCCCTGGAGCTCACACCAGAACCGATTTGTCCTGCTGAGGACTCTCCTGAACAGCTCGCACCACCACTGCTTTGGTGGATTCTCCTGCGCCGCACTCTCCAACAGATTTAGTTGTGAGATCCTGGCCTGTTTGTGTCTCTGGCCCTCTCTTCCTTATTACCAAATACCAAACAGTACATTTTAAATTGTTCAGTCCTGTTGCTTGTTTGCTGCTAACAAAATGAAGGAGTCTCACTTCAGCCAAGGGCACGTGACATCAGTGTTTTAGACATGGGACCTGCTCCCTGCCGGCACTCCACGCAGGAAGACTCCATAGCTTGTTGCTGGGCCTGTGCGCTGTTAAGAGGGCTTGCATGCATGGGACGGCCAGCATTCTGAAAGCCAGTTAAAGGCCGACATTTGTATAAAAGCTGGCTGCGACCGTTGGCATTACTTCCTGCGACTCATGGCCCTGCGACCCTCCCAACAGCAACCCCCCCCCTCCCCCTTCCCACCACTGCATATCGCCCACACCTACTCCCATAAAGAACCTACTCCTCGCCACCATCATATGAGCCCTCCTATACACTACCTTAAACTGGATGAGTCTTAACCTCGCACATGACACGGACATGCTCACCCTCCACAAGGCTGCCGCCCACGTCCTGGCCCCCACCTCTTCTCCCATTTATGCTTCAATGTCATCTTCCATATAGATTTTGTCCATGAATTTTAATAGTGTATCCAAACCTTCCTCAGGGTGTCCAACTGATGAGCCTCTACTGCGGAAAATACATTGCACTTGGTCCTGCTTCAGGGGGGGAAGTGAAAGGGCCAAAGCCAGATCTTGCTTTTTCTATGTAAGGATGTAACCCATGTCATTTTTCCATCAATCATAACGTTCTGTTTCACAAAGCAGTGAAGGAAAATCATATCCATCCACAATATACCTGGTTTCAGTCATCGTTCTAAGAGACTCCAACTGCAGTCTTCTCTCAAAAATAAATTAACTCTATTAATCTTTTGTCTGGAAGTAAATCTCAAGTCTTCAAACTTCATTTTCAGGCAACCATTCTCTGTTACCAATGATAAGAGGACCCCCGAACCTGGTTCTGATGACAGAGACTAGATTGATTTGTTAGAGACTTTATTATTCGCCCACAGACCTTATAAATCAACTCAGTCTCCCCTGGTGCTGGCTGACTCTTTCTATACACATCTGATTATAATTAACTAAATCAATACCCAACATCTGTTCACCTTACCCACTAGGTATTTAACATTCTCTGGCTAAGATCAAACACAAGATGAGGTGCAATGCCTTTCCTTGTCAGCTTGGATCTTGTATGTCTGTTGTGGAGACCATGAATTGGATTCAATTTTGAATTGGTTATTGGAGCAAAGAATTAGATGTATTGATGTCTTGCCCTGTCCAATCTGCATATTGGCTATGGATCGAATAAAAAATAAAAATCTGGAAAAAGAACCCCAGAACCGATTAGATATTAACAGCCGATATGATCAAATTAGGTTCGGAGCAAGGTAGGCCATTCAGGCCCTCTTGCCTGCACTACTGTTCAGCAATTTCCTCCCGGAGGGATTGTTGGGCTGCTTTTCCTTCCCCAAACACGTTCTGCCTCCCTGATGCACCATCAATTACACACAAGGCAAGTTGCAGAAGACGAAGTAATGGTTCTAATACTCCAAGATGTAGCCTATCTGCTGCTGAACCCAGACTGGAGACAGGGCGACAGATCAGTCAACTATATACAACACCCAGTGGGGCGGAGCCACGGAAGAACAACAATATATAATACAGTAACAATGGAACAAACAGTAACAGAGAATATATACAGCGCTGTAAATAAAAGTGGAACAACACGAACTACAATAACAGTGGTTCACCACACTCCCCACATTGTGGAAGGTTGTCAGGTCACTGGCAGAATGCATATTAATAGCCCGATTGGGGCCTTTAATATGAAAATTAGCTGCTCAGATCCATGGAGCCTGCCCTGGTAGTTTTACCAGGGATGGGAAGACAGACAGCCTGACTCAGCTCCCTGTTATATCACTCACACTTTCCGCCTCGGTTCCCGTAATTTATGGAGTTAAAATTCAGCCCAACATTTCACAGGGCAGCACGTTGGCACAGTGGATAGCACTCCTGCCTCACGACGCAGAGGTCCCAGGTTCGATCCCGGCCCTGGGTCACTGTCCGTGTGGAGTTTGCACATTCTCCCCCGGTTTGCGTGGGTTTCGTCCCCACAACCCAAAGATGTGCGAGTAGGTGAATTAGCCACACCAAATTGCCCTGGTGAAACCTCATTCGTCGACCCAAAATTTTAATTCCTCTCATTTCCCCCTCTTTGCTCATATGCTGCCCGACTAGATGGGTGTTTGCCAGCATAATATGTTTTTAATTTTGAATTTCAAGCATCTACAATATTTTTCAATTGTTTCACTCTCCACCATGGGTACAAGCTTCTTTCTAACCAGTTGAAAACCAATTTGTAAACTAAAATCTCTCATCGGGACTGTTCAACATGTGCTGATGGTAGAGAGATTGGTCTCTTCTCCGAATAGAAAACCATCCTAATTCCAACCCTTTGGTGCTTAGCAAATGTTTCATTTAAGACATTATCTGTTACTTTTTCTTTAAAAATAGAAACTATTGGAAACATCCTGTTCCTTTGACATCTGTTCCAGTTAAAGGTTTCAACAGACTTTTCAGTTATTACTACTTTACAATAAATTCTTAACTGTAACCCCTTACTTCATTCACAAACCCCATCATTTCATCAATCTGAATCATTTGCCCTCAGTATGGTCTTTACTCAATTGACTATTTCAGTCCGCTAACTGCCTGAATTTTGCCTTTGGGACTGGGCTTCCAAATCACAGGCCTGAAACTGGGGGCATCCTGGGACCCAGAGCCACATTTTACAGGGATCAGGCAGGTAATTGCTTGCTCTTAGGGATGGTGCCTCCCACCTCAGCAACTGCTGGCCAATCAGAGGACCAGCTGTGTCACTGGGGAGTGGTGGCCAAATCTGGAGCTGCACCTAGAAGAAAATGTTGCCATCGAAGGTCATCACACTCCTGGGATTTGTTCACTTTTGTCAAGGTCACATTATGTGACCTGAGATTTTTAGAAAAGTTGTTTCAGAAACCTGGTTGGAGGAATTCCAAGTCTGGAATTCTAGGAACGATGGGCATGGATTTTGGGAGGCAAGAACACATTGAGGACTTGAGGGTGTTGTGGTCTGTATGGACAATGGTGTCAAGGATTGTGAAAGAAAAATTAATCTCTGTTCCTGTACTTACTGAAAAAAATGAAGCTTTCACAAAGTTTGAAATGCTCTCAACCACACCTTTTGAGAGCAGTTATGGCTTTGTGTATGATCAGTTTGGTACAGTTAAAGCATTCTTACCTCAGGGACAAAAAATAAAGATTTAATTCTCATTCTGGACCTGGGTACAGAATACAGCCTAACATTTCGATGCAGTACTGAGAGTGTGGATGAGGCATTAAACTGTCGTGGAAGTTAAAGACTGCAAGATGCTTCAATGAAGAGCTGGTATCCTGTCCAACATCTTCCCTCAACCACTGATAACATGATCTAATCTTTCATTAATTTCCAGTGCACAAATTGGCTGCTGTATTTCCAAACATAATGACTGCACCTGGTCAGTGCTTTGCACCTTCTGGATGCCCTAGTTACTCAGGAATTGGAAGCACAGGGTATTGAAGGATCATTGAAAGTAGAGGTGAATGAATGTTTTTCTGAGAGAAATGCCCCCCCCACCCCCCACCCCCCCGGTGTCAAGATTAGACCATTGCTTTGCTTGTTAGAAATATTGGATTTGGATATGCTGAATACAATTTTGAAGTTTGCGGTGACACAAGTAGTGAACAGGATAGTAGCAGATACAAGGACATGGGCAAACTTGTAAAATAGACAAAGGCAGGTAGCAGGTGCACGTTAATGCAGTTGAGTGTGAAGTGATGCATTTTGAAAGAAACCAAATGGAGGGACAGTAGATGGGCAGCACGGTAGCACAGTGGTTAGCACAATTGCTTCACAGCTCCAGGGTCCCAGGGTTGATTCCCGGCTTGGATCACTGTCTGTGCGGAGTCTGCATGTTCTCCCCGTGCGCGTGTGGATTTGCTCCAGTTTCCTCCCACAGCCCAAAGATGTGCAGGTTAGGTGGTGTGGTACCCCCAATAACGACGCTTAGAGTGTGAACGGTAAAGAAGGCTTTAATAAACTAAGAACTAGACTGGTGCCGAGACGTATGTTAACAGCTACTCTGCCCACAAGGCGGCCCCTTATATACAGCTCCCAGATGGGCAAAGCCGGAGGTCCCCAGGGTTCCAAGCCCGGTCTTAAAGGGGACATCACCTTACATGATGACAAGGGTACAACGTTACAGTAACCATTCATCACATTCACCCCCCGTTTAAAAAAATAAAAGAGTCCAGCGGGGTGAAGTGCCATCATAAGTCCATCCGTCTCGGTGGCCGGATCGTCCTCATCAACCTCCTCAGTTCGGGCGGTGGTGCGGCGGACATTGACGTCTTGGTTGAGGGTACGTCCGGCAGCACGGCGGTCGGGGCCGGGGGGGGGGGGTAGCGGTGCAGGCGGGGTGTGTAAAGGGGGGGTGCGCGCAGTAGGTGCTTACCAACGGGGAGTGCGGCCGGGAGGGGGTGCCAGGTCCTGCAGGGGAGCAGCATGGGAACGGGCGTCTGTAGTGGGGAATCCAGCGGGTGCCAGATCCCGGAGGGAACCCGCATCTTGCCTGCAGTCAGGGTACTCAACGTAGGCGTAACTGGGGTTGGCGTGGAGTAATCGGACCTTTTCGACCAGGGGGTCCGTTTTATGGCTCTTCGTGTGCCTCCGGAGAAGAACAGGTCCCGGAGCAGTCAGCCAAGGTGGAAGCGAGACCCCGGAGGTAGACTTCCTGGGGAAGACAAACAATCGGTTGTGAGGGGTCTCATTCGTGCCGTGCAGAGGAGTGACCTAATGGAGTGTAGGGCATCGGACAGGACCTCCTGCCAGCGGGTAGTTGGGAGACTTATTGACCGTAGAGCCAGAAGGACAGCCTTCCAAACTGTCGCGTTCTCCCTCTCCACCTGCCCGTTTCTCCGCAGGTTATAACTGGTCATTCTGCTCGAGGCAATGCCTTTGTTGAGCAGATACTGACACAGTTCATCGCTCATGAACAATGTACCCCGGTCGCTGTGGATATAAGCGGGGAAACTGAACAGAGTGAAGATGCGGTGCAGTGCCTTAATCACAGTGGCTGAGGTCATGTCGGGGCAGAGAATGGCGAATGGGAAGCGGGAGAACTCATCGATCACGGTGAGGAAATAGGCATAACGATTGGTGGACGGGAGGGGCCCCTTGATTTCCACGCTCAGTCGCTCAAAGGGCCCCAGAGGCCTTCACGAGTCGAACCTTGACTGGCCGGTAGAAGTGCGGTTTGCACTCCGCACAGATCTGGCAGGCCCTGGTCATGGCCTTGACCTCCTTGGTTGAGTAAGGTAGGTTGCGGGACTTGATGAAATGGACGAGCCGGATAACCCCCGGGTGGCAGAGGTCATTGTGGATGGCTTGCAGGCGGTCGTCCTGCGCGTTGGGGCATGTGGCGCGGGATAGGGCATCTGGGGGCTCGTTGAGCTCCCCTGGACGATACTTGATATCGTACGTGTAGGTGGAGAGTTCGATCCTCCACCTCAACATTTTATCGTCTTTTTTATTTTGCCCTGTTGCATGTTATCGAACATATAGGCGACCGACCGTTGGTCGGTGACGAGGGTGAACCTCCTTCCGGCTAGGTAGTGCCTCCAGGGCCACACAGCCTCCACAATGGCTGTGCCTCCTTCTCGACTGCAGAGTGTCGAACCTCGGAGGCGGTGAGGGTCCGGGAGAAGAATGCTACTGGTCTACCTGCCTGATTGAGGGTAGCAGCCAGGGCGATGTCTGATGCATCGCTCTCTACATGGGAGGAGATAGTTTCGTCCACCGCACGCATAGCGGCCTTGATGCGGTTGAAGGCCAATCGAGCCTCAGCCAAGAGGGGAAAAGCGGTGGTCTTTATGAGGGGGCGGGCTTTGTCCGCATACTTGGGGACCCACTGGGCGTAGTAGGAGAAGAGCCCCAAGCACCGTTTGAGGGCCTTGAGGCTGCGGGGGAGGGGGAGTTCTTCAAGGGGGCGCATGTGGTCGGAGCCGGGACCTAGGACCCCGTTTTCCACGACATAGCCGAGGATGGCTAGCCGGGTTGTGCAGAAAATGCATTTTTCCTCATTATAGGTCAAGTTAAGGGCTCGGGCGGTCTGGAGGAACTTTGAGGTTTGCGTCATGGTCCTGCTGGTCATGGCCGCAGATGGTGACATTGTCCAAGTACGGGTATGTAGCCCGCAAACCGTACTGGTTCACCATTTGATCCATCGCCCTTTGAAAGACGGAGACCCCATTTGTGACACCAAAGGGGACCCTGAGGAAGTGGAAGAGCCGGCCGGCTGCTTCGAAGGCAGTATAGGGGCGGTCTTTTGGTCGGATGGGGATCTGGTGGTAGGCGGATTTGAGGTCGACCGTGGAAAATACTCTGTATTGGGCGATCCGATTTACCATTTCTGCGATGCGAGGGAGGGGGTACGCATCAAACTGCGTGAATCGGTTTATGGTCTGGCTATAATCCACGACCATCCGTTTCTTATCCCCGGACCGGACTACCACCACCTGCGCTCTCCAAGGGCTGTTGCTAGCCTCGATGACCCCCCTCTCCCAGTAAACGCTGAACCTCTTGACTTGATAAAAGTCATATCTTGGGCACTGTACCACCAGCTCCTGGTGGCGACGGGCTTACAGTCGGGAGTGAGGTTCACGAATAGCGAGGGGGGTGCGACTTTCAGTGTTGCAAGGCAGCATGCTGTGAGGGGGGCAAGGGTCCGCCGAACTTCAGTGTCAGGCTTTGGTGGCTGCACTGGAAATCCAGTCCGAGCAGCAGGAGGGCACAGAGGTGGGGAAGGATATAAAATTTGAAACGGGTGTACTTGGCGCCCTGGATTGAGAGATCGCGATACAGTACCCCTTGATTTGTACCGAGTGGGACCCGGATGCGAGGGCTATGGTTTGGGGTGCGGGATGGGTGCGCAGGGAGCAGCGCCTTACCGTTTCAGGTTGGATAAAGCTCGCCGTGTTCCCGGAGTCGAAGAGGCATGCAGTGTCGCGCCCGTTGACCTGGACCTGCATCATAGAGTTCTGCAGGTGTTTTGGCCGAGGGTGATCGCTCCCACTAGCGGGTAGTCGGAGTCCTCAGCCGAGTCAGACTCGTAAAATGGCCGCTGCTGCAGCTGCGCGTGTCGGGTCGAGAAGATGGCCACCGACAAGATGGCCGCTTCCATGATTTTGCACGAGGCTGATGACGCGTCAGAAGGGGGCGTGTCGGGTCGGTGCGCAGCCGCATTGAGAGGCCTGTGGGCTTGAGAGCTAGATTTTCGGGCCGGCTGGTTTTTGTTCTGCTGGCCCCTGGGTCTGGCCAGGCAGACCCTCGCAAAATGACCCTTCTTCCCACAGTCGCTGCAGATCGTGGAGCGGGTTGGGCAGCGTGGGCGTGGGTGCTGGCCCTGCCCGCAGAAGTAGCACAGTGTGCCACCATGATGAGCGGGTCGCCGCGTGGCGCAGGCCTGTAATATGGCTGAGTCTGAGGAAGTCCGGGAGGGGGCTGGCAGAGTCCACGGGGTACGTACCCAAGTTATGTTGGGCCACCTCCAGCGAAGAGGCGAGCGTTAGCGTGTCCTGGAGGTCTTTTGCCCCGTTTTCGAGTAGCCGCTGCCGGATGTAGGTTGAGTGGATGCCAGACACGAAAGCATCTCTGATGTGCAGGTTCATATGGACTTCCCCCGTCACATCCTGGTGGTCACAGTCCCTGGCAAGCGCGGTGAGTTTTTTGACGAATTTGTCTAGCGATTCCCCCGAGCGCTGCCGGCAGGTAGAAAGCAGATGCCTGGTGTGCACCACGTTGATAGGCTTGACGAACCGCTTGCGGAGTAGCTCGACCGCCTCTTCATAAGTCTTTGCCTTTTCGAGCGTGGCGGAGATTCTGTGACTCACCCGGGCGTGGAGTTGACGCAGCTTGCGCAGCCCCAGGATGGGAGTCTCTGAGGAGTCCAGGTAAGCCTCGAAGCATCGGAGCCAGTATTAAAACATTTCCAATGCCTCCGGTGTCCGTGCTTCCAGGTTGAGCTTCTCTGGTTTTAGGCCTGCATCCATCTTGATGTAGTTTAGTTTATTAAATTGTGGTACCCTCAATAACGACGCATAGAGTGTAAACAGTAAAGAAGGCTTTAATAAACTAAGAACTAGACTAGTGCTGAGACGTGTGCTAACTGCTGCACTGCCCACAAGGCGGCTCCTTATATACGGCTCCCAGATGGGCGGAGGCGGAGTTCCCCAGGGTTCCAAGCCCGGTCTTAAAGGGGACATCACCTTACATGATGACAAGGGTACAGTGTTACAGTAACCATTCATCACAGGTGGATTGGCCATGCTAAATTGCCCTTAGTGTTGGGTGGGGTTACTGGGTTATGGGGATAGGGCGACGGTGTGGGCTTGGGTAGGGTGCTCTTTCCAATGGCCGGTGCAGACTCGATGGGCCGAATGGCCTCCTTTTGCACTGTAAATTCTATAATGCAAATTCTATAGAACCTGGAGCATCTCAAATGGAGGTCTCCAGCCTCTTACCTCCCAGAGGTAAAAGCTGGTGCTGAATATCAGTGATCAGACGCGAGTTGCAGATATCCAGTAGCTCCACTGAAAACTACAGTTGTCAAAAGCTCATGCTAAGCAGTTTCAGTCTCAGGTTTATCCCGGATTGTTACTCCTTTCTATCCCCTCCTCCTCCTCCTCCCTGGTAGAAAATAACTAAAGGGAATTTTGTGACAGAAAGTTATTAGGATTTGGAAGATAGCACCTGAAGGTTTGGAGGAATCAAATTCCCCAGTAACTTTCAAAAGGTCAATTGGCCATGTGCTTGAAGACTCGGGTTATGGGTAAAACATTGGGTGTGGAATTAAATTAGACAGTACTTTCAGAGGCAGAACAGACAGGGAGGTGGGATTCGGAGTCCTGCCAGACCTGTTTTCTGGTGCAGCACCCCACCCACCAGCATGGGATCCTCCGTCCTGGATGCCATCCAATGTGGTTTCCGATCGTGGCCACCCCCACACCGTCGGGAAATCCACAGACGCGAGTGCACTGCCGGCGAAGCGGAGGATGCTGCCGACGGAGAGGCCTGCCCCGAATGTTCTGAATGAAAACAATGCAGAAGGAGGTTTCTATACTCGTTCAAGTTGTTCAGAAAGTGCACAACAGGTGTGATCCAGCTCAGACTCAATGGGCGGAATGGCCTCCTGCTGCATTAAAGATTCTGTGGAACAAAAACCGATCCGACATGTATGGACGAATTTGGAAGGGACGCGCCAGTTGTGAAACGTTCCTCCGCTCTCGCCACACGGAAGTGCAGCCCACCTAGGCCCACACCCCATCCCATCCCAGTAACCCGATCTAACCATTGGGACACGAAGGGGCTAAATTTAGTATGGTCAATCCACCTAGCCTGCACATATTTGGACTGTGGGAGGAAACCGGGGGGACCCCCATGCAGACACAGGGGATAAAGTGATCCAAGGTCAGATCCACAGTCATCCAAGGTCAGAATTGAACCTGTGCCCCTGGCACAGTGAGGCAGCAGGGTTTATCACTGTGCCACCATACCACCCATCGTGCCCAACATCAGCAATTGGCTTTGCTTCATAAGCCAGCGTGCATATTGCAACACAACATAACTGACAGTGGTCATTCACCTGAGGAAGGAGCAGCGCTCCGAAAGCTAGTGACATCGAAACAAACCTGTTGGATTTTAACCTGGTGTTGTAAGACTTCTTACTGTAATTGACAGTGGCAGCAGAAGGGAGCTGCTTCGAGGCTGACTTTTACCTGAAGCTTGGACACACCTTAAATTCCAGAGCCTTACACATTTATTGGCACAATCCACTGGGCTGGGAACAGGTCAGCACTGATAAGAGTGGATCTGCAAAGCCTAATAGGAAGGATCCAGAAGGCAAGATTTATTTGACCACATTTTTGAAATCCAGAAGAGCCGTTTAGAGATGTTTAAAAAAAAATCACAAATGTAACTCATTCTCATATTTTAACAAACAGATAACGCTGGTTACATTTCACATCGGCGTCCAAAGTTTCACCTCATTTGCAAAGGTGTGGGTGGCTCCTAAATCGGTTTTCACGAGAGTTCAAGAGTTTCGAGCAGAATCATACAAGCACAAGGCAGGAAAGGTTGACGGTGACTCTCAATGCAGCAATCACACCCCAGCCACGGATTACTGAACAGTTCAAAGCACACTCGCAGCAATTAGTGCAGGCAACAGTCCAGTGCTTACCTCGGAATACAAGATCCCCATCTGTGCCGTGGACTCTCTCGGCGCCAGGCAGCGTGAACAGTTTGAGAACCTGGGGGTCGCTACCTCTTCTGGGCACCTTGTAAACGGGGGGGGGGAGCCCTTTGGAGCTTTATCCAATACAGCCGCGAAATGCAAAACCTGTTTCAAAGAAATGTCCTTAGAGTGCCCCAAAACCGGTTACACTAAATGTTGGCGATGACCACAGAAGTGGGAGTGTCAGTTCCCCAGCCCGTCCATTGGGCAAGGTCGTGTTTAAACTTCGGCTGAGTGGAGGTTCTGGAATGGAAGGGAACAAGTTGCTGCATGTTTAGATGGAGCGGTGCAGTTTTTGTGTGTTCGGAATCAGACCTTTACAAGATTAACTTGTTTACCGGCTCAGTTATTCAGAAAAGAGAACACCAGGATTTGCAAAAAAAAAACCTGCTGATTAGAAACATGCCACGCCTGATATTTCTCCTGTGTTCGAACTCACAACTGCCAATAAAGCCGGTGTCAATTTGGCCCAATGTATTTATTAATTAAACGTGTTTTTAAATAAAACGCGCCACTGCTGTTTTGCAATTAAACTTAAAATTGTATCCATTGTTCGTCGTGTGCTGAATTACAAACAGGAGGGAACTTTTGCTCTTGTGATCTGGAGTGCACTATCTGAAAGAGTAATGGAAACAGGTTTAATTGGAGAACTGGGTAAATACCTTGACTGGGGAAAGATAAATGGGATTTGAATCGTTCTGCCAAAGAGCCAGCACAATGACTGCCTAATAGTCAAGATTAACTGAAGGAGGGATCGATAGGGCAATGTTTCCAAACTTTTTTGCCCGTGTTTTCAAATTTTTTTGCCCATGTTTTTACCAACCGGCCGACGTTAGTGACCCACGCCCCCCGAGCTTCACCACCCACCATTTTGCGCTTGGTGCCTTAGGTGGACCTGCTTGGTCCTCACAATCTCACTTCACTGTTACATTCCTGCTAATCACTTCAGCTAATGATTTACGGTCTCACTGCATTTGTTGAAAAAAATCAAGAGCTTTGTTCGCAAACTCGCCTTCAAATAGCTTTGAAATTTTGAGGGTTTTAAACTTTCATTTGCCAGTGCTTCCTGCGTATAACACACATGGGGTGGGCTTCTCCGAAATGGAGGCAGAGTGTCCGTGCCGCTGTGACGGCGCGAAACAGGCACGGGCACTACCGATTCTGGTCCCCACAGAGGGCCAGCACGGCGCTGGAGCAGTTCACACCGCTCCAGCCTCCCTTCCCAGCGCCAACTGGGCGCCGCACCAACCCGCGCATGCGCGGTGGACTTCCTCAACGCGCCGGCCCCGATGCAACATGGCACGGGGATTCAGGGGCTGGCCGCGTAACAAAATAGGGCCGGGGCTGGGGAGGCCGGCCCGCCGATCGGTGGTCCCCGATCACGGGCCAGACCCCATCGGAGGCCCCCCCCCCCCCGATGAAGGAGCCCCCCCCTCCCACAGGCGACCCCCCAACCCTGCGCGCAGAGTTCCCGCCGGCTGCGAGCAGGTGTGGACAGCGCCGGCGGGACTCTGCCGTCCCATCAAGGCCGGAGAATCGGCAGTCCGGCGCGGACAGCGGCCCGCGATCGGCGCCGCGCCAAATGCACCGGCGCAAATGGCGCTGATTCTCCGCTCCTCAGTGGAGCGCGCCGGCGCGGGGCGGCATGGTGCGGTTGCAGCGATTCTCCGGCCCGGCACGGGGTTCGGAGAATCCCGCCCATGAACTTTGCATCCTGATTTGATTGGCACAATAAACTCATTCCTCAAGGAATCATCTTTATACTGCTTTGTTGTTCATCAGGAGCTCACACCAGCAGTGCTGGCTGCTACAAAATGGAGGAACCTCTCTCGCGCTCAAAGCACGTGATGTCAGGTGGAGGTATTCTGCCTCGCTTGGATCTGGGCCTGCACACTGCTGAGAGGACACACAGGCGCAGGACGGCTGTCATTCTAAAAGCCGGTCGCAGCCATTTGGAACTTCTTTCTGTGATCTGGAACCCTGTGACTGATGAACCCCCGACCCTCCCGAGACTCACTCGTGGGTCGCGACCCTGAGTTTCAAGATTGCATTAGAGAACAGAGACATCGGACCAAAGTGCAACTTGGAAATATTAATTGATTCAGTTCCCATTTTAAGATCATAATTCTTATCCTTTAAAAATATATACACATGTATATTTCTATTACTAATTCCAATCCCCTCATTTATATTGTAAACTGCCTACCTAACTATATCACCTGTGATTAAAGCCGGTGATGGTGCTACACTGCCCTCACTGGTCTAAGGATGCAATTACAGTGTGACAAGCTTACATGGGTAATTTCCAATATGAATGGAAATAGAAATTTCTAACAGTAAAAATTGATTGGAAGTATGTGCTGACATTTTTAATATATTATATTTGTGGTGTTGAGTGTATCAGAAGAAAAAAATAACAAAAATGCGTATCATATTTGCTTACTATTGACTCAAAAATAATTGTCATTAAAAACAACAACATTACTGTCATTGGAATAATGCCATGGTAGTCTGATTCTATAAGATTGGAAGTGCAACAAATATTTCATATTCACAGATTGAATATGAAGATGAAATTATTTTTTTAAATGATGATTTAAACTTTTTTAAAAAATGATTTCCTATCCATTCTGCAGACCCCCATGTCTGATTTTCTTTTTCTATTATCACTTTACTGAAGGTGAACGACCTCACCATTATTGCATTTTCTCCTCTTTTCCTCATATTTGTGTCACTCAGCTTTCAAATTTGTCTAGTTTCCACTTCCTGGTGATTGATTTATAGGCAGCAGCAGCAGCATAGTGTGTTTGGCGTGCATAGTGCAGCCAGTTTTTCCTTCTTTTCCTGAGATTGTATGTTCCGGATATGAGTTAGGAATTGGAGTGGGCCATGGACCTCCGTGCTTCACAGATCTATCGTTACTGGTGGGCTTAACATCTTTTTGCTGATGCCTTTACATTTAATACTTGCATAGCTTCCTCGGTAAAGTTACAGGCTTGGATTTTGTGGCCAACTGCAGTGCAAGGGTTACTCGCTGCTGACTTTGAAGAAAGCTGCCCATAAAGGTCAGGCAATCTTTGTGGCAGGCATTTCCCCATTCGCAATGGCAGTTTGAACCTGGCACCAAGCCAAGGGTTGACTTGGCATGCAGTAGCTGTGATATCAGCAAGCAGACAGGCAGCCAATCACATGGAAATATTCATGCACCGCAAACCAGGAAGTTCAAAGCACTGAATCGCCCTCGTTTTCAATTTTCAGACAATGAAATAAATAATGCTACATTTTTCAGGAAGTTAATGTTTATGCAAATGTTTGTGAAAATTGTAATCATTATGGAGAGATTTGGCATTGCACAACGTGGTGAACCACTGTAATAGGAGATGTAAGGTATGACAGGTTCGCCGGTAGCTCCTGCCGGCTGGCTCCGCCCACGGAGAACTGTATAAATATGCATGACCTCCAGTGCCCTGCCATTTCGCCAGCTGCAGCAGGAAGCCACACATCTGACTGTAATAAAGCCACAGTCGTACCCAACTTTAGTCTTTGTGCAATTGATCGTGCATCACACAATTTATCAGATTAGCTTCCTGGGCTATGTTAGTACAATGCTTAAAACTAGTTACACATCTGTTAACAGTTTGTACATTGTTTGTAGGGTTTTTACAGTGAGATTAACAGTGTCAGAGTGGAAGCTCTTGTCAAGAGCTGAGTACAAGGGGAGAGAGCAGCCTGGCTCTCTACAGCACACCCTATATCAAGGCGGATTTATAATGAAGCATAGTGTGCCCGAGTACGGGGCACCCCAAAGGCCGGGGGTCCCCAAAATGTAGGTACTGTGATTAAACTTACTCACAGGTGCAGACATATATTGCAAACCCGTCCACAATTAATAAATCAATCACTATTCCCGAACAAGCGCAGATGAGAGGGCGGAACTAATCTGATCCGTTACAGCTCTTGGTTCTATGCAGGTGCCATGGAGACAGTCACATATTCAGAACTACATTACCCATGTAGCCAAGCATCTGCATTGTGAGGAGCATTAGAATCATAGAATCGCTGTGGTGCAGAAGGAGTCTGTTCGGCCCTTCGAGTCTGCACCGACCCTCCAAAAGAGCACCTTATCTAGGTCCAAACCCCAGCTCTATCCCCGTAACCCCACCTAACCGTTGGACATTAAGGGTCAATTTTGCAGGACCAGTGCACCTAACCTGCACATCTTTGGACTGTGGGAGGACACCGGTGCATCTGGTGGGAACCCACGCACACACGGGTAGAACGTACACACTCCACACAGTCACCCAAGGCTGGAATCGAACACATGTCCCTGGCACTGTGAAGCTGCTGTGCTAACCACTGTGCCATTGAACCACCTTTCAGGGAAAGACCCAGCCCACGGAGCACAGCAGCGGTTGATGCCCAGTATTTCGGAGTTTGCATCAGAGAGCACTTGAGTGGGAGCAACTGTCATGTGGTCAGGGCTGGAAATTAAGGTGCGCACCTGTAAATCCTAGCCCACGGCGGCAGGAACCAGGATCGCAGGCGTTTAACCTGCTTTAACTTATCCCCTCCTTCACTCCCCAGCCGACATTCCCCTTCTTTCACCCCCATCCCCACCTACTTTACTCTTTCATTCCCCCTCCTTCATGGCCCATTCCTCTTCCTTCACCCATCTTTCCCCTCTCCTTCGCATACCCATTCTCCCTTCTTCACTCACCCATCTGTCATGATATGCAGACACACACATAATGATATACAGAAAAGCAGCTAATGGTCACAGAGAACAGGATATGACCAATAAGCAGGCAGGACACTCAGGGGTGGGATCTGACTATAAAAGACACGAGGCACTCACACTCCGCCTCTTTCCACTGATGAACATCTAGAGAGTCAGTCAAGGGTGTTGTTACAATCTCATACCTCCACCACGTGGCTAAGAGCTAGTCTGCTTCAGTCAGACAGAGTAACCGCACTTAAGTTAGCAGATAGTCGAACTCACAGAGAACTGTGCTAATTGTGCTATTAGTTCAATAAACCTGATTGAACTAACTTCAAGGTCTGGAGTATCTTTCTGATCTAAGCTGCATCCAGTTGCAGCCAGTGTCAGACCAGTGTACCTAACACGACATGATACCAGGGGACTACTAATTGAAGGTGTCTTACCTCAGACCGTTCCGTGATGGCCAGCAAATGTATCCCGGCACCATGGAGAAGATTCAGGCTCCTCACCAGCTCAGGACCTCCGGCAATCTCAGTGCCAACTGGCGGATATTCAAGCAAAAGTTTCTGCTGTACATCGAAGCCTCAGACCTCGAGGGTGCGTCTGATGCAAGAAAGATCGCGCTTCTTGTCTCAACAGCGGGTGATCAAGCCATCAAACTCTTCAACTTGTTTAACTTCACCGAAGGCCAGGACAAGACAAAGTTTCAGACCATCCTGGACAAGTTTGATAGTCACTGTGAAGTGGACACCAATGAAATCTTCGAGCGCTACATATTCAAACAACGTCTTCAAGGTAAAGATGAATCTTTCAATGCCTTCTTAACAAACCTCCGCCTGCTAGCGCTGTCCTGCAACTTTTGTGATATTGCTGACTCCATGATCAGAGACCAAATCGTGTTTGGAGTTCACTCTGATCCTCTGAGAGAGCAGCTCTTATAAATCAAGCATATGACCTTGCCAGTCGGGATTGAAACATGTACAGTGCATGAGCACGCATAAAATCGGTATTCCCAATACAAATCGGCTGAAAATGAGAAACATGCCTCCCACGAGGCAGAGAGTGTGCAGGCCATCTCCCGGATGCAGTGCCTCAGCATTGAAGACAGTGGCCGTCTCGCGCGCTTTTCCCAGAGTCCCAGGCATGCGTGATGCGAACGGGATAGCGAAGCGGCCGACACCCGCACTGCACAGGTGCAGACGCCTGCCGACCGCACTGCGTATGTGCAACGACGTACACCGAGTCACGACGCCGAAGTCATGACATGCCCGAACTGTGGCAACGCCCACTTAAAGGGACACTGCCCTGCAAGAGGCAGGCGATGTTTAAACTGCGGGAAGCCTGGACACTATGCAGCCTTGTGCAGGTCTGCACCACCAGTCAGAGGCCAGCGCTCCCAATTCCGACGACGGCGCATCCAGAATGTCCAACGACGATTACAGGATTCTGATCCTGGCAGTACAACGGATCCAGAGGACGAGTGCCTGGAGTCCGCTACTGAGTGGGCATCATTACCACACGTGAACATGCCACACCTAACTCATAGAACATAGAACATAGAACATAGAAAATACAGCACAGAACAGGCCCTTCGGCCCACGATGTTGTGCCGAACCTTTGTCCTAGATTAATCATAGATTATCATTGAATTTACAGTGCAGAAGGAGGCCATTCGGCCCTTTGAGTCTGCACCGGCTCTTGGAAAGAGCACCCTACCCAAACTCAACACCTTCACCCAACACCAAGGGCAATTTGGACATTAAGGGCAATTTATCATTGGCCAATTCACCTAACCTGCACATCTTTGGATTGTGGGAGGAAACCGGAGCACCCGGAGGAAACCCACGCAGACACGGGGAGGACGTGCAGACTCCGCACAGTCAGTGACCCAAGCCTGAATCGAACCTGGGACCCTGGAGCTGTGAAGCAATTGTGCTATCCACAATGCTACCGTGCTGCCCTTGAGAACAAATAAATCTACACTATATCATTTAACCGTAATCCATGTACCTATCCAATAGCTGCTTGAAGGTCCCTAATGTTTCCGACTCAACTACTTCCACAGGCAGTGCATTCCATGCCCCCACTACTCTCTGGGTAAAGAACCTACCTCTGATATCCCTCCTATATCTTCCACCTTTCACCTTAAATTTATGTCCCCTTGTAATGGTTTGTTCCACCCGGGGAAAAAGTCTCTGACTGTCTACTCTATCTATTCCCCTGATCATCTTATAAACCTCTATCAAGTCGCCCCTCATCCTTCTCCGTTCTAATGAGAAAAGGCCTAGCACCCTCAACCTTTCCTCGTAAGACCTACTCTCCATTCCAGGCAACATCCTGGTAAATCTTCTTTGCACCTTTTCCAAAGCTTCCACATCCTTCCTAAAATGAGGCGACCAGAACTGTACACAGTACTCCAAATGTGGCCTTACCAAAGTTTTGTACAGCTGCATCATCACCTCACGGCTCTTAAATTCAATCCCTCTGTTAATGAACGCGAGCACACCATAGGCCTTCTTCACAGCTCTATCCACTTGAGTGGCAACTTTCAAAGATGTATGAACATAGACCCCAAGATCTCTCTGCTCCTCCACATTGCCAAGAACTCTACCGTTAACCCTGTATTCCGCATTCATATTTGTCCTTCCAAAATGGACAACCTCACACTTTTCAGGGTTAAACTCCATCTGCCACTTCTCAGCCCAGCTCTGCATCCTATCTATGTCTCTTTGCAGCCGACAACAGCCCTCCTTACTATCCACAACTCCACCAATCTTCGTATCATCTGCAAATTTACTGACCCACCCTTCAACTCCCTCATCCAAGTCATTAATGAAAATCACAAACAGCAGAGGACCCAGAACTCATCTTGCATTCAGTCCATCCTCGCTGTGGGTTCGCAGGACGAATGGTGTGCAGTGATACAGGTCAACCGCTGCTCCATCCAGTTCAAGCTGGACACAGGTGCTTCTGCCAACCTCCTCTCACAGGCAGACTTCAAACGCATCAAGAAGCTCCCCCAAGGTCCTTCCAGCAGCTTGCCAGCTCCTGGACAATAACAGTAATGCCATCACGGCACTGGGGTCTTGCCATCTACTCGTCTCCAAACGGAGTACCCATGCACGGCTAAGGTTTGAAATTGTCAAGCCGGACAGGGCATCCCTACTGGGCACGCATGCCTGCAAAAAGCTAACCTTGGTGCAGTGGGTTTATTCAATAACATCCTCCAATGTGGATCTTCAAGCTGGCATTGACGACATCCTCGCTCAGTATCCAGATCTGTTTGATGGGATGGGCACTTTGCCATATCGGTAAAAGATCCTACTGTGACCTGATGCCAAGCCTGTGGTCCATGCACCACGCCGGGTTCCGGCTCTGCTGAAGGAGCGCCTGAAGGAACAGCTCAAGGAGCTTACATGGGACATAAAAATGGGTGCAATTTTCAGATATGAAGAAAGATTTCAAAAATGGAGATTGGGGGGTTGGGGGGGGGGGGGGGGGGGGGGGGTTGCTGGCTGATGGAAATAAGTCGCAGAGAGAAAAAATAAAGTTATTTACATAAATAATCAATGTAACTGCAAAAATAAATAAATATTCCACAAAGTACAAAACATTGGCAAAATGGCATGAATAGATATCAGATACAGTTGAAGTTAACTGAAGCCACAATTGAATGCCAAAAATGCATTATAAAAACACAACTGGTCAGTTGGCACTCCCATATTAAAACTTTATAAGTCTGTTCGTGCCCAGAGATCCACATAGATCCTTTTAAAGATTTAATATGGTAGTGAGGATAGAGGAGTAAGATATGATTGAAATGTAAATATATATGGTTTATATTCATTTTCACTATTGAAGATGATACAGCAGTAGATACAAATGCTTTAGATATTGACTCCTTTAATGCAAATACATAAATGACCTTAGCTTGGTTTGAGGCACTGAAGATGGCTCAATTTGCTACTCCTGATAACATTTAACCTCGAATGCTGGAGAAAATGTGAGTCATTAATTTAACTGACTAATAGTTCTTCGAAATCTGATCTGGTTTGAATTGACTGGAGAAAGAGCTTGATTCATTAATGCTTCCACACATGTGTCAAGCCCCATTCATTGAATCAAGATAGGAATTTACAAACAAGAGTAGGCCATTCAGCCTCTTGAGCGCGTCCTACCATTATGTCTGATCTGTATCGTAACGCTATTTACCCAGTTTTGTTCCTGTTATAACCTGCCTGCTTACCATTGGCTGGGGACTAATGACAATCCCCCAATCCTGTGGGAGTATGAGCTTCCCTAATGAGGGGGGCGGAGAAACCATTAGTAAACTCCAAGTATCAATAAAGCTGGCCAGTTTGGAACCAGCAGGAAGGAGTGCGCAGCAAGCGAAGTTGCTGCTGCTGTTATATATATATATGTTATTGTAAATAAATGTTATTACTTTGTATCCTCAAAACTCGTGCTGGATAGTCTTCGTGGCCCTCACAAAACTGGCGACGAGGGTTAAAGTGAATAGCTGTCTACACTGCTGAAGCCACCTCCCTGGATTTTTGTTGGATACAGGTTGGAAGTTGTTTTCTATTATACCATGCCTCTGTACGGACGTTTGGATGTTTTTGATGCTGCACTGGAAAGCTGGAACCAGTACGCACAACGGATGCGTTACTATTTCCGGGCAAACAATATCACTGAAAACGAGCGCCAGGTGGTCATATTGCTCACCGCCTGCGGCCCGCATACGTTTGGGGTGATTAGGAGCCTTACGTACCCAGCTGCGCCGGACACCAAAATGTTTGATGAACTTGTGATTATAGTGGGGCAACATTTTAACCCAACCCCGTCCACGATAGTCCAGCGTTACCGGTTTAATACCGCTGAGAGGACCCCTGGAGAATCCCTTGCCGATTTTCTATCCAGGCTATGCAGGATTGTGGAGTACTGTGACTATGGTGAGACCTTGTCAGAAATGTTATGCGACCGTTTGGTTTGCGGTATTAACAATGCCACCACCCAGAGAAAGTTGTTAGCTGAGCCAACATTGACTTTTCAACAGGCCATTCAAATAGTATTGTCCCGAGAGAGCGCAGAACGAGGAGTGCAGGAGCTACAGGGAATGGAAGTGCATGCCTTGGGGCGCAACCCCTTCCGCCCGAAAACGTCCCCCCGCACTCCTGCGGTACCTTGGGCGAGGCGACGTCCAGACCGACGCCAGTGGCCGTCTGACATTTCTCCCCGAAGGGAGCCTTCTCCAGAACCAATGGATGAGGAGCCATGTCCGTGTCAGACTTGTAGGCGCCGACCCCGTCGCGGACGCCGGTCCTGGGGGAGCCAGAGGCGCCGTCGTTCCGACAGAAACTGGGACCAGCCCAGGGGTCGTACCTTCCATGTGGATGAACCTGCGGCGACTACTCCTGAGGACGTGGAGATGGAGGACGACTGCCTGCAGCTGCATTGTGTGGCAGCTCCCTGTGTGACCCCATTAAGGTGACAGTACGGATCAATGGTCACCCGCTTGAGATGGAGTTGGACACTGGCGCAGCGGTCTCGGTGATCGCCCAGAGGATATTTGACCGCATCAAGCAGGGTATACAGACCCTTACATTAACCGACTCACAGGCCAGGTTGGCCACCTACAATGCCTCGCACAGAGGATCTCTACGCGAAGCTTGCAGGTGGACTCTCGTTCACAAAATTAGATATGAGTCACGCCTACCTGCAGTTGGAGCTGGACCCTGCCTCCCGACCATATGTAAGGATTAATACACACATGGGCCTGTATGAATATACACGGTTGCCCTTTGGAGTATCCTCTGCCGGCGCAATTTTTCAACGTGTTATGGAGGGCATTTTGAGAGGTTTACCACGTGTTGCTGTCTACTTAGATGACGCTTTGATTACAGGGACGTCGAAGCAGGAACATTTGGAAAATCTGGAGGCTGTCCTTAGACGCTTTTCGGAGGCTGGAGTCCGTTTATGTCGCACAAAGTGCGTATTTCAGGCTAAGGAAGTAGTCTACCTGGGTTATCGGGTGGACCGCAAAGGTTTGCACCCCGTCGCAGAGAAGGTGCGTGCGATTCAACAGGCCCCCGCTCCGACTGACACTTCGCATCTTCGTTCTTTTCTCGGTCTCGTAAACTATTACGGGAAGTTCCTGCCCAATCTGGCAACTACGCTAGCCCCGTCGCACCTTCTGCTAAAGAAAAATCACACCTGGGTTTGGGGTCAGCCGCAAGAAACCGCTTTCCGGCGGGTAAAGCAACAATTGTCGTCGTCTGGGTTACTAACCCACTATGATCCTGGAAAGCCTTTGCTCGTCACATGTGATGCATTCCCGTATGGTATTGGGGCCATCCAGTCCCACAAGATGGAGAACGGGGCCGAGCGCCGATAGCTTTCACCTCCCGCAAATTGACTGCAGCGGAGAAAAAGTATGCGCAGATCGAGAAGGAGGGCCTGGCAGTGGTTTTTGCGGTGAAACGCTTCCACCAGTACGTGTACGGCTGCCATTTCACTATCGTGACTGATCATAAGCCTCTGCTGGGACTTTTCAGAGAGGATAAGCCAATACCACCCATTGCTTCCGCACGGACCCAGCGCTGGGCTTTGTTGCTTGCTGCATACGAGTATTCTCTGGAGCACAAACCAGGAACGCAGATAGCAAATGCTGACGCACTGAGCCGATTGCCTTCATCAACCGGCCCCATGTCGACCCCCACGACCGGTGAGGTGGTTGCAACCCTAAATTTTATGGACACCTTGCCTGTCACAGCATCACAGATCCGTGAGTGGACCCAGACGGAGCCAGTCCTGTCAAAGGTTCGGCACATAGTCCTGTATGGTGGGCAGCATAGACAGCTCCCAGGCGAGTTGCGGGCATTTTCCTCCAAGCTGTCAGAATTCAGCGTGGAAGACAGCATCCTCTTATGGGGGACGACTTGATTGTCCCGGAAAAAGGCCAGTTGATACTAACAGACTTGCACAATGGGCATCCAGGTGTGACCAAATTGAAAATGTTGGCCCGGAGTTATGTCTGGTGGCCAGGCCTCGACACCGACATTGAGAAGGTGGCCCAAAACTGCTCCATTTGCCAGGAGCATCCGAAGCATCCGCCGGCCGCGCTCCTACATCACTGGGAATGGCCAGGGCGGCCTTGGGCGCGCTTGCATGCAGATTTCGCAGGCCCTTTTCAAGGATCCATGTTCCTTCTATTAATTGACGCCCAGTCTAAATGGCTAGAGGTGCATAAGATGCAGGGGACAACGTCCTGCGCAACAATTGAAAAGATGCGTTTGTCTTTTAGTACGCATGGCCTCCCCGAGGTGCTGGTCACGGATAACGGCACTCCATTCACGAGTGAGGAGTTTGCGAGGTTCACAAAGATGAACGGCATACGCCATATCCGCACTGCCCCTTACCATCCGGCTTCAAATGGGTTGGCAGAGCGTGCAGTGCAGACATTCAAAAGAGGCCTAAAGAAGCAGTCTTCCGGGTCAATGGACACGAGACTGGCTCGCTTTTTGTTTACTTATAGGACCATCACCCATGCGGTGACTGGGGTAGCTCCCGCAGAACTCCTAATGGGCCGGAGACTTCGCACCCACCTTAGTATGGTTTTTCCGGACATTGGCGCAAAAGTACGCCGCACACAAGAACGGCAGGGACAGGGATTTTCTCGGCATCGGCCGATTCGGCAGTTTGTGCCCCGTGACCCAGTGTTCGTTCGGAATTTTGCTGGTGGTGCCCAGTGGGTTCCTGGCGTAATCTTTCGCCAAATGGGCCCTATATCTTACCAGGTGCAAGCCCAGGGTCGTCTCCAGTGCAAACATGTAGACCACGTTCTGTCCAGAAGACTATCCCCTCAAAAGATTCCCCGCCCCCGGAGCTCATTTCTACAGCTGCAGAGACCAGAGACAAGGGAAGGTAGTCCTCACAATCTTCCACTGGTGCCTCACTCGAAGCCTGCGCAGGTCGTTACAGAACCGAATGGAGATAGAGACGCTGACATGACGGAGGCAGCAGACTTTGACTCTGAGATGGAGACACAGGACGCATCAGAGGGGGAATCCTCGGGTCCACGGGCCGTGGATGTACAAACGTTGCGCCGTTCATCACAGAAGCGCCGGTCTCCGTCTCGTTACACGCCGCCTGATCCAGCGCCGCGTGCAAATGGTGTCCGGCCTGTGGCAAAACGAGTCCGACGCCCTCCTTCGCCAGGGTCTTCAATGGATTCCTTGGACTTTGGGGGGGAGGGATGTTATAACCTGCCTGCTTACCATTGGCTGGGGACTAATGACAATCCCCCAATCCTGTGGGAGTATGAGCTTCCCCAATGAGGGGGGCGGAGAAACCATTAGTAAACTCCTAGTATAAATAAAGCTGGCCAGTTTGGAACCAGCAGGAAGGAGTGTGCAGCAAGCGAAGTTGCTACTGCTGTTATATATATAGATATATATTATATATATATATATATATATATATATGTTATTGTAAATAAATGTTATTACTTTGTATCCTTAAAACACGTGCTGGATTCTTAGTGGCCCTCACAAAAGTTCCATATCTTGTAAGTAAAGCTCTGTAATTTCTGTTTTAATAGGTTTGAATTACATAATTAAACTGTTATATAATGAATTTCTAGCTATGCTAAAGACTAATGATTCATGGTTTGAAATAAAATGGCAACAGCCAAAAATAATTTTCACTTGAAAAGCATAGTTTTACAGATGTTTGGGGCCTCAAATGATGAATACATAGGAAGAGAATGTAATAGATGATTGGGAAATTATCCTTAGAGCTTCCTGCGCCTCAAAATGTCAAACTACACCATTCGTGGTGGTAGAGAGAAAGAGCGAGTGTGAGGGAGGGTGGAGGTGAGAGAGAATGTGTACGAGGGGTTGGAGTGAGAGAGCGTATGTGTGAGGGATGGGGGAGAAGAGAGAATGTGTGCAACAGGTGGGGGCGAAGAGAACATGTGTGCGAGGGAGAAGAGGGAGTGTGTGCAAGGGGTGGGGAGGAAGAGAGAATGTGTGCGATGCATGGGGAGGAAGAGAGTGGGAGGGGTGGGGGGCAGAGAGAGTGCGCGTGAAGTGTGGGGGGGAGAGGGAGTGTGTATGAGGGGTGAGGAGGAAGAGAGAGTGTCTGCAAGGGGTAGGGGGTATAGACAGTGTGTATGAGGGGTGTGGAGGAAGAGAGAGCGTACATGAGGGTTGGGGAGTGAAGAGTAATAAGATACTGCACCAGGTCCCAGATTTTGTTAGAATACCTGACAAGAACCCTAAACAATTTTAATTTGGAAACTTGTGAGGAAAGGTTACATCACCCCAAGAGTGATAACTCTGACCAATATGTATCTTTTATGTTAAAACAAACTTTAATTTAAAGTTAATCACATTAACATCAAAGAAATAGCTTTACAATTAATGGTTGAAGAGATCTTAAATAAAAGGAAAACTTGAACATACTATCTACACCTGCTGCTAATTCCAATTAAACAACCCAATATAGTTCAAATGGCACTTATAAATAAAGTTAACAAAACAGGTTACTTTCTTATCTGTGCCAACAAGTGCAGACCCTTCTGTCTTACAGCCGCTTCTCAACCTAACACATTTGGAAAAATGGTAAACTACCGGCCGATTTGACTCTCCCATTAATTACATCATCTATATCTCATTAAGATATCCCATCACCTGTTCAGCTAGGACTAAATACAAACCCTCATAAATTATCTACCTTTTGTCATTTTTGCTCCTTTGTTACAGCGAGGTTTGTACAGCATTTTAGTGAGGTTAAAACTCAAAACCTTAAAACACGAGACAGGCAATCCTGTGGTCTCATGGTAGCCCTGCTTAAGTTGCAAGTGGAAGACAAAGGGACACAGAGTTCAAACGCCCGCTACACTTAAAACCCAATATGATAACCTGAGCCGACCCGGACAAAATTATGCCAGTCATAGTATACAGTGGGCATATGCATTCTGCTCACGAATGTATTTCCTTCGCGGGGCGGGGAGTGGTGGTTGGGGGAGGCGCCATTGGTGGTGGATTTTAAAAGGCACAATTAAAAATTATATTAGGGAATTAATCTTCAACCGATTGGATTGACTTCCCAATAGAGTAGATTTTCATGACCAGGAATATTTTTATACACTAGGTGGCAGTCCAATCCACAAATGAATCCGAATGAAAGAAGTGCTGGTGAAAGTTATAGTGGTCAGGTCTGTAATTAACTGATACAAATCTTAAACCAAAGCACTTGGACAAATAATCAGACAAAAATTGTTACTGAAAACAAACATAACTAAAGAAAAGGGTCACTTTCTGATAGTCTCCTCAGGCACAGCTGGTTCATCTTTAAATGCTGACTTCCTACCCAGCCCAGAATGTCCTTATTTGAGTAGCTTGTTTTACATGTGTTAGCAAGTGTGCAGTTCACTCCCAGAGAATTGCAGGAAATTGTGCACGCTCTATCGTTAAAAATATATTCCATATTAAAGTGAATTTCTCTGTTATTTTTGAGAAGGGCTCCTCATTGGCACCTTAAGGTTCAGCTGGATGTTGATTGTGTGCAGCAGAATCGGGAGAGTGGCAGTAAGATCAACCTCTGGGCCAATTTCTGACTGACAAAGTGTCTGCCCCACACTGCTAGCAACAGTGGACAGAAAAGTTATCTCAGTGACTGCTCTTCCATCATTCCTTGGTCTGGATTTTGCGGTTGCAACAATGGCAAAACTATCAGCATTCGCCATCATGATTCTGTGAAACGGACAGGCACAGATGCAGTTAAGTGTGGAAATCCAGAGGTTGCTGTGCCTCGGTTCCTGTTCCTCCACAGAGTGTGCTGTTGAAGTCCCTGCAGATGACAATCTTTAGAAATCATTTGAGCTGACATGATCTTCCTTTTTTAAGTTAGAATATTGCTGTTTAAAAAACATTTGAAAAGGTTCCACCTTGTTGAGGAATAGATAAATAGGGTTTTAATGGTATGCTAATTACTGCTGAACAAACTCACTGCCCTGGAAATCAAATTTTGTATTTGTGGGATGTCAATTTTCTACATTGCAATAGAAATTCCATTGATTTTTAAAAAAATACATATTTTATTCAAGATTTTTGGCCAAACATAACAGTACGTGGTGTTTCTTTTACACAACAATAAAGCAATATAAATAACAGTGGCCAGTTTTAAACAAATAAATAAATAATATAAAAACAAAAACAAAAACAAAACTGAATGGCAACTGCCTTATCCAAAATAAATAGTTTCCAAAAATACAATCCAACAATCCAATATACAGTTACCTATAACAAATACCTATACATATACAATAACATTCCTGAGAGTCCGACCGATTCCTCCCCCCCCCCTTCCCCCCTCCTTCCCCCCCCCCCCCCTCTCCCCTGGGTTGCTGCTGTTGTCTACTTCTTCTCCATTCCCTCTATCTTTCTGTGAGGTAATCGACGAACGGTTGCCACCGCCTGGTGAACCCCTGAGCCGAACCCCTTAACACAAACTTAATCCGTTCTAACTTTATAAACCCTGCCATGTCGTTTATCCAGGTCTCCACACCCGGGGGTTTGGCTTCCTTCCACATTAACAATATCCTGCGCCGGGCTACTAGGGATGCAAAGGCCAACACGTCAGCCTCTCTCGCCTCCTGCACTCCCGGCTCTTCTGCAACCCCAAATATAGCCAACCCCCAGCTTGGTTCGACCCGGACCCCCACCACCTTCGAAAGCACCTTTGCCACCCCCACCCAGAACCCCTGTAGTGCAGGGCATGACCAGAACATGTGGGTGTGATTCGCTGGGCCTCTCGAGCATCTCGCACACCTATCCTCTACCCCCCAAAATTTACTAAGCCGTGCTCCAGTCATATGCGCCCTGTGTAACACCTTAAATTGTATCAGGCTTAGCCTGGCACACGAGGACGATGAGTTTACCCTACGTAGGGCATCAGCCCACAGCCCTTCCTCAATCTCCTCCCCCAGTTCTTCTTCCCATTTCCCTTTCAGGTCATCTACCATGATCTCCCCTTCGTCCCTCATTTCCCTGTATATGTCCGACACCTTACCATCCCCCACCCATGTCTCTGAGATCACTCTATCCTGCACCTCCTGCGTCGGGAGCTGCGGGAATTCCCTCACCTGTTGCCTCGCAAAAGCCCTCAATTGCATATACCGAAATGCATTCCCTTGGGGCAACCCATATTTTTCCGTCAGTGCTCCCAGACTTGCAAACGTCCCATCTACAAACAGATCTCTTAGTTGTACTACCCCAGCTCTTTGCCATGCTCCAAATCCCCCATCCATTCTACCCGGAACGAACCTATGATTGTTTCTTATCGGGGACCGCACCGAAGCTCCCTTCCTTCCCCTATGCCGTCTCCACTGCCCCCAAATTTTCAATGTAGCCACCACCACTGGGCTTGTGGTGTATTTCTTTGGTGAGAACGGCAACGGTGCCGTCACCATTGCTTGTAGGCTAGTCCCCCTGCAGGACGCCCTCTCCAATCTCTTCCACGCCGCTCCCTCCCCTTCTCCCATCCACTTACACACCATTGAAACATTGGCGGCCCAGTAGTACTCACTTAGGCTCGGTAGTGCCAGCCCCCCCCTGTCCCTACTACGCTGCAAGAATCCCCTCCTCACTCTCGGGGTCTTCCCAGCCCACACAAAACTCATAATACTCTTCTCGATTCTTTTGAAAAAGGCCTTCGTAATCACCACCGTGAGGCACTGAAACACAAAAAGGAATCTCGGGAGGACCACCATTTTAACCGCCTGCACCCTACCTGCCAATGACAGGGACACCATGTCCCATCTCTGAAAGTCCTCCTCCATCTGTTCCACCAACCGCGTTAAATTAAGCCTGTGTAATGTACCCCAATTCTTGGCTATCTGGATCCCCAAGTACCGGAAGTCCCTTGTTACCTTCCTCAACGGTAAATCCTCTATCTCTCTGCTCTGCTCCCCTGGATGCACCACAAACAACTCACTTTTCCCCATGTTCAGTTTATACCCTGAAAAATCCCCAAACTCCCCAAGTATCCGCATTATCTCTGGCATCCCCTCCGCCGGGTCCGCCACATATAGCAACAAATCATCCGCGTACAGAGATACCCGGTGTTCTTCTCCCCCCCTGAATACTCCCCTCCACTTCCTGGAACCCCTCAATGCTATGGCCAGGGGTTCAATCGCCAGTGCAAACAATAACGGGGACAGAGGACATCCCTGCCTCATCCCTCTATGGAGCCGAAAATAGTCAGACCCCCGTCCATTCATGACCATGCTCGCCACTGGGGCCCTAAACAGCAACTGTACCCACCCATCCCCAAAGCCAAATCTCCTCAGCACCTCCCACAAATAATCCCACTCCACTCTATCAAATGCTTTCTCGGCATCCATCGCCACCACTATCTTCGCTTCCCCCTCTGGTGGGGGCATCATCATTACCCCTAGCAGCCTCCGTATATTTGTATTCAGCTGTCTCCCCTTCACAAACCCAGTTTGGTCCTCATGAACCACCCCCGGGACACAATCCTCTATCCTCATTGCCATTACCTTGGCCAGAATCTTAGCGTCCATATTCAGGAGGGAAATGGGCCTGTAGGACCCGCATTGCAGCGGGTCTTTTTCCTTCTTTAGGAGGAGCAATATCGTTGT
Organism: Scyliorhinus torazame; assembly: GCF_047496885.1. Taxonomy (NCBI): domain Eukaryota; kingdom Metazoa; phylum Chordata; class Chondrichthyes; order Carcharhiniformes; family Scyliorhinidae; genus Scyliorhinus; species Scyliorhinus torazame. The sequence goes on from NC_092722.1 coordinate 121,959,279, forward strand.
CTCTGACATAGTCGGGGGCAGCTGCCCCCTTTCCCTCGCCTCATTAAAGGTTCTCATCAGTAGCGGGGCCAGCAAGTCCATATATTTCCTATAGAATTCAACTGGGAATCTGTCTGGTCCCGGGGCCTTCCCCGCCTGCATGCTCCCAATCCCTTTCACTACTTCCTCCGTCTCAATCTGTCCCAGTCCCACCCTCTCCTGCTCCTCCACCTTAGGAAATTCCAACTGATCCAGAAAGCACATCATTCTCTCCTTCCCATCCGGGGGCTGAGCTTCATATAATCTTTCGTAAAATGCCTTGAACACTCCATTCACTCTCTCCGCTTCCCGCTCCGTCTCTCCCTCCTCATCTCTCACCCCCCCCTATCTCCCTCGCTGCTCCCCTTTTCCTCAGTTGGTGGGCCAGCAACCTGCTCGCCTTCTCCCCGTATTCGTACTGTACACCCTGTGCCTTCCTCCATTGTGCCTCTGCATTACCCGTAGTCAACAAGTCAAATTCTACATGTAGCCTTTGCCTTTCCCTGTACAGTCCCTCCTCCGGTGCCTCCGCATATTGTCTGTCCACCCTCAGAAGTTCTTTCAACAACCATTCCCTTTCCCTACCCTCCTGCTTTCCTTTATGTGCCCTAATAGATATCAGCTCCCCTCTAACCACTGCCTTCAGCGCCTCCCAGACCACTCCCACCTGTACCTCCCCATTATCATTGAGTTCCAAGTACCTTTCAATACACCCCCTCACCCTTAAACACCCCCCCTCATCCGCCAATAATCCCATGTCCATTCTCCAGGGTGGACGCTGTTGTTTTTCTTCCCCTATCTTCAGGTCCACCCAATGTGGAGCATGATCCGAAATGGCTATAGCCTTGTACTCCGTCCCCGTCACCTTTGGGATCAGTGCCCTTCCCAAAACAAAAACATCTATTCGTGAATAAACTTTGTGGATATAGGAGAAAAACGAAAACTCCTTACTCCTAGGTCTACTAAATCTCCAGGGGTCTACTCCTCCCATCTGCTCCATAAAGTCCTTAAGCACCCTAGCTGCAGCCGGCCTCCTTCCGGTCCTGGACCTCGATCTGTCCAGCCCTGGGTCCAGCACCGTATTAAAATCTCCACCCATTACCAACTTCCCCACTTCTAGGTCCGGGATTCGTCCTAACATATGCCTCATAAAGTTGGCATCATCCCAGTTCGGGGCATACACGTTCACTAATACCACCGCCTCCCCTTGCAATTTGCCACTCACCATCACGTATGTGCCCCCACTATCCGCCACTATAGTCTTTGCCTCAAACATTACCCGCTTCCCCACTAGTATGGCCACCCCCCTGTTTTTTGCGTCTAGCCCCGAATGAAACACCTGCCCCACCCATCCTTTGCGTAGTCTGACCTGGTCTATCAGCTTCAGATGCGTCTCCTGAAGCATAACCACATCTGCCTTAAGTTTCTTTAGGTGTGCGAGTACCCGTGCACTCTTAATCGGCCCGTTCAGCCCTCTCACATTCCACGTGATCAACCGGGTTGGGGGGCTCTTTACCCCCCCCCCTTGACGACTAGCCATCTCCTTTTTCAATCCAGCTCCTCACCCGGTTCCCACGTAGCCGTATCTCCCCCAAGCGGCGCCCCCCCCGCCCCGACCACCCCCCCCCCCATACCAGCTCCCCCTTCTCCCCAGCAGCAGCAACCCAGTTAACTCCCCCCCGCTAGATCCCAAACTAGCGTAATTGCACCCCCCATGTTGCTCCCAAAAGTCAGCAAACTCTGGCCGACCTCGGCTTCCCCCCGTGACCTCAGCTCACACTGTGCGAGGCCCCCTCCTTCCTGCTTCCCTGTTCCCGCCGTGATTACCATAGCGCGGGAACAAAGCCCACGCTTCCCTTTTGGCCCCGCCCTCAATGGCCGGCGCCGTCAGCTCCTCATCCTCCCTCCCCCCCTCCCCCACGACATGGGGAAGAGAGAAAAGTTACAGGGTCGCAGGATTAACAACTTGGGAAGTCATCTCTTCCCTCTTTTCCCCCCCTTCATCTCACATATTCACCCCCCCACTTTGTCCCAAACGTTCTTTTTCTGGCCCGCTCACTCCAGTTTCTCCTCGACAATGAATGTCCACGCCTCATCTGCCGTTTCGAAGTAGTGGTGTTTCCCTTGATGTGTGACCCACAGTCTTGCCGGTTGCAGCATTCCAAATTTAATCTTCCATTTGTGCAGCACCGCCTTGGCCCGATTAAAGCTTGCCCTCCTTCTCGCCACCTCCGCACTCCAATCTTGATATACGCGGATCACCGCGTTCCCCCACCTACTGCTCCGAGTTTTCTTTGCCCATCTGAGGACCATCTCTCTGTCCTTATATCGGAGAAATCTCACCACTATAGCTCGAGGAATTTCTCCAGCCCTCGGTCTTCGCGCCATAACTCGATAGGCTCCCTCCACCTCCAGCGGACCCGTCGGGGCCTCCGATCCCATTAACGAGTGCAGCATCGTGCTCACATATGCCCCGACATCCGCCCCTTCTACACCTTCGGGAAGACCAAGAATCCTTAAATTCTTCCTCCTCGCATTATTCTCCAGCACCTCCAGCCTTTCCACACACCTTTTGTGTTGTGCCTCGTGCATCTCCGTTTTCACCACCAGGCCCTGTATGTCGTCCTCATTCTCAGCAGCCTTTGCCTTCACGACCCGAAGCTCCTGTTCCTTGGTCTTTTGCTCCTCCTTTAGCCCCTCAATCGCTTGTAATATCGGGGCCAACAGCTCCTTCTTCATCTCCTTTTTGAGTTCTTCCACGCAACGCCGCAGGAACTCTTGTTGGTCAGGGCCCCATATTAAACTGCCTCCTTCCGACGCCATCTTGCTTTGTGCCTGCCTTCCTGGCCGCTGCTCTAGAGGATCCACCGCAATCCGGCCACTTTCCTCTCTTTTTTCCATCCGTGTCCAGGGGGGATTCCCTTCTGGATTACCGCACAGTGTTTTTTGCCGTTAAAATTGCCGTTGGGGCTCCTATCAAGAGCCCAAAAGTCCGTTCCACCGGGAGCTGCCGAAACGTGCGACTTAGCTGGTCATCGCCGCACCCGGAAGTCCAAAATTCCATTGATTTTTAATCTGATAAAAATATTATCATTTTAAAGCTTGTTTATGATATTTCAGGTCTAGCTTATTCGCACGTGTGTCCCAAGTTTTATTTTGCTGTGGGAAGTTTATAAAAGATGAAGGGTAATATTGCGATTGTAATTTACTTCCTGGTTTGCTGTCTATGGGAATTTTTCAACGTGATTGGCCATTTACATTCATGATGGCAGCTCTGTTGCCGGACAGCTGGAAATCCCCTTGAGTTGGCACCCACATTGAACTACTACTGGGAAGGGTGAAATAAATGTGAAACGGGGTGCTAGACACCTTTCTTTGTGGTCAGTTGCAATGCTATCACTTTGCCACAGAGTGCAAAATCTGAACATGTAACAGTTCTGAGAAAGACAATAATGTGCTCTACCTTTTGTGGCTTTCTTTCTCACTAAAGAAAGCAGATATGTTTACTGCTTGTGATTCATTGAAAAAGAATCACTGCTCACGAGAGAGAGCCTGTGAGATAAAGTCACAGTAAAAGCAACAAAGCACACCACACAGCCCACAGATGGATTTAAATAACTGAAAGATTCTGGTTGATGTGAGGAAAAGATTAAAATTCATTGAAGGCAAACATTTTCTCAGCTTTTTCCCCTTTAACAGTGGTGATGTCACAGACTGGGGCAGAATTCTGCAGGTGTGAGCTGTCTGTCAGGCCATTATTCCAGAAGAGGGGGCCAATTTAGTTCAATTGGCTGGATAGCTGTTCCATGACGCAGAGCCAACAGCGTGATTTCAATTCCTGTACAGGCTGAGGTTATTCATGAAGGCCCTGCCTTCTCAACCTTTTCCCTCGCCCGAGGTGAGGTGAAGCTCAGGTTTAATCACCACCAGTCAGCTCACCCACTCAAAGGAAAAAGCAGCCTATGGTCAACTGGGATTATGGCAACTTTATTATTCCAGGGGAGAGGGCAGCACGGTGGCCTAGTGGTTAGCACAGCTGCCTCACAGCGCTGAGGTCCCAGGTTCGATCCCGGCTCTGGGTCACTGTCGGGCGGAGTTAGCACATTCTCCCCATGTCTGCGTGGGTTTCGCCCCCACAACCCAAAAATGTGCAGAGTAGGTGGAATATCCCACTAAATTGCCCCTTAATTGGAAAAAATAATTGGGTAATCTAAATTAAAAAAAAAAAATTATTCCAGGGGAGAAAAGATTTGCATTAATCTAATGCTTTTCACAACCTCACAAAGTCTTACCAATTCAAGCAATTAAGTTCTTATGAAGTCTAATCACAATTGAAAAATGCAAAATTTATTGAGCGGAGGCTGGAGCCGCAGGGCCGTGCGATCCATAACATGGAGGAGGCGGTGGGGGAACAAGAGGAGCAGTTGGTCTCATTGGTGGTGGAGGTGGGAGTGATGCGGGAGAGCCAGAAGAGGCTGAGGGAAAAGGTGGAGGATCTGGAGAACCACTCCAGGAGGTAAAATGCAAGGATTGTCGGGATTGAAGGTGCGGTGTAGCCATCTGGGATGGCCACTTCCAGTATACAAAATGGACACTCACAGAGCCTATAGGGAAAAATGGACAAGACAAAGCAACAAGCAGGCACAGAGTCTGAATGTGTATTTGGGAGGCAGTCTGCAGACGGAACCAAAACTCTGGGTCGATTTACATATTGATGGCCCATGTCCAAGGAACAAAGGACTAATGCTCAGGTAGCCGATACTGTCTCAGACATTCCGGCACCACTACCCCAACCAGAAGACACAAACAAAGCAAGGCCACTGGCCACTTAGGACACGCCCAGCCATCAAGGCACCCTCCCCTTTATTGGCTTAGATCGATGACAATGATCAAGAAGCTGCCCAATTAATTGGGACCAAGTTTAAGGCCGGCCTAAAAATGCGCGAAGCCCTTCCAAGTATAAGAAGGACCCCCCGCGAAAGGTTCGCTCTCTTGGATTTGGCTCTCAAGCGGTGAGACCCTTCCACTAGCACCACCAGAAGCAGGTAAGTTCAAGTTCAATGCTCGCTACCAGACGGACGACCTTAGCTGTACTCCTGTTACCTCTTCGAACCCAACAGGCCCAGATCCGAACAACGGCCATTGTTCCTCTGACCTAAGTGGGCACCCGAAGTTAAGTATAGGTGTTAGTGATAGATATAGTTTAGCCTGTAGTGTTATTGTGCATGAGTAAATCATACTGTGTGTAAATAAAGTAGTATTGACTTTGAACTAACCAACTGGTGCATTGGCTCTTTGATCGGTATTTGGTTAAAACCTTGTGGCGGTATCGAGAGATACCTGGTGACTCTGAAGGCATACTCATAATTAGGATTAAGACAGGCGACCTTATTAATAGCCATATTTATAGCAAGTAAACAGAGCAACATTACTTGCAACTTCTGACGGGATTCGACCTAGAAGTATCTTTGTCACTCCGAGAGAACCCAAATTTGATTTAGAAATCGAATTGGAAAAAGTAAAAACCTCAAGCGTAAGACCAATATCGATCAAACCTCCAAGATTCGGAAGTGTGTTATTTTCATGAGTGCTAACAAGGGATATAGATTTTGTTGCGTAAATCTGTTGGGAGTTTTGTAGACCGGAAAATAGCTTAAGCTGTACCCGTGTTTGCATCCCCGCTTTATTCCCCCCGTTCCAAATTTACAGTAGAAACCCAGAGATAACAGTAGAGATGGCAATGAAGGCAATGGGATGCCTCATGAACCCTCAGGAATTCGAGGTCGCAGCGACCAATAGAGCAGGGCAGTGTCCCATATGGGAAGAGGAAATTCGGAAGTATCTAAAAGGGAAAGGATGGCCCCTTTGGAACAAATTTTGTGCAAATGACGAAACATGTCCCAGGAGCATAGGACATACTTGGTGGGAGAACCTGACCAAGATTCATAAGAAAAGCTTAGGAAAAGCTTGTAAGCCGATGGCAATCATGTCCTGCTTGGCACAATTGCGAGGCACAGAGGAGATCGTGAAGACGCTCCGCAGAGAGATTCAGGACAGAGAGAAAAGTAGTGAGGAAGACGTTAGCGAATGCAAAAAAGTTAACAGGCAACTTTGAGAGCAGTTAGCGGCGAAGGACAAGGAGATGGCTGATGTCAAACGGGCACACCAATCTTGTCTCGCTCACCTAAGCAGCTTTCAACACGCGGTATTGGTACGAGAAGAGACAGAACACCAAGTCGAGCAATTAAAGAAACAATGTAACGATTTAAAAGCGGCCCTACGAGCACTCCATAGTTCCACGACGGAACAAAGGCAGTGTTCAGTGGACCGCGCCAAATGCCGAAAGCAAATTGCAGACCTGCAATCCCTGCTTTCTGTACAAAATGGTTTCCAGAATACATTTGGACCCCAGTTAGATCAGGAAAATGGCCCCAATTGGCAGGAGTTAAATGAAACTGCGCATTGATATGTACATGGAACATGTACTCAGGATAAAACTCAGAAAAGAAAAGCACCCCCACCCCTGACCGCACAGGCAGAGCATAATCCCATGAACCCTGTCACCACACAGCGCAGGGCCACCACAAACAGAGACCCCGATTTTCTGTACACCACCCAATTAACCATCACCCAATTAAGGGACGCGTGCGATAAGATAACACCGTTCCTACCCACATCGGACCCACACCATTATTTTGCAAAGGTTAAACAACAGGCGACCATGTACGGCCTGGATGAAAAAGAGCAAGTGAAGCTCACAGTTTTGAGCCTCGACCCCCTCAGTCATGGCAGCCCTTCCCGACCCACAAAATGTAGGAGGAGGCAAGAAATACATGCAGCGATCCTAGATGCGATCGGCTACAATAAGGGAGATCCCCTAGAAGGCCTCAATAAATGTAGGCAGAAAAAGACCGAGTACCCAACAGCGTTTGCTGAACGCCTTTGGACTCATTTCACAGCAGTATTTGGAAAGTTAGCCCGCGCCCATTTGGCACCAGAGAATATGGCCAAATGGACTTGAATCCTAGTCTCTCACGCGACCGAAGCAGGACAGAGCTTGCGCCAATTACGACCCCTCAGACGATAGCCACAATGAGAAATGGGTACTAAAGAGATTATCCCGAGCTTGGGAACAGTTCCTTCAGGGAAAGTCACAATACGAAAAAGCAGATGAAGAGCAGGCAGATGCTAACATGCATCCAGTCAGGACACATCAGAACCCCGCATGGGTAAGCAAGGGAAGAAACAGCCCACAGCAGCCTAAATCCCACGAGTGCTACAATTGCGGACAGTTAGGACATTACGCCCGAGAGTGCAATGCCCCCCAGAAACAGCAGCGAAACGAGCAGGTAAATACCCTGAATAAGAATAGAGCCAAGCCCATTTATAGTGTTAGCGCCCATTCTGAGAACGCAGATATGAACGGCACCGATTGACGATATTCGGACTCCCCAACTTGGGTCTGCGACACCCTTTGGGACAAGTCCGGAAGGCTGGTAGTAGCAGGCACAGTCCGGGGACACCCCGTAGAATTTCTTTGGGACACAGGAGGGTCCCGTAGCACGCTAAATTCCTCCACAATGTTCCAACGGGATACATGGCCCACCACAGATACCATTACCCTCAGCGATTTCACAGGACACTTGCAGCAGGGACATATTACAGCTCCTGTAGCGATTCAGATAGAATACATTAAAACCTAACACCCTGTTGTTTTAGTAGATCTACCCCAGACAGCCGAACACATTTTGGGGATAGACTTTATGAGCTCCCATAATCATTCGTTCGACCCCGTAAATAAATGTGTGTGGAGAATGGCAAAGGCAGCACGAGCCCCCGCCATGCTCACAGTTGGAGACTACGCACACAGGATTATCGCAGTAGGAGACTTCTGGTTTGATCCACGAACCATTATTCAGGACAAAGACGATAGAGACGTGCTACAGAGACACAAAGCTTCTTTTGCCCAGCACAAGCACGAATGTGGCAAGGTAGCAAGTTTAGTCAACATTACAGGACCCGACCCCAAACCCCCAAAACAGTACGGTTTTCCCCAACAAGCAGAGGGAGAAATAGCAAATGTCATCCAAAGTTTACTTGACAAGGCGTACTCCGTTCAGTAGCCTCAATGAACAATGCCCCAATTTGGCCCGTCAGGAAACCCGATGGCTCATGGCGATTGAACATTGATTACAGGAAACTAAACAAAGTGACACCATTAGCAGTCCTCACCGTAGCCATGAGTCCCCAGACAATGTTAAAACAGAGATCCCAGTCAAAATTCTTCTCGGTTTTGGACATCAGCAACGGCTTTTGGTCCATTCCATTGGATAAAGCGTGCCAATACAAATTTGCTTTCACCTTCCAGGGACAGCAATACACGTGGACATGCCTACCACAAGGCTTCCACAACTCCCCCTCCATTTTCCACTGAAGCTGGCGAATGGATTAGCTAAATTTTCCCGACCCGATTGCCTTGTCCAGTATGTAGACGACTTGCTTTTACAGACGGACACTAAGGGAGGGCACATTTCGCTTCTCACCGAATTATTAGGACTCCTTCACGAAATTGGATGAAGGTAAATGCCAAAGAGGCCCAGATTCTCAGAGAAAAAGTAATTTATTTAGGCACAGGCAAACGCGAAATCGAGCAGAAATGCTTTGACTCCATTGTCAAATTACCCTTGCCCCTTAATGTCACAGCCCTCCGGTGATTTCTAGGACAGGTTGGCTACTGCAGGAACAACATCGGCGGTTTTGCCACAAAGGCAGCCCCTCTTTCCGAACTCCTGAAAAAGCAAGCCCCATGGGAATGGCTTCCACAGCACACGGATGCCGTGGATGCATTAAAACGAGCCCTCAGCACAGCTCCCGCATTACAGGTCCCAGATTCACTCTCCCCATATGCAATTGAGGTTGCAACCACCGACCAAACTCTTTCGGCCGTGCTCCTCCGGGAAAGACACGATTGTTTAGGCCCTGTAGCATACGCTTCACAAGTTCTCGATCCAGTAGAGCAAGGACTTTCTGCGTGCGAAAGGCACTTGCTCGCAGTTTTTTGGGCTGTTCAGTACTTTGCGTACATAACAGGACTCAACCCCATCACCATTTTAACAGAGCACACCCCAACCCAACTTCTATTAGACAATAGATTAAGGACAGCACAGTCAGCCAAATTTGCGCCGCACGATGGACCCTACTCTTACAAGGATGGGACATTACAGTTAAAAGGACTAAGACACACACTTTTCTAGCAGATAATTTACAGTACGCAGGCACCCCACATGAGTGTGAGATCATCACCACCAGGCACAATACAGGACCCTTTCCAACCAAATCAGCACCCCCGAAACCAGGTACTACAACCCAGAGACCCTAGCCCATAGACACAGACACACCTCTTAAGATTTATGTGGATGGCTCCTCCACAATTTTAAATGGCAAACAAATCACTGGTTGTGGCATTTATGTAGAGGACGCGCAGGGACGCGCGTTAGAGGAGATATTATTGAAATTGCCTGGACATCTAGGTTCGCAGGCAGCAGAATTAGCAGCCGTAGCATCCATTGTAGAGCACCACGACTCGTTCCCGACCCCAGCCGACATATACTCCGACAGCCTATATGTCTGCAATAGTTTAACGGAATTCCTACCCCTGTGGGAATCTAGAGGTTTTGTTTCCGCGGATGAAAAACCCCTACCCTCAGCCCCATTAGTCCAGCATATCCTCAGGACAGCTAAAGATCGCAAATACATTATCATTAAAGTCCGTAGCCACCATCGTTCTTCCCCCCCTGGTAACGTTAAGGCATACGCCCTAGCAAAGGCAGGTTCCAGACATGGTCACTTTTGGAATCCCCCCGAGAGTGCCCCACTACACGCGGTCCAGGTCTCACAGACCAATATCCAAGATTTAGCTCAAGCCCAAAAGGAAGACGAAAAGCTCAGGGAAGTTTTAAAAGGTAACTTCCCCAGCCCCCTACGATAAGTACAGAAACACTTTAACGACACACAACGGCATAATTTTAAAGGATGGTATTTATGTGGTCCCCACCCAAGACAGAAACCAAATTATTTGCCAATTCCATGACAACCATGGACACCAAGGGATAGAAGCAACCCTTGCCCATCTCAGACCTCTCCGCTGGTGGCCCGATTTGAAATCCAATGTAACGCATTACATTGAAAATTGATTAATCTGCGCCCAGAACAATCCAGACAGATATGCGAGGAAAGGTCAGCTCAGTTACACCCGCCCTGTTAATGGCCCCTGGACGAATTTGCAGATTGATTACATAGGACCCCTACCCCCTGCAAGAATGGTTTTAAGTATGTGTTGGTAGTAATCGACACCTTCACAAAATTGGTGGAAGCTTTTCCATCTCGAACTAACACGGCTAAAACGACAGCCAAGGCCCTAACGCAGCACATCTTCACAAGTTGGGGACTTCCCCGCAGTATAGAGTCAGACCAACGCTCACATTTCACAGAACGGGTCATGAAAAATGTCCTCACAATTTTCGGCATCCGACAAAAATTCCATATTGCTTATCCCCCCCCCAATCAAGCGGAATCGTAGAGAGAATGAATAGAACCCTCAAGGCAACCCTCAGGAAAATGGTGCAGCAGCACAGCACCACATGGGACACAGTTCTCCCCTTTGCAATAATCTTCATAAGGAACACGGTATCCACTTCGACAGGATACACCCCCCACACCCTTATGACCAGACGACCCATGAAGGAAACCGAATACTTGTTAGGGCTTGATTTGGCCAGCCCCACAGTCACCGCCCTCACCTATGAGAAAGCAGTACAGCAGATTCTTGATAATGTTAAAGCAGCCCAGCTCGCCGCAGCTGTTAGGCTTGGTACACGAAAGAAGCAAAGTAAAGTATGTTTTGACAAAACAGTACACGCCACGGAATTTTCAGTCGGACAGCAGGTCATACTCTCCCTATACAACCCCAGTTCATTTCTTTCCCCCAAATTCGCAGGACCCTACTCCTTCATTTCTGATGAAGTCAGCCCCTCTGTTTATAAGATCACTTATCCTAATGGCAAGTCAGGATGGTTTCACAATAAACCAGCTTATGGCACACAGAGCAACCACTCACACCACATCTCACTTGCAGCAGCAGATGACCACGCCCCGCCCATGGACGACCTATTCCTACCCTCCCCCAACCAATCCAGCCCATCCTCGTACACCACTTCGACTCCACCCCCAGAGGCACGACTCCGCCTCTCCCTTCATTCGACCAGCACTGACACCGACAGCGACAGCGATAGCGATAGCACTGAAACATTAGACCCATGGAACCGCCACACGATTTCAATTCTGCACCAGGCCCCACTCCCAGCGACTCCGAACAGGATTCGTTCGACCCCTTTGAAACCACTTATATAAAAGCCCCTGAACTGGACCCACTGCCCAACGACTATGGATTGCCCCCTACCACCTCCAACCTAGACACTAAACATTGGCACCGCGGCAATTCCTACAGACTCATCCGTAACGATGAGATGGACCCCACATCGCCCCAAGCAGCCTTGGCACATCTACTCCAGTCACGAGTGATGACTCAGAATCTGACTCCCACCAGACGAGCCCCTTTGCGACTCTTTTCGCTATAGAGCAATGAGGTGTCCAGATGATGGTAACAAGGAACCAATGGAGATTTACGGTGTCCTTCTTTCTGATGGAGCCTGCTCGATTTTGTTATTTTAGTTTGTAAATTTTAAATGTTGAATGTTTGTTTGTGTATGACCCTCTGATAAAGTTTATTCATGGCCCCACGCAAAATTTTGATGCAGTCATAACTACTCTTTTAATGCCAAATGGTAGTTAGAGGAACAAGTTTGTCGATAGACACCCAGTCATAACTTCTCTTCTGATTCGACGGCAATCATAAGAGGCAGTATCCACGATGAACACAAAATCTTTCCGTTCTTGTCCGGTCATCCAGGCAGTGGAGTAACGGCACTGATTCCCGCCCTGCCTGAGGACCCCCATCTGGTCAGCTACGCTTGGCTAGTGCACCTACGGCACTGGTCACCACCCTACCCGGGGATTCCACCCATTCGTGCCCTGCCGCGGCCCATACGCACCCCATTCAGAGCTTTTGGTTTGAAACTCTTTTAGTCTGTGGTTTAAAGAATAATCTTTGCCACAAGTTTTGTTTGTTTGTTTTACCTTAGGTCGCTATCCCACATGCTATTTACATCCTCAAACACTTGGATGAAACGCTTTGCTGCTGGACAGATACATTACCCACCCACTCAGCGCATCGATCACACAGGCTGTGAGACTGCTCGCACTGTGACAGTATTTTCTTTTTCCGATGTCTTGTCCCCAAAAATATTTGGTTTAAAAAAAAATGAAGGAGTCATTTATGGTGACAATTCTAATGGGCAATTGATAATAAAAGGACAGACAGACAAACATACGAGATCTTAAACAAGGTAATATCAGATATTATGCTTGTGTCCACAGGAAATCGAGAACAACAGAAGACAAAGGAAGACCAAGAAGGAAAAAGAGAACATGAAGACAGACATCATGATCTACATTTGGATCTTCGTGGGATCACTACAGTTGCGCACGGACACGACCCCCCTGACCCCTACCTCCAGGCCGTGAATGTTTCCCATCCCTGCCACACACCACACCCAGAGACAGACACTGATACACCATCCTGGTGCGACAACCTTATAAAATAGTATTCCCTTTCATACATCGTAGAAGCACTGTTAGTGATAGCAATACTCTGCAGTGTCATCCCGACACTGACACTTCGGAAAGGCGAAAGAAAGTCTCCCGCACTCCGGTATATACACTCAGACTCCTATTTTCAGACTCCAGCATACCCCCCACTCTCTCTAAGTAAATAAAGTGCATCGATTAATTTTTTTTGTTTGTTCTAATAAAAGAAAGATGTGAAATTCTGTACTTGACCACCAAGATACAGAAAAATGTAATGATGCTATTATGTAGTTTATACTGTTTGTAAATTCTTTTGATTGACTAAGGATAGTTTAGAGAAGGATAGTTAGAGGTTCCCGTGTTTTAAATGATAAAGAAATGTAATGCATGCTTGAATGTTACAGAACCCCTTCAGATTTTATAATAATGTGATGTACATAAAGCGATTTAGGTAAAGGTTCCAATCCATAGGACAGAGTAGAATAGAACCTGTCCTTGATTGCGGGTGCTCGGCTTAGGCAGAGAACAAAGAAGATTCAGTAATATGATCCTTCATGCTTCACGTTGAGGATCACAAGGAGGGAGTGTAGCCATCTGGGATGACCACTTCCAGTATACAAAATGGACACTCGCAGAGCCTATAGAGAAAAATGGACAATACAAAGCAACAAGCAGGCACAGAGCCTGAATGTATATTTGGAAGGCAGTCTGCAGACGGAACCGAGACTCTGGGTCGATTTACATATTGATGGCCCATGTCCGAGGAACAAAGGACTAATGCTCAGGTAGCCGATACTGTCTCAGACATTCCGGCACCACTACCCCAACCAGAAGAAACAAACAAAGGTAGGGAGCTTTGTGGCCGATCTGGGTGGGGTGGGGTGGTGGATGGGGAGATATGTTAATGGTTAGTGGAAAGGTGGAGGGGATGCCGGTGGTTCAGGTGAATGTTTATACCTTGAATTGGGCCGACGTGGATTTTATGTATGCGCTGTTGGAGTGGATTCCGGATTTGGACTCACATCTGCTGATTATGGGGGGTGATTTCAATCCAGTCATAGATCCAAATTTGAACCGGTCAAGTCCCAATCGTCAAGGGTGTTGTCAGTGGCCAGGGAGCTGAGCAGGTTTATGGAACGCATTGGCGGAGGGGGGGGGGGGGGCGGGGATTGGGGGGGGAGATTGCAGGCCAAGGGCGAAGGCATTTTCATACTTCTCCCATGTCCACTATGTGCAATGGTTCCTGGGTGGGTTGGAGTTTCCAAAGTGGAGGGGTGTCTAGTTCAGGGCTGGGGACCTCAATTGGGCTGAAGGAGGTGATGGATGGTATGGTGACGATGCAAGCAGGGAAGGCCCAGGGGCCGGACGGGATCCTGGTAGAGTTTTATAAGAATTTTTTGGCAGACCATGGGCCGCTCCTGGTGAGGGTGTACAATGAAGCGAGATAGAGGAGGGAATCCCACCCTACATTGTCACAGGCTTTCATCTCCCTGATTTTGAAGGAAAAGGGCCTGGAGCAGTGTGGGTCATACTGCCCGATATCATTATTGAATGTGGACGCCAAGTTATTGGTGAAGCTGTTGGCATCGCAAATTGAGGACTGTGTGCCGGAGGTGATAGGTGAGGATTGGGTTTTGAGAAGGGAAGGCAGTTGACGATGAATGTGACGAGGCTACTCAATGTAATTATGATGCCTTTGGAGGGTCAGGAGGCGGAGGTGTTGAAGGTAATGGATGTGAAGAAGGCATTTGATCGGGTTGAGTGGGTGTTGGAGGTGTTGGGGTGGTTCGGAATCAGGCAGCATTGAGTCCTTTTGTTGTCTAGGGCAGCGGTTGCAAGTGTGCGTACGAACTGAGTGAGCTCGGGCTACTTCTGGCTACATCGTGGGAAGAGGCAGGGATACCCGGTCTCCCTGTTGCTTTTCGCCTTAGCGATAGAACCACTGGCACTTAGGGAGTCGAGGGACTGGAGAGGGATTGAGCAGGGGGACGCCGAACACAGGGTCTCATTGTATGCGGATGACTTGTTATTATATATTTTGGCCCTGGCAGGCAGCATTTGAGGCATTATGGAGATTCTGGGGGAATTTGGCCAGTTTTCGGGATGTAAATTGAAAATGGGAAAGAGCGATGTGTTCCCGATGGCGGCCAGAGGGAAAGGAGACCAGGGGAGTTGCCATTTAGAGTGCTGGGGGCAAGTTTCAGGTATTTGGGTATCCAGGTGGCGCAGAGTTGGCACGGATGGTGGAGCAGATGAAGGTGGGGTTTAAGAGGTGGGATGTGCTGCCGCTGTCGCTGGCAGGGTGGGTGCCGATAGTGAAAATGACAGTGCTGCCGAGGTTTTTGTTTGTATTTCAGAACCTCCCAATCTTTGTTCCCAAGCTGTGTTTTAGGAAGGTCACTGGGCTGATCTCTGAAGTGAGGGCGGGGGCAGACCCCGTGGGTGCAGCGGGCTTTCTTGAATCGGGGGCGAGGGGGGAGCGGGTGAAAGGGCTGGTGTTGCCGAACAGGATGGACTATTATTGGGCGGTGAACATTGCTATGGTAAGGAAGTGGGCTGTGGGGGAGGGGTCAGTGTGGGGGCAGGTAGAGGCCGCATCGTGTAGGGTATGAGGACTTTGTTGTTGGCGCCTTTACTGTTCACGCCGGCCAGGTACTCTGCAAGTCCAGTGGTGGTGTCGGCCCTAATAGTGTGGGGACAGTGGAGGCAGCATTTGGGGCTGGAGGATGCCTCGGTGTGGGCACTGACCTGTAATAACCATAGGTTTGCGCCAGCGGGGCTGGATGCGAGGTACTAGGGGGTGGTGGCAGGCGGGCATTGAGCGTTTTGATGACTTGTTTATAGGCGGCAAATTTGCGGGGCTGGAGGACCTGGAGAAAGTGTATGAGTTGCCCGGGGGAATTTATTTATGTACCTGCAGGTTTGGGACTTTGTAAAGAGAGAGGTGCCGACCTTTACTGGGGTGCAGTCCCTGGGGTTGCAGGCCAAGGTGCTGTCGAAGAATGAAATAGGGGAGGGGACGGTGTTGGATATCTATAAGAAGTTGATGGACTGGGAGGGGGCCCTGGTGGGGACATTAAGCATAGACGGGAGGGGTGGTTGGGGCCGAGACAGGGGCGGAGGCCTTGCAGAGGGTGAATGCGTCCTCATCATGTGTGACGTTATACATCATACAGTTTAAAGTGGTGCATAGGGCTCATATGATGGTGGCAAAGATGAGTAGGTTCTTTGCAGAGGTAGAGGATAGGTGTGGGCGGTGCGCATGGTATCCGTGAATCACGTCCACATGTTCTGGGTGTGTCTGAGACTGAGGGGGTTCTAGCAGGGGTTCTCGGATGTGATGTCCGAGGTGCTGGGTGTGGAGGTGGTTCCGAGTCCAGAGGTGGCGACATTTGGGGTGTCGGAAGACCCGGGAGTCCAGGAGGTGAGAGAGGCTGATGTATTGGCCTTTGCTTCCCAGATAGCCTTGAGACAGATTTTGCTGGGGTGGTGGGACTCCGAGCCGCCGAAAGTGGGGGTGTGGGTGAGCTACCTGGCAGAATTCCTGAGGCTGGAGAAGGTCAAATTCACTCTGAGGGGGTCAGCAGACAGGTTCACCAGGAGGTGGAAGCCATTCATCGATTATTTTAAGGAGGATTGAGGAGTCAGCAAGGGGGCTGTTGGTGTGGGATTGGCCATGGTACCAGTTTGACCATTCAATGTCCTCTACAGCTATGTACGAATTTCGGCAAATACATTCATGAAATAATGAATCAACATAACATCCCGAGCAGCTGACTGTTTACTGAGGCCCTTTGAGCCTCTTTCTAAACTCTGATCTTCCATCCACAGCTGTGCACAGTTGCCAAAAGTTAACAATTTTCACTCTTCACTGTGAAGAGACAGGGAACAATAGAGGAGAACCAGGGAGGTGGGGGGGGGGGGGGGGGGGGGGAAGTCAGGGAAATGGTAGCTGGAAGGAGGGCACGGGAAACTATAACAAACTTGCCATCTACAGGAACAGAGAGCAAGGAGAATCCAGGGGAAAGGCGGGATGAACGGTTGAAGTGGAGGTGAGCGCGAGACGACAATGGCAGCGAAACCCGTCCGGGAAAAGCAAGTGACAACACCAACACCAGACCCATTCGAGTATTGCCCTCTGTAATTGACAATTGTACAGGTTGCTGCTGTTGAGCTGGTGCATAATACCTTACCAGTTACTTTATTTTTTATTATTACTTTTTTTTTGGTATGTCTGTGTGTGCCCTTCTCTTGTATATATATATATATATCTTATTCTGTGTACATAACGATAAATATACTTTGTTCAAAAACCCAATAAAAAACATGTATAAAAAAAAGTTAACAATTTTGGAGTTTGCTAGTTTACTCTGTATGTAAGTGTCCAGTATATCTAAACTTACAAATGGGGAAGCAATTTAAATCTGAATTGTTTGATTGTTTGTGTTCTATTTAAGGAAAGTTTATAATTACACTGATTTACAAAACCCTGCAGAAAAAAGAGGAATTGAGATTTGACAGGCCATAGATTTTTTTTTAAACTTCACAAAGAGGCAATAATTGGACCTCAAGATGGTTATTTCAAACTGCAAGCACACCTCTCATACCCCAATTGACAAACAATGAGGACAAGCCTGTGTGGAAACATAGAACATACAGTGCAGAAGGAGGCCATTCGGTCCCTCTTCAATGTTCTTAAATTTACTGTAAAAACCTTTATTGCCCTTGTATCAACATTTTGTTATCTTTTCAAAGAGAGACTTTAATATATATTTAATATAATTAACGTTGTTTCTAGTGTGTGTCCATAGTGCCACAATTCGAAGCATCACACCTTAAAGATATCTCTTGGGGCAAAGGTTGTACGATCTACGGTAAATATGAATCAATGGTGAACCACATCTGTTAGGGGAGCAGTGCTCTTGAGTTTCCTATTGCATGCCATTTGCTTCACTTGTTCCATTTGTTAGAGAAATGAAAAAAAATGCAGATGCTACAAATCTGAAATAAAAATTAATAATGCTGGAAATGCTCAGCAGGTCAGTCAGCATCTGCAGAGAGAGAGGGAGAGAAACAGTGTTCATGTTTCAGGTCAATGACCTCTTGTTAAGTCATTATCTTTCACATCAGGGAACTAATTTTCAGATGTGCTCCTTAATGCCCAAACCTTGTTCAAGCCAGGAGGTTAAAGTGAAAATGTGAAAGCCTAACGATTGTGAGCTGGAATTTCTCGGGCAGAGTGGGTTCTCGATACCCAGTCAGAGGACAGGCAACTCTGGAGCCTCAGCAGTCCCACGGGGAGAAGTGGGCATTGCTGAGGCGGGTTGGAGATTGTGCGGGCGTCTCTGAGGGAGTCTGGTGATCGTGCGGGCGTCTATGAGGCAGGCTGGTGATTGTGCGGACATCTCTGAGGGAGGCTGGTGATTGTGCGGGCATCTCTGAGGGAGGCTGGTGATTGTGCGGGCATCTCTGAGGCAGGCTGGTGATTGTGCGGGCGTCTCTGAGGCAGGCTGGTGATTGTGCGGGCGTCTCTGAGGGAGGTTGGAGATTGTGCGGACATCTCTGAGGGAGGTGGGAGATTGTGCGGACATCTCTGAGACAGGCTGGTGATTGTGCGGGCGTCTCTGAGGCAGGCTGGTGATTGTGCGGGCATCTCTGAGGCAGGCTGGTGATTGTGCGGGCGTCTCTGAGGGAGGCTGGTGATTGTGCGGGCGTCTCTGAGGGAGGCTGGTGAATGTGCGGGCGTCTCTGAGGCAGGCTGGTGATTGTGCGGGCAGCTCTGAGGGAGGCTGGTGATTGTGCGGGCGTCTCTGAGGCGGGTTGGAGATTGTGCGGGCGTCTCTGAGGCGGGTTGGAGATTGTGCGGGCGTCTCTGAGGCGGGTTGGAGATTGTGCGGGCGTCTCTGAGGGAGGCTGGTGATTGTGCGGGCGTCTCTGAGGGAGGCTGGTGATTGTGCGGGCGTCTCTGAGGGAGGCTGGTGATTGTGCGGGCGTCTCTGAGGGAGGCTGGTGATTGTGCGGGCGTCTCTGAGGCGGGTTGGAAATTGTGCGGGCATCTCTGAGGGAGGCTGGTGATTGTGCGGGCGTCTCTGAGGGAGGCTGGTGATTGTGCGGACATCTCTGAGGGAGGTTGGAGATTGTGCGGACATCTCTGAGGGAGGCTGGTGATTGTGCGGGCGTCTCTGAGGGAGGCTGGTGATTGTGCGGACATCTCTGAGGGAGGCTGGTGATTGTGCGGTCGTCTCTGAGGGAGGCTGGTGATTGTGCGGGCGTCTCTGAGGGAGGCTGGTGATTGTGCGGACATCTCTGAGGGAGGCTGGTGATTGTGCGGGCGTCTCTGAGGCAGGCTGGTGATTGTGCGGGCATCTCTGAGGGAGGCTGGTGATTGTGCGGGCGTCTCTGAGGCGGGTTGGAGATTGTGCGGGCGTCTCTGAGGCGGGTTGGAGATTGTGCGGGCGTCTCTGAGGCGGGTTGGAGATTGTGCGGGCGTCTCTGAGGGAGGCTGGTGATTGTGCGGGCATCTCTGAGGGAGGCTGGTGATTGTGCGGGCGTCTCTGAGGCGGGTTGGAGATTGTGCGGGCGTCTCTGAGGCGGGTTGGAGATTGTGCGGGCGTCTCTGAGGCGGGTTGGAGATTGTGCGGGCGTCTCTGAGGGAGGCTGGTGATTGTGCGGGCGTCTCTGAGGGAGGCTGGTGATTGTGCGGGCGTCTCTGAGGGAGGCTGGTGATTGTGCGGGCGTCTCTGAGGGAGGCTGGTGATTGTGCGGGCGTCTCTGAGGGAGGCTGGTGATTGTGCGGGCGTCTCTGAGGCGGGTTGGAGATTGTGCGGGCATCTCTGAGGGAGGCTGGTGATTGTGCGGGCGTCTCTGAGGGAGGCTGGTGATTGTGCGGACATCTCTGAGGGAGGTTGGAGATTGTGCGGGCGTCTCTGAGGGAGGCTGGTGATTGTGCGGGCGTCTCTGAGGGAGGCTGGTGATTGTGCGGACATCTCTGAGGGAGGCTGGTGATTGTGCGGGCGTCTCTGAGGGAGGCTGGTGATTGTGCGGGCGTCTCTGAGGGAGGCTGGTGATTGTGCGGACATCTCTGAGGGAGGCTGGTGATTGTGCGGGCGTCTCTGAGGCAGGCTGGTGATTGTGCGGGCATCTCTGAGGGAGGCTGGTGATTGTGCGGGCGTCTCTGAGGCGGGTTGGAGATTGTGCGGGCGTCTCTGAGGCGGGTTGGAGATTGTGCAGGCGTCTCTGAGGCGGGTTGGAGATTGTGCGGGCGTCTCTGAGGGAGGCTGGTGATTGTGCGGGCGTCTCTGAGGCAGGCTGGAGATTGTGCGGGCGTCTCTGAGGGAGGCTGGTGATTGTGCGGGCGTCTCTGAGGCGGGTTGGAGATTGTGCGGGCGTCTCTGAGGGAGGCTGGTGATTGTGCGGGCGTCTCTGAGGCAGGCTGGAGATTGTGCGGGCGTCTCTGAGGCGGATTGGAGATTGTGCGGGCGTCTCTGAGGGAGGGTGGAGATTGTGCGGGCGTCTCTGAGGGAGGCTGGTGATTGTGCGGGCGTCTCTGAGGGAGGCTGGTGATTGTGCAGGCATCTCTGAGGCAGGCTGGTGATTGTGCGGGCGTCTCTGAGGCAGGCTGGTGATTGTGCGGGCATCTCTGAGGGAGGCTGGTGATTGTGCGGACATCTCTGAGGCAGGCTGGTGATTGTGCGGGCGTCTCTGAGGCAGGCTGGTGATTGTGCGGGCATCTCTGAGGGAGGCTGGTGAAAGTGCGGGCGTCTCTGAGGCAGGCTGGTGATTGTGCGGGCGTCTCTGAGGCAGGCTGGTGATTGTGCGGGCATCTCTGAGGGAGGCTGTTGATTGTGCGGACATCTCTGAGGCAGGCTGGTGATTGTGCGAACATCTCTGAGGCAGGCTGGTGATTGTGCGGGCGTCTCTGAGGCAGGCTGGTGATTGTGCGGGCGTCTCTGAGGCAGGCTGGTGATTGTGCGGGCATCTCTGAGGGAGGCTGGTGATTGTGCGGACATCTCTGAGGCAGGCTGGTGATTGTGTGGACATCTCTGAGGCAGGCTGGTGATTGTGCGGACATCTCTGAGGGAGTCTGGTGATTGTGCGGGCATCTCTGAGGGAGTCTGGTGATTGTGCGGGCATCTCTGAGGCAGGCTGGTGATTGTGCGGGCGTCTCTGAGGCAGGCTGGTGATTGTGCGGGCATCTCTGAGGGAGTCTGGTGATTGTGCGGGCATCTCTGAGGGAGGCTGGTGATTGTGCGGGCGTCTCTGAGGGAGGCTGGTGATTGTGCGGACATCTCTGAGGCAGGCTGGTGATTGTGCGGGCGTCTCTGAGGCAGGCTGGTGATTGTGCGGACATCTCTGAGGCAGGCTGGTGATTGTGCGGGCGTCTCTGAGGCAGGCTGGTGATTGTGCGGGCATCTCTGAGGCAGGCTGGTGATTGTGCGGGCGTCTCTGAGGCAGGCTGGTGATTGTGCGGGCATCTCTGAGGCAGGCTGGTGATTGTGCGGACATCTCTGAGGCAGGCTGGTGATTGTGCGGGCGTCTCTGAGGCAGGCTGGTGATTGTGCGGGCATCTCTGAGGGAGTCTGGTGATTGTGCGGGCATCTCTGAGGGAGGCTGGTGATTGTGCGGGCGTCTCTGAGGGAGGCTGGTGATTGTGCGGGCGTCTCTGAGGCGGGTTGGAGATTGTGCGGGCGTCTCTGAGGGAGGCTGGTGATTGTGCGGGCATCTCTGAGGGAGGCTGTTGATTGTGCGGGCGTCTCTGAGGCGGGTTGGAGATTGTGCGGGCATCTCTGAGGGAGGCTGGTGATTGTGCGGGCGTCTCTGAGGGAGGCTGGTGATTGTGCGGACATCTCTGAGGGAGGTTGGAGATTGTGCGGGCGTCTCTGAGGGAGGCTGGTGATTGTGCGGGCGTCTCTGAGGGAGGCTGGTGATTGTGCGGACATCTCTGAGGGAGGCTGGTGATTGTGCGGGCGTCTCTGAGGGAGGCTGGTGATTGTGCGGGCGTCTCTGAGGGAGGCTGGTGATTGTGCGGACATCTCTGAGGGAGGCTGGTGATTGTGCGGGCGTCTCTGAGGCAGGCTGGTGATTGTGCGGGCATCTCTGAGGGAGGCTGGTGATTGTGCGGGCGTCTCTGAGGCGGGTTGGAGATTGTGCGGGCGTCTCTGAGGCGGGTTGGAGATTGTGCAGGCGTCTCTGAGGCGGGTTGGAGATTGTGCGGGCGTCTCTGAGGGAGGCTGGTGATTGTGCGGGCGTCTCTGAGGCAGGCTGGAGATTGTGCGGGCGTCTCTGAGGGAGGCTGGTGATTGTGCGGGCGTCTCTGAGGCGGGTTGGAGATTGTGCGGGCGTCTCTGAGGGAGGCTGGTGATTGTGCGGGCGTCTCTGAGGCAGGCTGGAGATTGTGCGGGCGTCTCTGAGGCGGATTGGAGATTGTGCGGGCGTCTCTGAGGGAGGGTGGAGATTGTGCGGGCGTCTCTGAGGGAGGCTGGTGATTGTGCGGGCGTCTCTGAGGGAGGCTGGTGATTGTGCAGGCATCTCTGAGGCAGGCTGGTGATTGTGCGGGCGTCTCTGAGGCAGGCTGGTGATTGTGCGGGCATCTCTGAGGGAGGCTGGTGATTGTGCGGACATCTCTGAGGCAGGCTGGTGATTGTGCGGGCGTCTCTGAGGCAGGCTGGTGATTGTGCGGGCATCTCTGAGGGAGGCTGGTGAAAGTGCGGGCGTCTCTGAGGCAGGCTGGTGATTGTGCGGGCGTCTCTGAGGCAGGCTGGTGATTGTGCGGGCATCTCTGAGGGAGGCTGGTGATTGTGCGGACATCTCTGAGGCAGGCTGGTGATTGTGCGAACATCTCTGAGGCAGGCTGGTGATTGTGCGGGCGTCTCTGAGGCAGGCTGGTGATTGTGCGGGCGTCTCTGAGGCAGGCTGGTGATTGTGCGGGCATCTCTGAGGGAGGCTGGTGATTGTGCGGACATCTCTGAGGCAGGCTGGTGATTGTGTGGACATCTCTGAGGCAGGCTGGTGATTGTGCGGACATCTCTGAGGGAGTCTGCTGATTGTGCGGGCATCTCTGAGGGAGTCTGGTGATTGTGCGGGCATCTCTGAGGCAGGCTGGTGATTGTGCGGACATCTCTGAGGCAGGCTGGTGATTGTGCGGGCATCTCTGAGGGAGTCTGGTGATTGTGCGGGCATCTCTGAGGCAGGCTGGTGATTGTGCGGACATCTCTGAGGCAGGCTGGTGATTGTGCGGGCGTCTCTGAGGCAGGCTGGTGATTGTGCGGGCATCTCTGAGGGAGTCTGGTGATTGTGCGGGCATCTCTGAGGCAGGCTGGTGATTGTGCGGACATCTCTGAGGCAGGCTGGTGATTGTGCGGGCGTCTCTGAGGCAGGCTGGTGATTGTGCGGGCATCTCTGATGGAGTCTGGTGATTTTGCGGACATCTCTGAGGCAGGCTGGTGATTGTGCGGACATCTCTGAGGCAGGCTGGTGATTGTGCGGGCATCTCTGAGGCAGGCTGGTGATTGTGCGGGCATCTCTGAGGGAGGCTGGTGATTGTGCGGGCATCTCTGAGGGAGGCTGGTGATTGTGCGGGCGTCTCTGAGGCAGGCTGGTGATTGTGCGGACATCTCTGAGGGAGGCTGGTGATTGTGCGGGCGTCTCTGAGGGAGGCTGGTGATTGTGCGGGCGTCTCTGAGGCGGGTTGGAGATTGTGCGGGCGTCTCTGAGGGAGGCTGGTGATTGTGCGGGCATCTCTGAGGGAGGCTGGTGATTGTGCGGGCGTCTCTGAGGCGGGTTGGAGATTGTGCGGGCATCTCTGAGGCGGGTTGGAGATTGTGCGGGCGTCTCTGAGGCGGGTTGGAGATTGTGCGGGCGTCTCTGAGGCGGGTTGGAGAGTGTGCGGGCGTCTCTGAGGCGGGTTGGAGATTGTGCGGGCGTCTCTGAGGCGGGTTGGAGATTGTGCGGGCGTCTCTGAGGCGGGTTGGAGATTGTGCGGGCGTCTCTGAGGGAGGCTGGTGATTGTGCGGGCGTCTCTGAGGGAGTCTGGTGATTGTGCGGGCGTCTCTGAGGGAGGCTGGTGATTGTGCGGGCGTCTCTGAGGGAGGCTGGTGATTGTGCGGGCGTCTCTGAGGCGGGTTGGAGATTGTGCGGGCATCTCTGAGGGAGGCTGGTGATTGTGCGGGCGTCTCTGAGGGAGGCTGGTGATTGTGCGGACATCTCTGAGGGAGGTTGGAGATTGTGCGGGCGTCTCTGAGGGAGGCTGGTGATTGTGCGGGCGTCTCTGAGGGAGGCTGGTGATTGTGCGGACATCTCTGAGGGAGGCTGGTGATAGTGCGGGCGTCTCTGAGGGAGGCTGGTGATTGTGCGGGCGTCTCTGAGGGAGGCTGGTGATTGTGCGGACATCTCTGAGGGAGGCTGGTGATTGTGCGGGCGTCTCTGAGGCAGGCTGGTGATTGTGCGGGCATCTCTGAGGGAGGCTGGTGATTGTGCGGGCGTCTCTGAGGCGGGTTGGAGATTGTGCGGGCGTCTCTGAGGCGGGTTGGAGATTGTGCAGGCGTCTCTGAGGCGGGTTGGAGATTGTGCGGGCGTCTCTGAGGGAGGCTGGTGATTGTGCGGGCGTCTCTGAGGCAGGCTGGAGATTGTGCGGGCGTCTCTGAGGGAGGCTGGTGATTGTGCGGGCGTCTCTGAGGCGGGTTGGAGATTGTGCGGGCGTCTCTGAGGGAGGCTGGTGATTGTGCGGGCGTCTCTGAGGCAGGCTGGAGATTGTGCGGGCGTCTCTGAGGCGGATTGGAGATTGTGCGGGCGTCTCTGAGGGAGGGTGGAGATTGTGCGGGCGTCTCTGAGGGAGGCTGGTGATTGTGCGGGCGTCTCTGAGGGAGGCTGGTGATTGTGCAGGCATCTCTGAGGCAGGCTGGTGATTGAGCGGGCGTCTCTGAGGCAGGCTGGTGATTGTGCGGGCATCTCTGAGGGAGGCTGGTGATTGTGCGGACATCTCTGAGGCAGGCTGGTGATTGTGCGGGCGTCTCTGAGGCAGGCTGGTGATTGTGCGGGCATCTCTGAGGGAGGCTGGTGAAAGTGCGGGCGTCTCTGAGGCAGGCTGGTGATTGTGCGGGCGTCTCTGAGGCAGGCTGGTGATTGTGCGGGCATCTCTGAGGGAGGCTGTTGATTGTGCGGACATCTCTGAGGCAGGCTGGTGATTGTGCGAACATCTCTGAGGCAGGCTGGTGATTGTGCGGGCGTCTCTGAGGCAGGCTGGTGATTGTGCGGGCGTCTCTGAGGCAGGCTGGTGATTGTGCGGGCATCTCTGAGGGAGGCTGGTGATTGTGCGGACATCTCTGAGGCAGGCTGGTGATTGTGTGGACATCTCTGAGGCAGGCTGGTGATTGTGCGGACATCTCTGAGGGAGTCTGGTGATTGTGCGGGCATCTCTGAGGGAGTCTGGTGATTGTGCGGGCATCTCTGAGGCAGGCTGGTGATTGTGCGGACATCTCTGAGGCAGGCTGGTGATTGTGCGGGCATCTCTGAGGGAGTCTGGTGATTGTGCGGGCATCTCTGAGGCAGGCTGGTGATTGTGCGGACATCTCTGAGGCAGGCTGGTGATTGTGCGGGCGTCTCTGAGGCAGGCTGGTGATTGTGCGGGCATCTCTGAGGGAGTCTGGTGATTGTGCGGGCATCTCTGAGGGAGGCTGGTGATTGTGCGGGCGTCTCTGAGGGAGGCTGGTGATGGTGCGGGCGTCTCTGAGGCGGGTTGGAGATTGTGCGGGCGTCTCTGAGGGAGGCTGGTGATTGTGCGGGCATCTCTGAGGGAGGCTGTTGATTGTGCGGGCGTCTCTGAGGCGGGTTGGAGATTGTGCGGGCATCTCTGAGGGAGGCTGGTGATTGTGCGGGCGTCTCTGAGGGAGGCTGGTGATTGTGCGGACATCTCTGAGGGAGGTTGGAGATTGTGCGGGCGTCTCTGAGGGAGGCTGGTGATTGTGCGGGCGTCTCTGAGGGAGGCTGGTGATTGTGCGGACATCTCTGAGGGAGGCTGGTGATTGTGCGGGCGTCTCTGAGGGAGGCTGGTGATTGTGCGGGCGTCTCTGAGGGAGGCTGGTGATTGTGCGGACATCTCTGAGGGAGGCTGGTGATTGTGCGGGCGTCTCTGAGGCAGGCTGGTGATTGTGCGGGCATCTCTGAGGGAGGCTGGTGATTGTGCGGGCGTCTCTGAGGCGGGTTGGAGATTGTGCGGGCGTCTCTGATGCGGGTTGGAGATTGTGCAGGCGTCTCTGAGGCGGGTTGGAGATTGTGCGGGCGTCTCTGAGGGAGGCTGGTGATTGTGCGGGCGTCTCTGAGGCAGGCTGGAGATTGTGCGGGCGTCTCTGAGGGAGGCTGGTGATTGTGCGGGCGTCTCTGAGGCGGGTTGGAGATTGTGCGGGCGTCTCTGAGGGAGGCTGGTGATTGTGCGGGCGTCTCTGAGGCAGGCTGGAGATTGTGCGGGCGTCTCTGAGGCGGATTGGAGATTGTGCGGGCGTCTGTGAGGGAGGGTGGAGATTGTGCGGGCGTCTCTGAGGGAGGCTGGTGATTGTGCGGGCGTCTCTGAGGGAGGCTGGTGATTGTGCAGGCATCTCTGAGGCAGGCTGGTGATTGTGCGGGCGTCTCTGAGGCAGGCTGGTGATTGTGCGGGCATCTCTGAGGGAGGCTGGTGATTGTGCGGACATCTCTGAGGCAGGCTGGTGATTGTGCGGGCGTCTCTGAGGCAGGCTGGTGATTGTGCGGGCATCTCTGAGGGAGGCTGGTGAAAGTGCGGGCGTCTCTGAGGCAGGCTGGTGATTGTGCGGGCGTCTCTGAGGCAGGCTGGTGATTGTGCGGGCATCTCTGAGGGAGGCTGGTGATTGTGCGGACATCTCTGAGGCAGGCTGGTGATTGTGCGAACATCTCTGAGGCAGGCTGGTGATTGTGCGGGCGTCTCTGAGGCAGGCTGGTGATTGTGCGGGCGTCTCTGAGGCAGGCTGGTGATTGTGCGGGCATCTCTGAGGGAGGCTGGTGATTGTGCGGACATCTCTGAGGCAGGCTGGTGATTGTGTGGACATCTCTGAGGCAGGCTGGTGATTGTGCGGACATCTCTGAGGGAGTCTGGTGATTGTGCGGGCATCTCTGAGGGAGTCTGGTGATTGTGCGGGCATCTCTGAGGCAGGCTGGTGATTGTGCGGACATCTCTGAGGCAGGCTGGTGATTGTGCGGGCATCTCTGAGGGAGTCTGGTGATTGTGCGGGCATCTCTGAGGCAGGCTGGTGATTGTGCGGACATCTCTGAGGCAGGCTGGTGATTGTGCGGGCGTCTCTGAGGCAGGCTGGTGATTGTGCGGGCATCTCTGAGGGAGTCTGGTGATTGTGCGGGCATCTCTGAGGCAGGCTGGTGATTGTGCGGACATCTCTGAGGCAGGCTGGTGATTGTGCGGGCATCTCTGAGGGAGTCTGGTGATTGTGCGGACATCTCTGAGGCAGGCTGGTGATTGTGCGGACATCTCTGAGGCAGGCTGGTGATTGTGCGGGCATCTCTGAGGCAGGCTGGTGATTGTGCGGGCATCTCTGAGGGAGGCTGGTGATTGTGCGGGCATCTCTGAGGGAGGCTGGTGATTGTGCGGGCGTCTCTGAGGCAGGCTGGTGATTGTGCGGGCGTCTCTGAGGCAGGCTGGAGATTGTGCGGGGGTCTCTGAGGAGGCTGGTGATTGTGCGGACATCTCTGAGGCAGGCTGGTGATTGTGCGGACATCTCTGAGGCAGGCTGGTGATTGTGCGGGCATCTCTGAGGCAGGCTGGTGATTGTGCGAGCATCTCTGAGGCAGGCTGGTGATTGTGCGGGCGTCTCTGAGGCAGGCTGGTGATTGTGCGGGCGTCTCTGAGGCAGGCTGGTGATTGTGCGGGCGTCTCTGAGGCAGGCTGGTGATGGTGCGGGCGTCTCTGAGGGAGGCTGGTGATTGTGCGGGCGTCTCTGAGGGAGGCTGGTGATTGTGCGGGCGTCTCTGAGGCAGGCTGGTGATGGTGCGGGCGTCTCTGATGGAGGCTGGTGATTGTGCGGGCGTCTCTGAGGGAGGCTGGTGATTGTGCGGGCGTCTCTAAGGGAGGCTGGTGATTGTGCGGGCGTCTCTGAGGCGGACTGGTGATTGTGCGGGCGTCTCTGAGGGAGGCTGGTGATTGTGCGGGCGTCTCTGAGGCGGGCTGGTGATTGTGCGGGCGTCTCTGAGGCGGGTTGGAGATTGTGCGGGCGTCTCTGAGGGAGGCTGGAGATTGTGCGGGCATCTCTGAGGCGGGTTGGAGATTGTGCGGGCGTCTCTGAGGCAGGCTGGTGATTGTGCGGACATCTCTGAGGGAGATTGGAGATTGTGCGGGCATCTCTGAGGCAGGTTGGAGATGGTGCGGACATCTCTGAGGCGGGTTGGAGACTGTGCGGGCGTCTCTGAGGCAGGTTGGAGATTGTGCGGGCGTCTCTGAGGGAGGCTGGTGATTGTGCGGACATCTCTGAGGCGGGTTGGAGATTGTGCGGGCGTCTCTGAGGCGGGTTGGAGATTGTGCGGGCGTCTCTGAGGGAGGCTGGTGATTGTGCGGGCGTCTCTGAGGCAGGTTGGAGATTGTGCGGGCGTCTCTGAGGCAGGTTGGAGATTGTGCGGGCATCTCTGAGGCGGGTTGGAGATTGTGCGGGCGTCTCTGAGGCAGGTTGGAGATTGTGCGGGCGTCTCTGAGGGAGGCTGGAGATTGTGCGGGCGTCTCTGAGGCAGGCTGGTGATTGAGCCGGCGTCTCTGAGGCGGGTTGGAGATTGTGCGGGCGTCTCTGAGGCGAGTTGGAGATTGTGCGGGCGTCTCTGAGGGAGGCTGGCGATTGTGCGGGCATCTCTGAGGGAGGTTTGAGATTGTGCGGGCGTCTCTGAGGCAGGCTGGTGATTGTGCGGACATCTCTGAGGGAGGCTGGTGATTGTGCGGACATCTCTGAGGGAGGCTGGTGATTGTGCGGGCGTCTCTGAGGCAGGCTGGTGATTGTGCGGACATCTCTGAGGGAGGCTGGTGATTGTGCGGGCGTCTCTGAGGGAGGCTGGTGATTGTGCGGGCGTCTCTGAGGGAGGCTGGTGATTGTGCGGGCGTCTCTGAGGCAGGCTGGTGATTGTGCGGGCATCTCTGAGGCGGGTTGGAGATTGTGTGGACATCTCTGAGGGAGGTTGTAGATTGTGCCGGTGTCTCTGAGGGAGGCTGGTGATTGTGCGGGCGTCTCTGAGGCAGGCTGGTGATTGTGCGGGCGTCTCTGAGGGAGGCTGGTGATTGTGCGGGCGTCTCTGAGGCGGGTTGGAGATTGTGCGGACATCTCTGAGGGAGGTTGGAGATTGTGCCGGCGTCTCTGAGGGAGGCTGGTGATTGTGCGGGCGTCTCTGAGGCAGGCTGGTGATTGTGCGGGCGTCTCTGAGGCAGGCTGGTGATTGTGCGGGCGTCTCTGAGGGAGGCTGGTGATTGTGCGGACATCTCTGAGGCGGGTTGGAGATTGTGCGGGCGTCTCTGAGGGAGGCTGGTGATTGTGCGGACATCTCTGAGGGAGGCTGGTGATTGTGCGGGCATCTCTGAGGGAGGCTGGTGATTGTGCGGACATCTCTGAGGCGTGTTGGAGATTGTGCGGGCATCTCTGAGGGAGGTTGGTGATTGTGCGGGTATCTCTGAGGGAGGCTGGTGATTGTGCGGACATCTCTGAGGGAGGCTGGTGATTGTGCGGGCATCTCTGAGGCGGGTTGGAGATTGTGCAGGTGTCTCTGTGGCAGGCTGGTGATTGTGCGGGCATCTCTGAGGCAGGCTGGTGATTGTGCGGACATCTCTGAGGCGGGTTGGAGATTGTGCGGGCATCTCTGAGGGAGGCTGGTGATTGTGCGGACATCTCTGAGGGAGATTGGAGATTGTGCGGGCGTCTCTGAGGGAGGCTGGTGATTGTGCGGACATCTCTGAGGCGGGTTGGAGATTGTGCGGGCGTCTCTGAGGGAGGCTGGTGATTGTGCGGGCGTCTCTGAGGGACTCTGGTGATTGTGCGGGCGTCTCTGAGGGAGCCTGGTGATTGTGCGGGCGTCTCTGAGGCAGGCTGGTGATTGTGCAGGCGTCTCTGAGGGAGGCTGGTGATTGTGCGGGCGTCTCTGAGGCAGGCTGGTGATTGTGCGGGCATCTCTGAGGCAGGCTGGTGATTGTGCGGGCATCTCTGAGGCGGGTTGGAGATTGTGTGGGCGTCTCTGAGGGAGGCTGGTGATTGTGCGGGCATCTCTGAGGCAGGCTGGTGATTGTGCGGGCGTCTCTGAGGGAGGCTGGTGATTGTGCGGGCGTCTCTGAGGCGGGTTGGTGATTGTGCGGACATCTCTGAGGCAGGCTGGTGATTGTGCGGGCGTCTCTGAGCGAGGCTGGTGATTGTGTGGGCGTCTCTGAGGCAGGCTGGAGATTGTGCGGGCGTCTCTGAGGCAGGCTGGTGATTGTGCGGGTGTCTCTGAGGGAGGCTTGTGATTGTGCGGGCGTCTCTGAGGCAGGCTGGTGATTGTGCGGACATCTCTGAGGCAGGCTGGTGATTGTGCGGGCGTCTCTGAGGCAGGCTGGAGATTGTGCGGGCATCTCTGAGGCAGGCTGGTGATTGTGCGGGCGTCTCTGAGGGAGGCTGGTGATTGTGCGGGCGTCTCTGAGGGAGGCTGGTGATTGTGCGGGCGTCTCTGAGGCAGGCTGGTGATTGTGCGGGCGTCTCTGAGGGAGGCTGGTGATTGTGCGGGCGTCTCTGAGGGAGGCTGGTGATTGTGCGGGCGTCTCTGAGGCAGGCTGGTGATTGTGCGGACATCTCTGAGGCAGGCTGGTGATTGTGCGGGCGTCTCTGAGGCGGGTTGGAGATTGTGCGGGCGTCTCTGAGGCAGGCTGGTGATTGTGCGGGCGTCTCTGAGGCAGGCTGGTGATTGTGCGGGCATCTCTGAGGCGGGTTGGAGATTGTGCGGGCGTCTCTGAGGCAGGCTGGTGATTGTGCGGGCGTCTCTGAGGCAGGCTGGTGATTGTGCGGGCATCTCTGAGGCGGGTTGGAGATTGTGCGGGCGTCTCTGAGGCAGGCTGGTGATTGTGCGGGCGTCTCTGAGGCAGGCTGGTGATTGTGCGGGCGTCTCTGAGGCAGGCTGGTGATTGTGCGGGCGTCTCTGAGGCAGGCTGGTGATTGTGTGGGTGTCTCTGAGGCAGGCTGGTGATTGTGCGGGCATCTGTGAGGCGGGTTGGAGATTGTGCGGACATCTCTGAGGGAGGCTGGTGATTGTGCGGTCATCTCTGAGGCAGGCTGGTGATTGTGCGGGCGTCTCTGAGGGAGGCTGGTGATTGTGCGGGCGTCTCTGAGGCAGGCTGGTGATTGTGCGGGCGTCTCTGAGGGAGGCTGGCGATTGCGCGGGCGTCTCTGAGGGAGGCTGGTCATTGTGCGGGCGTCTCTGAGGGAGGCTGGCAATTGTGCGGGCGTCGCTGAGGGAGGTTGGAGATTGTGCGGGCGTCTCTGAGGGAGGCTGGTGATTGTGCGGGCGTCTCTGAGGTGGGTTGGAGATTGTGCGGGCGTCTCTGAGGCAGGCTGGTGATTGTGCGGGCGTCTCTGAGGGAGGCTGGTGATTGTGCGGGCGTCTCTGAGGCGGGTTGGAGATTGTGCGGGCGTCTCTGAGGCAGGCTGGTGATTGTGCGGGCATCTCTGAGGCAGGCTGGTGATTGTGCGGGCGTCTCTGAGGCAGGCTGGTGATTGTGCAAGCGTCTCTGAGGCAGGCTGGTGATTGTGCGGAGATCTCTGAGGGAGGCTGGTGATTGTGCGGGCGTCTCTGAGGCAGGCTGGTGATTGTGCGGGCGTCTCTGAGGGAGGTTGGAGATTGTGCGGGCGTCTCTGAGGGAGGCTGGTGATTGTGCGGGCGTCTCTGAGGCGGGTTGGAGATTGTGCGGGCGTCTCTGAGGGAGGTTGGAGATTGTGCGGGCGTCTCTGAGGCGGGTTGGAGATTGTGCGGGCGTCTCTGAGGCGGGTTGGAGATTGTGCGGGCATCTCTGAGGCGGGTTGGAGATTGTGCGGGCGTCTCTGAGGCGGGTTGGAGATTGTGCGGGCGTCTCTGAGGGAGGCTGGTGATTGTGCGGGCATCTCTCAGGGAGGCTGGTGACTGTGCGGGCGTCTCTGAGGGAGGCTGGTGATTGTGCGGACATCTCTGAGGCGGGTTGGAGATTGTGCGGGCATCTCTGAGGGAGGCTGGTGATTGTGCGGACATCTCTGAGGGAGGCTGGTGATTGTCCGGGCGTCTCTGAGGGAGGCTGGTGATTGTGCGGGCGTCTCTGAGGGAGGCTGGTGATTGTGCGGGCATCTCTGAGGCAGGCTGGTGATTGTGCGGGCATCTCTGGGGGAGGCTGGTGATTGTGCTGGCATCTCTGAGGCAGGCTGGTGATTGTGCGAGCGTCTCTGAGGGAGGCTGGTGATTGTGCGGGCATCTCTGAGGGAGGCTGGTGATTGTGCGGGCGTCTCTGAGGCAGGTTGGTGATTGTGCGGGCGTCTCTGAGGGAGGCTGGTGATTGTGCGGACATCTCTGAGGGAGGCTGGTGATTGTGCGGGCATCTCTGAGGGAGGCTGGTGATTGTGCGGGCATCTCTGAGGCAAGCTGGTGATTGTGCGGGGGTCTCTGAGGCGGGTTGGAGATTGTGCGGGCGTCTCTGAGGCGGGTTGGAGATTGTGCGGGCGTCTCTGAGGCGGGTTGGAGATTGTGCGGGCGTCTCTGAGGCAGGCTGGAGATTGTGCGGGGGTCTCTGAGGCGGGTTGGAGATTGTGCGGGCGTCTCTGAGGCAGGCTGGAGATTGTGCGGGGGTCTCTGAGGGAGGCTGGTGATTGTGCGGGCGTCTCTGAGGCGGGTTGGAGATTGTGCGGGCGTCTCTGAGGGAGGTTGGAGATTGTGCGGGCGTCTCTGAGGCGGGTTGGAGATTGTGCGGGCGTCTCTGAGGCGGGTTGGAGATTGTGTGGGCATCTCTGAGGCGGGTTGGAGATTGTGCGGGCGTCTCTGAGGCGGGTTGGAGATTGTGCGGGCGTCTCTGAGGGAGGCTGGTGATTGTGCGGGCGTCTCTGAGGGAGGCTGGTGATTGTGCGGGCGTCTCTGAGGGAGGCTGGTAATTGTGCGGGCATCTCTGAGGGAGGCTGGTGATTGTGCGGGCGTCTCTGAGGGAGGCTGGTGATTGGGCGGACATCTCTGAGGCGGGTTGGAGATTGTGCGGGCATCTCTGAGGGAAGCTGGTGATTGTGCGGACATCTCTGAGGGCGGCTGGTGATTGTGCGGGCGTCTCTGAGGGAGGCTGGTGATTGTGCGGGCGTCTCTGAGGGAGGCTGGTGATTGTGCGGGCATCTCTGAGGCAGGCTGGTGATTGTGCGGGCATCTCTGAGGGAGGTTGGAGATTGTGCGGGCATCTCTGAGGCAGGCTGGTGATTGTGCGGGCGTCTCTGAGGGAGGCTGGTGATTGTGCGGACATCTCTGAGGGAGGCTGGTGATTGTGCGGGCATCTCTGAGGGAGGCTGGTGATTGTGGTGGCATCTCTGAGGCAGGCTGGTGATTGTGCGGGGGTCTCTGAGGCGGGTTGGAGATTGTGCGGGCGTCTCTGAGGCGGGTTGGAGATTGTGCGGGCGTCTCTGAGGCGGGTTGGAGATTGTGCGGGCGTCTCTGAGGCAGGCTGGAGATTGTGCGGGGGTCTCTGAGGCGGGTTGGAGATTGTGCGGGCGTCTCTGAGGGAGGTTGGAGATTGTGCGGGGCTCTCTGAGGGAGGCTGGTGATTGTGCGGGGGTCTCTGAGGCAGGCTGGTGATTGTGCGGGCGTCTCTGAGGGAGGCTGGTGATTGTGCGGACATCTCTGAGGGAGGCTGGTGATTGTGCGGGCGTCTCTGAGGGAGGTTGGAGATTGTGCGGGCATCTCTGAGGCAGGCTGGTGATTGTGCGGGCATCTCTGAGGGAGGCTGGTGATTGTGCGGGCATCTCTGAGGGAGGTTGGAGATTGTGCGGGCGTCTCTGAGGGAGGTTGGAGATTGTGCGGGCGTCTCTGAGGCAGGCTGGTGATTGTGCGGGCGTCTCTGAGGCAGGCTGGTGATTGTGCGACATCTCTGAGGCAGGCTGGTGATTGTGCGGGCGTCTCTGAGGCAGGCTGGTGATTGTGCGGGCGTCTCTGAGGCAGGCTGGAGATTGTGCGGGCATCTCTGAGGCGGGTTGGAGATTGTGCGGGCGTCTCTGAGGGAGGCAGGTGATTGTGCAGGCGTCTCTGAGGCAGGCTGGTGATTGTGCGACATCTCTGAGGCAGGCTGGTGATTGTGCGGGCGTCTCTGAGGCAGGCTGGTGATTGTGCGGGCGTCTCTGAGGCAGGCTGGAGATTGTGCGGGCGTCTCTGAGGCAGGCTGGAGATTGTGCGGGCATCTCTGAGGGAGGCTGGTGATTGTGCGGGCGTCTCTGAGGCGTGTTGGAGATTGTGCGGGCGTCTCTGAGGGAGGCTGGTGATTGTGCGGGCGTCTCTGAGGGAGGCTGGTGATTGTGCGGGCGTCTCTGAGGGAGGCTGGTGATTGTGCGGACATCTCTGAGGGAGGCTGGTGATTGTGCGGACATCTCTGAGGGTGGCTGGTGATTGTGCGGGCGTCTGTGAGGGAGGCTGGAGATTGTGCGGGCGTCTCTGAGGGAGGCTGGTGATTGTGCGGGCGTCTCTGAGGCCGGCTGTTGATTGTGCAGGCGTCTCTGAGGCAGGCTGGTGATTGTGCGGGCATCTCTGAGGCAGGCTGGAGATTGTGCGGGCGTCTCTGAGGCAGGCTGGTGATTGTGCAGGCGTCTCTGAGGCGGGTTGGAGATTGTGCGGGCGTCTCTGAGGGAGGCTGGTGATTGTGCGGGCGTCTCTGAGGCGGGTTGGAGATTGTGCGGGCATCTCTGAGGCGGGTTGGAGATTGTGCGGGCGTCTCTGAGGCGGGTTGGAGATTGTGCGGGCGTCTCTGAGGGAGGCTGGTGATTGTGCGGGTGTCTCTGAGGGAGGCTGGTGATTGTGCGGACATCTCTGAGGGAGGCTGGTGATTGTGCGGGCGTCTCTGAGGGAGGTTGGAGATTGTGCGGACATCTCTGAGGGAGGCTGGTGATTGTGCGGGCGTCTCTGAGGCAGGTTGGAGATTGTGCGGGCGTCTCTGAGGCGGGTTGGAGATTGTGCGGGCGTCGCTGAGGCGGGTTGGAGATTGTGCGGGCGTCTCTGATGCGGGTTGGAGATTGTGCGGGCGTCTCTGAGGCAGGCTGGAGATTGTGCGGGGGTCTCTGAGGCGGGTTGGAGATTGTGCGGGCGTCTCTGAGGCAGGCTGGAGATTGTGCGGGCATCTCTGAGGGAGGCTGGTGATTGTGCGGGCATCTCTGAGGCGGGTTGGAGATTGTGCGGGCGTCTCTGAGGGAAGCTGGTGATTGTGCGGGCATCTCTGAGGGAGGCTGGTGATTGTGCGGGGGTCTCTGAGGGAGGTTGGAGATTGTGCGGGGGTCTCTGTGGGAGGCTGGTGATTGTGCGGGCATCTCTGAGGGAGGCTGGTAATTGTGCGGGCGTCTCTGAGGGAGGCTGGAGATTGTGCGGGCGTCTCTGAGGCGGGTTGGAGATTGTGTGGGCATCTCTGAGGCAGTCTGGTGATTGTGCGTGCGTCTCTGAGGGAGGTTGGAGATTGTGCGGGGGTCTCTGAGGCGGGTTGGAGATTGTGTGGGCATCTCTGAGGAAGGTTGGAGATTGTGCGGGGGTCTCTGAGGGAGGCTGGTGATTGTGCGGGCGTCTCTGAGGCAGGCTGGTGATTGTGCGGGCGTCTCTGAGGCGGGTTGGAGATTGTGCGGGCGTCTCTGAGGAAGGCTGGTGATTGTGTGGGCGTCTCTGAGGGAGGCTGGTGATTGTGCGGGCGTCTCTGAGGCAGGTTGGTGATTGTGCCGGCGTCTCTGAGGGAGGCTGGTGATTGTGCGGGCGTCTCTGAGGCAGGCTGGTGATTGTGCGGGCGTCTCTGAGGCGGGTTGGAGATTGTGCGGGCATCTCTGAGGCAGGCTGTAGATTGTGCGGGCGTCTCTGAGGGAGGTTGGAGATTGTGCGGGCGTCTCTGAGGGAGGCTGGTGATTGTGCCGGCGTCTCTGAGGGAGGTTGGAGATTGTGCGGGCGTCTCTGAGGGAGGCTGGTGATTGTGCGGACATCTCTGAGGCGGGTTGGAGATTGTGCGGGCGTCTCTGAGGGAGGCTGGTGATTGCGCGGGCGTCTCTGAGGGAGGCTGGTGATTGTGCGGGCGTCTCTGAGGGAGGCTGGTGATTGTGCGGGCGTCTCTGAGGGAGGTTGGAGATTGTGCGGGCGTCTCTGAGGGAGGCTGGTGATTGTGCGGGCATCTCTGAGGCGGGTTGGAGATTGTGCGGGCGTCTCTGAGGCGGGTTGGAGATTGTGCGGGCGTCTCTGAGGGAGGCTGGTGATTGTGCGGGCGTCTCTGAGGGAGGCTGGTGATTGTGCGGGCGTCTCTGAGGCGGGTTGGAGATTGTGCGGGCGTCTCTGAGGCGGGTTGGAGATTGTGCGGGCGTCTCTGAGGCGGGTTGGAGATTGTGCGGGCGTCTCTGTGGGAGGCTGGTGATTGTGCGGGCATCTCTGATGGAGGTTGGAGATTGTGCGGGCGTCTCTGAGGGAGGCTCGTGATTGTGCGGGCGTCTCTGATGGAGGTTGGAGATTGTGCGGGCGTCTCTGAGGGAGGCTGGTGATTGTGCGGGCATCTCTGAGGGAGGTTGGAGATTGTGCGGGCGTCTCTGAGGGAGGCTGGTGATTGTGCGGGCGTTTCTGAGGCAGGTTGGAGATTGTGCGGGCGTCTCTGAGGCAGGCTGGAGATTGTGCGGGCATCTCTGAGGCAGGCTGGTGATTGTGCGGGCATCTCTGAGGCAGGCTGGTGATTGTGCGGGGGTCTCTGAGGCAGGCTGGTGATTGTGCGGACATCTCTGAGGCGGGTTGGAGATTGTGCAGGCGTCTCTGAGGCAGGCTGGAGATTGTGCGGGCATCTCTGAGGCAGGCTGGTGGTTGTGCAGGCATCTCTGAGGCAGGCTGGTGATTGTGCGGGGGTCTCTGAGGCAGGCTGGTGATTGTGCGGGCATCTCTGAGGCAGGCTGGTGATTGTGCGGGCGTCTCTGTGGCAGGCTGGTGATTGTGCGGGGGTCTCTGAGGCGGGTTGGAGATTGTGCGGGCGTCTCTGAGGCGGGTTGGAGATTGTGCGGGCGTCTCTGAGGCGGGTTGGAGATTGTGCGGGCGTCTCTGAGGCAGGCTGGTGATTGTGCGGGCGTCTCTGAGGCGGGTTGGAGATTGTGCGGGCGTCTCTGAGGCGGGTTGGAGATTGTGCGGGCGTCTCTGAGGCGGGTTGGAGATTGTGCGGGCGTCTCTGAGGCAGGCTGTAGATTGTGCGGGGGTCTCTGAGGGAGGTTGGAGATTGTGCGGGCGTCTCTGTGGGAGGTTGGAGATTGTGCGGGCGTCTCTGAGGGAGGCTGGTGATTGTGCGGGCGTCTCTGAGGGA
The DNA here is from genome assembly GCF_047496885.1 of Scyliorhinus torazame. Classification (NCBI taxonomy): domain Eukaryota; kingdom Metazoa; phylum Chordata; class Chondrichthyes; order Carcharhiniformes; family Scyliorhinidae; genus Scyliorhinus; species Scyliorhinus torazame. The sequence continues at coordinate 121,996,510 of NC_092722.1, forward strand.
GGCTGGTGATTGTGCAGGGGTCTCTGAGGCGGGTTGGAGATTGTGCGGGCGTCTCTGAGGCGGGTTGGAGATTGTGCGGGCGTCTCTGAGGCGGGTTGGAGATTGTGCGGGCGTCTCTGAGGCGGGTTGGAGATTGTGCGGGTAATTCTGAGGCAGTTTGAGGATTGTGCGGCTATCTCTGAGGCAGGTTGGTGACTATACAATCGTCTCTGAGGCAGGCTGGGGTATATGCAGGTGCCTCTGAGGCAGGTTGGGGATTGTGCAGGTCCTGGCAATTGTGCAGGCGTCTCAACATGGAAGTGCCCTCTGAGGCATGGAAACAAATAAAAACTGTGAGGTCTGAAGCTTTGAGACACCTTGGAGCAGACAGGAAACCTATCTAGGTAAATCGGTTGGGATGCAGGTGCTGACACTCTAGTCTATAGATCCAATGGTGAGACATGACATCTTTGGCTCCAGTGGTCCCAGGCTTACAGCAGGGAGGCAATCACTATTAAGTTGTTAAATTGGTTCACACCAGCTTTTCAGGGGAGGGTGAACAGATTCTAGACTTCTCCTGCACAGCCTGTAATGGTTCTCTTGTAAACAGATTCACCCAAGCTTTCTGCCAGTTCAGAAACACAGTCTTTCTGGAGAAGTTCAATGTCCTCACAAGTTCTCCAGTCCATGGACTCTCATAAATTCACTCGCCTCCTCCGGCGTATCAAAAGAGCATTCTCGATTCTGGTGCGTGACTCATAAACGAGCAGGATACACCCCAAACTTCACTCTTTCCTTGTAGAGGGCCGGTTGAACCCGGCCCACCGCTTGACCAACTCCGCACCCAGGTCCTGGTAGATCCGCAGCTCGTTTCCTTCCCAGGTGCACTTTCTCGTTTCCTTCGCCCACCTCAGAATCTTCTCCTTATCGAGAAAACTATGCAAGCACACCACAATTGCCCTCGGCTGCTCCCCTGCCTTGGGCTTCCTCCTCAAAGCCCTGTGCGCTCGATCCACCTCGGGGGGATGGTGATACTCTGTGGCCTGCATTTCCTCAATTCCTTCAGGCAGTCCTACAATCCGGAGATTCTACCACCTCGAACAATTATCCAGGTCCTCCACCTTCTCCCTAAGCCGCTTCTGGCCCTCTCCTATATCTCTGCCTCCAAAGGGGCCAGCCAGTCCTCATGATCCACCATCGACTCCACCACCTTCTGGAGTGCCAAACTCTGCACCTTCAGCCTCTGCCACTCTCTCAATAATCGCCCTGAGCGGCTCCACCACCTTAGCCAGGCCTCTGAGCCCTCATGTCTCTGCTGCTGGAACTTAGCATTTAAGAGGTCCACCAGTTCCTCAGTAGACCACTGGGCGGGCAACGACAACCCAGATCGCTCTGCCATCTTTCCCTCTGTCTGATTTCAAAAAACCTCCCCGCCAGTCTGCTGCCTCTTGCTCATCACACTCCTCATTTGATAAGCCATAAACTGGCCCCACCAGAGAAGCAGTTCTATCTCTCAGTGCTCATGCACCTCACACCAGCAAGCACTCTCTAAATCGGGTGTAAAAGGACCAAACAATTCCACCTTGAGCAGGAGCCACTGAATATGCGACCACTCACTCCATGGCTGCCACCATGACGTCGACCGGACGTCGAGACTGACATTCTTATAGGAGTGTTCTGTCTGACCAGACCATCAAGCATTTCCTTCAGCATACACTTAAAAGTACCTGATGCTCAACAGGGGACATGTTGTATTGGATCTACTGCCTTGTTAAGCCTAGTTTGCTCCTCTTCCCCAACTTATCCTACTTATTATGGGCCAGGGTTTAGAGAACACCAAAGTATATCATGGAGTTCACCTGACCCACGTTTAATAGATTTTGGTTATGGGGAGCACAAAGGCCCATTTTACAGGTGTGATGCAACTGAGATCTAAAATATTTTTAAACAATACAATGTTTATTCTATGAATTCAGTTAACATTTTATAAGCACACAGTAAACATCTTATCAACTACCAACACTGATACCCCCCAAAGATACAGTACTCTATAGGTAACTCTTAGTTACTTTCCTAATAACATCCATAAGCCAAAGACCCTTTTTAACAAAGACAGTAGGTTTGCATTCCTTACAGATACGGTATTACTTTGAAATCATCAAATGATCTGGAGACATTCTTTAGTATGCAGAGAGAGAGAGACCAAAATGCACCTCCTTGATTTGAATGCAGCTCTCCAACTGAAAACACAGCTAAAAACAGCTTCCAGCTCAAAACGAAAGTAAAAAGCAGAGCCAGAGCCCAGCTTCACCCACACAATGACATCACTGCAGCCACTTGAGAAGACAAACATTTCTTAAAGTGACATTCCCATGACATTCTGAATACAAAAGATGTTGCAATATTAAATATTGCTTGATTAATGACTTGTAGTTATTGATCGTATATATTGTTACACCAGTACAGGATGCGTGAGTAGTGTCCAGGCTCAGTTAGGCCTTTCTAACTAGCAGAGGTTCTACATTTGTGTTTTGAATGAACTTACATTCTAAGTGACACTTAAAGTCATTATATTTGGACTGGAATTTGACTTGACCTTGGGATATTGAACCGCCATAAACTGCAAACTCTGTAATTCAACCTTTGTTTAAGATCTCTTGCTGCTTTTTTTTGATATGGGTGAAGCAGAGTCACATTACATTATGGACAGATGTTTATTTAAAACATTAAGTAGTGTCCTGATTTCAGCCTAAGTGCAAAACATCCCAAGTCATCCAAACCAATAGCAATTGAGTGATGACATTTTATTTTATTCTTATTTTATGCGATGTGTGTGGGGGGGGGGGTTACTGTCCATCGCCAATTGCCCTTGAACTGAGTGGCTTGCGCAGCCATTTGAGTTGCTGGTGAGCGTCAGCCACATTGTTGTGGGTCTGGAGTCACATGTAGGCCAGACCAGGTAGGTACGGCAGATTTCCTTCCAATTATAGTTTCATCATCACTGTTACTGAGATTAGGTTTCAATTCAAGATTTATGAATTGAGTGTGTTATCGAGTTTAGAGGTGAGTATTATAGAATTTAGGGGATGTTATAGAGTTCAAGGTGCGTGTGTTATTTGGGTTTGGGGGTATGTGTTTTTCCAGTGGGTTTCTGTGTTTTGGGGGGTGTTATTTGAGGTTAGGGGTGTGTGTTTTCTATGTGGGGATGTTATTTGGGTTTAGGGTGTGTGTGTTTGTTTTCTGTATTTGGGGGGGGGGTTATTTCAGTTTAGGGGATGTGTGTTTTCTGTGTTTTGGGGGCGTGTGTGTGTTTTGGGAGGTGCGTATATTTTCTCTTTTAGGGGGAGGTTATTTGAGTTTAGGGGGTGTGATTTCTGTGTGGGTGTTATTTGAGTATAGTGGGGGGGGGTTTCTGTGTGCGAGTGTTATTTGAGTTTGGGGGATGTTTTCAGTTGGGGGTGTTATTTGAGTTTGGGGGGGTTCTGTGTTTTAGAGGGGTTATTTTAGTTTGGGGGAGTGTTTCTGTGTTTTGGGGTGTGCGTGTTATTTGAGTTTGGGGTGTGTGTTTTCTGTGTTTTGGTGGGTGTATTATTTGAGTGCAGGGGGTGTTTTCTGTGTTTTGGGGGTGTGTGTTATTTGATTGTCGGAGGCGTGTGTAGTTGATAGGTCGTTATCTGGTTGTCTGTGTTGTCTCGGTGGACAGGGGTAATAAAGCAACGGAGGGTTTGTGGCGGGGTCACAGCTCCTGTGAGATGCAGTCTGGTTTGTTAATAAATCCTAGGATTTCTGCAGCCTGTTTTTGATGGGAGGCGCTGTGATTGAGGAACCGGGACTGGGACTCAGCTCCAGCCGCTGCCGAGCTCATTGTGGGGCGGTACAATGTAGCTGCTGATGCGGCAGCCACTTCCAGCAGCTCCCGAATGATCTGACCGGGGAAAGCGCTGACTCGCCTGGGCTCGGCCTGGCCGATACACCCGCCGCGCGGCTGGCAGGGGTAAGTAAGGGACATCTATGCTTCCTACCTCCATCCATATCTCTGTAATTGAAAACAGATTTTCAGGTAATTGGAGACTCTGCTCCCATATATAATGCAAGTCAATAATAATTTTGATTTTTAGATTTTATGAATGGAACTGGCCCAAACAACTCCACAAGTGACCTTTTAACGTTGAGGAATATATTGTTTGGTTCAAAGACACCAGGATTGTTGATCACACTGTGTCAGGTCCAAAAAAAGGGGGGAAAACATTTTAAATTCTGCTCCCATTTCTTGGTGAACAATTGGAGCGATTTGCCAGAGCAGGCTAAGTTTCATGTGCGTCTTTCTCTGAAAGGGACAGAGAGATCAAATAAGCCCATCTTTTATTGCGGTGCCCAGACATTAAACGGCGACCTCATTCAAGGACTTGCGTCCATGAAATTTGATCACATTTCACGTTTCTCTGGCCTGTGTGTGAAGTCCATCTATTTCAAAGGGATTGTACTGGAGACAATGTCATTTCCCAGTAAGTTGATGATGGACATGAGAATGGTATAGTATTTGGTGGGCAGTGCTGGTTTTAGCCACTGGGTTAAATCAGAAATGTAAGAAGGGTGCTACCAAGGCCACGTGATGCCGAACAGGAACTGTTGTAAATTTTACGATCTCAAATGTCCCTGCTTACACATTTGTACTTGGTAAACATTCAGATTGTCTCACTGAGATTTCTCTTCAGATCCCTCCTCTCCTGGGGTCACGGTGGATTCTACTCTGGGGTGCTCAGACTGGGTCTGTAAGAAGTAGAAAGTTGTGGGGGGGGAAGATTTTTTAAAAAGCTTGAAGTGTGAGATGACCTTTTGTTTCTGTATATCTGCCCCAGAGGAGTGGCTAACATGCGTCATTCTGGCTTTGCCTCTGTCTTGTTTGTAGATGAAATCTATTGTGTTCAGCGGCTTGTTGAAGGTTGATTACCCCGTGGGCAAGGCAGTGTTTTTCAGCACTTTACCGTAAGTAAAATCTCTGCGAGAGGAAAGAGCATTTGACGCCCCATCGTGCTGGTTACTTGTGCAATGTCAATGGACATTTGATTCAATGAAGTGTATGTGTGTAATACATGCATGTGTGCTAAACTTTCCAGTTGACGCTTGCAAGCAGCCCTGCAGATCCATTGAAGTTGAGGTACATCCTTTCAGGGAAAAAAAGCAGCCGTCTATATAGGGCAATGAAGAGAATGTGGCAGCCAGATTAGTTTTAAATTGTTCCAGCAAAGAAATAGCACGTGCATGAGGGGCCGAATGGCCTCTTGCATTGGTTCTGTGTGAAAAATGTCCCCAGCATTGAATTAATTAAATTGATTCAGAATCAATCAATTAGTATTACCAGTATTAAGTGAATATTATATAATAATAATCTTTATTGTCACAAGTAGGTTTACATTAACACTGCAATGAAGTTACTGTGAAATGCCCCTAGTCGCCACATTCCGGCGCCTGTCCCGGTACACAGAGGGAGAATTTAGAATGTCCAAATTACCTAACAGCATGTCTTTCGGGACTTGTGGGAGGAAACCGGAGCACCCAGAGGAAACCCATGCAGACACAGCGAGTACATGTACAGACAGTGACCCAAGCCAGGAATCGAACCTGGGACCCTGGTGCTGTGAAGCAACAGTACTAACCACTGTGCTATCGTGTTGCCCGCATCATAGAATCACCATGCAGAAGGAGGCAATTCGGTCCATCGAGTCTGCACCGGCAGAGTTCAGTGCTCTTGGAAAGAGCAACCTATGCAAGCCCACACCTCCACCCTACCCAAACCCACACCTCCACCCTGTCTCCATAGCCCAGTAACACACCTAACCTTTTTGGACACTAAGGGCAATTTAGCATGGCCAATCTACCTATCCTGCACATCTTTGGACTGTGGGAGGAAACCCACGCAGACACTGGGAGAACGTGCAGACTCCGCACAGACAGTGACCCAAGCCGGGAATTGAACCTGGGACCCTTGAAGTTGTGAAGCAACAGTGCTAACCACTGTGCTACCATGCCACCCATAAAGGATGTTCTCCAATAAAGAGTGTGGAAGAGATGTTAGTTGTAAAGGCAAAAGACAATGTGCATGCATTCAGTGCAAATAAATGTTTTCATTCAATCCCATGTGAGATATAATCTGTAAAGCACAGCTAAGTGCAGCTCTATACTTTATAATGATTTGAAAAACATGACCAGATCTAATGGAAATTATTTCGAAGCATAAAAGATACTTTAAAATTGAATGATTTTATGTGGAGAGGTTTTCAGTTCTCTTTCAAGGGCTTTATAGATAATCCAGTGGGAATTAGGATTTTGACCATTTTGTTGCAAATACTGACTCCCAAAACACTACATTGACATTGTTTTTCTAGCTTCTTTTAAAAATACTGTGTCTATGATTATAGTACATTTGTATTTGTGAATTTTAACATCTGAAATATTAGTTGAAATCTGATATTTTATTGAGAAAATTGAAAGGGTGCTAAAGGTAAACATGGGAATTTATGTACATTAAATTTTTCAAACCACCTATAAGTGAACATAAGTCGAGTGTGTCAAAAAAAAGCATAATATGTTGATTTTATGTAGATCATTATTTTAAACTTCACCAAAGTATTACTAAGACCGCTTAAAGTGCACCTAGTAATTATTAAATGTGAGATGTTTTAGAAAATAGTGAGGGGACCAGAATTTTTCAAATACTCTCAAGGCCCTGTTTGCAATCCAGATCTTCCCCAACCCGAACTTGTAAAAAGCAAAACTGTTCTTAGGCTTGAACAAAGAAAGGACAAGCAGAAATATAAGGGGACAGATGAAGTACCTGAAAGTAGGAAGCAGGTACTATTGTCTGTTCATATTTACCTTTTCTCTGTTTGTCATCTGTAAGGAGCCTCCATGAACTGAGTTTGCGTGATTTCAATTGAGTTCCTGCAAAGGAAATGAATCCGGGATCTTATAAAGGCTGTTCGTGCTGGGTGGGTCTTCCTATGCTGCGTTATCTCCCCTCTTGGAAGTGTTAATTCCGTAGGGTACAATATTGGCAACACTTCAATACCTTACTCAAGTGGCCTTTGCAAATCTGGAGTGAGTGTCAACAGTCTGTTAGACTTTGAGGTCACTGGATTTCTAGATGGGAATACAAGCTGCAAGGAGGGCACAATGAAGCTGCAAAGAGATCTAGATTGGTTAAGTGAGTGAGCAACAAGATGGCAATGTAGCATAATGTGGAGAAACATAATATGACTGACTTTGATGCTAAAAATAGAAAAGCAGAATATTTTTTAAAAGACTTGTAAATGTTGAGAGAGACTGGGTGTACTCATACAAGGAACACCGAGCTTAGCAAAGCATGTTGGGAAATAAAGTGGCATGTTGGCCTTTCTTTCAAGAGGATTGGAAAACTTGACCAAAGAAGTTTTGCCACAATTGTATCAAGTTTTGGTGAGACCTTGCCTAGAATACTTTGTGCAGTTTTGGTTCCTGTAATTTGGGAAGCACGGTAGCATTGTGGATAGCACAATTGCTTCACAGCTCCAGGGTCCCAGGTTCAATTCCGGCTTGGGTCACTGTCTGTGCGGAGTCTGCACATCCTCCCCGTGTGTGCGTGGGTTTCCTCCGGGTGCTCCGGTTTCCTCCCACAGTCCAAAGATGTGCAGGTTAGGTGGATTGGCCATGATAAATTGCCCATAGTGTCCAAAATTGCCCTTAGTGTTGGGTGGGGTTACTGGGTTATGGGGATAGGGTGGAGGTGTAGACCTTGGGTAGGGTGCTCTTTCCAAGAGCCGGTGCAGACTCGATGGGTCGAATGGCCTCCTTCTGCACTGTAAATTCTATGATTCTATGAATTCAGGAAGGGTACCGTTGCGGAAAACTCTGCTAGTTGGGAGTCACACCTCGCACAATGGAATATGGTTGTGGTTGTTGGTGGACAGTCATCCCAGCCCCAGGACATAACTGCAGGAAATCCACAGGGTAGTGTCCTAGGCCCAACCATCTTCAGCTGCTTTTATGAATGACCATCCTGCCATCATAAGGTCAGAAGTGGGATATGTGCTGATGATTGCGCAATGCTCAGCACTACTCGTGACTGCTCAGATACTGAAGCAGTCCATGTTCAAATGCAGCAAGACCTGGACAATATCCAGGCTTGGACACCACGCAAGTGCCAGGCAATGACCATCTCCTACAAGAGAGTATCTAACCATTGGCCCTTGACATTCAATGGCAATACCATTATTGAATTCCCCACTACCAACATTCTGGGGTTACCATTGACCAGAAACTGAACTGGACTAGCCATATAAATACTGTGGCTACAAGAGCAGGTCAGAGGCTAAGAATCCTGCAGTGAGTAATCCTGTTCCTGACTCTCCGAAGCCTGTCCACCGTTGACATTTTAAAAATAGATTTAGAATAGCCAATTATTTTCTTTCCAATTAAGGGTCAGTTCAGTGTGGCCAATCCACCTACCCTGCACATTGTTTTGTGTTGTAGGAGTGAGACCCACACAGACATGGGGAGAATGTGCAAACTACACACGGACAGTGATCCGGGGCCGGGATCGAACCTGGGTCCTCGGTGCTGTGAGGCAGCAGTGCTAACTACTGTGCCACTGTGCTGCCTCTGTCCACCAGTGATTCGATTACGTTTACTTTAGTGATAGAAAGGGATAGGTATATACTGCAGAGCAAGAGTTATATCTGGGGGAAAGGCAATTATGATGCGATGAGGCAAGACTTAGGATGCTTCGGATGGAGAGGAAAACTGCAGGGGATGGGCACAATGGAAATGTGGAGCTTGTTCAAGGAACAGCTACTGCGTGTCCTTGATAAGTATGTACCTGTCAGGCAGGGAGAAAGTGGTCGAGCAAGGGAACCGTGGTTTACTAAAGCAGTCGAAACACTTGTCAAGAGGAAGAAGGAGGCTTATGTAAAGTTGAGACATGAAGGTTCAGTTAGGGCGCTCGAGAGTTACAAGTTAGCTAGGAAGGACCTAAAGAGAGAGCTAAGAAGAGCCAGGAGGGGACATGAGAAGTCTTTGGCAGGTAGGATCAAGGATAACCCTAAAGCTTTCTATAGATATGTCAGGAATAAAAGAATGACTAGGGTAAGAGTAGGACCAGTCAAGGACATTAGTGAGAAGTTGTCCGAGGAGATAGGAGAGATGTTAAATGAATATTTTTTGTCAGTATTAACACAGGAAAAAGACAATGTTGTCAAGGAGAATACAGGCTACTACTGAGATTCAGGCTACTAGACTAGAAGGGCTTGAGGTTCATAAGGAGGAGGTGTTAGCAATTCTGGAAAGTGTGAAAATAGATAAGTCCCCTGGGCTGGATGGGATTTAGCCGAGGATTCTCTGGGAAGTTAGGGAGGAGATTGCTGAGCCTTTGGCTTTGATCTTTAAGTCATCTTTGTCTACAGGAATAGTGTCAGAAGACTGGAGGATCGCAAATGTTGTCCCCTTGTTCAAGAAGGGGAGTAGAGACAACCCCGGTAACTATAGACCAGTGAGACTTACTTCTGTTGTGGGCAAAGTCTTGGAAAGGTTTATAAGAGATAGGATGTATAATCATCTGGAAAGGAATAATTTGATTAGAGATAGTAAACACGGTTTTGTGAAGGGTAGGTTGTGCCTCACAAACCTTATTGGGTTATTTGAGAAGGTGACCCAAACAGGTGGATGAGGGTAAAGCAGTTGATGTGGTGTATATGGATTTCAGTAAAGCATTTGATAAGGTTCCCCACGGTAGGCTACTGCAGAAAATACGGAAGCTTGGGATTCAGGGTGATCTGGCAGTCTGGATCAGAAATTGGCTAGCTGGAAGAAGACAAAGGGTGGTGGTTGATGAGAAATGTTCAGACTGGAGTCCAGTTACTAGTGGTGTACCACAAGGATCTGTTTTGGGGCCACTGCTGTTTGTCATTTTTATAAATGACCTGGAGGAGGGCGTAGAAGGATGGGTGAGTAAATTTGCAGATGACACTAAAGTCGGTGGAGTTGTGGACAGTGCGGAAGGATTTTACAAGTTACAGAGGGACATAGATAAGCTGCAGCACTGGGCTGAGAGGTGGCAAATGGAGTTTAATGCAGAAAAGGTATTCATTTTGGAAGGAATAACAGGAAGACAGAGTACTGGGCTAATGGTAAGATTCTTGGTAGTGTGGATGAGCAGAGAGATCTCGGTGTCCATGTACATAGATCCCTGAAAGTTGCCACCCAGGTTGAGAGGGTTGTTAAGAAGGCGTACGGTGTATTAGCTTTTATTGGTAGAGGGATTGAGTTTCGGAGCCATGAGGTCATGTTGCAGCTGTACAAAACCCTGGTGTGGCCGCACTTGGAGTATTGCATGCAATTCTGGTCGCCGCATTATAGGAAGGACGTGGAAGCATTGGAAAGGGTGCAGAGGAGATTTACCAGAATGTTGCCTGGTATGGAGGGAAGATCTTATGAGGGAAGGCTGAGGGACTTGAGGCTGTTTTCGTTCGAGAGAAGAAGGTTAAGAGGTGACTTAATTGAGACATACAAGATGATCAGAGGATTAGATAGGTTGGACAGTGAGAGCCTTTTTCCTCGGATGGTGATGTCTAGCACGAGGGGACATAGCTTTAAATTGAGGGGAGATAGATATAGCACAGATGTCAGAGGTAGGTTCTTTACTCATAGAGTAGTAAGGGCGTGGAATGCCCTGCCTTCAACAGTAGTGGACTCACCAAGACTAAGGGCATTCAAATGGTCATTGGATAGACATATGGACGATAAGGGAATAGTGTAGATGGGCTTTAGAGTGGTTTCACAGGTCGGTGCAACATCGAGGGCCGAAGGGCATGTACTGCGCTGTAATGTTCTATACCTGGATGAGTGCAGCTTCAACAACACTCAAGAAGCTCAACAACATTTTGCCAGGAAGGAGATCCAGAGTTTCCCAGTGGAGCCAGCCTCCACATTGCTGGACGAGGTGCTGACGACAGGGGGACTGGAGAAGAGGTTAATGTCGGCGGTTTACGGAGCTATTTTGGAAGAGGAGGAGGCGCCACTGGAAGGGATCAAAGCAAAGTGGGAGGAAGAGTTGGGGGAGGGCATGGAGGAGGGGTTTGGTGTGAAGTGCTCTGGAGAGTGAATGGCTCTACATCTTGGGTGAGGTTGGGGCTGATACAGCTGAAAGTGGTATATAGAGCACACCTCACAAGAGCGAGTATGAGTCGGCTCTTTGAGGGGATAGAAGATGTGTGTGAACGTTGCGGGGTGTTGGGGGTGGGGGCGTAAATCACGTTCATATGTTTTGGTCCTGTCCAAAGCTGGAGGATTACTGGAAGGAGGTTTTTAGAAATCTTTAAAGTGGTGCACGTGAAACTGGACATGGGCCCTCGGGAGGCCATATTCGGGGTGTCGGACCAGCTCGGGTTGGAAACGGGTGCGGAAGCAGAAGTTGTAGTCTTCGCCTCGTTGATCGTCTGAAGGCGGATCCTGTTGGGATGGAGAGCAGCGTCTTCACCCTGTGCCCTGGTGTGGCGGGGGGAGTTGCCTGAATCCTTGACTCTTGAGAAGGTTACGTTTGAACTAAGGGGAAGGATGGAGGTGTTCTACAATTCATGGGCATCATTCATTATGCACTTTCAAGAATTGGATAACATGGAACAGTAGTGGGGGAGGGGGCGTTGTGAGAGTTGGGGTGAGGGGGAAGGGTCTGTGGGGAGGGGGACTGTCTGTGTTAATGGTGACGATGGGTGATTCCTAGTTCCTTTTTGTTATTTGTTTATGTTAACAGGCAGGCAGTTGTTTGGGGGTTGGTGGGAGGATGGGATTGTTGTTGTTGATATGGGGATTGACATGATATTCGTTACTGCTTATTGTTTGTTGTTGGTGGGTGCAAATTTGGGAGAAAATCTGAAAAAGGAGGAGAATTAAAATATATTTAAAAAAAGGAAGCTCAGCAGCATCCAGGACATAGCAATCAATTGATTGGCACCCCATCCGCAAATATTCACTTCCTCCACCTGTAGCCACTTAAAATGGCCAACTCCCGATTTTAAAATGGCGAACGGCAAAGGCTGATGGGAAAGTCAGCCAACAGGACACAAACGAGCAGCTGCAGGTTGACTGTGTATTTACCTCCTGAAAGGCCAGGCAAGATCGATACCAGCAACCATCAGCATAACAAAACACCAGCCATCTGCATACTAATGAGCAATCCCAGGAACAAAGAGCAACATTTAGACACATAAAGCAAAACCAGACTCTTCGGCGCCAGCAGAAGCCTACACAAAAGGAGGTGAACGACCACCTCAAGACCGCCCATCGATCAGGGAACCGCTCCAGCATTGGAGAAAATCGAACCAAGCGATTGGGACAAAGTCCAATCACTTGGAACCAGGTACAGGATCCGACCCGAAAGGCGTGAAGCCCCTGGGGACTATAAGAATTGAGCCCCAAGTTCAAGGCGCTCTCTCTTCCAGCTCTCTTGACTCTTCAACAGCCGCTCAAAACTGTAAGTATTACTTCAACGCTCACTACGAGATAGGCGCTCTTGGCTACCAATCTGTACCAACTTCGAATCCCACAGGCTCAGAACCAGAACAAAAGGCCATTCGTTTCCCTGACCTGGTGGGCCAGTTCCAAGTTAAGTATTGGCCTGTTAGCTGTAGAAGTAGCTTAGACGTAGAATTTGAACATGAGTAGTGATTACTGTGTATAATAAATGTGCTTTGATTTAAATCTTACTAAGCGGTGTATTGGATTATTCATCATTACTCGGACTTGAACCACGTGGCGGTATCAGAAAGATACCTGGCGACTCAAGAGCAAAGGTGATAAAACAGAGCAATTAAACTAAGGCAAAGTTAGCAACACATCAACCCACACTAGCAGCAGTTTATGCCATCTACTGCAGGAATTTACCAAGGTTCCTTTAACGGAACCTTCAAAATCCATGACTGTTACTGTCTAGAAGGACAAGGCCAGAAGATGTATGGGAACACCACCACCTGCAAGTTCCCCCCCCCCAAAGCCACACATCATCCTGACTTGGAAATATCTTGCCGTTCCTTCACTGTTGCTGGGTCAGAATCCTGAAACTCCCTCCCTAACAGCACTGTGGATGTACCTACACCACATGGGCTGCTGTGGTTCAAGAAGGCAGCTCACCACCATATTCTCCAGGGCAATTAGGGATGGGCAACAAATGCTGGCCTAGCCAGCGATGCCTGCATCCCATGTACGAGTCAAGAAAATTGTATGACCTCCAAGAAAAGTTCATAGATTGCTCTCTTGGATGAGAGAGTTGTCCATTGATAAGAGGCTGAGTGACAATAAGTGATTATTATTATTGAATCTAGAGTCTCCAGAAATTAAGTCTTTTTTAGTGTAAATACCATTTATTAATCCTCAAATAACCAAGGCTGCTAAGGGTATTTGAATTTGTTCAGCTAGTATGCTCCTTTATAACTCAAACATTTATCCAGATCATCACAAATGTAAGTAGCCTTGGGGTATTCTAATCAACGTAGGTTTTACAGAAAGGAATGTCAGTACTTCAAACATTATTTCTTACCCTTGTTTGTGCAGCATGGATACACTTCTACTAATACCATTAGCTAAGCTTTCTTTAAAGATTTTTGTGTTACTATATACCAGTGGTGTTACTTTAGAGGGGCATTTAGTTCAGCTTTATTGTTAACTTTCAGATTGGATCAAGAGATACAGTTCTGTAGCTGCAATATAGCTACATGTGGCAATTGGTGATATGATTTAAAGATCTCCGCGCCCAGTCATCAGATTACATGTTGCTCAATTCGTTTTTCCTGATCACTGTTATCAGTTTCGTAGCACCTTTTGCAAGAGCTGAAAAGTCGTTAGGCACAAGCCCCACTCCTGGATTTGAGCACATAACTAAGGCTGACCCGTGGGCAGCACGGCAGCACAAGTGGATAGCACTGTGGCTTCACAGCGCCAGGGTCCCAGGTTTGATTCCCCGCTGGGTCACTGCCTGTGTGGAGTCTGCCCGTGTCTGCGTGGGTTTCCTCCGGGTGCTCCGGTTTCTTCCCACAGTCCAAAGACGTGCAGGTTGGGTGGATTGGCCACGATAAATTGCCCATAGTGACCAAAAAAGGTTAAGAGGAGTTATTGGGTTACGGGGATAGAGTGGAATGAGGGCTTAAGTGGGTCAGTGCAGACTTGAAGGGCCGAATGGCCTCCTACTGCACTGCACTGTATGTTCTATGTTCTATGTTCTGTGCAGTAATGAGGAATACTACATTGTCAAAGGTGCCCTCTTTCAGATGAAATACCTGACCCAAGCCCCCTCTGCCTATTCAGGTGGACGTGACAGATCTTGTAGCAACAATTGAAAAGCAGGAGATTTCTCTCCACGTTCTGATCAACATTCCTCATTCAGTCTGCACCAGAAAAAATATTGACTGGCTGTTTGCATTATGTGCTGCTCTTGAAATTTGCAGTTGCTATGTATACAAAATAAGAAGGGCAGGTTGTGACTGAGCTTGATAGTGTAAAATGAGTGCTAGTGAGTCAACAGTCCATTTTGCATCTTTTTGATTTTTGTTTTCTTTGAAGCAAGTGGAAATATTAAGGTTATATTGGTTGCTGACTCAATACCGCTTAGCTTACACTTTTTTGCTCAAAGTAATGATCTACTGTGACTTCTGAAGTAATTAATTGGCTGTGCTTTAGAACATCCCGGCGGTTGTGAAGTGTTAAAATGTACAGTATACACAGTAATAACCTTAAAGTATATGCAACGGACATGATGGGTTTCTTGACATTCTGTAGATGAACAATAGTAGCTGCTCACAGCCTGTGTGAACATAAAGGAGATAAAGGAAATTCAATTCCAGACAGGGTGGAGAGGACCAAGCTGAGAGACAGGGGGCAAAATTCTCCCCCAACGGCGCGATGTCCGCCGACTGGCGCCAGAAACGGCGCCAATCAGACGGGCATCGCGCCGGCCCAAAGGTGCGGAATGCTCCGCATCTTTGGGGGCCGAGCCCCAACATTGAGGGGCTAGGCCAAGCGGCGGAGGGATTTCCGCCCCGCCAGCTGGCGGAAATGGCGTTTGTTGCCTCGCCAGCTGGCGCGGAAATGCGGCGCATGCGCGGGAGCGTCAGCGGCCGCTGAAAGTTTCCCGCGCATGCGCAGTGGGGAGAGCCGTGATGGAGGCGGAAGGGAAAGAGTGCCCCCACGGCACAGGCCCGCCCGCGGATCGGTGGGCCCCGATCGCGGGCCAGGCCACCGTGGGGGCACCCCCCGGGGTCAGATCGCCCCATGCGCGCCCCCCCCCCCAGGACCCCGGAGCCCGCCCGCGCCGCCTGGTCCCGCCGGTAAATACCAGCTTTGATTTACGCCGGCGGGACAGGCAATTTCTGGGCGGGGCTTCGGCCCATCCGGGCCGGAGAATTGAGCAGGGGGTCCCGCCAACCGGCGCGGCCCGATTCCCGCCCCCACCCAATCTCCGGTACCGGAGACTTCGGCGGGGGCGGGATTCATGGTGGCCAACAGCCATTCTCCGACCCGGCGGGGGGTCGGAGAATGACGCCCAGGATAACATTTGCATTTCAGAGATTGTCTAGTTCGCTGATTTAGGTAAAATACACTGACCAGTTGATGTGTGCATTAAAATAATCAGTGATTAGCAGTTGCTAATGAAGTCTAGCAGTAATGTCAGGAAGTAAGAATTATAAAAGGGTGTTGCAAACTGTAAATTGTTGAGAAGTTTCCCATGGACGACCCAGGTACTTCTCCCATGCAGGCTGCGATAAAATTGTTACTTACTTGAACCTCACAAGCTCCAGAGTGAATGTTTGTTGTTTGTTTTTTCTCTCTACAACAGGTACTATGTAAATTACATTTCTTTAGATCGCCAAGGGCATATTTCTTCCTTGAGGTAAAAGCAAATTACTGTGGATGCTGGAGTCTGAAACAAAAACGGAAAGTTCTGGACAATCTCAGCAGGTCCGACAGCATCTGCAGAGAGAGAGAATGGATCTAATGTTTTGAGACTGGATTATTCTTTGTCAAAGTTTTGCATCTCGGTAGCATAGTGGTTTCACAGCGCCAGGGTCCCAGGTTCGATTCCCGCTTGGGTCACTGTCTGCGGAGTCTGCACGTTCTCCCCGTGTCTGCATGGGATTTCTCCTGGTGTTCCGGTTTTCTCCCGCAGTCCAAAGATGTGCAGATTAGGTTGATTGGCCATGCTAAATTGCCCTTGGGTTAGATGGGGTTGCTGGGTTATGGGGATAGGGCTTGGGTAGGGTGCTCTCCTTCTGCACTGTAAATTCTATGATTCTATGGTCTGCCCATGAACAAAATTAAAGAACAGACCCTTAAGGATTATAACCTCTATTATTACCCAAGCCACGTGCAAATTGGCGTAGGGATGAGAAAATTAGTGAAGAAAATACACGGCTAAAGCAATGGTCCGGGAAAGAGGGGTTCCATTTCATGGGGCACTGGCATCAGTATTGGGTCAGGAGGGATCTGTACCATTGGGACGGTGTCCATCTGAACCAATCTGGGGCCAGTGTTTACTGGAAAGGATACATAGAGTGGTCACAAGGACATTAAACTAGCAAATGGGGAGGAGGGGACGTCTCAGGGGAAATCAATACAGTTCCAAAAACAAATAGCAAGGCAGAGAGTAAAACGATTGTCAGGAACCTAACTTCAGGAACTGCAGCTAATGGCAAAACTACAAAAAAGTATACTGGTTAAACAAAAAGTGAAAAATAATAAACAAGCAAATAAAACATCACTGCTGAGGGATAGATCAGGGGGAATAGCCCAATTAAGAGTTCTATATACAAATGCACGGAGTGTAAGGAATAAACTAGATGAGCTGCAGGTACTAATTCAGGTTGAAGATTATGATGTAGTAGCTGTTACAGAGACGTAGCTGTAGGATGGTCAGGACGAGGAACTAAATATACCCGGTTATAAAGTTTACAGGAGGACCAGACAATATGGCAGAGGGGGTGGAGTAGCCTTACTGATTAGAAGTACTATCACTTCGGGGCAGCACGGTGTCGCAGTGGTTAGCACTGCTGCCTCACGGCGCCGAGGTCCCAGGTTTGATCCTGGCTCTGGATCACTGTCCGTGTGGGGTTTGCACATTCTCCCTGTGTTTGCGTGGGTTTCACCCCCACAACCCAAAAGATGTGTAGGTTAGGTGGATTGGCCATGCTAAATTGCCCCTTAATTGGAAAAAATGAATTGGGCACTCCAAATTTATTTTTTATAACATTTAAAAAAAAAAGAAATACTATCACTTTAATGGTGAGGCAGGATATTATGAGGGGAAAGCATCCAGTGGAGACCACATGGGTGGAACTGAGGAACAAAAAAGTATCTAAAACTGTAATAGGTATTGTGTAATGGCCTCCTGGTAGCAGTTCTGAGGTGCTGGATTGAATAAAGGCAGAAATTAGGCAAGTATGTAGCAAATGTAGAGTAGTATTTACGTGGGATTTTAACTTACACATAGATTGGGAGAGGCAGACAAGCACCTGTCTGAAAGGTCGTGAATTTCTGGGATGTTTCTTGCAGCAATATGTTCGAGATGCAACAAGGATATTGGATTTAGTTATGAGTAATGAGCACTATTTAATTAGTAGCCTAACTGCGAACACTTACCAAATAGTGATCACAACATCATTGAATTCAGTGCAGCGTTTAAAACTGAAAAGCTCATTTCAGATACTAAAATTTTTGACTTGGTTGTAAGGCTGACTTTAACAGGATGAGGCAGAGACTGTCCACGGTAAACTGGGAAGATCTGTTAATGGGTCAAACGACTGAAGATCAGTGGGAAATATTTAAAGAAACATTTAATGAGATACAAAGGAAATATATACCCCTGAGAGGAAAAGGCTCCGCTTCACAAAAAAACAACCAGGGACAACTGAAGAGGTTGGGGACAGCATAAAACTAAAACAAAGAGCTTACAAAAATGCAAAACGTAGTATAGATCCGGACAAATGGGAAAGGTACAAGGACCGCAAAGTAACTTAGAAGAACTACTGAAAGGGATTATGAAAGGAAACTTGCAAGAGACATCAAAATCAATAAGAATAAATTTTATTATATAAAGGGGAAGTGGGTGGTGAAGAACAATGTAGGCCCACTAAAAGCTGAAAATGGAGATATTGCCCGTGATAATGGGGGAATGGCAGACATGTTGAACAATTATTTTGCCTCCGTGTTCACAGTTGAAAAGGAGGATAACTTCCGGAAGTCAGAAAACAATTAATAGTCGATAAGAGGACTAGGGCTGAATACAGTTAATCAGGAACCAGGATATTAATGGAAATAAAGAATGGCAAGTCCCCAGGAACTGACGGTTTCCACCCAAGGGTGTTAAAGGAAGTAGGGGAGTACACTGCAGGTGCCCTAATTACAATCTTCAGAGTTCCCTAGATTCAGGAGTAATTATTCTTGATTGGAAAATTGTACTATAGAATCATAGAAGTTTACAGCATGGAAACAGGCCCTTCGGCCCAACCAGTCCATGCCGCCCAGTTTTTACCATTAAGCTAGTCCCAGTTGCCCGCACTTGGCCCATAACCCTCTATACCCATCTTACCATGTAACTATCTAAATTCTTTTTAAAAGACACAATTGTACATGTCACTCCACTTTTTAAGAAGGGTGAAAGGGGGAAACCAGGGAATTACAGAGTGGTTAGCCTAACATCTATGGTGGGGAAAATAGCTGGAGTCTATAATCAGGATGCAGTAACTGCACAACTTGAAAAATCTTGGTCGATCAGCGAGAGGCAACATAAATTCATGAAGGGAAGATCAGGTCTGACTAGTCTTATTGAATTTTTTGAAGAAGTGACTCGGGTAGTGGACAGGGGAATGAATGTGTCTGGATGTCATTGATGGGGACTTCCAGAAGGTATTTGATAAAGTCCCACACAAGAGACTGTTAACTAAGATGGAAGCTCGTGGAGTTGAGGGCAAATTATCGACATGGTTAAGAAGTTGGTTTGAATGGCAGACAACAGAGTGGGGATAATGGCTAATTACTCTAACTTTCAGGAGGTGACTAGTGATATGCCATAGGGATCTGTGTTGGGGCCTCAATTATTCACATTATTCATAAATGACTCGAAGGCAGGCCGACAGCAGGATAGGGAGAGGGGAAAAGAAAAGGAAGGAGGCCAAGCGACATAGAGGGGTGGAAGGGAGAAAGAGGGTTCCACCCACATACAAAAACTAGTCACCTACCCACGGTAAAGGGCTAATGAAAGGAACCTGAAATACGAAAAGAAATGGGAGGGGGACACTGAAAAAGAACAACTTGTAAATTGTAACCGTTGTATCTACCTTTAACGAGTACAGTGTATAAAATGTAAAACTTTAATAAAAATATTTTAAAAAACAAGTGTGAGGTTATCCATGTTGGATCAAAAAAGGATAGAGCAGAGTACTTACTAAATGGAAAGAGGTTAGGTACAGTGGATGTCCAAAGTGACGTGGGGGTTCAGGCGCATCAGTCCTTAAAATGCCAGGAACAAGTGCAGAAAATAATCAGAAAGGCTAATGTAATGCTTGTCTTTATATCTAGAGGATTGGAATATAAAGACACCGGGGGTTATGCTACAGCTACACAAAACCCTGGTCAGACCCCACTTGGAGTACTGTGAGCATAGATCATTGAAGGTGGCAAGAGAGCAGTTAATAAAGCAGATAGTATTCTGGGCTTTATTAATAGAGGCATAGAGTAGAAGAGCAAGGAGGTTATGCTGGACTTGTACTAGACTCCAGTTAGACCTCAGCTGGAATATTGTGTACGGTTCTGGGTGCCGCATTATAGAAAGCATGTGAATGCATTGGAGAGAGTGCAGAAGTGGTTCAGAAGAATGGTTCCAGGAATGAGAAATGCCAGTTATGAGGATAGATTGGAGAGGTTGGGACTGTTTTCTTTGGAGAGAAGAAGGCTGAGAGGAGATTTGATAGAGACGTTCAAAATCATGAGGGGGCTGGACAGAGTAGATGGGGAGAGACTGTTCCCACTCGTAAAAGGATCAAGAGTAAGTGGGTAGCACGCTAGCACAGTGGTTAGCATTGTTGCTTCACACTGCCAGGCTCCTGGGTTCGATTCCCGCTTGGGTCACTGTCTGTGTGGAGTCTGCACGTTCTCCCCGTGTCCGCGTGGGTTTACTCCGGGTGCTCCAGTTTCTTCCCACAAGTTCTGAAAGGTGTGCTTATTAGGTAAATTGGACATTCTGAATTCTCCCTCAGTGTACCCGAAAAGGCGCCGGAATGTGGCGACTAGGGGATTTTCACCTTCAGTAACTTCATTGTAGTGTTAATGTAAGCCTATTTGTGACACTAATAAAGATTATTAACAAAAGAGGGCACAGATTCAAAATGATTTTCAAAAGAAGTAAATAAAATGTGAGAAAAAGCTTTTTCACACAACGAGTGGTTGGGGTCTGGAATGTACTGCCTGGAAGTGTGGTGGAGATAGATTCAATAAAGGCATTCAAGAGGCCATTGGATGATTATTTTAATAGAAACAATGTTCAGGGGTACGGGGAAAAGGCAGGGAAATGACACTGAGCCGCGATGCTCGTTTGGAGATCCGGTGCAGGTACGATAGACCAAACAATGCTGTGATTCTGCAATCCAGTATTGCCAATTACTACCTTGTCAGTCTACTCTTGATCATCAGTAAAATGGTGAAAAGTGTTCCTGACAATGCTATCAACTAACCTGCTCATCAATGCCAAAATTGGGTTTCTTCAGGGCCAGTTGGCTCCAGACCTCAATACAACCTTTGATTAAATATGGACAAAAGAGCATGGACAATTCGAGAGGTGAAGTGAGAGTCACTGCCCTTGACGTCAAGGTCGCATTTGACCGAGTGGGGCGTCAAGGAGCCCTAGCAAAATTGAAGTCAATGTCAATCAGGAGGAAAACTGGAGTCAAAGGACTGTTCTCAGTCCTGGGGCATGACTTTAGGAGTTTCACAGGGTGGTGTCCTACACCTAAACATCATCATCTGCTTTAACAATGGTCTTGCCTCCATCATCCTGTGTGTTCCCTCAGTGTTCATTTGCCATTCCTCAGACGCTGAAGCAGTCCTTGCCAGCATGAAGCAGGACCCGGACAACATTCAGACTTGGGCTAATAAGTGCCAATAACAGTCACATCACAAAAGTACCAGGCAATGACCATCTCCAACAAGAGAGAATCCAACCATCTCCCCTTGACATTCAATGACATTATCACCACTGTATTGCCCACTATCAACATTCCGGTAGTTACCGTTCACTAGAAACTGAACTGGACTATGATTTCAAATAACACTCAAGAAATTTGACACCATCCAGCACAAAACAGCCCACTTAATCGACACCCCATTTGTGCCAATTTAATTAATTTCATTTTTCATTCAATAAACATTCATTACCTCCACCGGCGCACAAAATGCAACCCAGTCCGACAGAAACTCCGCAATACTCCTTCGACATTACTCCCAAAGCTGTGATCTCACCCATCTAGAAGAACGGTGGAAACACCACCCCTTACAAATTCCTCTCCAAGCTACACACCATCGTGACTTGGAACTACATTGTAATTCTTTCACTGTTACTGGGTCAAAAACCTGAAATTTCCTTCCTACAAACACTGCGGGTGCACCGACTCCATATGGCCTGCAGCAGTTTCAGAACCTGGCTAACCACCACCTTCTCAAAGGCAATTCAAAATGAACAATAAATGCTGGCCTGTCCAGCAGCACCCCTATCCCATGAGTCAATCCTCCCCAAATAATGGTGGAGCAAATCAAATCTGGGATGCTCATGAGGTCAAAGTTAGAGGAACACAGATATCTTGGAGGATTGAGGGTTTGGAGAAGATAACCGAAATAGGGAGTGCCAAGTTCGTGGAGGGATTTGGGGGGAATAAGGATGAAAACTTTAAAATTGTGGTGTTGCTCCATTGGGTGTTAGTGTAGGACAGAAAAAGATGGAGGGATGGATGAACAGGACTTGGTGCAAGTAAAGACATGACCAGCAGGAGAAAATAATAGGAATGGCACAGTTCAGAGATGCGCACAAATAATGACAGCAAAATGGATGAAGTATTACATAGTTACTTTGTGAGGGAGAAAACTAAGATGTTAGATATCGCAGTGGAAGAAGGGACCAAAAGAAAAATAAAGACATTTAAGATAAAAAGGGTCTTGAATTCTGCACTTTATCTTCATGTGGGCATTTGGTGAAGTGATTGTTTAGATCCTGAATGGACCCTGTTGTGTTATGTACTTTGGGATAACACAGGCTTCAACTCGATGCAGCTTTGACCAAAAGATACTCCAGACTTTGAAATAAGTTCAGTGTGATTTATTGAACCATTAGCACAGTTCTCTATGAGTTTGACTCTCCTGCTAATCTTGCTATAGTAACTCAGTCTAACTAACCAGTCTGCTCTAAGCCACGTGGTGGGTGTGATGCTTCTGATCTGCCTCTGTCCTACTCTCTTAAGTGTCGCCTGTGGAAAGAGACAGAGCATATGTGCCCTGTCCTTATATATGAGTTGTGTAATGCCCCCTTGTGGTAGTGTCACCTCTGGGTGTCTTGACTGCCCATTGGTCGTGTCCTACTCTATGTGTTCATTAGCTGCATGTCTGCATGTCATGACGTCTCTGGTGCTCCCTCTAGTGTTTTCTTAGTCGTAGAGTATTTACATTAACCCCTTGTGTATATAGAGTGATGCATATCACCACAGACCCATTAAAAGGACTGCCTCAGAATGAGTGCACATCATTCCTGTAGCTCAGTAAGAGGCAACCTAGGTTAGTAAGTGGGCCGCATGAGTAGCTCTTCATCTCAGTGGGCCACAAGATTGAAATGGGGCTTGTTCACTCACCATGACCCCATGAATAAGATTAAATACATTTATTACTTGCTGAATATTTCATAATGAATTATAGAAAATACTTAATCATTTATTTATCAATAGAACTATCATCAACTTCCAAGTGGTAAAAACAAAATAAATATTTGCAATTTGGACATAAGAGGGAGCACACGGCTCTCCCGGTCAATGCTGTGCGTAATCAGCATGCGCCTCACTTCACTTGCCTTGCTTTACGTGCAAATCACTTCAGGTATACCAGGAGGAGAAAACCAACAGAATGTGACAACACTGCATGCGGGCAAAGGTCAACAAAATCTCTCATGGGCCGCACTCCGAACCCAGATGGGCTGCAAGTGGCCCCGGGGGGGGGGCTACTGCTGGTTGCCCACCACTGCTGTGATCTGTAACTAGCCGTCGAGGTGATGGCTCTAGAACACCAAATAAAACGTGTTATTTATAAGACATGGGACACAAATCTGTGATGATGGCTGCCCCTTTGTCCCTCAGTCAACATTTCATGTGATGCTAGGAAGTGGACAGATGGGAGGCAACACAAGACAAAAGGCAGACTTTTTTTTATCAGCGCTTCCTACACAGCCTCCAACAATAGGAAATTGGGTCAACTTTGTAGCTCAGGGTTCATGAGGCAAACTCTAGCACCGCTATCCATATATACTAATTAATTACAGACCAGGGATTGAACCTGATATATTCTTGGTTTATACAAGGTGGTGGCTATTGTTTTTTGACTGATCTTTATTTACCTACTGGATCCTTGAAATCATTTTGTTAATATCTGTCGCTGTCTTATCATTGGAGTTTAGGTTTCTTTTTCCACTTCAGGCTTACTAGACTTGCTTTGTGTGGAAAATGAATTGTTTTTCCACGTCGTAATCCTTTAATAGTGTGTCACATGGGTATTTATTGCACAACCCTTTGTTGTTGTGACTTTCAGGGTGTTCATGGGGAATGCGACAGAGGGCAACTATTATGTTACTGGTGTTTCAAGCATAAAAACTGTCCAGGTTGCAATACTCTCTGATATGCATGTGGAAAAATTCTTAAGGTGCTAAATTGACATCAGTATGCTTTGTGATGCCCTGTGGCCGTGTAAGTGCTAAATGATTGATTGAAATGTTTCATAGAACGTACTTGCATCTGAACCTGACGTGAAGTGCACTTTTATAATCGTTATCTTTGGCCACAGAGTTAAGATGCTAATCTTT
This sequence comes from Scyliorhinus torazame, assembly GCF_047496885.1. Taxonomy (NCBI): domain Eukaryota; kingdom Metazoa; phylum Chordata; class Chondrichthyes; order Carcharhiniformes; family Scyliorhinidae; genus Scyliorhinus; species Scyliorhinus torazame. The sequence goes on from NC_092722.1 coordinate 122,020,610, forward strand.
CACTGCATTAATCAAACAATTTTATTTTCTGAAGAGGGAGTGGAAACAAATTTACTGAACAAATCCAGGAAATGTCACAACTGGGCAAATGTCACCAGTAGGCTGAATGCCAGCAAATATTAATGTTACCTTGATAGCTAAATGGGTCTTCGGAAGGTCTTGCATCATTTCATAAAGCTTAGTGTCAGTGGAAAGTTCAAGCAATTTAGGCTGATAATTTGATGAGGTTCTGGTCTTGAATTCTGGCATCTGTTAACATGGGATTTTAAAAATATGTCTGCAAGCACATTTTATTATTTTTCAGAAGTGGGCAGGGTATATTTTCATCGGTTGGTTCATGTTAGCAAAAAAGGTCAGGATGAACATGAAGCTGACTTTGTCAGGGTACAAGGGAGGCAGTGGCGTAGAGTCACTGGACTACTAACTCAGACACCCAAGGCAATGTTCTGGGACCTGGGTTTGAATCTCACCATGGTGAAATTTGTATTCAATAAAGAACAGTCTGGAATTAAAAGTCTAATGATGATTATGAATCCATTGTTGTAAAACTCCATGTGGTAATGTTCTTTAGGGAAAGAAATCTGCCATCCTTATCTGGTCTGGCCTACATGTGACTCCAGGCCTGCCCCTCAGCAACGCAGATGACTCTTAAATGGCCTAGCAAACCATTTAGTTCAAGGGAAGTTAGGGGTGGGCAATAAATGCTGGCCCAGCCAGTGATACCCACATGAAGAAACAAAAATACACTAGGACTATCCTTGGTAAGGCCGGGTCCATTTTCAAAATTTATTAAATTTTACTGATAGTCTGTCATATGAATAAAAAAGACTCCTGACTCTTGTTTAAAAAGGAAGTTGATAAAGGCTAAGTTTCACAGTATAACAGGTGATATGTTTTATGCAGATTCCCTTTTAAAGTTGATTGTGTTTGTAAATTGACACCTGAGAGTGTGACTTCCAATGCTGTTGAAGGTAGTGTGATCTTGTTACCTCAGGTTTAGCTACGACATACCTTACTGGGAGAGGGTAGTTTCAGACAAATAAATCACTGAACAATATTGACCCTATTGTTTTGTGAGCACGCGTAAGTAATCGGCCTAAATCACAAAGTTCTTAATTTGTCATGGATTATATTAGTTTCACTTACTCTTGTCGCTAGATTAACCCAAAAGAAGGGAAAATGCAAAAATATGTTTCCATGAGGAAGTACGTTGGTGAGCTGCTATAAGACGTTGGAAAGCCAATACTGAAAGCGGAGTGGAGTGAGGAGGGTGGAGAGTAGATTGAGCAACAGGTTGTATGAGAGCAGTTGAAAAAAAGAGAAAGGTCATTACATTATGCCAGCAGATGGGTATGTGAAGAACATTGGTGCTACAGCAAATGACCAGCAGTTTTCTGTCAAACTCTCCTGCTTTATGAACTTATTGTAATCAATGAGGAATCCCAAAATGTGGGTCAAACGTAGTTGATTTCCTACTCGGTTAGGAAATACAGCAGCTAAGCAACAGTCCAAGTCCCAACGGGGACCATCCTGAGATGCCGGCTCTTTCCTGGGCTAGCTTTTATCTCGGGGAATTAACGAGTCCACTGTTGGGCTTGCATCTCTCAGCAGGGGAGCTCATACTACACTAGCCCCACAGGGTCGTCCCCGTGGGTCTCGTGGGGGTTATAACAGAAGTATTGAGAAGTTTGAAGTTAACTAAACTAAGTTAACTAAAACCGTGGCAGCTGTTTGCAAGTTTAGTACTTACAAAGAGATAAACTACTTCAGCTGAACTACATGTATAACAAAGAAAGTAGATTGTTAATTAGAACCTTAGTAATAATCAATAATTTAACATTAGAATGTCCAATCCCATGTATGGATATCACTATGTGCCTGAGAGATCAAACGGTAACTAAGAAAGATTGTTATATTATTTTTTTATAAACTGCCCTTGTGAAACAAAATGCAGCATGAAGTCAGTGTAATACAGGACCCAGAATTAGCACTACCGTCAGGCTCAGGATGAGATAAGTACGGTAACGATAAACATTCAGTATAAAACATTGAGAACAAGGGTGGCACGGTGGCGCAAGTGGTTAGCACTGCTACCTATGGTGCTGAGGACCGGGTTCATTCCTGGCCCCGGGTCACTGTCTGTTTGGAGTTTGCACATTCTCCCTGTGTCTGCGTGGTTCTCACCCCACAAGCCAAAGATATGCAGGGTAGGTGGATTGGCCATGCTAAATTAACCCTTTGGTGGAAAAAAAAAGCAAAAAAAACCCATTAAGAACAATTACCTTTGGCAGAAAGATGTCACCCTTTTAAAATCGAGCTAAATTTTTTCACTCATTGGGTAGTGAGTCTTTGGAACTCTCTTACTGAGAAGGCAATGGAAGCAGAGCCTCTGAATACTTTTAAAGGTAGAGGTGGATAAATTCTTGGTAAGCAAGGAGGTGAAAGATTATCAGGGGTAGGCGGGTTGCAGATTTGAGGTTACTATCAGATCAGCCATGATCTTATTAAATGGCCGAGCAGGCTTGAGGGGCCGAATGGTCGACTCCAGCTCCCTGTTCGTAGATTTGTACCACCAACGTGAAAGGCTTTGATTTTCTTATTTTAATTTCTACCTAATTAGCCGATGTTCCTTCCCTTGTCAGTTGTCTTGTCTCTTTCTCTTATTTCACGGTTTATTGCAGGGGGGTGAGTTTGTGTGTTGTGGGGCCTGCTGAACAAATTCTGGACAACTGGTGTTTCCAGACTGGAGAGGTTGCCGTGCAATTGAATCATGGACCTTCAGGTGACATCAGAAACTCCCAAGTGGCATTCAGATTGCATGTCAGTTGAAGCCAGTGATCGACTAATTTGTTGTAATTGGGCAGACATATCATATTGTCCAGACTGTATTTTGCTTTAGCATTGATGTAGGCTGATACTTATATTGCAGGATAATTTAGTGTGCAACAGAGCTTCCAGCTGTAACTTTACATGTCAAAGTACAGAAGGGTCTCTGATTTGGTGCTGTTTTCACACAGGCAAGTTAGGAAAATCTCCTTGGATTCTTGTTTAAAAAGTTATTTTTTTTCCCAATGCGGTAACATCAACCATTCTAGTGAAGAATTTCAGGCTGGATTCTCCATCCCACCGCACCAGATTTCTTGGAAATTTTCTGCCAGATTTCTGGTTCAGCACACCGGTGGCATGCTCCGTTTTGCCGGCTGGTCAATGAGTGTGGTGAGCCACGTATGGCTGTTGTATATATTATTGTATTTACTCACTGTTACTGTTGTTGTGTTGATGTTGTTGTTGGCTCCACCTGTGGCTCCGCCCCTCATCGAGCCGGGACAGCCTCTCAGTGCGGGAGGAGCTACTGGTGGGCACATTCTAGCTGATTAAAACCACCAGTTCTTGTTAACTACCGTTTCGACTGGATTGATTGGTATCAATGAGGTTTCCCATTGTGGGACAGCCCCACACCATCGGGAACCCCCCAGGCTGCCGGCAAAATGGAGCATCCCGACGGCAGAGAATCCAGCCCTATGTCTTTTAAAATTCAAAAATTTCCAAGTTTGACTTCCAAATCTAGATAACCATTATTTTGTGAGGGCCACAAAGAATCCAGCATGGGTTTAAGGATACAAAATAATAACATTTATTTACAATAACATATATACACACATATATATATATATATATATATATATATATATATATATATATTATAACAGCTGGTTCCAAACTGGCCAGCCTTATTTATACATGGAGTTTACTAATGGTTTCTCTGCCCCCCCCTCATTGGGGAAGCTCATACTCCCACAGGATTGTGGGATTGTCATTAGTCCCCAGCCAATGGTAAGCAGGCAGGTTATAACACATTAATTTGCGGCAACACTTCCTCTCTATATTGCTCCTAGATGTTCAATTCTCATTGATGTTATTGTGGCACTGACTATTTTAATATTGATAGGATGTTTACTGTATTAAATGAATCATTTATTTATGCTACAGATATATTTTGACTGGGTAGGATTCAGATTGCTATTTTACTATTACGAGCAGATGGTACTGCAGCTGTGGTGTGACCTTCTGGAATCCTAACAGGCAGATGAGTGAAAGAGCTTTACCTTCCACTGATAATAGATTTCCCCTTTGCCTTTCCAATGACTGTATCATCTGTCTGACTATATACCCCATGCTGTATAGTAATGACACATTTATAGGCCTTCATGTAGCGTACATTTATTACTTCCTTTACATTTAAAAATTCCACCGTAACTCTTTATGATGAACCATTAACACCAGTTGAATTATTTTAGTTGCCAATCTGCCAGTTTCGTCAACTTAAGTTAAAATTAATTGCCATGTTGTTGAGACCCACTCAACACTATTAAACGCTATTTTGTTTTCAGTTTTGCTTCCCCTTTCGTTTTCTGTTTCCATTTTCTTTCTGTGTTTTTGTTCTGCCTCTTCGTTGTGTGAGTACACCCAATATTGCATTTTCTTTGTGTTCTCTCTCTCGCACTTGCGCACACATGCACATAAGTGTACGCACATGCACACACAGAAATACACATATGTGCACACACATAAACACTATATACACACACACGCATTGTCTCACACACCAGGATTTTCTGGCACCACCTGTGGCAGCGATCGCCGGATGGAAAATTTGACAGACCAGTCAAAGGGTCATTGATTTCGAGTGGGGGTTCATGGTAGTGATGGGCGGAACCAGAAACTCCCAGCTACACGCACACACCCAACACCACTAAAGGGGAATTTTTTATTCTTTCGATCTGTGTGGTTTTTAATCAGCCCCTGCTATTAAAGGAGAATGCCCAATCTTAAAGAACACGAGGTCCTTATGGTTGTTGGTAGCACAAAACATGAGTAGACTGCATTCATTAGCACAATTTACAGTGTAAAGAGACAGCAATTTATACTGCATGAGAGCCGATTGTTTGGCAAATGGACTCTGATTGGTAGAAGCATTGTCATGACACATGCACCAGTTAAGTGATGACTGACAGTTAACTGTCGAGCTTTGTTTAAATTCAGACCAGGTTGACTCTGATTGGCCAAGGCATCCCCCTGAGGCATGAACCATAGAATGGCTGTCGCCTATTTGTTTAGTTAAAAAAGGTGCAATGTGTGTACATGTTCTTTCTGCCTGAAAAAGACCGTGTTCTGTGTGTTAATATGTAGCTTGTTTAAACTTGTGGCTGGGTTTTTCTGGGGCCAACATGCCTTTGGGTGGAATTCAATGGCAGGGATGAAAGGGATGCTCGCCACACGCTTCCTGACCCCCACCACCAATTGCAAAAATCATCTGACAGCTGACTGATTCAAAACAAAGCCCACTCTTCAGGCACAGTATGCTGCTGGAGGACTAAATAGACTGAGAGTGGTACTTCCACCCCTCAGTAGGAGGAAGTCCTGCCCTCCAGAGGTGCCAGCTAATCTGATTGGCTGGCAGCTCTAATAGTCCCAACAGTGCTGGAACTGATTAGTGGGTGCTTCTGGAACTGCAAGCATCTACATGATGAAGGGAAGATGGATGCCGGAGCCAGGAAATCTGGGCCCTTGTGGGCGGGGGCGGGGTGGGGGGGTTGCTGAAATCAGGGAGTCAAGGAAAGAAGGTGCTGGGGTAGGCAGCAGGCTTTGGAGTCCAGCTGGGGAGGCACAATAGGAGTGTAATATCTTGGGGAAGGAGTGCCCCTGATATGCAATGGCTGGCCTGAATGATGTGACCCCCCCCCCCCCCCCCCCCCACTCGTCCAGCCTTCCTTCTAGCCTGCACAAAATTTTTATTTCAAAGGCAGAATCTTCACGTCAATCATTTTACGACATGAGCAAGGTGAAACATTGGTTAGTTGGCTTGGTAACAAGCTCGCCCTGTCATTGTTTATGTTAAAATGGCGGACTGGCTGTTGATTTTGGCACCTGCTGCCCACTGTATTATGGAGACTGGGTCAGGGATGGACAGAAGGGCGGGTGGACTTCCTCGTATTTCACCTGTTTTTTCCCCTAATTGCCCTGCCAAAATCACACCCGTGCTGCCCAGCCCCAGAATCATAGAATTTACAGTGCAGAAAGAGGCCATTCGGCCCATCGAGTCTGCACTGGCTCTTAGAAAGAGCACCCTACCCAAGCCCACACCTCCGCCCTATCCCCATTACCCAGTAACCCCACACAACACTAAGGGCAATTTTGGACACTAAGGACAATTTAGCATGGCCAATCCACCTAACCCGCACATCTTTGGACTGTGGGAGGAAACCGGAGCATCCGGAGGAAACCCACACACTGGGCGAACGTGCAGACTCCGCACAGACAGTGACCCAAGCCGGGAATCGAACCTGGGGCCCTGGAGCTGTGAAGCAATTGTGCTAACCACAATGCTACCATGCTGCCCCTAATCCTCTGGCTCAGAGATAGAGCGCTACCAACCGTGCCATTTGGGCTCCACAATTGTACTTTTCTTGCTGAATAAAAGTGTGCAGGAAAATGACGTCACTCCTCTGCTCTTTACACATGAGTAGGATGACTTGTTACATCTAATGTGCTTGTCTCATTTGCAAAATATACACCCTACTCTGAATTGATACATCGTCTGATGTGGCATAAGCCATCATACTTTGATGACTTGTACTTTTTCAACTAACTTTACATTTTCTACTTAGAAGAAAATACGATAAAGCGACTCACCACATCACTCACAAATGTTTCAATGCAGTATATTACAGTAACTGTGATTGTTATGTAGAGAAATGTGGTAGCCAATCTTTGCACATTCAGATTCCCCACGCAGTAATGAGGTGAATGAGCGATTAATCTCTGTTTTTTGGTGATGTTCGTTAAGTGCAAACTGCTGACTAGGATACCAGTAGGATTGTGGTTTGATGCCATGAGATATTTCAACGCCCAACTGAACTACTGAAATGAACAGAGTTGCTTTGGTTTAACTTCTCAACCAAAGACTACTTTCTCCAACAACACAATATTTGCTTCAGTGCTGGATGTCAGATCAGATTGTGAGTTCAAAGTTCTTGGTCTGATGTTGTGTCCAATACCTCCTAGCCTGCAGGAGAGAGAACCACTAACTGATCTAGGCTGATACCAATATTGTGCTTCATGTTTGAACGGAAAATGCAATGATTTCCTCAATTTGAGTGGTTTCTTTTTAATTTACCTGTCCCAAATTCAAAACTTCCCTTTCTCCCCTGGGAAATGTGTGGGCCTAATTAGTGAGTCATGGTGCAGTGGGATCACTGTTACTTTTTCTTCACGGTAGGGTGGCGCAGTGGTTAGCACTGCTTCTTCACGACGCCAGGGACTGTCTGTGTGGAGTCTGCACGTTCTCCCTGGTCTTTCATGGGTTTCCGCTGGGTGCTCCGGATGTGAAACCACTGTGTTGAATTGTGCTGCCACAGTAGTACGTGTTGTACAGTATTGCTACTATATTACATGTTGTACGGTTTTGGCTCTGCCCATGGCTCCTCCCCCTAGGGTCTGGGTATATAAGCTGCGCCCTCTCACACTGCCTCATTCTGGGACATGCTGCCAGCTCTGTTGTAAGTCAATTAAAGCCATAGTTAATTCACTCTGTGTTCTCCGTCTTAATTGATGGCATATCAATTTAATTGATTTACATTAAATTAAAGAGCTGTTGAACATGGATCCGGGCCTCAAACCGGACCTCCTGCAGATAGACCGGACCTCCTGCAGATAGACCCCCTATCAGCTGACGCTGATGTCGTCTTCGCGCACTGGCTACGCTGTCTAGAATCCTTCATCAATTCTGCCGCCGTCGCCGTCACCGAGGAGCACAAGCTGCGAGTCCTCCTCTCCCGGGTGAGCCCGCAAATTTTTCTCATCTTCCGGGACGTGGCCTCGTTTCATGAAGCCATTAATCTCTTGAAAGGCCGGTATGTGAAACGGGTTAACGGACTGTTCGCCAGGCACCGCATTGCCACGCTGCGCCAGCGCCCTGGAGAGTCGCTGGCAGAATTTCTGTGCATTTTCCGGGTGCTCGGCAGGGCCTGCAACTACGAGGCGGTGAGGGCTACTAAGCACACCGAACGTCTGATCCGGGACACCTATGTTGCCGGCATTGACTCACACTGCGTTCGCCAGCACCTGCTAGAGAGGGAGACACTCGACCTCCGGGAAACGGTGCAGCTTGCTGAATCGCTGGAGGTGGCCTTCTGTAACATGGGTGCCTATGCCTCCGACCATGCGGCATCTTCAACGCCATTTCTGAAGTCCACCGCCACATCTCCGACGCCATTTTTGAAGTCCACCGCCGCCTCCCGGTACCCCGGCTCGCCCGTCCGTCAGCTGGCCTCTGCTACTCTCGACCGGCCCGCCCGCTGTCGTCCAAAGCCCACCCGCCATCCCGTGGCCGCCTCCACCACCCTGGACCAGTCTCGGCCTCGTCACCTCGCAAAGTCTATGATGGCGGTCCAGATCAATGGCCACGAGACGGCCTACCTTTTTGACTTTGGGAGCACAGACAGCTTCATACACCCGGACATGGTACGGCGCTACTCCCTTCCCGTTTTACCCACAGCCCAGAGAATCTGCCTGGCCTCTGGGTCGCATACCGTGCAAATCCGTGGGTACTGTGTCGTGACTCTCACAGTACGGGGCGTAGATTTCAAAGATTTTAGGCTCTGCGTCCTCCCACACCTCTGCGCGAAAGTTATTCTGGGTCTCGACTTCCAGTGCAACCTCCAGAGTATCACCCTAAAGTTCGATGGACCCCTGCCCCCATTCACCGTCTGTTGCCTCTGTAGCCTCTCCACCCTTAAAGTCACCCCTCCCTCGCTCTTCGCCAACCTCACCCCAGATTAAGCCACCAAGAGCAGACGATACAGTGCTTGGGACATGATCTTCATCAGGTCGGAGGTTCAGCGGCTCCTGCGGGAAGGGATCATTGAGGCCAGTAACAGCCCCTGGAGAGCTCGAGTGGTGGTTGTCAAGACTGGGGAGAAGCATCGGATGGTCATCGACTACAGTCAGACCATCAACTGGTACACTTAGCTCGATGCGTACCCTCTCCCCCACATATCTGACATGGTCAATCAGATTTCGCAGTACTGGGTCTTCTCCACCGTGGACCTGAAGTCCGTGTCCCACCAGCTCCCTATCCGCCCGGAGGACCGCCAGTACACGGCCTTCGAGGCAGCTGGCCGCCTCTACCACTTTCTCCGGGTTCCCTTGGGCGTCACCAATGTGGTCTCGGTCTTCCAGCGAGCGATGGACCGAATGGTTGACAAGTACGGGCTGCGGGCCACGTTCCCGTATCTAGATAATGTCACCATCTGCGGCAATGACCAGCAGGACCACGACGCTAACCTCAAGAAATTTCTCCACGCTGCCCAGCGCCTTAATTTGACATATAATAAGGAGAAATGCGTTTTCCGCACGACCAGACTAGCCATCCTTGGCTACGTCATGGAAAACGGAGTCCTAGGGTCCGACCCCGACCGCATGGTCCCCCTCCCCCCCCCCCCCCCCCCCCCACACCACTGCCCCAAGGCCCTGAAGATATGCCTGGGTTCTTTTCGTACTATGCCCAGTGGGTCCCCAATTATGCGGACAAGCCCCGCCCACTCATCAAATCCACCGTTTTTCCCCTGTTGGCTGAGGCTCGCCTGGCCTACGATCGCATCAAGGCAGATATTGCCAAGGCCATGATGCACGCTGTGGACGAATCCATCCTGTTCCAGGTAGAGTGCGATGCATCTGACTTTGCCCTAGCCACTACCCTCAACCAGGCAGGAAAGCCCGTCGCTTTCTTCTCCCATACCCTCCAGGCGTCCGAAATTCGGCATTCCTCCGTCGAAAAGGAAGTCCAAGCCATTGTGGAAGCTGTGCGATATTGGAGGCATTACCTGGCCGGCAGGCGATTCACTCTCCTCACCGACCAACTGTCGGTTGCCTACATGTTCAGTGACACACAGCGGGGCAAGATCACGAACGATAAGATATTGAGGTGGAGGATCGAACTCTCCACCTACAACGATGATATCCAGTATCGACCTGGGAAGCTTAATGAGCCCCCAGATGCCTTTTCCCGCAGTACTTGTGCCAGCGCACAAGTAGACCGACTGCGGGCCCTCCACAATGACCTCTGTCACCCGGGGGTCACCCGGCTTTTCCATTATGTCAAGGCCCGCAACCTGCCGTACTCCATCGAGGAGGTCAGGACCATGACCAGGGACTGCCAGGTCTGCGCGGAGTGCAAACCACCCTTCTATCGGCCAGACAGAGCACGCCTGGTAAAGGCCTCACGCCCCTTTGAACGCCTCAGCATTGATTTCAAAGGGCCCCTCCCCTCCACTGACCTTAACGTGTACTTCCTCAACATCCTTGACGAGTACTCACGTTTCCCTTTCGCCATCCCATACCCAGCCATGACCTCTGCCACAGTCATCAAGGCCCTGAGCAGTGTCTTCACCTTGTTCCTTTTCCCCACTTTCTTCCATAGTGATCGGGGTTCCTTCTTCACGAGTGATGAGCTGCATCAGTTCCTGCTTAGCAAGGGCATGACCTCAAGCAGGACTACCAGCTACAATCCCCGGGGGAACGGATAGGTGGAGAGGGAGAACGCGACGGTCTGGAAAGCCGTCCTTCTTGCCCTATGGTCTCCCGCTGGCAGGAGGTCCTTCCCAATGTACTCTAATCCATCCGGTCGCTTCTCTGCACCGCTACTAATGTGACCCCCCACGAGAGGATGTTTGCCTTCCACAGAAGGTCTGCCTCAGGGGTCTCGCTCCCGACCTGGCTGACGGTTCCAGGGCCCGTCCTCCTCCTCCGACATGTGAGGACTCATAAGTCGGATTCTCTGGTAGAGAGGGTCCTTCTCCTCCATGCAAATCCCCAGTACGCCTACGTGGCTCACCATGACGGGCGGGATTTGGCACCCGCAGGTTGCCCAGCGACTGTCACCGGTGCTCCCGACTCTATTCCTCCCCTCTCCATTACTACTCGATCCAACCCTATACTCCCTTCCCCCGTTGCTGCCCACCCGCCTGAGAACACAGAAGCTGTCTTGCTCCCGGACACGCAGGCCTCAACGCTTCAGCCGACTACGATATCCACACCACAGCTGGAGCTGAGGCGGTCACGGCGGACAATCAAAGCCCCCGTCAGGCTCAATCTCTGATGCAACTTGTTCACTTCACCCCCGCTGGACTTTTTTTTTAAACAGGAGGTGAATGTGGTGAAACCACTGTGTTGAATTGTGCTACCATAGTAGTACGTGTTGTACAGTATTGCTACTATATTACCTGTTGTACGGTTTTGGCTCTGCCCATGGCTCCTTCCCCTAGGGCCTGGATATATAAGCTGCGACCTCTCTCACTGCCTCATTCTGGGGCACACTGCCAGCTCTGTTGTAAGTCAATTAAAGCCATAGTTAATTCACTCTGCGTTCTCCGTCTTAATTGATGGCATATCATCCGGTTTCCTCCCACAGTCCAAAGATGCGCAGGTTAGGTGGGTTTGCCACAAAATATGTGCGGAGTTGCGGGGAATAGGGTTCGGGAGTAGAGAAAAATGAAACTGAAAATCGCTTATTGTCACAAGCAGGCTTCAAATGAAGTTACTGTGAAAAGCCCCTAGTCACCACATTCCGGCGCCTGTTCGGGGAGGCTGGTACGGGAATTGAACCTGCGCTGCTGGCCTTGTTCTGCTTTACTACTTAGCCCACTGCGCTAAACCAGCTCCAGCACTTGTGAGAGTGCTATATTTCAGAGGATCGGTGCAGACTCGATGGGCCGAATGGCCCCCTTCGTACTGTAGGGACTCTCTGGATATATTGGGATCAAAGACTGCTGAAGCTTTCCTGAGGAATGCAGCTGGGCCTGAAAGTGGCCCTGCCAAAGGGTGCAGCCAATAGCGTGAGATACCTGGGGGCTCCTGAGATCGAGTACAAGGACTTGTGAGATGCGGTGTGGGAGGCTGGGAAACAGCAGATGGTGCCCATTGAGCTCATGTACATGTTTCCTAAGCTTTTTGTGTTGTTTTCAAATGTATAATTATATTGTCACAGTGCCATGCAGATTATTTACACAATGCAACGCATTGTTTATACATAGTACATAGTTTGACAAAGAGCTTGTGCGTAGCTTTTGGATGATCCAGACAGTTCACATTCATGCTCACTATGTTTATCAAGGGGGGGGGGGGAGGAGGAGGAGAGACCAAAGTTGTTTCAGGCGCGTTACTGTAATGGTTGCGTGGTGACGCCCCCACCCCCACCCCTCCCATCCACCCTCTCCTCAACACCTGCTCCCAGCCCTCACCACTTTATTTGGCTGTGAGCTTATATTTATTTATATTTATAACCACCAATTTTTGTTGGCATATTTTATATCATTCAGAACATCTGCACCACTAACTCCAGTGTTGACCGATTATTCACGAAATCCAGTAGTAATGTTGTGATCACGCTGCTGCCACAGATAGTCCTCCGCATTATTTCAGCTCGGTCCAGCTCGAAATTCTATGATGGCTGTCAAACTCAACGGGCAGGAGGTGTCCTGCCTCTTCGACTCCGAGAACAAAAGAAGAACAAAGAAAATTACTGCACAGGAACAGGCCCTTCGGCCCTCCCAGCCTGCGCCGATCCAGGCGCAGCACAGATAGTTTCGTCCACCTGGATATGTTAAGGCGCTGGTCCCTCCGGGTCCTCCCCGTCTCGCAGACTATATCCCTCGCCTCCGGTTTGCACGCCGTGCAGATCCGGGGGTATTGCGTCGCAAACCTGTCAATACAAGGCGTAGAGTACACTAACTTTAAGCTCTACGCCCTTCCTCATCTCTGTGCTCCCCTCCTGCTCGGTTTAGATTTCCAGTGCAGCCTTAGAAGCCTAACTCTAAAATTTGGGGTACCCCTGCCCCCTCTCGCGATCTGCAGCCTCGCGACCTTGAAGGTCACCCCTCCCTCGCTCTTCGCGAACCTCACCCCAGACTGTAAGCCCGTCGCCACCCGGAGCAGACGGTACAGTGCTCAGGACAGGGCCTTCATCAGGTCAGATTCAGCGGCTCCTGGAGGAAGGGATCATCGAGGCTAGTAACAGTCCTTGGAGAGCGCAAGTGGTGGTTGTCAGGACCGGGGAGAAGAAACGGATGGTAGTCGACTACAGTCAGACGATCAACCGGTACACCCAGCTCGATGCGTACCCCCTCCCGCGCATGTCTGACATGGTCAATCGGATTGCGCAGTATCGAGTCTTCTCTACGGTAGTCTTGAAGTCCGCGTACCACCAGCTCCCCATCTGGCTGGAAGACCTCCAGTACACTGCCTTCGAGGCAGATGGCCGCCTCTTCCACTTTCTCCGGTCCATGACGCAAACCTAGACAAATTCCTCCGCACCGCCCGACTCCTTAATTTAACCTACAATAAGGAGAAATGCTTTTTCCGCACAACCCGGCTAGCCATCCTCGGCTATGTCATGGAAAACGGTGTCCTAGGGCCCGACCCCGACCGCATGCGCCCCCTTCTCCAGCTCCCCCTTCCCCACTGCCCCAAGGCCCTGAAACGATGCCTGGGGGTTTTCTCGTATTATGCCCAGTGGGTCCCCAACTATGCGGACAAGGCCCGCCCACTCATTAAGTCCACCATTTTTCCCCTGACGGCTGAGGCCCGCTTGGCTTTCAACCGCATTAGAGCCGACATTGCCAAGGCCAAGATGCACGCTGTGGATGAATCCATCCCGTTCCAGGTGGAGAGCGATGCGTCTGACTTTGCCCTGGCCGCTACCCTCAACCAGGCAGGAAGGCCTGTCGCCTTTTTTTCCCGTACCCTCCATGCCTCCGAGATTCGACACTCCTCCGTCGAGAAGGAGGCACAAGCATTGTGGAAGCTGTGCGACACTGGAGGCATTATCTGGCAGGCAGGAGATTCACTCTCCTCACAGACCAACGGTCAGTTGCCTTCATGTTTAATAACAGACAGCGGGGCAAGATTAAGAGTGACAAGATTTTGCGGTGGAGAATCGAGCCCTCCACGTATAACTATAACTTATAATTTTTATCTAAAGTATAGTCTTTCTTTTATTTAGTTAATTCACGTAAAAGTTGCTGTTTGGTTTAGAAGAAGGTGAATTTTCAATCCGCTTTAAACAAAGGTTCTACTTGTAGGTACTTGCAGCCGGAGCTTGTTAATTAGTTAATTGGATTCGGCCAGTTTTCAGAGGCTAGATTCACAGTATAAAAGTGATCCCCGACAGTGCAGACTTTGTTTGCACTGAGTGCTGAATTGGTGCATTTGAGTGCTATAGTGAGAGTTAGGTGACTGAGGGAGTTAGGTGAGGAGGGAGTAAGTCGCTCCTTTCATTTTGTTTCCTACATTTCCGCAAAGAGCGAGAAGGGAGCCAGGAGTTTACAGAGAGTGCAGCTGACTGGGAGCAGAGTCGGAGGGTGGAGGTCCAGTTGGTCCACAGGGCAGCTATATTCTGCAAGGTAAGAGGAGATGGAGGCTAGGCCAGTTGCATGCTCCTCCTGTAGGATGTGGGTGGTGAGGGATACCACCAGTGTCCCCGCTGACTATACCTGCGGGAAGTGCACCCAACTCCAGCTCCTCAAAGACCGTGTTAGGGAACTGGAGCTGAAGTTGGATGAACTCCGGATCATCCGTGAGGCAGAGGGGGTGATAAGAGAAGTGTTACAGGGAGGTAACCACACCCAAGGTACAGGACAAGAGTAGCTGGGTTACAGCCAGGGGAAAGAAAACAAACAGGCAGACCGTGCAGGGATCCCTCGTATACCGTTTTGGATGCTGTTGGGGGGGTGACCTACCGGGGGAAGGCCCTAGCGGCCAGGTCTCTGGCACTGAGTCTGGCTCTGGGGCTCAGAAGGGAAGGGGGGAGAATAGAAAAGCAATAGTAGTAGGAGATTCAATGGTCAGGGGAATAGATAGGAGATTCTGTGGTCGCGAGCGAGACTCCCGGAGACTCCCGGAAGGTATGTTGCCTCCCGGGTGCCAGGGCCAGGGATGTCTCTGATCGTATCTTCAGGATCCTTAATGGGGAGGGTGAGCAGCCAGAAGTCGTGGTGCACATTGGTACCGATGACGTAGGTAGGAAAAGGGGTGTGGAGGTAATAAACGAGTTTAGGGAGTTAGGCTGGAAGTTAAAAGCCAGGACAGACAGAGTTGTCATCTCTGGTTTGTTGCCGGTGCCACGTGATAGCGGGGCTAGGAATAGGGAGAGAGTGCAGCTGAACACGTGGCTGCAGGAATGGTGTAGGAGGGAGGGCTTCAGGTATTTGGATAATTGGAGTGCATTCTGGGGAAGGTGGGACCTGTACAAGCAGGACGGGTTGCATCTGAACCAGAGGGGCACCAATATCCTGGGAGGGAGGTTTTCTAGTACTCTTCGGGAGGGTTTAAACTAATTTGGCAGGGGAATGGGAACCGGATTTGTAGTCCAGCAACTAAGGTAGCCGATATTCAGGACGCCAAAGCGTTTAGTGAGGCAGTGGGGAAGGGAACACTGACAAAGGAGAGTACTTGCAGGCACGGAGATGGGTTGAGGTGTGTATACTTCAACGCAAGAAGCATCAGGAATAAGGTGGGTGAACTTAAGGCACTGATCGGTACTTGGGACTACGATGTGGTGGCCATCACGGAAACTTGGATAGAAGAGGGGCAGAAATGGTTGTTGGAGGTCCCTGGTTATAGATGTTTCAATAAGATTAGGGAGGGTGGTAAAAGAAGTGGGGGGGGGGGGGTGGCATTGTTAATTAGAGATAGTATAACAGCTGCAGAAAGGCAGTTCGAGGAGTATCTGCCTACTGTGTTAGTATGGGTTGAAGTCAGAAATAGGAAAGGAGCAGTCACCTTGTTAGGAGTTTTCTATAGGCCCCCCAATAGTAGCAGAAATGTGGAGGAACAGATTGGGAAACAGATTTTGGAAAGGTGCAGAAGTCACAGGGTAGTAGTCATGGGTGACTTTAACTTCCCAAACATTGAGTGGAAACTCTTTAGATAAAATAGTTTGGATGGGGTGGTGTTTGTGCAGTGTGTCCAGGAAGCTTTTCTAACACAGTATGTAGATTGTCCGACCAGAGGAGGGGCAATATTGGATTTGGTACTTGGTAATGAACCAGGGCAAGTGATAGATTTGTTAGTGGGGGAGCATTTTGGAGATAGTGACCACAATTCTGCGACTTTCCACTTTAGTAATGGAGAGGGATAGGTGCGTGCAACAGGGCAAGGTTTACAATTGGGGGAAGGGGAAATACGATGTTGTCAGACAAGAATTGAAGTGCATAAGTTGGGAACATAGGGGGTGGGATTCTCCACTCCCGCGCCGAAGTGGCCGTGCTGTCGTGAACGCCGTCGAGGTTCCCGACGGCGTGACACGGTCCCGATCCCGACCGATTCAGGCCCTGACAATGGGCTAGGATCGGGGCCGCGTCATCTACACGCGCCAGGCCTTGTCGCCCGCGTAAAGGCGGCGCCGCATAGATGACGCGGCCGGCGCCGCATAACTGGCGTCATCCGCGCATGTGCAGGTTGACCGGCGCCACCCCGTGCATGCGTGGTTGCTGTCCTCTCTAATTCCGTCCCGCAAGAAGATGGCGGACTGATCTTGCGGGGCTGTGGAAGGAAGGAGGTCCTCCTTCAGAGAGGACGGCCCGACGATCGGTGGGCACCGATCGCGGGCCACCCCACATTTGAGGTACCCCCCGGTGCAGGATCCCCTCTCGCCCCCCCCCCCGCAGGCCGCCCACCCAGCATTCGCGCGCTGTCCCCGACGGCAGCAACCAGGTGTGCACGGCGCCGGGGGGAACCCGCCATTTTGGCCTGGCCGCTCGGCCCATCCGGGCCTGAGAATAGCGGGGGTGCCGGAGAATCACCATTTTGGGTGTCTCTGCCGATTCTGCGGCCCGCGGAACTCAACCGGGCCGTTCCCGCCGCTTGGGAGAATCGCGGGAGGGCGTCGGACCGGCGTCCCGGGAAATTTATGCAGCCCAGGCGATTCTCACAACCGGCGCGGGAGTCGAGAATCTCGCCCAGACTGTTAGGGAAGGACACAAGTGAAATGTGGAACTTGTTCAAGGAACAGGTACTACGTGTCCTTGATATGTATGTCCCTGTCAGGCAGGGAAGAGATGGTCGAGTGAGGGAACCATGGTTGACAAGAGAGGTTGAATGTCTTGTTAAGAGGAAAAAGGAGGCGCTGGAGGGATACAAGATAGCCAGGAGGGAACTGAAGAAAGGGATTAGGAGAACTAAGAGAGGGCATGAACAATCTTTGGCGGGTAGGATCAAGGAAAACCCCAAGGCCTTTTACACATATGTGAGAAATATGAGAATGACTAGAGCGAGGGTAGGTCTGATCAAGGATAGTAGCGGGAGATTGTGTATTGAGTCTGAAGAGATAGGAGAGGTCTTGAACGAGTACTTTTCTTCTGTATTTACAAATGAGAGGGGCCATATTGTTGGAGAGGACAGTGTGAAACAGACGGGTAAGGTCGAGGAAATACTTGTTAGGAAGGAAGAAGTGTTGGCCATTTTGAAAAACATGAGGATAGACCAATCCCCCGGGCCTGACGGGATATATCCAAGGATTCTATGGGAAGCAAGAGATGAAATTGCAGAGCTGTTGGCAATGATCTTTTCGTCCTCACTGTCAACAGGGGTGGTACCAGGGGATTGGAGAGTGGTGAATATCGTGCCGCTGTTCAAAAAAGGGACTAGGGATAACCCTGGGAATTACAGGCCAGTTAGTCTTACTTTGCTGGTAGGCAAAGTAATGGAAAGGGTACTGAGGGATAGGATTTCTGAGCATTTGGAACGACACTGCTTGATTAGGAATAGTCAGCACGGATTTGTGAGGGGTAGGTCTTGCCTTACAAGTCTTATTGAATTCTTTGAGGAGGTGACCAAGCATGTGGATGAAGGTAAAGCAGTGGATGTAGTGTAGATGGATTTTAGTAAGGCATTTGATAAGGTTCCCCATCGTAGGCTTATGCAGAAAGTAAAGAGGCATGGGATAGTGGGGAATTTGGCCAGTTGGATAACAAACTGGCTAACCGATAGAAGTCAGAGAGTGGTGGTGGATGGCAAATATTCAGCCTGGATCCCAGTTACCAGTGGCGTACCGCAGGGATCAGTTCTGGGTCCTCTGCTGTTTGTGATTTTCATTAATGACTTGGATGAGGGAGTTGAAGGGTGAGTTCGTAAATTTGCAGACGATACGAAGATTGGTGGAGTTGTGGATAGTGAGGAGGGCTATTGTCGGCTGCAAAGAGACATAGATAGGATGCAGAGTGTGAGGTTGTCCATTTTGGAAGGACAAATATGAATGTGGAATACAGGGTTAACGGTAGAGTTCTTGGCAATGTGGAGGAGCAGAGAGATCTTGGGGTCTATGTTCATCCATCTTTGAAAGTTGCCACTCAAGTGGATAGAGCTGTGAAGAAGGCCTATGGTGTGCTAGCGTTCATTAACAGAGGGATTAAATTTAAGAGCCGTGAGGGGATGATGCAGCTGTACAAAACTATCGTAAGGCCACATTTGGAGTACTGTGTACAGTTCTGGTCACCTCATTTTAGGAAGGATGTGGAAGCTTTGGAAAAGGTGCAAAGGAGATTTACCAGGATGTTGCCTGGAATGGAGAGTAGGTCTTACGAGGAAAGGTTGAGGGTGCTAGGCCTTTTCTCATTAGAACGGAGAAGGATGAGGGGCGACTTGATAGAGGTTTATAAGGTGATCAGGGGAATAGATAGAGTAGACAGTCAGAGACTTTTTCCCCGGGTGGAACAAACCATTACAAGGGGACATAAATTTAAGGTGAATGGTGGAAGATATAGGGGGATGTCAGAGGTAGGTTCTTTACCCAGAGAGTAGTGGGGGCATGGAATGCACTGCCTGTGGAAGTAGTTGAGTCGGAAACATTAGGGACCTTCAAGCAGCTATTGGATAGCTACATGGATTATGGTAGAATGATATAATGTGGATTAATTTGTTCTTAAGGGCAGCACGGTAGCATTGTGGATAGCACAATTGCTTGACAGCTCCAGGGTCCCAAGTTCGATTCCGGCTTGGGTCACTGTCTGTGCGGAGTCTGCACATTCTCCCCGTGTGTACGTGGGTTTCCTCCGGGTGCTCCGGTTTCCTCCCACAGTCCAAAGATGTGCAGGTTAGGTGGATTGGCCCTGATAAATTGCCCTTAGTGTCCAAAATTGCCCTTAGTGTTGGGTGGACGTGTTGACCTTGGGTAGGGTGCTCTTTCCAAGAGCCGGTGCAGACTCAATGGGCCGAATAGCCTCCTTCTGCATTGTAAATTCTCTGATAATCTATGATTAATCTAGGACAAAGGTTCGGCACAACATCGTGGGCCGAAGGGCCTGTTCTGTGCTGTATTTTTCTATGTCTAACTACGACATCTTGTATCTCCCTGGGAAGCTCAATGAGCCCCCAGACGCCCTGTCCGCGGTATATGCGTCAGCGCGCAAACAGACCGGTTACGGGCCATCCACAGTGACCTCTGTCACCCGGGGGTCACCCGGCTTCTTCACTTCGTCAAGGCCCTCAACCTGCCCTACTCCACTGAGGATGTCAGGGCTGTGACCACGGATTGCCAAATCTGTGCAGAGTGCAAGCCGCACTTCTATCGGACAGACAAGGCTCACCTGGTGAAGGCCTCCCGCCCTTTTGAATGCCTCAGCATGGACTTCAAACGGCCACTCCCCTCCACTGACCGTAATGTGTACTTTCTCAACGTTGTTGACGAGTACTCCCGCTTCCCGTTTGCAAACCCTTGTCCTGATATGTCCTCTGCCACTCATCAAGGCCCAGCGCAGCATTATCTCCCTGTTTGGTTTCACCGCCTATATGCATAGTGATCGGGGCGCCTTTTTTATGAGTGATGTGCTGCGTCAGTACCTGCTCAGTAAGGGCGTCGCCTCGAGCAGGACTACCAGCTACAATCCCCGGGGGAACGGGCAGGTAGAGATGGAGAATGCTACGTTCTGGAAGGCTGTCCTTCTGGCCCTACGGTCTAGAAGTCTCCAAGTCTCCCGCTGGCAGGAGGTCCTCCCTGACACGTCAACTCCATCCGGTTGCTTCTGTGTACTGCCACTAACGAGACCCCTCACAATCGTCTATTTGTCTATCGCAGGACGTCGATCTCCAGGGTCTCGCTCCCGGCCTGGTTAACGAAACCTGGGCCGGTCCCCCTACGGAAAGACACAAGGAGCCATAAGGCCGATCCCCTGGTCGAGCGGGTTCAGCTTCTCCATGCGAACCCTCAGTACGCGTATGTGGCACACCGCGATGGACAGCAGGACACAGTCTCCCTCCGGGATCTGGCTCCCGCAGGTACCCCCGCACCCATTATCACCGTGCCCCTCCCAGCCACCTCCCCACTCACCTCCCCAGCCGCACCTTCACCAACATCTCCCACCGGGTCCTTTAGCCCTGCCTCTGCGTCGTCACCCTATCCGGGACCCTGTTGTGCGGACAATGAGCTCCTGGAGCCGAAGGTCTCAACGCCAGTGTCCACGCCGCAGCCGGAGCTGAGGCGTTCGAAGCGAACAATTCATCCTCCTGTGAGACTTACCTTGTGAGTCCGCTTCACCCCCGCCGGACCTTTTTCTTAACGGGGGGTGAATGTGGTGAGCCACGTATGGCTACGTAAGGCTGTTGTATATATGTTCACTATTGTTCTACTGTTCTAGTACTATCATTATCTCCACTGTTGTATATACTTACTGTTATTGCTGTTCTGTTATTGGTTGTTGCTGTTGTACTGTTGGAATGTTGTTATTGGTGCTGCTGTTGGCTCCGCCTGTGGCTCCGCCCCTCTGAGGAGGTATAAAGCCCGTCGAGCTGGGGCTACAGGTTGGCACACTTTTAGTCCATTAAAGCATCGGTTCACTACTACTCAGCGTCTCGACTGAATTGATGTCCATCAGTTCGAGTTTGTGTCCCTAATGATTTGGAGCCAGTAGTGGTAACGAACGAGGCTCTTCACATTTTGCCAATAAAGCTAAATTGGGAGGGATTGTAAACCGTGGAGAACCAAGTGGATCAGTTTCAGAAGGAGCAAAGTTTTGGAAGTGAAAACAACCATGGAATAAGTAGGTAAATCTTTGAATTATGCCAAGGGGGAGGAATTTATGAATATTATTAGAAAATGTGTAATTGGAGGATTAAAAAAGGCAAACATGGCAAACAAAGAGCAGATCCCAGAAACTGATAATTCGACAGTACAAAACCGTGGCGCACTTCTATCGTTTTGATTGTTGCATATAGTGCTGTATACTGAACTGTCAGAAAGGATATTCTGACCTTGGACGGAATACAAAGGAGGACATTTAATTTGGTAACAAGAATAGCCTATCCATGCAGCATTGAAAATTGAAAGTGGAGGATACTATAATTTTTTTTGGCAGACAGGAATGAACTTTATGAAGACCAATGTTTGATACAATAATTATTTTCTGGTCCTGTAGAGCTTTAATTCCTAAGTCATTTGGGCACTTGGAGGTGGAGTGGAGGTTGTAAGTACATCTAGTCATGCAGCGTGGGTTAACACACTGCCACAGCTTGGTTGATTGGGTTAGGGAATCAGAGAGGAATTTCCTGGAGATTTTCCTGAAATCGGCATCAAGTTTTTCCCCTCTGACATTTTTCTTTCTAAAAAATGTTTTAAAAAAAATTTAGAGTACCCAATTCATTTTTTCCAATTAAGGGGCAATTTAGCGTGGCCAATCCACCTACCCTGCACATCATAGAATCATAGAATTTACAGTGCAGAAGAAGGCCATTCAGTCCATCGAGTCTGCACCGGCCCTTGGGAAGAGCACTCTGCCAAGCCCACACCTCCATCCTATCCCCACACCTCCATCCTAGCCCCGTAACCCCACCGAACCATTTTTGGACACTAAGGGCAATTTAGCAGAGCCAATCCACCTAACCTACACATCTTTGTACTGTGGGAGGAAACCGGAGCACCCGGGGACTCCGCACAGACATATCTTTGGGGTTGTGGGGCGAAACCCACGCAAACACAGGGAGAATGTGCAAACTCCACACGGACAGTGACCCAGAGCTGGGATCAAACCTGGGACCTCGGCGCCATGAGGCAGCAATGCTAACCACTGTGCCACCGTTCTGTCCTACCTCTGACATTTCTCTGCTCTTCCCTCAGTAGATAGTATCCCAAATGATTGGGGAAGATGCACAGTCTGGTTTAAGGTGTGCGTGGTCATTCCTTGTCTTTTTGTATGTTTCTATCTTAAGAATGATTGGGTCAAAAATATACTTTTTGTATTGCTGAAAAAATACATTTTGTCAAAGTTTTTATCTTGCACTCATCATGGCAAGAATACCAATGTCAGGGGAAACAACTTTATGCTGGTTGACAAGACAGTGTTGATTGGCTAACATGGAGAATGCACTAGTAAATGATGGCTGTCAGTTAACTACCAAGCATTGTTTCAAATTTTAAACCAAGCAGCTTGACTCTGGCAAGGAATTGCCCTGAGGAATGAACCAGCAAATGGCTATCACTTATTTGTTTAGTTGAAACAGCCAAAATGTTATTTTTGTCTGCAAAGAACAGCGTCCTGTGTGTTAATATATGTAGCTTCCAGTACACACAAAAGTGCCACACAGCGAGCCTGACTGAAAATCTTTTATGGTAGTCAGCATAATATTTAGTACATGGAGGATTATTTAGCAAATATGGTCCAATTGCAGAAGAATCACATTGAATGCTGGACACTTTGTTTTGAGTTTTACAAGCTCGGGCTGGTTAGATGGAGAGTCATAGTCATGCAGCAAAGAAAGAGGCCCTTTTGCCCATCGCCTCTGCGTCCACCATCAAGCATATATCTATTCTAATCCCATTTTCCAGCACTTGTCTGCTGTGGCATTTCAAGTGCTCATCAAAATGCTTCTTAAATGTTGTGAGGGTTCCCGTCCCTGCCTCTGAAAGATCACTCAGAGAAGGAAGATATATGCCATTGGTGATCCAAAGAACTCTATGATTGTAGCGGTTTGGTAGTACAGAACTTGAATATTACTGACAAAGGAATGTTGTTGAAGCTTCACATCTGGCACTCATCAGGACAGATTTGCATGAATACCAAATCTAAATGGAACAACAATTCATACTTCACGTGAAGAGGATGCACGTTGGTTGGCACGAGGACTCTGATTAGTAGAGGTGTTGCCATGGAGAATGCACCAGGGAGCAGTTAACTGCCAAGCTTTCGTTTAATTTCGAACCAGGCAGATTGACTCTGATAGGTCAACGCATGGAGGATGAAGCAAGGAATGTCTGTCGCTGAAGATTTTATTTCATTGAAATAGGCACAATGCCTGTTTGTGATGGTCAGGACCCTGCGTTTGAATATATGTAGCTTTGGTGAGTGAGCCACTGACAATCTTAAATTGGTTGTCAGTGTAAATGTTAGCACACTCAGGAGAGTTTAGTGAACGTTGTCCAGTCATGGAATCACACGTAATGTTGGACACTGTGTTCTGAGTTTTGCAAGTACAAGCTGGTTGGGTACATTCTGCATTTTGCCTCTTGCAAACAGCAAAATTGACGTCCTGTTTGATACGAACTACCAGTCTCTAGGATTACGATTTTATGGTTCTAATAGTGAAACATTTACACTAGAACTATTGTTTGAAGAAGGGAATCTCATAATGGGTACTTTTTTTTCCCTCCTAGGTGAGGTGAGGAATGGATACCTTGGGTGGAAGCTCCAAAGGCAGTTCGTGGGCAAATATGGAATCTGATCATCAATTTACACTCACCTCTCTGGTACTGCCTTATTATTCTTAATGATACAGTGATCAAAACTTGCTTTGGTTAAAACTTGCAAAAATATTTGAAAACTTAACGTCACAGAAACAATTTATAGACAAAAGTTTGTTTTCTAATCTGATGCATATAAATTAGGTATATAAAAAAATAAATTAGGTTAATAAATATAAATTAGGTTAAGTAGCATGAATTATTGCTGTACGACGTTTTAAACTCTCCCATTCGGATATGATGGAAACAAATTGCTGAGGACTGTCTGCTTTTCAACTGAACTGGACTAAATGGTAGAAATCATTAGTAGGCAAAGGGACAGGATGTAATTATTATGATCCTTGTGTTCCATGAATGTTAAATACTAGCCTCAATACTAGCAGCAAGTAACAGACAGAACTAAGCAATTCCACAACCAACTGATCAGATCTAAGCTCTTCAGTCCTGCCACATCCTGTCGTGAATGGTGGTGGACAATTAATTAACTCATTGGGAGGAGGAAGCTTCACAGTTATCCCCATCCTCCATGATGGAGGAGCCCAGCATATCAGCGCAAAAGACAAGGCTGAAGCATTTGCAACAATCTTCAGCCGAAAATGTCAACTGGGTGATCTATATTGGCCTCCTCCAGAGTTCCTCAGCCTCACAGATGTCATTCTTCAGCCAATACGATTCTTTCCACGTGATATCAAGAATCAGCTGAAGGCACTGGATACTGCATTCTGAGCCCTGACAATATTCCAGCAAGTTGTGCTCCAGAACTTGCCCCAACCGTAGCCAAACTGTTCCAGTACAGCTATAACACTGGCATCTACCTGGCAGTGTGGAAAATTGTCTTGATGTGTCCTCTACAGAAGAAGCAGAACAAATCCAACCGGGCCAATTACCGCCCTATCAGTCTAGTGCAGGGTCATGGAGATGGCATCTGCTGTGGACCTGTTGCAGCGGTAGGCGAACTGTCGTGGATCAAGGCAATCCGGGAGGCTGGAGTTGATTCGTGCCATGACTAACCTTTCAAAGCAGTACATGATGATGGATGTCAGAGCCACTGGACGATAGTCATTAAGGCACACTGCTTGGCTTTTTATTGGTACAGGGATGATGGTCGTCTTCTTGAAGCAGATAGGGACCTCAGATTGTTGTAAAGAGAGGTTGAAGATGTCTGCAAATACCCCGCCAGCTGATCCCAGCAAGACCTGAGTGCCCGTCCGGGTACCCCATCCGGGCCAGTGGCTTTCCGAGGGTTGACCTCGAGAAGGCTGCTGTGAGTCTGCAATGGTGATCTCAGATACAAGTTCATTCGAGGCTTCTGGGGTGGAGAGTTTGCTCTCGTTGACCTCTTGTTCAAGCGTGCATAGAATGCGTTGAGCTCATCAGGGAGGGGTGCATTGGAGCCGGTGATTTTACATGCCTTCATCCTGTAGCCCGTTATGTCTTGCAGACCTTGCCATAGTCGGCGGGGGGACTCGAGTTTGGTCCGGTACTGTCTTTTGGCATCTTTAATGGATCTCCTTCGATCATATCTGGCTTTCTTGTATAGGTCAGGGTCGCGTGACTTGAACGCCCCAGACCTAGACTTCAGCAAGCAGTGGATATCCAGGGTTTCCGGTTGGGAAACACGCAGATTTGTTTCTTTGGCACACAGTCTTCTACACATCCACTTGCCTGGATGATTGCAGCTCCAACAACACTCCAGAAGCTCACCACCATCCAGGCCAAACCAGCCCATTTGGATAGATACCTCTTCAACAAATATTAACTCCTCCACCACTGATAAAGAGTGGCAGCAGTGTGTACCATCTACAAGATGCATTGTGGAAACTCACCAAAGCTCCTTAGGCAGTACCTTCACAACCCACGACCGCTACCATCTAGAAAAACAAGAGCAACAGATACCTGGGAACACCACCACCTGGAGGTTCCCCTCCAAGTCACTCCCCATCCTGACTTGGCAATAAATCATCATTCCTTCAGTGTAGCTGGGTCAAAATCCCACCCTAACAGCACTGTGGGTGTACCTACAGCTCTGGGACCTCCTGAAGGGCAACTAGGGCTGGACAATAAATGCTATCCTAGCCAGCAACGCCACGTCCTGTGAATGAATTAAAAAAAACTCATGTTAGAATAAATTGAAGAAAGTATTTGTGACAATCAAATCTAATTTAAAAAAAATTTTCCTGGTCAAAACAAATATACTTTCTAAATGAATTGTTTTATTGTAATAAATAAAATGTTATCTTTTAATATTAAATCAGGACAATTGAATGTCTTCAATTTTAGCATATTGGACCCATTTGCTGGTTAATGACATTTTTTGGAAGGATTTTCTGTTCTCTGACACTCCATGGGCGAAATTCTCCCCCAACGGCGCAATGTCCGCCGACTGGCGCCAAAAACGGCGCCAATCAGACGGGCATCGCGCCGGCCCAAAGGTGCGGAATGCTCCGCATCTTTGGGGGCCGAGCCCCAACATTGAGGGGCTAGGCCGGCGCCGGAGGGATTTCCGCCCCGCCAGCTGGCGGAAATGGCGTTTGTTGCCCTGCCAGCTGGCGGAAATGCGGCGCATTCGCGGGAGCATCAGCGGCTGCCGACAGTTTCCCGCACATGCGCAGTGGGGAGAGTCACTTCCTCCTCCGCCATGGTGGAGACCGTGGCGGAGGCGGAAGGGAAAGAGTGTCCCCACGGCACAGGCCCGCCCGCGGATTGGTGGGCCCCGATCGCGGGCCAGGCCACCGTGGGGGCACCCCCCGGGGTCAGATCGCCCCGCGCCCCCCCCCAGGACCCCGGAGCCCGCCCACGCCGCCTGGTCCCGCCAGTAAATACCAGCTTTGATTTACGCCGGCGGGACAGGCAATTTCTGGGCGGGACTTCGGCCCATCCGGGCCGGAGAATTGAGCGGGGGGTCCCGCCAATCGGCGCGGCCCGATTCCTGCCCCGCCCAATCTCCAGTACCGGAGACTTCGGCGGGGGTGACGGCGGCCAACGGCCATTCTCCGACCCGGCGGGGGGTCGGTGAATGACGCCCCATATGCAGCTCTGGCAGTGGTTGAGGTATTGCACCTTTGTTCATTGTGTGCACAGACTCCACCAAAATAATGTGCACCATCAGGCTGCCCAATACCCATGAAAGAGAGATGGACATTCCTCCACAAGACTATTACCGAAGAGAAGGCCATTCAGTCCATCTTCTTTATATGCAGCACCTATTTGAGGTTTTTGCTTCCGTTACACTTAACTTTCTTCCTGATATCGGACTTAAACCTTTTACTAATAAATCAGACCTTTTACTGGTTTGAAAGCCTATCATTATACCCTGCTCTTGCAATTTCATTTAAAGTAATATAGGTCTTTCTATTCCGTCAGCTACCTTTTAAACTTTCACAAGGATACATCTCAGCTGCCCTCTTTTGTGGCTGGGAAGTTTGAACTTTTCCATTATTTATTTCTTGAACACTTGAAGGAGGTCAATGTTTGAATCTACCCTGCACTGCTTCCAGTATTTTAATGTTCCTCTTGTTTCTTGTTGACCAGAACTGGCCATGATACTTCTGATCAGACTCCAATACAGTTCAATCACAGCCTCTTCTTCATGTTAGCCATGATGTTCAACATTTTATGTTACATTTTATTGGCCTTGTTGGTTCTCTGCTTTGCTTGGATATGTTGGCCTGAATTTTCATTCTAGGTCAGGGAGTATCGGGAAAATTTCCCAGCTCGGGAGAAAGTACCTGCAATTGCGGGAATCTTCATTTATGGAGGCTGGTTGCTAGCTGGAGTCAAGCCAGCCAACCCGGGAAGAAGTTTGGAGACATCCACAAGGGCCTATGGATGCCGGGTCAGGCCTGCCTCAGAAAAAACTTTTCCCCAGTTGAACAAAAGCACAAAGGCTCGCGAGCCCTCACCCTCAGATCCTGTTCACCTTTCAACCACTCCCCATGCACCATCCATGCCATGTCATGCCCCCTGTGCCAAGCAATGGCATTTCCATGTCCATTCACCCACTGTACACTTGCAAGCAGGAGCGCAGCCTGAGGCCTTGCACCCAGGAGACCCTGGACTGTCCATCCATCTGACACCCCCTCCCTGTGAGCGATATACCTCCAGCGCCACACACCGAGGAGGGCAATACTACCACACCTGTGCAGCCTGAAAGCAGGCCCGGACCCTCAAGGTCCAAGCTCTCAGGAGATGCCCACCAAGATCATCTCAGGCAACAGGGCGTGGAAGGCAGCAGACCGGCTCAACCCCAGCTGTGGATCCTAGGGATACGCCTGGACATTGTGAGAGGGTGAGGAAACTGTGGGCACCTAGTGGGCACGGGTGAACCTAGGCACTAGTAAAGATGAGTCACGATTATTATATTGCTCTTGTATTAAACATCACTTTATTCACCCTTGCAGATCTGCCATGCTATCATTTCATAGTGCCATGCTCTGCAAACCCCCGCACACACTCAGTACTTTATGCCTGTGCAGTGTGAGAGTGGTAGCACCATGTCTCTGTCAGCTCCCACACTGATGGCTGTGAAGAGGCGCTGCTGTTGGCACAATGCCCCCGCCACCTCCCCGAACCTCCATCCATGGGAGATTAACCCCCTTCCCCCCCCAAATCAACACAATCTCTCATGTCTGCCAGTCTTCTCTAGTGCTGAGGATGTCGAGGGCTGCAAAGGTGTTCAGAGCCTGCCCTCCATGTACGTAGGTGGAGAGAAACACCATGACCCCTGACCTCCGAGGAGGCAGTAGAAGCTGAGATTTGTCCTACAGCATCCCTGGACACCAGGATAAGTCTATTCATTGGCTGGATGCGTTCAACTCTCTATCAGGCTGGAGTCAGACATTTCAAAGAGCTTAAGAGAAACATCGCTCTGACCTCTCTGCAAGTCATCATCATTCTCCAGCAGCATCTGGCCAATCGCTCTAGAGCCCTGCCCATGAATGTAGCCATAATCATGATGACCTGCTGCAGAAACCACAGTAGTGAGAGGATGTCAGACCCCATGATGTCATAGAATTTACAGTGCAGAAGGAGGCCATTCGGCCCATCGAGTCTGCACCGGCTCTTTGAAAAAGCACCCTACCCAAGCCCACACCTCTACCCTATCCCCATAACCCAGTAACCCCACCCAACACTAAGGGCAATTTTGGACACTAAGCCCAATTTAGCATGGCCAATCCACCTAACCTGCACATCTTTGGACTGTGGGAGGAAACCAGAGCACCCGGAGGAAACCCATGCACACGCGGGGAGAACGTGCAGACTCCGCACAGACAGTGACCCAAGCTGGGAATCGAACCTGGGACCCTGGAGCTGTGAAGCAATTGTGCTAACCACCGTGCTACCGTGCTGCCCATGCTGCTGCTGATGGGAGAGCTCTTCACAACCTAGCCCTGGTTGTCCCCGAACCGAGAGGTTATGAGGGCCTCCATAGCCCTGCACGCCTGGTCATTGCCAAGGTCTTTCCTACTCTGCGGATTGCCCCTTGCCACCCTCCTGGATATCCTACATATCTGAGGAAATGTGGCTGTCTTGCATCTTCCCCTAGTCCAGCTGCTCGCCCTGTTCCAGGTTGTGCAGAGCGCAGCAGACCACAATGTTGTAGAACACTTTCTGGGGGCTGCACTGGAGGGCTCCCCTTGACCGGTCCAGGCACTGGAACCGCATCTTGAGCAGTCCAATCTCTTGTTTGATGAGTGCACGCATTGGCGATGAGCCTTGTTGTACCGAGTCTCAGCGTGTGCTTGGGACCTCTGCACTGGTGTCATCAACCACCTCCTGAGTGGGTACCCTTTGTCCCCGATGAGACATCCCTCCTGCCGTTGCTTTCTCTCCAAAATGGCTGAGATGTGCCAGCGCTGAAATATGTAACGATTATGGCCGCCGCCTGGGAAACGGGGGCACACCTGCATGATACACATCGCATGGTCACAGATGATCTGGCCATCGAGGGAGTGGTATGCCTTATGGTTCACAAATGCCTGCCCATTCTGCCATGGGCACACAGAGCCATGTGGGTGCAGTCGATAAACCCTGCACTGTGCGCTGCTGACTGCGAGATGCCACACCGGTCACACATGCAGCCCTAAAAGCAGCCATTGCATCAGCGGTCAGAGTGGCAGTAGCTTTGAGAGCCACAGGCAATGGGTGACCTCCCAGTCCATGTAATGCCAACTCTTCCATCACCTACCACCCGTCCCCCGGGATAGACACAGTCTTCTCCACTGGACCACTGACATCTGGAGGTAGATAATTCTATGCTAGAAGACCTGTGGTCTGTAGTGTCTCCTCTGATGCTCCGCCATCTGTGGCCCTGCTCCTGGAAAGCAACGGGCTCTGCCTCTCCCTCCTCTGCAGGGTGTTGTTCCTGGCCGCATGCAGCAACATGTTGATGGGGAGCTTACCAGGTAGCTTGATGAGTTTTGAGGAAGTACTCCTGGCCCACAAGCAGTGCGCTAAAAGCATCTAAATCATGGATTCGCTCCCTCGTGCCTTCCTTAAGCTGCTGAGTTTCCCAAAGCATTGGAATCATGACTTCCTGTGTTTGAAAATAGAATGACAGTCCAAATGAGGTCAGCCAGCTGCGTTTATAATATTTAAATGACCCAACCACTTCCTGTGAATGGGTTGGTCACCAACGCTTGTCCTACCTCAGTTATAACTGGAAGTGGGCCCAATGTCCGCTGATGCCCACCTTCTCTTGATTGGGTATTTATTTGTTCTCATGATGACCTGGATAGCTGGGGAAAGGCTACAATTTTCACTTCTGATAGTTAACCCATATTGGTGCTTCAATCACATGGACAAGGTGTTTTTTACACAACAAGTCTCCAATCGTCCATCCACTGGGATGTGGTGGTTCCATTTTCCCAATTGAATGGCATGACTGTGGGTGAGGATGGCATTGGCAAGGCATTGATTGTACTCGCTCTCAAGTTAACAGCTGACACTCAATCGAAGCCCATATAAGAATAATCACCTGGATGGGGAACAAGAGGGGCATGGACTGACCCAACAAGACGTCAGTGGAGGGGAGGAGAAATGTGTGTATAGAATTAATCAAAAATGCCTTTAGTCTAAACAGTTTAAATGCTCTGTGTATTAAGATAAATTATATGCAGTTTTTGATGCAAATATCTACATGGAAACAAAAATGATCGGAGTCTGGCATCTTCAAAATAACATTCTCTACGGTTCCTTACCGGATGGACTAAAGGGAACACCCGCAAAAGATAGAATGGCTTTTATTTTACTTTTGTGGACGTCAAAGGCAAATTACAAAACGCGACTATCCTGGGCTGGATTCTCTGGAACCTCAGCCGTGTGTTTCTCGGCGCTGCGCCGTTCGCTGGTGGGGTTCTCTATTCCCGCTGCTTGTGAATGGGATTTCTCATTGAAGCCACCTCAAGAGGGTGGGAAACCCGTGGGTGGTGGGAAAAGAGAATTGCAATGGTCAGAGAATCCCGGCCCCTATGTTTAGTTAACTGTCAATCAACATTCCCTGGTGCATTCTCCATGGCACTGCTACCAATCAGGGTCCACTTGCCAACCGATCAGCACTCTCTTCTCATATCGTATAAATTGTTGTTATCCCCATACACTGGTATTCTTGTGAAGTGTCCTGATGACTGCAAGACATAAAGCTTTGATATGCTTCTTCTTCAGCAATATGCTACGTTTTCTCCGTTGTTTATTAAATATGGCCTGTTGAGGACATTTCTAGTTTTATTTTATAACAAAGAAAACTCCATTGTCTCGCAGAGAAAACTGGCCACACCCAGTCACACAGATGTTACCTTGTCCCCACAAGAGCGGGTGAGGGCCCTCACCAAAATGGGCTGCAACATAGAAATCAGTGAGGATATTACTCCCCGCCGCTACTTCAGGTCTGGAGTGGAGATGGTCCAAATGGCGTCCGTTTACCTGGAAGAGGGAAATCTCGAAAATGCTTTCGTCCTTTACAACAAGCTTATAACGTAAGGAGCATCTTTACTAATGAATGTGGTGTTAGTTTTCAGGCAAATGTGCGGCCTATCTGAATGTTGAAAACCAGATTTAAGAGAAATAACAGGGTGGGCAGAGGAAATTTACTTATGGCTATGCTTTACTACACAGGATAACTAAACACTGCCTACAATGTTGTACTAACTTATTTTTAATCTTGCAGTTTATTTGTAGAGAAATTGCCAAAACACCGTGATTACCAAACATGTGCAATCCCTGAAAAGCAGGATATTCTGAAAGTAAGTATTCATTCCTCATTCACATTGTAGTCAGATAGACTGCGGACTTTCTCGCTTCTATCTCTGTTCTGAAAGATTCCTGCTCCATTCCCCTTTCCCAATTTTTGCCAGCAAAGGATAAAGGCGAAGGTGTCGAGGCCAAATGCAGCACTCCCAATCTTGCCGGTTCCATTGTACGGTGGGCATTTCGGACTCCTGAAACTTTGATAGAGTCAGACTGCCTTTTACAGGAGATTAATGACCCATGGAGGAAACCTAGTCTGGATTCAGCAACCCCAAATAAATAATCAGGCATTCAATACCTTATAAAGCTGTCAGCGAAAATCTCATTGAAAGCACCATTGATCCTGTCCAAATAAACACATAAGCATTGAAAAATAATAAAGCTGTCAGTCAAACAAAGCTTGAAGTTCCCTTTGTAAATGTGTCACCCAGGGCTTAGCAGAATATGTTCGCATGACAAGTTAGGATTCAAACCTCGATGTGATTGAGAGGAATTCAATGCTGTAATACTAAAATTATTGGACCACAATTTACAGTGCTGGATCTTAACTGGGAGCTCTCTCACTTCAAGTTCCATTCGAGGGGCAAAATCTAGAGTGAGTCTTCAGTGCACTACTAATGACATGCTGCACTGTTGGAGGTGCCACCTTCCAGTTGAAACATTAAAACAGGGTCTTATCTCCCTCTCAGGTAGGTATAAAATATCCCATGGTCCTATTTGGAAAAAGCAAGGCAGGTAGCTCCACTGTCTTGGGAAATATTTACCGTTCAACTATTACCAAAAGAGTTATCTGGTCATTATCACATTGCTGTTTGTGGGACCTTGGTGTGCACTAAATGGCAGTTGTGTTGCCAAAATTAGAGCTATGGCTGTGCTTCAAAAATACTCCATTGGTTGTAAAGCAGATTGTACATTCTGAGATTGTGGAATATGCTATAGAAATATAGGTCTTTCTTTATAAGATGGTCACTTGTTGATGGACAGTTTGTGTACTTTTTCTTTTCGTTCACTGAAGTGATTGAATTCCACCTGTCAGAGCCTGCGAGCGTCCTTTATTTGTGTTCCATAGCTGCAGGTAATTTGTGTGTCTGAGTTTCAAAGACACTGCTATATTGTGATTGTAAAATACTTACCTCTGATCTATGGCCGCCTCCTCACATCAAGGTTTACTTGACCAAGAAGGGTCACATTGCCCGACTTTGTTGACAGCTCTTCTTACTATTAAACAGTTATCATCTGTCAGCAGTGTAGATATGTGGTGTGTTTTGTCTGCTACAAGGTGAGCCACGATTGGCTGAGAACTGACCGGACTTGTCCTTGCTCGACTAACAGGCTCATGGGCCAGTTGAGTTGACCCTGCTTATGTTTGGAACTATGTCTGTTGTGAGGGCTTGAATCCTTTTTGACGCTTTTATGAGGTAAATGTTAATATTACCAATACATTTCTGTTTTAATCAAAGAAATTAAAAGAAGTTGCATTTCCAAGATCAGAGGAGCTAAAGACAAAGCTTGTTGCTAAGTATGGTGCGGAATACAAAGAATATCTGACTGCTCAGGTAAAATTCATGATGTTTATTTTCTTTGTTGTAGATGTATTTATTTCCTCTTAGGTAGTCTTTCCTTTTCTATTACCCCAGGCAAAATTGGATCCTCTGTATTAAAGTAACTGTACTTTTGATTAGGAGGACTGGACTATCTGTTGCCCCTCAGCTGGTGTCTTCATTGCCTTTGTTGGTAGTAGGTCATAGAATCTCTACAGTGCAGAAGGAGGCAAGTCAGCCCATAGAGTCTGCACCGACCCTCAGAAAGAGCCACCACACCCAGGCCCACTCCCCTACCCAACCTTTGGACACTAAGGGCAATTTAGCAATGGCCAATCCACCTAACTTGCACATCTTTGGACTGTGGGAGAAAAATGGAGCACCTGAAGGAAACCCACACAGATATGGGGAGCAAGTGCAAACTCCACGGTAGCACAAGTGGATAGCACTGTGGCTTCACAGCGCCAGGGCCCCAGGTTCGATTCCCCGCTGGGTCACTGTCTGTGCGGAGTCTGCACGTTCTCCCCCTGTCTGCGTGGGTTTCCTCCGGGTGCTCCGGTTTCCTCCCACAGTCCAAAGATGTGCAGGTTAGATGGATTGGCCATGATAAATTGCCCTTCGTGTCCAAAAAGGTTAGGGGGGGTTATTGGGTTACGGGGATAGGGTGGAAGTGAGGGCTTAAGTGGGTCGGTTCAGACATGATGGGCCGAATGGCCTCCTTCTGCACTGTATGTTCTATGTTATGTTCTATGTTACACACACTCACAGGGGGGGGGGCGGGGGGCGATCTGGCCCCAGGGGGTTGCCCCCACGGGGCCTACCGATCCGCGGGCGAGCCTGTGCCGTGGGGGCACTTTTTTCCCTCCGCCTCAGCCACAGCCTTCACCATGGCCGACGGGGAAGAGACCCCCCCCCCCCCCCCGCGCATGCGCGGGTTGACATCAGCAGCCGCTGACGCTCCGGCTCATGCGCGGACTTCTGCCGGCCGGCAAAGTCCTTTCGGCCCCGGCTGGCGTGGCGCCAAAGGCCTTTCCTTCCGGCCGGCGGTGCGCCAACCACTCCGGCGCGAGCCTAGCCCCTCAAGGTGAGGGCTTGTCCCAGATCCCTGGTGCTGTGAGGCAGCAGTGCTAACCACTGCCCCTGTTGATTCTGTGGGCCTCAAGGAGGATGCTTTACTCTCTTCAGGAGTGCACACATTCACATCGCTGGGCGGTTAAAAGCCACCTTTTCAAATCCATCCATCGTCTCGCCCACAGCTTAAACTTTCCCCTTTCACCATCAGAATTCAGTTTGGTTGCCATGGCTGCAGAAACTTGCGCATGACCCACCTCCACTTTTGAGGATAAAGTCTTCACTCACCTGGATCTGAATTTTCCCAATTTTGTCCCTAATCCCTTCCCATCTTTGCCTGGATTAAAACCGCTATCTCTGATCTAGGGCGAAATTCTCCAGAAACGGCGTGATGTCCGCCGACTGGCGCCCAAAACGGCGCAAATCAGACGGGCATCGCGCCGCCCCAAAGGTGCGGAATGCTCCGCAACTTTGGGGGCCGAGCACCAACCTTAAGGGGCTAGGTCGGCGCCGGACGAATTTCCGCCCCGCCAGCTGGCGGAAAAGGCCTTTGGTGCCCCGCCAGCTGGCGCGGAAATGACATCTCCGGGCGGCGCATGCGCGGGAGCGTCAGCGGCCGCTGACAGCTTCCCACGCATGTGCAGTGGAGGGAGTCTCTTCTGCCTCCGCCACGGTCTCCACCATGGCGGAGGCGGAGGGAGAGAGTGCTACCACGGCACAGGCCTGCCCGCGGATCGGTGGGCCCCGATCGCGAGCCAGGCCACCGTGGGGGCACCCCCCGGGGCCAGATCGCCCCACGCGCCCCCCCCCCAGGACCTCGGAGCCCGCCCGCGCCGCCTTGTCCCGCCGGTAAGATAGGTGGTTTAATTTACGCCGGTGGGACAGACATTTTAGCGGTGGGACTTCGGCCCATCCGGGCCGGAGAATCGTGCGGGGGGGCCCGCCAACCGGAGCGGCGCGATTCCCGCCACCGCCGAATCTCCGGTGCGGAGACTTCGGCAACCTGCGGGGTGGGATTCACGCCAGCCCCCGGCGATTCTCCGACCCGGCGGGGGGGGTCGGAGAATTTCGCCCCAAGTCGCTATATAAATTGTTGTACCCAATGACCTGGGGCTCAGATCATTAGCCGACCCTCTGGGGAATATTTGGCATGGGGTGAACAACGTAGGTTTAGATTCAGTTGCCTTATTCCTAGAAATAGTTCACTAGCTGACGTACTCTTCTAATCTGCCACCCATTACAGAGTGGATTTAATTGGTAAATTTATTTTTTTGCCTCTGCTTCATATACGCTAAAGTTCTAAGTATCAGGACAACAAAGAGAGCTGCAGCAAAATGGTTGCGCTAATTCTGCAACCGCTATCCATCTGTGGGCCTGATTTTGTGCTTTGGGGCCTGATTTTGTGTTTTGGGCCAAGGCCTCAGTGTTGGGTGTCGACGTGGGCCCCAACTCCACACCTTGTTAGGACATGAGGTCACTCACCCGACATGAGGTCTGGCTGGATTGGCCAATTAGTAGCCAGAGGGCACGCTCACCGCCCAATTAAGAATAGCGCGGGAACTCACGGGAGGCTTTCCAGCGCAGAAGTAGCCGCAGCCAATGGGAGGTAAGGGAGATGCACCTTCATCTTATGGCATCCTCTCCCAACGGAACTTTAATAAAAAAATCTGAAATGAAAAATGGCACAGCTGCTGTGGAGGGCTATTTTCTCTCAGAGGGTTGTGAGTCTCTGGAACTCTCTTCCTCAAAAGGCAGTAGAAGCAGGGCTTTGAGTGTTTTTAAGGGGGAGCACGATTGATTCTTGATAAGCAAGGTCGTGAAAGGTTACCGGGATAGGCAGGAATGCAGGGTTGAGTTTACAATTGGATCAACCATGAGCTTAATGAATGGCAGAGCAGGCTCAAGATGCTGAGCGGGTAAAAAATCGAAACCTAACTTAGCCTCCCAAGAGCTCCAAGCAATGAAAGGATGCCCCAAGAGAAGGGAAACAACAGGCTACTGCCATTGGCACAAGACGTGGCTTGGCAGTGTACACCCTCATACACAGGAGCCAACAAACCAAGGATACTTACTGTAGCGCACAAAGACTCCCGAGAGACGAATAGAGGTGAAGTCGATGAGGCTTTATTAAGCGTGACTTGTTCCCCGCAGTTCAGTAACAGACTGGCCTGCGGGGGAGAACTCCTGGTTCTTATACTCCGCCTTCAGGGTGGAGCTAGAGGTCAACAGCCAACCAGGACCCGGGATCTGTCAGCCAATGACATCACGGCTTCACAGTCCCACATGACCCCTAATGCATACTACCACATTCACCCCTTGTTAAAAATGAACCCGGCGGGGTGGTGCTTCGCATGGTGGTAAGGGTTTACAAGGCTGGTCCTGGGAGGAAAAACTTTTGCATGTCATCACAGTATGTACAGGGTATTTTTTTGTTTTGAACTATTTACAGTATTCGTAAGAGGGAAAAAGGTAAAAAAATTCTCGTTAAAGTCCACAACATTCTAGTGTTACACCGATGCCACAAGTCGGTCGGGCGGTCTGGTCGTCCTTGTCGATCGCCTCAGCCCTGGTGGTGGTGGTGCTTGTTCCAGTGTTGTCGCCTCCGGGAGCTTTACGATTTTTGCTTCAGCTTCACTTCTGGTCGGACCTGGGAGGAGGACCGATCCTCCCGGGAAGGGGGCTGTCGCGGGGTGCGCCGGTGGCAGGGAGGGGGTGATAGGTGTCGGGGGGGGGTGCGTGTTGCCGGCGGGCGCCAGATCTCGCAGGGAGACCGTGTCCTGTCGGCCGTCGGGGTACTCCACGTAGGCGTACTGCGGGTTCGCGTGGAGGAGGTGAACCCTCTCGACCAACTGGTCCGACTTGTGCGCCCGCACATGTTTCCGGAGCAAGATGGGTCCTGGGGCCGCCAGCCAGGTCGGCAGTGACGTTCCAGTGGAGGACTTCCTGGGGAAGACAAGGAGGCGCTCATGAGGCGTTTGGTTAGTAGTGGTACACAGTAGTGACCGGATGGAGTGGAGGGCGTCCGGGAGGACCTCCTGCCACCGTGAAACTGGGAGATCCCTGGACCGTAGGGCCAGTAGGACTGTCTTCCAGACCGTGCCGTTCTCCCTCTCTACTTGCCCGTTCCCCCAGGGGTTGTAGCAGGTCGTCCTGCTCGAGGCTATCCCCTTGCTGAGCAGGAACTGGCGCAGCTCGTCACTCATGAAGGAGGACCCCCTGTCGCTATGGACGTATGCGGGGCAACCGAACAGTGTGAATATGGTGTTAAGGGCTTTAATGACTGTGGCCGCTGTCATGTCAGAGCAGGGGATGGCGAAGGGGAAACGGGAGTACTCTTCCACCACGTTCAGGAAGTATGCGTTGCGGTCGGTGGAGGGGAGGGGCCCTTTGAAATCCAGACTGAGGCGTTCAAAGGGACGGGAAGCCTTGATCAGGTGCGCTCTATCTGGCCTGAAAAAGTGCGGTTTGCACTCTGCGCAGATGTGGCAGTTCCTGGTGACTGTACAGACCTCCTCCGCAGAGTAGGGGAGGTTGCGGGACTTTATAAAATGGTAGAACCGAGTGACCCCCGGGTGGCAGAGATCCTCGTGGAGGGCTTGGAGACGGTCTATTTGTGTGTTGGCACATGTGCCGCGGGATAGGGCATCGGACGGCTCGTTCAGCTTTCCGGGACGGTACAAGATCTCGTAGTTGAAGGTGGAGAGCTCGAGCCTCCACCTTAAGATCTTGTCATTTTTAATTTGAACATGAAAGCTACCGACCGTTGGTCAGTGAGGAGAGTGAATCTCCTGCCGGCCAGGTAATGCCTCCAATGTCGCACAGCTTCCACTATGGCTTGGGCTTCCTTTTCCACTGATGAGTGGCGGATTTCTGAGGCGTGGAGGGTTCGGGAGAAGAGGGCCACGGGTCTACCCGCTTGGTTAAGGGTGGCCGCTAGAGCTACATCGGAGGCGTCGCTCTCGACCTGGAAGGGGAGGGACTCGTCGATGGCGCGCATCGTGGCCTTTGCGATATCTGCTTCGATGCGGCTGAAGGCCTGGCAAGCGTCTGTCGACAGAGGGAAGGTCGTGGTCTGTATTAGGGGGCGGGCCTTGTCTGCGTACTGGGGGACCCACTGGGCGTAATATGAAAAGAACCCCAGGCAGCGTTTTAGGGCTTTTGAGCAGTGAGGGAGGGGAAATTCCATGAGGGGGCGCATACGTTCGGGGTCGGGGCCTATTATCCCATTGCGCACTACATATCCCAAAATGGCTAGCCGGTTTCTGCTAAAAACGCACTTGTCCTCGTTGTATGTGAGGCTCAAGGCTTTAGCGGTCTGGAGGAATTTTTGGAGGTTGGCGTCGTGGTCCTGCTGATCGTGGCCGCAGATGGTTACATTGTCGAGATACGGGAACGTGGCCTGCAACCCGTGTTGATCAACCATTCGGTCCATCTCTCGTTGGAAGACCGAGACCCCGTTTGTGACGCCAAATGGGACCCTTAGGAAGTGGTATAATCGCCCGTCTGCCTCGAAGGCTGTGTACTTGCGGTCACTTGGGCGGATGGGGAGCTGATGGTAGGCGGACATGAGGTCCACGGTGGAGAAGACCTTATATTGGGCAATCCGATTGACCATGTCGGATATGCGGGGGAGAGGGTACGCATCTAGCTGTGTGTACCTGTTGATGGTCTGGCTATAGTCTATGACCATCCTTTGCTTCTCCCCTGTCTTTACTACTACCACCTGTGCTCTCCAGGGACTATTGCTGGCCTGGATTATGCCTTCCTTCAGTAGTCGCTGGACTTCGGACCGAATGAATGTCCGGTCCTGGGCGCTGTACCGTCTGCTCCTAGTGGCGACGGGTTTGCAATCCAGGGTGAGGTTTGCAAACAAGGATGGGGGCTCAACCTTGAGGGTTGCGAGGCCGCAGATAGTGAGTGGGGGTATTGGGCCGCCGAATTTGAAAGTTAGGCTCTGCAGATTGCATTGGAAATCTAATCCCAGTAATGTGGGCGCGCAGAGTTGGGGAAGGACGTAGAGCCTGTAGTTTTTAAACTCCCTCCCTTGCACCGTTAGGGTCACTATGCAGTAGCCTTTGATCTGTACGGAGTGGGATCCTGCAGCTAGGGAAATCTTTTGCGCACTGGGACGGATGGTCAAAAAACAGCGTCTTACCGTGTCAGGGTGGATGAAGCTTTCTGTGCTCCCGGAGTCGACCAGGCATGGTGTCTCGTGCCCGTTGATCAGCACCGTTGTTGTCGTCGTCTGGAGCATCCGGGGCCGTGCTTGGTCCAGCATCATTGAGGCCAGACGTGGTCGTAGTGCTTCAGCGTCTTCCTCGAACCCCGTTGAAGCGTCGATGCTGGGGTCCATTGTTGCCGTCCAAGATGGCGGCAGGGGTGAACAAAATGGCCGCCCCCATGCATCGCACATGGCTGGGGGGTCACAAGATGGCGGCGGGGGTGGACAAAATGGCCGCCCCCATGCGTCGCACAGGGCTGGGGGGTCCCAAGATGGCGGCGCCCCTCCTCCCCTCATGGTGGCCGGGACCCAAAATGGCGGCGCCTGCGGGTCGTACATGGGGCGCTGGGGGGGTTGGGGAGCGTTTGAAATGCGCAGGACTCCTTGTTCTCCGGGGACAGCGGTGGCCGGGACCCAAAATTGCTGCGCCTGCGGGTCGTACATAGGGCGCTGGGGGGGTTGGGGAGTGTTAGAAACGCGCAGGACTGCTTCTTCTCCTGGGACAGCGGCGACCTCCCGGGACCGGCACACAGCCGCGAAATGGCCCTTTTTCCCGCAGCTCTTGCAAATCGCTGCGCGGGCCGGGCAGCGCTGCCGGGGGTGTTTCGCCTGGCCGCAGAAATAGAAGCGGGCCCCCCCGGGACGACTTGGGAGTCTGAACCGCGCAAGCCTGTGGGGTTGGGGGGGGGTTTGTCGCGACGGGGGTCCACGGAGCCCAAGGGGCTGCCGCGCGGTCGGGGCCGTACGCGCGGGCGTTTCACGCGGCTACATCCAGGGAGGCTGCAAGGGCCCGTGCCTCAGAGTCCCAGCGACTCTTTTTCCAAAAGTCTTTGGCGGATTTGGGGAGAGTTCATACCTGCGACAAAAGCATCGCGCATCAACATGTCCATGTGTTCAATCGCGTTTACCGGCGGGCAGCTGCAGGCCCGTCCCAAAATTAGAGCGCGGCGTAGAATTCGTCCAGCGATTCTCCGGGACTTTGCTGTCTCATTGCGAGTTGGTAGCGTGCGTAGATCTGGTTCACTGGGCGAACATAGATGCTCTTTAGTGCTGCGAACGCCGTCTGGAAATCCTCTGCGTCTTCGATGAGAGGGAAAATTTCCGGGCTTACCCTCGAGTGCAGGACCTGTAGTTTCTGGTCTTCTGTGACCCGGCCGGGGGCCGTTCGGAGGTATGCTTCGAAACAAGTCTGCCAGTGTTTAAAAACTGCTGCTGAGTTCACTGCGTGGGGGCTGATCCTCAGGCATTCCGGGATGATCCTGAGCTCCATAGTCCTTTAAGCACGCTTAATAAATTGTAGCGCACAAAGACTCCCGAGAGACGAATAGAGGTGAAGTCGATGAGGCTTTATTAAGCGTGACTTGTTCCCCGCAGTTCAGTAACAGACTGGCCTGCGAGGGAGAACTCCTGGTTCTTATACTCCGCCTTCAGGGCGGAGCTAGAGGTCAACAGCCAACCAGGACCCGGGATCTGTCAGCCAATTACATCACGGCTTCACAGTCCCACATGACCCCTAATGCATACTACCACACTTACACCATGTCATAACTCACTACACAACAAACCTCACTCCTCTCCAGCCACATCAGAGGCACCGTTCATGCTCTGCCAACACTGGAAAACATAAACCATCTTCCACCAAGGAATCTTCACCGACAAGGAGAAGGAAAATTGTCAAGACATCCATCAATGGGGTGTTTCAAGAAAGGATACACTTCCTCCTCCTCCTGACAAGATAAGGGAACCTGTAGAATTAAATAAAACACATCAGAGCCTTTCTCAGCGCCTCTCCTACCTAGGTGAAGAAAGGAAATCCCAGAAAGAGAGGAACACCAGATTAGCTAATAGATGTCAGACAAGGTCTAGCAACATGCACTTTTGCAAAAGGATACCAGGGACAAGACCGCATAACCTCATAAGAAACACCGTTTCCCCAGGGGAGGCAAGCCTCAAGTTGGAGGACAGTCTGGAAGACCCTGTGTAAGACCACTATTTGCCCATGCAGCCTAACCTCCAACCAAAGAAGGACTCGATCAATGCTGAACCGAAACACTCAGACTCACATTCAGGCCCTGCCTTAAACAGGATGCTACCTCTCCAGGTGAACCACATCTCAAAGGGGAACAGTCCAGAAGCCCTTAAAAGGGGACATCCCAGGGAAGAGTGACCTACCATCCAGCGTACTCTCCACCTGACCTGGATAAACACCGTTACTACTGCCCGAACCTACTCAATCGAGCTAAACTAGGGTCAACGACACACTAGAATAGAGGCCGACAGGTCAAGGATATTCACACCACTCTTTTACATTGAACAAAGCAAACTACCCCTAACACTAGGCATCCCAGAGGTGCTACTTGGGCTCCGTCATCAACGGGTTTCCACTCACTTCCCCTCATCAAAGTAACCCTAACAGGGTGGTATGCCCACCGTACATTCCAAGAGTCAAATAATCAAGTCACCACTGTCACTACCCACACAGCCAAGTAAATTTAGAGGACCAACGCAAGACAGGCTAGGTATCCAAGGATTAACCGACCACGCCCGGGTGTGTACCAATACATATTTCTGATCTCCTACAACACCAGAGGTGCCAACCATCGAAACAAAAAAGGAACCCTGTCTTTTTCAGGATACATGATCTGTCTGTACTTTCATAGCAGACAAGCAAGGATTTCTTAATCCCAAAATAGCAAAAGTACAAAAGAAACACACAACACTAGTAGTTCTTTTTTTAAAATAAAGGGGCAACTTAGTGTGGCCAATCCACATACCCTACACATCCTTGGGGCTGTGGCGGTGACCCACGCTGACATGTGGAGAATGTGGAAACTCCACACCGTCAGTGACCAGGGGCCGGTATCGAACCCGGGTCCTCGGTGCCATGAGGCAGCAGTGCTAACCACTACGCCACCGTGCTGCCCCTGCCGGCCTGACACCAATAGTTCTAACGGGATTTTCCTCACAATGAGGACATAAGTCCGTACCAACCACCTCTATACCAAACTGCCTACCCGCCACCCTGCTGTGGCGCCATTCATTTATCTATAAATCAAGTGAAGGGCACCAAAAACTGTACTCCCGCCATGTAATGCATGGATTACAGCACCTAAAATAAACA
Source organism: Scyliorhinus torazame (assembly GCF_047496885.1). Lineage (NCBI taxonomy): Eukaryota > Metazoa > Chordata > Chondrichthyes > Carcharhiniformes > Scyliorhinidae > Scyliorhinus > Scyliorhinus torazame. The sequence goes on from NC_092722.1 coordinate 122,063,590, forward strand.
GTGAATACTGCACAATCCTCATGTTATCTAAGCACGATTTCTGCAATATAACAGGATAACAGGCAACGTACGCCTTGGTGCCTATACACCATACACCCCCATCAGGATAAAAACACAATAACACAAAATCAGGGATATAATCACAAAGGATCAAAGTTCAGGATTAATGATGAACTGCAGGATAATATAACCACCCACAGAGCTTGGAAAGGCCAAAGCCATGACAGGATCTTTGAGCATCAACCAGGACTCCTCCAGAATTCCAGTGAAGTCCTTGCATCTCCGCCATGCCTCATCCAGAAGCCCCGGTAATGAAAAACCGAGGTCCTGGCTGGTGACGAACTCCCGTCACATCTGGTTGCCACCAACCCTTCTTGACAAACGTCGTGGACAAGACAATGTAAGACCCATGGTCGGAATCGTCAACCGGCCCCAGGCCTCGAAGACTGGATACAATGAACTCGAAATGCCCAGCTTTCAAATTGAGATTGCGAAAGCATGGCACCCAGTTCTCAAATTTGGCTGGGAATTCATCCCCAGCTCCCTCAGAGGACTGGGTGCACAGATACTCCTCCTCCAACCCTATCTCCCCAAATCAACCAGGTTATTCAACATACCGGGCGGGATTCTCCGACCCCCCGCCAGTTCGGTGAATCCCTGGGGGGCGGCCCGAATCCCGCTCGCCGCTCCGTGGCTGGCTGCTGTATTCTCTGGTGCCGGGTTTCAGGCGGGGGTGGGGTCTATGCCGCACCGGCATGGCCCCCCCAGCAATTCTCCGGGCCCCGATGGGCTGAGCGGCCGTCGTTTCCTGGCCAGTCCCGCCAGTGTGAAATGGACATGGTCCATCATGGTGGGACCTGGCTTGTAGGCCGGCTAGGTGAGTCCTCGAGGGGCGCCCCGATGGTGGCCTGGCCCGCGATCGGGGCCCACCGATCTGCGGGCAGGCCAGTGCCGTGGGGGCACTCTTTCTTTCCTTCTGCGCTGGTCCCTGTAGGGCTCTGCCATGGCCGACGCAGAGAAGAACCCCCCTGCGCATGCGCAGCAAACACGCCGACCGGTCTGCGCATACGCGGAACCACAGCAGCGGTTCTGCGCATGCGCCAACTTGAGCCGACCCTTCGCCGCCGTTTGGCGCGGCGCCAATCCCTCCGCTGCCGGCCTAGCCCCCGGAAGTGCCGAGGATTCCACACCTTCCGGTCGGCCCTACTCCGGAGTGGTTCGCGCTGCTCTTGGTGTCGGCGTCGGGCCATCCGGCCAGTTGCGGGAGAATCCCGCCCACCATGTATCAAGATTTAAGGTCTGAAGGTGAGCCCCCACTGAGGAGACTGACCTATGGACTGACGGGATTCTTTTCTCCGCTTCATCCATTCTCTTTAGGATATCTCGCAGTTCATCATTGTGAGCACCAGTAATCTGTGCTGGGGGGGGGGGGCTGAGGCCATCGTCCTCAACTTTGTTCTCAATGGCAGCCATTATTTTGACACCAACAACATTGCCGAAGCGAAGGCGCAGCTCACCAGTGAAACCGTCAACTGGCCCACTCACCAGTGAAACCGTCAACTGGCCCGCTCACTAGTGCAACCATCAACTAGGCCCCATCCCAGCTGCCTCAATCAACCAAGGGTTTTCTTGACTTAACTCTGCTCCCCATTGCCAAATTTAGCCAGGACCTTCCAGGAAAATAACACTGATCATGCACACCAAGATCAAATAATTATGGGTCCTGCATCAGGATAAAAAAGGATTAACAGATGAGTAGTGCCAGAGCTCGCGGAAATGCAGCCACTCCTGCACTTCCAACCCCTAATAGGATATATTATTGCCTTCAGGGTCCTGTGACCAAAACGAACAGAGGACCCAATCTAATTGTTGGCACTGATTCTTTTTTCCGAGGTGCCTTTGATCATAGCAGCTGGTTGAAAACACAGTATGGTCAATTTGTTCTTGTATGAATTAATGCTAAGATAATTAATAGCTATCAGAGTAGGAATAATAGATTCTCTTCATCAATATCAAAATACCCAAATAAATCTATCCAAAAATATCTCACGAAAGCTGAACAGGTGTAACTGATCTTCAGATTTATATTAGAACATTGAGCAGAATTGCACGCTCTTGCTGATTAAGATAGTTAAATGATTTTTCTCTTTCCCTCTATGTACAAACTTACTCTGTGGTGTGGGTCCAGAAGACCAGAAACCTGCCATTTTTTACGGCCAACCAGCTGATTTTGAAATTTATTTTCACTTTCTTTCTGCATTCACCAAAATGAGTGCTGAGAATTTTGAACAGTTTCCATTTGATGCAGCCAGTGTCACCATAAAATATTACCGGATCTCAGAAGTACCGGCAGGCGGAGAGCACAGTACCAGCAGGCGGAGAGTACAGAACCGGCAGACTGGGAGCACAGTACCGGCAGACTGGGAGCACCATATCGGCAGATTGGGAGCACAGTACCGGCAGACTGGGAGCACCATATCGGCAGATTGGGAGCACAGTACCGACAGACTGGGAGCACCGCGCCGGCAGGCAGAGAGCACCGTACCGGCAGATTGGGAGCACCGTACCGGCAGACTGGGAGCACCGTACCGGCAGACTGGGAGCACCAAACCGGCAGACTGGGAGCACTGTACCGGCAGGCAGAGAGCACCGTACCGGCAGACTGGGAGCACCGTACCAGCGGACTGGGAGCACCGTACCGGCGGACTGGGAGCACCGTACCGACAGACTGGGAGCACCGTAGCGACGGACTGGGAGCACCGTACCGGCGGACTGGGAGCACCGTACCGACGGACTGGGAGCACCGTACCGGCGGACTGGGAGCACCGTACCGACGGACTGGGAGCACCGTGCCGGCGGACTGGGAGCACCGTACCGACAGACAGGGAGCACCGAACCGGCGGACTGGGAGCACCGTACCGGCGGACTGGGAGCACCGTACCGGCAGACTGGGAGCACCGTACCGGCAGACTGGGAGCACCGTACCGGCGGACTGGGAGCATCGTACCAGCAGACTGGGAGCACCGTACCGACAGACCGACAGACACCAGGCATAGTATCGGCAGACACGGGGCACAGTACCGGCGGACAGGGAGCACGGGTCCCTGAATGGCACTGCCAATCATCTGAATTTGGTGTTACTGGCAGTTCTCTCCAGAAACTGCATGAAGACATCCTAAGCTTATTGTACGTGACATCCTCATAGCCAGAAGACAGGAGAAACTCTCATTACACTCATCTCAGTGACACATGATAGCAGAGCCTGACCACATCCTTACTCAATTTCCGTCCGTCTGTAGTGTCTGAGCAATATAATGATCAGCAGCGAGATTCCCAGATAATTTCCGCATGCACCAGCTCAAGGGCACTGAGCCCTCTTGCATCCCAATTAATCCACAGTGGTTCAATTCGGTACCGGCAGACTGGGAGCACATACCGACAGACTGGGAGCGCCGTACCGACAGACTGGGAGCACCGTACCGGCAGACTGGGAGCACCGTACCGGAAGACTGGGAGCACCGTACCGACAGTCTGGGAGCACCGTACCGGCGGACTGGGAGCACCGTACCGACGGACTGAGAGCACCGTACCGGCTGACTGGGAGCACCGAACCGGCGGACTGGGAGCACCGTACCGGCTGACTGGGAGCACCGTACCGGCGGACTGGGAGCACCGTACCGGCAGACTGGGAGCACCGAACCGGCGGACTGGGAGCACCGTACCGGCGGACTGGGAGCACCGTACCGGCGGACTGGGAGCACCGTACCGGCGGACTGGGAGCACCGTACCGGCGGACTGGGAGCACCGTACCGGCGGACTGGGAGCACCGTACCGGCGGACTGGGAGCACCGTACCGGCAGACTGGGAGCACCGTGCCGTCAGACTGGGAGCACAGTGCCGATAGACTGGGAGCACCGTACCGGCAGACTGGGAGCACCGTACCGGCAGACTGGGAGCATCGTACCGGCAGACTGGGAGCATCGTACTGGGAGCACCGTACCGACAGACCGACAGACACCAGGCATAGTATCGGCAGACACGGGGCACAGTACCGGCGGACAGGGAGCACGGGTCCCTGAATGGCACTGCCAATCATCTGAATTTGGTGTTACTGGCAGTTCTCTCCAGAAACTGCATGAAGACATCCTAAGCTTATTGTACGTGACATCCTCATAGCCAGAAGACAGGAGAAACTCTCATTACACTCATCTCAGTGACACATGATAGCAGAGCCTGACCACATCCTTACTCAATTTCCGTCCGTCTGTAGTGTCTGAGCAATATAATGATCAGCAGCGAGATTCCCAGATAATTTCCGCATGCACCAGCTCAAGGGCACTGAGCCCTCTTGCATCCCAATTAATCCACAGTGGTTCAATTCGGTACCGGCAGACTGGGAGCACATACCGACAGACTGGGAGCACCGTACCGACAGACTGGGAGCACCGTACCGACAGACTGGGAGCACCGTACCGGCAGACTGGGAGCACCGTACCGGCAGACTGGGAGCACTGTACCGACAGACTGGGAGCACCGTACCGGCAGACTGGGAGCACCGTACAGGCAGACTGGGAGCACCGTACCGGCAGACTAGGAGCACCCTACCGGCAGACTGGGAGCATCGTACCGGCAGACTGGGAGCACCGTACCGGCAGACTGGGAGCACCGTAGCGGCAGACTGGGAACACCGTACCGGCAGACTGGGAGCATCGTACCGGCAGACTGGGAACACCGTACCGGCAGACTGGGAGTACCGTACAGGCAGACTGGGAACACCCTACCGGCAGACTGGGAGCATCGTACCGACAGACTGGGAGCACCGTACCGGCAGACTGGGAGCACCGTACCGACTGGGAGCATCGTACCGACAGACTGGGAGCACCATACCGACAGACTGGGACTGGGAGCATCGTACCGACAGACTGGGAGCACCGTACCGGCAGACTGGGAGCACCGTACCGACCGACTGGGAGCACCGTACCGGCAGACTGGGAACACTGTACAGGCAGACTGGGAGCGCCGTACAGGCAGACTGGGAACACCGTACCGGCAGACTGGGAACACCGTACCGGCAGACTGGGAGCACCGTACCGGCAGACTGGGAACACCGTACCGGCAGACTAGTAGCACCGTACCGGCAGACTGGGAGCACCGTACAGGCAGACTGGGGGCACCGTACAGGCAGACTGGGAGCACCGTACAGGCAGACTTGGAGCACCGTACAGGCAGACTTGGAGCACCGTACAGGCAGACTGGGAGCACCGTCCCGGCAGACTGGGAGCACCGTCCCGGCAGACTGGGAGCACCGTCCCGGCAGACTGGGAGCACCGTCCCGGCAGACTGGGAGCACCGTCCCGGCAGACTGGGAGCACCGTACCGGCAGACTGGGAGCATCGTACCGGCAGACTGGGAGCACCGTACCGACAGACCGACAGACACCAGGCATAGTATCGGCAGACACGGGGCACAGTACCGGCGGACAGGGAGCACGGGTCCCTGAATGGCACTGCCAATCATCTGAATTTGGTGTTACTGGCAGTTCTCTCCAGAAACTGCATGAAGACATCCTAAGCTTATTGTACGTGACATCCTCATAGCCAGAAGACAGGAGAAACTGTCATTACACTCATCTCAGTGACACATGATAGCAGAGCCTGACCACATCCTTGCTCCATTTCTGTACGTCTGCAGTGTCTGAGCAATATATTGATCAGCAGCGAGATTCCCAGATAATTTCCGCCTGCCCCAGCTCAAGGGCACTGAGCCCTCTTGCATCCCAATTAATCCACAGTGGTTCAATTCGTGACCCGAATTACTGACATCACCTCACTCTGATCAGAAATTGTTTTGTTGTGGCTTAATAAACCACATAATAAATCACCTTTATCTAATAGGCCATCTTGTCTCGAGCGTTTCAATACCCAATTGCCTGTCAACAGGCCAGGTGCAAGTGGTTTTTCCAATCTAATGGTGTACGATGACAAATTAATTTATCTTTGTATCCAGGGTCACGTACAGCTCAGTACCATTGGATTGTGATCCCAATATCACTTGAAAAATGAAACCCGACAGTGAAATATTTCCAATAAACTTTCTAAAAATAATGATTAGGTGTCCTGATTTTTTTTTTTTTTCTACTGAATTACCTATGTGAGGCTGGTAAACAAAATATCAGCCAATGCTTCTGGCTGTTTTCTGGATATTCTTGAGTGCACGCGTTACAGAGACGTGGTGTGCTTCTCCGATTTCTGGTTCCATTCTGTTTTGGGTTGTGTTTGACAGAGGTCACTGTTCACATCTTTGTTCAAGCACCATTGAGTACACACAGTTAGAGAAGATCCCGATGTGTGCCGAGGGTAAACCATGCTCAATTAATTCCCTTTGTTCTGAAGATGCGACGATCTGGACTATCTTACATTTGCGGTTGTTTAATAGACAGTGATGGGGAACGTGCCACAAATTCCGTTCTCGGGATGCTGGAGTGTTCTATCATTTAAAAAAAAAAACAAATGCTTGTGCGTTTTATTTTCAGAGCAAAGCTAAGGATGTTGACTTGGAAAGGCAGCACCAAACCAAGCTGATCGAAGAAGAAAAATTACGTGTCGCCAGGATTCGGCAGCAGCAGTTGGAAGGGCAGCAGTTCCATTTCTTCGAAGAGCAGCTGAAACGGCAAGACTTTGTGAAGGAGAAACAGAAGGGGCTGAAGCTGAGAATGTCGGAGCAGAGCGATGGAGGGATGTTAACCTGCACTGCAGCTGCCCATGGAAAGACCGAGCCACCCATCCCTCCCTGGCGTGCAGTAAATGCTGCCGGCCAGGCGCCAAGTGATGCCCAACCAGGATGGTGTCCTCCAGTGGACAGGTCCCTTAAACCGCAGAGCAACGTTGCTCGTAAGTATTTAGGAGCAGTACAGAAATATAGCATCAAGTGTAGGTCATTAAGATCCTCGAGCCTGTCCTGACATTCAATTAGATCATGGTCTTTTAAAAATTGAGAGTACCCAATTTGTTTTTTTCCAATTAAGGGACATTTTAGCGGGGCCAACCCACCTGCCCTGCACATCATTTGAGTTGTGGAGGTGAGACCGACGCAGTCACGGGGCGAATGTCCAAACTGTGACCCGGGGCCGGGATCAAATACTCTGTGCCATGAAGCAGTAGTGCTAACCACTGCGGCACCATGCTGCCCCTGAATTAGATCATGTTTGCTTTGTATCATAACTCCATTTACCTGCCTTGCTTCTGTACCCCTGACTAACAATAATAATCAAAGACCAGGGGCGGGATTCTCTGACCCCCGCAAGGCCGGAGAATCGCCAGGGGCGTCGTGAATCCTGCCCCCGCCGGCTGCCATATTCTCCGGCGCCGGGGTTTTGGCGGAGGCAGGAATCACGCTGCGCCGGTTGGTGGCCGGTGGCAGCAGCCGTCCCCGGCGATTCTCCGGCCCGCGATGGGCCGAGTGGCCACCCGTTTTCGGCGGGTCCCGCCGGTGTAAATCACAACAGGTCCTTACCGACGGGAACTGGCTCCAAGGGCGGCCTCCAGAGTCCTCGGGAAGGCGCAAGGGTATCTGGCTCCGGGGAGTGCCCCCACGGTGTCCTGGCCCGCCATCGGGGCCCACCGATCCGCGGGCGGGCCTGTGCCATGGGGGCACTCTTTGCCTCCGCACCGGCTGCTGTCAACCTCCGCCATGGCTGGTGTGGAGAAGAAACCCCCTGCGCATGCGCTGGGATGATGCCAGCACACACTGCTGCTCCCACGCATGCAATGCCAATTCCCGCCGGTCGTGGGAGGCCCTTTGGCGCCGGTTGGCATGGCGCCAAACACTCCAGTGCCAGCCTAGCCCCTGAAGGTGTGGAAGATTCCACACCTTCGGGGCGGCCCGACGCCAGAGTGGTTCATGCCACTCCTCGGCCCCGGAGTGGGCCCCCCCTGCCGGTTCGCAGAGAATCCCGCCCCAGATCTTCCCTTTGGTGATACTGTTGCTCATGTGCTGATTCTTATTTGTCCTGACATTACCATTCAGTAGAACGTAGAGGAAGCTGTTAATTACAGGCCTTATAAAAAATGTTTTTGATTGACCATGACATGGGGCCATTGCATATCATTGCATGAAAAGGTGGTAGAAGTGGATTAATTTGTAACATTCAAAACGAGATTGCATATATATCTAAAAAGCTAAGATTAAGAGGGCAGTAGGACTATTATTGTAACTCTTTTAAAGGACCACCTTGGGCATGATGGGCTGAATGGCCACCTTCAGTGCTGTATGATTCAGTGACATATGGAGATTCTCTCAATTCGAGTTTGGTGTGTATGTGTGCGTGGTGTGTTCTAAATGCTGTAGCTCCCCCAGACATTTATATTGTCCAAATTTGGTGTGAATTTTTAAACTTGATTACTAAATATCAAATCAGTAAGGATGGCAGACATTGTATCATAATCACAGGAATTTTACACTTTTATTTACTCTCAGTAGTTTCACCAGCATCAGGCATGGCTCTGTGGTAACTCTGTCACCTCGGAGGCAGAAGGTCAAGGTTTCAAGTCCCACTCCAGGGACTTAAGCACGGCAGCTAGACTGACAAGTCAATACACTACCTTTGGATCACACCTATCTTCTCCGGAGGATCGTAAAAAGATCTGTTTTGGGTCCTTTACTCTTTTCAGTTTTTAAATATGACCTAGACTTGGGTGTAGAAAGTAGAATTGTACAGTTTCCAGATGATACAAAACTTGGCAAACTTGTTAGCAATAGCAATATTGAGAGTTTTCAGGATGACACCGGCAGTGTGGTGAAAGGGGCAGGTGTCAGAAGTGTGAAGTGATGGATTTATGGAGAACCAATATGAAAAAACAGTATACTTTTAATGGCATGATTTTAAAAATTATATATGTAGATTCTGGAACACTCCCAGCAGATTAGAGGGTGGCAAATGTCACCCCACTATTTAATAAAGGAGGGAGGCAAAAAGCAGGGAATTATAGACCGGTTAACCTAACATTAATATTGGGAAAACGTTGGGATCTATTTTAAAAGATGCCATAACGGGACACCTAGCAAGTATCAATGGGATTAGACAAAGTCAGTGTGGAATTATGAAAGGAAAATCATGTTTGACAAACCTACTGGAACTTCCTGAGAATGTAATGAGTAGAATAGATAAAGGTCAACTAGTGGATATGATGTATTTGGATTTTCAGAAAGCTTTTGATAAAGTTCCATAAAGTCCTAAATAAGAGGTTAGTGTGCAGAATTAAAGGGCATGGGATTGAGAGTAATATATTGGCATGGATTAAGAATTGGTTCACAGACAAAAAACAGAGTAGGAATAAATGGGTCTTTTTAAAAGTGGTGTGCGTAGTCTACATATTCTCCCTGTGTCTGCGTGGGTTTCCTCCTGGTGTTCTGATTTCCTCCACAAGTCCCGAAAGACGTGCTGTTAGTGGGCAGCATGATAGCATAGTGGTTAGCACAGTTGTTTCACAGCTCAAGGGTCCCAGGTTCGATTCCCGGCTTGGGTCCCTGTCTGTGTGGAGTCTACATGTTCTCCCCGTGTCTGCGTAGGTTTCCTCCGGGTGCTCCGGTTTCCTCCCACAGTCCAAAGATGTGCAGGTTAGGTGGATTGGCCACGATAAATTGCCCTTGGCTAAGGTGGGCTTACTGGTTTACAGGGATAGGGAGGTGTGGGCTTAAGTGGGATGCTCTTTCCAAGAGCCGGTACAGATTTAATGGGCCAAATGGCCTCTTTCTGCACTGTAAATTCTATGATAATTGCTCTATGACGTGCTGTTAGGTAATTTGGACATTCTGAATTCTCCCCCAGTACCCCTGAACAAGCGCCAGAATATGACGACTAGGGGCTTTTCACAGTAACTTCATTGCAGTGCTAATGTGAGCCTACTTGTGACAATAAAGATTATTATTAAATACGTAGCAGATACAATATAACATGGATAAATGTGAGGTTATTCACTTCAGCTGGACAAATATGGCAGAGTCTAATTTATATGGTGATAAATTGGATGTTGATGGACAAAGCGATCCACAATTTCCTTTCAAAGAGCACTGCAGATGTACCTGTGCTCCACAAACTGCTGAGTTCAACAGGGTGGCTTGCCACATTCTCCTCGAGGACAATTGGGGGTGGGAATTAAATACTGACCGTGCCAACAATGTCGAGGTCTCATGAATGAAGAAATTAAAGAAAGGATTTTATGATGAATATGATTCTCAACAAATTAGTTTAACACCTCCTTAGGGCTACCTACATTGTCTCTGATGGATTGCATGAATAGCCACTGATGAATACATGTGCAATACATTTTGATTTCCTCATACTGTCTGTAGGGTGCTGCTGAGCTCCATAGAACATAGAACATAGAACGATACAGCGCAGTACAGGCCCTTCGGCACACGATGTTGCACCGAAACAAAAGCCACCTAACCTACACTATGCCATTATCATCCATATGTTTATCCAATAAACTTTTAAATGCCCTCAATGTTGGCGAGTTCACGACTGTAGCAGGTAGGGCATTCCACGGCCTCACTACTCTTTGCATAAAGAACCTACCTCTGACCTCTGTCCTATATCTATTACCCCTCAGTTTAAAGCTATGTCCCCTCGTGCCAGCCATTTCCATCCGCGGGAGAAGGCTCTCACTGTCCACCCTATCCAACCCCCTGATCATTTTGTATGCCTCTATTAAGTCTCCTCTTAACCTTCTTCTCTCCAACGAAAACAACCTCAAGTCCATCAGCCTTTCCTCATAAGATTTTCCCTCCATACCAGGCAACATCCTGGTAAATCTCCTCTGCACCCGCTCCAAAGCCTCCACGTCCTTCCTATAATGCGGTGACCAGAACTGTACGCAATACTCCAAATGCGGCCGTACCAGAATTCTGTACAGCTGCAACATTACCTCCTGACTCCGGAACTCAATCCCTCTACCAATAAAGGCCAACACTCCATAGGCCTTCTTCACAACCCTATCAACCTGGGTGGCAACTTTCAGGGATCTATGTACATGGACACCTAGATCCCTCTGCTCATCCACACTTCCAAGAACTTTACCATTAGCCAAATATTCTGCATTCCTGTTATTCCTTCCAAAGTGAATCACCTCACACTTCTCTACATTAAACTCCATTTGCCACCTCTCAGCCCAGCTCTGCAGCTTATCTATATCCCTCTGTAACCTACTACATCCTTCCACACTATCGACAACACCACCGACTTTAGTATTGTCTGCAAATTTACTCACCCACCCTTCTGCGCCTTCCTCTAGGTCATTGATAAAAATGACAAACAGCAACGGCCCCAGAACAGATCCTTGTGGTACTCCACTTGTAACTGTACTCCATTCTGAACATTTCCCATCAACCACCACCCTCTGTCTTCTTTCAGCGAGCCAATTTCTGATCCACATCTCTAAATCACCCTCAATCCCCAGCCTCCGTATTTTCTGCAATAGCCTACCGTGGGGAACCTTATCAAACGCTTTGCTGAAATCCATATACACCACATCAACTGCTCTACCCTCGTCTACCTGTTCAGTCACCTTCTCAAAGAACTCGCTAAGGTTTGTGAGGCATGACCTACCCTTCACAAAGCCATGCTGACTATCCCTGATCATATTATTCCTATCTAGATGATTAGAAATCTTGTCTCTTATAATCCCCTCCAAGACTTTACCCACTACAGACGTGAGGCTCACCGGTCTATAGTTGCCGGGGTTGTCTCTGCTCCCCTTTTTGAACAAAGGGACCACATTTGCTATCCTCCAGTCCTCTGGCACTATTCCTGTAGCCAATGATGACATAAAAATCAAAGCCAAAGGTCCAGCAATCTCTTCCCTGGCCCCCCAGAGAATCCTAGGATAAATCCCATCAGGACCCGGGGACTTATCTATTTTCAGCCTGTCCAGAATTGCCAACACCTCTTCCCTACGTACCTCAATGTCATCTATTCTATTAGCCTGGGTCTCAGCATTCTCCTCCACAACATTATCTTTTTCCTGAGTGAATACTGACGAAAAATATTCATTTAGTATCTCGCCTATCTCTTCAGACTCCACACACAACTTCCCATCCCTGTCCTTGACTGGTCCTACTCTTTCCCTAGTCATTCGCTTATTCCTGACATACCTATAGAAAGCTTTTGGATTTTCCTTGATCCTACCTGCCAAATACGTCTCATGTCCCCTCCTTGCTCGTCTTAGCTCTCTCTTTAGAACCTTCCTCGCTACCTTGTAACTATCCGTCGCCCCAACTGAAACTTCACACCTCATCTTCACATAGGCCTCCTTCTTCCTCTTAACAAGAGATTCCACTTCTTTGGTAAACCACGGTTCCCTCGCTCGACGCCTTCCTCCCTACCTGACCGGTACATACTTATCAAGAACACGCAGTAGCTGATCCTTGAACAAGCCCCACTTACCCAGTGTGCCCAACACTTGCAGCCTACTTCTCCACCTTATCCCCCCCAAGTCACGTCTAATGGCATCATAATTGCCCTTCCCCCAGCTATAACTCTTGCCTTGCGGTGTATACTTATCCCTTCCCATCATTAACGTAAACGTCACCGAATTGTGGTCACTGTCCCCAAAGTGCTCTCCTACCTCCAAATCCAACACCTGGCCTGGTTCATTATCCAAAACCAAATCCAACGTGGCCTCGCCTCTTGTTGGCCTGTCAACATATTGTGTCAGGAAACCCTCCTGCACACACTGTACAAAAAACGACCCATCTAATGTACTCGAACTATATCTTTTCCAGTCAATATTTGGAAAGTTAAAGTCTCCCATAATAACTACCCTGTTACTTTCGCTCTTATCCAGGATCATCCTCGCCATCCTTTCCTCTACATCCCTAGAACTATTTGGAGGCCTATAGAAGACTCCCAACAGGGTGACCTCTCCTTTCATGTTTCTAACCTCAGCCCATACTACCTCGGAAGATGAGTCCCCATCTAGCATCCTCTCCGCCACCGTAATACTGCTCTTGACTAGCAGTGCCACACCTCCCCCTCTTTTGCCTCCTTCTCTGAGCTTACTAAAACACCTAAACCCCGGAACCTGCAACATCCATTCCTGTCCCTGCTCTATCCATGTCTCCGAAATGGCCACAGCATCGAAGTCCCAGGTACCAACCCATGCTGCCAGTTCCCCTACCTTATTTTGTATACTCCTGGCATTGAAGTAGACAAACTTCAAACCACCTACCTGAACACTGGCCCCCTCCTGCGACATCAAATCTGTGCTCCTGACCTCTATACTCTCATTCTCCCTTACCCTAAAACTACAATCCAGGTTCCCATGCCCCTGCTGCATTAGTTTAAACCCCGCCAAAGAGCACTAACAAATCTTCCCCCCAGGATATTTGTGCCCCTCGGGTTCAGATGTAGACCATCCTGTCTGTAGAGGTCCCACCTTCCCCAGAAAGAGCCCCAGTTATCCAGACATCTGAATCCCTCCCGCCTGCACCATCCCTGTAGCCACATGTTTAATTGCTCTCTCTCCCTATTCCTCATCTCACTATCACGTGGCACGGGCAACAACCCAGAGATAACAACTCTGTTTGTTCTAGTTCTGAGCTTCCATCCTAGCTCCCTGAAAGCCTGCCTGACATCCTTGTCCCCTTTCCCACCTATGTCGTTAGTGCCAATGTGGACCACGACTTGGGGCTGCTCCCCCTCCCCCCTAAGGACCCGGAAAACACGATCCGAGACATCACGTACCCTTGCACCTGGGAGGCAACATACCAAACGTGAGACTCTCACGCTCCCACAAAATCTCCTATCTGTGCCCCTGACTATCGAGTCCCCAATTACTAATGCTCTGCTCCTCTCCCCCCTTCCCTTCTGAGCAACAGGGACAGACTCCGTGCCAGAGGCCCGTACCCCATGGCTTACCCCTGGTAAGTTTTCCCCCCCCCCCCACAAGTATCCAAAGCGGTATACTTGTTTCTCAGGGGAACGACCGCAGGGGATCCCTGCACTGGCTGCTTTTTCCCAGTCCCTCTTACAGTTACCCATCTATCTCCAATCTTTGGTGTAACTAATTCCCTGAAGCTGCTATCTATGACCCCCTCTGCCTCCCGAATGATCCGGAGTTCTTCCAACTCCAGCTCCAGTTCCCTAACTCGGTCTTGGAGGAGCTGGAGATGGCAGCACTTCCTGCAGGTAAAATCAGCAGGGACACTAACGGCATCCCTCACCTCAAACATCCTGCAGGAGGAACATTGCACTCCCTTCCCTGCCATCCCTCTAACTTTCTACCAAGATCTGGCTAACAACTAAATTAAATTTTTAAAAAAGTAATAATAATAATAAAATATGGTACTTACCTCACACCAATGGGTTTTATTATTAGGTTAGAGGAGGAGGGCGGGTGGGAGACACTACACGTGTAGTGTCTCGGGTTTCCTCTCCACCAGAATATATTGGTGAGGGTCTTCCCAGAAGTCCGCGGGTCGAACTTCCTGTTCCCGCCTTAAACACTAAAATAAAAAAAAATAAAAAACAGCAGAGAGGGACCGAAAACGGGACCGGGTAAGTGTTTACCGCTGAAATTGACTAGCCTGCTCCTGTGAAGGTCTCCCAGAAATCACTAGCGCACCGTTCCCGCTGAAATCGACTGGCCTGCTCCTGCAAAGGCAAGTGTTTTTAAAGGAGAGACTTACCTCCCAGAAATCACTTCCGCACTGCTCCCGCTGAAATTGACTAACCTGCTCCGCTCCCGCTGAAATCGACTGGCCTGCTCCTGCAAAGACAAGTGTTTTTAAAGGAGAGACTTACCTCCCAGAAATCACTTCCGCACTGCTCCCGCTGAAATCGACTGGCCTGCTCCTGCAAAGACAAGTGTTTTTAAAGGAGAGACTTACCTCCCAGAAATCACTTCCGCACTGCTCCCGCTGAAATTGACTAACCTGCTCCGCTCCCGCTGAAATCGACTCAATATTAATGAAGTACGGAGATAATGACATTGATATAATCTTGATCATTTTTGAACCTGTACTCTACCATCGGGGGTGGGGGCAGTGCGTTATTGTGCTGAGGTCTTCATAAAAATGACCAAAATTCTGAATCTCACAGATTATTTGCACTGAATTCCTGTGCTGTAAATTTCATGTCATTGCAATGTATTTGGAGACGGTGATGTAGTGGTATTGTCCCTGGACTAGCAATCCAGAGACCCACGCTCATCCTCTGCAGACTCAGTTCCCTCCCACCACAGCAGATGATGAAATTTGAATTCAATGAGGAACAAAATCTGGAATTAAGGGCGGAATTCTCCCGCAATCGGCGGGGCGGCCCTTAGCGCCGCCAAGAGCGGCGTGAACCACTCCGGCGTCGGGCCGCCCGGAAGTTGCGGAATCCTCCGCACTTCTGGTAACTAGGCTGGTGCTGGAGGGGTTGGCGCCGCACCAACTGGCGCCGAAGGGCCTCCGCCGGCCGGCGCGAGTTGGCGCAAGCGCAGGACTGCCAACGTGTTGTGGCACATGCGCAGAACTGCCGGCGTGTTTCCTGCGCATGCACAGGGGGTTTCTTCTCCGCGTCGGCCATCGTGGAGCCTTACAGAGGCCGGCGCGGAGGAAAAGAGTGCCCCCACGGCACAGGCCCGCCCGCAGATCGGTGGGCCCCGATCGCAGGCCAAGCCACTGTGGCCCCCCCCCCCCGGGGCCTGATCCCCCCACGTCCCCCCGAGGACCCCGCTAACCGCCCTCCAAACTAGGTCCCGCTGGGATGAACCATGTCCATTTCATGCCAGCGGGACTGGCTGAAAACGGGCGGCCGCTCGGCCTGTTGGGGCCTGGAGAATTGCCGGGGGGGGCCGCTGCCAAAGACCCCCGACCAGCGCTGCGCGATCTCCGTCTCCGCCCAAAAAACCGGCGCCGCAGAATTCGGCAGCCGGCGTCGGAGCAGCGGGGCGGGTTCACGCCGCCCCCCGGCGATTCTCCGACCCGTCGGGGGGGCGGAGAATCTCGCCCTAAGATCTAAAGATTTTTTTTTTTTAATTTAGAGTCCCCAATTGATTTTTTCCAATTTTAGGGGCAATTTAGCGTGGCCAATCAACCTATCCTGCACATCTTTGGGCTGTGGGGGTGAAACCCACATAAACACGGGGAGAATGTGCAAACTCCACACGGACAGTGACCCAGAGCCGGGATCGAATCTGGGACCGTGGCGCCGTGAGGCAGCAATGCCAACCACTGTGCCACCGTGTTGCCCAAGAGTCTAAAGATGACCATGAAGCAATTGTCATCAAAACCCACCTGGTTCACTGTGTCCTTTAGCAGGAGATAATCTGCCATCCTTCCATAAACTGGATTAAATAAAATTGATTCCGTGATTTCTGCCCATTAAATGCTGGATATTCTGAAATGCCTGCTGAACCATTGTGAGTGATCATTTTCTGGCATGCATATAGTTGGTTTTTACTTAACAATGTTTTACAGGACAGAGCGTTGATGGGCTTCAATATGTCGTCCTTCCTAAAAACCTTTGCCAAAGGTTTTTGATGCAGGCTGATGCCAACACAGCGCGAGGAATAGAAACCTGTGGAATTCTGAGTGGGAAACTGGTAAGCCGCAGAAGAAAAAAAATAACATTTTCATTTTCCCTTTTCTCCTCTCGTCAGACACTTCTGAAGTTTGTTTTAATTTTCAATTATAGATGCAGTACTGGCTATGATGTTCAGTCTAGGTATTATTTTGCTTCACTCTATAAGTGGCTCGGGTGTAAGGCTATGATACTATTGCGATCCTGTACCAGACCCTAACAGTGGCTGGATACTGGACAGAAACCCTGTACTTTATTTTAGTTTTGTGAGACTGTGAGGAAAGGATACCTCACTCCAGGAGTGATTTCATGCTAAATAAGGATATGATATATTAAAACAAACTTTATTACTAATACAGTATTAAAATATCTTTAACATCACAAAAGAAAATAGCTTACAATTACCCCTTAAACAACACAGTTACACAATAACCCTTAACTGCGATCTTTATTTTCACTCAAACAACAAAATCATCTCCGATCCCATTCCACTTTTAAATACAGTTAGCATGCAGGAATACTTGCTGTATAGAGATGTATGGAATACTCCACTTTGAGAAAGGGAGATCTTTTGAGACTGCTTAAAAGAAAGAGACCTGACGCCCTGTCAGAACAATGCAGAATCTCTGGCTGTATTTCTTCAGAAACCTTCTCGGCTCACCTTCCAGCCAAAAACTAACCCCCAAAACACCAACAACTGACTGCTTCAACCGTTGGCTCCTCCCATCAACTACATCAGCTTGCTAAGCTGAACCCAGTGTATCTAATTATCTACTCCCCAGGGATCCCTCTTAATCTAAATAAAAGTCCATTAGCCCAAACCTTTACAATGCTTTAATTGGATCTCTGGCTCCAAAAAGCCTTGCTGTCTTGCAAACCAGGATTATTAAAAACACTACTGCAACAATCATACACACACTAACTCAGGCTTTTATCCCTTACTGCACCAAATACATATAATACAATATATCTGAAATGTCTACATTCATCACAATACATTGATCTTCTTCAGCAGTCGCGACCTCCTGTTTCCCGCACGTGGGTTCCCCTTTGCCACATGGTTTCCACCGCAAGGTCTGTGTTGGTCAAATGGTAAATGTACTTCATGACCAAGCAAATGTGGGGTAAGTAGGGCAGAAAAAGAAGTTTCAGAAAATAAGCTTTGGACTGGATTTTGGTAATCCCTGTACATCTTTTGCTTGCGTACAAATGCAATAAATCTGCATATAATTATTGCCAGTGCTTACCAGGGAGGGACAGTTGGACTCTCCCCATTTCCCCGATGCAATGTATGAAGAATAAAATTAAATGGGGCGGGATTCTCGGGTCTGCCAGCCGCGTGTTCCGGCACGGTGTGCTCATGCTGGCAGCGGGATTCTCCGAGCCCCGCGCCGGGCCGGAGAATGACCGCAACCGCGCCACGCCGCCCCGACGCCGGCACGCGATTCTCCGACGAGCGGAGAATCGACGCCATTTGCGCCGGCGCGTTTGGCGTGGCGCCGGTCGCGGGCCGCTGTCCGCGGCCAGGCCGCCGATTCTCCGGCCTTGATGGGCCGCGCGGAAATGGTTGTGTCTCGCCGGCGCCGTTCACACCTGCTCGCAGCTGGCGGGAACTTTGCGCGCATGGTCGGGAGACAGCCTGTGGGTGTTTGGGGGGGGGGGGGGGGTCCTTCACCGGGAGGGCCTCCGATGGGTTCTGGCCCGCGATCGGGGCCCGCCGTTCGGCGGGCCGGCCTCTCCAGCCCTGGCCCTATTTTGTTACGCGGCCAGCCCCTGAAGCCCCGCGCCATATTGCATCGGGGCCGGCGCGTTGAGGAAGTCCCCCGTGCATGCGCGGGTTGGCACGGCGCCCAGTCGGCGCCGGGAAGGGAGGCTGGAGAGGCGTGAACTGCTCCAGCACCGTGCTGGCCTCCGTGGGGGCCAGAATCGGTAGTGCCCGCGCCCGTTTCACGCTGTTGTGAAACGCGACGGCGCTCACGACGGCACGGACACTCTGCCTCCATTTTGGAAAATCCCGCCCCCTGTTTCCGCCAGCCGCGTGTTCCGCATGGTGTGCCCATGCTGGCAGCGGGATTCTCCGTTTCCACAGCCGGCCAATGGGGTTTCACACTGTGGCCACCCCATGCCATCAGGGAACCCGCGGGCGTGGGTGCACTGCTAGCGGACTGGAGGATCCCGCTGACGGAGAATTCCGCTGATGGTGTTTTGCCACCTTTACAGAGATTTTTTGCCGAATCAAAAGCTCTTTAAAAACGGAGGCTGGATCTGATTTCAGGATTGCTGATCTCATTCTTGGAGTTGCGATTTTTGAGAGTGTCTTTTAAGAGTGTGGACTGGTTCAGTTCAAAAGGCTGCACCCTGTACTCCCAGCCCAGTTAGCTCCACTACAAGGACAGGCTCCGAGTCCTGTGTAGTTTTCATGGAGTCGTGGTTCTCTGCACCTCAAGAGATGTCGTGAACAATAGTTTGCCTGTGGGGATTTTTTGAAAGGTAAGTTTACAAAGGTGCTCCTCATGCTATGCATGCTAAGCTATTCCCCACAAGCAATCCCTATAGCCCCTCATACCCCCTCCCCCCATGACATGTTATGGCCCCAAGTGACTTGTAAAGCATCTCATGCTCCTGATGCTAAGCTGCAGCATGCCCATTTGCCACTGTATCGAAGCAATTAAACCAATAGTGGCAGAAAGAAGTGTTTAAAAAAGCTTTGAGAAAAATTCATTCATTGATAACCTTCACTTTCTTTTTTTTCCTTTAAAAAATAAATTTAGAGTACCCAATTCATTTTTTCTAATTAAGGGGCAATTTAGCGTGGCCAATCCACCTAGCCTGAACATCTTTGGGTTGTGGGGGTGAAACCCATGCAAACACGGGGAGAATGGACAAACTGCACACGGACAGTGACCCAGACCTGGGACCTCGGTGCCGTGAGGCAGCAAGGCTAACCCACTGCACCACCGTGCTACCCAACCTTCACTTTCTTAAAGAAAATCCTTTTTACTGTAGCCCAATAAAAGTGTAAATCACCCAGACCCTTTAAAATGTCAATAGCAGAATTGCAAGCACTTGAAACATTTTAATAGTGTGTAACTTAACCATTGTGAAATTGATTGAAGATATCAGAGTGCCGTGTGTTAGTAGCAGCACTCTCACCTTTGAGTCTGAAGGCCAAGGTTTCAAGCCCACTTGAGCATGTAACCTGAGCAGACATTTCAGTGCGGTACTGTCAGAGGTCCTGGGTGGGATTCTCCGGTACACCAGCCGTTTTCTCCAGTGCGGTGCACCCCCGCCAGCAGCGGGATTCTCCGTTACTGCAGCCGGCCAATTGGGTTCCCATTGTGGGCACTTCACGCCTTCGGGAAACCACAGGCGTGGGTGCGCTGCTGGCCGACCTGAGGATCCCGCCGACGAAGAATTCCACTGCCTGTCATTTGGATGAGACCTTAGCTCACGGTCTCACCTGGCCCGTCAGCTGGGCATAAAAGATTGCTGGTATTATTCAAAAAAGGAGCAGGGGAATTCTCCCAGCATCCTGGACAAAGTTTAAGAGTGCTCCATTGTTGGAGGTGCCAATTTCTGGGATGCCTGCTCGGTTAGGTGATAAAGATCCCATAACACTGCATTGACAGAGAGCCAGGGAAGCTCTGTCCATTCCCTGGCCAATATTTATCCCTCAATTAACTGGTCATTATCGCATTACCATTTTTCAAAGTTTGCTGTGTTCAAATTAGCTGCTGCATTTTCTACAATACAGCGGCGACTACACTTCAGAAGTACATCACTGACTGTAAAGTGCTTTGGAACAGCCAGTGGCGATGAAAAGTTGCTGTACGAATCAAAACCTTTTGTTTTTCCATTTTCCAAAAACAGATGGTCTGGTCATCTATTTAACCGTTGTTTCTGGGATCTTGCTACACAATAATTGGCTGCCACATTTACTAACTTTATAACCGCGACTACACATCAATGATATTCCATTTGCCATAAAACGATTCGGGATATCTCTGGCCAGCGAATGATATTACATGAATGTAAATTTCTCTTTCTGTTAACTAGTAATCATGTATTATTTTGTATATTTGAGGTTACTTTCTGACTAATAATAATAATAATTGCTTATTGTCACAAGTAGGCTTCAATGAAGTTACTGTGAAAAGCCCCTAGTTATGGAAATAACTTGTATTTCAATCAACCAGCACACCCCAATTTCCATTTCTGAAACCTTTCTTTATCCCTGAAAATTGAACCCACTCTTTTAGCAGGTACTAGGTTATCTGCAGCAAATAATTTTCTCAATGAAATATGATACAATGACTATTGATATGAATTGAGGGGGGTTGTTAGGACATTGAATATTCCAACCAGAAACAGTGACAGCAGTAGACTCCCATCATACATTTCAGGCTGGATTCTCCGAATTTTGAGGCTATGTCCCAAGGAAGTGTCTAGTTTTACAATGAAAAAGTTAGCGGCGCCCCCAAACCGATGCTCCGACTGGTGAGGGGTTAGCAGCCACGCCACGTAAAACTCCCAGCGTTCTCGACATAAACAGCCAGAGTATTGGCGGTCTGTGGCCGCGCATGCGCACGGTGACGACCTGCAGCGGTTGCGCCATACAACATGGCGCCAGCCGCACGCAGACCTGTCTGGCCAAATAGTGTCCTCCTGGACACCCCCTCACCACCACCTGGGCACCCCCCACCAGTCCCTCCAGCCTTCGCCGAAGCCCCTCCTGACACAGTCCGCAGCCGCCACAACGGGTTTATGAAAACTCAGACCACAGGCGACCTGCGCGGTAGGGAACTCGGGCCATCTGGGGCGGAGCATCGGGGGAGGGCCTCAAAGCGACGCGCTGATGCCATCGTAACGGCGTGCCGTGCGCGCTTCGATGATGCCCATTTGGAGTGGGTGGAGCATCCGAAAAAACTACACCGACCCCAATTCGGTCGCAACAGGGATTCTCCGCCCAATCGCTGAATATGGGGTGGGATTCTCCCCTACCCAGCGGAGCGGGCCGTACAGGCGCCGAGGAGTGGCGTGAACCACTCCAGCGTGCGGCCGCTCGGAAGGTGCGTAATCCTCCGCACCTTCAGGGGCTAGGCCGGCGGCGGCGGGGTTGGCACCGCGCCAGTCGGCGCGGAAGGGCTTGGCGCCGCGCCAGCCGGCGGTGAAGGGTCTCCGCCGGCCGCCGCGAGTTGCCGCATGCGCGGGAGCGCCAGCGTGTGCTGGCGTCATCCCAGCGCATGCGCAGGGGGGTTCTTCTCCGCGCCGGCCATGGCGGAGGTTGACAGCAGCCAACGCGGAGGGAAAGAGTGCCCCCATGGCACAGGCCCGCCCGCGGATCGGTGGGCCCCGATTGCGGGCCAGGCCACCGTGGGGGCGCCCCCCGGGGCCAGATCCCCCCGAGGACTCTGCAGGCCACCCATAGAGCCAGGTCCCGCCGGTACGGACCTGATTTTGGCGCAGGGCAACAGAGAATCCTGCCCTTCATATCTGAAATTTTAAAGAAGAGAAGTATGGGATGACATGAATAATTCTTTTTGAGAGCTGCGCAGTGACAATGATTGGCCAAATAGTTTCCATCTCTGCTGTGAAATCCATGGGTCCCACATGGAAACTGGATAACTTCTCACTGTTGCCGATGAAATCCATTATTTCCCAACATATTGAGTGAGAAAGGAAATTCTTGCCTGCATCCTCGACCATCTTTTCCCTGCCATACTATCTATTAACACACCCTAATTTCTGACCAATAATCATTGTTTCATCATTCACGTAGCTAATTTTAGGTATTGTGGTTAAGCTTCGAAAAGGATAATAGAGTGACTGACAAAAACCCTGGGCTCTAAAGGAACCTTTATATTGTTAGAGAATTTGGTTTTATAATGACTAAAATATTGATCCTTATACAATATTCAATAGGCCGGGAAGCTTAAAGATGTCGCAGACCTAGGGCTGGATTCTTTTGCCCTGCCCGCCGCAAGAACGCCACGGGCGAGACGCGGACAGTGGAGAAGTCCATTGACCTTGGGCGGGATTCTCTGGTCGCAGGGCGGTCATGGCCGGAGAATTCCGCTCCTATTGTTGAGTTTGTATAATAAAGGCCATAGTTTTAATTTGCTTCTGCTTGCGACAAAGGAAGAAAGGAGCTTATTTGAAAAGCATAATACATTGTTCTTTCTGAGGGAGTGCAGATTTAAAGTGGACTGACTTGGTCTCGCCTCCGTGCTCGTGTTAGAGATTTATCTGTAAAATGTGCTTCTCTCTGCCTGTGAGCTGGTGGTGTACTCCTCGCCGCCACATCCTACTACAATGGTGGTTACACCTTGAACATTTTCAGTAGCCAACTGCATCACAATGCCAGCAGGCACCCCCCTGAGTGGGGGCCGCTGTCAGGATTGTCTCACTTCTAAGGGACTCTGGATAGATGCAGGTCTCTCCCTCCCGATATGAGGGAGTGGGAAGGGTCGGGTGTTGGGGAGGGATGCAGGGGTGGAGTAGAACGTGGGTTAATCAGTTATGATGCAGGTTCCTGCTGCCTGGGCCTGTGACTTCCAGACCAAGCCACGTTCAAACTCCCAAATACTGGGCGTTAACCACTGCTGAGCACCTTAGAACTACAACTCCCATCAGGAACCGCAGTCTTGGTCTCCCTTGATTGCATGCTGCTGCTCCTCCTCACTGTGCAGGTGCACAGCGCCACAGGCCACATGGGTTTTATAGTTCTGACCAGGGATTGTGCCAGGAAAGAGTCGCCCCCTCTTTGATTGGCTCAGCAGAGTGACTAAAATCCCTTCCAGATTTTTTTTAATGTCAAAGTAATTCTGTCCTTGATTGACTGTGAGAGACACGTTTATCATTTTGGGGTGCCCTGTTGTTTGCAAGTCCTGTAACTTGGCACGGTGTGTTTCATTGTAAATCCCTGCTGGTTCCTAAGGTCTTTTGGGGCACTGTCCCAATCATCTTTCTATTGTCCCCAGAATCTGTGTCCTCAGTAATAGAAATGGTTACCATGCTAAACCTGCTGTTGTAGGAAGGTTTGAGGAGTATTTGTAAATGGTCATTTCTAAACACTTACTGTGTTGTGTTCACGCTGCCCTTACGTCAACATTCATTGATAATGGCCAGCATTTATCAGATTTTAATCTAAAATACTTCCTTGAATTTTGTCCAAACTTTGAATTCCCTTTAGTTGATGCAATTGTTTCAACACACTCTGGTTCTCTTACAGCCATGACGCAATGTAGACCCTAACCACACATCAAAATAAATACAGTGGACAATTGTAACTTTTGAAGTAGAACTGTTTGCTTTCGATCTGATTTGTCGTGACACTAAATTATTTGTAAAATAAATTGCGATACTGATTGTTGCAATTCTTTGCCATTCTGTTTATAGACACATGACAAGTTTATAATTACACATGTGATAATACCCAAACAGTCTGGGGGACCAGATTACTGTGACACTGAGAATGAAGAGGAACTGTTTACTATTCAGGAACAACATGACCTCATCACTCTGGGCTGGATCCATGTGAGTTAATAAAACATCAGAATGTTCTGATTATGTGAGAAAGGTGCCATACTTTTCATTCACACGGTGGGATATTACCGTATAGATGCTTAACCGATTCATCGAAAATAAATAAGCAAGGAATTTTAGGCAGGAAAAATGTCTGTACACTGGTCTCGCACCAATAAAATGTACTAAGTGATTACATATAATTTAACGGGACTCTGTATTTGAATTAAGTGTGCACCCTCAAGCAAGAGACCTGTTTATGATTGATGTACACATTTGGGCTTGGTAAACTTGGGCAGCCGAATAAAGCAGGGACTTTTATCTGCTATTTAAATGTATGTCGTAACGGGTCAACTAAGCGTTACTTTTATGGTGGCAATGGAAAATATTGTGGGTTAGGTGTGTCAAGATAACGGTATATATACAAAGAGCTACCTTAATAGATAAATGAGGGAGGGAAGGAGATAGAAGATGTGGATGAGAGAGGTGAGAAAAAGATAAAGATGGTGGCTGAGGGTGTTGAAGAGAGCAAAACAACCATTTTTTGCCTTGGCAGTGTTTCTGTTTACCAGGAATTAAGTGGATGACTGCTGTGAGAACAATGTGGTGTGGTGGAATTAAGTCAAGGACCAAAACTATGCTTCCTAAGCTATTCAAACGTGAGGGTAACATAACACTGTCCCAGAAGTCTGGGCCGAATCCAAATCTTGGAAGCCGAATAGCTCAGATAAACATTGCCACTTATTACCGAGAGTTGCTTTAATCACAGAGCAGAGAGAACCATGTCCACAGTTTACCGCAAGGTTCGTTCTGTTATCAGATGGCCAAGAAGTGGGTTGAGTGAATGAGGGGACATTGCAGGAGAAAAAGGAACCCAGCCGACATGGGTATTGCTGTATGCTTGCCAGTAACTGGTTATACAGAGGAAGTACAGGAGTTGTGTTTAGTCTACTCACCAAGGGGAAGTTAAAGAGGCCTCAAGAGGCAAAATCATTGAAGAAATAGGGAAAGACTCTTCCCTCATGAAGTGAGATGGACCAGCTTCAATCCACTTGTGAATGAATCATGAATTTATGTCAGGAACATCACAGCATGTGACCAGACTGTCACACTGGGTCACCTGACTGAAAGAGTTTTACATGGTCGCAAGAACTAAATACAGGAGGAAAGCTTCATCAACAAATAAAAACAGAAAATGCTGGAAAGCCTCAGCAGGTCTGGCAGCGCCTGTGGAGAGAGAAACAGAGTTAATAGAACAAACAAAGAACAAAGAAAATTACAGCACAGGAACAGGCCCTTCGGCCCTCCCAGCCTGCGCCGATCCAGATCCTTTATCTAAGCCTGTCGCCTACTTTCCAAGGATCTACTTCCCTCTGTTCCCCGCCCGTTCATCGTTCATATATCTGCCTGGATGCATCTTAAATGATGCTGTCGTGCCCACCTCTACCACCTCCGCTGGCAAAGCGTTCCAGGCACCCACCACCCTCTGCGTAAAAAACTTTCCACGCACGTCTCCCTTAAACTTTCCCCCTCTCACCTTGAAATCGTGACCCCTGGTAATTGAGTCCCCCACTCTTGGAAAAAGCTTGTTGCGATCCACCCTGTCCATACCTCTCATAAATTTTGTAGACCTCAATCAGGTCCCCCCTCAACCTCCATCTTTCCAATGAAAACAATCCTAATCTACTCAACCTTTCTTCATAGCTATCACCCTCCATACCAGGTAACATCCTGGTGAACCTCCTCTGCACCCTCTCTAAAGCATCCACATCCTTCTGGTAATGTGGCGACCAGAACTGCACGCAGTATTCCAAACGTGGCCTAACCAAAGTCCTATACAACTGTAACATGGCCTGCCGACTCTTGTACTCAATACCCCGTCCGATGAAGGCAAGCATGTTGTATGCCTTCTTGACCACTCTATCGACCTGCATTGCCACCTTCAGGGTACAATGGACCTGAACTCCCAGATCTCTCTGTACATCAATTTTTCCCAGGACTCTTCCTTTGACCGTATAGTCCGCTCTTGAATTAGATCTTCAAAAATGCATCACCTCGCATTTGCCTGGATTGAACTCCATCTGCCATTTCTCTGCCCAACTCTCCAATCTATCTATATTTTGCTGTATTCTCTGACAGTCCTCCTCACTATCTGCAACTCCACCAATCTTAGTATCATCTGCAAACTTGCTAATCAGACCACCTATACCTTCGTCCAGATCATTTATGTATATCACAAACAACAGTGGTCCGAGCACGGATCCCTGTGGAACACTACTAGTCACCTGTCTCCATTTTGAGACACTCCCTTCCACTACTACTCTCTGTCGCCTGTTGCCCAGCCAGTTCTTTATCCATCTAGCTAGTACACCCTGGACCCCATACGACTTCCCTTTTTCCATCAACCTGCCATGGGAAACTTTATCAAACGCAGGTCATGTTCCAGTTGTATAGGACTTTGGAAGGCCACATTTGAAATACTGCGTGCAGTTCTGGTCGCCACATTACCAGAATGGGTGCGATCTTCCCAAAAGGGAACAAAGTCCTTGAGTGAGTGTGTTTAGCTGCATGTTCGCTGAGAAATATGGCTATTTAATGCGACTCGCTTTGAATAAGGGGCCTGAACTAGGAATGCACGACTGGGGGTGCACATAGCCCCGTTTGTTTACGATGGGGAGCTCCGCTCGCTGGAACTCCCCATTGTAGCAAGAGATTGGGAGGTATGCCGATCCCCGACCACCGCCGCCCCCCCCCCCCCCCAGTCCGAATGCAACATGAGAGGGTCCAACACCCCCCAACACCCACACTAGGCAACCCTGGCCCGATCACACGCGCGCATAAAATGTCAGCTTGGGGGTGCCAACCTAGCCCTCAGGCAGTGCCCTGTCAGCTGGCCGTGCCACCCGGGCACTTTGGCAGTGCCAGGCTGGCACACAGGTGGCACTGCCAGGGTGCCAGGATGGCACTGCCAGAGTACTCAGGTGGCATCAGCAATGTCAGGGCACCACCATGCCCTACAGCTGAGATTCTCCCATTCCCTTGGTGACCCCCCACGAGTGCCGTTCCGTCTGGTCCCCATTTATGGGGACCAGTACCAACTGGCGCTCACCCAAGGTCCCCGAGGCGAAGGTATTAAATCCAAAAGTCTCAGATACCTTGGGAATCTACACATTAGTGTAAGACTTACTGCCTCGCTCTAATATGCAGATTCGCTGAAATGTGCGGGATTCCTTTTGCAAAGTCTCGCGAGATTCAATGCGTTAAATCTTGCGAGGCATAGCGAGCCGGGTAGACCCTGGGAGCGGAGTCTCCCGGCCTTCACTGTCCATGTTGCTCCACAGCTTTTCCAGTGCAGCATGGACGGAGGATCGCGCCCAATGTTTCAAGCCCATGTGACTTCTTCAGAGCTAGAGTGGGAGAAATGTGTTGAAGCTTCGTAAAGATCTTTTAATTTGGTGTGATAGCCTGTAGAATGTATTGAAATATGCAATGGAAATATCTGTAAAATTGTACATTGTTAAAAGCACTTATCTATGTTTCAAAAGTTACAAACGCTTACAATAAAATTAAAAGTTAATAGAACTAGAAAAAGTTATCTTGAAAATGATTGCCTTCCAAGAACATAATCATAACTTTGGTAAAATCAGCTCATTTCTATGCAACTCCCATTTGAATCCTATGTAACTCCCATTTGAATCCTAGTCTTGATAAAGTCTATGATTTTAAAATCAGCCAAGACCGGCATTAAATGAGATACATGAAACAGATTAGGATTTAGTAAGTTCCTTACACCATATAGTGAAGGTTCAGCAGGGTGATACCAGGGTACAAAACTATCGTCCTGTGGAGAGGCTTGAGCTACTGGAAGTATTTCTACAATTGTATGAGTAGTTTTTGAAATTCTGAATGGGTGGGGTCATGGAGAAAGGTTAGGAGAAATTATTTGAAATGTTGTTTTTATGCAATATATTGTCATAGGAGTCACTAAAGAAGACTGGTGGAGCTTTTGAGGGAAGAGTAGATAGATATATGAAGCAAAAGAATGTGTGCGGCTATGAGGAGAAAGCAAGCAATTGATGAAGTGATCTCCCCAAGCAATAAACGTTTTTGGTCTATACTTGGGTTTCAGCAGATAGTGCGGGCGTTTTGTCACTCCACCCCATAGTGTGTTTTGTGGTGGCGGGTAAGGCCTGCTATTGGCCGGCACTGGGATCTTTCGGTCCCACCATTTTCAATTGGTTTACCCGTTGTACGCACCCTCCGCCACCAGGGAATCTGTGGAAGATCTGGGGGACTGCCCGGACAATTTTGGCCATGTTTGTTTGGTTCAGTCAGTTGAAGAAATGAAGAAAACCTTGTGACGGAAAAATCTCTCGGCGGAATGTTCCTTCCTGGAGACTAAGTGCAGCGGCAGGCGGGGGTATTGCCATGATTCCCGCTGGTGAGTGATCATGCCCGATCTTTGTGTTTCAGCTCATTAATTATGCATGAGTGAGGATCTCGGCAAATTTCATAGTGGGATAGGCAGGAGGTTGCCCACCCTGCCATGACCTCATGGGGTTATATGTGCTGGCGCCACTTTTAAAGAGCGCCAGCACACATTCACTCATTGCAGGCTCATTCTTACAGAGCTCTTATGGCCACCGTTCATACTGCTGAAGCTGCCAGATGTGAGCAACCACACCCCGGCACATAGGAGGGTTCTTCCGGCATTGCCATTCGGCCATCTCTCGATAAGAGCTGCTGGCGATACACCCATGGTTGAGCCAATGCTCGCTGTTGCAGTGGTCCATGTTTGCCAGCCTGTTGACCATAGAGGCCCCACCTCCACTTGCTGCTCAGGCCCTTGTTCCTCCTGGCCCTGTACCAATTAGTGATAGGCCCTCCTTATCCTCATCTTGGATGAGAGCCATCACCAAGGGTTATCTGCAGCCTGCATTATGAACACCTCAATGGATGTGTGAATGAATGGAAATGAAATTTCTCGTGTGCGTGTCTTTCACAAGTCTACCTCCATCTCAAATTCAGCAGATCAGTGCTGAGCCCTTCGCGTGGTCTCCGTCTAGACATGGCACCCCCACCACACCTCTTCCCAATAAAGGATAAATCTGGGCCAGAGATGCATGCTCCTCCCATTCATACATGAATGCATATTGAGACAATGACCGGGATTTTTCCATGCTCCCAATAGCGGGCTTGATGGTGGAGGGGGGCACAAAATACTGCAAAATGGGTTTCATGCCACTGTGAAATGATGGCTAGGTCATGGGCTGCTGACTGCCATGGTGGGTCATGTTTCTTGCCAGAGCTGGCATGAAGTCAATATGCATCTCACTAATGAGATCCAGATAAAGGCCAGACCAGAATCACCCAACACGCCCAATCGCCTGTGATGGCAGCAGGAAATCACGTTGACGCAGAACATGTCTGGACCAACATGGCTTGTAAAAGTTGGGATTTACCCTCAAAGGCCTTGAGCATCCTGTGGACATCCGAGGGAGAAGATGGAGGTCTTCAGCGGGAAGACTCTAGAACACTACGTGGAGCATCAACCAAATGGATCTTTTCCATGCAACAGCATACAGAAGGCAATTGTTCCCGGGGCAGCAGCTTCACCAGGGATCGAACCTTCATCCAGCGGCTTCACCTAGGGAACCTTCATCTAGGGACTTCACTCAGAGATTGGACCTTCATCCAAGGCCTTCACCTAGGGATCGGACCTTCACTCAGGGATCGGGCCTTCACCCAGGGATCGGACCTTCACCCAGGTGCTTCACCCAGGGATTGGGCCTTCATCCAGGGGCTTCACCCAGAGTTTGTACCTTCATCCAGGGGCTTCACCCAGAGTTTGGACCTTCACCCAGGGATTCAACCTTCATCGAGAGACTTCACCCAGGGATTGACACCTCATCCAGGGATTCTCCAAGCAGTCGGATACTCCAGCTGCGGTTGGAAAGTTGCAGGAGACATTGTTGGGTGGTGTGGGTCTGTTGGGGGGAGGGAGTTTCGGGCAAAGAGGAATGAAGAGGTGCAGCGATTAAGGCGTAGATGAGGAGAGGAAAAGTTGGAGATGCTGGGCGAAGGGGAACCAGAGTGGGTGCCTCACTGTCAACTAGAATAGAGTGGAGGGGGTGAAAAGGGCTGTGGTGGGTTGCCTGGGGCTGTAGAGATCTGATAGGGCAAGGGGGTTGCAGAGGTCTGAAGGGGTTCACAGGAAGGGGTCAGTGAAGTCAAAGGTGGGGTGCAAACAGGGAAAAAGTCACATGGGAACAATACAACCTGGACATTAACCTTCAAGCTACTCACTATCCTGACTTGTAAATGTATCACCCTTCTTTCATTATCACTGGGTCAAAATCCTGGAATTCCCTCCCCGACAGCACCGGGGGTTTACCCAGGGATTGAACCTTCATCCAGGGACTCTCCCAGGGATCGGATCCTCCAGCTGCAGGTGGAAAGTTGCATGGACTGTTGCGATTCACGAAGGCCAGCTCACCACCACCTTCTAGCTTACCACCACCTTCTTGAGGGCAATTATGGAGGGGCAATAAATGATGACCTCCCATGACTGAATTTAAATAAACAGTGTAACTGGTAGGAGAGTGTGGTAAGGGTTACAGGGGGCAGAGTGAGCCGAGGGTGAGTGTGAGGGAATCACATGAAGGGGCGCTGAAGGTTGTTGGTGGGGACGCGGAGATGAACACAAGCTCTGAGGGTGGGCAGAGGAGGATGGGCAAGTGGTCACGGGGGTGGGATACTCAGGAAGGGGACCTCTACGTTAATCTGCACATTTTGGAAGGTGATGGGGGCGGGTTGAAGTGTGATGGTGGAGAAGTTGAAACTCATACTGGCGGGGGTCATTTCTTATTGAGGGTGGAGTGTGGGAGACTGGGGGAGAGAAAAGGTGTTGCATCAAAGGAAGAACGTCACTACACTGTGGCTGGGCTAGTCATAACTATGCAGAGCCTCGTGTTAGACATCTCGAGATGTTGCATGGGGAGGTCATCGGGGCTGGGTGGAGATGCATGTCATCTCAACTGAACCACTCAAGGAGAACCCCAGTATGCAATACTTACAATGCCAGGGCCCGAGGATGTGGTGATATGCATCACTGTAAATACACAAGGCGTTAATGTAAATACACTACGACTAAGTAAACACTAGAGGGAGCACCAGAGACGTCATGACATGCAGACATACAGCTAATGAACACGTAGAATAGGACACGACCAATGGGCAGTCAAGACACCCAGAGGTGACACTACCACAAGGGGGCATTACACAACTCATATATAAGGACAGGGCACATATGCTCTGTCTCTTTCCACAGAGAGTAGGACAGGGGCAGATCAGAACATCACACCCATCACATGGCTTAGAGCAGACTGGTTAGTTAGACTGAGTTACTATAGCAAGATTAGCAGGAGAGTCGAACTCATAGAGAACTGTGCTAATGGTTCAATAAATCACATTGAACTTACTTCAAAGTCTGGAGTATCTTTTGGTCAAAGCTGCATCAAGTTGCAGCCTGTGTTATCCCAGAGTACATAACACAACAGAGGACACATAAGAGTTTGAAGGCCCAAGGCTCCGTAAGCAGGAGGGTGTTTGCACACGGCTCACCAAGGCCCTGCTATATACCGTTGCATCCTTGAATGTGCCTCATTCTCAGGGTTGATGTGTCCCCAGGAAGATCAAGTGGGGTTGGGGTTGGTGGGAAACCACTGAACATTGCTGCTAAAACAGCACATTAGACATTGAAGTGAAACTAACTTTATTTACCAAAGTTTGATATTTGTGACATTCAGTAGTGCACCCTTGCGACCAATTGTGATTTCAGGATTTCTTAGTTTTCCTTTCTCTGCCACTTCTCAGCTGGGGTAGAGGCAGCCTGCTGACCAGGTGACCATTTTGCCTATTTTTCCCATAGTCCTTGCCTCCCCTGTCGATCAAAAATCTGTCTAACTCAGTCTTGAATACATTCAATGATCCGGCCTCCACTCTCTCAGGGGAAGAGAATGACCATTTGAGAGAAAAGCAAACCCTCACTTCAGTCTTAAATGGGAGACCCCTCCTTTTTAAATTGTGGCCCCCTAATTTCCTCATAAGGGGAAACATCCTCTCAGCATCCATCCTGTCAAGTCCCTTCAGGATCTTATATGTTTCCGTAAGATCATCTCTCATTCTTCTAAACTCTAATGGGTATAGGCCCAACCTGTTTAACCTTTCCTTATCAGCTAACCCTTTCATTCGTAATCAGTCGATTGAGTCTTCTCTGAATGGCTTCAAGTGCATCATATCCATTTGTAAAGAGACCAAAACTGTACACAGTACTCCAGATGTGGTACCACCAAGACCCTGTACAGCTGTAGCACCATTTCCTTACTGTCAATATTCGCAGGACACATGGGCTGGGATTTTCTGGTCCTGCTGTGCGGGACCTGCCATATGGGACGTGGACAGCCAGCCAGAAGTCTATTGACTTTCGGCAGGATCGGAGATCCCAATGACCTTCTTTCCTGATCAAGATAAATAAGGTTATTGTCAAGGAGAGAAGAGACGAATGCAAAGATTTATGTATGACTTTTCCATTGAACAAAGATTTTTTTTTTAAGGACGATATCTCTTTACAGACTCATCCAACACAGACTGCATTTCTATCAAGTGTGGATCTTCATACTCATTGCTCTTACCAGCTGATGTTACCAGAGTCCATTGCAATCGTTTGTGCTCCTAAGCACAATGAGTGAGTTGGTTTTGTTCTGCATGAGCAATGCAAATTTAAATTGTGATAAAATTGTGATACTTCTAATATATGTAAAGCTGACAGGCAGGTGAACATTTTTGTCTCTCTGTTTATATCTGCACCCATCAGAATCTCATAGTCCTAATTTTATGTTTTGGGAACAAATTGGTGTCATTTGGAAAGGAATATTCTGACTTGAATTGATAGACAACAAAGGCTCATTCTCCAAATCTGTATGTGTACTGTTCCCGTGGGGAGCCTTGCTTGCAGGAAGCACATTTTGGAAATTTGGATTGTGCTACCCTGTGCCAGCTGTGGCTCCCATCGCTAGTGCTCTTGTTTCTGAGTCAGAAGGTTGTGTGTTTAAGTCCCATGTCAGTGATCTGAGTACAGTGTTGAAGCTGACACTACAGTGCAGTGTTAAAAGGATGCTGCCCAGTTGGAGATGTTGTCCTTGGATGACATTAAACCAAGAACCTGCCCTGCCTCTCGGCTGGACATAAAACATCCACGGCACTGTTTTGAAAAGAATGTTTAATGTCCTGGACAATATTTATCCCTGAACCAACATCACTAAAACAAAATTATTTGGCCATATCACGTTGTCGCTTGTAGGATTTTTCTGTGAAAATAACTGCAGCGTTTCCGATGTTACCATATCAACTGCAATTCAGAAATGCTCTTTTGAATCATACTCCGGTCATGAAAGGTGCCATTTAAATGCAAATTCTCTCAATCATGATTCACTGACGAATATAGTTCAACAATCATGGGCAGGTTCCAAATTTCTGAGGTGTACTGTTCGCAGCCAAGGCTCCTGTCAGCAATGAGGATTTGTGAGATGACCCCTCGCTTGTACAGCTTGGTTTTCTGTAACTACTTAATTTCAGTGGTTTTCAATCTTTTGGCCAAGCTGTTTTCCCATGTCAATCAGATCTCAGTTGGGACTCCGAGTAGTTCACACCCCCTCCCATTGAAATGAATGTAACATCTTTGAGATATTGTCATCTGTTTCCTGTCAGGGATATCCTCTGCAGTGGTCGGGAAATGTTAGGACAGGAAGGCTTCTTAAAATCATAACAAATATATTTGTAATTACGTGGAATATATGGCAGAGAAACAAGCCATTCAACCCAGCCAGTTCAGGCTAGTGCTTAAAACAAAGAAATAATTAAATGCTTACAGTGCCGAAATAGACTATTCAGCCAGTCAACTCTGTGCTGGCCCTCTGAAGGATTAATTCTCCGGGTGTCATTGCCCTGTCTTTTCCCTATTAATTTGCAAAATATTTCCTTACAGATAATAATCCAATTCCCTCTTGAACATCTCAATTGAACTTGCCTCCACCCACACTGTCAGGCAGTAAGTTCCAGATTATCACCACTCACTGGATGATGATGTTTTTCCACATGTTGCCATTATTTCTTTTTCCAACTATTTTTAAATCTGTGCAAGTTTGGTTCCCAATGGGAGCAGTTTCTCCCTATCTACTCTGTCCAGGCCCTTCATGCTTTTGAATAACTCTATCACAACCCCTCTCGGCCTTCTCTCCTCCAAGGAAACCAGTTCCAATGCCTTCAATCTATCCAAGTAGCTGACATTTCTCAACTGTAGAGTCATTTGCGTGAATCTTTTCTGCAACCTCACTAATGTCTCCGCATCCTTCCTACAGCGTGGCTCCCAGAACTGGATGCCGTATTCCAGTGGAGGCTGTTCCAATGTTTTTTTTACAGGTTTAACATCACTTTCTTGTTTTTATACTCTTTGCTCTTATTGATAAAACTCAAGATTTTATATGCTTTGTTAACTGTTCTCTCAACCTGACCTTCAATGATTTATGCACATATGCACCGAGGTATCTGCACCCTCTTTACCATTTAGGCTACCCCCATGGCTGATCATCAAGTTCAATACCCTGATCCCACCCTCCCACCAAATCCCTTGATCCCTTTAGCCCCAAGAGCTAAATATAATTTCTTCTTGAAATTACACAATGTTTTGGCCTCAACTATTTTCTGTGGTAGCGAATTCCACAGATTCACCACTCTCTGGGTGAAGAAATTTCTCCTCACCTCAGTGTTAAAACGTTTACCCCTTAACCTCAAACTATGACTCCTCGCCCTGGACTGCCCACCATCGGGAACATTCTTTCTGTATCTACCATGCCTAATCCTGTTAGAATTTTGTTAGTTTCTCTGAGATCCCCTTTCATTCGTCTAAACTTTTGATCCTTTTACGAGTGGGAACAGTTTCTCTTTATCCAGCCCCCTCCTAATTTTTTTTTTTATAAATGTTTTTATTCAAGATTTTTCCATAATTTTTTACAAAATACTACAATAGAAAATATAATGCAAAGAAGGCAAAACACTGTGACAACAAAACAGCTTAACCCCCTAACCAACTAAGAATTTAATAAACAAAAACAAAGCAAAGTAGGGTATCCGCCCTTTACAAATAAAATGAACCCCCCCCCGGTTGCTGCTGCTGCTGACCTCTACCTAACGCTCCGCGGGAAAGTCAAGGAACGGTTGTCACCGCCCGGAGAACCCCTGCACAGACCCTCGCATAGCAAACTTTATCTTCTCCAACCTGAGAAACCCCACCATGTCATTGACCCAAGCCTCCACACTTGGGGGTTTTGCGCCCCTCCACATTAACAAGACCCTTCTCCGGGCTACCAAGGAGGCAAAGGCCAGGACTCCGACCTCTTTCGACTCCTGCACTCCCGGATTGTCTGATACCCCAAATATCGCTATCCCCCAGTTCGGTTTCACCCGAGTGTTGCAAATCCCTTCCAAAATTCCGTAAGTGCCGGGCATGTCCAGAACATATGGGCGTGGTTTTCTGGGCTCCCTGAACACCTCACGCACCTGTCCTCTACCCCAAAAAACCTACTCATTCTCGCCCTTGTCATATGCACCCGGTGCTCCACTTTAAACTGAATCAGGCTAAGCCTGGCGCAAGATGAGGAGAAATTGACCCTGCCCAGGGCGTCAGCCCACGGGCCCTCATCCAGCTCCTCCCCCAGCTCCTCCTCCCACTTGCCCTTCAGTTCTTCCACCGAGGCCTCCTCCGCCTCCTGCAGCTCCTGGTGTATGTCCGATACTTTGCCATCCCCCACCCACACCCCCGAGACCACCCTGTCCTGTATCCTCCGGGCAGGCAGCAGCGGAAATTCCCCCACCTGTTTTTTCACAAATGCCCAAACCTGCATGTACCTAAAGGCATTCCCCGGGGGTAGCCTAAATTTCTCCTCCAGCGCCCTCAGACTGGCAAAAGTCCCATCGATAATCAAATCCCCCATCCTTCCGATTCCCGCCCTGTGCCAGCCTAGGAACCCACCGTCTATCCTACCTGGAACAAACCTGTGGTTGTTCCGTATCGGGGTCCAAACTGAGGCCCCTACCTCCCCCCTATGCCGTCTCCACTGCCCCCAAATCCTCAGTGCTGCCGTCACCACCGGGATCGTGATATACCGCGTCGGCGGAAGCGGCAACGGTGCCGTCACCAGTGCCCCCAAACTACTATCTATACAGGACGCAGTCTCCAACTGTTTCCACGCTGCCCCCTCTCCCTCCATTCCCCATTTCCGAATCATCGACACATTCGCTGCCCAGTAATGGCTGCACAGGTTCGGCAGTGCCAACCCACGCCCTTCCCCTCAACTGTGCTCCAAAAACAGTCTCTTAACCCGCGGGGTCTTATTTGCCCACACAAATCCCGTGATACTCCTATTTACCCGCTTGAAAAAGGACTTGGGGATGAGAATGGGCAGGCACTGGAACACGAACAAGAACCTAGGGAGGACCGTCATCTTTACAGACTGCACCCTGCCCGCCAGGGAGAGTGGCAACATGTCCCACCTCCTAAAGTCCTCCTCCATCTGATCAACCAGCCGCGCTAAGTTGAGCTTGTGCAAAACCCCCCAACTCTTGGCCACCTGGATGCCCAAGTACCGAAAGCTCCTCTCCACCATCTTGAGCGGTAGCTCCCCCAACCTCTTTTCCAGGCCCCTCGCATGCAGCACAAAAAGCTCGCTTTTTCCCACGTTTAGCTTGTATCCTGAAAGGTCTCCAAAATCCCTAAGAACCTGCATGACCTCCCCCATCCCCTCCACCGGATCCACAATATACAGAAGCAGGTCATCCGCATACAGCGAAACACGGTGCTCCTCCCCCCCCTGAACCAACCCCTTCCAGTATCTGGACTCCCTCAACGCCATGGCCAGCGGCTCAATCGCCAAGGCAAACAGCAAGGGGGACAGAAGGCACCCTTGCCTCGTTCCACGATATAACCTAAAGTATCCTGACCGCAGCCAGTTCGTCGACACACTCGCTACCGGGGCCTGGTACAACAATTTGACCATCCTATGAATTCCTCCCCAAATCCAAATCTGCCT
Organism: Scyliorhinus torazame; assembly: GCF_047496885.1. Classification (NCBI taxonomy): domain Eukaryota; kingdom Metazoa; phylum Chordata; class Chondrichthyes; order Carcharhiniformes; family Scyliorhinidae; genus Scyliorhinus; species Scyliorhinus torazame. Next base: position 122,100,823 of record NC_092722.1, read on the forward strand.
AATACCTCCCAGAGGTACTCCCACTCCACCCGATCGAAGGCCTTTTCCGCGTCCATTGCTACTACCACTTCTGCGTCCCCCCCCTCCGAGGGCATCATGATCACATTTAGGAGCCTCTGCACATTTGTATTCAGCTGCCTGCCCTTCACAAACCCCGTCTGATCCTCATTAATCACACCTGGGACACAGTCCTCAATCCTAGTGGCCAAGATCTTGGCCAACAGCTTGGCATCCACATTAAGGAGTGAAATCGGCCTATCGGAGCCGCATTGCTGTGGGCCCTTATCACGCTTGAGGATAAGCGAGATCAGAGCCCGCGACATCGTCTTGGGAAGGATACCCTTTTCCTTAGCCTCGTTAAAAGTTCTCAACAACAGCGGGCCCAACACCTCCAAGAATTTCCTATAGTACTCTACAGGGAACCCATCCGGCCCCGGGATCTTGCCCGCCTGCATACTCCCCAATCCCTTAACTAGCTCCTCCATCCAAATCGGGGCCCCCAGTCCCTCTATCCGCCCTTCCTCCACCTTTGGGAACCTCAGTTGGTCCAGGAACTGCCTCATCCCCTCCCCACCCACCGGGGGTTCTGACTCATACAGTTTACCATATTAGTCCTTAAAGACCTCGTTTATTTGAGCTGGACTCCACACCGTGTTTCCCCCCCCTCATCTCTATTTCCCCCAACCTCCCTAGATGCCTCCCTCTTCCGTAGCTGATGCGCCAGCATCTGACTTGCCTTCTCCCCATACTCATACACTGCTCCCTGTACCTTCCTCAACTGGGCCTCAGCTTTCCCCGTGGTTAGCAAGTCAAACTCCGTTTGGAGGCTCCGGAGCTCCTTCAGCAGCCCCTCCTCGGTGATTCCGCATACCTCCTATCTACCCTCAGTCTCTCCCCCACCAATCTCTCCCTCTCCATCCTCTCCCTCTTTTCCCTGTGGGCCCTGATTGAGATTAACTCCCCCCTGACCACTGCCTTCAGCGCCTCCCAGACCACACTCACCGCCACCTCCCCATTATTATTGGCCTCCACATATCTTTGGATGCACCTCCGGACCCGCCCACAGACCTCCTCGTCCGCCAGTATTCCCACGTCTATTCGCCACAGCGGGCGTTGGCCTCTCTCCTCCCCCACCCCCAGCTCCACCCAGTGCGGGGCATAGTCCGAGATCGCAGTGGCCGAATACTCCGTCCCCTCCACCCTCGAGATCAGCACCCTGGTTAGCACGAAAAAAATCTATCCGCGAGTAAGCCTTGTGTACATGGGAGAAGAAGGAAAACTCCCTCGCCCTTGGCCTGGCAAATCTCCACGGATCCACTCCCCCCATCTGGTCCATGAACCCCCTCAGGATCTTGGGCGCTGCCCGCTGCTTACCCGACCTTGACCTAGACCGGTCCAGAGTCGGGTCCAGGACTGTATTGAATTCCCCCCCCCCCATTACCAAACTGCATGACTCCAGATCCGGAATCCGACTCTGCTTCCGCTTCATGAACCGCACATCGTCCCAGTTCGGAGCATACACATTCACTAGCACCACCCGGGCCCCCTGCAGCCTGCCACTCACCATAACATAACGACCCTCCTTATCCACCACAATACCCACCGCCTCAAATGCCACCCGCTTATTCACCAAGATTGCAACCCCCCTGTTCTTAGCATCCAGCCCTGAATGAAAAACCTGCCCCACCCATCCCTTCCTCAGCCTGGTTTGATCCGCAATCTTCAGGTGTGTTTCCTGTAGCATGGTTACGTCTGCCTTCAGCCCCTTTAAGTGCGAGAACACCCGGGCCCTCTTGACCGGCCCATCCAGGCCTTTCACGTTCCATGTGATCAGCCGGACCGGGGGACTCCCCGCCCCCCCCTGCCAACTAGCCATCTCCATTTTTAGGCCAGCTACGTGCCCGCACCTCCCGCACCCTCCAGTCCCCCAGGCGGAGGCGCTCCGCCCCGACTCTCCCTCTTACCATCGGTTCCCCCTCAATCAGCACAGCAGCAACCCAGTTCCCCCCCCTCCCCCGACCAAGCAACTGTTTAAACCCCCCTAACCCCCACCTGCCTCCCGTAAGCCAGCTGCCTCATGCTGACCCTGGCTGCTCCCGCCTCTGCCTCTAACCCCCCCTTGGATTCCCCATTCAAATATCCAGACCTCCCCCCACCCCCACCTAAGTGGGGTAAAGAGAGTCCCCCCCCCCACGCCCCATATAAACCAGTGCAGACATCGAACACAGTACCACCCCCCGCTTCGGGTACCGCCCCCACCATTTTGCGGGAAAAAGCCGCGCTCCCTGCCTGGGCCGACCCCACCCTCTATGATGCAGCTCCTCCCAACTGCGTCCTCGCCCCAATCCCCGAGGACCCCAGGCCACGGGGCCACCCAGACCCAAGAAAACGCGGGGAAAAACCCAAACATCGCCCCATTTCCCTCACCCACAACCCTCCTAACATACTGGAAACCATTAATTCGAGTCCAATTTCTCATTTTTGATGAAAGTCCACGCCTCATCCGGCGTATCAAAATAGTGGTGTCGGTCCTGGTATGTGACCCACAGCCTCGCCGGCTGTAACAGCCCGAACTTCACCCCCTTCCTGTGGAGGACCGCCTTGGCCCGATTGAATCCTGCCCACTTCTTGGCCAGCTCTGCACTCCAGTCCTGGTAAATCCGGATCTCGGTGTTCTCCCACCTGCTGCTCCGCTCCTTCTTCGCCCATCGCTGGACACTCTCCCTGTCGGTGAAGCGGTGGAACCTTACCACCATAGCCCTCGGCGGCTCGTTCGTCCTTGGTCTCCTGGCCAGGAATCTGTGCGCCCCATCCAGCTCCAAGGGTCTCGGGAAGGCCCCCGGCGCCCATCAGCGTACTCTGCATCGTGGCCACAGACGCTCCAGCATCCAACGCCTCCACGCCTTCAGGGAGACCCAGAATCCGCAGGTTCTCCTCGACCTTTTCTCCAGGTCCTCCAGCTTCTCCTGCCATTTTTTTGTGCAGCGCCTCGTGCGCTTCCACTCAGACCGCCAGGCCCAGAATCTCGTCCTCATTCTCAGAGACTTTCTGCTGCACCTCCTTGATCGCCGTCCCCTGCATCTTCTGGGTCTCCACCAACCTTTCAATTGACGCCTTCATAGGGGCCAACATTTCCGCAAAGTAGCTTCTTAAAAACTCCTGCTGCTCCCGGGACCACACTGCCTGATCACCGCCCGCCACCATCTTGCTTTTTCACGCCCGTTCTCCTCTCTTCTCTAAAGCCACATTTTTGACCGCTCTGCTCCTGGTCCACTCCATACAGTGCTGGAGAACCCTCACTGTTTCCTTCCCACACCGGGAATCATCGTCCAAATTCCGCTGGAGCTCCTTAAAGGGGTCCAAAAGTCCATTATCGGTGGGAGCTGCCGACCGTGCGACCTTCCAAGGCATAGCTGCAACCAGAAGTGCCCCCTCCTAATTTTGAACATATTTGCCAAATCTCTCCTTAGCCTTCTTCTCTTTTTCACTCTCTCCAATGTGTAAGACCATAAGACGTAGGAGCAGAAGTAGGCCGTTCGGCCCAGCGAGTCTGCTCTGCCATTCAATGACTGATCTGGTATAATTCTCAACTCCACTTTCCCGCCTTATCCCTATAACCCATGATTCCCTTACTGATTAAAAATCTGTCTACCTCAGCCTTGAACATACTTAACGACCAACCTCTACAGCTCTCTGCGGTAAAGAATTCCACAGACTCACTACCCTCTGAGAGAAGAAATTCCTGCTATCTCTGTTTTAAATGAATGATCCCTTATTCTGGGATTATACCTTCTGGTCATATACTCTCCCAAAAGGGGAAACAAACTCTGAGCATCTACCTTGTCAAGTCCCCTAAGAATCCTATATGTCTCAATAGGATCGCCTCTCATTCTTCTAAACTCCAATGAGTACAGGCCCAATCTACTCATAAGAAAATACCTACATACCTGAGATCAACCTAGTGATCCTTCTCTGGACTGCTTTCAATGCCAGTATATAATTCATTAGATAAGGGGACCAAAACTGTTCACAATATTCCAGATGTGGTCTATCTAGTGCCTTGTCTAGTTTGAGCAGGACTTCCCTACTTTCATACTCTATTCCCTTTGAAATAAAGACTGACATTCCATTTGCCTTCCCAATTACTGGCTGAACTTGTATGCTAGTATTTTGTGATTTATGCACAAGGACTCCCAAATCCCTCTGTGCTGCAGCTTTCTGCAGCCTTTCTCCATTTAAATAATATTCAGCTCCTTTATTCTTCCTCCCAAAATGCTTAATTTCACATTTTCCTACATTGTATTCCATCTGCCAAGTTGTTGCCCACTTCCCTAACCTGTATACATCCCTCTGTGGACTCTTTGTGTCATCTTTCACCACTTGCCTTCCCACCTCTTTTTGTGTCATCTGCAAACTTGGCAATACTACATTCACTTCCCTCGTCCAAGTCATTAATATATTGTAAATAATTGTGTCCTCCTCCCTGATCCCTGTGGCCCTCCACTAGTTACAGATTGCCATCCTGAGAATGTCCCTCTTAACCCAATTCACTGTCTTCTATCAGTTAGCCAATTCACTATCTATGCCAATATATGACCCTCAACACCATAGGCTCTTATCTTATTAAGTAGCCTTTTGTTGGTACCTTATCAAACACATTTTGGAAATCCAAGTACATGTTATCTACTGGTTCCCTTTCATCTACCCTGATCATTATCACCTCAAGGAATTCTGATACATTTGTCAGAAATGCTTTCCCCTTTATGAAGCCTTGCTGACTCTGTTTGATTATATTGTGCATTTCTAAATGATCTGCTATTAAATACGTTTCCCATTTTCCCAATGACAGAAGTTAAGTTAACTGGCCTATAGTTACTTGTTTTTGTCTTCCTCCTTTTTTGGCAGTTCCCGATTGTCTGGGACTTTAAGGATTCTCAGAAGATTGCTACCAGTGCATCCACCATCTCTATAGCTACTTCCTTTAATATCCTAGGATGCAGCCCATTAAGCCCAGGGGACTTATTGGACTTTAGCACTATTAGTTTCTCGAGTACTTTTTCTCTTGTGATTGTTACTGTATTTATTTTTCCCCCTACCCCCACACCACCCACCTGCCCCTTGATTATTTATATTTTGGAATATTATTATTGTCTTCCACCATGAAGACCGACACAAAGTATTTGTTTAACTCCTGTGCCTCCTCGTTCCCCATTATTATTTCTCCAGCTTAATTCTTTAAAGGGCCTACGTTCACTTTGGCCTCTCTCTTCCTTTTTATAGTCGGGAGGTCATGTTGCAGCTGTACAGAACTCTGGTACGGCCGCATTTGGAGTATTGCGTGCAGTTCTGGTCACCGCATTATAGGGAGGACGTGGAGGCTTTGGAGCGGGTGCAGAGGAGATTTACCAGGATGTTGCCTGGTATGGAGGGAAAATCTTATGAGGAAAGGCTGATGGACTTGTTTTCGTTGGAGAGAAGAAGGTTAAGAGGAGACTTAATAGAGGCATACAAAATGATCAGGGGGTTGGATAGGGTGGACAATGAGAGCCTTCTCCCGCGGATGGAAATGGCTGGCACGAGGGGACATAACTTTAAACTGAGGGGTAATAGATATAGGACAGAGGTCAGAGGTAGGTTCTTTACGCAAAGAGTAGTGAGGCCGTGGAATGCCCTACCTGCTACAGTAGTGAACTCGCCAACATTGAAGGCATTTAAAAGTTTATTGGATAAACATATGGATGATAATGGCATAGTGTAGGTTAGATGGCTTTTGTTTCGGTGCGACATCGTGGACCGAAGAGCCTGTACTGCGCTGTATTGTTCTATGTTCTATATATTTAAAGAAACTCTTGCTGTCCATTTTTATATTACTTGCTAGTTTACCCTCTTAGTTTATCTTCTCCCTCTTTATTTTGTTTGATCATCTTCTGTTTTTTTTTCAAATTTCCCAATCCTCTTTGATCTCTGCCACATTATATGTTTTTTCTTTCAGTTTAATACTGTCCTTCATTTCCTTCGTGAACCATGGTTGATATATTCCCTTTCTCAAATCCTTCTTCCTCATTGGGTATATTTTTGTTGTGAGTCATTTAAAAAAATTTTAAAAACTGTTTTCCAATTAAGAGCAATTAGCGTGACCAATCCACCTCCCCTGCACACCTTTGTGTTATGGGGGTGAAATCCTCGCAGACATGGGAAGAATGTGATAACTCCACACGGATAGTGACCGGGGCCGATATTGAACCCGGGTCTACGGTGCCGTGAGGCAGCAGCGCTAACCACTGTGCCACCGTGCCATCCTTATTGTGAGCCATGAACTGTTTTCAGAAATGTCTGCCATTGCTGATCCAACATCGTTCCTGCTAAACTCCTTTCCCAGCCCAGTCTAACCAACTCTGCCCTCATTCCTTTATAGTTACCCTTATTTAAGTGTAGCACAGTTGTTTCTGACCCAAGTTTCTCACTCACAAATTGGATGCTAAATTATACTCGCTGCTTTCTAGGGATCTTCACATCCTTCCTATAGTATGATGCCCAGAAATGTACATAATACCCCAGCTGAGGTCTAACGAGTTTCTTATGTAAGTTCAGCATAACTTCCTTACGCTTTGACAAAGAGTCATCGGACTCGAAACGTTAGCTCTTTTCTCTCCCTACAGATGCTGCCTGACCTGCTGAGATTTTCCAGCATTTTCTCTTTCGTTGCTTACTCTTGTAATCTATGCCCCTATTAATAAAGCCCAGAATACTATATGCTTTATTAACTGCGCTCTCCATCTGTCCTGCCACCCCCAATGATCTATGCATGTACACCAAAGTCCCTCTGCTCCCCCTTAAACATTGTGCCCCTTACTTTACATTATCTCTCCATATGCTTCCTGCCCAACTGCATCACCTCACACTGCTTAATATTGAACTTCATCTGCCACCTATCTTCCCACTCTTTGAAAACTTTGAAATTGTCCCCTGCACATCAAGATCTAGTTAGTTATATCAGGAAAAGAAAGGACCCCTGGGGAGCCCAACATCAAACTTTATTCCAGTCTGAAAAATACCCATTGACCATTATTATCTGCTTCCTATTATTCAGCGAATTTTGTATCCATGTCGCTCCTGTCCCTTTTATTCCATGAGCTGGAACTTTCCTCACGCATCTGTTGTGTATCTCCTGTATCAAATGCCATTTGAAAGTCCATATACACCACATCAACAGCATTACCCTCATCAACCCATTTGTTTATCTCAAAACCTCCAGCAAGTTAGTTATGCTGGCACATCCTAATCAACCCACATTTTTCAGGTGACTACTAATTCTATCTCGAATAATTACTTCCAGAAGCTTGCCCACCACAGAGATTAAACCCACTGGCCTAGAATTGTTGGGGCTACCCTTATAACCATTTTATGCAAGGGCATAACATTTGCAATTCACCAGTCCTCTGGCACCTCCCCTGACTATGGAGAAGACTGAAAGATTATGGCCAGTGCCCCTGCAATTTCTGTTCTCACTCGTTCAACATCCAGTCCCGGTCAACTTTGTCAACTTTAAATACTGACTGCCTATTCAACCTTTTCTCCTTATCAATTTTGAAACCTTCTAGGGACAGGGTTTCCTCATCTTGTCACGATGGCCTCCATAGCATCAACCTCTTTGGTAAAGACAGATGCAAAATATTAATTTATTCCCTCCATTATGCCCTCCAGCTTTCATGTGTAAATTACCTTTTAGGTCCCCAATCCGTCACACTCTTCCTTTTACTATTTATGTGCCTATAGAAGACTTTGGGATACCCCTAATGTTGGCTGCCAGTCTTTTCTCATAATCCCTCTTCGCTTTCTAATGTGCTTTCTCACCTTCCCTCTGAACCTTCTCTATTCATCTTGGTTCTCAACTGTACTCTCTACCTGTCATAAGCACATGTTGCCTTCTGTATCTTAATTTCTATCTCCTTTTTCATCCATGGAGCTCGCGATTTGTCTGCTCTACTTTCCCTTTTGAGCTAATAAACATTGACTGTGCCCTAAACATTTCTGTTTTGAAGGTAGCCCATTTTTTGTCCGCCAACCTTTCATTCCAGTCGATCCGACCCAGCTCCGTTCTTACCCCATTGAAGTTGGCTCCCTCACAGTTAATTACTTTCACTCCGGTTTTCCAATTGTCCTTTTCTACCGTCATCCTAAACCTTATGATACAATGATCACTGTCTCCTTAATGTCCCCCTAGTGACACTTGAATTTCCAAGAACCAGGTCCAACAGTTCATCTTTCCTGTTAGATTGGACATGTGCTGCTGTCCAAAATTTCCCTGAACATAATCTCGGAACCTTTGCCCCTCTACCACCCTTTGCACTACCCTGTCCAAATCTACATTCAGATAATAAAGTCCTCCATTATAACTACTCTACAATGTTTGTATTTCTCTGTAATTTCCCTGCAGATTTGTTCTTCTCCATCCTTCTCACTAGTTGGCAGTCTATAAACTACACCAAGCAATGTAATTGCACCCTTTTTGTTCCTTAGCTCCAGCCAAATTGATTCTGTCCTTGAACCCTCTGGAACATCCTCTTTCTCCAGCACTGCAAAGCTCTCCCTAACCAATGTCGACACCCTTCCTCCTTTCCTATCTTCCTGAACACTTTGTACCCAGGAAGATTCAACACCCGGTCCTGCCCTGCCTTGAGCCAGCTCTCTGTTATCGTCACACCATCATATTTCCACATTGCAATCTACGCCTGTAACTCCCCAATCTTATTTACTATACTCTGTGCACTCACTTACATGCATAGTAATCCTGATTTAGGCGTCATTCTCTGACTTCACCTATTAACTTACTATTCTCTGTACGAGTGCTTTCTGTATCTCCCAGTATTTTGTGCACCCTGGTATTCCTCTGTAATATTTCCTCTTGATTCCCGCACCCTTGCCGAGTTAGTTTAAAGCCCTCCCAACAGCACTAGCAAATCATCCGGCAAGGAACTCAGTCCCAGATTTGTTCAGGTGCAAACTACCTGCTTGTACAGGTGCCACCTCCCCTAGAGCCAGTTCCAGTGTCCCGGGAATCTAAAGCCCTCCCTCCTGCACCATTTTTCCAGTCATGCATTTATCTGATCTATCCCCCTATTTCTATACTCACTCAATGCACAAGTCGGAGATTACTATCTTTGAGATCCTGCTTGTTAATTTTCTATCGAGCTCCCTAAATCCTGATTGCAGGACCAAATCACCTTCCTACCCAAGTCATTGGTACCAACATGGACCACAACCGTTGGCTGTTCACCCACCATGGTCAATGTCCTACAGCCACTCTGTGACATCCTTGATCCTGGCACCAAGGAGGCAACACACCATCCTGGAGTCTAGTCTATGGCCACAGAAACACAAGCCTGTTCACCTAACTAATGAATCCCTATCACTATTGCTATTCCTTTCTTCTTCCTCTCCTTCTGTACAGCCGAGCCACTCATGGCACCACAAATTTGGCTCTGACAGCATTCCTCTGAGGAATCACCAGCTCCCAAAGGAGAAAACTGATCTGTGAGCAGGACATCAGGGAATCCTGCACTATCTGCCGACGACTCTTGGATTGCCTGGTGGTCACCTATTCCCTCTCTGCCTCCAGACCCTTAAGTTGGAGTGTAACCACTTCTCTGAATGAGCTATTCACGTAGCTCTCAGCCTCACAGAACCGCCACGGTGAATCCAGCCACCACTCGAGTGTGAAACCTGGAGCTCAAGTTTCTGCAGCTGGCACACCTCTTGCACGCCTGGTCATCAATGAGACGGTAGCGTCCTTGACTTTGCGCGTGCCATGTTACAGGTCATGCATTCCGCTCAACTGAGCTGTGCTGCCATGCCTTAACTTTACTTCCCTTACATTAACTTTATTCTACTTCGGATTACTTATATTACCTTATTATAATGGCCCTAGCTTTCCCTTATTCCTGGTGCTTCTCCATTAATTCGAAGCATCATCAATGGTGCCGAGGTGGAGATGGTTGAAAGCTTCAAATTCCTAAGTGTGCACATCACCAAAAATCTGTCCTGGTCCACCCACGTCCATGCTACGACCAAGAAAGCCCAACAGCGCCTATACTTCCTCAGGAAACTGAGGAAATTCGGCATGTCCACATTGACTCTTACCAATGTTTACAGGTGCACCATAAAAAGCACCTATCTGGCTGCATCACAGCCTGATAAGGCAACTGCTCGGCTCAAGACCGCAAGAAACTTCAGAGGGTCGTGAACATAGCCCAGTCTATCACACAGAACATAGCCTAGTCCATCACACAAACCCGCCTCTCATCCATTGACTCGATCCACATCTCCCACTGCCTTGGGAAAGTGGGCAGCATAATCAAAGACCCCTCCCACCCGGCTTACTCACTCTTCCAACTTCTTCCATCGGGCAGGAGATATAAAAGTCTGAGAACACGCACGAACAGACTCAAAAGCAGCTTCTTCCCTGCTCTTACCAGACTCCTAAACGGCCCTCTAATGTACTGATCTGATTAATACTACCCTCCTGTATGCTTCACCCGATGCCTGTTTGTGTACCTTTGTTGCCCTATTTTATTTTTATGTACTCAATGATCTGTTTGAGCTGCACGCAGAAAAATACTTTTCACTGTGCCTCGGTACTCATGAGCATAAACAAATCCAATCCAACTTGTTGAAAAATGTTACGCTTTTCTAATTTATAGCAATTTGAAGACAGCCCCGAATAAGAGTTTACCAACTCTTACCAACTGTGATGCAGCCAGATAGGTTTACTCACCATTTTTCTGTGATGTCACCTTTTGAGTATTGCCTCTCTCCCTCTGCACTCTTCATTGAAGTCCAGAAGTTTCTTTTTGATTCCCTATTGGATTTGTTTTGGCGATTATCTTGTATTGATGCCCTTTAGTTTTGCACCACATGTTGTAACGCAGGCTGATATCTCTCTGCTGCCCTTTATATTCCAAGTGTAATCAAACTGAGGTTGAATATTTTTTATAGAAATCATTTATGGGACGTAGGCATCGCTAGCTGGGCCAGCATTTGTTTCCCATTGTTAACTGCTCTCCATTTCAGAGGGCATGTGAGAGTCAACCACATTGTTGTGGATCTTGAGTCACAGACCAGGTGAGGATGGCAGATTCCCTTCCCTAAAGGCATTCGTGAACCAACTGGGTTTCTACGACAATCGACAATGGTCTCATGGCCATCAGTTTATTGAATTTAAATTTCATCATCTACCCTGGTGGGATTTAAACCCGGGTCCCCAGATCTTGCCCTGGGTCCCTGGATTACTAGTCCAGTGTCAATACCATTGCGCCCACTGCCTCACCTCAAAGTTTAGCATTTCTTTACTTTTGAATTCTCTCTATAGAAATAAACCTTCTTGCTGTTTTTCTGTGGCCTTATTAACCTGTGTTGGCCGGTTTAGCTCAGTAGGCTGGACAGCTGGTTCGTGATGCAGAGCGAGGCCAACAGCGTGGGTTCAATTCATGAAATTATTCATGACGCCTTCTCTCGCCTGAGGTGTGGTGACCCACAGGTTAAATCACCATCAGTTAGCTCTCCCACTCAAAGGAAAAAGCAGCCGATGGTCATCTGGGACTGTGGCGACTTTACATTTACTTTACTTGATTCCTTTTGGGTATTTGTAATCCCAGACTCCTTTGTTCCTTTATTCTATTTAGATTCTTATTTTTCAACGAACACATGACCAGGCATTTTTACATAAATGCTGGATGAGTATTTTGAGCATAAACTACGCACCTTGGATTTTCCCTTACCTTTTAGAGGAACATGAATCAAAATTTCCTTTCTCTCGGCCTTCATCTATTGGTCTAGCAATGAGTTCCAAAGTGACTCATGTTCAATCATTGTTCCTTGGGAAGGGGCAATGTTCACAATTGTAGGCATAAACTTGATTGTGGCATAAGCATGATTGTGGGTGTAAACTTGAACACAGCCATTTAGCAGCATAACAGGCCTGATGCCTGAATTATATGTATCTATATTTTAAAAATTTCACATTTGGAATTTGTGTAAATTTGATTGACTTACAACTGAAATTTTGTGTTTGTGTTAATAACTTGAGTTCATAGAATCCCTATAGTGCAGAAGAAGGCCATTTGGCCCTTCAGGTCTACACTGACTCTCCAAAAGGGCACTCTACCTAGGCCCAGTCTCCCCCCCCCCCCCCCCCCCCCAATCACAATCAACCGTAACCGCACCTAACCTGTACATCTTTGGACTTTGGAATTATGCCAAGCCTCTGCATATGATTTGTTTGACTGGATGACAACATCGATTTTTATTGATTTACTTTATGATATTTTTCCAGAACTGGTGCCTTCCGGCTGACTCCTGTGGGGATACAGGAAGTGTCCTCCTGTCGAAAGAAAGGTTTTCACCCACATTCTAATGAACCGCCACTATATCAAGTATGTTTACTGCATTATGAGATTCAGTTACCATTTATTGAATTAAGATCAGAATGATGTAAGCTAAATTTTTAAGGAGAAACATTCTTTAAATAAACCAAATTTTGTGGCTACCTATTCAATTTAGTTCAATGTGAAATTACCCAAATTCGTTTTTTAAAAATTTAGAGTACCCAATTATTATTCTTTTTCCAATTAGGGGGCAATTTAGCGTGGCCATTTCACCTAATCTGCACATCTTTGAGTTGTGGGGCTGAAACCCACGCAGACACGGGGAGAATGTGCAAACTCCACATGGACAGTGACCCAGGGCCGGGATTCGAATTCAGGTCCTCAGCGCCATAGGCAGCAGTGCTAACTACTGTACCACGTGCCGCTCTGAAGTTACCCAAATTCTGAAGTGTAGCATGAAACGAGAAATATAAAGTTACGGTCCTATTAAATCTTCTACTGATTATGCTTCAAGCTTGCTGCAAGGACATCCAAGTTGTTCCAGTACAGCTACACCATCTACCCAGCAATGTGGAAAATTGCCCAGGTGTGTCCTGTACACTAGAAACAGGACAGATTCAGTCCAGCCAATTACCGCTCCATCAGTCTGCTCTCAATCATCAGTAAGTGATGGAGAGTGTCATCTGCAGCATTATCAAAAGGCACTCACTCAGCAATAACCTGCACACAGGTGCTCCTTTTGGGTTCCGCCAGGGTCACTCAGCCCCTGACCTCATTACAGCCTTGGTTGAAACATGTACAGAAGAGCTGAATGCCAGAGATGAGGTGAGAGTGACTGCCCTTGACATCAAGGCAGCACTTGACCAGTTATGGTATCAAGGAGCCCTAGGTAAACTGGAGTCAATGGGAATCAGGGGGGAAACTCTCAGCTGATTGGAGTCATACCTGACACAAAGGAAGATGGTTGTGGTTGTTGGAGGTCAACCATCTCAGCTCAGGACACCACTGCAGGAGTTCCTTGGGGTAGTATCCTAGGCCCAATCATCTTCAGCTGCTTCATCAATGACCCCCCTTCCATCATAAGGTCAGAAGTGGGGATGTTTGCGGATGACTGCACAATGTTCAGCATCATTTGCAGCTCCTTAGCTAATGGAGCAGTCCACATCCAAATGCAGTAAGACCTGGACAATATCCAGGCTTGGACTGACCAAGCAGCAAGTAACATTTGGGCCACACAAGTACCAGGTAATGACCATCTCCAACAAGAGTAGATCTAATCATCGCACCTGGACAATCAAAGGCATTACTGCTGCTGAATCCCCCACTATCAACATCCTGGGGGCTACCATTGACTAGAAGCTGAACTGGACTACCCACATTAATACTGTGGCTACCAGAGCAGATCAAAGGCTGTGAATGCTACGGCGAGTAACTCACCTCCTGACCCCACCAAAGCCTGTCCACCATCTACAAGGCATAAGTCAGGAGTGTAATGGAATATTCTCCACTTGCCTGGATGAGTGCAGCCCCAACAACGTTCAAGAGGCTCAACAACACCCCAGATAAAGCAGCCCACTTGATTGCTATCCCTTCCATAAACTTTACCACTGATCAACAGTGACAGCTGTTTGTTCCATCTACAAGATCCATTGCAGGAACTCACCAAGATTCTTTAGGCAGCACGTTCCAAACCCTCGACCGCTACCATCTAGAAGAACAAGAGCAATAGATAGCTGGGAACACCAATAGCTGGATGTTTCCCTCCAAGTCACTCATCATCCTGACTTGGAAATATTTCACTGTTGCTGCATCAAAATCCTGGAACTCCATCCCTAAAAGCACTGTGGTGTACCTACACCACAGGGATTGCAGCGGTTCACCAAGGCAATTCACCACCACCATCTGAATGGCAAACAAGGATGGGCAATAAATGCTGGTCTGGCCAGTGCTGTCCACATCCCGGAAATTATTATTTTTTAAAAATTGGTTCTCTGTGTCAAGCCATATGTTTAAAGAAATTAACTTCAATTTTGATGTGCCCTCTGTCAATGTTTCCCCTTCTTCTTCTGAAGCTTTGGCTCCTGAACAGTTCCACAATGCACCTCACTCGCTGCTATCTGATTCTTCAGGACATGTAATGGCAGAACATAATTAGCTCATTTGTCATGCTGTCAAATAATCGGCAACAATCAGGCAAAAGACACCCTATCCCTGTAACCCAATAACCCCATCTAACCTTTTTTTTGGACACTAAGGGCAATTTTGCATGGCCAATCCACCTAACTTGCATGTCTTTGGACTGAGGAAGGAAACCGGAAGACCCGGAGGAAACCCGCGCAGACACTGGGAGAACGTGCAGACCTCCGCACAGACAGTGACCCAGCGGGGAATCGAACCTGGGACCCTGGCGCTGTGAAGCCACAGTGCTATCCACTTGTGCTACCATGCTTGCAGATTGAACAAAAGCGGTTGCACAATTTTTGTTGGTCTCCCCAATGTCGAGGAGACCGCATTATGGGCAGTGAGTGCAGTATGCTAAATTGAAAGAAGAACAAGTAAATTACTGGGTCACATGGAAGGAATGTTTTGAGCCTTGAATGGGGAGATAGGAGGAGCAAACAGGACAGGGTGTTGCATTTCCTGTACTCGTATGGGAAGGTGCTGTGGAAAGGAAAGGGGGTGTTGGGGGTGATTGAGGAGTGCACCAGGTATCACAGAGAATAGTCCCTTCAGACTGCTGAAAGGGAATTGGAATATGTGTATGATGGTAGTATCATGCTGGCGATGGTGGTGGATGGTCCATCCAATGTGCAGGCTGATGAGGAATCATATTGTGGTTCTGGGAGGGAGGACAACGAATAAGAGAAGACATGCAGGAAATTGAACAGACATGATCGAACACACTGTCAACTAAGGTGGGGGGCCAATCCTTACTTAAAGGAAAGGAAGACTTGCTTTTATTTCTTTCAATTTAGCACACTATATATTCGCAGTGCAGTCCCATGTACACTGGAGAATCCAAATCTAAATTGGATGGCTGTTGTGTGGAGCACCTTTGCTCTGTCTGGAATGAGCCCAGCCTTATGGTTACGTGTCATTGTATTTCTCTGCCTCTCCCACTCACCTGACTGAGATTGTGGAAGGGGTAGCTATCGGGTGTGACTGCATTGTCCTGGATGGTATCCCGCTTTTAAAAAAAATCTTTCTATTCTCCACATTTTTAACGTTTTCATCAAAAAAACAACAAAAGAAAAACAACTGTAAAAACGAACATTATAACAATCCTCCAGAAACAACCCCCCCCTCAATATACAATCCAGTACATCAATTGGTGCTTTCCAGGTAAAAGTTAACAATGAAACAGTAAACTCAACCCCCACTTAATGTTCAATGGCAACCAGTTCCCAAAAGTGCATAATAAGCAATTCCCATGAATTGTAGTGCCCCTCCTTCAACCCTCTTAGCTCAAATTTCACCTTCTCAAGAGTGAGACATTTGAGTCGGTCCCCCCATTAAGCCGAGGCACAGGGTGAAGAAGCTGACTTCCACCCCACCAGGACCTGCCTCCGGGTATCAGTGAGGCGAAGGCTAAAACACCTGTCCCCGAATCTGCCTGCAGCTTGGGCTGGTTCGACACCCAGAAAATGATGTCTAAGGGACCCGGTTCCAAGTTCACATGTAATACTCCGAGATGATACTAAAGACCTCCCTCCAATACAGAACTGGCGAGGTCATAGAAGGCAGAGAGTAGCAATGGAAGGGTGCTTTTCTGATTGGAGGGCTAGTGGTGTTCCGCAGGGTTCAATGCTGGGACCTTTGCTGTTCATAGTATATATAAATGATTTGGAAGAAAATGTAACTGGTCCGATTAAGTTTCCGGACGACACAAAGGTTGGTGGAATTGCGGATAGCGATGAGGACAGTCAGAGGATACAGCAGGAATTAGATCGTTTGGAGACTTGGGCAGAGAGATGGCAGGTGGAGCTTAATCCGGACAAATGTGAGGTAATGCATTTTGGAAGGTCTAATACAGGTAGGGAATATACAGTGAATGGTAGAACCCTCAAGAGTCAGAGAGATCTAGGTGTACAGGTCCACAGGTGACTGAAAGGGGCAACACAGGTGGAGAAGGTAGTCAAGAGGGCAGTACGGTGGCGCAGTGAGGTAGCCCTGCTGCCTCACGGCACCGAGGTCCCAGGTTCAATCCCGGCTCTGGGTCACTGTCTGTGTGCACATTCTCCCCGTGTGTGCATGGGTTTCGCCCCCACAACCCAAAGATATGCAGGATAGATGGATTGGCCACGCTAAATTGACCCTTAATTGGAAAAAATGAATTGGGTACTCTAAATTTATTTTAAAAAAATTTTTTTAAAAAAAGAGTAGGTAGTCAAGAAGGCATACGGCATGCTTGCCTTCATTGGCCGGGGCATTGAGTATATAAATTATCAAGTTATGTTGCAGCTGTATAGAACCTTAGTTAGGCCACACTTGGGAGTATAGTGTTCAATTCTGGTCGCCACACTACCAGAAGGATGTGGAGGCTTTAGAGAGGGTGCAGAAGAGATTTACCAGGATGTTGCCTGGTATGGAGGGCATTAGCTATGAGGAGCGGATGAATACATTTGGTTTGTTCTCACTGGAACGAAGGAGGTTGAGGGGCAACCTGATAGATGTCTACAAAATTATGAGAAGCATAGACAAAGTGGATAGTCAGAGACTTTTTCCCAGGGTGGAGGGGTCAATTACTAGGGGGCATAGGTTTAAGGTGTGAGGGGCAAGGTTTAGAGGAGATGTACGAGGCAGGTTTTTTACACAAGAGGTAGTGGGTGCCTGGAACTCGCTACCGGAGGAGGTGGTGGAAGCAGGGATGAAAGTGACGTTTAAGGGGCATCTTGACAAATACATGAATAGGACGGGAATAGAGGGATACGGACCCCGGAAGTGTAGATGATTTTAGTTTAGTCGGGCAGCATGGTCGGCACGGGCTTGGAGGGCCGAAGGGCCTGTTCCTATTCTGTACTTTTCTTTGTTCTTTGTTCTAATACCTCTCCAGCTTCGGACAGGACCAAAACATATGTACATGGTTTGCGGGACCCCTCCCACATCGTTTACAAACATCCTCCATTCCCTCGAAGAGCCGACTCATCCTCACCTTCGTGAGGTGTGCCCTTTACACGACCTACAGCTGTATCAGCCCCTTGCGCAGGAAGTTGAAGCGTTCACTCTTCGTAGCACCTCACACTACAAACCTTCTTCCATTACCTTGCCCAACTAGGGGCTGGTATATCACAGTGGGCTAAATAGCTGGCTTGTAAAACAGACCCAGGCAGGCCAGCAGCGCGGGTTCAATTCCCGTACCGACCTCCGCGAACAGGTGCCGGAATGTGGCAACTAGGGGCTTTTCACAGTAACTTCATTTGAAGCCTACTTGTGACAATAAGCGATTTTCATTTTCATTTTCAACTCTTCGTCCCACTTGACCTTAATCCCTTCCATGGACACCCTGTCCTCCTCCAGAATTATCCCATAAATCGCCGACACCCACACCCTTCTCTAATCCCCCTGCCTTCAATACCTCTTCCAACAACGAGGGGGCTGGTGCTATCGGGAAGCTTGGGATCTCCTTCTTTGTAAAGTCTCGGAGCTGCAAGTACCAAAACCATCCTCCTTGCCCCAGTCCATACTTCTCCCCCAACTCTTCTAAACACGCAAAACGTCCCCCCAGCAACAGGTCTTTTAATACCCCCTCTTCTCCCATCTCCGAAGCCTCCCCAGTTCAAACCTATCATTTCCCCCTGATTGGCATCTCCCCTGACTCAGCCCCAACTTAAAGTGCCGCCTCAGCTGTCTCTAAATCTTCAGATTTTCCACCACTACCGGACTCTTGGAGTATTTGCCCCCCCCCCTGCCTGCCGCCCTCTGCAGGACCACCTTCCTGACCCTAGCTAACTCTGCCCCCCCTCCCTTCCAATCACCATCCTCCCCACCATCCCCACCAGGTAAACGAGGTGACCAATTTGTCCACCTCCCCGAAGAATGTCTTTGGTAAAAAGACCAGCAGGCACTGAAATAAAAATAAAAATCGCAGCAGCACTTTCATTTTAATGGCCCGCCAATGCCAGAAGGAGGTTGTCCCACCTTGCCAAGTCCACCTTCACCCTCCCCACCAAACCAGTAAAATTGCACCTGCACCCCCAGGTACATGAAGTGCGCTGCTGCCCTGCGAAATGGCAGCCCCCCCACTCCCACCCCCACCCCTGGCTGGGACACCACAAAAAACGCACTCTCCTCCAATTTTACTTATATCCTAAACACGACACAAATCTTTGGAGAAGTCCCATTATGTTCCACACCAACGCAATCGACTCTGAGACATAAATCAATAAATCGTCCGCGTACAAAGACACCCAATGTTCCACCCCCCCCCCCCCCCCACCCCCATCCCGCACTAACCCCTTCCACAGACCCAAACTTCTCAAAGCGATGGCCAATGGCTCTATCACTAATGCAAATAGCAGGGGGAATATAGGACACCCCTGTCTGCAGAGCAAAGTACCCCAAACTCATGTTGTTTGTGCGGACACTCGCCATTGGTTCCCTATATAGTAGCCATATCCATGCCGTAAATCTTGGCCCAATCCCAAATCTCTCTAGGACTGCCATCAAGTACCCCCACTCTACCCGATCAACGCCTTTCCTGCATCTAGTGCCACCACCATCTCCTTTCCCTCGGCCGGATTGATGATTACATTTATTAACCTCCTAATGTTCAAAAATAGCTGCCTTCCTTTTGCAAACCCCGTCTGGTCCTCTCCTATCACCTTCGGAAGGCACCCCTCCAACCTAGCCACCAGTACCTTCGCCAGTATCTTTGCACCCACATTCAGTAGCGATATAGGCCTATACGACCCCCACTGCGTCGGATCCTTGTCTTTCTTTAACAGCAGGGAGATCGAAGCTTGCCCCAAAGTTGTGGTAGCACCCCCTTCTCTATCGCCTCCTCAAACATCTCCAGCATCAGCAGCGTTAATTTGTATTTGAACTTCTTATAATACTCCACTGGGAACCCATTTGGCCCTGCCTTCCACCATTACATCTTCCCAATTGCCTCCTTTACCTCGTGTTCCCCAACCAACCCCTCCAATCTGGCTCTATATTCCTCCTCCAGCCTTGGATACTCCAACCGGTCCAGGATACTCCAACCCGCTCTCTCATCCCTTGTTCCTTTCCCGGTGGCTCTTACTTATGTAGCTTTTCATAAAGCTCCTCAAACACTATTTATGTGCTTTGGAGCAACCACCAATTTCCCCGTCCTATCTCGCACCTGGACTATCTCCTTCGCCGCCGCCTCCCTTCGAAGTTGGCCTGCCTTTGTTCCCTATTCATTAATCGCTCCCCTCACCCATCACAGTTGGCGTACCATCTTCCTCGAAGACAACCGGTCCAAACTAGCCTGGAGCTCCCTCCTTCTTGCCAAAAGTGCCGGATCTGCAACCCCAGCGTATCTCATGTCCACCTCCAACATCAGCCTTTAAAGCTCCTCCCTCTCTTCTTTATCCACCTTTGCTATAAATGATATCACATCCCCCCTCACTACTGCCTTCAGGACTTCCCATGTCACCGCCTGTTATACTCCTCTTGTACAGTTATATCCTACGTACTCCTCAATCGTTTTCCCAATCTTCTCACAGAAGCTTCAGTCCCCCAACAACCCTGCGTCCATTCTCCACCGGGGCCTCTGAGCTATCCCCCCCTCTCCAGGACCACCCAGTGCAGCACATGGTCTGAAATCACTATCGCCGAGTACTCTGATCCCCTAATCCCAGTCACCAACACCTTCACTACCACGGAAGGTCTATCCTCGAATATACTTTGTGAACCGAGGAGAAGAACGAATACTCCAGCTCCCTCGGGTGCAAGAACCTCCACGGGTCCACTCCTCCCATCTCCCTCATGAGCCCGGTCAGCGGTTTCTTCCCCCCCCCTCCCCCAACTGGGCAAGCGAGCGCGGCTGCGACCTGCCCATCCTTGGTTCTGGCACCATTTTCCAATCCCCTCCCACTATTAGCGTGAGTATAAGTCCGGGATGACCCCGAACACCTTCTTCACAAATCTTGCATCATCCCAGTTAGGTCCATACACACTTGCCAGCGCCACCAATCTCCCCTCCAACATCCCTGTTACTATTACATATCTTCCCCCTGGTCCGCCACAACCATCTCCATCTGGAACTTCGCCCTCTTACCAAAAAATACCACTACCTCCTGGGCCCTACTGTTGAACCCTGAGTGAAACACTTGGCTCACCCAGCCCTTCCTGAGCCTCACCTGGTCCTTCACCTCCAGGTGGGTCTCTTGTAACATGGCAATGTCGACCTTTAAGCTTTTTAGATGCACAAACAATCTTGATCTCTTCACTGCCCCCTCCAAATCCCTCACGTTCCACGTTACTATTCTGACTGTGCCCCCTCCCCCCACCCCTATCTATCCGCCATCCTCATAACTCCGGGCCTTGCCCAATGGGCCTGGCCCTCCCCAACCCTTTGTTGCCATTGAACCCCTCCCCCCTCCCAGAACTCCCCCCATCCACTTCCTCTCAAAAACACCTCCCCCAGGCCCATCGGAACCTGTTCGACCAGGCTCCAACAACTACAAATTCCTTTCAAACCAACAAACTCAGTGCAAACACACAAACCCCAGAAAACCATCATTGTCAAACAAATCGCAATGCCTAGCCTATCCAAACAGGCACTTCACACCCTTTGATCACATAATAATAATAATCTTTATTGTCACAATGAAATGACTGTGAAAAGTCCCCACATTCCAGCACCTGTTCGGTACACAGAGGGAGAATTCAGAATGTCCAAATTACCTAACAGCACGGCTTTCGGGACTTGTGGGTGGAAACCGGAGCACCCGGAGGAAACCCGCGCAGACACAGGGAGAATGTGCAGACTCCGTACAGACACAGACCCTAGCTGGGAATCGAACCCGGGACCCTGGCGCTGTGAAGCGACAGTGCTAACCACTGTGCCACCATGCTGCCCAACATATACCAACATGAAATAGAAAATAGAATTGTATACAATCTTAAACCCCCTACTCTTAGGCCAACATTCCTCAGTCCCAGTTCTCATTTCTGCCCAGTCCTTCTGCCTTCACAAAAGCCTCCATGGTCTCGAAATAAAAGTCTTTTGAGTTGTAGGTCACCCTCAACTTTGCTGGATACACCACCCCAAACCGCCGCCAATGCCTTCACTCGACCGAAGGCCGCTCGCCAACTCCATAGTTAATTCCTGGTATACGCGTATACCAGCTCCAGCCCACTGCACCTCCCGTTTTTGCTTCGCCCAACTCAGGACCTTCTCCTTCATTCGCCTTTGGTTTAGGCCTCAACGACTGATGAGCCCGATCCAGTTCATATGGGGGGGGGCATACCCACTTCCCCAGCAGCTCCGCCAACATCTTGGCAAAGTATTCAGTCGGTCTCGGGCTCTCCACCCCTTCAGGCATACCCATGATTCTTAAGTTCTTCCACCTAGATCTGTTTTCCAGGTCTTCCACCTTCGCTCTCAGACCTTTGTTTGCCTCGACCACCCTCTGCAGCTCCTCACTCATTCAGGTGAGCTGATCGTTGTGTTGTGACAAGGCCTCCTTCACCCCCTTCAGCTTCTCACCCTGCTCCCACATCTCAGCCGATGTCTTCGATGCCGCCGACTTCACCGGGGCAATCGCCTCCTCCACCAGCACCTTCAATGCTGCCATCATTTCCTTCCTCATCACCTCCATGTGCTGAGCAAACTGTTTTTCAAATTCCAAAACAATCACCTCGGTCATCTTCTCTGCTGTGAAGGGCGAGGCCCCACCCAGCGACCCAGCCTCCGCCATCTTTCCTGCTGCCATGCTGACCCTTTCGCTTGATGGCGAACCTTTACTCGCCCCCTTCTTCCCGGGGCCTTCTTTTGAGTTTTAGACATCCCCCTCCCTCCTTATGTCTTCCTGCACCTGTTTTAAAAAAAAATCAAGACTCACGCAGGACCTACCCAATGTGCAACTTCCTCCTGCATGCCACTACCGGAAGTCCGTCAAGCCTCTTGAGTGTTGTTGGAGCTGCACATATCCAGGCAAGTGGAGAGTATTCCATCACACTCCTGATTTGTATCTTGTAGATGGTAGACAGGCTTTGTGGAGTCAGGAGGTGAGTTACTCACCACAGAATTCCCACCCTCTGACCTCTTTTAGGCACGGTATTTATATACTGGTCCAAGTTAATTTCTGATCAATGGTAATCCCCAGGGATTCGGCGATCATAACACCAATAAATTTTTAAAAATTAATTTACGAGATGTGGGCATCACTGACTAGGCCAACATTGATTGCCCATCCTTAATTGCCCTTGAGAAGGTGGTGGTGAGCTGCCTTCTTGAACCGCTGCAGTCCATGTGGTGTACACAAGCCCATAGTGCTCTTAGGGAGAGTTCCAGGATTTCGACCTAATGAGAATGAAGGAATGGTGATATATTTCCAAGTCAAGATGGTGAGTGACTTGACGGGGAACTTCTAGGTGGTGCTGTTTCCACGTGTCTGCTTCTGGATGGTAACTGTTATGGGTTTGGAATGCTTTGCCTAATGAGTCTTGGTGAGTTCCTGCAGTGCATCCTGTAGATGGATGTCACTGTGCGTCAGTGGTGGAGGGAGTGAATATCAGAGTGCCAATCAAGCGGTCTGCTTTGTCCTGGATGGTGTCAAGCTTCTTCGGTGTTTTTACAGCTATACTCCACCAGGCTAGTGGAAAATATTCCATTGCACTCCAGGGGCTGAATTCCCCACCGCCGGGATGCTCGGGGGCTTCCCGCCGGCGTGGGGCTGCCCCACAATGGGAGACCCCATTGACCAGCCGGCGAAACGGAGCATCCCACTGGCATGCTGTGTTTTTGAAAACTCACCACTATTCTTAGAAGTCCCCCTATACCAAAAAGGGCCGACATTCTAAATGGTGAGCAGGGATTCTCACTCCCCGACTCCGATGCAATCTTCAGTGGGTGCTATTCAGGTGAAACTATATTTTCAAGTTATCCCCCGGTATAACCCATACCTTCACCGAAGATTTAATCTACTTACCCCTCAGTAGCATTGATATCCTGGGTCTTGCATTGCTAAGTAAGTAAAGTAGGCTAATAACCACTGTTTCAGGTTAAAACCTTTAAGTTATTTTATTATATATTTCTTTTCTTTTTAAAAGATGCAATCACTGCCTTTACAGGAAAGTAAAAAGATCTTGCTTCTGGATCCGTCTGGTTGGTTGAAGGGACCTTCAGGCCCAACTTGACAATCAATCTTCTTTAAAGTCTGGTCTTCTTTAGATGTATTCGCTGGTTAGCTCAGTTGCTATGTCCTATCTTTCCCATGTACCGAGTTGTGAGAGCTGGCTCTGCTGGCTGTCTCTGAGCTGACTCTGCCTACTCTTTAAATTCTAGTCTTCCTTAGATGTATTAGCTGTTTTAGCTCGGCTGCTTTGCGCTGTCTCTTTCCCATGGCCGAGCTGACTGTAATCTGACTCTGAACTGCTTGTTCCTTCTCTGCTTCTCTCTCTCTCCCTCTGAGTTCTGGTTCTGGGTAGTTCCTGCTCTGGTTTCTAGGTTTATATATTTTTCTTTTTTAAAAAAAAAATATATATTTTATTCAAACATTTTTGACCAAACAAAACAATACAAAGGTTTCCTTTTTTTGACAATGAAACAGTATAAATAACAGTGGCCATTTTAACAAATAAATAAATAATAGGTAAACTAAATGGCAATTGCCATATCAAAAATAATAACTCTCCAAAAATAAAATCGAGCAATCCAGTATACATAACCTGGTACAAATATCTATACACAAACATCCCTGAGGACCCGCCCGGGCCCTCCTCCCCCCCCCTCCCTCCCCCCTGGGTTGCTGCTGCTACCTTCCCATTTCCTTTATCGTTCTGCGAGGTAGTCAATGAACGGTTGCCACCGCCTGGTGAACCCTTGAGCCGAACCCCTTAGTGCGAACTTTATCCGTTCTAGTTTTATAAACCCTGCCATGTCATTTATCCAGGTCTCCATGCCCGGGGGTTTGGCTTCCTTCCACATAAGCAATATCCTTCGCCGGGCTACTAGGGACGCAAAGGCCAAGACATCAGCCTCTTTCGCCTCCTGCACTCCCGGCTCTTCTGCAACCCCAAATATAGCCAACCCCCAGACTGGTTCGACCCGGACCCCCACCACCTTCGAAAGCACCTTTGCCACCCCCACCCAGAACCCCTGCAGTGCCGGACATGACCAAAACATGTGGGTGTGGTTTGCTGGGCTTCTCGAGCATCTCCCACACCTATCCTCTACCCCGAAGAATTTACTGAGCCTTGCTCCGGTCATATGCGCCCTGTGCAAAACCTTGAATTGTATCAGGCTTAGCCTGGCGCACGAGGACGAAGAGTTTACCCCTCTTCAATCTCTTCCCCCAGCTCTTCTTCCCATTTTCCCTTCAGCTCATCCACCATGATCTCCCCCTCGTCCCTCATTTCCCTGTATATATCCGACACCCTACCATCCCCCACCCATGTCCCTGAGATCACTCTATCCTGAACCTCCTGCGTCGGGAGCTGCGGGAATTCCCTCACCTGTTGCCTCGCAAAAGCCCTCAGTTGCATGTACCGAAATGCATTCCCTTGGGGCAACCCATATTTTTCCGTCAGCGCTCCCAGACTCGCAAACGTCCCGTCTACGAACAGATCTCTCAGTTGCACAACCTCAGCTCTCTGCCATGCTCCAAATCCCCCATCCATTCTCCCCGGGACAAACCTATGGTTATTTCTTATCGGGGACTGCACCGAGGCTCCTGTCCTTCCCCTATGTCGTCTCCACTGCCCCCAAATTTTTAGTGTTGCCACCACCACTGGACTTGTGGTGTATTTCTTCGGGGAGAACAGCAACGGCGCCGTCACCATTGCTTGTAGGCTGCTTCCCTTCAGGACGCCGTCTCCAATCTCTTCCACGCCGCTCCCTCCCCTTCTCCCATCCACTTACACACCATTGAGATATTGGCGGCCCAGTAGTATTCACTTAGGCTCGGTAGTGCCAGCCCCCCCTATCCCTGCTACGCTGCAAGAACCCCCTCCTCACTCTCGGGGTCTTCCCGGCCCACACAAAACTCATGACACTTTTCTCAATTCTCTTGAAAAAAGCCTTCGTGACCATCACTGGAAGGCACTGAAACACAAAGAGGAATCTCGGGAGGACTACCATTTTGACCGCCTGCACCCTACCCACCAGTGACAGGGGCACCATGTCCCATCTCTTAAAATCCTCCTCCATCTGTTCCACCAATCTTGTTAAATTAAGCCGGTGTAAGGTTCCCCAACTCCTGGCTATCTGAATCCCTAAGTACCGGAAATCTCTTGTTACCTTCCTCAGCGGTAAGTCATCTATTCCCCTGCTCTGCTCCCCCGGATGCACCACAAACAACTCACTCTTACCCATATTCAGTTTGTACCCCGAAAATTCCCCAAACTCCCTAAGTGTCTGCATTATCGCAGGCATCCCCTCCACTGGGTCCGCAACATACAGCAATAAATCATCTGCATACAAGGATACCCGGTGTTCTTCTCCTCCCCTGAGCACTCCCCTCCACTTCCTGGAGCCCCTCAGTGCTATGGCCAGGGGCTCAATCGCCAGTGCAAACAGTAACGGAGAAAGGGGACACCCCTGCCTCTTCCCTCTATGAAGACGGAAGTAATCAGACCTCTGTCAGTTCGTGGCCACGCTCGCCACCGGGGCCCTATACAGCAGCTGTACCCATCCAATATACCCTTCTCCAAAACCAAATCTCCTCAGCACCTCCCACAGATAATCCCACTCCACTCTGTCAAATGCTTTCTCGGCGTCCATCGCCACCACTATCTCCGCCTCCCCCTCTGGTGGGGGCATCATCATTACCCCTAGAAACCTCCATATGTTCGGGTTCAGCTGTCTCCCCTTAATGAACCCAGTTTGATTCTCGTGGACCACCCCCGGGACACAGTCCTCTATCCTCATCGCCATCACCTTGGCCAGGAGGTTAGCATCTACATTTAAAAGGGAAATGGGCCTGTAGGACCCACACTGCAGCGGGTCTTTTTCCTTCTTCAAAAGGAGCGATATCGTTGCCTCCGACATAGTCGGGGCAGCTGCCCCCTTTCCCTAGCCTCATTAAAGGTTCTCGTCAAAAGCAGGGCCAGTAAGTCCATATACTTCCTATAAAATTCCACCGGGAATCCGTCCGGTCCCGGGGCCTTCCCCGCCTGCATGCTCCCAATCCCTTTTATCACCTCCTCCATCTCAATCTGTGCTCCCAGTCCCGCCCTCTCCTGCTCCTCCACCTTAGGGAATTCCAGCTGATCCAAGAATCACATCATTCCCTCCTTCCCTTCCGGAGGCTGAGCCTTATATAACCTCTCATAAAATGCCTTGAACACCCCGTTCACCCTCTCCGCTCCCCGTTCCATCTCTCCCTCCTCATCTCTCACCCCACCTATCTCCCTCGCTGCTCCCCTCTTCCTCAATTGGTGGGCCAGTAGCCAACTCGCCTTCTCTCCATACTCATACTGTACACCCTGTGCCCTCCTCCACTGTGCCTCTGCCTTACCCGTGGTCAGCAGGTCAAATTCCACATGCAGCCTTTGTCTTTCCCTGTACAGTCCCTCCTCCGGTACCTCCGCATTTTGCCTGTCCACCCTCAGGAGTTCTTTCAGGAATCGCTCCCTTTCTTTACCCTCTTGCTTCCCTTTATGTGCCCTTATGGATATCAGTTCCCCTCTAACCACCGCCTTCAACGCCTCCCAGACCACTCCCACCTGAACCTCTCCATTGTCATTAAGCTCCAAGTACCTTTCGATGCACCCCCTCACCCTTAAACATACCCCCTCATCCGCCAATAAGCCCATATCCATTCTCCAGAGTGGGTGCTGTTCTTTTTCCTCTCCTACCTTCAGGTCTACCCAATGTGGAGCGTGGCCCGAAATAGCTATGGCCGTGTATTCCGTCCCTGTCATCTTTGGAATCAGTGCCCTTCCCAAGACAAAAAAGTCTATCCGTGAGTATACTTTGTGGACATGGGAGAAAAATGAGAACTCCTTACTCCTAGGCCTACAAAATCGCCAGGGGTCTACCCCTCCCATCTGCTCCACGAAGTCCTTGAGCAACCTGGCCGCTGCTGGCCTCCTCCCGGTCCTGGACCTCGATCGGTCCAGCCCTGGATCAAGCACCGTATTGAAGTCTCCCCACATTACCAACTTTCCCGCCTCCAGGTCCGGGATACGTCCCAACGTACGCCTCATAAAATTTGCATCATCCCAGTTCGGGGCATATACGTTCACCAGAACCACCGCCTCCCCTTGCAATCTGCCACTCACCATCACATATCTACCCCCACTATCCGCCACTGTGGTCTTTGCCTCAAACAGTACCCGTTTCCCCACTAAGATAGCCACCCCCCTGTTCTTCGCATCCAAACCCGAATGAAACACCTGCCCCACCCATCCTTTACGTAGCCTGACCTGGTCTATCAGTTTCAGATGCGTCTCCTGCAACATAACCACATCTGCCTTTAATTTCTTTAGGTGTGCGAGTACCCGTGCTCTTTTAATCGGCCCGTTCAGCCCTCTCACGTTCCACGTGATCAGCCGAGTTGGGGGGCTCTTTACCCCCCCCCTTGTCGACTAGCCATCCCCTTTTTTAACCCAGCTCCTCACCCGGTTCCCACGTACCCGTGTATCCCCCCGACGGCGCCCTCACGCCTCGACCACCCCATCCCATAACAGCTCCCCCTTCTCTTTAGCAGCAGCAACACAGTTAACCCCCCCCCTCTGCTAGATCCCTTTCCAGTGTAGTTGCACCCCCCATGTTGCTCCCAGAAGTCAGCGAACTCTGGCTGACCTCGGCTTCCCCCCTTGTCCTCGGCCCCCACTGTGCGAGGCCCCCTCCTTCCTGCGTCCCTGTTCCCGCCATAATTACCATAGCGCGGGAACAAAGCCCGCGTTTCCCACTCGGCCCCGCCCCTAATGGCCGGCGCCCACAGTTCCTCATACTCTTTCCCCCCCCCCCAACATGGGGAAGAGAGAAAAGTTACAGGATCGCAAGATTAACAAATTGAAAAATAAATTTTTCCTCGCCCCACATAATCACCCCACCACTTTGTCCCAAAAGTTCTTTCTCTCGCCAAACTATTCCAGCTTCTCGTCCACAATGAATGTCCACACCTCTTCTGCCGTCTCAAAGTAGTGGTGCTTCCCTTGGTGTGTGACCCACAATCTCGCCGGTTGTAACATTCCAAACTGGATCTTTTTGTGAAGCACCGCCTTAGCCCGATTAAAATTTGCCCTCCTCTCGCCACCTCCGCACTCCAATCCTGGTATACGCGGATCACCGCGTTCTCCCACCTACAGCTCCGAGTTTTCTTCGCCCATCTGAGGACCGTCTCTCTGTCATTATAGCGGAGAAACCTCACCACTATAGTTCGAGGTATTTCTCCAGCCCTCGGTCTTCGCGCCAAAACTCGATAAGCTCCCTCCACCTCCAAAGGGCCCGTCGGGGCCTCCGATCCCATTAGCGAGTGAAGCATCGTGCTCACATATGTCCCGACGTCCGCCCCTTCTGCGCCTTCGGGAAGACCCAGAACCCTTAAATTCTTCCTCCTCGAATTATTCTCCAGTACTTCCAGCCTTTCCACACACCTTTTATGCTGTGCCTCGTGCGTCTCTGTCTTCACCACCAGGCCCTGTATTTCGTCTTCATTTTCAGCAGCCTTTGCCTTCACAACCCGAAACTCCTGCTCTTGGGTCTTCTGCTCCTCCTTTAGCCCTTCAATCGCCTGTAATATCGGGGCCAACAGCTCCTTCTTCAGCTCTTCCACACAGCGCCGCAGGAACTCTTATTTGTCCGGGCCCCATAACAAACGGCCACCTTCCGACCCCATCTTGCTTTGAGCTTGCCTTCCTTGCCGCTGCTCCAGAGGATCCTCCGCAATCCGGCCGCTGTCCTCTCCCTTATCCATGCGTGTCCGGGGGGTTCCCTTCTGGTTTACCGCACAGTGTTTTTGGCCGTTTAAATTGCCGTTGGGGCTCCTATTAAGAGCCCAAAAGTCCGTTCCACCGGGAGCTGCCGAAACGTGCGACTTAGCTGGTCATCGCCGCACCCGGAAGTCGGTTTATATATTTTTCTAACAGTTATTAAGTTTTTATGACGTTATTGTAAAGTAACATTTTTCACTTTGATTGTAAAAAGTATCTTTGATCTAAACTTTCTAATCCAACTAAGTATTCATTTTGACATGACCTTATCTCATAGATCTGATTACATTGTGTCCTTTGTGATGTTCAAAATGCTTTTGTTTCAATAGAGGTGTGAATTTTAATTCCTGTCATTTCTATAGTTTTATTTTCCAATTGCGTCCTCAGCTCATAATTTTGACTTTGATTTTGGCTTTAAATTATGTTTCTCGTAGACTGATAGTCTCCAGTTTTCTTTAATTTACCTGGTATTAGCAAATTTTCACACTTAGAATTGTCACCAAATTCAACTGAACCTCATCCATGCTTTTCCAGATGCTTACTAAGATAGTTACTTTCAATGAAGGTGTGAGCCATTGTTTTTGGCTTCATTCAAAATCCTGTTTGTCTTGTTTGCTAAGCCTGCTTGACCAAGGATATCTCCATTTTACAATCCTTTCCTAGCAGCTGCTGTTAACCCTTTGTGGGATCTTTCCCTGTATCCTCTCATCTTTCTCTCAGACCAGATATTGCCAGACTTCCATGTTTCAAATGACACATCTTTCCATATTTTCAATAACAGCTGAACCAGAAATGTGGCGGGCCGGAGAATCTAGCCCCTGATTTGTGCTTTGTAGATGGTGGACAGGCTTTGGGGAGTCAGGGGATGAGTTACCTAGTGCATGATTTCTAGCCTCTGACCTGCTCTTGTAGCAACAGTATTTATATACTGGCTGAGGTCAGTTCCTGATCAATGGTAACCCCCAGGATGTTGATAGTGGGGGATTCAGTGATAGTAATGCCATTGAATGTCAAGTTGTGATGATTAGATTCTCTTTTGTTGGAGATGATCACTTGTGTGGCGTAAATGTTACTTGTCGTCACTTGTCAGCTCAAGCTGACCAAGATATTGACCAGGCCTTTCTGTGTATGGTAAGAAGTCTTACAACACCACACCTGGAGTATTGTGTTCAGTTTTGGTCGCCTTTTCTGAAAAAGGATGTACTGGCGCTGGAGGGTGTGCAGAGGAGAGTCACTAGGTTAATCCCAGAGTTGAGGGGGTTGGATTACGAGGAGAGGTTGAGTAGACTGGGACTGTACTCATTGGAATTTAGAAGACTGCTGGGGATCTTATAGAAAAATGTAAATTTATGAAGGGGATAGGATCGATGCGGGGAGTAAATTTATGAAAGGGATAGATGCGGGGAGATGCAGGTGAAAGCAGAACTAGGGGGCATAGCCTCAAAATAAGGGGAAGTAGATTTAGGATTGAGTTTAGGAGGAACTTCTTCACCCAAAGTGTTGTGAATCTATGGAATTCCCTGCCCAGTGAAGCAGTTGAGGCTCCTTCATTAAATGTTTTCAAGATAAAGATAGATAGTTTTTTGAGGAATAAAGAAATAAAAGGTTATGGTGTTCGGGCGGGAAAGTGGAGCTGAGTCCACAAAAGATCAGCCATGATCTCATTGAATGATGGAGCAGGCTCGAAGGACCAGATGTTCTCCTCCTGCTCCTAGTTCTTATGTTCTTATGTAAATCGTGAAGCACCCACATAATGAGTAATGAAATTCATTATGCAAATAAAAGACTGAAAAGTTGAAGAAATACGTCATGTTCAGTGAGAGTATTGCTGCGGAGGATATTTTGCTTGTTTAATACTGCTTTGTTTATTACAGTACTGTATGAACAGAAACATACATGTAAAACTCATGACCGATTCTCTTTCAGACTTGCAAACACATCGTTGTGAAAGATACGAATATAGTCATCATGGACATGAGGTGACAACATGAGCCTACTGGAATCTTTATAAATTATTTCCATTGTAAGAATAAACAATATGTTGATTTCAAGTTTTTATGACCAGTTACAGCCAACTGGATTATTTAACACTTTTTTTGTACATTCAGGTTAAATAAAGTATACCGGTGTTAATATTTCTTTTTGAAATGCACCAAGTATTTCACATGTATAATGTGAAATTACAAATGCTAGTTATCCAAAAGAAAATGTTTATAAAATTGAACCTGAACTTCACTCAGAAGACAATAAAAGCTCTTCATTTCTTTGGTATGTGCTTTCCTCTTTTAGTTTTGGATTTAGAAGTGCAACCTAACAAAGAATAATACTGTTAAAAATGACATTTGGGATCATCATTGAACAGGGTGTTCCCTGTAATATTATCCAAGTACCATCCGATTTAAACCATCTGTTTGATCCCATGTTACCTGGGTATTACACCAAACCCATCAAGTTCCTTTTTGCAGAAAGGGGTATCTATCCAGGCCAGTGTCACCAAGAGAAACTGCTGACTGGTCACAGATGTGGATGCGGTGACACTGTTCTAGCCAGATCCACTAATCTTGGCAGTGAGTAGCTTGCATACATACACACACAATTCAAGTAAATGTACTCTGCATGTGTATGCTTAATTAATACCTATCTACCATCATTCAGTACCTAAAAACACTTGCACACTCTGCTTTCCGTCTTCCCATTTACCAACAAACCAGACAAATAAGTCGAGAGCACATGCTCAATGACCGTGTCCATTACGCATTTCTTCTTTACTAATGAGGAATGTAATTGGGCACATCAGGATTTATAATTAGTCACATGTGGCCAGGGTGGCATGATGGTGCACTGATTGGCACTGTCTCCTCCGAGGCAGCTGAGGATCCGGGTTCGATCCCTGCCCCGAGTCACTGCCCGTGTGGACGTTGCACATTCTCGCCCTGTCTGCATGGGTTTCACCCACACAACCCAAAGATGTGCAGGGTAGATGGATTGGCCACGCAAATTTTCCCCTTAATTGGAAAACGAAATTGTCACATGTGGCCAACACGTTGGTCAACACTGTTCCGCCAGCTATTCCTTTAACACATTGTTCCTATGCTCCCGTCTGAATTTATACATTCTTGTTGTAATTAATTACCTGTGAACTGAGAGAATGGGGATTTTAAAAAAACCACCAATGACCAATATTGTGCTTTTAACATATTCATTCAAGTAACAACCACTTGTGAACACAGATTCTGATTGTAGAGAGTTAGTTGGGTCTTAGTGGAAGCAGCTACTTTAGTATGCTGTAGATAGTGCATCAAATTCGTAGTGTTGATTACTTAGATAATTAGAGCAATTGCTAACTGGTTTTACAGTGTAAAAAAACTTAAAAGACACCCCATTAGTGTTTTTATTTTACTTGCAGATGATTTATTCAGGTTCAGAATGAACTTTCTTGAATAGCTTAAGGAAAAGTAACTAGTTTGAAGGAACAGTAGACACCAATGGGAATGATACTTGAATATCAATGCAGAGGATTATTATTGAATTCAATATAGAGCATTTTAAATGTACAATTTTTTATACTGAGTAATTATGGATCAAACATGGAGATTTTACTGGGCGTTACTCACACTGGCATTGTTCCCGTTTAATGAGAATAGTCTAAAGAGTTTAAGGGAACAGATTTGCAACCTTATCGTATTGTACAATCCCTTTTCTTTGATTTTCATGATACAGTATCGCTAGTCGCATATAATACTTATAACAAATCTGATTTCAATGTGATCATAATTAAGTAACTAAAAAGGTTAGCTTTCCATCTGGGCATTCCCATTGAGTTGTTTAAAAAAAAAAAATTAGACTACATTTTTCTTAACTGCACAGAACACACCTGGATTCAGCATCCCAACAGGCAACTTGAATCAAGCATCCCCTGCAACAATTTATGAATCCATAATTTTTTTAAGTCAAAGTGACTGACAGGTGTTAGTGAAAAGGAGATGTAGACGTGTTAGGAAAGTGATGATCTATCTTACATGAATCTAGCGATGGGAGGTTCTTTAATATGAAGTCAAGAGTTTCAAACCGATCTTTTAATTGAAAGATTAAACCAATAAGCCAAGATACAGCTTAAATTTTCTTTGGCATGTTTGTTTTTAGTTATATCAGACTTGTTAGCCAGCATGTTACTGAATAAATAGGTATTGGCAATGACAGGAAACACAAGACAATTGTAAATATACTGGCAGCACATTCTGACTTTATTTTAAAAATTCCCATTCATTCAGTTGAAGCTACAGCTAATGTCTAGTGACAGAGGGATGGAATGAAAACAGTAGAAAGTATGTTTTTCTAATTGCACATTCACAGTTTTCTTGTTGCAAAAAGATTCAGAAAAGACAGAAGGAGGGACGATGGTTTAAAAGCATTTGCGGTGTACAATGGATGGACCAGCCTCGTCGTATTCAGGCTTACTAATCCACATCTGCTGGAAGGTGGAGAGCGAGGCCAGGATGGAGCCACCAATCCAGACGGAGTATTTACGCTCAGGAGGAGCAATGATCTGTTATAAAAAGGCACATAACAGAATTATATTGAGATTTGTACATAATCACTTTTCAAGCACAGCTTAATCAACCAATGGACAATGTTCACCACTTTGTCTCTGAGAGAGTGGTTTCTACTGGCATTCTTATTGTACAATATTTCTCTTCCCACAAATCTTTCCTAAGTATGGAGAGGGGCCAGCTTCAGCTGACTAAGTGCATGATAGAGATCCCAGATGCCTATTGCTGTTTTTCCCTTCCTATCCATGAGGAAGTGCCTCACTCTTTGGAACTTCCCCCTGTGGACAGCGTGGGAATTACAAATACAACCCCATTTGTTGGTGCTGCTTACTGTCAGTTCTGCTCTTTGGTAACAATCCTGCCCTTTTAAGTTAAAAGGCTGCAGGTTTAAGCCCTGCTTCAAGACTTAAGACATTTACTTCCGGCTGACCTAACAGTACTGAAGGACTACTGCATTTCCAAAGGTGCTATCCTTTGGCTGAGATGTTCAAGTGATCCGACACACGGTGGATGTAAAATGCCCCCTAACACGATTCAAAGAAATGCAAAATGTGCTTTGTATCATAGCCAGTAACCAACTTTCCTCCCCGCCGCCGCCCCTCCCCCACCACCCAAACAAACCCACCCAAAAAGATTCACTGGTATTTATCTTGCAAGCTGTTTGTGGGCCCTGGCTGTGCCCTAAGTAGCTGTTGTGTTTGTCTTATGAAACAAAGGTATACCAAAGTAATCAATCAGCTGTGAAGTGCATCGTGCCAGTCTGAGGATGTGAAATGTGCTTTATAAATGTGAATTGTTTTTTTTTCACTTACACTGTGGGTGAGTTGGCACTGTAATATTGTAAGGAATATTGGTATTGCAGTTGCCCTCATTAGAAATACACATTTCTAATGCCAAGGCAGAATGAAACATTCCAATTCTCCCTACTGCACATTTTAAAAGCTATCTTCATAGTCAACCATCTTCTTTTGGAGGTAAAATCTCCAATTCCTCTTAAATAAACCTTCATGTAGCCGATCTATACAGCTGATTAAAGTGTAGCTGAATACTGGAATACTCTTCTGAACGTGTGCCATCATTACAAGGTTTACTACAGGCTGAAGTATTAGAGGAGTTGCCATCTGTTGGCTTGAGGTTGTGTTAAAAAGTGAATATTCTAACTTGCAACTGTAAAGGCTAATAAGTTTTTAAAAAACTTTGTGACAGCTAAATTGATCATTTGAATGCACCTGACAGTCAAATGCTAACATATTTTTCTGTGCCCCTTTTTATAATGTATATTTTTGCCTTTTTTGGTCACTTCCACTCTGATCTGTCAACATTATTCCCTGGCTGAGTGGTCAGGCAGCTAGGTTGCTCCTATGCTACATTTCCAGCTAGTCCTAGGAGATATATGATTCTCTCTCTCTCGCCACCTAGGGGCAAAGCATTGCTAGGGGTAAACATCAGAACTTGGGGGCAGCATGGTGGCGCAGTGGTTATCACTGCTGCCTCACGGCACCGAGGTCCCAGGTTCGATCCTGGCCCTAGGTCATTCTCCGTGTGGAGTTTCCACATTCTCCCCGTGTTTGCGTGGGTTTCGCCCCCACAACCCAAAGATGAGCAGGGTAGGTGGATTGGCTAAATTGCCCCTGAATTGGCAAAACCGAATTGGGTAATCTAAATTTATTTTTAAAAACATCAGAACTTGGCTGAATAGCCAGGTTGCGCTAATTTCTTAGCTCTCTAGGCCACTGTTCATTTCTGATATCTCCAGGTACAAAGATATTAACCAGTTTTTTTTGTTAAGAGTACGATTAAAGTTAATAGTGTAGTTTAAAAATAACAAATTTGTGGCAAATAAAAATAAATTTGTAGATTTGCTTTTAAAACTGAATCCATGTGGAATCTACACTTCTGAACTTAAATAAAATATCTATTTAATGGGAAACACACCTTATCAGTAAAAATATTTAATGTAAATCTTTAATGAATTGTGCCAAGAAACTTCTTAACATGACCTTCTCTAGAACAAGAGATTAAACTATGCTACGCACGCTTATTAAAAATAAGATAAGATAGCTGTGAAACTGAAGTACTATAAGTTTATGTAAGTCAAATAGTCAAATATTCAAGATCAGTTGAGATTGGCATTAAATAATTTACTGTTCACTCCTTTTTCAGTTTTAAATAGACACTTTGTAAGAGGATTTACCAATGGAGTGAACATTGGTGCAGCTTTGATTCCATATAGATGTATAAATATATATATTCACTCTGTAAAGTGAGTTTCTTTCTTTAAAGTGAGTATCATCTGATGTTCCTGGCAACACTCAGTTGACTATGTGGTCTTCACATTAATATGAAAATGATTGCGGCCTTGACCTGGTTTAGACACTTCACTCCTGGAAACATATCTTTCTTATCTCTTTGCCCTATATTGAGTCACTGGTCAGTGACCAGACATGCAAGAGTTATTTTACTGATGAGGTTCCACTGGCTCCTCAGCTTAGCATTTTCTTGGGAAAATTTCCATTCTGTTTGACATTACCAAGCCAGGTTAACAATGATCAGACACAAAATAACGATGTGTCATTTAATTTACTTAACTAACCTTGATTTTCATTGTGCTGGGGGCCAATGCAGTGATTTCCTTCTGCATACGGTCAGCGATACCAGGGTACATGGTGGTACCTCCAGACAGTACGTTGTTGGCATATAAATCCTTCCTGATGTCGATGTCGCACTTCATGATGCTGTTGTATGTGGTCTCGTGGATGCCTGCAGACTCCATCCCTGTCGATTAAATGTAAATCCGTAAGATTAAAAGAAGTTTTGAATTCCAAATACCCTTTGTAAAGGGTAGCTCAGTGTGCAGACTGTCGACAGAAAAATGCAAGCTTGTTGTTTGTTGAGATTTGGTGCAATCCAAGGTCACCAGTGGATTATGCAGATAGGTAAAATTGCTTTGGTTATCTTGCTACACAAATAGTTATTTCTGTGTACCTGGTAGATGCATGGCTAGGTCATTCAGTCCCTCAAATCTGTTCCTCCATTAAATTAGTTCCTGGATAATCTGTAACTCAATTCCATTTACCCATGGAAATATTTACTTCATTATACAGTAAACCGATTCAGAAGACAATACGATGGCTCTGGCTATGAGTGGCTTGCCTCTTCAGTAATGGTGTCTGAGTCAGCAGGTGTCAATGTAGAATTAGCAATAAAAGTAAATTCTAGTCCCAATTGGAGCTCATTTTTCTACTTAATTAACCGAATAATGGCAGTGATATTATCCCACACACTTGTGGTCTGAGTTACAAGCACAGCTAAACAACATTGTTTTTTTGGACTCTTTAAAGCAGTGGAATTAGCATATAACGTTTTATACAAAATCAACCCACCAATGAAAGATGGCTGGAAGAGAGTCTCTGGGCAACGGAAACGCTCGTTGCCTATGGTGATGACCTGGCCATCAGGCAGTTCATAGCTCTTCTCCAAGGAGGAAGAGGAGGCAGCAGTGGCCATCTCGTTCTCAAAGTCAAGGGCCACATAGCACAACTTCTCCTTAATATCACGGACAATCTCACGTTCAGCTGTGAATAAAAGAAAAATAGAACATCAGATTTGTCTTTCGCACCCCGTGATTTGATCTTGTGGCCACACTGAATGTACAACTGCACAGTCATGTATTTATTATGGCAAGAGGAATTTCTCCATCTCCCACTAAATCTAAAGGGGAAAGAATGATCACTGGGACATCATGTTGGAAATACACAAATGTAGTTTTTTTGTCCGTATCGGGCACTTACTGAAATTGGAGAAAATGCACCTAGAGTTCCCCTAATTACTTAATCATTTGGATCAGCTAAATCTGCACTTGCTGCAAGTTGATAACATCCATCATGATCTTCCTTAGTGTGTCGAATGCTGCTCAAGGAAGGGTTAGCACTTGCTTCTTTTATAAAATGCTTTTTGCGTCCATCTGTTAGCAGAACAGCCATGAGCATCCTGCCCAAAGACTTGGCTTTGGAGCCATCAAATAGACAACAGGGGGACGTTTGTCTTGCAGTCGCTTGGGAATGGACACTTCTAAAGTTATTCTAAGGTAGGACTTGAAATAGTCTTGGTTCATTTTGTTGTAAAAACAATTACTGATGGCCTCTCTGCATTTAAACGCCTGCCATCAGCTCCTGCTCGGCAGTCACAGGCAATCCTGTACGCTTTAATATAAAGGTTTAACGTAAAGTAAGTTACCTTCATAATAGTACCCATGCGGTGTCACTAAGAAAGTTATGCTATACGAGAAACCTTACCTGTGGTGACAAATGAATAGCCGCGTTCAGTTAGGATTTTCATGAGGTAGTCGGTGAGATCACGGCCAGCCAGATCCAGGCGCATGATGGCATGGGGTAGGGCATAACCCTCGTAGATTGGCACATTGTGGGTGACACCATCGCCAGAGTCCAACACAATACCTGCACACAATCACAGCCATCTGATCAGAAACAGCCAGAGGTCCACCCCATCTCCCAACACATGGAGGCCACTGCTCTCACTTACCTGTTGTACGGCCAGACGCGTAAAGGGACAGCACAGCCTGGATAGCAACATACATGGCCGGCACATTGAAGGTCTCAAACATGATCTGGAAATGACCACAGTTAAGAAAATGGTTAGATGGTGCTGTTACATGGGTAAATGTGTGTACATCCATTTGTTTCTCCTTTTATTTTTCCATTATCATTTTTGATTCATGGGTGATGGACATGTATCATTAAGTTAAGCAACAGAGAGAATTGGGAATTCAGAGGTTACAGGAGAGAACACTGCTACTCTCTGCTAGTTTGAACAGGGGCTTCAGACTTTTTGGCCCCAGCGAGCGAGAGATGGGGTGTGACTCAGTTTGATTGATTGGCTGGTGGCCAATGAATTCGCCAAAAGGCCGTGTTCTGCTCAGTAAAAGGTGGTGATTGGATCTTGCCTGAGGGGAATGATTTTCAGAGACGCCAGGAGCTCAGTTTGGTTCCTGGAAGCACAGGGCCAAGGTATCTCTCGCTCTCTTCATGTTTTCTTCAGAAAGACTGTGAGTGCTGTATTCCTGGAACTGCAGAGAACTTGAATGAATGAGTCTGCAGGGAAACCATTACAGGCTGCAAAGACCAGGACCCTCTCCAGAAAGGCTGTGAGTGTTGCACTTCTGAAACTACAGAGGCCTGACTGAATCTACAGTAAATCCTCTGACTGGAAGTAGAATTTGAAGAGGAGTAAGGTGCCGGAAACAACTATCTGAAACAAAAACTCTTTTTCCCTTTTACTTATTTTATAACCCACTTCTTCTCCTCTGTGTTTGCCTGCCTTGTGTGCCAAGGGCCTAAGACTTTGGGTATTTTTCTAAGAATTATTGGTAAGTCACTTATGTTGTGACTCTGGATCTAGTGGGGCTGGAATTGACCGCGCACTAGCCCGGGGTGTTATAACAAGAAACCAATGCACAAAGCTTTCATTGGGATGGGAATTGGTAGACCTAGACTTCCAACATAAGTTCCATCATCCACCCAATGTTTATTTAAGTCTATTGGGTGAGTTTTCCAAATCATCAAAGCGCAATGGAGATAGTCAAAGTGGGGGGATTAGTGATTAGGCAGTAACAATTGGGTAGTGCCATACCTGGGTCATCTTTTCACGGTTGGCCTTGGGGTTTAGGGGAGCCTCTGTGAGCAGAGTTGGATGTTCTTCAGGCGCTACACGTAGCTCATTATAAAAAGTGTGGTGCCAGATCTGTAGAAATAATGTGTGGCATTTTAAAAAGACAGCTCGCCTAGTTCATCTTAATCGATACTTTAAAATATATACATCGATAATCTTGTCTGAACATGAAGTTTTTTTACAGCCATTTCTAGCAGGGCTGATATAAGTGGATCAAGGAAGAATGTGAATGCCTTGCCTTCTCCATATCGTCCCAATTTGTAATGATGCCATGCTCGATTGGGTATTTCAGGGTCAGGATACCCCTCTTACTCTGAGCCTCGTCACCTACATAGCTGTCTTTCTGGCCCATCCCAACCATAACGCCCTGTAGAGTTAAACAGAACAAGAAGACTTCACATATATGATGAGCACACTGAAATAATGCTTGAGAATTTATAATCAAGGGAGCCAGAATACAACATGTAACAGGGAATAATTGACAAAAGTGTTGATGCAAACTTGATCTGTGGTTTTTGTTTTATAGCTACCACCAGACGTGTAATTCACAATGAATGACCATGCATGGGATAATTTATTCATCAAGCTGGTGATTTTCAGAGAATTAGACAGCATAGAAGGCCACTTGGCCCGTCATTGCCGATGCTGACTCCATGAAAGAGCTGCCAATTTAATGTCACTCCCCAGCTCCAAGAGTCTTATAAACTTTTACTTTTCAATTATATTTCAAGTTACAGATGAATCTGCTTTCCTCCATTCTATCGAGGCAGTACATCCCAGATCCCAATAACTATTGTGCATTGAAAACAATTGAAAACTATTGTGCAAATCCCCCCCAGTTGTGTATTTATGGCGAATGCCTTAAATCAGTGGCCTCCGGGCACCCTGCAGTTAATGGACACCGTCTCCCTCAGGAAACCGCGTCAGGACTGCAGAAGACGGATTGAAATCTCAATCTCAACGCGATCAGAAACCTGGTGCACATCCCGCAATGATAACATCACCAATGGAGCTGCTGTCCAGGCAGCATTTCAGTCTGCTCTTGGAGACGGCGACAGCGGGGCTGTGGGACCCTTTTTTGTATGTTTGTGTGTGTGTGCTGTGCTCTCGGACCCTGGGGTGTTGCCGGCTGCTGACCTGATGGCGGGGGCGGCCCACGATGGAGGGGAAGACCGCACGGGGGGCGTCATCCCCGGCGAAGCCAGCCTTGCACAGTCCGGAGCCATTATCACAAACCAGTGCTGTACTCTCCTCCTCGTCACACATGGTCAGTCTGTCTGCGTCTGGTGGAATAAAGGATTCTCGGTCAGAAAATGCAAGCAGGGGGGATGTATTTGTGTGCGTATAGAGCGAGATTTACACATCCTAACAATGTAATTAAATATACAAGTGTCACAGTCCTGGGCTGCACCAGAACAGGGGCAACTTGAACAATATACTTGTGAGATCTGTACAAAACATTGCAATTAAATAACGCACTCTTGCAATGAATGTGAAGCTGCCAGGAATAAATCTGTAACTCAGAACATTCCCCACAAAATGCAACTTTAATCAAGTACCTGTCCCATGCACTGGCTGTGCCCAGCCCAGTTTCTCAGACAGGTCCTTGTTTAGAGAACTTTCTCAAAAGTAGCCAATGGAGCTACTCCGCGCTCGGCCAGGAAGTCCAAAGAAACTGAGGAGCTTTCTTTTTTAATGCAGTTTCTCCTAATTAGGAAATCGCTCCGCTGCACCATAAAAATTCTCTCCAGCATCCCCCCCCCCCCCCTTCTCTCTCTGCTCCCTGCCCATTCTGCATGAAGCTCGGCCTTGCAATGCCGGGAGCGACCAGAGAGGCGCTGGCAAGGGTTTGGGAAAAGGACCATATTTAGTAATAAAGGCAAAAAAAAATCCACAGTACCGCGACCCCAATATTACAGCGGATGCCAAAATCTGGTGTGTAGTGAGCTAATGATCCTTTAGCAGACACACTGTCACCCATCGTCATCTATTCTCTCGATTGGCAGAACAAAGCAGCTACACTAGAAACAACACTAAAAAGGCGATTAGAGTCCTGAAAGGAAGAGATGAAGTCCACGAAACAGCTCTTGCTTGATGCTGCATGCGCAGGGATGGATCTTCAACTGAGGGATTGACCTTCAACTGAGCAACCCCCCCCCCCCCCCCCCCCACACACACACACATTGAATTGCTCGTTTCCATAAACAGTTCAGAACGGAGTCTACCATCTGGGAAGGCACCCCAGCCGAAAAAGGCGACAATTCACCTCTCTGTCCAAGTATTTCTCAAACCTCAGCTAAATTACTTCGGCCAGAAGGCAGCACAGATGGAAACACCAACTTCACATCTACTCCAAACCTTTACTAGAACAGGTGGTTTTCAATATTGTCGTATCAGCAACTTACAGAATCAAATCCACTCCGCCAGTCTCACTCTTCACATCCCAGATATTACTGCACAGGAAAGATTTCACTTCTGATATATTTTTGAAAAAGTACCACAATCATCTCTGCAACAGGATTGCATTAAGACCACTGCGAG
Organism: Scyliorhinus torazame; assembly: GCF_047496885.1. Taxonomy (NCBI): domain Eukaryota; kingdom Metazoa; phylum Chordata; class Chondrichthyes; order Carcharhiniformes; family Scyliorhinidae; genus Scyliorhinus; species Scyliorhinus torazame. The sequence goes on from NC_092722.1 coordinate 122,143,058, forward strand.
CTTTTTCTTTAAGAAAATCCACATATGCCTGCTTTCAATTTACAATCATAGGATGTTTGGCCACATTCTAAATATTGAACAATGCACAGAGAGGCTGCAGACAGGGCTGCTGATTAACCCTTGCCTGGGAACTGACTCACCCTCTCTGCTTTGCCGGGGTTCCTTTACTCTGGGATGGTGCACTCTCCCTGACCGCTTTGTTAAGTTTTATAGCCCTTGGGTCTCGTCACCCTTTGCCTCCACCCACAGCAGCCCCAAAAAAGGACCAGACGCCCCCCTCCCCCGAGCAAGGCTACACAGATTCCTATTCTACAGCCATATACGGCGCTCACACAAAAGCCCTGCTCTGGGTGGCCGAGGACGCTCGGTTGTATATTGCTACATTCCAACTGCGCAGTTCTCGAAGGGAAGGAGGGGGAATATCAGCGGCTCAGGCTAGTATAAACAGATCCTCAACTCGGCAGCAGCTGCAAATGTGCACTGACAGGCGGCTGTTAGATCACCCCCTCCACAACGCTTCATAGATAACCTCCCGTGGCCAACAGGGCACCGGGAACCTCAGCGCACACCGGGCCAAACTCCTCTGACATAAGATGAATTCAGACGCAGGGCTTATTTATCTCTGCTCCTCACGTTTGATTCCTGTTACCCATCCGGCGGCTGTATAAAGTTTCACTGGGATAGAGAGGGATCGGTGCAACAAGACCCACGGGGAGTTGAAGAATATCCATAGATGGTAAAACGGAGCGGTGGCCACATCCCCTTCACTGAAATAACTCAATTTGGGGTATTTAAAGTGGTATCCCTTATAAAGGGAAGTGGAAACATTTCCCTGGCACTTATTTGCCTGAAAACTGATTATTTGGTATCCATGTACGGTCCTGTGGATATTTTGCTTTTAAAGTGCAGTTAGCAACAATGACCTTGATCTCTTTGCACACTCATGGTGCATTTATATCTACATCAATAAGTGGGAAACTTCATCAATAAGTAGGAAATATTTCAAATGAGTGTCAGGAACGTGACCATCTTCAGTGACAATCTTTTGCTCAACTTCCCACGATCAGCATTTTAGAAGGGTTACCATTGGATAGGAATGTAATTAACAGGACCAGCCACACGAATGCTATGGCTAATGATGCAGGTCATGAGTTGCCCAACTCCTGACCCGACAAAGCTCTCCACCACCTACAATTCAGGAATGTGATGGAATATTCTCCATATACCTTGGGTAGGGTGCTCTTTCCAAGACCCAGTGCAGACTCGATGGGCCGAATGGCCTCCTTCTGCACTGTAAATTCTATGATAATGATACCTGGATGGGAACATCGCCTATCACCTTAACCATCCACTCCCTCTACCACTGGTGCAATGTGCACTCTCCACAGGACACACTACGTTGAGTTGCCAAAACTCCAGCGACAAAGCCACCTGAATCCATGATGTCCATTGCCTGTCACGACCAGAGAAGCAGGTGTGTGGAAACACGTCACCTCCAAGACCCCTTTCAAGTCACACTGCATTACATCTTGCCATTCCCTCATTGTTGCTGGTCAATGTCCTGAAATGCCCCAACTAACAGCACTGTGTGAGGATTGGCACCACATGGATTAGGCAGTTCAAAAATAAGGCTCAATTCCTGAGGCTGAATGTATGAATTAATTTATTATAATTTCTTGCTTGACTTTTAGCATGCAGGAAGTGATCTTTTGTGAATGGTTCAATTACTATTAACCCCACTCCCCCAAGACAGATTGGCAATGAAAAGATTGTAAATACTTACAGATTTTCATTGTAATCTTTAATTAATCTCAGACTAAAGGGATGATCCTTTAAAACAGAGATGAGGAGGAATTTCTTTAGCCAGAGCATGGTGAATCTGTGGAACTCTTTGCCGCAGAAGGCTGTGGAGGTGAAATAAGATAGAGATAGGTAGGTTATTGATTAATTAGGGGTTATGGGGAGAAGGTAGGAGAATGGGGATGATAAAAATATCAGCCATGATTGAATGGCGGAGCAGACTCGATGGGCCGAGTGGCCTAATTCTGCTCCTATGTCTTATGGTCTTATAAGAATAGGCACACAGTTATATACCTCTTTTGTGTAAATGGGAATCGCTCAGTTGTCAGTCCCAGGCTGTTCGTGATCTGACCAAAACAAATTATCCAAAGTCTCTTCCATCGCCTTACATCAGACAGTTTGTGGATTATATTTCCTGATATCTCAGCAGTTGTGCATGTTTTTCAGCGTGAACTGTACTCATGCCCTATCTGCCCCCAGTATAAATAAACTCTGTTTATCTCGGAAATCCTGCAATGCAAAAGGATTTCAGTTGTTTACTTATTAAATTCTGCTGTTGTTTTCTCTTTGGAAAATGTGATAATTGGGAATGAAGGCAACTACATCGTAATTCACTTGACAACTTCAGCCAGGAGGAGATCCAGCCCTCGTCCCTAAATCCCTATTTAGTGACACAAAACTGTCACTGTACACTTTGAATGAAGTTTCAGTGATCTTTTTCAACCATTTCCACATCATAAGGATCATATATGTTTGCATTATCTAATTTTTTCTCCAGTACGAGGGTTCAGTTATGATGCTGCACACTTCTAAAACCACAATACATGGCAGGAGAATTGAGGCATACTTTAAACAAATGGACTTGATGGACAAATGATCTCCTGTCTGGAACTATGAATTGTGATCCTCCGGGTTGACTTCATTCCCAGTTGTTATACTTTCCAAAGAAACGGCATCCTATGGCAGGATTTAATAATAAACAGTTGAAATCCTTTTGTATTATAGGATTTCCTACAGATAACATTGTTGCTCTGATTGGCCAATCCTGTTTGTAAGGGCACACACATATAATACATATGGGATGGAATGTGAGCATCACTTGCATGGGTAATATTTATTGCTTATCCTTGTGAAGACGATGGTGGACTATTATGTTTTCTTGAATTATTGCAGGCTGTATGGTAAAGGTACTCCCCTGATTTTGGTAGAGAGCTCTGGGATTTTGACCCAACAACAATGAAGGAGCAGTGATAGATTTCCAACTCAGAATGGCGTGTGACTTGGAGGGGAATTTGCAGAAGGTGGTGTTCTCATACTTCGGCTTCCCTTAGCCTTCTAGATAGTGGAACTCATGGGTTCTAGACGTCTGTCGAAGCTGCTATTCCATTAATATCCAAATGAGTTCATGATTATTTCCCAGGCACACAGCAAGATTATTTTATGCTTTAGTTCAAGGAGGAAACAGATTTGAAGGGCCCTCTTGGGAGAGCAAGGAAGCTCGATTGGTCAAACCAGGTCGGTTATCACAGCCCAGTCCATCACATGAACCTGCCTCCCATCCATTCACTCTATCTACACCTCCCGCTGCCTGAGGACAGTGGGCAGCATAATCAAAGACCCCTCCCACCCGGCTTACTCACTCTTCCAACTTCTTCCATCGGGCAGGAGATACAAAAGTCTGAGAACACGCACAAACAGCCTCAAAACAGCGTCCTCGCTGTTACCAGACTCCTAAATGACCCTCTTATGGACTGACCTGATTAATACTATACTCCTGTATGCTTCACCTGATGCTTATGTAGTTACATTGTGTACCTTGTGTTGCCCTATTATGTATTTTCTTTTCTTTTCATGTATTTAATGATCTGTTGAGCTGCTCGCAGAAAAATATTTTTCATTGTACCTCGGTACACGTGACGATAAACAAATCCAATCCAATCCAAGCCTTGAGGAGGAGTTCGTAGAATGTATCCACAATAGTTTCCTCGAACAGCATGTAATGGAACCTACGAGGGAACAAGCTATCCTGGAACTGTTCCTGAGCAATGAGACAGGAGCAATTAATGATCCCAAAGTTAGGAAACCTCTTGGAAAGAGTGATCACAGTATGGTTGAATTTAAAATACAGATGGAGGATGAGAAGGTAAAATCCAATACCAGTATCTTGTGCTTAAACAAAGGAGACTACAATGGGATGAAGGAGGAGTTGGCTAGGGTAGACTGGGAGCAAAGACTTTATGGTGGGACAATTGAGGAACAGTGGAGGAGTTTCAAAGCGATTTTTCACAATGCTCAGCAAACGTATATACCAGTGAAAAGGAAGGACTGTAGGAAAAGGGATAATCAGCCGTGGATATCTCAGGAAATAAAGAAGGGTATCAAGTTGAAAGAAAATGCATACAAAGTGGCAAAGATTAGTGGAAAACTAAAGGATTGGGAAATCTTTAAAGGTCAACAGAAAGCCACGAAAAAAAGCTGTAAAGAAAAGTAAGATAGATTATGAGAGTAAACTAGCTCAGAATATAAAAACAGATAGCAAAAGTGTCTACAAATATATAAAATAAAAAAGAGTGGCTGAGGTAAATATTGGTCCTTTAGCGGATGAGAAGGAAGATTTAATAATGGGAAATGAGGAAATGGCCGAGGCATTGGACAGGTATTTTGGATTGGTCTTCACAGTGGAAGATACAAATAACATGCCAATAAGATTAATAAGTAGCAGAATTAGGCCACTCGGCCCATCGAGTATGCTCCGCCAATCAATCATTTTCCCATCCCCATCCTCCTGCCTTCTCCCCATAACCCCTGATTAATTAACATAACAAAGAGGCTATGGCAGGTGAGGACCTCAAAACAATCATTATCACTAAGGAGGTAGTGTTGGGCAAGTTAATGGGGTTAAAGGCAGACAAGCTCCTGACCCTGATGGAATGCATCCCAGGGTACTAAAAGAGATGGCAGGGGAAATAGCAAATGCGCTCGTGGTAATTTATCAAAACTCGTTGGACTCTGGCAGTTTGGAAAACAGTAAATATGACACTGTTTAAAAAGGGAGGTAGATTAAAGGCAGGTAACTATAGGCCAGTTAGCTTAACTTCTGTAGTGGGGAATATGCTTGAATCTATCATCAAGGAAGAAATAGCGCGACGTCTGGATAGAAACAATCCCATTGGGCAGGCGGAGCATGGGTTCATGAAAGGTAGGTCATGTTTAACTAATTTACTGGAATTCTTTGAGGAAATTATGAGCATGGTGGACAAAGAGGAACTGGTGGATGTGGTGTATCTGGATTTACAGAAGGCATTCGATAAGGTGTCGCACAAAAGGCTGCTGCATAAGATAAAGGTGCATGGCGTTACAGGTAATGTATTAGCGTGGTTAGAAAATTGGTTAACAAACAGCAAGCAAAGAGTGGGGATAAATAGGTGTTTTTCTGGTTGGTGGTCAGTGGCTAGTGGTGTCCCGCAGGGATCAGTGTTGGGACCATAATCTTTTTACAATTTACATAGATGATTTGGAGTTGGGAACCAAGTGTAATGTGCCAAAGTTCACAGATGACACTAATATGAGTGGTAGAGCAAAGTGTGCAGAGGACACTGAAAATGTGCAGTGGGATATTGATAGTTTAAGTGAATGGGCAAGGGTCTGGCAGGTGGAGTACAATGTTGGTAAATGTGACGTCGTCCATTTGGTAGGAATAACAGCAAATTGACTATTATTTAAATTGCAGCATGCTGCTGTACAGAGGGACCTGGGCGTCCTTGTGCATGAATCGCAAAAAGTTGGTTTGCAGGCGCAGCAAGTAATTAAGAAGGCAAATGGAATTTTGCCCTTCATTGCTAGAGGGATGGAGTTTAAAAGCAGGGAGGTTATGTTGCAGCTGTATAGGGTGCTGGTGAGGCCACACCTTGAGTACTGTGTACAGTTTTGGTCTCCTTACTTGAGGAAAGATGTACTGGCACCGGAGGGGGTGCAGAGGAGATTCACTCAGTTGATTCTGGAGTTGAGAGGATTAGCTTATGAGGAGAGACTGAGTAGACTGGGACAATACTCATTGGAATTAAGAATAATGAGGGGGGATCTGATAGAAACATAAAATTATGAAGGGAATAGATAAGATAGAAGCAGGGAGGTTGTTTTTAGTGGCAAGTGAAACTAGAACTAGGGGCATAGCCTCAAAATAAGGGACAGCAGATTTAGGACTGAGTTGAGGAGGAACTTCTTCACCCAAAGGGTTGAGAATTTGTAGAATTCTCTGCCCAGTGAAGTCGTTGAGGCTACCTTGTTGAATGTTTTTAAGGCAAAGATAGATAGATTTTTGAACAGTAAATGAATTAAGGGTTATAGTGAGCAGACGGGTAAGTGGAGCCGAGTCCACAGAAAGATCAGCCATGATCTTATTGAATGGCGGAGCAAGCTCAAGGGGGCAGATGGCCTACTCCTGCTCCTACTTCTTATGCATCCCTGCCCAATAATACCCGAGCAAGAGTCACAAAAAGAAAGTGGATGCAAACACAGTAAACCCCAGGCAACCATCAAGTAGATAAACTATTGGCACATTAACGCAACCACTCAGAAGCCTGGTTAGGTGAGACTGTGTACGCCCTTGTCATCTGCTGATTAGGAGCCAAAGATACCTCATCATGAAGGGAGTAGAAAAAAACCCCTGTCTGCAGGCAAGGTCAGGTGATTGAAAGATTTTTCAGGTCAGAATGATCTTGTGCCAGGCTGCCATTCAGGATATGGTCATTTAACTGTTTGAGCCATCCACATGTATGCTGAACAGTGATTCAATGCACCATCATCAACATTATCTCAATTACAATGGATGGTAATCCTTTAATTTGCTGCTACCTTATTCTGTAATATAAGACATAAAGAGCTGAAGTTTCCCAACTAAGTTTATTTTTTCAGACACTGGGACCATTTCCAATTTGGCAACCCACACACATGATTGGCATTCCTTCTGGTTCAGTCTTCCAGAAGGCTTCTAATTAAGAACCACCTGTGAGATCACTGTTCATTTAGGGATGATGCGTGGACTGAGCAGATGGAAAGGTGAACAATTCACAGGGTGATCGGCAACCTTCACAGTGGCTGCACCAAGAATGCTGCTGAGGTGAGTAGCACAAAGTATGGTGGCGAGAAATCAGAGTGGCATAAGGCCGAAGGAGCCGGCAGCCATTTCCTCCCCGAACACTGTGACACATGTCGCAGTGATATATGACTGCAATGACAAACCTCTACCTATGGATGAGTTCAGGCTTGTTGTCATCCCCATTTAAAATTCACACCGCAGGTCACTCCAACCTTTCACTCGTCAGTCGCCTCCTGTGAGTTGGCATGTTCTGGACACTCGGAGGGCCTGCTCGGGTTGCTAAACTTCCAAGATTGGCCTGGAGTCTCCAGGAATTAAAGATCAATCTCAATGACACTGCTGTGTGAAACAGTGGGAAAAAAACTCACAGGGACATTAAAAAGGATGGTTATTTCTAAATTTTCTTTGAACATTTATCTTTGCCAGATGTAGGATTATTGAAAATGGGGAAAATCAAGATCCGTTTGGTTGACAGTCAAGCTTTCCAATTGGAGTAGGAAGGTTGTGCGTCACAAGAATGGATGCATCTGCCAACTTATGGCTGGAGCATGGGGGCAAGTCATGTGACGAAACCTCCAGGAATACATTGTAGCCATGTAAAATGGCTGACTCCCGATTAGAATGGTCAAATCCCGATCTAAAATGGCGAACGGAAGAGGCTGTTGGGAAAATCAGCCAACAGGACTCAAACGGACAGCTGCAGGTAAAACAGTGTATTCGCCTCTGGGGAAGTCAGCCCAGACCGATACCTGCAGCCATCAACATCACAACAACCCAGCCAGCTGCATATTAAGCAGCCATCCCCGGGAACAATTGCTACAAATTAGCAACTCAAAGCCGACCCAGACCTTTCGGCACCAGCAGGGGCTGACACAAAGAAAGGTAAACGACCACCCCCCGATCAAGGAATCGCTCGTATTGGAGCATATCGAACCAAGTGATTGGGACCAAGTCCAATCACTTGGGACCAGGTACAAGGTCTGCCCCGAGAGGCGGGAAGCCCCTGGGGACTATAAGAATAGGGGCCAAGTTCAACATAACCCTTCTTTTCCTGCTCGCAACCTTCGAGACCCTTCTACAAGAAACCGTAAGTTTTACTCCAGCGATCACTACCAGATAGGCGCTCCTGACTATCGACTTGTACCAGCTTTTGAATCCCGCAGGCTCAGAACCAATTCGAAAGACTATTCGTTTCCCTGACCTGGTGGGCCATTTCCAAAAGTTAAGTATTGGCCTTTAGTGGTAGGTAGTAGTCTAGAAGTCGAATTATTGTATAAGTATTAATTGCTGTATATAATAAATGAGCGTTGATTTAACTCTTACTAAGTGGCGTGCTGCATTATTAATCATTACTTGGACTTGAACCACGCGGCGGTATCAGAAAGATACCTGGCGACTCATGAGCAAAGGTGCAGAATAAGAATAAGTAAACTAAGGCTAAAACGAGCAACAACATTTAACCACAGTTGGTAACTAATTGTAAAGCTGGTAAAATTCCATTGCCCTGGAAAGTGGTTCACATTTGAAGCATGAACAAATTTAACTGGCTTTCCGTCACTGCTAGGGGAAAGCACGTCTTGGAAAAGTGAGAGGAGGTGGAACATGTAGGAGGACCGTCTCACTGCCTTTATGCTTGACTTCCTGACCATCTCTAAACATACCTCCACAGGCCTGGGAAAACTCTCTGGAATAAGTTGAAATAAAGTGCAATCAATTTAGTGCCTTATAAAATGATCTGTGTGTGGTAAACCACTGTTGCACCTCTATTAGGTGATGTATGGTAAGACCTGTACTACAGGTACGTTGGTAGTCCCTGCCTGCTGGCTATGCCCAGTAGGCGGAATATAAATATGTGTGTCCTCCATGCTGCAGCCATTTCGCCAGCTGCCGTGGGAGGCCACACATCTTAGAGCAATAAAGCCTCAGTTGTACCCAATTCAAGTCTTTGTGCAATTGATCATGCATCACTGTGTGTCTGTGTTTAGTATACTTTCTACTCCGATGGTATTACAATTGATCGTGGTTCATCTTCACTTCCCCAGTGAAAGGATTATGTGAGATTGCTGCTGCTGGATATTATTGGGAGATGCTTGCATTAAGGTGGTCAGTACATCTTTGAACTGCGTCATGAGGCATCTGGTTTCACTTTCTTCCATAAGGCCATAAGACCATAAGACATAAGAGCAAAATTAAGCCAGTAGGCCCATCGGGTCTGCTCTGCCATTCAATCATGGCTGATATGTTTCTCATCCCCATTTTCCTGCCTTCTCCCCAAATCCCCTGATTCCCTTATTAAGCAAAAACCTATCTATCTCTGTCTTAAAGACACGCGGTGATTTGGCCTCCACAGCCTTCTGCGGCAAAGAGTTCCACAGATTCACCACCCTCTGGCTGAAGAAATTCCTCCTCATCTCAGTTTTAAAGGACCGTCCCTTCAGTCTGAGGCTGTGCCCTCGGGATCTAATTTTTCCTACTAGTGGAAACATCCTCTCCACGTCCACCTAATCTAGGCCTCTCAGTACCCTGTAAGTTTCAATAAGATTCCCCCCTCATCCTTGTAAACTCCAACGAGTACACACCCAGAGTCCTTAACTGCTCCTCATACGACAAGCTCCTCATTTCATGGATCGTTCTTCCAATCCCAGTATCCTCCCATTCTGAATGATTCTCAGCATGGTCTCCTCAAAGAACTTGAGATCTGGGGCGTCATTCTCCGACCACCCGCCGGGTCAGAGAATCGCCGGGGGCTGGCGTGAATCCCGCCCCCGCTGGTTGCCGAAGTCTCCAGCACTGGAGATTCGGCGGGGGCGGGAATCGCGCCGCGCCGGTTGGCGGGCCCCCCCGCTCGAGTCTCCGGACCCGCTGGTGTGGATTAAACCACCTTTTGAACGGCGGGACAAGGTGGCGCGGGCGGGCTCCGGGGTCCTGGGGGTGCGCGGGGCGATCTGGCCCCCGGGGGGTGTCCCCACGGTGGCCCGCAATTCGGCCCATCGAGTCTGCACCGGCTCTTGGAAAGAGCACCCTACCCAAGGTCAACAACTCTACCCTTTCCCCATAACCCAGTAACCCCACCCAACACTAAGGGCAATTTTGGACACTAAGGGCAATTTATCATGGCCAATCCACCTAACCTGCACATCTTTGGACTGTGGGAGGAAACCGGAGCACCCGGAGGAAACCCACGCAGACACGGGGAGGATGTGCAGACTCCGCACAGACAGTGACCCAAGCCGGAATCGAACCTGGGACCCTGGAGCTGTGAAGCAATTGTGCTATCCACAATGCTACCGTGCTGCCTACAGACTGTGGGCAGAATTGTCACAGAAGAGGTGCCTTCAGACTGGGAAAACTCCCGTCTATGAATAGATCCTCCATCCGTCTAATTCCTGTTCTCTGCCAGCTCCGGAAGCCGCCATCTATCCTGCCCGGTGCAAACCTGTGGTTATTGCAAATCGGGGTCCAGAGCGACGCACCGTCCACCTTCTTGTACCTCCTCCATTGCCCCCAGATCCTCCGTGACACCACCACCACCGGGCTAGTGGAGTAACGGGCCGGCGAGAATGGCAGAGGTGCCATTACCAATGCTCCCAGACTGGTGTCTTTACATGACACCGCCTCCATCCGCTTCCATGCCGGCCCCTCCCCATTACCCACTTCATAATCATCTCTATATTCGCTGCCCAGTAGTAGTTGCAGAAGTTAGGCAGTGGGGGTGGCGAAGGTGCTCCCCTATCACCCCCAGGACACAGTCTTCTATTCTGGTGGCCAAAATCTTAGCCAGCAGCTTGGCATCTACGTTCAATAGCGATATCGGCCTATATGACCCACATTGCTCTGGGTCCTTCTCTCGTTTAAGAATGAGTGAAATCGAGGCCTGCGACATCGCTGGGGGGAGGATTCCCCTCTCCTTAGCCTCATTAAAGGTCCTCATGAGCAGCGGGCACAACACCTCTGAGAACTTCTTGTAAAATTCTACCGGGTAACCGTCCGGCCCCGGAGCCTTGCCCAACTGCATGCCCTCCAGTCCTTGAACAATTTCCTCTGCCTCAATCAGGGCCCCAGCCCCTCCACCAGGTCCTCCTCCACCCTCAAAAACCTCAACTGATCTAGAAACCGCCTCATCCCTTCTGCTCCAGCCGGGGGTTCCGACTCAGATAATTTGATATAAAATTCTTTTAAAATGTCGTTCACCCCTCCTGGATCCAAGACCATGTTACCCTCCCTATTCCTTACTCTCCCAATCTCCCTAGCCGCCTCTCTCTTCCTAAGCTGGTGCTCCAGCATCCTGCTCGCCTTTTCCCCATATTCGTAGACAGCCCCCCTTGCTCTCCTCAACTGCTCCACCGCTCTCCCCGTGGTCAACAACTAAAATTCTGCCTGCAGCTTCCTCAGGAGCCCAGCATCCGGGGCCTCTGCATATCCCCTATCCACTCGAAGTATCTCCTCCACTAATCTCTCCCTCTCTGCTCGTTCCACCTTTTCTCCATGGGACCGAATTGAAATTAGTTCCCCTCTTACAACTGCCTTCAGAGCCTCCCAAACCGTCGTTGCTGATACCTTTCCGGTATCGTTTGTATCCAGGTAATTCTGGATGGACTTATTCACCCGCCCGCAGACCGCTTCGTCCGCTAACAACCCACATCCAGTCTCCACAACGGGCGCTGCCCTCTCTCCTCACTCAACCACAAATCCACCCAATGCGGGGCATGATCAGAGACTGCAATCGCCGAATATTCCGTCCCCGCCACCTTCGGAATTAGCGCCCTGCTTAGAACAAAAAAATCAATACGGGAGTAAACTCTATGGACATGATAAAAAAACGAAAACTCCTTCGCCCTCGGCCGCTCGAATCTCCACGGGTCTACACCCCCCATCTGCTCCATAAAACCCCTCAACCCCTTTGCCACGGCAGGCCTCCTTCCAGTCCTGAATTTTGACCGGTCCAGATCGGGATCAATGACCGCGTTGAAGTCTCCCCCCATGATCAGGCCGTGAGACTCCAAGTCCGGGATCCTGCCGAACACCCACCTCATAAATCCCACATCGTCCCAGTTCGGCGCATATACGTTCACAAGCACCACCCGTACACCCTCCAACTTCCCACTCACCATTATATATCTACCCCCCTTATCTGCCACAATTCTTCTAGCCTCAAACGCCACCCGCTTACTAATCAATATCGCAACCCCCTGGTCTTTGAGTCCAGCCCTGAGTGGAACACCTGACCAACCCACCCCTTTCTCAATCTCGTCTGGTCAATAATCTTCAGATATGTCTCCTGAAGCGTTGCTACGTCTGCCTTCAGCCTCTTTAAATGCGTGAAAACGCGAGCCCTTTTGACCGGCCCATTGAAACCTCTCACATTCCACGTAATCAGCCTGGACCATTTAACAACATCGCATTCCCCAGATGGTAAACGATCTCAAGTAAAAATAAATTAGCATAAACCAATGAAGAAACAATCGCTTGAAACAGGACCCAACCTCCCACAGAATTGCACCAACTTCAGGGTGCTGAAGTCTCTGCATCAAACCCCTGCAAAACAAAGCACCCACAAACCACCCCAGCTCAACACTTCACCCAAAACTACATACAATCTCATTTGAACCGATATGAAAATTACAAAGATTACGAACCACCGTCACATAACTTCTTTGGGACTTAAGTGTCCTTTAAGACGCTTCTAACTTCTTTTCTTTGATAAATGTCCATACATTGTCCGGTGTCTCAAAGTAAAGATCCCGGTCTTCATGCGTAACCCACAACCGCGCTGGATACAGCATCCCGAATTTCACCCCCTTCTTGAAGAGAATCGCCTTCACCCGATTGAACTCAGCACGTCTCTTGGCCAGCTCCACTCCCAGGTCCTGATAGATGCACACCTCGCTGTTCTCCCATCTGCTGCTCTGCTTTTTCTTGGCCCACCGCAAGACAAGTTCTTTGTCCGAAAACCGGTGGAAACGCACCACCATGGCCCTCGGTGGGTCATTCGCCTTAGACTTCCTTGCGAGGGCTCGATGCGCTCCGTCCACTTCCAGGGGCCGAGAAAATGCCCCGGGCCCCATCAGCATCTCCAACATGCCCACCACATATGCTCCTGCATTCGACCCCTCAATTCCTTCAGGGAGGCCAACAATCCTTAAGTTCTGCCTCCTGGACCTGTTCTCCAGGTCCTTTAACTCCTCCTGCATTCTCTTGTGGCGCTCATCCGATACCTCCACCTTATGTTCCAGCACGGTTAGATAGTCCTCCTGGCTGGACAACTTCAGCTCAATTTCTTGTATTGCTTTCCCTTGGGCCGCCTGATTCAAAACCACTGGATCGATCGCAGCCTTGATCGGGTCCAACATTTCCTTTTTCAGCTCAGCGAAACAGTCCTTAAAGAACTTCATCTGTTGCTCCTTAGACCACAGAGCCGCCGCTCCCTGGTCCTGACCCTCCGAAATGCTGCGCCGCGGTCCCAGCTCCAAATGCTTCACTCTATCCGGGCTGACTCTTTTCACACGGCCACTTCTAGTCCAATTAGCCATACATCGGAGAGGGAATCCTTCTTTTTTTAAAAAAATATATTTTATTCAAGATTTTTTGGCCAAACATAACAGTATATAGTTTTTCTTTTACACAACAATAAAGCAATATAAATAACAGTGGCCAGTTTTAAACAAGTAAATAAATAATATATAAACAAAAACAAAAACAAAACTAAATGGCAACTGCCTTGTCAAAAATAGTTACTCTCCAAAGATACAATCCAACAGTCCAATATACATTACCTATAACAAATGTCTATACATATACAATGACATCCCTAAGAGCCCACCCGGATCCCCCCCCCCCCCCCCCCCCCCCGCCCCCCCCCCCCCCCCCCGCCTCCCCCCTGGGTTGCTGCTGTTGTTTTCCTTCTTTTTCATTCCCTCTATCGTTCTATGAGGTAGTTGACGAACGGTTGCCACCGCCTGGTGAACCCTTGAGCCGAACCCCTTAATACGAACTTGATCCGGTCTAACTTTATAAACCCTGCCATATCGTTTATCCAGGTCTCCACGCCCGGGGGTTTGGCTTCCTTCCACATAAGCAATATCCTGCGCCGGGCTACTAGGGACGCAAAGGCCAAAACATCAGCCTCTCTCGCCTCCTGCACTCCCGGCTCTTCTGCAACCCCGAATATAGCCAACCCCCAGCCTGGCTCGACCCGGACCCCCACCATCTTCGAAAGCACCTTTGCCACCCCCACCCAGAACCCCTGTAGTGCCGGGCATGACCAGAACATGTGGGTGTGATTCACTGGGCTTCTCGAGCATCTCCCACACCTATCTTCTACCCCGAAAAATTTACTGAGCCGTGCTCCAGTCATATGCGCCCTGTGTAGAACCTTGAATTGTATCAGGCTTAGCCTGGCACACGAGGACGACGAGTTTACCCTACGGAGGGCATCAGCCCACAGCCCCTCCTCAATCTCCTCCCCCAGCTCTTCTTCCCATTTCCCTTTCAGCTCATCTACCATGATCCCCCCCTCGTCCCTCATTTCCCTGTATATGTCCGACACCCTACCATCCCCCACCCATGTCTCTGAGATCACTCTATCCTGCACCTCCTGCGTCGGGAGCTGCGGGAATTCCCTCACCTGTTGCCTCGCAAAAGCCCTCAGTTGCATATACCGAAATGCATTCCCTTGGGGCAACCCATATTTTTCCGTCAGCGCTCCCAGACTCGCAAACGTCCCATCTACGAACAGATCTCTCAGTTGTACTACCCCAGCTCTTTGCCATGTTCCAAATCCCCCATCCATTCTCCCCGGAACAAACGTATGGTTATTTCTTATCGGGGACCGCACCGAGTCTCCCGTCCTTCCCCCATGCCGTCTCCACTGCCCCCAAATTTTTAGTGTTGCCACCACCACCGGGCTTGTAGTGGTGAGAACGGCAACGGTGCCGTCACCATTGCTTGTAAGACGGTCCCCTTGCAGGACGCCCTCTCCAATCTCTTCCACGCCGCTCCCTCCCCTTCTCCCATCCACTTACACACCATTGAAATATTGGCGGCCCAGTAATAATCATTTAGGCTCGGTAGTGCCAACCTCACCCTATCCTTACTACGCTGCAAGAACCCCCTCCTCACTCTCGGGGTCTTCCCGGCCCACACAAAACTCATAATGCTTTTCACGATTCTCTTAAAAAAAGCCTTCGTGACCATAACCGGGAGGCACTGAAACACAAAGAGGAATCTCGGGAGAACCACAATTTTAACCGCCTGCACCCTACCCGCCAGTGACAGGGACACCATGTCCCATCTCTTGAAGTCCTCCTCCATCTGTTCCACCAATCGTGTTAAATTAAGCCGGTGTAAGGTTCCCCAATTCTTGGCTATCTGAATCCCCAAGTACCGGAAGTCTCTTGTTACCTTCCTCAGCGGTAAATCCTCTATTTCCCTGCTCTGCTCCCCCGGATGCACCATAAACAACTCACTTTTCCCCATGTTCAATTTATACCCCGAAAAATCCCCAAACTCCCCAAGTATCCGCATTATCTCTGGCATCCCCTCCGCCGGGTCCACCACATACAACAACAAATCACCCGCATACAAAGATACCCGGTGTTCTTCTCCTCCCCTTAACACTCCCCTCCACTTCCTGGAACCCCTCAGTGCCATGACCAGGGGCTCAATCGCCAGTGCAAACAATAACGGAGACAGGGGACACCCCTGCCTCGTCCCTCTGTAAAGCCGGAAATAATCAGACCCCCGTCCATTCGTAACCACACTCGCCATCGGTGCCTTATACAGCAACTGTACCCATCCGATATACCCATCTCCAAAGCCAAATCTCCTCAGCACCTCCCACAGATAATCCCACTCCACTCTATCAAATGCTTTCTCGGCATCCATCGCCACCACTGTCTCCGCTTCCCCATCTGGCGGGGGCATCATCATTACCCCTAGCAACCCCCGTATGTTCGTGTTCAGCTGTCTCCCCTTCACAAACCCAGTTTGGTCCTCATGAACCACCCCCGGGACACAGTCCTCTATCCTCGTCGCATTACCGTGGCCAGAATCTTAGCATCCACATTTAAAAGAGAGATGGGCCTATAGGACCCGCATTGCAGCGGGTCTTTTTCCTTCTTTAGGAGGAGCGATATCGTTGCCTCTGACATAGTCGGGGGCAACTTCCCCCTTTCCCTAGCCTCATTAAAGGTTCTCATCAGAAGCGGGGCCAGCAAGTCCATATACTTCCTATAAAATTCCACCGGGAATCCGTCTGGTCCCGGGGCCTTCCCCGCCTGCATGCTCCCAATCCCTTTCACTACCTCCTCCATCTCAATCTGTGCTCCCAGTCCCGCCCTCTCCTGCTCCTCCACCTTAGGGAATTCCAGCTGATCCAGAAAGCACATCATTCTCTCCTTCCCTTCCGGGGGCTGAGCTTTATATAATCTTTCGTAGAATGCCTTGAACACCCCATTCACTCTCTCCGCTCCCCGCTCCATCTCTCCCTCCTCGTCTCTCACCCACCCTATCTCCCTCGCTGCTCCCCTCTTCCTCAGTTGGTGGGCCAGCAACCGGCTCGCCTTCTCCCCATATTCATACTGTACACCTTGTGCCTTCCTCCATTGTGCCTCTGCATTACCCGTAGTCAACAAGTCAAATTCTACATGTAGCCTTTGCCTTTCCCTGTACAGTCCCTCCTCCGGTGCCTCCGCATATTGTCTGTCCACCCTCAAAGGTTCTTTCAGCAACCGCTCCCTTTCCCTACCCTCCTGCTTTCCTTTATGTGCCCTGATAGATATCAGCTCCCCTCTAACCACTGCCTTCAACGCCTCCCAGACCACTCCCACCTGAACCTCCCCATTGCCATTAAGCTCCAAGTACCTTTCAATACACCCCCTCACCCTTAAACATACCCCCTCATCTGCCAATAGTCCCATGTCCATTCTCCAGGGCGGGTGCTGTTCTTTTTCCTCCCCTATCTCCAGGTCCACCCAATGTGGAGCGTGGTCCGAGATAGCTATAGCCGTGTACTCCGTCCCTGTCACCTTTGGGATCAGCGCCCTTCCCAAAACAAAAAAGTCTATCCGTGAATATACTTTATGGACATAGGAGAAAAACGAGAACTCCTTACTCCTAGGCCTGCTAAATCTCCAAGGGTCTACTCCTCCCATCTGCTCCATAAAGTCCTTGAGCAACCTAGCTGCAGCCGACCTCCTCCCGGTCCTGGACCTCGATCTGTCCAGCCCTGGGTCCAGCACCGTATTGAAGTCTCCCCCCATTACCAACTTTCCCGCCTCTAGGTCCGGGATACGTCCCAACATACGCCTCATAAAATTGGCATCATCCCAGTTCGGGGCATATACGTTCACTAGAACCACCGCCTCCCCTTGCAATCTGCCACTCACCATCACATATCTACCCCCACTATCCCCCAGTATGGTCTTTGCCTCAAACAGTACCCGTTTCCCCACTAATATAGCCATCCCCCTGTTCTTTGCATCTAACCCCGAATGAAACACCTGCCCCACCCATCCTTTGCGTAGTCTGACCTGGTCTATCAGTTTCAAATGCGTCTCCTGCAACATAACCACATCTGCCTTTAATTTCATTAGGTGTGCGAGTACCCGTGCCCTTTTAATCGGCCCGTTCAGCCCTCTCACATTCCACGTGATCAGCCGGGTTGGGGGGCTCTTTACCCGCCCCCCCCCCAATGTCGACTAGCCATCCCCTTTTTTAATCTAGCTCCTCACCCGGTTCCCACGTAGCCGTATCTCCCCCCGACGGCGCCCTCCCGCCTCGACCACCCCACCCCGTACCAGCTCCCCCTTCTCCCCAGCAGCAGCAACCCAGTTAACCACCCCCCCCGCTAGATCCTTTTCTAGCGTAATTGCACCCCCCATGTTGCTCCCAGAAGTCAGCAAACTCTGGCTGACCTCGGCTTCCCCCCGTGACCTCGGCCCCCACTGTACGAGGCCCCCTCCATCCTGCTTCCCTGTTTCCGCCATGATTACCATAGTGCGGGAACAAAGCCCGCGTTTCCCACTTGGCCCCACACCTAATGGCCGGCGCCCACAATTCCTCATCCTCCCCCCCCCCCCCTCCCCCACGACATGGGGAAGAGAGAAAAGTTACAGGGTCACAAGATTAACAACTTGAGAGATCATCCCTTCCCCCTTTTTCCCCCCCTTCACCCCACGTAATCACCCAACCACTTTGTCCCAAACGTTCTTTTTCTGGCCCGCCTATTCCAGCTGCTCCTCCACAATAAATGTCCACGCCTCTTCTGCCGTCTCAAAGTAGTGGTGCTTTCCTTGGTGTGTGACCCACAGTCTTGCTGGTTGCAACATTCCAAATTTGACCTTCCTTTTGTGAAGCACCGCCTTGGCCCGATTAAAACTTGCCCTCCTTCTCGCCACCTCCGCACTCCAATCTTGATATACGCGGATCACCGCGTTCTCCCACCTACTGTTCCGAGTTTTCTTCGCCCATCTGAGGACCATCTCTCTGTCATTATATCGGAGAAATCTCACCACTATGGCTCAAGGTATTTCTCCAGCCCTCGGTCTTCGCGTCATAACTCGATAAGCTCCCTCCACCTCCAACGGGCCTGTCGGGGCCTCCGATCCCATTAACGAGTGAAGCATCGTGCTCACATATGCCCCGACGTCCGCCCCTTCTGCACCTTCGGGAAGACCAAGAATCCTTAAATTCTTCCTCCTCGCATTATTCTCCAGCACCTCCAGCCTTTCCACACTCTTTTTGTGTTGTGCCTCATGCATCTCTGTCTTCACCACCAGGCCCTGTATTTCGTCTTCATTTTCAGCAGCCTTTGCCTTCACGACCCGAAGCTCCTGCCCCTGGGTCTTTTGCTCCTCCTTTAGCCCTTCAATCGCCTGTAATATCGGGGACAGCATCTCCTTCTTCATCTCCTTTTTAAGTTCTTCCACACAGCTCCGCAGGAACTCTTGTTGGTCAGGGCCCCATACTAGACGGCCACCTTCCGACGCCATTTTGCTTTGTGCTTGCCTTCCTTGCCGCTGCTCTAGAGGATCCTCCGCAATCCGGCCACTTTCCTCTCCTTTTTCCATCCGTGTCCAGGGGGACTTCCCTTCTGGTTTACCGCACAGTGCTTTTAGCCGTTAAAATTGCCGTTGGGGCTCCTATTAATAGCCCAAAAGTCCGTTCCACCGGGAGCTGCCGAAACGTGCGACTTAGCTGGTCATCGCCGCACCCGGAAGTCCGGGAATCCTTCTTAATATTGTCCACTGCACCGATCTATCCCCTAAAGTCCGAGAAAAGTCGGAAAAAAAGGTCCGAAACTCCGTTCCAGGCCGGAGCTATCGAATGTGCGACCTACTCCTCCATGGTCGCCACCGGAAGTCCTTCAATTCCATTTTTAAGCCACAATTTTCTGTCTCCACTACAATCTCAGGCAGTGTGTTCCAGATTCTAACCTCTCGCTGCATAAAAAGGTTCCCTCATGTCACCATTGCTTCTTATGCCAAACACCTTAAATCTATGCCCTCTGGTTCATGCCCCTTCTGAAATGGATACAGCTACTCCTGACCCAGTCTGTCCAGACCCCTTGTGATTTTGAATACATTAATCAAATCTCCACTCAACCTTTTCTTTCAAGAGGAAAGCCCCAGGTTCTCCAACCTATTCATGTTACTGTTGTCCTCATTGCTCTAACCAATTTTGTAACTCTTTTCTGCACCCTCTTTAATATCTCCACACCCCTCCTAAAATATGGTACCTAAAATTAGACACAGTAACCCAGTTGAGACCAAACCAATGATATAAAGGTTCACCATAACATTGTCACATTTGTACTCTATGCTCCTGATACACGATCAATGACTACTAAAGCGAGGTTGTAGTCCAACTGAAGGCTTTAATAAGCTAGATGTTTCCCCCAGCAGCTCAGGTACAGAAAGAAGGCTGCTGGGGCGGCACGGGCTCTTATACCCCGCCTTGCAGCTACCATACAGCTTGACCAATAGGAAACATAAAATATCTACCAATGGTGTTCCAGCATTACCAGGTACCGTAATACCTCTACACAGACTACCACATTCACCCCCTGTTAAAAAAGAGCCCGGCGGGGGTGGTGGCTTGATATTACAACATGGTAACGTGGTAGAAGTTACAGTTATGGAGGTACCGTAATACATCCGTACAGCGTTTTGTCTTATTGTCGTAACTATTTACAATTTCATAGTTAACTATATACACTTTAAAATGAAGCAATCAGTCGATCGGGGGCCCTGGTCGTCCTCTGTGATCGTCAAAGCTCTGGTGGTGACGCCGGTGGAGGCTCGGGCGTCTGTGACTCCGGGAGCATGGCCTCGATCTCTGTGGCAGCTTCAACACCCCTAGACGGTGCTGGTGGGGAAGCCGATTGACCTGGGAAAGGAGCATCTGCGGGGTGCGTCGGTGGGCGGGGGGGCCTAGAAAGGGCCGGCAGAAGAACCGATCCTCCTGGGAAAGGGGCGGCTGTAAGGTGCACTGGTGGAACGGAGGGTGGGACTGGTGGCTGGGGAGTGCGTGGGGATCTGACGGGCGGCAGGTGTCGTAGGGAGACCGTACCTTGCCGGCCGTCGGGGTACGCCACGTAGGCGTATTGGGGGTCAGCGTGGAGAAGATGGACCATCTCGACCAACGGGTCCAACTTGTGCGCCCGCACGTGTTTTCGGAGCAGGATGGGTCCGGGAGCTGCCAGCCAGGTTGGGAGCGAGGTCCCAGAGGAGGACTTCCTGGGGAAGACAAGGAGACGTTCGTGAGGTGTTTGGTTGGTCGTGGTACAAAGCAGTGACCGGATGGAGTGGAGGGCATCCGAGAGGACTTCCTGCCAGCGGGAGACTGGGAGATTCCTGGACCATAGGGCCAGTAGGACGGTCTTCCAGACTGTTCCGTTCTCCCTCTCTACCTGTCCATTACCCCGGGGTTGTAACTGGTCATCATGCTCGAGGCAATGCCCTTGCTGAGCAGGAATTGACGCAGTTCGTCGCTCATAAAGGAGGACCTCCTACCACTATGTTTGTAAGCGGGGAACCCGAACAGTGCAAAGATGCTATGGAGGACCTTGATGACGGTGGTTGTGGTCATGTCGGGGCAGGGGATGGCGAATGGGAACCGTGAGTACTCGTCAATCACGTTCAGGAAGTACATGTTGCGGTCGGTGGAGGGGAGGAGACCTTTGAATTCCATACTGATGCATTCAAAGGGTGGAAAGCCTTTATCAGGTGCGCTTTCACTGGCCTGTAGAAGTGCGGTTTGCACTCCGCGCAGATTTGGAAATTCCTGATGGCTGTCCTGACCTCCTCGATGGAGTAGGGCAGGTTACGGGTCTTGATAAAGTGGAAGAAGCGAGTGACCCCAGGGTGGCAGAGGTCCTCGTGGAGGGCTCGGAGGCGGTCCACTTGTGCATTGGCACATGTGCCATTGGACAGGGTATCAGGAGGCTCGTTCAGCTTCCCGAGACGATACAAGATCTCGTAGTTATAGGTGGAGAGTTCGATCCTCCACCGCAAGATCTTATCGTCAGACGCGTCGCTCTCGACCTGGAAGGGGAGGGACTCGTTGATGCCATGCATCGTGGCCCTTGCAATGTCTGCTTTGATGCGGCTGAAGGCCTGGCGGGCCTCTATCGACAGGGGAAAAACTGTGGATTGGATCGGGGACGAGCTTTGTCTGCATAGTTGGGGACCCACTGGGCATAGTAAGAGAAAAATCCTAGGCAGCGCTTCAGGGCCTTGGAGCAGTGAGGGAGGGGGAACTCCATAAGGGGGCGCATGCGTTCAGGGTCGGGGCCTATAACTCCATTTCGCACTACGTAGCCGAGGATGGCTAGGCGGTTGGTGCTAAACACGCATTTATCCTTGTTATACGTAAGGTTAGGATCTTTGCGGTCTGGAGGAATTTTCCGAGGTTGGTATCATGGTCCTGCTGGTCGCGGCCGCAGATGGTGACATTATCGAGATACGGGAATGTTGCCCGTATACCGTACCGGTCAACCATTCGGTCCATCTCGCGCTGGAAGACCGAAACACCGTTAGTGACACCGAAGGGAACCCTTAAGAAGTGGTAGAGTCGCCCATCTGCCTCGAAGGCAGTGTACTTGCAGTCACTAGTGCGGATGGGGAGCTGGTGGTAGGCGGACTTAAGATCCACCGTGGAGAAGACCTTGTAATGCGCGATCCTGTTTACCAGGTTGGATATGCGGGGGAGAGGGTACGCGTCCAGCTGCGTAAACCTGTTGATTGTCTAACTGTAGTCGCTGACCATCCTATGCCTCTCCCTGGTCTTTACCACCACTACTTGAGCTCTCCAGGGACTGTTGCTAACTTCAATGACTCCTTCCCTCAGTAGACGTTGGACGTCTGACCTAATAAAGATCCGATCCTAGGCACTGTACCGTCTGCTCCTGGTGGCGACGGGTTTGCAATCCGGGGTGAGGTTTGCAAACAGGGAAGGCGGATCGACCTTGAGGGTCGCAAGGCTGCAGACAGTGAAGGGGGTATAGGGCCGCCGAATTTGAAAGTTAGCCTTTGGAGGCTGCACTGGAAATCTAACACTAGGAGAGTGGCCGCGCAGAGGTGGGGAAGGACGTAGAGGTAATTTTTAAACTCCCTTCCCTGGGCCGAGAGGTTTGCTACACAAAACCCCTTTATCTCTACTGAGTGGGAACCGGAGGCCAGGGAGATTTTTTGATTAAAGGGGTGGACGGGGAGAGAACAGCGCCTTACCGTGTCAGGGTGTATGAAGCTCTCCGTGCTCCCAGAGTCGATTAAGCAGGACGTCTCGTGCCCGTTGATTAGTATCGTTGTTGTAGCAGTTGAGAGTGTTCGTGGCCGGGACTGATCCAGGGTCACCGAGGCTAATGCGGCAGCAGTTGAATGTTCTCTTCGGGCGGTATGTGGTCAGCCGAGCTGGGGTCCTGGGAGTTCATCCAAGATGGCGGTGCCCATTGGTCGCACACGGATGGGGTGCACAAAATGGCGGCGCCCAACCATCACCCGTGGCATCCGCGGGACAAGATGGCGGCACCCGGAGGCCGCAGTTTGTCCTGGAGGAGGAAGATGGCGGCGCCCGCTGGCCGCACGGTGACCGTGGAGAGGATTGTGGTGGCAGTCCGCATTCGCCACTGGAGACCGCAGCGACCGCCCGGGCCTGGCATACCGCCACAAAGTGTCCCTTTTTACCGCATCCCTTGCAGGTGGATGCGCGGGCCGGACAGTGCTGCCGGGGGTGCTTGGCCTGCCCGCAAAAATAGCAGTGGGGCCCCCCAGGGTTGCCAGGCCATCTTGCAGCACAAGCTTGTGGGGGGATGGGCAATGTCTCGGGGTCGGCCACGGGGGGGGGGTTCCACGCTGCCCGGGGCCTGCCGTGCAGTCGGGGACTTAAACACGGGCGTTTCGGGAGGCCACATCCAGGGAGCCGGCAAGGGCCCGTGCCTCCTTGAGGCCTAGGGTGTCTTTCTCCAGCAATCGCTGGCGGATTTTGGAGGACAGCATACCTGCAACGAAAGCGTCCCGGATCAAAAGTTCTGTGTGGTCGCTCGCCGAAATTTGAGACCAGCTGCAGTTTCCCCAACACCAGGGGCGCACGGTAGAATTCTTCCAGCGATTCCCCAGGGATTTGTCGCCTTGTCGCTAGCAGATGTCGGGTGTAGACCTGGTTTACCAGGCGAATATAATGTCCTTTTAGCAGCTCCATTGCTGCATCAAAGTCGTCCGCGTCCTCGATGAGGGTGTAAATTTCTGTACTCACCCTCGAGTGCAGGACTTGCAATTTCTGTTCTCCTGTGGGTGTGTTTTCGGCCGTTCCGAGATATCCGTTGAAACACGCCAGCCAGTGCTCGAAGATTGCCACTGAATTTGCCGCGTGGGAGCTGAGTTGCAGACACTCCGGCTTGATTCGGAGCTCCATCCTTTTAAATGTAGCTTATTAAATTGATACACGATCAATGACTACTAAAGCGAGGTTGTAGTCCAACTGAAGGCTTTAATAAGCTAGATGTTTCCCCAGCAGCTCAGGTACAGAAAAAAGGCTGCTGGGGCGGCACGGGCTCTTATACCCCGCCTTGCAGGGCGGAGCTGTCATACAGCTTGACCAATAGGAAACATAAAATATCTACCAATGGTGTTCCAGCATTACCAGGTACCGTAATACCTCTACACAGCCTACCACAGCTCCTATTTGTAAACCGCTCATGCCAGCTACCCTAACATCTTCAATGATTTTTACACATATACCCCTGCTCCTACACCCCCTTTAGAATCGCACCCTTTATTTGACATTTTCTCACCTCATTTTTCCTATCAAAATGTATCACTTCACAATTTTTCTGCAAAAGGTTTCAGCAAGGTTGCCCATTTCATCAACCTGCTTATGCCTTCTTGAAGTTCATCAATATCTTCCTTACAATTCACAATAATTCCATGTTTTATGTTATCTGCCCTGAAATCTGAATCTAGTTCATTAAAATACATCAAGAAAAGCAATGGTCCTAATCCCTAACCCTTGGGGAATTCCATTATATACTTTCCTCCAGTCCAAAAAGCAACCATTCACCACTACTCTGTTTCCTGTCACTCTGCCAATTTTGTATAGATGCAGCCACTGTCCCTTTTATTCCATTGGCTTCAGCTTTGCTGACAAGCTTGAACTGTGGCACTTTATCAACCAGCTTTTGGAAGTCCAGGTATGTCACATCAGTCATATTGCCCTGGTCATCAAAAAAGCTTAATCAAGCTAGTTAAAGATATTTTGACCTCAACATATCTTCTCTTGCTGTCGTTAATTAATCCACATTTGTCCAAGGTTTAATCTTGCCCTGGATTATTTCTATCATTTCTAAAGCTTTCCCACCACTGAAGTTAAACAGATAGGCCTGTAGTTGTGGCACTTATTTTTACACCTTTTTTTGAACAAGGCTGTAACATTTACAATTCTCCTCTGGCACCACCGCTATAGCTAAGGAGGATTAGAATGTAGTCAATGCCTCTGCAATTTCCATCCTTCCCTCAGTATCCTAAGATGTATCTGATCCTGTTCGGATGACTTATCAACTTTAAATACAGTCTTCTTGTCTAATATTTCCCACTTACCAATTTTTTTGCCCACCAGAGTCTCAACCACCTCTTCTATCGCTATGACTAGGGCAGCACCTTCTTTGTTAGTAAAGACAAATGCAAAGTAGCCATTAATTCTCTCTGCTTCCATGGATAAATCCCCTCTTTGGCCTTTGTTTGACACCCTTCTCCTTTAACCACCTTTTTATTATTTATGCATCTGTACTTTTATGCTGGTTTCTTCCTAGACTGTCTTGTTCCTTTTTTCATTCTTTAAATTTTTTTTTTAGAGTAGCCAATTATTTTTCTTTTCCAATTAAGGGGCAATTTAGCGTGGCCAACCCACCTAGCCTGCATATCTTTGGGTTGTGGGGGTGAAACCCACGCAGATGGAAGGAATGTGCAAACTCCACACGGACAGTGACTCAGGGCCAGGATTCGAACCCGTGTCCTCAGTGCCTCAGTCCCAGTGCTAACCACTGCGCCACATTCCACCCTATCCTTTTTCATTCTTATAAAAGCTCAGGTGGCCCGACAAGGTAAATTCAAAAGAAATTTAATTCAACGACAAAAGCAATGGCCACAACGCTGCTCACAGTTCCAAGGTCCCAATTGGGCCAACTGCTCTCGCCGGAACCAGTCTGGGCTGGCTTTCATGAGGTGATTCTTACGAGCCCCAGCTGATGGGCCCACCCACTAGTGGGGATGTTCGTATTCCAGTTCGTATTCCATGAGTCCCATGGGGAGATCAATTGGGGTGCCGCTGTGGGTCTTGTGAGAGTTATTACAATTCTCCTTAGGAATGTTTTATATTCAGACTGGGTCTCACTTATATTATCAACCTGACATCTGTCACATGCACTACTTTTTCTGCTTCATCTTTCTCTCTATCTCGCACATTATTGAGGGAGCAATGCCTTTGTTTGTCCTACCTTTACCCCTCGTAGGAACGCACCACAGCTGTAGCAGAACAATCACTCCTTTAATTGTTCTGTCACAACCTGCCAATCTTTAATTCCTATTTACCTGGGAGAGATCTGTTCTCATCCCATTGGAATACCCTCCCTCAATTAACTCAGTTTGTTCCATCCTCTAAACCCTCCCCTTCTGCCACTTGATTCCCTCGAATCAGATCCATCAATGCCTCCTTTTTCATTGGGCTGGAAACACACTGATCTTGAATAGCAACCGAACAACAAAATAAGCAGCAAAGTGATATTGGTATGTTGAAAATGAATGGACTATGAAAAATGACACCCGACCGAGTCTACTGCTGTCCATTATCTGTGTAAGCAAATGTTCTTGTATTGTGCAGATAAGTTGTGTTGGAAGGACTTTTGTTTGGAAATTAATTTGTGAACTAAGGTGGCCCAGTACAGTTGTGTTAAGATCAAATCACCTTCAACTAACTTGTTTGAATTGTTTGATGAGGTAACAGAGAGTGAGGATGAGGGTAATGCAATTGATGTGGTGTACATGGAGTTAATAAAGTACCACATAACAAGCTTGTCCGTAAAGTTAAATCCAATAGAATAAAAGCGACAGTGGGAGGACAGATATGAAGTTGGATGAATTATAATTTACGTTGCAGGTTCGATTTGTGCAATGCCATTGTATGGATAAGCCTGGGAAACATTGAAAGAGTTGTAAGGTGATCTACACACATTGCATGGGGGTCTATGGAAACAGTCTGTGGCATTCACAATCTGAATACCTATTCATTATGGCGAGCTTGATTTTCAAGTTTCAAATGTCCTTCTCATCTCAACTGCTTCAAGATCCTTTTGCTGATTGAGACAATGATTACTCTGTGATTCACCTCCTAGCGGCACTCTCCACTGCACTCCTCTGACGTGAGATTCCTGGGCCAATCTTCCCACATGCTGGTTTAGCACACTGGGCTAAATAGCTGGCTTGTAAAGCAGAATAAGGCAGCAGCGCGGGTTCAATTACCATACCAGCCTCCCCGAACAGGCGCCGGAATGTGGCGACTGGGGGCTTTTCACAATAACTTCATTAAAGCCTACTTGTGACAATAAGTGATTATTATTATCTGGGGCTGGTTTAGCAAAGGGCTAAAGAGCTGGCTTTTAAAGCAGACCAAGGCAGGCCAGCAGCATGGTTCAATTCCCGTACCAGCTTCCCTGAACAGGTGCCGGAATGTGGCGACTAGGGGCTTTTCACAGTACCTTCATTTGAAGTCTACTTGTGACAATAAGTGATTTTCATTTTAATTTTACATGCCACTTTCTTGCTTTAGTATTTCTACATCTGTATTCCTGGATTAAGATGTTCTATAACACGTAGCTCAACAGAACGCAACATGAGTTATTTTGACTGTTGAGAGTTTTTGCACGCCAACACAAGCCTTCCTGTTAACAGACTGCTGAAGCTCCTTCAGTAGTTGCAACATCCCTGGAACATCCACCATCAATTCACAGATTTCTGGAAACCGACAGACTGAATGATGGAACTCAGGTACATTAAAATGTGAAACTGGAGCAGAAATGGCTGTGTAGAGAGTGCGTGAAGAAACAAAAGCCAGGAGCTGGATCCTCCGATTCTGAGACTAAATGTTGATGCCAATGGAGAATCCGTGGACTGTTTGCATTGGTTTCGCACCCCCCCCCCTCCCCCGCCCAAAGATGTGCAGGGAAAGTGGATTGGCCACGCTAAATTGCCCCTCAATTGGAAAAAATGAATTGGGTACTCTAAATTGATTTTTAAAAAGAGAATCCGTGGACTTTTACGACAGAAAAACCGTCTCTGCAACTGGACCGATTCCACTACCATTGAGGGGCTAGCATCGGTGCCGAGTGGAACACCAGTTAAGGGCCACTTCCTGCACCAGCCTCAGTTTTAAAGCTGATGAGGGGGTTTCAGGGATAAGGGATGGTGTACCCTGGCAGGGTAGCCTGCTCAGAATTTGACATGAGATGAGAGAGGAGAGGACGCTGCCATTATTAGCCCCCTTTGGAGCCCTCCACCCCCACCCCCCTCTGTCCTGTGAGCGCTCTTTCCCCTCCTGCCCTTCAACTCAAAACTTCAGCACCCTCACAATACCACCCCAGGGGCTTCCTCCTTTTTGTGAGGGCCACGAAGAATCCAGCACGAGAAGGATACTAAGAAATAACATTTATTTACAATAACATATATATACACAACAGCAGCAACTTCCCTTGCTGCTTACTCCTTCCTGCTAGTTCCAAACTGGCCAGCTTTATTTATACAGGGAGTCTGCTAATGATTTCTCCGACCCCCTCATTGGGGAAGCTCATACTCCCACAGGATTGTGGGATTGTCATTAGTCCCCAGCCAATGGTAAGCAGGCAGGTTATAACATCCCTCCCCCCCCTCTGAATTCCAAGGAATCCACCGAAGACCCTGGCGAAGGAGGGCGTCGGACTTGTTTTGCCGCAGGCCGGACACCATTTGCACGAGGCGCTGGATCGGGCGGTGTGTAACGAGACGGAGACAGACGCTTCCGTGATGAACGGCGTAACGGTTGTACATCCACGGCCCTTGGACCCGATGATTCCCCCTCTGATGCGTCCTGTGTCTCTATCTCGGAGTCAGAGTCTGCTGCCTCTGTCATCTCGACGTCTCTATCTCCGTGCGGTTCTGTAACGACCTGCACAGGCTTTGAGTGAGGCACCAGAGGAAGATTGGGAGGACTACTTTCCATTGTCTCTGGTCACTGCGGCTGTAGAAATGATCTCCGGGGGCGGGGAATATTTGGAAGGGATAGTCTTCTGGACTGAACGTGGTCTACATGTTTGCGCTGGAGACGACCCTGGGCTTGCACCTGGTAAGATATAGGGCCCATTTGGCGAAAGATTACGCCAGGGACCCACTGGGCACCACCAGCAAAATTGCGAACGAACACTGGGTCACCGGGTGCAAACTGCCGAATTGGCCGATGCCGGAAAAACCCTGTCCCTGCCGTTCTTGTGTGCAGCGTACCTTTGCGCCAATGTCCGGGAAAACCATACTAAGGCGGGTGCGAAGTCTCCGGCCCATTAGGAGTTCTGCGGGAGCTACCCCAGTCACCGCATAGGGGGGGTGGTTCTATACGAAAACAAAACGAGCCAGTCTCGTGTCCAACAACCCGGAAGACTGCTTCTTTAGGCCTCGTTTGAATGTCTGCAATGCGCACTCCGCTAACCCATTTGAAGCCGGGTGGTGAGGGGCCGTGCGGATATGGCGTATGCCGTTCATCTTCGTGAACCTCGCATACTCCTCACTCGTGAATGGAGTGCCATTATCCGCGGCCAGCAGCTCCGTGAGGCCATGTGTACTAAAAGACAAACGCATCTTCTCAATTGTTGCGCAGGACGTTGTGCCTCGCATATTATGCACCTCTAGCCATTTAGACTGGGCGTCGATTAATAAAAGGATCATGGATCCTTGAAAAGGGCCGGCGAAATCCGCATGCAAGCACGCCCAAGGCCGCCCTGGCCATTCCCAGTGATGTAGGGGCGCGGCCGGCGGAAGCTTCTGATGCTCCTGACAAATGGAGCAGCTTTGGGCCACCTTCTCAATGTCGGCGTCGAGGCCTGGCCACCAAACATAACTCCGTGCCAACATTTTCATTTTGGTCACACCTGGATGCCCATTGTGCAAGTCTCTTAGTATTAGCTCCTGTCCTTTTTCCGGGACAATCACACGCGTCCCCCACAAGTGGATGGTCTTCCATGCTGAATTCTGACAGCTTGTAGGAAAATGCCCGCAACTCGCCTGGGAGCTGTCTATGCTGCCCACCATACAGGACTATGTGTCGAACCTTTGTCAGGACTGGCTCTGTCTGGGTCCACTCACGGATCTGTGATGCCCATGACAGGCAAGGTGTCCATAAAATTTAGGGTTGCAACCACCTCACTGGTCGTGGGGGTCGACATGGAGCCGGTCGATAAAGGCAATCGGCACAGTGCGTTGGCATTCGCTATCTGCGTTCCTGGTTTGTGCTCCAGAGAATACTCGTATGCAGCGAGCAACAAAGCCCAGCGCTGGATCCGTGTGGAAGCAATGGGCGGTATTGGCTTGTCCTCTCTGAAAAGTCCCAGCAGAGGCTTATGATCAGTCACGATAGTGAAGTGGCGGCCATACACGTACTGGTGGAAACGTTTCACTGCAAAGACCACTGCCAGGCCCTCCTTCTCGATCTGCGCGTACTTTTTTTCCGCTACAGTCAATGTGCGGGAGGCGAAAGCTATCGGCCGCTCGGCCCTGTTCTCCATCTTGTGGGACAGGACGGCCCCAATACCATACGGGGATGCATCACATGTGACGAGCAAAGGCTTTCCAGGATCATAGTGGGTTAGTAACCCAGACGACGACAATTGTTGCTTTACCCGCCGGAAAGCGGTTTCTTGCGGCTGACCCCAAACCCAGGTGTGATTTTTCTTTGGCAGAAGGTGCAACGGGGCCAGCGTAGTTGCCAGATTGGGGAGGAACTTCCCGTAATAGTTTACGAGACCGAGAAAAGAACGAAGATGCGAAGTGTCAGTCGGGGCGGGGGCCTGTTGAATCGCACGCACCTTCTCTGCGACGGGGTGCAAACCTTCGCGGTTCACCCGATAACCCAGGTAGACTACTTCCTTCGCCTGAAAGACGCACTTTGTGCGACATTAACGGACTCCAGCCTCCGAAAAACTTCTAAGGACAGCCTCCAGATTTTCCAAATGTTCCTGCTCCGACGTCCCTGTGATCAAAACATCATCTAAGTAGACAGCGACACGCGGTAAACCTCTCAAAATGCCTTCCATAACGCCTTGAAAAATAGCGCAGGCAGAGGATACTCCAAAGGGCAAATGTGTATATTCATACAGGCCCCGGTGTGTATTAATCGTTACATATGGTCAGGAGGCAGGGTCTAGCTCCAACTGTAGGTAGGCGTGACTCATATCTAATTTTGTGAATGAGAGTCCACCTGCAAGCTTGCGTAGAGATCCTCTATGCGAGGCATTGGATATCGGTCGAGTCGGGAAGTCGTATTCACTGTAAGTTTATAGTCGCCGCACAAGCGAACTGTGGCATCTGGCTTCATTACAGGTACAATTGGTGCTGCCCAGTCAGCGAAACGGACGGGCCTGATAATACCCAAAGTTTCCAAACGAGTGAGTTCCCCTTCTACCTTCTCGAGCAAGGCGTAAGGCATCGGGCGCGCCCGGAAATAGCGCGGCGTGGCTCCTGGTTTGACTTGGATACGGGCTACGGCCCCTTTTATTTTCCCCAAACCGAGCTGGAATACATCTGGGTATCGTCCTAGCACCTCAGTCAACCCTCCAGAAACTGTTTGGAGGATGTGCTGCCACTGCAAGCGCAAATGGCGCAACCAGTCCCGACCCAACAGGCTGGGCCCATGGCCGCGCACGACGATAAGTGGGCAATGCCCCTCCTGGCGTCCATAAAGAACAGGGGTCATTGTAGT
This sequence comes from Scyliorhinus torazame, assembly GCF_047496885.1. Lineage (NCBI taxonomy): Eukaryota > Metazoa > Chordata > Chondrichthyes > Carcharhiniformes > Scyliorhinidae > Scyliorhinus > Scyliorhinus torazame. Next base: position 122,174,442 of record NC_092722.1, read on the forward strand.
TCCTGCGATGTCCAATGGTTCCCCCGTGTAAGTGGCCAAACTGGCCTGTGTGTCGGTTAATGTAAGGGTCTGTATACCCTGCTTGATGCGGTCGAATGTCCTCTGGGCGATCATGGAGACCGCTGCGCCAGTGTCCAACTCCATCCCAAACGGGTGACCATTGACCTGTACTGTCACCTTAATGAGGGCCACACGGGGAGCTGCCACACAATGCAGCTGCAGGCAGTCATCCTCCGTCTCCACATCCTCAGGAGTAGTCGCCGCAGGTTCATCCACATGGAAGGTACGGCCCCTGGGCTGGTCCCAGTTTCGGTCGGAACGACGGCGCCTCTGGTGCCCCCAGGACCGGCGTCCACGACGGGGTCGGCGCCTACAAGTCTGACACGGACATGGCTCCTCATCCAATGGTTCTGGAGAAGGCTCCCTTCGGGGAGGAATGTCCGACGGCCACTGGCGTCGATCCGGATGTCGCCTCGCCCAAGGTACTGCAGGAGTGCGGGGAGACGTTTTCGGACAGAAGGAGTTGCGCCCCAAGGCATGCACTTCCATTCCCTGTATCTCCTGCACTCCTCGTTCTGCGCTCTCTCGGGACAATACTATTTGAATCGCCTGTTGAAAAGTCAATGTTGACTGAGCTAACAACTTTCTCTGGGTGGCCGCATTGTTAATACCGCAAACCAAACGGTCGAGTAACATTTCTGACAAGGTCTCACCATAGTAACAGTACTCCGCAATCCTGCGTAGCCTGGATAGAAAGTTGGCAAGGGATTCTCCTGGGGTCCTCTCAGCAGTATTAAACCGGTAACGTTGGACTATCGTGGACTGGGCTGGGTTAAAATGCTGCCCCACTAAATTTGCAAGCTCCTCAAACGTTTTGGTGTCCAGCGCAGCTGGGTACGTAAGGCTCCTAATCACCCCAAACATATGCAGCCCGCAGGCGGTGAGCAATATGACCACCTGGCGCTCATTTTCGGTTGACATTGTTTGCCCGGAAATAGTAACATATCCGTTGTGCATGCTGGTTCCAGCTTTCCAGCGCAGCATCAGAAACATCCAAACGTCCGTACAGAGGCATGGTGTAATAGAAAACAACTTCCAACCTGTATCCAACAAAAATCCAGGGAGGTGGCTTCAGCAGTGTAGACAGCTATTCACTTTAACCCTCGTCGCCAGTTTTGTGAGGGCCATGAAGAATCCAGCACGAGTTTCAAGGATACAAGAAATAACATTTATTTACAATAACATATATATATACATAACAGCAGCAACCTCACTTGCTGCTTACTCCTTCCTGCTAGTTCCAAACTGGCCAGCTTTATTTATACAGGGAGTCTGCTAACGATTTTTCCGCCCTCCTCATTGGGGAAGCTCATACTCCCACAGGATTGTGGGATTGTCCTTAGTCCCCAGCCAATGGTAAGCAGGCGGGTTATAACACTCCTCCTCCTTGCCGTGATACCCTAAGTCCATGGGGCTCCAGCACTTTGACTCTGCGGGCTGTTTATAGCTCCAGCTGTGACCAATGCTCTTGGTGACGCTATAGGTTTCCCGAACAATCAGATTAGCAGGCAGCTCTCTGAAGAAGTACATCCACCTGAGGAGGGGCAGGAGGCCGACCACCAACCAATATTTTCTTTTTAGTGTAACTTCACACACGCACTGTTTTTCCCTTTGGGGAATAGTGGGGAAGTGGTGGAAGGATTCCTGAGCTGATTGTCAGCCTGTTGAATCATGTTGTGAACACTCCTTTCATGGTCAACAAGCCCTGGCGTTGGACTTGAACCCGCAGCTGCTGGTCCAGAGGTAGGGATACTACCACTGTGCCGCAATCCCTCTGTCCAACCAAATAACACTCCTTGAAGCATTAAGTGGCTGTGGTCATCAATTAAATGAGGCTGGGCTGCTGCAATTCGCAGGGACTCAAAATTTCTCCACCCTGTAGCCGAGCTTTTAAGAATGGCTGCTCGCAGTATTATTTTCGTTCCCGATGGGCAGGTTGGATTGGATGTGAATGAGTACGAGGCTGTCAAGTGCAGAGCTGGACTGAGCAGAAAGTCTGGCTCCCTGCTCTGGCACTGTGTTATATTCAATGAAAATAGACAAAGTAAAACAGAAATCCAGCTCCCAACTCTCACCCCCATGCCGCACCCATGCCAATCTATGCCACATCATGCCACCCACACACCTCCCATGGCCTCCATAACCTGTATGCTTACCCAATGCTCTCTACCTCCCCCCCCCCCCATTCCAACTCATATCTCACCACCCTTCCCCAATACCCCTTACTCCCTGTGCCCCCCACATCCTCATGGCCCTTTATACGCCCTATCCCACCTTAGTGCCAACTCATGCCAACCCATGCTCCCATCCGTCACCCTTTGCGCTTATCCCCTTCGTGCCAACTCACCTGTACCCTTTGACAGTACTTTGACAGCTTTGAAGGCTATGATAGCGTTGACAGTTCCAATGCATTTATTTACTTTTTATGGATATGAGCGATAATGGGGATGGGTAAAGTGACATGGATTGGCCTGGGGAAATGAGGGGTCATGGAAGTTGCATGGGGGACACAAGATAACATAGTTTGGCATGGATTGGGAATGGGAAGTGTGAGGGGGTGATGGGTGAGGGCTGTTTTTTGTTTCATTCTTCTAAAAAATTAATAAACAAAGTGCCGGAGCACAGAACAGGTCTTCCACCCAGCCTGCCTCTGCAGCCGGCCGTCTCCGCACTCATTCAGGGGGCAGCAGGCCGGACTTCCAATCCAGTCATTTCCCCCACCCCGGAACAAAAATCAGAACTGCAGACAGTTATTTTTAAACGATGGGTTAGCAGAGCTGGGAATTCTCCTGTCTCCGTGCATCAACCGTGGTCGGAAATCTGTGCCCTGGTCTAATCTGCATATGTTGGGCTTCGCACGTCTGGCCTACCAAAATCCCACTTCAATGGAGGCAGCTGGTGATATAAATGGCCAACTGCTCCTGTCAACCGTGCATGTGCGAATCCTGGCACTGCTAAGCAGTGTAAATGCTGACATGATTGAGTTGAATGGCCCAGTTTTGTGTTGTAACCTCTATATATTTTTCGGTATGTAGAGTTAGTATTGATAATAGTTCAGGCTGCTTTTTATTGGCATCAATGAAGTGCAATGGCATTAGGGGTTGGCAATTTATATTACTTTTCTAATTGCTTTATTTGGATGCAGCATGACCCAGAGTTCCTCATTGAGTCACAGTTGGCAGAACACATATCACGATTCAGCGATCCCAATTTCTTCCTTTATGCACTCCTGAGTAAAGCAAGTAACAACTTAAACAAACTGTGCCTTTGGGTATTGAAGTTAAACAGCAGAAACTAGAAATTTGTTTGCCCTGGTATTTGGGTGCAGGGGCTAAGGTTCACAAACTGCCCCACCTGTTGGAAACAGGGTGGACATCACCTCAGTCCTTGATTTTGTTTTCACTGTTATTCCTTAATGGGATGGGGGATAGCCAGCATTTAGAGTTTTGAGGTTTACAGCATGGAAACAGGCCCTTCGGCCCAACTTGTCCATGTTGCCCAGTTTTTACCACTAAGTTAGTCCCAATTGCCCGCATTTAGCCCATATCCCTCTATACCCATCTTACCTATATAACTGTATAAATGCTTTTTAAAAGACAAAATTGTACCCGCCTCTACTACTGCCTCTTGCAGCTCGTTCAGACACTCACCACCCTCTGTGTGAAAAAATTGGCCCCTGGACCCTTTTGTATCTCTCCCCTTTCACCTTAAACCTAAGCCTTAGTTTTAGACTCCTCTAACTTTGGGAAAAGATGTTGACTATCTACCTTATCTATGCCCTCATTATTTTATAGACCTCTATAAGATCACCCCAAACCTCCTAAGCTCCAGGGAAAAAAGTCCCAGTCTATCCAGCCTCTCCTTACAACTCCAACCATCAAGTCCCGGTAGCATCCTAGTAAATCTTTTCTGCACTCATTCTAGTTTAATAATATCCTTTCTATAATAGGGTGACCAGAACTGTACACAGTATTCCAAGTGTGGCATTACTAATGTCTACTTCAACAAGACATCCCAACTCCTGTATTCAATGTTCTGACCAATGAAACCAAGCATGCCGATTGCCCCTTTCACCACCCTGTCCACCTCTGTCTCCACTTTCAAGGAGCTATGAACCTGTACTCCTAGATCACTCTGTTCTTTAACTCTCCTCAACAGCCTACCATTAACGGAATAGGTTCTGCCCCGATTCGATCTATCAAAATGCATCACCTCACATTTAGACATAGACATAGAATTTACTGAATAACTGAACCAGCTGCCATGGTGAGATTTGAACCCATGTCCTGAGAGTATTAGCTTGGGTCTCTGGGTTACTAGTCCGGTGACATTACCACTATACCAGCATCTTCCCACAATTGTAGCCTGGCTACAAGCATCTCCTGAGCTATCCTGATCCCCATTGCTTTGCTAGTGTACTCTGCACACTACAGGGAGTGAGTAGCAATGCGAGGAAATCAGGTGCTCCGGGCAGCCAGCCCTCTTCAAGGGAAGTTGCAGAAATGTATTGCAAACTCCAGGATGATCACACTTCAGCACGAGGGAGGATGGGGGACATCAGGGAAAAGAGAGAGCAGCCATGTTTACTCACTTGACAGACAGTCAACCACGCAATCTGACTAGGAAATGGATTTTGATAATAATAAGTAGGTCCTACTGTTAAATTCCACAGTACATGCAGGAAACCCAAGGGTTCATTTTGGATTGCCTGGGAAAGAGCCAGCAGAGAAGCAATGGACCTTACAGGGAGGCGGGATGGGGATACAGCACCAGTTCAGCACACGCCTCGTGGAACTTAGCAGCAGGACCTGATTACTATTATCAAAATTCATTTCCCACTCAGATTGAGTGGTTGGCTGTCTGTCAACTGGTTCAATTAATAAATCTGAAATATTAAGTACTAATTTCAGTACTACCGAATATGACTCTTTATTCTTCTCCTTCAAATGTTTGTCTACATTAAAAGCTGCGGTGTTTTAAAAAAAAATTATTCTCGAGTTGTGGTTTTCGGTGGAATGCTTAGTTTAATCGGGCATACCTGGTTGGCCTGTGAAACTGGGGATTTGCCTTTTCTGTTGAACCGCAGGGGTCTGTGTGGTGAAACTGCTCCTCCAATGTCCTCTCAACTCCCTGTGACTAAACATTCTACATTATAACAGCACGCTGTGGAAACAAATTGCCTCTAATCTCATTAGTTGTATGAGTGAAGTCACTCTAGTGTGAAGTTTACTTTGTGCAGATTGACACTGCCATGTCAACTCCTTGGACGGGATTTACCGACTGCTCACGCTGGCGGGAAATTCTGATCCCATGCCGGCAAATGGGTTTCCCGGCAACTAGGGATGCGGTCAGTAGGAAATCATGTTCCGCTGGCATGCCGCCTCCCCCGCCAAAAAACATGCATCGGTGTGGTCGGAAAGCCCCACCCCTTATTTACTAAATCTGACTGTTTCCTGAAGTTTCTTTGAAACTTAGAACTTTAATGTTGCATTGGTACAATGTTGATTGTTTTGGATCATTTGGGGAAGAATAACCTACAAATTTGAACAACAGGTTTAAAAATCTGTTACACTAAGTCAAAATTATTTTGGAATTGTTAGATTCGGGTAACATTCCCTGTTCTAAAAATAAATTTAGGAATTGCAAACCTTTGGAACAATACCGCTCATGTCTCCTCACAAGTCCAGAATGGGTAGAGATCTCTGGCGATTGTGTAATTAGTCGTTAACCTAATTAGATACTAACGTAGGCCCAAGTGTGACCAGATGGTTGGAAAAGGCCCCATACATCTCACCTCAAGTCGTGCTATTGTTGCCTAGAATGCTAATATATTGAGCTTTTCTTTCTGTGGCACGGACAAGCTTACTCAGGTGGACAATCATAGACACAAGTTCATTTCCTTTCCCTGTCGCGTTACAGTCCTCGACAAAGACAAGCTGTAAATTTTTACTCACAAAAATTATTGGTAAGGAAACGCTACAATAATTAAAGATTTCAAACAGTCAAGTTCATTCATGAGGGTTGATGACTGCCCTTTATGATTCAATTGTATTTAAGCTCCATTTTTGCAACCATGATTATCCACTGAAGTATTTGTTTGGCAATCTTACAGTTTCAGGAAGCATGGTGTGCCTGATGAGATAACTTGTTGACAGCCCAGGTAAGATAAAACGCTGTGACGGAATTTTCTCTTTGGGGCAGGGGAGTCAGTTTAGTTTCATCAAAATGCTATTTCAAAAGAGGTGAAGACTTCTTGATTATGTGAAAGAAGATGATTCGAGGTTGGAGACCTGGAGAAAATTACAGAGAAAGGGGAGGGCAAGGTTGTGGACGGATTTGAAAACAAGGGTGATATTTTTAAAGTTCTACAATCTCGGGCTGCCTGTTGCAGTGGCTAAAAGATCCTCGGAGTTTGGAGCTGGGTTGGCATCATTAGCAGCTGGCAGCTGAAAGTCCCATCTTGTCACTTCCGGTTGCGGCTATGCCTAGGTAGGTCGCACGTTCAGCAGCTCCCGCCGGGAACGGACTTTTGGGCTCTCTAGAGGGGCCCCAACGGCAATTGTTCGACGGCTTCCAGTGTGGGAAGGTGACAGCAAGGTCCCCCCGACATTATATGGGTTGGACCAGGAGTGGAGCGGTGAAAAAAGTGATCTTGGAGCAGCGAAAAGTGAGAGGGAGAAAAAACAAGATGGCGGCGGGTGGAGACCAAGCAGCATGGGCGCAGTGGTTGCAGGAGCAGCAGGGGTTTCTTAGACGCTGCTTTGAGGAGCTGAAAACCGAAATGCTGGCGCCAATGAAGGCGGCGATTGAGAAGCTAGTGGAGACCCAGAAGACCCAAGGGGCAGCGATCCGGGAGGTGAGGCAAAAAGTCTCGGTGAGGACGAGATCTTTGGCCTGGCGGTGAAGGTGGAGGCGCACGAGGCGCTGCACAAGAGGTGGGTGGAAAGATTTGAGGACCTGGAGAATAGGTCGAGGAGGAAGAATCTTCGGATTCTAGGTCTCCCCGAAGGAGTGGAGGGGCCCGATGCCGGGGCATATGAGAGCATGATGCTCAATTCGCTGATGGGCGCGGGAGCCTTCCCGAGGCCTCTGGAGCTAGATGGGGCTCACCGGGTCCTAGCAAGGAGACCCAAGGCCAACGAGCCGCCAAGGGCTGTAGTGGTGAGGTTCCACCGCTTTATGGACAGAGAGTGTGTCTTGAGATGGGCCAAGAAAGAGTGAGCAGCAGGTGGGAGAACAAGGCGATCCGAATCTACCAGGACTGGAGTGCAGAGGTGGCTAAGAAGAGAGCTGGTTTCAATCAGGCTAAGGCGGTGCTCCATCGAAAGGGGGTGAAGTTTGGTATGCTGCAGCCAGCGCGATTGTGGGTCACGTTCCAGGATCGGCACCACTATTTTGAAACACCTGATGAGGCATGGAGCTTTATACGGACTGAAAAGTTGGACTCAAATTGAGGGTTTGTTGTGGGGGGATGTTTACTGTATATATGGTGTTTATTACGTTTAGGGAATGTTCCTCTGATTTGGGTGCTGGATGGGGATGGGTGAAGGGATTTGATGGGGAGACTGGGGGAGAGTGTGGGTGACGGTGTTGGAGGGGCAGACCCCCACAAAGGAAGAGTGAGAGTGGAGGCCCGGGGATGGGGAATTGGGGTAAGGCCGCAAAAGGAGCTGCACCAGAGGGGGCGGGGCAGGCTCAGGAAAGCGCGGGCTTTTTCCCGCGCTACGGAAGGACGGGGGCCCGGTGGGGGATGGGCGGTGCTGGAGAGGAGCGCACACTGACTGCCAGGGAGGGGGAGGGGGGATTCTCACACTGGAGGGGTCGATGGAATGGCGGGAGAGGCCGGGGTCAGCAGGAGTCAGCTGACTTACGGGAGTGTTATGGGGGGAGCAAAAGGGCTAGATGCGGATCTAGCGGGGGAGAGGGGGGGGTATAGGGTTGCTGCTGCATTGGCCAAAGGGGAGCTGGAAGTAGGAGAGGTGGTCGGGGTGGGGGTCCGCCGTCTAGGGGACTGGAGGGTGCGGGAGGCGCGGGCACGTGGCTGGCGTTGAAAAGGAGATGGCTAGTCGGTGGGGGGCAGCCCCCCAATCCGGCTGTTAACTTGGAATGTGAGGGGCCTGAACGGGCCAGTCAAGAGGGCCCGGGTGTTCGCGCACTTAAAGAGACTGAAGGGAGGCGTGGTTATGCTCCAGGAGACACATTTGAAGGTGGCAGATCAGGTTAGGCTGAGAAAGGGATGGGTAGGACAGGTCCTTCATTCAGGGCTGGATGCAAAGAACAGAGGGGTTGCAATACTGGTGGGGAAGCGGGTGTCGTTTGAGGCAATGAATATTGTAGTGGATAATGGAGGTCGATATGTGATGGTGAGTGGTAGGTTGCAGGGGGTGCGGGTGGTACTGGTAAACGTATATGTCCCGAACTGGGATGATGCCGGATTTATGAAACGCATGCTGGGTCGGATTCCGGACCTGGAGGTAGGAAGCTTGATAATGGGCGGGGGATTTCAACACAGTGCTGGACCCAGCACTGGATCCTCTAGGTCCAGGACGGGTAAGAGGCCGGCTGCGGCCAAGGTGCTTCGGGGGTTTATGGACCAGATGGGGAGAGTGGATCCATGGAGGTTTGTCAGGCCCCAAGCCAGGGAATTTTCATTCTTTTCCCACGTCCATAGAGCCTACTGCCGGATAGATTTTTAAAATTTTGAGTAGGGCGCTAATCCCGAAAGTGGAGGGAACGGAGTATTCGGCCATAGCCATCTCAGACCAGGCCCCGCACTGGGTGGAGCTGGAGTTAGGAGAGGAGAGGGACCAGTGCCCGCTGTGGCGTCTAGATGTGGGATTATTGGCGGATGAGGAGGTGTGCGGGCGGGTGCAGGGGTGCATTGAAAGATATTTGGAGGCCAATGACAACGAGGAGGTGCAGGTGGGGGTAGTTTGGGGGGCGCTGAAGGCGGTGGTCAGGGGAGAGTTAATCTCCATCAGGGTCCACAGGGAGAAGAGAGACAGCAGGGAGAGGGAGAGGTTGGTGGGGAAGATCTTCAGGGTGGACAGGAGATATGTAGAGGCCCCCGAGGTGGAGGCGGAACCTCCAGACGGAGTTCGACCTGTTGACCACAGGGAAAGCAGAGGCACAGTGGAGGAAAGCGCAGGGGGCGACGTATGAGTATGGGGAGAAGGCGAGTCGGATGCTGGCACACCAGCTTCGTAAGAGCGAGGGAGATAGGTGGAGTTAAGGATAGTGGGGGAATACGGTGCGGGGTGTGGTGAGAATAAACGAGGTATTTAGGGACTTCTATGGGGATCTGTACAGATCTGAGCCCCCAGCGGGGGAAGAGGGGATGCGACTATTTTTGGATCAGCTGAGGTTCCTGAGGGTGGAGGAGCAGGAGGTGGCTGGTTTAGGGGCGCCAATTGGGCTGGAGGAGTTGGTTAAAGGATTGGGGAGCATGCAGGCGGGGAAGGCCCCGGGGCCAGATGTGTTCCCGGTCGAGTTTTACAGGAAATACGTGGACCTGCTCGGCCCGTTGCTAGTGAGGACTTTCAATAAGGCAAGGGAGGGGGGGTCCTTGCCCCCGACAATGTCCGGGGCGCTGATCTCTCTGATCCTGAAGCGGGATAAGGACCCACTGCAGTGTGGGTCGTATAGACCGATCTCGCTCCTCAATGTGGATGCTACGTTGCTGGCAAAAGTGCTGGCTACGAGAATTGAGGACTGTGTCCCGGGGGTGATTCATGAGGACCAGACGGGATTTGTAAAGGGCAGGCTGCTAAACACTAATGTGCGGAGGCTCCTCAATGTGATTATGATGCCCTCAGTGGAGGGAGAAGCGGAGGTAGTGGCAGCTATGGACGCGGAGAAGGCCTTCGACCGGGTGGAGTGGGAGTATCTTTGGGAAGTGCTACGGAGGTTTGGGTTCGGGGAGGGGTTCATCAGCTGGGTCAGATTGCTATATAGAGCCCCGGTGGCGAGTGTGGCTACGAATCGGCGGAGGTCGGAGTACTTTCGGCTGCACCGAGGGACGAGGCAGGGGTGCCCCCTGTCCTCCTTGCTGTTTGCATTGGCAATTGAGCCTCTGGCCATGGCACTAAGGGAGTCCAGGAAATGGAGGGGACTGGTTCGAGGGGGAGAGGAACATCGGGTGTCGCTGTATGTGGACGACCTGTTGCTGTATGTGGCAGATCCAGTGGAGGGGATGGCGGCGATCATGCGGATCCTAAGGGAGTTTGGGGACTTCCCAGGGTATAAGCTCAATGTAGGGAAAAGTGAGCTCATTGTGGTGCATTCAGGGGACCAGGGAAAGGGGATAGATGACCTGCCATTAAAGAGGGCGGAAAGGAGCTTTCGGTACTTAGGGATCCAGGTGGCTGGGAGTTGGGAGGCCCTGCACAAACTCAATCTGACGCGGTTGGTGGAGCAGATGAAGGAGGATTTCAAAAGATGGGATGTGCTGCCACTCTCGCTGGCGGGCAGGGTGCAGTCGGTTAAAATGATGGTCCTCCCGAGGTTTCTCTTTGTGTTCCAGTGCCTTCCCATTATGATCCCCAAGGCCTTTTTCAAACGGGTAGGTAGGAGCATCATGGGTTTTGTGTGGGCGAATAAGACCCCGAGGGTAAAGAGGGTGTTTCTCGAGCATAGTAGGGACAGGGGAGGGCTGGCTCTGCCGAATTTGTGCGACTATTATTGGGCTGCCAATGTGGCGATGATCCGTAAGTGAGTAATGGAGGAAGAGGGGGCGGCGTGGAAGAGGTTGGAGATGGCGTCCTGTGTGGGCACGAGCCGGAGGGCGCTGGCGACGGCACCGTTGCCGCTCTCGCCGACAAGGTACACCACGAGTCCGGTGGTGGCGGCAACGTTAAAGATCTGGGGGCAGTGGAGACAACACAGGGGCGAGGTGGGAGCCTCGGTTTGGTCCCCGATTACGGGAGAACCATTGGTTCGTCCCGGGAAGGATGAATGGGGGATTTTGGAGCTGGCATCGGGCAGGGATTAGAAGAATGGGGGACCGGTTTATAGATGGGACGTTTGCGAGCCTGGGGGCGCTAGAGGAGAAGTTTGGGTTACCTCCGGGAAATGCTTTCAGGTATATGCAAGTGAGGGCGTTTGTGAGGCGGCAGGTGAGGGAATTCCCGCTACTCCCGCCACAGGGGACTCAGGACAGGGTGATTTCGGGTGTATAGGTTGGAGAAGGCAGGGTTTCGGCGATCTACCAGGAGCTGAAAAAAGAGGAGCAGGCCTCAGTAGAGGAGTTAAAGGGCAAGTGGGAGGAGGAGCTTGGGGAGGAGATAGATGAGGGTTTGTGGGCTGATGCCCTGAGTAGGGTTAATTCTTCCTCCTCTTGCGCCAGGCTCAGCCTAATACAATTCAAGGTTATTCACAGAGCGCATATGACAGGGGCGAGGTTGAGTAGGTTCTTTGGGGTGGAGGACAGGTGTGGGAGGTGCTCGGGAAGCCCGGCGAATCACGTCCACATGTTCTGGTCGTGCCCGGCACTGGAGGGGTTTTGGAGGGGCTTCGCGAGGACTATGTCCAAGGTGGTGAAAGTCCAGGTCAAGCCGAGTTGGGGGTTGGCACTATTCGGGGTAACGGACGAGTTGGGAGTGCAGGAGGTGAAAGAGGCCGGTATCCTGGCCTTTGCGTCCCTGGTAGCCCGGCGGAGGATCTTGCTATTATGGAAGGACGCGAAGCCCCCCAGTGTGGAAGCTTGGATAAATGACAAGGCAGGGACCATTAAGCTGGAGAGGATAAAGTTTGCCTTACGAGGGTCTGTGCAGGGGTTCTTCAGGCGGTGGCAACTGTTCCTAGACTATCTCGCGGAGCTTTAGGGGGAGGTTAGCAGCAGCAGCAACCCAAGGGTGGGGGGGAGGGGGGGTGTCTCTCGGGGGGGAATTCGGGTGGGTGGGGAGGGGGGCTTCCCTACGGGTATCTTTGAATGTCATATGGGGGCTACTGTATATGGGGAAACCCAATGTCAAAGTTTTGCATAATTTTTGACTGTTGTGTTTGTGTTTCTTTCTTTTTGTAATGGGGGGGGGGTTTGTTGAAAATTTTGTTGGTAAATTTGAATAAACATATTTTAAAAAAAAGAAAGACCCATCTTGAGTGGCGGTGGAAGGGCCCAAGAATTTGAGGCTCCCCAATGATTGACGCGCTGAAGGATGGTCAGTTCGATGTACTCAAAAAAGAAATGAGTGGACTGATTGGAAACTGGAATCTGCTGCTTTATAATTGTTTTATTCTTTTATGGGATGTAGGCATCACCAAAATTTATTGCTCATCCCTCATTTCCCTTGAACTGAATGGCTTGCTGGGCCATTTCAGAGGGCAATTATGAGTCAACTACATTGCTGTGCGTCAGGAGTCAGATGTAGGTCAGACCAGGTGAGGATGGCAGATTTCCTTCCCTAAAGGGCATTAGTGAATGACAACGGTTTCATGGTCATCATTGAACTTATAATTCCAGATTTTTATGGAATTTAAATTTCACTATCTGCCATGTTGGGATTGAACCCCAGGACCCCTAGGATTGCTAGCTGAGTGTCAGTAATACTACTCCACTGCCTCCCCAATCTGCTATGTTCTTTCCAGTAGTTTATCAAAATCTAATACGCTGTTCATATAAAGTGGAGGACAGGGATTAAATCAGTATGTAGGATAATCGTAACAGGTTTTAGATGATATAGTAACGGCAAGGGGAGTCCGGCAAGTTCACAGCGAGAGGTTTATTCAACCTTATAGCGGCACATACATAAGGCCCGCTTACACATTACCGGGTCCTTACTCCGTTCTCCCGGCTACTACAGAGGCTGAGCCATTATAATAATGCTGGTTAATTCCCGGTCCAATCACAACAAGGGAACGATCATCCCGGTGAACCTCATGCATGTCACATGCAGGTTATTACAGATTATTGAAGAAATTAACAGGTAAAAGTTAAATCTCACGTAGTTTCATTTTTTTGTTTGCTGATTTTAATTGAATAAAGTAGGAGTGAATATACATTAAACACCGGTCCCACATCAATGTTTTGCTAAAATTAACAAATAAGGTAAATATAACCTTTGGACCAGGAAGTTTAAGTGTAAACATTTTTGGGTGTGTGGGTTGGATGGTTGTTTTTGATGGTGGGGGGAGGGGAATGGGGGGCGGTGTGTGCAGTGAGGTAGTAGGTGATTGAGCACTGAGCTCAATTCCTATGCCTTAATAATGAGGCCCATGTCTCCCTGATATCTGGCCTCAGTTCTCGTTATAATTCAGCTATCTCACCCTCAGATCTCCCATTCCAGAGCAGAGCAGTTAAAAATCGGATGACTACTAATGTATGTATGGGGGAAGTGGATCAAATGTTTGGAGACTGGGAGAGCAAGGATTGAGGCTCAGAGACCAAGGGTCAGGGCAGGAAGATTAGGGATTGGGGGATAAGGGCTCAGAGATCAGGATTTCCCTTTGTGATTGACGGGACCTTCAACTGTGTCCATTGTATCACATGTACTTTGCACCGTCCCCTTTCCCTTCCTCCCAGTGTCCCTCCATCATAAGGTTGAAATTGGGTGTGTTCACTTATTATGACCCTTTAAGAAGATTAAATATATTTAATTAACACAAATATGTCATTAAAGTTATTAAAAATGCTTAATTATATATATATTAATAGAATTGTCATTAACCTCAAGTGATAAAACAAAGGAAATATTTATTACGTTTTGGACACAGAGTAGAGCATGGCTCTCACGGTCAGTGTTGTGTGTAATCAGCACGCACCTTATTTCACTTGCCCTTGCTTTACGTGCAAATCACCAGGAGGAAAAAAACCGACATGGATGGAAACCAGTGGAATATAACAATCCTGCGTATGGCAAAGGTCAATAAAATGTCTTGTGAGTCGCACTCAGAACCCTGATGGGCTGCATGTGGCCCCCGGGCCACAGCTTGGCCACCACTGCCTTAATAGGTTTCGCCTTCAGCTTTTATAGTCAACAGATCATCCTCTGTCATACCCATCACCTCCACTATGATCTCATCACCAAATACATCTTTCCCTGTCTTCCACTTTTAGCTCTCCAAAGGGACTGTTCCCTCCTAACATCCCGGCCCACTATTCAATCACCCCTAATAACCTCTCTTCTTCCCATGGAACCTTTCCATGCAGGCACAGGAGATTCAATACTGGCCTGCTTTCCTCCTCCTCTCACATTGTCCCGAACACTCCATCCAAGCGAAACAGTGTTTTACCTCCTCTCGCTTTAGTGTGCTGTGTTTAATGTTCCTGGTGTGGCCTCCTCTAAACAGGGAGACCAAACGCAGATTGGGTGACCGCTTTTCAGAACAACCCCATTCAGTTGGCAAGCCTCACCCTGAGTTTCTGGTCACATTCCATTTCAATACCCTATGGCCTGGAATTTGAGCTTGTTGGGTGCACGGATTCAGCGGGACTGAAAGTGGTACCGTTGACCGCTTCCGCCCATGAAAACCCACCAGTGTGAAATGTGCCTCATACTGGAAAAGGGCTGCCGGCAGAGGTGGGAGGGCGGTGCGCAGCATTGAGTCAAATGTGGACCCGACGAGAGGTTTAAACATGATCGTGTCAATCAGGAAGACAATCAGGATTTATAGAGGAGGCGCAGGACGCTGACCAATAAGAACATAGTGATGGCAGCAGAAGCATGGCAAGTAGGAGAGCAATGCAAGTGGGCATCGCTTCTTGGACGAGTGTCTGCTCACCCTCATAGTGGTGGCGAGTGCTGTGCATGATGAATGTAAGAAATTGTTATGTATTATATTTTATATTTGTTGCAGTAATGATAGTTAAAAACCCTGATTTAAGGTGCATACAGGCAGTATGTCTCCTAAAGCTGTGATTAAGGGGTAGTAAAAGTGAGGTTATTATTGATTTTAACTGTTTACTTGTCTGCAGATAGATGGCTAATGGAACAGTGTTTTATTTTGGAGGATCCCGGGGTGTAGATAGTTTATGAGGGATGGTACTTAATCCTGGATAAATAGGTCATGGGACATCATAGTGAGAGGAGACCGAAGAATGCTTATGATGTAATTAAGGGGTAGAGCCAGATCTGTCTGTAGTTTGCAGTTTGACACAGGAGTGTCTGTGAAGGGGTTAGCTGGCTCCTGAAAGTTTCTCTCCAAGATCTTTGCACAGAGAAATGCAAGTCAATCTGATTGTTAGCTTTATTTATAAGTGGTCTTTGAACTATACTGGTTTGCTTAATAGTTGCAGGTGTAGGGAGTAAAAGCTATTACTTTTATTTAAGAGCTGTTTTAACTGTTAATTGTAAAGCTGTTTGTTGCTAATGTGATTGATTCTGCGTTTAACTTAAATTTGTTCTTTCATAAAAGATACCTATTGCCCAGTATTATCACTCCTATGGCAAAGTTACCTTTCCTCACAGTTTTACAAATTGCAAATTGTTGGGTTCTTGTCCGGGGATCCTAACAAAGGTGAGACATTCTGATGCAATGGGATGGTAGGAGGAGGCCAAACAACCAAATGAAGAAGGCTTGAGAAGAGGTGGCAGCTGATGTCAGAGGACAGGAGGTGGTGTGTTACATCTGGATACTGTACCCAGAAAGCTTCAATGATCTTCTGCACTCTGCAGGGTGAGAGCCAATTTGGCACAGTCCAGTATGGAGCAGTTTGGAAGGGTGGCCAACCTTAGAGCCATGCAACGGTGTAGGAATCAGAGCAATATAATGCACACACCTGTGCTCAGTAAATCTGGGAGATAAAGTCGGAAGCCTTGGGTCCATCTAAGGATCAGGTATGCAAGGATGACGGGAACGTCAACATGGTTCGCGGGGTTGAGGGTGGGCAGGTGTCGGGGGGGCACAAATGGTGGCACATTGTGGGGTGGGCACAGCACACTTGCCCGAGGAGCTCGCAGAGACATAGAGTCCCAGGACACGAGTTGTAGGAGGACTGCTGGAGACCAGGATGACGTTAAGTCCGAGGCAAAAATGAACCTCTGGAGTGATCCATCAGCTGGCAGATGCTGGATGTCCACTGGGATGCAGGGGAAGATTTAGCAGAGATCCAAGAGGATCTATCACATGCCTTCCCTGTTGTCTTTGATCCTTTCCTTCCCTTTTCGTTGAAAACCTATTACATTTCTAACTTGTTCAAATTCTGATAGAAAGGTCTTTAACCTGAAACATGAATCCTGTTTCTCTCCTCATGAATATTGTCTGACCTGCTGAATATTTCCAGCAATGCCTATTTTCATTTCAGATTTCCAATGTCGGCAGTATGTTTTTTGTGTTTTATGTCAAGAGGTGGACAGTTGGGGCGGGGTGATCAGACATTAAGGCTGGGCAATCGACGGTTGGGAAAATGGGTGTCAGGGGTTGGGGCCAGGAGAGCAGTTATAGTGAGATAGGGGGCCGGGCAGTCAGGTGTCAGGACTAGAGGAATTTGGGGCCGGGATATTGGAGGGTGGGAGAATCAGGGGTTGGATGTTAGAAGTAAGAGATCTGCTGGGGCCAGGGGAGATTGTAATGGGAGAGCGGAGATCGGTGGTGATCAGTTCCTTTAATGTGGGATGGGGAAGAGAATTCCTCCTCTTCCCAGCTCCTCATTCGGGTAAGTTGCTTACCTGTTTTGGTCGAGGCAACACAACGATCTTGCTGACCTGAATGCAGGAATGGTGTTGGGATGCCTCAGAGTAAAGCAATTTGGGAGGAGGGGTCTAAAACAGGTGTTAGGCCTCATATTTGTACATAAAAAAGCAAGACTTGCATTTATATAGCACTTTTCATGACCACCTGACATCTGGAAGCACCTACAACCAATGAGGTACTTAGTGAAATGTAGTCACTGTTACAATGCACAAAACTCAACAGCCAACCTGTGTACATCAAACTCCCGCAAACAGCAATGTGATAATTACCAGATAATCTGTTTTGTGTGATATTGATTGACCAATATATATTGGCCAGGACACCAGGGCTAACTTTCCTGCTCTTCCTCAAAACAGTGTCATGGGAGCTTTAACGTCAACCTGAGAGGGAAGATGTTTCACGTCTCAATCAAAATATGGCACCTCTGACATCACAGCACTCTCTCAGTGCTGCATTGGAATGTCTTAATTTCTGTGCCCTGGAATTAGACTTGGATCAAGATTATATTGATCCAGAGGCGAGAGTGTTACCAATTGAGCAATGCTTCACAAAGGGACTAAAACCTGCTTCATGCCTGGATACAAAACTCCTCTTATCTTTATCAAATATTGCAGGGGTTGGGGGGGAATCCTCTGGCCGGAAATGTGTGCACGCTTCCTGCACTATTGTCTGTAAAACCTCAGACCCTTCGGCCAGTTTATTCTTCAAATGTTTTACCCAGGTGCCCTTATTTGCGAGATGAACAAAGAACAAATGCAAGTTTACAATTTAACCAAATTTATTATCAAACACAGTAAAAACAGTCAACCCCTTTAATTATCCCAACTACAATAATCCCAAGATTATTAATACTACGCATGCCGATGAACTCAATCGAGCTGCGGGTCCACTTTTCTGAGTCTCGGTTGTCTCAGGGCCTCTGTCCGCGAAGGTGGGTCTCACATGCTGCTTCCTTCTGTCCTCTGGTCCGCTATCGAATCTTCTCTGTTACCTCTGCATTGAGTCTTCGCTGGGGAGCGTCCTGGTGGTCGATTCTTATACCCCTCTTTGCACCTTTCCAGAATGTTCTTGGCCCTCAGCCAATGAGGATTTGGGGTGGGGTTCGCAATACCCAATTGCAACTCTGCAGGCCCCCAGGAACCCACCTGGTGTCAATTTCCAGGTATATTGTCCGCACGTAACCTTACTCCATATATGGTAACAGGCTACAATCTGGGTGCCAGAAAGTCTAGCTTCATCTGGGCAATCCACAACAATCGATCCATTTGAATGGGAACGATTATCTCCTGATATCCTATTTACAGGCCCAAGTCCGGACTACATGTCTCTCCACATTGTAGCGCACAATGACTTACGAGAGAGACGAGAAGTGATGAAGTCGATTGAGGCTTTATTAAGCGAGACTTGTCCCCAACAGTTCAGCAACAGAATGAAGCGGCGGGGAGAAGCTCAGGTTCTTATACTCCGCCTTCAGGGCGGAGCCAGGAGTCAGCAGCCAACCAGGACCCGGGATCTGTCAGCCAATAGCATCACGGCTTCACAGTCCCACATGACCCCTAATACATACCACCACATTCACCCCTTGTTAAAAGGAACCCGGCGGGGTGGTGGTTCGCATGGTGGTAGGGGTTTACAAGGCTGGCCCTGGAAGGAAAATTTCAGACATGTTACTACAGTTTTAGCCCTACACTGGGCTATGTACAAGTTTGTGAAACTATTTACAATATTAGCAAGAAAAAAAACATTTTTTGTTACAATACAACAACATTCTTGGTGTCACGCGGAGGCCACGAGTCGAGCGGGCGGTCTGGTCTTCCTCGCCGATCGCCTCAGCCCCGGTGGTGGTGCAGGTGCTTGTTCAGGCGTTGTCGTCTCCGGGAGCGTTTCGGTGTTTGTTCCTGTTTTACTCCTGGGCGGGCACGGGAGGAGGACCGATCCCCCCGGGAAGGGGGCGGTCGCGGGGTGCGCCGGTGGCAGGGAGGGGATGATCAGTGTCAGGGGAGTGTGTGTGTTGCCGGCGGGCGCCAGGTCCCGCAGGGAGACCGTGTCCTGTCGGCCGTCGCGGTACGCCACGTAGGCGTACTGCGGGTTCGTGTGGAGAAGGTGAACCCTCTCGACCAACGGGTCCGATTTGTGCGCCCGCACATGTTTCCGGAGCAAGATGGGTCCTGGGGCCGCCAGCCAGGTCGGCAGCGACGTTCCGGAGGAGGACTTCCTGGGGAAGACAAGGAGGCGCTCATGAGGCGTTTGGTTAGTGGTGGTACACAGCAGCGACCGGATGGAGTGGAGAGCATCCGGGAGGACCTCCTGCCACCGAGAAACTGGGAGATCCCTGGACCGTAGGGCCAGCAGGACGGTCTTCTAGACCGTGCCGTTCTCCCTCTCTACTTGCCCGTTCCCCCGGGGGTTGTAGCTGGTCGTCCTGCTCGAGGCTATGCCCTTGCTGAGCAGGAACTGGCGCAGCTCGTCACTCATGAAGGAGGACCCCCTGTCGCTATGGATATACGCGGGGCAACCAAACAGTGTGAATATGGTGCCAAGGGCTTTAATGACTGTGGCCGCTGTCATGTCAGGGCAGGGGATGGCGAAGGGGAAACGAGAGTACTCGTCCACCACGTTCAGGAAGTATGCGTTGCGGTCAGTTGAGGGGAGGGGCCCTTTGAAATCCAAACTGAGGCATTCAAAGGGGCGGGAAGCCTTGATCAGGTGCGCTCTATCCGGCCTGAAAAAGTGCGGTTTGCACTCTGCGCAGATGTGGCAGTTCCTGGTGACTGTACGGACCTCCTCCACAGAGAAGGTGAGGTTGCAGGACTTTACGAAATGGTAGAATCGAGTGACCCCCGGGTGGCAGAGGTCCTCGTGGAGGGCTTGGAGGCGGTCTATTTGTGCGTTGGCACATGTGCCGCGGGATAGGGCATCGGACGGCTCGTTCAGTTTTCCGGGACGGTACAAGATCTCATAGTTGAAGGTGGAGAGCTCGATCCTCCACCTTAAGATCTTGTCATTTTTAATTTTGCCCCGCTGTGCATTATCGAACATGAAGGCTACCGACCGTTGGTCGGTGAGGAGAGTGAATCTCCTGCCGGCCAGGTAATGCCTCCAATGTCGCACAGCTTCCACTATGGCTTGGGCTTCCTTTTCCACTGAGGAGTGGCGGATTTCTGAGGCGTGGAGGGTCCGGGAGAAAAAGGCCACGGGTCTGCCCACTTGGTTAAGGGTGGCCGCCAGAGCTACGTCGGATGCGTCGCTCTCGACCTGGAAGGGGAGGGACTCGTCGATGGCGCGCATCGTGGCCTTTGCGATATCCGCTTTGATGCGGCTGAAGGCCTGGCGAGCCTCTGTCGACAGGGGGAAGGTAGTGGGCTGTATTAGCGGGCGGGCCTTGTCTGCATACTGGGGGACCAACTTGGCGTAATATGAAAAGAAACCCAGGCAACATTTCAGGGCTTTGGAGCAGTGGGGAGGGGGAATTCCATAAGGGGGCGCATGCGTTCGGGGTCGGGGCCTATTATCCCATTGCGCACTACGTATCCCAGGATGGCCAACCGGTTTGTGCTAAAAACGCACTTTTCCTCGTTGTATGTGAGGTTCAGGGCGTTAGCGGTCTGGAGGAATTTTTGGAGGTTGGCGTCGTGGTCCTGCTGATCGTGGCCGCAGATGGTTACGTTGTCGAGATACGGGAACGTGGCCTGCAACCCGTGCTGGTCAACCATTCGGTCCATCTCCCGTTGGAAGACCGAGACCCCGTTTGTGACACCAAATGGGACCCTTAGGAAGTGGTATAGACGCCAGTCTGCCTCGAAGGCTGTGTACTTGCGGTCACCTGGGCGGATGGGGAGCTGGTGGTAGGCGGACTTGAGATCCACGGTGGAGAAAACCTTATACTGGGCAATCCGATTTACCATGTCGGATATGCGGGGGAGAGGGTACGCATCTAGCTGTGTGTACCTGTTGATGGTCTGACTATAGTCTACGACCATCCTTTGCTTCTCCCCGGTCTTTACTACTACCACCTGGGCTCTCCAGGGACTATTGCTAGCCTGGAATATGCCTTCCTTCAGCAACCGCTGGACTTCAGACCGAATAAATATCCGGTCCTGGTCGCTGTACCGTCTGCTCCTAGTGGCGACGGGTTTGCAATCCGGGGTGAGGTTTGCAAACAAGGACGGCGGTTCAACCTTGAGAGTTGCAAGGCCGCAGATAGTGAGTGGGGGTATTGGGCCACCAAATTGAAATGTTAGGCTCTGCAGGTTACACTGGAAATCTAATCCCAGTAATGTGGGCGCGCAGAGTTGGGGAAGGACGTAGAGCCTGTAGTTCTTAAACTCCCTCCCTTGCACCGTTAGGTTCGCGATGCAGAACCCTTTGATCTCTACGGAGTGGGATCCTGCAGCTAGGGAGATCTTTTGCGTGCTTGGATGGATGGTCAGAAAACAGCGTCTTACCGTGTCTGGGTGAATAAAACTTTCAGTGCTCCCGGAGTCGATCAGGCATGGTGTCTCGTGTCCGTTGATCAGCACCGTTGTTGTCGTCGTCTGGAGCGTCCGGGGCCGTGATTGATCCAGAGTCACCGAAGCCAGTCGTAGTAGTAGTGTCGCGGCGTCTTCTTCGGACCCCGTGGAGCCGCCGATGCTGGGGTCCTTTGTTGTCAACCAAGATGGTGGCGTCCATGAATCGCACGTGGCCGGGGGTGGACAAAATGGTCGCCCCCATGGATCGCACGTGGTCGGGGGTGGACACATGGCTGGGGGGTCACAAGATGGCGGCGCCCATCCTCCCCTCGTGGTGCCTGGGACCCAAAATGGCAGCACCCGCGGTTCGCACATGGGGCGCTGGGGGGTTTGGGGAGCGTTTGGGATATGCTGGGCTCGTTCTTCTCCGGGGATTGCGGCAACCTCCCGGGACCGGCACACTGCTGCGTAATGGCCCTTCTTGCCGCAGCTTTTACAAATAGCTGCGCGGGCCGGGCAGCGCTGCCGGGGGTGTTTTGCTTGCCCGCAGAAATAGCATGGGGCCCCCCCGGGATGGTCTGGCGCTTTAACCGCGCAAGCCTGCGAGGGGGGGTGGGGTTTGTCGCGACGGGGGTCCACGGAGCCCAAGGGGCTGCCGCGGGGTCGGGGCTGTAGGCGCGGGCGTTTTGCGAGGCCACATCTAGGGAAGCTACAAGGGCCCGTGCCTCTGAGAGTCCTAGCGACTCTCTTTCTAAAAGTCTTTGGCAGATTTGGGGAGAGTTCATACCTGTCACAAAAGCATCGCGAATTAGCATGTCCATGTGTTCGATCGCGTTCACCGGCGGGCAGCTGAAGCCCCGTCTCAAAATTAGCAGCGCGGCGTAGAATTCTTCTAGCGATTCTCCGGGACTTTGCCGTCTCGTTGCGAGTTGGTGGCGCGCGTAGATCTGGTTAACGGGCCGAACGTAGATGCCCTTCAGTAATGAGAGCATCGTCGGGAAATCCTCTGCGTCTTCTATGAGAGGGTAAATTTCCGGGCTTACCCTCGAATGCAGGACCTGCATTTTCTGGTCTTCTGTGATCCGGCCGGGGGCCGTTCGGAGGTAGCCTTCAAAACATGCTTGCCAGTATTTAAATACTGCTGCCGAGTTCGCTGCGTGGGGGCTGATCCGCAGGCATTCCAGGGCGATCCGGAGCTCCATAGTCTTTTAAGCTCGCTTAATAAATTGTAGCGCACAATGACTTACGAGAGAGACGAGAAGTGATGAAGTCGATTGAGGCTTTATTAAGCGAGACTTGTCCCCAGCAGTTCAGCAACAGAATGAAGCGGCGGGGAGAAGCTCGGGTTCTTATACTCCGCCTTCAGGGCGGAGCCAGGAGTCAGCAGCCAACCAGGACCTGGGATCTGTCAGCCAATAGCATCACGGCTTCACAGTCCCACATGACCCCCTAATACATACCACCATACACAGTTTATTCGAACTTGACTGTTAGAATTCCCATCAAGCCTGTCTGTCATCTGACTGTGGCTGAGATTTAAAATGTCCAATTTTTAATTTAAAGTATCCAATTGTATATTGGGCCTAAAATTCAGGCTGTTGTCCATTTTACTTCACCACCATATTGGAGTCCTGGAAGTTCAAGTAGTGCCTGAAAAATGGGTGTTGTGTGGATCAATTTCCAGGCCGTGATATTTAATTCTATCACTTTGTGCAGAGTCAGGTTTTACCCTATAAGATAAAAATAAAAATAAATCAAACTTATTCTTTTTTAATTTATTTATCCCATCCTTAAAGTTACAGAATGGACAGCGCTAACCCTTAATCCATCTCATTGCTTTCTCCAAAAACCAATTCACATTGAAGCCAATTCATGGTCTCCACACAGACATACAAGCTGACAAGAAAAGGCATTGCACCTCATCTTGGGCTTGATTTGGTGCTTGAACTTAGCCAAAAGGCCCCAAAGATGTACCAAACTTATTCTTTTTTTCTAATAAACAATTTTATGGAGGTATTTTTGGCATATAAAACAATGACATTGTATGGTACCGTACAAAAGGAAAAGCAAGTAACACATAGTGCAAAGCATGACTCCATTCGCGCAGGGACCTGCCTAAACCACTCCCTACTCTACACTACCCTAGCCGCACCCCCCCGCTGACGATTAATTCTCCGCGAAGAAGTCAATGAATGGCTGCCGGACGAACCCTGATAGTGAACCTCTCAAGGCGAACTTAACCTTTTCTAGACCGAGAAAGCTCACCATGTCCGGTAGCCATGCATCGGTCTTCGGGGGCTTTGAGTCCCTCCATGCCAACAGTATTCCTCCTTCTCCTCCTGGACCCCCGGGTCCTCCGACACCCCAAAGATTGCCACCTCAGGACTCATTACCACCCCAGTTTTCAAACCCCAGGACATGATGTCCGCGAATCCCTGCCAGTACCCCGAGTCTAGGGCACGACCAGAACATGTGCACATGATTAGCCGGCCCACCGGAGCATCTGGCACACTTGTCCTCCAGCCCGAAGAATTTACTCATCCGGGCCACCGTCATGTGGGCCCGGTGCACGACCTTAAACTGGATCAGACTGAGCCTGGCGCATGTTGCGGTCGTGTTTACTCTGCCCAGAGCTTCTGCCTAAATACTGTCCTCCATCTCCCCCCCGAGCTCCTCCTCCCATTTAAGGTTCAGGTCATCAGTCTGTGTATCCTCTACTCCCATTAGTTCTTTATAAATATCTGAGACTCTACCCTACCTACCTCTCCCCTCGATACTACCCTGTCCTGCCTCCCCTTTGGTGGGAGGCATGGGAAGGACGGCACCAGTCTGCGCACGAAATCCCGCACCTGTAAGTATCTAAAGTCATTCCCTCCTGCCAGCCCAAACTTCTCCTCCAACCCCCTCATGCTCGCAAAGCTCCCTTCCAGGAACAGATCACCCACCCTCACAATTTCGGGCAGCACGGTGGCCTTGTGGATAGCACAATTGCTTCACAGCTCCAGGGTCCCGGGTTCGATTCCGGCTTGGGTCACTGTCTGTGCGGAGTCTGCACGTCCTCCCCGTGTGTGCGTGGGTTTCCTCCGGGTGCTCCGGTTTCCTCCCACAGTCCAAAGATGTGCAGGTTAGGTGGATTGGCCATGATAAATTGCCCTTAGTGACCAAAATTGCCCTTAGTGTTGGGTGGGGTTACTGGGTTATGGGGACAGGGTGGCGGTGTTGACCTTGGGTAGGGCGCTCTTTCCAAGAGCCGGTGCAGACTCGATGGGCCGAATGGCCTCCTTCTGCACTGTAAATTCTATGATAATCTAAATATCCGCCCTCCGCCATAGTCGATACCCACCGTCCATGTTCCCCGGGGCAAATCGGTGATTGCCGCAGATTGGGGTCCAAACCGATGCTCTCACTTCCCCTATATGCCTCCTCCACTGGCCCCAGATCCACAAAGCCACCACCACTATCGGGCTGGTGGAGTACCGCGCCGGGAGCGGCAGAGGCGCCGTAACCAGGGCCGCCTAACTGGTGCCCCCGCACGATGCAACCTCCATCCGCTCCCAGACCGACCCCGTGCCCACCATCCATTTCCTTATCACTGCTATGTTGGCCGCCCAGTAGTAGTTGCTGAAGTTCAGCAACGCCAGCCCCCCTCCCCTCTGTTCCTTTCGAGCATCACCTTCCTCACCCACGGGGACTTCCCCGCCCAGACAAATCCCAGGGTAATTTTATTCAGCCTCTTGAAGAAGGACCTCGGGAGGAAAATGTGGAGACACTAAAATATGAACAAGGATCTCGGGAGAATCGTCACCTTGACAGTCTGCACCCTCCCCACTAGTGACAGCGGGAGCGCATCCCAACTCCGAACCTCCTCCCTCACTTGTTCCACCAATCGAGACAGGTTGAGCTTATGCAACCTGCCCCAGTCCCGTGCCACCTGTATCCCCAAGCATCTAAATCTTTCCCCCTACCAGCCTGAACGGCAACCCCTTCAGCCTACTCTCCTGCCCCCTCGCCTGAATTACGAACATCTCGCTCTTAGCCATGTTCAATTTATATCCTGAAAACCGGCCAAATTCCCTCAGGATTTCCATGATGCCGTCCATCCCCGCCATTGGGTCCGCTACGTATAACAACAGGTCATTCGCGTATAACGAGACTTTATGTTCCACTCCCCATCGGACCAGCCCTTCCCAGTCCTTTGAAGCTCTCAGAGCAATTGCCAGCGGCTCTATGGCCGGCGCGAACAGCAGTGGGGAGAGAGGACAACACTGTCTTGTCCCGCGGTGTAGTCTGAGGTAATCTGATGTCATCCTGTTCGTCCTTACACTAGCCTCTGGGGCCTGGTATAACAGCCTAACCCAGCCAATGAACCTCTCCCCGAACTCAAACCTTCCCAGCACCTCCCACAGATAGTCCCACTCGACCCGGTCGAAAGCCTTTTCCGCATCCATAGCTATCACTATCTCTGCCTCCCTGCTCTCCGGGGGCATCATGATCACATTAAGCAGCCTTCTTTGATTGGCCACCAGTTGCCTACCCTTTACGAACCCAGTTTTGTCCTCCGCAATTACGTCCGGTACACAGTCCTCAATTCTAGTCGCCAAGATCTTGGCCAGTAACTTAGCATCTGCGTTGATCAAAGAGATCGGCCTATATGACCCACAGACCTCCAGGTCTTTATCCCATTTCAGAATAAGCGAAATAGTGGCCTGCGACATCGTCGGGGGTAGGACCCCTCTGTCTCTTGCCTCGTTAAAAACCTGACCAGCACTGGCCCCACTATCTCGGCAAACGTTTTGTAAAACTCCACCGGATACCCATCCGGCCCCGGGGCTTTACCTGACTGCATGACCTTCAGGCACCCCAGTACCTCTTCGATCCCAACCAGGACCCCCAGTCCGTCTACCAACCCCCTACCCACTCTTGGGAAGGTCAGCCCGTCCAGGAATCGTCGCATCCCCTCCGGTTCCCTGGGGCGTTCCAAAGTGTATAGCTTACTATAAAAGTCCCTAAACACCTTGTTCAGCCCTGCCGGGTCCCCCCCCCCAGATTTCCCTCCCCATCCGCTATCCTTCCCATCTCCCTAGCCGCTTCTCTCTTCCTTAGTTGTTGCGCGAGCATTCTGCTGGCCTTCTCTCCGTGCTCATATATCGCGCCTTTTGCCTTTCTAAGCTGCTCTACAGCCTTGCCTGTAGTCAGCACCCCAGATTCGGCCTGCAGCCTCTGTCGTTTCCTGAGTAACTCTGGCCTCGGGGACTCAGCGTAGCTCCTGTCTGTCCGTAAAATTTCCTTAATCAGTCGGTCCGTTTCTGCCCTGTCTGTCCTGTCCCTGTGGGCCCGGATTGAGATCAGCTCCCTTCTCACCACTGCCTTCAGTGCCTCCCAGAGCACTGCTGCTGAGACTTCTCCGGTATCATTTACCTGCAGGTAATTCTGCATGCATTTCCTGAGTCTCTCACACACCGCCTCGTCCGCTAGCAATCCAACTTCCAACCTCCATTGTGGGCGGTGGAAGCGATCCTTACAAATCCGTAGGTGTACCCAGTGCGTAGCATGGTCAGATATGGTAATTGCCAAATACTCTGCCCCCACCATCCCGGACAGCAAGTCCCTATTCAAGACAAAGAAATCAATTCGGGAATACACCTTATGGACGTGGGAGTAGTATGAAAACTCCCTCGCCGACGGCCGGCTAAATCTCCACGGATCAGCTCCCCTCATTTGCTCCATGAACCCTCTCAGTTTCTTTGCCATCGCTGGCAACCTGCCCGTTTCTGAAGACGACCGATCCAGTCTCGGGTCCAGGACTGTGTTAAAGTCCCCACCCATGATCAGTTTGCGTGAGTCCAAGTCAGGGACCTTCCCTAGCAACCTCCTGATAAAATCCACATCGTCCCAATTAGGGGCATACACACTGACCAAGACTACTCTCACCCCTTCGAGCTTACCCCTAACCATAACGAATCTGCCGCCCCCATCCGCAACTGTACCCTCCGCCTCAAATTGAACCCTTTTATTAATCAGGATCGTGACCCCCCTAGTCTTAGTGTCGAGCCCCGAATGAAAGACCTGGCTCACCCAGCCCTTCCTGAGCCTAACCTGGTCTGCCACTTTCAGGTGCGTCTCCTGCAACATGACCACGTCCGCCTTCAGAACCCGCAAATGTGCGAACACACGCGCCCTCTTCACTGGCCCATTTAGCCCTCTAACATTCCAGGTGATCAGCCTGGTTGGGGGGCACTTCGCCCCCCCCTTTGCCGATCAGCCATCCCCTTTCCTTGGCCAGTCCCCCAGCTATGTGTCGCGCTTCCTGGCCGGCTCCACCCATGGCCTCCGAACTGTTGCCATGTCCAGTTTCCATCTTCGTCAGCAATTCAACTCCCCCCAGTAACACCATCCTACCACTCAACCCCTGCTCTAATCTAACTGCATGAATCCCCCACACCTGGCTTCCGTTGACTAGCCCACCCAGCTAGCCTGGTGGCTTCCGGCTTTGGCGCCAGCGCGTCTCTCACTCATTGTTCCCTGGCTCCCCTCCCCCCAGCCCATCCATACCACTTCCCCAAACCAGCCCTGCTTAAACACATACTCTATACAAGTCAAAGACATTCCCTACAATCGTGCTATTTAGATCAAACAGACAGAGATAAGAAGTACCAGGCACTATCAGCCTTAGCCCTCCACACACAGAAAAAGGTTGCAAACAATTCCCCCGAAACCCCCATCACAACCGCACCTTTTGAGTTATTTTCTTTTTTCTTTTCCCCCTACCAAACCTCCAACCCAACAAGAGACCCCAAAAAGGAAACATTTAGGGAAACCACAAAAAAGAACAAGAAAAACACATCGCAACCAAAATACATCAACCTAAAAAGGTCAAAAAAACGGAAAGAACGGATCCAAGCATGCAGGCATCTCTCACAGCGAGAGAGAAACAAAATAGACTTAAAAGTTCTACCATGAGTTCAAGAGTCCTCGGCTCAGAGCCAGCCCTTACTTCTAAACAAAGTCCATCGCCTCCTCAGGTTCCTCGAAATAGTGGTGCTGGCTCTCATACATAACCCACAGTCGCGCCGGAAAAAGTAGCCCGAATTTCACTTTGTTCTTGTACAAAATCTCCTTCACCTGCCTGTAGCCTCCCCTCCTCCTGGCCTCATACGTCACTATCGTCCCTGCTTCCACCACCTCCTCCGGCAGCGAGTTCCAAGCACCCACTACCCTCTGTGTAAAAAACTTGCCTCGTACATCTACTCTAAACCTTGACCCTCACACCTTAAACCTATGCCCCCTAGTAATTGGCCACTCTACCCTGGGAAAAAGTCTCTATCTACTCTGTCTATGCCCCTCATCATTTTGTGGACCAGTTACTGTGAAAAGCCCCTAATCGCCACATTCCAGCGTCTGTTTGGGTACACAGAGGGAGAATTCAGAATGTCCAAATTACCTAACAGCACGTCTTTCGGGACGTGTGGGAGGAAACCGGAGCACCCGGAGAAACCCAGGCACAAATGGGGAGAACGTACAGACTCCACACAGACCGGGCATTGAACCTGGAACCCTGGAGCTGTGAAGCAACAGTGCTACCAACTGTGCTACCATGCTGCCCATATTTGATCCGGGGTTCTCAATAACTAATTGCAACTGTGCAGGACCCCAGGAAAACTACCCAATGCGGTAACCTGTTTTTAAGCCCAGCAAAACAATTATATCTTTGTTGCCTATATCCTTGTTAAAATATATTTCCAAAGTAAAATTAAATCAAGCTAACTAAAAATAGATTCATAATGAACGAACCAAGAAAAATTTGGATTTTGAATTTTGATTAGATTGGGATGGAAAACAGCAACTGTACTGCTGAGACGATAAACTTGTCCGTTCTCTACTTTCCAAGATATTACATTCAAAACAGAACACTGGTATTGAATCTTATATCCACAAGGAGACGTGCTTTTGCTACTGTAAGTCGACAGTTAGTTAGAATTAATCTCATTAGAGCAAAGTAAGTACTGGGGCGTCATTCTCCGACCCCCCGCCGGGTCGGAGAATCGCCGGGGGCTGGTGTGAATCCCGCCCCCGCCGGTTGCCGAAGTCTCCGGCACCGGATATTCGGCGGGGGCGGGAATCGCGGCTACCCCCCGCGATTCTCCGGCCCGGATGGGCCGAAGTCCCGCCGATAAATTGCCTGTCCCGCCGGCGTGGATTAAACCACCTTTTGAACGGCGGGACAAGGCGGCGTGGGCGGGCTCCAAGGTCCTGGGGGGGGGCGCGGGGCGATCTGGCCCCGGGGGTGCCCCCACAGTGGCCTGGCCCGCGATCGGGGCCCACCGATCCGCGGGCGGGCCTGTGCCGTGGGGGCACTCTTTCCCTTCCGCCTCCGCCACGGTCTCCACCATGGCGGAGGCGGAAGAGACTCCCTCCACTGCGCATGCGTGGGAAACTGTCAGCGGCTGCTGACTCTCCCGCGCATGTGCCGCCCCGAGATGTCATTTCCGCGCCAGCTGGCGGGGCAACAAAGGCCGTTTCCGCCAGCTGGTGGGGCGGAAATTCCTCCGGCGTCGGCCTAGCCCCTCAATGTTGGGGCTCGGCCCCCAAAGATGCGGAACATTCCGCACCTTTGGGGCGGCGCGATGCCCGTCTGATTGGCGCCGTTTTGGGCACCAGTCGGCGGACATCGCGCCGTTTCGGGAGAATTTTGCCCCTGATGTCTGACTCACATCTAAGGCTGAGTTAATTGACTTAAATTCATTTGGGTTATTTTCAGGAATTTGATTACCATTAATAAATCCAAAAACGTATTCAGAGCAGACGTTAGAATAACGGGCGCGATTCTCCACTCCCGCGCCAGTTGGGAGAATCGCCTGGGCCGGCAAAATTTCCCGGGACGCCAGTCCGACGCCCTCCCGCGATTCTCCCAAGCGGCGGGAACGGCCCGGTCGAATTTCGCAGCCCGCAGGCCGGAGAATCGCCGGAGACACCCAAAATGGCGATTCTCCGGCACCCCTCCTATTCTCAAGTCCGGATGGGCCGAGCGGCCAGGCCAAAACGGCGGGTTCCCCCCGGCGCCGTCCACACCTGGTCGCTGCCGTCGTAAGCGGTGCGTGAACGCTGGGGGGGGCGGCCTGCGGGGGGGCGAGGGGGGATTCTGCACCAGGGGGTACCTCATATGTGGGGTGGCCCGCGATCGATGCCCACCGATCGTCAGGCCATCCTCTCTGAAGGAGGACCTCCTTCCTTCCGTGGCCCCGCAAGATCCGTCAGACATCTTCTTGCGGGGCGGACTTAGAGAGGACGGCAACCACGCATGCGTGGGTTGGCGCCGGCCAACCCGCGGATGACGCCCATTATGCGGCGCCAGCCGTGCCATCTATGCGGTGCCGCCTTTACGGGGGCGACAAGGCCTGGCGCGTGTAGATGACGCGGCCCCGATCCTGGCCCATTGTCAGGGCCTGAATCGGTCAGGATCGGGGCCGTTTCGCGCCGTCGCGAACCTCAACGGCGTTCACGACGGCGCGGCCACTTCGGCCCGGGAGTGGAGAATCGCGCCCAACATCTCTGGGAGAGGGCAGGTAGTAAATGTTTTCAGAAATAATTCTTTGTATAAAGCTGAAGCAGGCCGTGCAAGTCGAACCGCATAATTCCTGAAAAAGCTGGCTGAAAACTCTGTTGTATCCAGTTATACCAACTGACATTTTACATGCTAGGCGCTAGCCTTATATGGGTGATTAACGTAAGCGAGAGGAAAGCAGTTCTCTTCCTGGTTAAGTAGTATGAGTTTAAGCAGAATGGTTAGCTCAAACAAAATGTGCTGATTCTACTCCGAAAGCCTCCTGAATGTTGAAGCTGAAGTTCAAGCTGCTGAAGATCCTTTCACCCATGTCCATTCACCCTCCCCTCCCATTATTAGCCACACCCTAGTCACTCCCTTTCTGGCAAGTGGCGATCATCGCCACAACACACTGAAATGATGGCTATCCCATCTTGGGTAAAACAAACCGCTGTTTTTGTGCTTTGCAGAAGCCAGCTCAAACATATCAAGCACCCTATAGACTATGAGTAATCTGTTTGTACTGTTTTCAAACATTTCCGTGTAAGGAACGATGGAGAATTGTGCACCAGGAGAGTGTCTGTGTGAGGTAACTGAGTTTGCAGCTGCTGGGCTCAAGGGCACGCTGTGAAAGCGGGTTTGAAAATAAATGATTGCAATGATGGTGTTAAAGTGACCCCAAAGTTTCTCAAGGTCGAGCAATTGTTATCCATCATCTTGTCAGGGAATCCTCCGAGAAGAACTGCCCACATTAATAAAAAAACAATGGGGTTAATACTTGAATGTCGTGGACTGAACAGAATACTGATGCAGCTTTCTCCCAAGCTTTAAAACTGGCAAGCCTTAATGTCAGTGCATTGACACCTTTCTAATTAAACAGTCCCCATCTCTTAAAATTCACCCCTTTGAGGCAGGCTAACCTTCTCTTAGAATTCTCCTAAAGGTTCGAACTAACAAATAAATCAGTTACTTTAAATTATAGAATGGGAACATAGATACAACAAGCATAAGCTTGAAAGACTACAGCTTGAATCACTTCCTAAATAAGATCACTTCCCGAAAGAGTTTAGATCTCAGGTTAAATTCATCTCCTTCCATATATGCATCATATAAGGAATGCATCAGTGCTGATGACTTAATCTGTAAACAAAATCTAAGGAATTAAAATCATTTCTGACATTCTCTTCCTTATTTAGCCATTAAAGTGCAAAGAATGCACAGACTCAGGAATTTAAGAGTTGCACAATTCGAGTTGTATGCAGGGCAGCTATCTTGCAAAGACCCCTCTGCATCCAGCATAAAAACATTTTCGGAAGTGGCACTCTGCTCATGGTAAAAAGTCTGAGCAAACAGCCTTACCTAAATTGGAAGAGCAGGAGCCCACTGATCACATTAATGGTATTAAGGCTTAAAAGAGCTGTGGAAGAGGGAGTAATTTATAACTGCAAGCGTAGGCACCACTTAGGACTACAGCAGAATCTTCATCAAAGAAAAATCCCCAAAGTGATTATATTTTCCATAAATAGACATGTGAGAGCTTTGGCAACATCATCCCTGTTAAGAAAGAACTCTAGGCTCCAGACTACTTTACCCACAGATCAGGCCAATATCTTGTTCCAAAGCAAATACGTGCATTTCATCCGCACAGTGAAAATAAATCTGTGTGGGAGTTATACTTGTAAGCAGCAATCACCTGTTTTTTCTTATTTAGTATCTTCATTCTGAAGGCAGGACATGACTAGCTACTCAGTAAAATGGAGCTCTGGCATATTTATATGATTTACTTGAATGGTGCAGAAGATTCACCACAACGCTTCAATTTCCAGGATTTATCAA
Organism: Scyliorhinus torazame; assembly: GCF_047496885.1. Classification (NCBI taxonomy): domain Eukaryota; kingdom Metazoa; phylum Chordata; class Chondrichthyes; order Carcharhiniformes; family Scyliorhinidae; genus Scyliorhinus; species Scyliorhinus torazame. The sequence goes on from NC_092722.1 coordinate 122,206,959, forward strand.
AAAACACAGCTGATCTTCCTTGTCATTGCTCATAGGTAGACTGAGCTGTGGAGCACAGATAATGATCCAGTAATCATTAGTGTGGACGAAAGCTGCGCCCATATTCGGGTTTATTTGAATAGGTCTGGCTCGGCGAAAGAACCCACCCGCAAAAGCTAGAGAGAAATTGCACCCTTGTGAGCGCCTCGACGACCCTCAGATAGGTGGGTCTACAAGTCTGGTGAGGGCTGGAGGGGAACGGGGGCGGAGATAGGATTGACAACCTTCCTGGAATGGCTGAGTCCACCGGGAGCTGCATCAATCTCCCACTGGCTATTGAAAGCAATCCCAGAGATTTTAGAATTATATTTTAAGCAACCAAATGAATATGTATAATAATTCATTGTAAAATGACAATCTGATTGTGTATTTGGCAGTGTGATGACGTACACCTTAAACTCGTACTCATGTAGTTCTCACACATATAAAAAGAAATGAAAGTCACCATATCCCCCAAGGAGCCTAGGCTACTCCCTTTTTGAGAGAGAGCTGACTGGCAATGATTTAACCTGAGGGGTCACCCCTCCTCAGGCTAAGGGGCAACATTGAGAAGGCGGGGCCTTCATCAATAACCTCAGCCGGTATGGGAATTGAACTCGCAGTATTGGCATTGCTCCACATCACGCGCCAGCTGTCGAGCCAACTGAGATAACCACCCCCACACACATGCTGCACTCATGAACGCCATAGTCTGTTTTTTTCCTGGCCAGTGGCAGCAACCCGAGGTGAAGAGGTAACAGGAGTGAGCACTGGGCTGCTGGCTAGAAACATTACACAGCTAAGCCTAGTAAGCTGTTTTCCTGCTGAGACTTGGGGTAAAAGGAGTGCTAATTTAGCCCTCGCCAATTTTCTTTACAAAATGAAGCTGCTGTATGCATTGGTGAGTACAGAAAGCTTTGGCTGCTATGAAATGGGCTTTAGTTGTGGGTTCGATAGAGGCCTCGCTGTGTTTTCCTCTCTGCTACTCCCTTAGACCCCGCTCGTGCCATGCCACTGGCTTTAGGCGTTGCTACCTCCGCTGACATCTCCCAGAATACATCCAGCCAGAGTTGGCGATCTAGGTGTGGACAATTCGGGACCGGGGATCAGGAGCAGTGGATGTGAGGGTGATTAGATATATTGTCAGGAGGAATACAGATCTTGCCGCCTTCCTACCCCTTCCTTGAGTGTACCCCATAATGCTGCCCCAGGGCAAAGCAATCTTCGAGAGAGGGCCTCAAGCAGGCCTTGGTGCCCCTTTCTGCATTTGCGAGGGCCCTATTTCTGGTGTTGGGCAAGGAGTAAAGGAGTTCTTTTGTTTGTCCTTGCTCAAAAGGGTAGGCAGTCCACTTCCATCCTGTCATTTTGGGGCCTTCCATCCCCTCACAACACTTGAGAAAAGGATGCTGCGCAACACAGTTTCTCGGTCATGGTGCTTAAACATTAAACTGGCCAATCTCTATAAGGCCACTACTGCATCTGCGTGTCAAAATATGGACATCCCTAGGCCAATCGGCAACTATTTAATGTTGATATTGAAAGTTTCTATTGATGGCAGTTACTCAGCTACTTTGCTTGAGGAGGTGCCAGGATCTTTTCTAGGCCAGTGAAGCCAACAGGAAATCATTGACATTCTTTCTTCTTTCACCCAGGTTCACTTTAGTCTGTTCCATCTGTTTTGCTGCTGATTGGTGTAAAGTCCAAAGTGTAAGATATGCGTGTCCGTTTTAGAAGTATTTTTTTATCAGATCCTCTGTGGGATTGCTCACATAAATATGGAGGATACAGTGTTTTATAACCACAGGAGAGTTATGCACGACATATTATCAAAATAAGATGCGAAGCCATTGGAGAGTGTGCAGAAAATATTCACGAGAATGGTTCCAGGGATGAGTGATTTCAGTTGTGAGGATAGATTTGAGAAGTTAGGCTTGTTGTCCTTGGAGAAAAGAAGGCTAAGAGGAGATTTGATGGAGGGGGTGTTTAAAATCCTGAGGGCCCTGGAGAAAGTAGTTAAGGAGAAACGGTTCCCTCTCATGGAAGGATTGAGAGAGGGCACAGATTTGATGTAATTGGTAACATAAGCAAAATTGACATGAGGAAAAACATTTTCACGTAATGAGTTGTTAAGTTCCGGAATGTACTGTCGGAGAATGTGGTTATGGTGATACACCACTGTACTTCCCTAGCATTGTACATAGTTATATAATAGTTGTGTGTAACGTGGCCCTGTAATCCTGTGTATGGTACTGTGTATTGTACTGTAGCTCTGTAGAGGTTCGGTCACCTGTATGTAACCTGACCTGGCCACGGAGAGCTCCGCCTTGGCCACTCCCCCGGGAGTTAAGTATAAGACCCAGCTTCTGAGACCGGACCCATTTTGTCTGGGGTCGTCTGTGTCGGGTAAGCTTCCTATGTAGTGTATTAAAGCCTTGGTTAAAGTCTCACATGTCTTTGTGGTTCTTGACGCTTAGTGCTTCAGTGGTGGAGGCTGGTTCAATTGAATTCAAGAGGGAATTAGACAGTTTTGTAAAAAAGAAGAATGTGCAGGGTTACGTGGAAAAGGCGGGAGAATGGCAATAAGCGAATCGCTCATTCGGAGAGGCGGCGCAGACACGATGGGCTGAACAGCCATCTTCCGCACTGAAACACTTCGGTGATTCTGTGTTCTTGATGTGTCATAACTAAATAAACCAAGTTAATGAATGTGATGTTGGGGCTGGTGATGGTATCCGATGTCCAGGAACAGACAGGGTTATTGCAGACAAGGATGAGCTGGGAATGCACCAGTTCAAAGGTCAGCAATGGACATCATTGTTTTCAGGTGCAACTGGCTACTTCAGGTGAAGATATTTCCCAAATCTAAGGCCATAAACCTTTGACAGAGGTTGGCCAGCTGCAGTCAAAACTTAATGTAATTATTTCGAGCATTTGTTGGCCAATTTTATTGGTAAGCTAAAATATTTCTTGCTTTTTGTTTGCTTCACTAAATATTCCACTTTTTAAAAACCTGTGTAGAGTGGCCACGGGTGAGGAAAATGTGACAGGTGATAATGTCATGGGAACTATTTTGAGTGATTTTATTTGTTTACTTTACTAAGAAAATTGCATGTTGTTGAAGTACAATTTCTAAATTTGAATCTGAATTAAGAAATGGACGTGTTAAACGATCGAGGATTTGAGTTCAGCTAGGACAGAATTAAATATGAGCTATCCTTAGGCAAGGGCATCACAGAGATTCGCCAAATGTGGTCATCTATGTGACACACAATGAGTGATATCTGAGTTGTGACAGACCAAAATTAAGTATTAGGTCTTTAAGATATGATGCCCCTGTGGTAAACCACTGTTGCACCTGTATTAGGTGATGTACGGTAGGACCTGCACTATAGGTTCGCCGGTAGTCCCTGCCTGTATAAATATGCGTGTCCTCCAGCTAGCAGCCATTTCGCCAGCTGCTGTGGGAGGCCACACATCTGATAGCAATAAAGCCTCAGTTGGATTCAACTATCGTCTTTTGTCCAATTGATCGTACCTCAATTTATTGCTATCAGTTTCTAAGGATGGACCTCCGTATCAAACCGGATTGCCTGCAGCTGGATCCGCACTCAAGCGACGCCAGAAAGTACTTCCAGCACTGGCTAGCTTGCTTCGAAGCGTATATCAACGCGGTACCAACCCCTGTTCCGGAGGCTCAGAAGATTCAGATTTTATAATCCAGGTTGAGCTCCAAAGTCTTTCCGTTAATCCAGGACGTGCCGAACTACGCCGAAGCCATGACTCGACTCAAGGACAACTACGCACAGAAAACTAACATGCTCTTCGCCAGGCACGCACTCGCCACTCGCTCTCAACTCCATGGTGAGTCCATAGAAAACTTCTGGCGGGCCCTAATCCCACTAGTCCGGGACTGTGACTGTCAGGCCTTTACGGCCACGGAACACTCAGACCTCCTTATGCGGGACGCTTTTGTGACTGGAATTGGGTCAGATCACATACGCCAGCGGCTCCTAGAAGGGGCCACGCGCGACCTTGCAGAGACTAAACCGTTAGCGCTCTCCATGACGGTCACCCTGCGCAACGTCCAGTCCTACACCCCCAGCCGCGCGGCCCACCCCTCCTACGCTTCGTTGACCCCACAGACAGCTGCCCCAGCGGGGGCGTGCCCACCCAATACGCCTGCGCTGCACGCCAACCAGAGAACCCCGGGGTCCACCGATGCTATTTTTGCGGCAAACAGAAGCACCCCCGCCAACGCTGCCCAGCCCGCGCTGCCCTTTGTAAAGCCTGCAGGAAGAAGAATCACTTCGCCGTGGTGTTCCAGGCCCGCTCAGTAGCCACTATCGCCCCCACCCCCCTCGGTCACGGCCAATGGGCACCGCCACCCCCCCCCCGACCATGTGCGGCCAGTGGGCGCCATCATCTTCCCCTCCGCGCAACACGTGCGTTTCATGGGTGCTGCCATCTAGTTTCACCCCCGCAACGTGCGTTCCATGGGCGCTGCCATTTTGTAACCCTCAAGATCTTCGGGTGCCTCCATCTTGTCTACCCCTCAGCACATGGGCACCACCAGCGTTCCAGGACCTGGGCTCACCAGCCGCCCCATTACCCGACGACCAACCAAGACTCGCCTCCATGTCAATCGACCAGTCTCGTCCGCATAACCTGACCAACGCATCTACCAGCGTGAAAGTCGACGGACAGGTAACCTCCTGCCTGCTAGACTCCGGGAGCACCAAAAGCTTCATACAGCCGGATACGGTAAGGCGCTGCTCCCTCACGAAACACCCCGCCAACCAAAAAGTCTCCATGGCCTCCGGATTCCATTGCGTAGCGATCCGGGGGGGGTACTGTACGGTCACGCTCACGGTCCAGGGCGTAGAATTCAGCGGCTTCCGCCTCTATGTTCTCCCTAATCTCTGCGTTGTACTAATCCTCAGCCTGGACTTTCAGTGCAACCTCCAGAGCCTAACTCTGAAATTCGACGGGTCCTTACCACCCCTTACTGGGTGCGGCCTCGCGACCCTAAAGGTCGACCCACCTTCCCTCTTTGTCAATCTAACTCCAGATTGCAAACCCGTCGCCACCAGGAGCAGACGGTACAGTACCCAGGACAAAGCCTTCATCAGGCCCGAAGTCCAGCGGCTGCTTCGGGAAGGCATCATCAAAGCCAGCAACAGCCCCTGGAGAGCTCAAGTGGTATAGTTAAAACTGGGGAGAAACATCGAATGGTCGTGGACTACAGCCAGACCATCAACCGGTACACGCAGCGTGACGCGTACCCCCTTCCACGCATATCTGACATGGTTAACCAGATTGCGCAGTACCGGGTCTTCTCAACGGTAGACCTGAAATCCGCCTACCACCAGTTCCCCATCTGTAAATCGGACCGTCCATACACCGCCTTCGAGGCAGACGGCCGCCTATACCACTTCCTTAGGGTCCCCTTTGGCGTCACAAATGGGGTCACGGTCTTCCAAAAGGAGATGGACCAAATGGTCGACCGGTACGGGTTGCAGGCCACCTTTTCGTACCTAGACAACGTCACCATCTGCGGCCATGATCAGCAGGACCACGACGCCAACCTTGCTAAATTTCTCCACAGCGCTACTCTCCTAAACCTCACTTACAACAAGGAGAAGTGCGTGTTCAGCACGAACCGCTTAGCCATCCTCGGCCATGTGGTCCAGAACAGAGTTCTGGGGCCCGATCCCGACCGCATGCGCCCCCTCATGGAGCTCCCCCTCCCCCACTGCTCCAAGGCCCTCAAACGCTGCCTGGGGTTCTTTTCGTACTACGCTCAGTGGGTCCCAAACTATGAGGACACTATGAGGACTCCTCTGGCTAAAGAGGAAGCCCCGCCCTGTTACCGGGGAAATTTGTATTCCGTGGAGGTCACGGGGAACTGGAGGTCCACACCCCGTGAACTCCGTGGGGGCTATGACACTTCTCCACCCCTCAGTCTAGAGAGGCGTCACTGTCTGTGGATTGGCGCGAGGGACCCCTCATTCTCTTCGGCTGGGAACAGTGTTCGGGTGTCATTTGTGTGGGGTCTGGAGGTGTATACTGTCAGGAGACCGGTATTTGCGTATGGAGTGCCTGGGCGTGACCGGTGCGGCTGCTGTGGCATCAGGAACTGGCTCGTTGGTCTCTGTTCATGGCTAAATGTCCATGTCGGAGTCTGATTCAGAGTCGGACAGGTCCGCTTCTGGCATCTCAACGTCCTAGGCCTCGACGGCTGTCGGCAGCAGCGGGGGTGGCGGAACATATGGGAACCAGACATCCGGAATTGGTTCCGGCAAATGAGGGAGGTGGCTATGGAGGTGGTCCAAGGGCCTCTTTGACTCTCGGCCTTCTGCCTGCACTTTGTAGGAAACCGGAGGTCTGTTTTTCATGCCTAGTTTGATTGGTTGGAGCGCCTGCGCAGCCAATCCATTGGTGGCTGGTTGGTATGGAGTGGTAAGCACATGGTGAACCCTGTTTGCGGTCATGAAAGAGCCAAATTCTGCCATTCCATTGTCCAAGACCAACACCTCGGGGGTGCCGTGTGTGCTGAAGGTCTGGCGCAGTCATTCGATGGTGGCCCTAGCGATAGTCACCTGCATACGGTGGACCTCCTTCCACTTTAAGTGGACTCCACAATGACGAGAAACATTGCCCCCTGGAAAGGACAGGCAAAGTCAATGTGGAGGTGGGACCAGGGCCGATCCAACCATTCGCACAGGTGGAGTGGCGCCGCCACTGGTAACTTTTGATGCTCCTGGCTTGGTACACAAAGCTGGGCCAGGCCATCCTCTCAATGTTTTTTTTTTTGAAAACATTTTATTAAGGCATTTATAATTTTATAATAATAACAGTAAACAGTACAAAAACAAATATAAACATAGTGCAAAGACCGCCTCCCTCCCTCACAAGTCCCACCTCCTCTAAACGATAACCTAACTCCCACACCCCCACCTCTGCTGACAGTTAGTTTTCTCCAAAGAAGTAGACAAACGGCTCCGCCTCCGGACGAACTCTAGCAGTGACCCTCTTAAGGCAAACTTTATTTTCTCAAGTCTGAGAAACCAGGCCATGTCACTAAGCCAGATCTCTGAATTTGGGGGCTTCGAGTCCCTCCACGCTAACAATATCCATCTCCAGGCTACCAGGGAGGCAAAGGGCAAGACGTCAGCCTCTCTCACCCCTTGGACTCCCAGATCTTCTGACACTCTGAAAATCACCACCTCTGGACTTGGCACCACCCTTGTCTTTTGCACCTGGACATGACATCTGTAAACCCTTGCCAAAATCTCTTAAGCTTTGGAGATTTCCGAAACATATGGATATAGTTTACTGGCCCTCCCGCACATCTCGCACACCAGTCCTCTATCCCAAAAAACTTGCTCATCTGGTCCACTGTCATGTGTGCCCGATGAACTACCTTAAACTGAATCAGGCAGAGCCTGGCACATGATGAGGACGTATTGACTCTGCTTAACGCGTCCGCCCAAAGACCTGCCTCTATCTGACCCCCGGGCTCATCTTCCCACTTGCACTTTAGCTCCTCTGTCCGTGATCAGGTGACCAGGGACTCGCATATAAAGGGAGACACATCTGGCCAGTGGCAGATGATTGTAGGAGATGGTCGTCAGATATACAGGTGAACAGTCGTGCTAAGTGTAGTTCCAGAGGACTATAAAGAGACTCCATGATAATTGCTCTGTAACAGATCGCTATCTTAACACGTGTAATTAAATAAAGACCCTGGTTTGGACAAGTCTATATGTTTGGTGGAATCCTTTGCAAGGTATAAAAGACCAATCACAACACAGAAAACTGTTTGATGATTCTGTCATGGCTTTGGCCTCTTTGAACAACATAGACAATGTTATTATCTTGCGGTTCTTCAATAATCTTGGATGCTACTCCCTTATGATTATGCAGTTGACTATTTGTTGTTGTCTTTTCTCCTGTAAGGGTGTGCGAGGTGTGAGCACGAGGGCAAGAGTTGTCTGTTATCCTGTTCTAGCAACAACCATATGAAGTCGATCATGTGAAATGTGGGGCGTGATTCCACCAAATAATGACCATGGGCACGATCTAACCAAAGTAAAACAGAATGCCATTCTGAGTGGGATTAGCGGGCACTGAGAATGACCCTGCTATCTACCGGCACTCTATCTTGTTTACGTGCACTGCCGGGGAATATCCCTCTAAGGCTGCATTTAGCTGTATTTCCTGCACTGAGGAGCTCTGACAAGTAGAGCTCCTCAATGCAGGAAGGTGTGGGAGCACCATTTTAAAATAGCTCCCCGATTTCACCCCCCCCCCCCCCCCCACCCCGGAACAACCCCCTGGACCCCTTCAATGCCCCGACTCACCTGTCATGGGAACCTCGGACTGCACATACGGGTAGAGCACCCCCGGGCCTGATCTCCGGCTTCGGCACAATGTCAACTTGGCACTTTGACAATGCCAGCCCTGCCGGGGATTGCCCCAGCAAGGCCGCATTTCCTGCACTGAGGAGCTCTGCTCGCTGGGCTCCTCAATGCAGGAAGGGATTGGAATGCCATCTTAAAATGGCGCTTCAATTTCACGACCCCCCAATGCAACCCCTGGACCCTCCCGCTGCCCTAACTCATCTGTCGTGGGGTCCTCGGACTGTACATATGGATAGGGTACCCATGGGCACAATATCAACTTGGCAGTGCCCAAGCCAGCCTCACAGTGCCAGGATGTCACCTAGGTGGCAGTGCCACCCTACCCGGAGGCCGACCACTCGGGACCTCCAATCGCCTGGGAGATCCCTCTTTGCGGGGACCAGTACTGGATGGCGCCCGGCTGGGGGTCTCCTTGGCGAGACCGATAGATGTTGGGTGGCCGTTCGATCCGGGGAAGGCGATGGTAAGTCAGCTTCTAAGCCGACTTCAGTCTGCGCACTGACCACGATGAGCGGGATCCAGGTCGTGCCGTCTCTTATGATCTGGTTAGATCTCACGAATCTTACCGGCTGTTGGGAAGCCTGGGGAAGGCCTCTCCCAGCATCTAGAGGCCATGTGGTTCCCTCATTCGGGTGCTACATGGCTGGAAAATCGCATGTTAGGTCATTTTGGGCGGGCTTGACGGGGTGTTTCCCATTGTCTTTTTGAGTGAGACCCAGGCCTTTCACCCACAGTTAGGGTGCGATTTAATGGAAAAGTTTCCAAGTGTGGTAGTGAGTGGGAACTACCGCGAGCTTCCTGATGCTGGGCCTGGTGAGGTCATCGCCACTATGGAACGTTAATTGGACCACTTAAAGAGGCCCCACGGGTTTCACACCGCAACTAACTGTCCCACCGGCAATTCGCCATTACACCGCTCCCCAGCCTCTGCTAGCAAGGGAGAGCAGCACTTAAACCGCTCCTGCACAGCCAACCCCACTCAGCTTGCAGCCTTGCCCCCGAGGAGACCGGCCCAAGATTCGGCGATGCCAGCCTGCCCAGACTGTTGAACCAGGCCAAAATAAAATGGATGCCCTGTTCCTCCAAAGGTCTCGGCGGGTCAGCCACAGGACGTGGCAGTGGCTGTCAGCTAGGGGGAGCGTCACCAGGAGGACTGGAACCCAGTGCCGTAAGAAGGCCAACGACCTCCACTGTGCCCCCTGGCACCACCCTGCCCCGGCTCCTCCAGCACACCCCACTCCCCACAAGCATGTGCCTGGCACCACCCCCTCCCGCCCAGCCGCCCAGCACCATTCCATGCCCTGGAACACCCATGTCCAGCAGTTCCACAAACGCTGTCCCCCCATTCTCCCAAAACTCCCCATCCCCATGCATATTTCTCTTACCCCCCCCCCCCAACCCACAATGAATAACGCATGCAGCTCACGATACCCCCTTTGTACCCTCGCAGGAGAATTTGGCCCACAACAGACAGGAGAGGGCCCAGATGGGCAGGTGGGTGCCGGACATCACAGTCCTAACCCCATACGAGGAACGGGCCCTGGAGGTCGCAGGGGTCACCGAGGACAGATCTGTCACCGAGGTTGGCATACGGCGCAGAAGTGAGGTTCCACCAGCCCCACCCAGATGGACTGTCACATGTGAGCTGTTAATGCCATACAGAATGACCCATCCCTCCCATTGACCATATGTCCATTCTCCCCCAAAATCCTCATCCGGCGGTTCTGGCCCATCCAATTAGCTGTGGAAATTTTCAAGTACGAATAGTATTTACTTCTTTGGAAGATCTTTGTTCATTAGCAGCTAATTGACTTTGTGTTGTACAGTATACAATTATTTTTAATATCAGAGGCATTGCTGCTGATAGCTGCATTCTTTCTGGAATTTTGGTTCTGGACGTTACCTTCATATCTTTGAGACGGTTACCTTGAAACGTCTCCTTTGGCTCTGCCCCTTCCTCCAAATAGAAGGTGTTGCTGTGGGAACTGGTATATGGTCCCAGTTATCTTGACCTTTGGTGGGATATGTGGAACATCCTTTATTCCTGTCATTCTCAGGCCCTTTTACACACTCACCTCTTTCTCTGATACAATGGTGGCTGCGTTGGTTCTGTTTTCTGCTCTCACCATGGACGAGAAAAATTCATCGTTTCTTCCAACTTTTACCCTTTCCTCACCTTCTCTGGAAGAAACAACTCTGGTTTTACCCTTCCCACGTCTTCTCTGTCTGTATTTCTGGGAAAACTATTATCCATTAGTTCACTGACTCCCGCAGCTACCTTGACTCCAGCTCTTGGGCTGTAGCATTGCAGGTAACAGATGAGGAATAGGTCAGCCACGATAGAATGGCGGAGCAGACTCGATGGGCCAAATGGCCTAATTCTGCTCCTATTTCTTATGAACTTATTTCCTCAAGCTCTGCTTCCTGTAAGCACTTTACGCTATTATCCCAGCTCCTCAGTCTCCATGCATCTGTTTTAATGACGCCATTTTCCTTGCAAGTGTTTCTGATACTTTTTCCTTTCCCTGGAAGCGAAGATCCTCCTTTATTGTGTCTTACCGGGACCAAGGATCCTCCTCCTTTGTGGTCTGTCCGTTCCATTTCTTGTTCTTCTCCTTTCACCCCATTTTCCCTCCTCCCGGAATCAGAACAGGGTTTCCCTTCTTCTCTCCTTCTAAGCCACCAGCCTTCACATTCAATGGATCATCCTTTGCCATGTTCATCATCTCCAGCATGATGCCACCAGCAAACTCAGCTGCCCCTTGTCTTTCAGCATTCTGAGGGACCATTCCTTCAGGTGTTCACCTGGTATTATTGTGGAAACACATGACAAATGATGTCCCGTAAAGACAGAAAATAATCCTGTCAGGATCAAGTCTGCCATTATTGTGAAAGCATATGAATATGGGCAGCAGACGGTGGCATAGTGGTAATGTCGCTGGACTAATAATTCAGGCTAAGGTTCTGGGGACATGGGTTCAAATCTCAACATGGCAGCTGGTGGAATTTAAATTCAATTAATAATCTGCAATTGAAAAGCTAATCTCAGTAATAGTGACCATTGCCAATTGTCGTAAAAACCCATCTGGTTCACTAAAGCTCTTGAGGGAAGGAAATCTGTCATCCTTCATAGAATCATAGAATCCCTACAGTGCAGAAGGAGGTCCATCGAGTCTGCACTGACCCTCTGAAAGAGCATTCTACCGAGGCCCACCCTCCTGCAACTCCATAACATGCACACTAAGGGGCAATTTAGCATGGTCAACCCACCTAATCTGCACATCTTTGAATTGTGGGAGGAAACCGGAACACCCAGAGGAAATCGACGCAGAAGCAGGGAGAAAATGCAAACTCCACACAGACACTCGCCCAAGGCTGGAATTGAACCTTGGTCCCTGGTGCTGTGAGGAAGCAGTGCTAACCACTGTGCCATGTGCCGCCATCCCTGTGCTGTCCTTACCTGGTCTGGCTTACATGTGACTCCAGACCCACAGCAATGTGGTTGACTCTTAAGTGTCCTCTGAAATGGTGTGGCTAACCACTCTATTCAAGGTCAATTAGGGACAGGCAACAAATGCTGGCCCAGCCAGCAATACCCACACCCCATGAAAGAATAAAAGAAAATAATGACTAATGAAAGCATCATAGATTTGTACCACATCACTTTATGAAGGGCACCTGACTGCATTCACGTGTCAGAGTGAGGTGGCTTCTACCACCCTGTGATGGTGACATTGCTGTGTGAACGGAGACTAAGGCCAGTATTTTCAGAGTGAATGAGATTGGATATCTCCAGGTAAATCCTCCTGCAGTGTGAACGTGATCCCCTACACTTTGGGCTCCACAGAGCAGAATGAAGTACGAGACCTGACTGTAAGACAGGAGGAAAAAGGTGACATTCTGAAAAATCTGCAAAGTGTTATCTGTCCCAATTATTATAGAATGCTAAAAAAAAAAGTCACAGCTGTCCATAAATTTAATCTGGTTGATTTATGTGCAACCACAGCATCACATGTGCCTGGCGCAGTGACATCAAGTGTATTCACAGCCAGTGAAAATCAGGAGGTCTGATTAGGTTCAGGAGGAGCCAGTATCATTGGGCTGTCCAAATGGGAACTTTGGAGTGAATGACAGCCAATTTCCTCTTCCACGCAAATTAGGGGTATAAATTCTGGGTTTTGTATTGAGGGAGAGAAGAAGGGCGCAAGTGGGTAATGTAGCAGAGGAGGAAAAATACAGTCTAGGACGGACACTGAGTAAGTTTGGGCTCGAAAGGTCAACTAAAGGTCAGCAAACATCTGATTTGACTGCAGCTGTGTGGACAGAAAGGAGGTCAGAGACCTATGAGTATTGGTCAAATTTAAAAGGGACAATGTTGATGGATTAAAAATCCTGATTCCAGTTACATCATTTGCTCTTGATGCTTTGTTTAAATTGCGTCTTAAATATATTAATAGAAAACTATTAAAGAGTGAGTCACTGAGGGAAGTCGGGCAATATTGGCAAAGATAACTGATAACTGTTAACACAGGAACTGTAATTTGATTTTGTTTATTATTAATTCAGTTCTGATACTCTTTGTTCCATCCTTTCTTTTTTAAAATAAATTTAGAGTACCCAATTCATTTTTTCCAATTCAGGGGCAATTTAGCGTGGCCAATCCACCTACCCTGCACATTTTTAGGTTGTGGGGGCGAAACCCACGCAAACACGGGGAGAATGTGCAAACTCCACACGGACAGTGACCCAGAGCCAGGATCGAACCTGGGACCTCGGCGCCGTGCGGCAGCAATGCCAACCACTGCGCCACCGTGTTGCCCGTTGTTCCATCCTTTCTAACAATGGACTGGAAAATGCCCTGGCCAATATTTATCAGAGGAACATGTGAAACAAGAGCAGCAGTAGGCCATTCGGCCCATCTAACCTGCTTAATTATTCAATTAGATCATGGCTGATCATCACCCTCAATTTCACTTTTCTGCATGTTCCCCATATTCCTTGATGTAATTGGTACCCAGCAACCAACCGATTTCCATCTTGAACATACTCAATTATTGAGCTTCCACAGCCCTCTTGGAAGAGAATTCCAAAGCTTTGCCATCCTCTGATTAAAGAAATTCCTCCTTATCTGAATCCTAAGAGGTCTGCCCCTTATCCTGAGATTATGCCCCCTGCTTCTAGAATTGCCAGCCAGGGCAAACACCCTAGCCACATCTACCCTGTCACGCTCCGTAAGAGTTTTGTACGTTTCAACGAGACCACCTCTCATTCTTTGAAACTCTCACGAGTACAGCCTCAGTAATATCCCCTCACAAAACAATTCCACCATCCCGGGGAGCGGGGAATAGTCTGCTGAACCTTGATTGCACTCCCACGATGGCAAATATATCCTCCCTTGGATTAAGGGACCAAAACTGTACACAGTACTTTCGGTGCAGGCTCACAAACTCTTAACTGCCACCCACTGAAATGGCCCAGCAAACCAATCAGTTCAAGGGCAATTAAAACTAATATCTAGTTGTTATCTCATTGCTGTGTATGGAAACTTGCAGTGCACAAATTGCCTGCAGTAGCTATTGAGTTTTTCATTGGCTATAAAGCACTTTGGGCCACCTTGAGGATGTGAAAGTTGCTATATAAATGTTAGTTTTATTTCCTTATGTCAGGAGTATGCCATTTAAACCCTGTAGATTGGCAAGGCCTGAATTAGGCATACGTGTAATGTTGGGCGTGACACCATGGACTTAAAACTAAGTCCGCTTTTGGGCGCTCTTTGTGGGATGCATCTCCGAGAATCACCCCGCTATCCAATGGCACTTTGCCATTTTTTTGGCCTTGGGGAGTTTCACCCTACCGAGGCCGCATTGAGATATCCTGCTGCTGAACTGATCTCACCAGCAGGAACGGCTGTTTGTTGAGCGGAGCGCCATTTTGAGTGGCAGCCCCGATTCAGCCCCCCCGCCCCCCCCCCCCCCCCCCCCCCCCCCCGCCGTCCTCCCTCCCCTCAACAGCCCAACCTTGCTGAGGCCCCTGGGAATCCCCCCACCTCCAATTGGGAATGTCGACTCCTGGCACTGCCAACTTGACACCTGGGCACCCTGACACTGCCGGTCTGCTTCCCTGACAGTTCCCCTGACATTGTGGCAGTGTCACCCAGACACTGACAGGATGCCCAGATGAAACTGTCAGGGTGTCACACTAGCCGTGTCACGGTGCCTGGGTGCCAGGAAGGGTGCCACCCTGCTCTGTAACCAACCATCCAGAAGTGTCTAATGCCCTGAGAGACCCTATGAGATGTGTTATGCCTGGTTCACGTTTGTGTGAACCAGTACTAAATTGTGCCCTGGCGAGGTCTCGCATGTGCCGGGTGAATCTGGCATCGGAGTATTTAAATGAGCCATTAGGCTAATTTAAACATGGAGATCTGGATGTCACCCAGTGAGGCCGAGATCCAGATCACGCCGGGCGGAGCGAGTTGGGTGACTTGCGATCAGCCCGACGCGTAGCTGATTTGGGGCTCTCTAGCGCAATTCACCCCTTGTGCCCAGATCCACGCCAGCACAAAGGAGTGGCTGAATCGTACCCGTGATCCACTGTGTATTGGCTGCTTCTGATCTTTTCATTATTCTATTTTTATATTATACGTAACACTGCAGTTTGTGAAGGTTATTTAAACAATAGCTCGAAGGAAATTTTCTGCAACAAGTCATAAGCTTAATTCGTAATAGCAAATCGTGAAATGTTCAATGTGAAGCCAGTGATAATTGTAGTACGCTGGATCAGGATGACCTATGAACAATAATTAGTCTGAGGCTTAGTAATATCAGCAATCTGCTCCATTTCATGTTGCACTGGGATTTCCTTGTGTAATTTTAACATTTCTAATTTTTATACTCTTCCCCTGTGATGTAATATCAAGGATGGATGTGGGTGGGGCTTGATGCCATCATCTGCCAAAGTTCCGAACAGTCCAACCTCCAATGCCCCTAAAGTATGATGTGGAAGTAGAAACTACTGTTTAAGGCAGATTTCCTTACAGTGGCCAATTAGCTATCTCCATCCCAAGCAGCATAACCCTGTCACTCTTACCACAGACTGTAGACACCGAGGCTGTGTGACTAATCACCCTATATAGGCAAACTGCCATGCCAAGGAATTCCAATGGGATTATGCCCGAATGTCTCTGAGACATGTCGAATTGTGTTCCACCGTTGTTGCAGTTCTGGAGCTGGTGTTACTTTCCCAACTCACGACTTTTATGATCACTCTCATGTTTAACCACTAGATGGCTTTATACGACTGTAATATATCATTCAACCACATTCTGATTCAACCATGGTGTTGTGTCCGGCGCTGTGTGAATAGCGTAAAGGCCAAAATCAAGATTTGCACCATTTTGCTATTCACCCAGCCCCCAACTAATGGCGAGTTCCGGATCACACTGAAAAATGGTGACAATATTATTAACCCTCATTTGCATTCATTTCAATGTCATTAAGAGATTGAGTCGAATGCAGCAGCCTGCTGGGAATTACCTAACTCCAGCGGCAAGACATTTAGTACTCCTTTTCAAAAACGGGAAGCTGTCGTAATGGCTGCTGAAGGCAAGTGAGGAGGTGAGTAGCCATTTCCATTTTCCGGCCTGCAGCTCACCGGCTGCTGCACCAGTCCTCAGGGTTGACACCTTGGGGGTTGGGCTTGGTCAGGGGGCTGAGGCATTACAGGTCGGGGTCGCCCTGGGGGGGGGGGGGGGGGATGTGGAGGTGAGGGACTTTGCGATCTGTGTGGCCTTCAAGCAATCTTTAATATTGTGGAGACCCATATCAGGGGCACCCAAAGCTACAGCCTGTCTGTCCTTTCAGACCCTTCCAGGACAGAACCCTGCTGTAGCTTCTCGACTGAAAGCACATTTCACCCCTTTTGAGTATGGGCAGCCTCTAGCTTCACAACTGCAGGCTATTTAAACTGAGGAATTAGCCTTTTTAGTAGTGACTGCACTTCCCACTCCTCAACTCTCAAGTGCCTCCTCGAGGGCAAACGTGTCATGTTTCAGAGGATGATTAGTGCACTGCATGTCCAGCAAACTTTACTGCCTGAACATGAGGAGGGCCAGCACCATAGAGACAGCGGCCAACAATCACGGAAGAGCAAGGCTTCACTACTGAGGATCTTCTCGCGACCAAAGGGTAAGCGTTCAGATGAGCAGAGGGCAGCTGAGCACGCTGTCCTAATGTTCCTGGCAGAGGTCTGAGATTCGGGATCTACGGGCTCCTGATGTGGCTAGGGGTGCGTGTGCAGAGCTGGGATTGCCAGCACAACTGATTCACTAGAAGGCAGTCTGAGAGAAGGTGGGAGGCATAAAGGTGGGGGAGGCTTGAGGGATTTGAGGGTCCCGGGGTGGAAGCCTTAACATTGTAAGTCTCTCTCCTTCCCCAATTCTTTACACATTTCTGCTGGAATCAATCGGACGGAGGCTGCCCTGGCGTGGCTTGTGGCAGCCGAAGCAGGCAGGGGCCGTAGAAGGCCAATGCAGACAGGAGGTGGCACCCCATGTGCAGGGGGGCCACCGCACACCCTGTAGACCTGGCTGCCCATGAGGCTGAGGAGGGACAAAGGGGAGGCCAATGGCAGCCCGAGGTGTACAGGCATTGTTGGTCAATCAGCTGACGGGCAGCATGTGCTGTCGAAGCTGCGTCTCAGCAGAGAGAAAGGGCGGCACCTGTGCGAGGTCTTTGTGGACTTGGCACCCTGTGGCGGAGGACACCCACTCCCGATGGTCGTGAGGGTCACTGCAGCCCTGAACCTTTATGCCACCAGGTCATTCCAGGGTACAGGCGGGACCTGTGTGCCATGTCCCAATTGTGCACCAACAGGTGCATCCGGGAGGTGACGGATACTCTGTGTGCCCGGGCACTTTCCAGCTGGACCAAGCCCACCAAGATGCCAGGCTGTAGGATTTTTTGCCATCTCCGGGATGACCCAAGTTCAGGGGTGGTCGACGGCACGCATGTCGCCCTGTGAGCACTGGGGCATTATGGAGTGCCCTATATTAACAGGAAGGGGTTCCACTCCCTGAATGTTCATATCGTGTGTAACCACCGCCTCTGAATCATGTACGTGCATGCCCGCGACCCTGGGCGTGTGCATGACAGCTACATCCTGGGGCACGCGGAGATTCTCGGTATATTCGAGGACCACCCCAGGATGACGGGTGGGCTCATGGGGAATAAGCCATGGCGCCGGTGCAGAGGCCTGAGACCGAGACCCATTATAATGAGGCCCACATTGCTACCCATGCTATTGTTGAGCCTGCTGAAAATGCAGTCCCAATGCCTGGACCGCTCTGGTGGTACACTGCAGTACAATCCCCAGAGGGTCTCCCGCTTTGTAATGGTTTGCTTGTTCCCTCCACAATCTGGCAAAGCAGTGGGGTGGCATGCTGGAGGAGCCGGAGGAGGAGGAGCAACATGTCCTCTTCTGAGGGGGAGAGCAGGCTGTCCTAGAGGGCTTGGAGGATGAGCCGGAGGTTGGAGGACAGGTGGCAAGGGTCCGACAGGCGAGGAGGACCAGGGAGGCCCACGTTGTCTCCAGATTCTCCGAGGACATGTTTGTGCCCGTCAGCTCAACCCCCCTCCATTTCCTCCCTCCTCTCCAATATCTCCTCCCATCCATTTCCCTCCCTTCCCCATTCCCTGCTCCGCCAACACACTGCTCCCTCCCCAACCACCCTGCTTCCCCCTCCAATGGTCTGTGTAACATTATGCCAGGGTGATGGGCCTGTGTTGGCACTGTCAGCGGATCACCGTACAAGGCAGGAGAATGGTGATAATTCGGTGTGAGGGAAGCTCTGGTGCTCCTCAGTTTGTTAAGGTCTGACTTCTGACTTTCTGATGACAGGGTGCTCACACCCTTCCTCTGATTTGGGGTCTGCATCGGGCACTTGAGATCTTGGTCCACTGGGCCTGGGGAAGGGGCAGCAGCAGGGGTGTGGCGGGTGCAGGCAGGCCCACAATGAAGATTAACATGACAGAGGCTGCACCGGTATCAGATGTGACATGTTTTAATAGTGAATATTTTACAGTGACAGATTTTGATTTCCCGCTAGCTACAGACAGTGAACCCTCCAGTGCCCACACATGACCCTCACTCTTCTTGATCTTTCGTGGTCTCTTGCCATGTCCAGGTGTGTCTCTGGGATGCACATCAAAAGTGGAGGCAGCCTGCAGATTTTCACACCCTGTGGACTTTGATGTTCTTGGTGGACATCCTCTGCAGGGCCTGGAGACGGAGGGCCCTGACCGCCTTAGCGGTGTCACTGGCATCGCCATGCCATGCTGTTCTGCCGCTGCCCATAAGATGCGCCAATGTCAGACGGGGGCGATTCAGAAGAATTGGAGACCGATGTCACCTCCTTGGTGACAGGCCCCAGGTTGGCCTCCAGTGCTTCCTCCTCACTGACGGTGTCCAAAGGGCCCTGGGGGACTCCATGGGATGGAGGGACAGCTGGTGCGCTCTAGAGGTCTCCGAGTCATCTGGCACTGCCAGTCCTGGAGGCTCCCCATTGTCTGCACCATGGTGTCAACACCCTCAGTGATGATCCTCTCTGATTGGGCCACTATCTGCAGTGCCCCGGTAATGTCTACCTGTGTCTGGGACACGTCACTCGGTGACAGGGCCTATGCTCCGCAGTGCCACGGCAATGTCCACCTGTGTCTGGGACACGTCCCTCAGTGAATGGGACATGATGTCGAGGCCCTCAGCCATGGTCATTACAGACTGAGCCATGACTTGGACACCACCACTGAAGAAGTGGACGTCATGCTCCAGGTTTTCCACTGTAGTCGCCACCCCAGCAGCGTTGCCCTCGGTGCCACGAATTGTCGGCACCATCCCCTGCAGCCTTTGGGACTCCTCCAAACGACCTTGCAGTCTCACTCTTGAATGTCATGGTGGTGTCCTATCTTCTGTATCAGCTCCGCAAGAACCTTGTCCAGAGGCTCCACATCTGACTAGGCCCCAGCTACGTCCTTGGAACCAGGAGACCTCAGACTGCTATCTCCCTTGGATGTTCCTACCTCTACCTGATGTGCATCAGTAACTGTGAGGTGCTCACCAGATAGTGCCCCAGAAGCCTGGCTACTAATGTTGCCCACTGATGGTGTGTGTCTCTGCGCTGGTGGAAGGTGGGCGGTGACAGCAGTGATGTCTCGATGGGGGTCTCCTTGGAGCTCTCCTCCAAGATGTTTTCTTGGGTGGTGAGGGTGGGGAACAACTTTGGATGGCCCAGCCTCATCAAATGGAGATCCTGCGAGACAATGAACACGTGGTTAGTGAGAGGGAAGGATCATTTTGCCTGACTACTCGCTTGAGACACGTCTTCTGGGTGAAGGGGCAGTGGATCCTCACCTCTCTGGCGTAGGCCAACCTCACTGTCGGTAACCGCTCTCGCCTTGGGCAACCCTGCGATATCCAGGGCCATTCCTAATCGGGGGTGAAACTCGGATCTCTGGGACTCCGGCCCCTTCTTGGCCCTTTCTAGTTTATTATGGCCTAGCATCTTCTGCGGGGACAAAGAGGGTATTGTGAGCCGCATGCTTTATGGGTCGGGTGGGGGGGGGGGTCTGTAGCAGGTGGCATGTGTGGGCACCGCTCATGGACATAAAGCGGTTTTGTTGGTGGGTGCCAGGGGTTTCTGAGGAACAGGCACAATGTTTGGATGTGGGGAGGGTGTGAGGTGTCAGCCAGTGAATTGGTGGGGTGGGGGGGGGTTGGGGATTTGAGGAGTGGCAGGTGGAATTGATGCCAGTAGAGAGGTGAGAACTTACCCTTGCAGCTCATTGGAAGTTGTTTGTCTTCTTACATTGGACGGTGGCCCTCCTTGTCATGCTGCCCGCACTGATAGCCACTGTCACTGCCTCCCAGGTGACATTGCTGACCCTACTCCTGGTCCTCCAATCCCACTCGGGGTAACAGGTTGCCCTGCCTCTCATCCACAGCATTGAGAAGCCTGACCAAGTCACCATCCCCAAAGCAAAGAGCAGGTCTGCGCGGTGCCCTGCTTCTCTGTTGACTGGAAGTGAGTGGTGGCGGAGTGTTTAAAAGCAGCTTCCCTTGTTAGCGGCGAGACACTGGTGTCATGATATCCACATTAACATATCATGGTGCAATCACACACACACTGATGGACAGGCAGTTGGACCAACCAGCACACACATAACATCGCAGCCAATCACCAGTGAGAGCACACGCACTATAAAACAGGGAACACCACAGTTCTCGCTCATTCTACCAGGAGATAGCTCAGAGCTCACAGCGCGCCACTCAGACATAGACCATGTGCTGAGTGCCTCACTAGTATACTCATCGGGTCCACAGGTTAGCTGGTGAAGCACGTACCCAAGCCAGTTGTTATCGTTGATTAGACAATAAAACAGAGTTGTACCATCTACAGCCGTGTTGGACCATTTGTGTATCAGAACACCCAACACGACATGATACCAGTAGTGGACGCAAACCAGCGACTGTGAGACCTACCTGCACCCTTTCAGAAATCCGCCATCCTGCTCCATGGAAAACAGCAGCCCGCCTCAGCCGCTCCGAATCACTGGAAATCTCGGTATAAACTGGAAGCTGTTTAAACAGCGCTTCCAGCTCTTCCTCGAAGCCACAGACAGGGAGAATGCATCGGACACCAGGAAGATCGCCCTCCTCCTCTCCACGACGGGGCAACAGGCCATCCACACCTATAGCTCCCTGGCATTCGCGGAAGGCGAGGACAAAACAAAATATAAGACGGTGCTTCTGAAGTTCGATGAACACTTCAGCGTGGAAGTCAATGAGAACTTCGAGAGGTACCTATTCCAGCAGCGCCTGCAGGGTAAGGATGAGCCTTTCCAATCTTACTTAACGCACCTCCGAATCCTCGCGCAGTCCTGCGGCTATGGGGCCACCTCCGACTCCATGATACGGGATCAGATCGTTTTTGGAGTCATCTCGGAAACCCTACGTCAGCAGCTCCTTAAAATAAAGCGACTCACCCTAGCGACTGCCATCGAGACCTACGTCCTCCATGAGAACGCGACCAGCCGGTACTCCCAAATCCAGGCGGCCGAAACGGCGCGACACGGGCCCCACGAAGCGGAGCGGATCCAGTCGATTGAGTTCCTCCCGGCCGCGGCCCAGACGAGGGCGGCCATTTCGCGCGCTTTCCGAGGCCTCCCTGTTGCACCTGTGGATTACCGCAACGTGGAAGGGCTCCCTGTCTTTGGTATCGCTGGTCTGCATACTGTCAGGGTATGACTCAGTGTATGGGGGCTGAATTGCCCGCAAGTCCCTGCGAGGCTGGCGGAATTGTTGAGAGTTGGCAGGTTGAGCAGCTCGACAGCAGGCAGCGTAGTGGCCCATCCTGCCACAGCGGAGGCATTGTCGCGCTTTGGCCGGACATTGCCGCTTTAAATAGGCGGAGCCACAGTTGCTGCACGTCGTGACGTCATGGCGTTTGTTGCGCCACCGTGCATGCGCGGTGCGGTCCTGCGTAGAGCGTGCCTGCGCATCACGTCCCTCTGCGTCAACGTCCCCTCTTTTGGCGCATACAAGCTTGGGAGGCTTCGGAAAGCGCGCAAAATGGCCGCCCTCGTCCGGGCTGCGGGCCGGGAGGAACTCGATCGACTGGACCCGCCCCGCCTCGTAGGACCTGTGCCGTGCCGTTTCGGCCACCTGGATTTGGGAGTACCGGCTGGTCGCATTCTCATGGAGGACGCAGGTCTCGATGGCAGTCGCTAGGGTGAGGCGCTTAATTTTGAGGAGCTGCTGGCGTAGGGTGTCCGAGATGATCCCAAAAACTATCTGATCCCATATCATGGAGTCAGAGGTGGCCTCATAGCCGCAGGACTGCGCGAGGATACAGAGGTGTGTCAAGTAAGATTGAAAAGGCTCATCCTTACCCTGCAGGCGCTGCTGGAAAAGGTACCTCTCGAAGCTCTCATTGACTTCCACGCTGAAGTGTTCCTCGAACTTTAGAAGCACTGTCTTATATTTAGTCTTGTCCTCGCCTTCCGCGAATGCCAGGGAGTTATAGATGTGGATGGCGTGCTGCCCCGCCGTGGAGAGGAGGAGTGCGATCTTCCTGGTGTCTGATGCATTCTCCCTGTCTGTGGCTTCTAGGAAGAGCTGGAAGCGCTGTTTAAACAGCTTCCAGTTGACGCCAAGATTTCCAGCGATCCGGAGCGGCTGCGGCGGGCTGATGTTTTCCATGGAGCAGGATGGCGGATTTCTGAAAGGGTGCAGGTTGGTCTCACAGTCACTGGTTAGCTTCCACTACTGGTATCATGTCGTGTTGTGTGTTCCGATGCACAAATGGTCCAACACGGCTGTAGATGGTACAACTCTGTTTTATTGTCTTAAACAATGACAACTACTAACTGCTGGTTTAGCTTTGTGCTTCACCAGCTAACCTGTGGACCCAGCCCTATCACTATCTTAGTGAGGCACTCAGCACATGGTCTATGTCTGAGTGGCACGCTGTGAGCTCTGTGTTCTGAGCTATCTCCTGGTAGACTGAGCGGGAACTGTGGTGTTCCCTGTTTTATAATGCGTGTGCTCTCACTGGTGATTGGCTGCGATGTTGTGCGTGTGTTGGTTGGTCCAACTACCTGTCCATGTGTGTGTGATTGTACCATGATATGCTGATGTGGATATCATGACAGGGAGGAAACCAGAGCACCCGGAGGAAACCCACGCAGACACGGGTAGAACGTGCAGACCCCGCACAGTCAGTGACCCAAGCCGGGAATCAAACCTGGGACCCTGGAGCTGTGAAGCATCCATGCTAACCACTAAGCTACCTTGATGTCCTTGTGCATCATTCAATGAAAGTAAGCGTGCAGGTACAGCAGGCAGTAAAGAAGGCAAATGGTATGTTGGCCTTAATAGGGAGAGGATTTGGGAATAGGAACAGGCATATTTTACTACAATTGTATAGGGCTTGGTGGGGCCACACCTGGAGTATTGTGCGCAGTTTTGGTGCCCTTAACTGAGGAAGGATATTCTTGCTATGGAGGGAGATCAGCAAAGGTTTACCAGGCTGATTCCTGGGATGGTGGGACGGTGGAAATGAGGAGAGACTAAGCCGGTTAGGATTATATTCATTGGAGTTTAGAAGAGTGAGAGGGAATGTCATAGAAACGTACAAACTTCTAACAGGATTAGACAGGTAGATTCAGAAAGAATGTTCCTGATGGTGGGGGAGTCCAGAACTAGAGGGAATAGATTGAGGATAGGGGTAAACCTTTTAGGACTGAGATGAGGAGAAATCTTTTCACCCAGCGAGTGGTGAATATGTGGAATTCACTACCACAGAAAGTAGTTGAGACCAAAACGTCGTGCAACTTCAAAAAGGAATTAGATATAGCTCTTGGGGCTAGAGGGATCAAGGGATATGGGGGGAAGGTAGGATCAGGGTATTGAACTTGATGATCAGCCATGATCATAATGAATGGGCGGAGCAGGCTCAAAGGGCCGAATGGCCTCCTTCTGCTTCTGGGTATATTTCTATGTATGTCTCAGACTGACTTCTGAAAGCTTCTCTGCCAAGGACTTTGTGCATAAATATGTAAGCCACTGAGTGTTAACAGTGTTAATAAGCTGCATTTGACCTGGGTGTGTGGCTCCTTCTTTAAACGTTTTTAAGAAAAAGATAGATGCCTTTCTAAAGAATAAAGGGATTCGGGGATATGGTGTTCGGGCCGGAGAGTGGAGCTGAGTCCACAGAGATCAGCCATGATCTCATTAAATGGCGGAGCAGGCTCGAGGGGCCAGATGGCCTACTCCTGTTCCTAGTTCTTATGTTCTTATGTTCATATTTAACTGTTAATTGAAAATCTGTTTTCTCCTTGGGTGTTAATGGGGTTAACCTTGTGTTAATAATAAAGTTTGTTTTAGTACAAAAGATCCCTAGTTGTCCATGGAATCACTCTTGGAGCGAAGTATCCTTTCCTTACAGTTAGAAAAATTGAAAAATTGTTGGGATTTTGCCCGGTTTCCTCATAAAAATTGGGGTTTGGTCCGGTATGGTAACACAACACAAAGAGAGATGGACAATAAGTGATTAGTAAAGTGGAATAAAATGTAGAATTATTCACTGGTTGGGCAGGCATTTAGTGGCCTGGAGCTGAGGGCTTGATGAACCATTTCAAAGGGCAGTTAAGAATCAACCACATTGCTGTGGGTCTGGAGTCACATGTAGGCCAGACCAGGTAAGGACAGCAGAATTCCTCCCCTGAAGGACGTTAGTGAACCAGGTGGGTTTTTGCAACAATCATTAGGCTTTTAGTTCCAGATTTGTTTAAAAATTGAATTCATATTTTGCCATCTGCTGTGCTGGATGTGGGATTCAAATCCAGGCCTCCAGATAATTTCTGTGGGTCTCTAGTCTAGCGACAATGCCACTATGCCATTGCCTCCCCCTCAAGAGATTGATTGTAGGTTGATGCCGTTTTAAACATCAATGTTTCTTTATTGTTAATTTTAGTACCTATGGAATAAATGATAATATTAAAAGGTTAATGGGTTTCCAGATGCTGCTATTTGATTTGGGAGGAATCATGGTGACAATCAACTAATAAAGTACAGCGTAGATTGGTGACTTGGACATTCTGCAAGAAAGCGATACGTTACGTTGCTTTTAATAGGAATTCTGATATTAAATCGTAGCATCAAGAATACACTCCTCATACTTTCAAATATTTTACTGGGTAAACATTTATTATTTCTTTTCCTTTAATGGAAGTCGAGTAGTTCAGTTGGTGATATGGCGAGTGTGTGATGCAGAACAGCACAGGTTCAATCCCCATAGCAACTGTGTAGTTCATGGAGGCCTAGCCTTGCCCCACACTTGTGGAGTGGCGTCCCTCAAGCTTATAAATAACTGTCTCTCTCTCTCTAATAATTAGAAATGCCCAAGGTCCTTTGTAGACTCTGGCCAATTATTTATTTATTTATTTTTTGAAAATCTTTTTATTGGCTTTTCTCATATTTATAAACAGTTGTTGCTTATATACATTACATTTTTCTTGCCGGCACTAATTTGCTTTATTTTACAGAGAGGTTTGTTTTGTCCTTCATTTGACTAACTGTACGTACATTTTGCTGCCCTCTGGATCGGTCTATGATATTCCCCCCCTTCCTCCTCTCCCCCCCGCATTGGTTTCAGCACACTTCCTCTTCTCTTGTGGTTTCCCCATTTTCCTCCCTCCCCCCTTCCCGGGTTGCGCAGTCCTTTGGTGGTTCTTCTTTTTTTTCCCCTGGTTTACTCCTCGTTGTTGGCCTTGAACAGGTTTTGGAACGGGCCGACGAACTGCCCCCAAGTATCCAGGAAGCCTTCCTCTGACCCTTGGATGGCGTACTTAATCTTCTCCAGGTGGAGAAATTCCGAGAGGTCAGTGCGCCAGTCTGCAGCTTTGGGTGGTGCTGCCGATCGCCAGCTGAGCAGGATTCTCCGGCGTGCGATTAGGGAAGCGAAAGCGAGGGCGTTGGCCCCCTTCCCCATGTGCAGTTCTGGCTGCTCTGATACCCTGAAGATTGCCACTATTGGGCATGGCTTCACCCTCACCCCCACAACCTTGGACATTGCCTCGGAGAAGGCTGTCCAGAACCCAGCAAGCTTGGGGCAAGCCCAAAACATGTGGGTGTGGTTGGCCGGGCCCCTCCGGCACCGCTCACATTTGTCCTCCACCTCCGGGAAGAACCTGCTCATTCGGGTTCTGGTCAGGTGCGCTCTGTGCACCACTTTGAGCTGCATTAGGCTTAGCCTTGTGCAGGAGGAGGTGGAGTTCACCCTGCTCAGTGCTTCGCTCCAGAGTCCCCATCCCACCTCTGTCCCCAGTTCGTCCTCCCATTTTTGTCTGGTCCCGTCCAGTGGTGTTCGAGCTCTGTCCAGTAGCTGTCCGTATATTTTCCCACATAGCCCCACCTTCTCGTTGCTTGTGCCTATCAGGTTCTCTAGCAGTGTGCTTTCTGGGGCCCCGGGGTACCCCACTGTCTTTTTGCGGAGGAAGTGCTTTATTTGGAGGCGTCTCAATTCCTGTCCTTTTGCTAGTTTCCACTTCCTCGTCAGTTCGTCCAGTTTGCGCCCTACGTAGAAGTCCCCGACCGTCAGCGTGCCCCCGTCCCACCTCCATCTTTTGAAGGTAGTATCTAGCATGGCTGGGGGGAATCTGTGATTGCCGCAGATGGGGGCCATCGGGGATATTTTGGTTATCCCGAAGTGCTGTCTCAACTGGGTCCACGTTCGTAGCGTGGCCGCTACCACTGGGCTAGTTGTGTACCTTGTTGAGGAGGATGGAAGTGCTGCTGTGGCCAGGGCCCAGATGGTTGTTCCTTTACAGGATGCCTCCTCCATTTGTACCCAATCTGTGTCGGGTTCTTGTACCCATCCCCTCACTTTTTCTGCCGTTGCTGCCCAGTGGTAGTATTGTAGGTTCGTTAGAACCAGGCCCTCTCTTGTCATAATATACACACACAAGTATATGATGGTGCACAGACAGACAGTGACTGACACAAAGGATGACCAATGAACATACAGAACACAGCAGCCAATTACCAGACAGGACATGGCCACTATATAAACAGGGGGCACTTGTTTTCCAGCTCTCTTGGGATGCAGCCTCTGAGACAGTCAGAATCCGTGAGCAACAACTAGAACATCCACAATGTGGTAGTAAGATAGTCTAGTCAGGTTAGCCTCAGGTCTCCAGTAAACTCAGCATAGTACAACCCACAGTTCAAGCATGTTTAATAGTTAAGAGTTTAATAAAATAGAGTTGCATTTCTTTAAGTGTTGGAAGCTGTCTCTCTCTCTGCTACAGTAAACGCAGTCCTTGTAGACCCAGCTTACCCAACACATCATGGTACCAGTGAGTTATGTTTGAGTTTGAAGGACCCACCTTGAGAAAGTTTGCCTTTGACCAGCGATTAGCCATCTGGTGACCTGGACAGCGTCCGCCCTCCCCCGCAGCTCCGCATCGCTGGCAACCTCGGTGCTAACTGGAAGATTTTTAAGCAGAAGTTTCAGCTGTATCTTGAAGCCATCGACCTCGAGGCCGCATCGGATAGCAGAAAGATTGCCCTCTTCCTCTCTACAGCCAGCGACCACGCTATCCACATTTTTAACTCCCTCACCTTTGCTGAAGGTGAGGACAAGACAAAGGTCAAAACAGTCCTGCTGAAGTTCTACAGCCACTGTGACATCGAAGTCAACGAGAGCTCTGAACGCTATGTGTTCCAGCAGAGGCTTCAGGGTAAGGATGAACCTTTTCAGTCCTTCTTAACCCATCTCCGCATCCTAGCGCAATCCTGCAACTACGGCTCCACTTCCGACTCCATGATCCGCGACCAGATCGTTTTTGGGGTCCATTCCGATCCCCTTCGCCAGCAACTCCTCAAAGTTAAGCAGCTCACCCTCACTATCACCTTCAAAACCTGCGTCCTACATGAGCACGCTAATGACCGGCACGCCCATATCAAGGCGTCAGAGACGGCGCGGTAAGGCCCCCACGATGCGGAGCGGGTGCAGGCCGTAAAACAGCTCCAGCGCCTGAGTCTGGATGAGGGCAGCCATTTTGCGCGCTTTTCCCGGGCTCCTGCGCAGGCGCACAACGACCGAGGGGACGGCGAGGCCGAGGATCGAACTGCGCATGTCCGCACATCTTTCGACTACACCGCGCATGCGTGGTGGCGCACGGAATGTCCTGACATCGGCGTCATGACGTGCAACAACTGTGGCTCCGCCCACTTAAAGCGGCAATGTCCCGCGAAATCTCGACGCTGTCTCCAGTGTGGCAAGCTTGGCCACTACGCAGCCCTGTGCAGATCTGCTCAACTGCCCACCACACAGCGATCCCAGCCACAGCGCAAGAACGTCCAGTCAGTGCAGCAACCCGTTGCAGACTCCGACTCCGACATGGTTCCAGATTCCGACACCGAGGATCTCCCATCCCCATTCCGGGTGGGCGTCATCACCAAGCATACGATGCTTTCCAAAAAAAAAAGGCTAATCCACTCCCAGTGCTGAGCATTGATCCGGACGATGAGTGGTGTGCCACCCTTACGATCAACGAATCTCGCATGCGCTTCAGGCTGGACACCGGCGCTTCAGCGAACCTCATTTCGAAGTCTGACCTTGATACCATCCACGTAAAGCCGAGCCTTCTTCCACCGGCCTGCCAGCTCATCAACTACAATGGCAATGCCATTGCTGCCAGTGGCTCATGCCAGCTGGTGGTTTCTCATCGTTCCTCAAGAGCCACCCTGCGTTTCGAAATAGTAGCATCCAACAAAGCTTCCTTGCTCGTGCTCAGGCCTGCAAAATCCTGAATCTTTTGCAGCGGGTTCACTCCATGTCACCCGGTGAGGCATCAGCCACACAAGATGCCAACTTTTAAACTCAATTAGATGACAGCATAGCACGATACCACAGCGTCTTCGAGGGTATGGGCACACTCCTCTACACATACAAGGTACTGCTGAAGCCGAATGCCACACCCGTGGTTCATGCACCGCGTCGGGTGCCGGCACCCCTTAAGGACCGCCTCAAGCAGCAGCTGCAAGACCTCCAGGACCAGGGCGTCATTTCTAAGGTCATGGAACCCACGGACTGGGTTAGCTCCATGGTTTGTGTCAAAAAACCGTCAGGGGAACTTCGCATTTGCATCGACCCCAAAGATTTGAATCGTAACATCATGAGGGAACACTACCCCATCCCTAAGTGAGAAGAGCTCACTAGCGAAATGGCTCATGCAAAGTTATTTACGAAGCTGGATGCCTCCAAGGGGCTTTGGCAGATACAGCTCACGCATCCAGTCGAAAGCTCTGCACTTTTAACACCCCATTTGGTCGT
The DNA here is from genome assembly GCF_047496885.1 of Scyliorhinus torazame. Classification (NCBI taxonomy): domain Eukaryota; kingdom Metazoa; phylum Chordata; class Chondrichthyes; order Carcharhiniformes; family Scyliorhinidae; genus Scyliorhinus; species Scyliorhinus torazame. Next base: position 122,236,293 of record NC_092722.1, read on the forward strand.
TACTGTTACAACTGGATGCCCTTTGGCATCATCTCCGCCTCGGATGTGTTCCACCGAATAACTGAGCAAATGATGGAGGGCATCGAGGGGGTGCGAGTGTACGTCAATGACATCACTGTCTGGTCCACAACTCCTCAGGAACACACCGATCGCCTCAAGTGAGTGTTCCACAGGATCTACGAGCATGGCTTCCGCCTCAACAGAGCCAAGTGCTCGTTCGGTCAAGCAGAACTAAAGTTCCTTGGCGACCATATTTCGCAGTTCGGTGTGCAGCCAGACGCAGATAAGGTGTCGGCGATCTATTCTATGAAGACACCGGAGGACAAGAAGGCGGTCCTCCGCTTCCTAGGGATGGTTAACTTCCTTGGGAAGTTTATCCTCAACCTCGCATCTCACACCACAGCTCTCCGCAATCTTGTAAAAAAAACCACCGACTTCAAGTGGCTCCCCGCTCATGAGCAAGAGTGGCGTGAGCTCAGGGCGAAACTCACCAAGGCCCCGGTCCTGTCGTTTTTCGACCCTGCCAAGGAGACGAAGATCTCCACCGACGTGAGCCAGGCTGGCATTGGGGCAGTACTCCACCAGTGTGACGAATCCTCCTACTGGGCGCCAGTCGCATATGCATCTAGAGCCATGACCCCTACTGAGCAGCGATATGCTCAAATCGAGAAAGTGTGCTTGGGCCTCATCACGGGGATTGACAAATTCCCTGATTACGTGTATGGACTCCCCAAGTTTACGGTCGAAACGGACCACAGGCCACTGGTTCACATCATACAGAAGGACCTCAACAATATGACGCCACGCCTACAGCGTATCCTCCTCAAACTCCGATGCTATGATTTCGAGCTGGTCTACACCCCGGGCAAGGAGCTCATTGTGGCCAATGCACTCTCTCGCTCCATCACCACGTCGTGCGAGCAGTCGGACTTCATCTGCCAGATCGACGCCCATGTTGAGTTCTGCGCATCCAACTTTCCGGCCACTGACGAAAGGGTCGTGCAGATTCGTCAAGAGACGGCCAGGGATCCTTACTCCAACGGGTCATGCGCCATCTCACAGATGGTTGGCAGAAGGGCCAGTGCCCACAGTTCTACAATATAAAAGATGACCTGGCAGTGGTCGATGGCATACTAATGAAACTGGACAGGATAGTAATACCACAGAGTATGCGAGAGCACGTCCTCGGCCAACTCTACGAGGGTCACCTGGGGGTGCAAAAGTGTCGCCGGCGAGCCTGAGAGGCAGTATATTGGCCTGGCATCAATGACGACATCGCCAACACTGTCCTAAATTGCCCAACGTGCCAACTGTTCCAGCCGGCTCAGCCGAAAGAGACTTTGCAGCCGCATGAACTGGTGTCGTCCCCATGGACCAAGGTTGGCATTGATCTCTTCCACGCAAAAGGCCGGGACTACGTCCTCCTCGTGGACTATTTTTCAAATTCCCCCGAGGTGGTCAGACTGCATGACCTCACGTCAGCAACAGTCATCAGGGCGTGCAAAGAGACCTTTTGCCTGTCATGGCATTCCACTTACGGTCATGACAGATAATGGCCCGTGCTTCTTCAGTCAGGAGTGGACGGATTTTGTCCGATGGTACAATTTCACGCACGTCACTTCAAGCCCCCACAACCCCCAGTCAAATGGGAAAGCAGAAAAGGGGGTAGACACTGTAAAACGACTGTTGTGTAAAGCTGCTGATTCGGGTTCAGATTTTCACCTGGCACTGCTAGCCTACAGGGCGACTCCTTTGTCTGCTGGCCTGTCCCCAGCACAGCTGCTAATGAACCGCACACTACAGACGACGGTGCCAGCTATCCACGTCCCAGGCCTTGACAACTTTCCGGTCCTGCAAAGAATGCAACTGTCTCGGGCCCAATGCAAGTCGGCGTATGATGCCCATGCCACAGATCTCCCTGCTCTGGTCCCTGCTGACTGAGTTTGTGTTCAGCTACCTGACGGTGGCTGGTCTGCCACAGCTGTGGTGGTCAAGCAAGTGGCCCCCAGATCATTTCTCGTTCGCATGCATGATGGCTCTTTTCTTCGCTGTAATAGGCGGGCACTGCGGCTGCTTCCACGCCTGCCACCTGAACGTGATGTCCCGCCTCGCCTGCTGATTCCTCAGGACACACCCTTCCAAGAGGTCACCGATCTGCCGTTTCTTTTGCCACCATCTACATTGGACGCAACTCCGCCCATTCCAGTGCAGGCGGCCCCTGACCCACCCTTGAGGCGGTCAACCAGAATTCGTCGCCCGCCACAGAGACTGAACTTATAGACAGAATGTTGCATTGCCTTGTGCTTCGTTTACACAGCTGTACATATTGTGCCTTCCTAATTTGTTGTATGCCCTCTATCTGCACTAGACACCTTCCCATGTAAATACGTTCACGTATTTTGTATATAGTTCAGCTCCTACTCATGTAAATACGCTTACATACTTTGTACATAGTCAGGCTCATACACACACCCACTATTTATTGACACATACACACATTTTTTGAAAGGGGGCAGATGTCATAATATACACACGAGTATATGATGGTGCACAGACAGACAGTGAGTGACACAAAGGATGACCAATGAACATACAGAACACAGCAGCCAATTACCAGACAGGACATGGCCACTATATAACCAGGGGGCACTAGTTTTCTCGCTCTCTTGGGATGCACATCTGAGACAGTTAGAACCTGTGAGCAACAACTAGAACATCCACTATGTGGGAGTAAGATAGTCTGGTCAGGTTAGCCTCAGGTCTCCAGTCAACTCAGCATAGTACAACCCACAGTTCAAGCATGTTTAATAGTTAAGAGTTTAATAAAATAGAGTTGCATTTCTTTAAGTGTTGGAAGCCTCTCTCTCTCTCTGCTACAGTAAACGCAGTCCTCGCAGACCCAGCTTACCCAACACATCACCTTTTACTTTCCCTCTTTGCAGTGTCTGTTTTGGGATTCTCGGGTTCTTACCCCCCCACACATATGCCATGATTAGCCTGTCTATGTTTTGGAAAAAGGCCTTGGGGATGAAGATTGGAATGGATCTAAACAGGAAGAGGAACCTTGGCCGTACATTCATCTTGATCGTCTGCACTCTTCCCGCCAGGGAGAGTGGGAGTAAGCCCCACCGTTGAAGGTCTTTTCTTACTTCCTCCACCAGGCTGGTCAGGTTCCACTTGTGGATCTGTGTCCAGTCTCTGGCTATTTGGATCCCCAGGTAACGGAATCTGTTCTGGGCCGTTTTCAATGGGAGCCCCTTCAGCTCTCACCCTCCCCCGTTTGGGTTCACTGGGAATGTCTCGCTTTTGCCCAGGTTAGGTTTGTAGCCCGAGAAGGTTCCAAACTCTTTCAGCATTTGCAGTATTGCCTTCAGTCCCTCCTGTGGGTTTGAGACATAGAGGAGCAGGTCATCTGCATAGAGTGAGACTCTGTGCTCTCTGTCTCCTCTCCGGATTCCCTTCCAGCTTTTTGCGTCCTGCAGGGCTATCACCAGGGGTTCGATCGCTAGCGCGAACAAGAGTGGAGATAGGGGGCAGCCCTGTCTTGTACCTCTCTGTAGCTGGAAGTATCCAGAGCCGGTGGTGTTAGTTTGGACACTCACTTTGGGAGCGTTGTACAGGAGCCTCACCCAGGCGGTGAACCCCGCTCCTAGCCCAAACCGTTCCAGTACCTCAAGGAGGTATTTCCATTCGACTCTGTCAAAGGCCTTTTCTGTGTCCAGGGAGACGATCACCTCTGGTGTTCTCTCCCCAGAGGGGGTCATTATTACATTTAGCAGCCGCCTGATGTTCGCTGTGAGCTGCCTACCCTTGACAAAGCCTGTTTGGCCCTCTGCGACCACCTCTGGTACAGAGCCCTCCAGCCTTTTGGCCAGGACAATATGCGAGTATTTTCGTATCCACGTTCAGCAGTGAAATGGGTCTGTATGATCCACATTCCGTAAGGTCTTTATCTTTTTTGATACGGCCCTCCTGCCTTCCTGCCTTCCCGTGCTGGCCCTCCTCGCTAGTACGGTGGCCCTCCTCCCAGTATTCACCCAGTTCTGATCGTTTAACCTTTCTCCTACTGGCCCTTGTCTCGCCCCCCTGTTTGCTTTTCTCACCCTTACTTTCCCTCGCTCCACTCCCCCCATTGCATTGAGGGACGAGACAAGCTCTGAGACAAGACAGCACAGTCCCGCGCAAGGCATAAAACACATGTGCACAGTTCATGAGTCCATTGTCTTTGTTTGCGGTCTGCCCTCCGCTCTTTGTTCTGGTTTTCCATCCCCATGTCTTTCATTGCGGTTGCGTCTGCTCCTCCCCCAGGATGCCCGCTCTGACAAATTCATCAGCCAACGCTGGGGTGTTAAAATACAGCTCTTTCTCCCCAAATGTTACCCAGAGTTTGACCGGGAATAACATCCCAAATTTTAGCTTGCTTTTGTGTAGTGCTGATTTTGCCTTGTTGAATTCAGCCCTTTTTTTGGCCAGGTCCACCCCAATGTCCTGATACACCCTTATGGTCTTCCCTTCCCACGTGCTGTGTTTCGTTTGCCGGGCCCACTTTAGGATTCTCTGCCGGTCTTGGAACCGATGTAGCTTCGTAATAATTGCTCTGGGCTGGTCCCCGGCTTTGGGCTTGGGTCGGAGCGACCTGTGTCTATTTGCGGTGGGTTTGGGAATACCTCCTTTCCCACGAGCTTTCCCATCATTTGGGTGATGTAGCCTGTTGGGTCTCTGCCCTCTATCCCCTCTGGCAGACCCACTATTTTAATGTTCTGCCATCTGAACCTATTTTCCTGGTCCTCCACTTTCCCTCAGGCTCCCCTGGGCCGTTACTAAACTTTTGACCTCGGCTTCTAGGGTCATCACCCTGTCTCTCTGGTCCGAGGCGGCCCTCTCCTACTCTAGAATTGTTTTTTTCTGCGCCTTCACTTCCCTTTCCAGGCCTTCGATGGTCTGCTGCATTTTGTGCGTTGTCTCCTTCATCATTGCTTGGAGCTCCGACCAGAGCACCTCCTCTCTGCTGGTCGCTGCGTCCTGCTCACGCTCCGCTGCTTGGTCCGCCATCGTTTTCCCTTTCAGGCTCGCCTGTACCTCCGTCTCGTCCTGTGGGGCCACCTGCCTGCGCGTCCGCCGCTCATGCGCCTTACCCTCGCTGCTGCTTGCGTCTCGCTGTCCCTTCACCTTAGTGGTTTTCTTTCCTCCAGCCATCTATCTGTCTCTCTTTCTTTTCCCGCTGCTATTCCTTACCCTGAGGTTGCTCTCACTTCCCCCACTCCTTTGCTCTCGCTGGGTCTGCCTCGGGTTTCCTTTTTTTGTGGGGGGGGGGGGGGGGAGTTGTTGTGGTTGGTTCCCTTCCTCCCGTCCTTCCTTTCTCTCTCTCCTTGTCTCTTTATTTATTTATTTACTTACTTTTATTTTCCCCCCTTCTCCTTCTCTTTTTTTTCCTTTCCTTCTCACTTCTCAGGAGGGTTTGGGAGAGAAGTTTCCTGGTGTGGGCAGGAGTCCCTCTTTGTCTCGCCGCTCACCACGTGGTCGCCGCCGGTCCGTTGCGGAGGTGGGGGCGTCTCTCTCTCTCTCTCCTGGTTGCTGGCTCTGCTCCCGGGCACTTGTGTCTCTGGCTTTGCAGTCTGGGCTGACGCTTCTCTGACTCTAGCCAATTATGTTTCCTTAAACTTACAAATCTTCAAAAATTCCAGCATGAAATAAATGAGTTACGTCATGAATGATTGAAAAATCCCTTTAAAATCAGATGCACCATTGAATAAAGTCGACTCGAGTGTAAAGGTTAAAAGTTAAAATTAAAGACCGTTTATTTGAATGCAGAAAGCTTTTATAACAACGTAGATGAATTAATGGTAGAAATAGAGATAAATAGTTATTGTAATAACCATTACATGGACATGGTTGCAAGGTGACCAAGGTTAGAAAATAAATATTCTCGGGTGCTTGACATTTCAGAAAGACAGGCAAAATGGAAAGGTTTACTAAAGCAGTCGAAACACTTGTCAAGAGGAAGAAGGAGGCTTATGTAAAGATGAGACATGAAGGTTCAGTTAGGGTACTCGAGAGTTACAAGTTAGCTAGGAAGGACCTAAAGAGAGAGCTAAGAAGAGCTAGGAGGGGACATGAGAAGACTTTGGCAGGTAGGATCAAGGATAACCCTCAAGCTTTCTATAGATATGTCAGGAATAAAAGAATGGCTAGGGTAAGAGTAGGGCCAGTCAAGGACAGTGGAGGGAAGTTGTGCGTGGAGTCCGAGGTGATAGAAGAGGTGCTGAATGAATTTTTTTTGTCAGTATTCACACAGGAAAAAGACAATGTTGTCAAGGAGAATACTGAGATTCAGGCTACTAGACTAGAAGGGCTTGAGGTTCATAAGGAGGAGGTGTTAGCAATTCTGGAAAGTGTGAAAATAGATATGTCCCTGGGCCGGGTGGGATTTATCCTAGGATTCTCTGGGAAGCTAGGGAGGAGATTGCTGAGCCTTTGGCTTTGATCTTTAAATCATCTTTGTCTACAGGAATAGTGCCAGATGAAATGAAATGAAAATCGCTTATTGTCACAAGTGGGCTTCAAATGAAGTTACTGTGAAAAGCCCCTAGTCGCCACATTCCGGCGCCTGTTCGGGGAGGCTGGCACGGGAATTGAACCGTGCTGCTGGCCTGCCTTGGTCTGCTTTAAAAGCCAGCAATTTAGCCCAGTGTGCTAAACCAGCCCCTGTACTGGAGGATACTGGAGCAAATGTTGTCCCCTTGTTCAAGGAGGGAAATAGAGACAACCCTGGTAACTATAGACCAGTGAGCCTTACTTCTGTTTTGGGCAAAATCTTGGAATGGTTTACAAGAGATAGGATGTATAATCACCTGGAAAGGAATAATTTGATTAGAGATAGTCAACACAGTTTTGTGAAGGGTAGGTCGTGCCTCACAAACCTTACTGAGTTCTTTGGGAAGGTGACCAAACAGGTGGATGAGGGTAAAGCAGTTGATGTGGTGTATATGGATTTCAGTAAAGCGTTTGATAAGGTTCCCCATGGTAGGCTACTGCAGAAAATACAGAGGCATGGGATTCAGGGTGATTTAGCAGTTTGGATCAGAAATTGGCTAGTTGGAAGAAGACAAAGGGTGGTGGTTGATGGGAAATGTTCAGACTGGAGTCCAATTACTAATGGTGTACCACAAGGATCTGTTTTGGGGCCACTGCTGTTTGTCATTTTTGTAAATGACCTGGAGGAGGGCGTAGAAGGATGGGTGAGTAAATTTGCAGATGACACTAAAGTTGGTGGAGTTGTGGACAGTGCGGAAGGATGTTACAAGTTACGGAGGGACATAGATAACCTGCAGAGCTGGGCTGAGAGGTAGCAAATGGAGTTTAATGCAGAAAAGTGTGCGGTGATTCATTTTGGAAGGAATAACAGGAAGATAGTGTTCTGGGCTAATGGTAAGATTCTTGGCAGTGTGGATGAGCAGAGAGATCTCGGTACATAGATCCCTGAAAGTTGCCACCCAGGTTGAGAGGGTTGTTAAGAAGGCGTACGGTGTGTTAGCTTTTATTGGTAGAGGGATTGAGTTTCGGAGCCATGAGGTCATGTTGCAGCTGTACAAAACTCTGGTGCGGCCGCATTTGGAGTATTGCGTGCAATTCTGGTCACCACATTATAGGAAGGATGTGGAAGCATTGGAAAAGGTGCAGAGGAGATTTACCAGAATGTTGCCTGGTATGGAGGGAAGATCGTATGATGAAAGGCTGAGGGACTTGAGGCTGTTTTCGTTAGAGAGAAGAAGGTTGAGAGGTACTTAATTGAGGCATACAAGATGATCAGAGGATTGGATAGGGTGGACAGTGAGAGCCTTTTTCCGCGGATGGTGATGTCTAGCCGAGGGGACATAGCTTTAAATTGAGGGAGATAGATATAGGACAGATGTCAGAGGTAGGTTCTTGTCAGACAAGTATTGAAGTGCATAAGTTGGGAACATAGGCTGGCAGGGAAGGACACAAGTGAAATGTGGAACTTGTTCAAGGAACAGGTGCTACGTGTCCTTGATATGTATGTCCCTGTCAGGCAGGGAAGAGATGGTCGAGTGAGGGAACCATGGTTGACAAGAGAGGTTGAATGTCTTGTTAAGAGGAAAAAGGAGACTTATATAAGGCTGAGGAAACAAGGTTCAGACAGGGCATTGGAGGGATACAAGATAGCCAGGAGGGAACTGAAGAAAGGGATTAGGAGAGCTAAGAGAGGGCATGAACAATCTTTGGCAGGTAGGATCAAGGAAAACCCCAAGGCCTTTTACACATATGTGAGAAATATGAGAATGACGAGAGCGAGGGTAGGTCCGATCAAGGACAGTAGCGGGAGATTGTGTATTGAGTCTGAAGAGATAGGAGAGGTCTTGAACGAGTACTTTTCTTCTGTATTTACAAATAAGAGGGGCGATATTGTTGGAGAGGACAGTGTGAAACAGATTAGTAAGCTCGAGGAAATACTTGTTAGGAAGGAAGATGTGTTGGGCATTTTGAAAAACTTGAGGATAGACAAGTCCCCCGGGCCTGACGGGATATATCCAAGGATTCTATGGGAAGCAAGAGATGAAATTGCAGAGCCGTTGGCAATGATCTTTTCGTCCTCACTGTCAACAGGGGTGGTACCAGGGGATTGGAGAGTGGCGAATGTCGTGCCCCTGTTCAAAAAAGGGACTAGGGATAATTTTGGGAATTACAGGCCAGTTAGTCTTACTTCAGTGGTCGGCAAAGTAATGGAAAGGGTACTGAAGGATAGGATTTCTGAGCATCTGGAAAGACACTGCTTGATTAGGGATAGTCAGCACGGATTTGTGAGGGGTAGGTCTTGCCTTACAAGTCTTATTGAATTCTTTGAAAAGGTGACCAAGCATGTGGATGAAGGTAAAGCAGTGGATGTAGTGTACATGGATTTTAGTAAGGCATTTGATAAGGTTCCCCATGGTAGGCTTCTGCAGAAAGTAAGGAGGCATGGGATAGTGGGAAATTTGGCCAGTTGGATAACGAATTGGCTAACCGATAGAAGTCAGAGAGTGGTGGTGGATGGTAAATATTCAGCCTGGATCCCAGTTACCAGTGGCGTACCGCAGGGATCAGTTCTGGGTCCTCTGCTGTTTGTGATTTTCATTAATGACTTGGATGAGGGAGTTGAAAGGGTGGGTCAGTAAATTTGCAGACGATACGAAGATTGGTGGAGTTGTGGATAGTAAGGAGGGCTGTTGTCGGCTGCAAAGAGACATAGATAGGATGCAGAGCTGGGCTGAGAAGTGGCAGATGGAGTTTAACCCTGAAAAGTGTGAGGTTGTCCATTTTGGAAGGACAAATATGAATGCGGAATACAGGGTTAACGGTAGAGTTCTTGGCAATGTGGAGGAGCAGAGAGATCTTGGGATCTATGTTCATACATCTTTGAAAGTTGCCACTCAAGTGGATAGAACTGTGAAGAAGGCCTATGGTGTGCTCGCGTTCATTAACAGAGGGATTGAATTTAAGAGCCGTGAGGTGATGATGCAGCTGTACAAAACTTTGGTAAGGCCACATTTGGAGTACTGTGTACAGTTCTGGTCGCCTCATTTTAGGAAGGACGTGGAAGCTTTGGAAAAGGTGCAAGAAGATTTACCAGGATGTTGCCTGGAATGGAGAGTAGGTCTTACGAGGAAAGGTTGAGGGTGCTAGGCCTTTTCTCATTAGAACGGAGAAGGATGAGGGGCGACTTGATAGAGGTTTATAAGATGATCAGGGGAATAGATAGAGTAGACAGTCAGAGACTTTTTCCCCGAGTGGAACAAACCATTACAAGGGGACATAAATTTAAGGTGAAAGGTGGAAGATATAAGAGGGATATCAGAGGTAGGTTCTTTACCCAGAGAGTAGTGGGGGCATGGAATGCACTGCCTGTGGAAGTAGTTGAGTCGGAAACATTAGGGACCTTCAAGAAGCTATTGGATAGGTACATGGATTACGGTAAAATGATATAGTGTAGATTTATTTGTTCTTAAGGGCAGCACGGTAGCATTGTGGATAGCACAATTGCTTCACAGCTCCAGGGTCCCAGGTTCGATTCCGGCTTGGGTCACTGTCTGTGCGGAGTCTGCACGCCCTCCCAGTGTGTGCGTGGGTTTCCTCCGGGTGCTCCGGTTTCCTCCCACAGTCCAAAGATGTGCCGGTTAGGTGAATTGGCCAATGATAAATTGCCCTTAATGTCCAAAATTGCCCTTGGTGTTGGGTGGAGGTGTTGAGTTTGGGTAGGGTGCTCTTTCCAAGAGCCGGTGCAGACTCAAAGGGCCGAATGGCCTCCTTCTGCACTGTAAATTCAATGATAATCTCTGATTAATCGAGAACAAAGGTTCGGCACAACATCGTGGGCCGAAGGGCCTATTCTGTGTTGTATTTTCTATGTTCTATGTTCTATGTTTACTCAGAGAGTAGTAAGGGCGTGGAATGCCGTGCCTGCAACAGTAGTGGACTCGCCAACACGAAAGGGCATTCAAATGGTCATTGGATAGACATATGGATGATAAGGGAATAGTGTAGATGGGCTTTAGAGTGGTTTCACAGGTTGGCGCAACATCGAGGGCCGAAGGGCCTGTACTGCGCTGTAATGTTCTACGTTCTAAGAGCTAGTCTGGTTCAGTCAGACAGTTCTATATGAGTTCGACTCTCTGCTAACCTAAGTGTGGTTACTGGAACAAACAAGAACAAAGAAAAGTACAGCACAGGAACAGGCCCTTCGGCCCTCCAAGTCCGTGCCGACCATGCTGCCCGTCTAAACTAAAATCTTCTACACTTCCTGGGTCCGTATTCCTCTATTCCCATCCTATTCATGTATTTGTCCAGATGTCCCTTAAATGTCACTATCATCCCTGCTTCCACCACCTCCTCCGGCAGCGAGTTCCAGGCACCCACTATCCTCTGTGTAAAAAAACATGCCTCGTACATCTCCTCTAAACCTTGCCCCTCGCACCTTTAACCTATGCCCCCTTGTAATTAACCCCTCTACCCTGGGGAAAAGTCTCTGACGATCCACTCTGTCTATGCCTCTCATAATTTAGTAGACCTCTATCAGGTGGCCCCTCAACCTCCGTCGTTCCAGTGAGAACAAACCGGGTTTATTCAACCGCTCCTCATAGCTAATGCCCTCCATGCCAGGCAACATCCTGGTAAATCTCTTCTGCACCCTCTCTAAAGCCTCCACAGCCTTCTGGTAGTGTGGCGATCAGAATTGAACACTATACTCCAAGTGTGGCCTAACTAAGGTTCCACACAGCTGCAACATGACTTGCCCCTTGCCTCAGATGCCCCTGAAATGTCACTGAGCCTTACGTCAGTGGTAGGGAAATTACTGGAGAGAACTCTTCGAGACAGGATCTACTCCCATTTGGAAGCAAATGGACGTATTAGTGAGAGGCAGCACGGTTTTGTGAAGGGGAGGTTGTGTCTCACTAACTTGATAGAGTTTTTCGAAGAGGTCACAAAGATGATTGATGCAAGTAGGGCAGTGGATGTTGTCTATATGGACTTCAGTAAGGCTTTTGACAAGGTCCCTCATGTTAGACTGGTACAAAAGGTGAAGTCACACGGGATCAGGGGTGAGCTGGCAAGGTGGATACAGAACTGGCTAGGTCATAGAAGGCAGAGAGTAGCAATGGAAGGGTGCTTTTCTAATTGGAGGGCTGTGACTAGTGGTGTTCCATGGGGATCAGTGCTGGGACCTTTGCTGTTCGTAGTATATATAAATGATTTGGAGGAAAATGTAACTGGTCTGATTAGTAAGTTTGCAGACGACACAAAGGTTGGTGGAATTGCGGATAGCGATGAAGACTGTCAGAGGATACAGCAGGATTTAGATCGTTTGGAGACTTGTGTGGAGAAATGGCAGATGGAGTTTAATCCGGACAAATGTGAGGTAATGCATTTTGGAAGGTCTGATGCAGGTTGGGAATATACAGTGAATAGCGGAACCCTCAAGAGTATTGAAAGTCAGAGAGATCGAGGTGTACAGGTACACAGGTCATTGAAAGGGGCAACACAGGTGGAGAAGGTAGTCAAGAAGGCAGATGGCATGCTTGCCTTCATTGGCCGGGGCATTGAGTATAAGAATTGGCAAGTCATGTTGCAGCTGTATAGAACCTTAGTTAGGCCACACTTGGAGTATAGTGTTCAATTCTGGTCGCCACACTACCAGAAGGATGTGGAGGCTTTAGAGAGGGTGCAGAAGAGATTTACCAGGATGTTGCCTGGTATGGAGGGCATTAGCTATGAGGAGCGGTTGAATAAACTTGTTTTTTTTCTCACAGGAACGACGGAGGTTGAGGGGCGACCTGATAGAGGTCTACAAAAGTATGAGGGGCATAGACAGAGTGGATACTCAGAGGCTATTCCCCAGGGTAGAGGGGTTAATTACTAGGGGGCATAGGTTTAAGGTGCGAGGGACAAGGTTTAGAGGCGATGTACGAGGCAAGTTCTTTACACAGAGGGTAGTGGGTGCCTGGAACACGCTGCCGGAGGAGGTGGTGGAAGCAGGGATGAAAGTGACATTTAAGGGGCATCTGGACAAATACATGAATAGGATGGGAATAGAGGGATACGGACCCAGAAAGTGTAGAAGATTTTAGTTTAGACGGGCAGCATGGTCGGCATGGGCTTGGACGGCCAAAGGGCCTGTTCCTGTGCTGTACTTTTCTTTGTTCTTGTTTGTTCTAGTGGACTTTGGTTAGCAGAGAGTCGAACGCATAGAGAACTGTGCTAACTGTGCTACTGGTTCAATAAATCAGATTGAACTAACTTCAAGGTCTGGAGTATCTTTTGGTTAAAGCTGCATCCAGTTGCAGCCTGTGTTATCCCAGAGTACATAACACATCAGATGGTTCATTGGGGTTTGTGTGTTTACACTGGGGTTGTGTGTTGAAGGGGATTTCTTTGTTTTCCTGGGACCTGGCAGGGGCGAGAGGATTGGAGGGGGGTGAGGCCTGGGCAGGGGCCTCCACACCGGCTAGCTCAAGCTGGCTAGTGAACGAGGGTGTGGTGGGGGAAGGGGCTGCGGCCACCAGAGCCTGGTAGAACAGGTTTCGATGGGCCTAGGAGGTGAAAAGTTGGGGGAGGGGATCGATACTGGGTAAGGTGTTTTCGAGAGGAAGTGGATGGGAGGGAAGTAAGGGGTTCGATGGTAACAATGGGACGGGGCCTGGAGTTATGAAAATGGTGGACAGGAGGGGGGGGGGGTTAGGATAGTTACGTGGAATGTGGAGGGTTTGTTGATGGAAGGAGGCTTTTCAGGGTCCTCTCGGGGATAGTGCTCGTGAACGTGGAACCGTGGCCCCTGGAAGCTTTTTCGGGGGATGGCACCGGCTTGGGTGGCAGGCGGGTGCGGGGGCAGATGTTGTTAGCCTTTGCCTCGCTAATTGCCCGGAGGTGGGTCCTGTTGGGGTGGAGGTCAGCTTCTCCATCCTGTGACATGGCTTGACGGGGGGGCGGTGGGTGCTACTTGAATTTCTTTGACTCTCGTCAAGGTGAAGTCTCAGCTGAAGGGGATGAAGGAGGGGTTTTAAAATTCACGGGGGCTGTTTATTATGCACTGCCGAGAATTGGTTGCCATTGACCATTAGGAGGAAGGGAAGGGGGGTTGGTGATATTGCTATCTTTGGTTACACTGTTTACGGATTGATTGTTAATTTGTTTTGTTTTTACCTGGAATGTTTTGGTCTGTATATTGAGCGGGAGACGGTTTGTGTGTGGGGGATTGTTATTGTATTTGTTTTTGTTCATGTTTCTTTGGTTGTTTATTGATGAAACTGTTGAAAATGAGGAGAATAAAATGGTTTTTTAAAAAAACGAGTGGTTTATAGGTCACCTCCCAACAACTAGACAGTTGGATGATGTAATATCCAAGAAAGAAGGGGAGTTTTTAATGATAGTAATATAGGCCGAAATCTTTCAGCCGGGAAGCAATGGCAATCTCCATTCACATCTGTGGGACCAGGCGATTCTGGCTATGTCATTATGGGGGGACTTTAATCTTCATATAGACTGGACAATCAGATTGACAATGGTATCTGTGGTTGGAAGATGAGGAGGCAGAGAGAAGGCATCCAGGATTCCTACATTCCAGACGAGCTGGGTGAGACTGCCTGCTCAAATTCAAACATCCCACTCTTCCCTACCTCATCATCCAGCTCCCTGGCCAACAATACAGGCCATCAAAAATAACATTATCCAAAATCACCTCCACTCACACAGACAGGAATGACCTATCCATCCTCATGCATTTTCTTTGTGCCTGTGTTCCATGTGCCTCAGCTGGCTTGCTTCTTCTGTGTATTCCTATCCCAGTGGGTGCAGCTTGGCTGGTGGACTTCTACAGGCATTCATTTGAGGATGCTGCAGATGGTCTTGAGGGCCCATCTTCAGGTGCACTGCCTTGGCAGAGGTCTGGGATCACTGGCTGAGCGGCAGAAGCATGAGCACTGACAGTGTGACAGTGATGGGAGCATGAATGCTGCCATCCTGAGATAAGGGGGCAGTGTGAATGAAGTTGTGTAAAGAAATATGGTCATAATAACGGGTGACCGGGTTGTTTTCCTATATAGGAGCTCGTCAAGAATTTTATAAAAGGGTTCATTTTTGTAACAGGGCGAATGCAGTTCACGATGCCGAAATTACATGTCCGGTTCTGCCCTTGTGTCTTTTACAATAACAAGGCTTCACTGATAAGAAAGGCACACACCCAAAACTGCCGACAAGCACATCTTTTTCTTATACTTTCAGGACAGACAGTGCAGTATAGGGACTGATAATTAAACCATATTCAGGTAGAACATTTTGCAATTCAGAAACACGTCCTTATCTTCTAACACAGACAACAGATGAAGGAAAAATGTTGACCGAGCATGAGCATTCAGCAAGTCTCGTTTTCCTGGGGTAGGAGGAATTCAGAAATTCTATCAGTTTCCTTAAAATTAAAGTTGGCTATCTTTCAGGGAAATTAACAATAATTAAAACCCAATTTGGAGTCTAAAAGGAGGGACCTCATTACAATTAAGGGACCACAAGTAAGAAATTAATTTACAGTTTTAAATACAGTTTCGAAAAATGCTACAAGTATTTAGGAGCAAACTGGATAAGGCAGGTTCACGTCACCAAGTTAGGCGAGTCTCTCTCACTACTCGGGAGATTAAGATAAATGTTACTTCAATATTTTACGGATAATTTTCTTGATATATTTTTACTGTAACAATTAAAGTTTAAAACGTTATTCTCTATTAGAAATAAGACCATATTATCTCTTTTTTTTTCCTGGAACCTATCGTTGCGATTTGCTGTTTCCACCAAGACTTTGAATTGAATGTTTGGTTCTTTAATAAACTTTTATATATTTTTCAATTAATATTGTCTCTATATGGTAGTATATATAGGCTTGGATTCCCCCCCCCCCCCCCCCCCCCCCCTCCAACCCCCACAGTGGATTTTCCCATGCAGATGCGGCATGCCATTGGCTGCCTCCGGGATCTTCTGGTTCCGCCAAAATCTACGGCGTTTTCCATGGCTCGACTGCCCCACTGTGTGTGTTCAACTTTGCTGGGACCGGACAATTATGCCGGCAGAAAAGGCCACAAAATCCCACCCACAGTATTCTGTGTCATTAACTCAAGCACCCAGCTCTATCCTCCTTGAGGTTGGGAAGTACATACTGAGGAGTTTTACTCGATCCCTAATAATATTTGTGAAATTATAATCTAGCTTGGAATTATTAAAAAGACTGTCAGGAGGATGGTAATTACATTGGTTTGCCCTTTTCCTTTAGGGAAAGATAGCTTGATCCTTTATATCCATTTAAGTGTTTGGGGGATCTGACTCCCTCTACCTGAAGTCGAGAGGAATTATCTCAGAGGCATTCCTGTTCTGGATCATCCCAATAAAGGGCTAGGATTATAATACCATACAGTTGGCACCCATGTGATTCTAAATTTGATGCTGAACCCTTTATTTATATCCTCATACATCCTTTAGATTAAATATGGAAGAAGTGTTTGACTGACAGTGGTAATGAGACCTGGATTTAAGTCCCCAGAGACAGCAAGGGCCCTGATCAAGACTTGTAGAATTCAAATAATGAATTCCATGAATAAAACATTGGGGTTTAGAAATGTCTCTATAAAATTCATATTAAATGCTAAACAAGGTAAGGTCTGGTCAAAGTGACACACAATGTCAGAATTGGCCAAAACTTTCAGTTGGGCAATTCGATTACTTGCTTTGTTCTGGATCAATGAGATTCATGGCACGATCAACATCAACCCCAACAGCAGGCCGCCAAGATAATCAACAATCCGATTTTCTTGATATATTTTTACTGTAACAATTAAAGTTTAAAACTTTATTCTCTATTAGAAATAAGACCATATTATCTCTCTTTTTCCTGGAACCTATCTAATGTTGCGATTTGCTGTTTCCACCAAGACTGTTGCATGTTTGGTTCTTTAATAAACTTTTATATATTTTTGAATTGATATTGTCTCTTGTATTATTATATGAAATGAAATGAAAATGAAAACCACTTATTGTCACGAGTAGGCTTCAAATGAAGTTACTGTGAAAAGCCCCTAGTCGCCACATTCCGGCGCCTGTTCAGGGAGGCTGGTACGGGAATTGAACCGTGCTGCTGGCCTGCCTTGGTCTGCTTTCAAAGCCAGCGATTTAGCCCAGTGTGCTAAACCAGCCCCTACAGTATATCTAGGCTGGGATTCCCCCAACCCACCCTCTAAGGGATCTGGAAAGGATAGTACCCCCAAAGTAAAGGAACAAAAAACAGTCAAAATGTTATAAAGGGAGACCAGAAATAAAATTCATGGGGCTGGATTCTCCGATTCTGAGGCTATGTCCTGATGCCGGTGTGGGAACGGTGGCGATTTACGACCAAACATACGGTGCAAACCAGCCATCGAACCTCCGTTTGGCTGGGGCTCGCAGCCGAGCAGCGAAGAACAGCCTGATCTAGCTGCCGATACGGCCCGGAGAATTGCTGGGTCCGTGGCCGTGCATGCGCACGCTGGCGGCCTGCAGCGGCCGCGGTGTGCAACATGGCGCCGGCCGCTCGTGGAACCGGCCTGCAAAATAGTGCCCTCTTTGGCTGACTCGCGAGCCCCAGACCACCCCTCAACAGTGCCTCCAGCCCCTGACAAAGTCCCCCCTGCCCGAAAATCGGCCCTCCCATGACGTGGCAGCGCTGGGCTGCGTCCGCAGCCGCCAGGCCGAGTTCCCGACAGGTAAAACCATGAGAGACCCACGCCGTCTGGAACTCGGCCGGTTGGGGGCGGAGCATCGGGGGTGGGCCTCAGGCAATGTCCTGAGGCCTTCGATACGATGTGCGGTGTACTCCTAGAGTACGTCGCTTTGGAGGGGGCGGAGCATAGTGAAAGTGGCGCCGCCTCCGATTCCGTCGGAAACGGGTATTCTCCGGCCAATTGGCGAACACGATTTCGGTGTCGGCGACCGGAGAATCCTGCCCAGGATTCTGGGCATCACTGATCTCAGGGTTGAGGGCCAGGGGCTCTTCCCCTATGTCCTGGCATTGTGGCAAATCAATTAAGAGGTGCACACTCTGTTTAATAAGGAGCTGATAACAGCCTTATTGACCCTAGAATTATAAAAACTATGGCAGCAGATTCAGGGAGCCCAATTTATATTCATACAATGTTTGACTACAAATATTGAACTTTACAAAATGCCTATTACCGTGTATGGAATCATAACCACCTTAGAGGTGGGACTAGCAGCAAAATTAACCTGTCCTCTCATCATCAGACAACCAGACATTAAACTAGTTGATTGTTGGGAAGTATGTTTCCCGGAGTGTTCATTTGCTGTTTTGATCCATGCTTGTAATAAATACATTTTTTTTAAAAACAGACATTAAACATTATCTTAAAATCTCAACCAGCCTGTCGAAGCATAAACAGACCAGGACAACAGACTAAAACATTATCAGGATGTTATAACCAGGACGCAGAGTCCCTGTGGACTCACTTGAGTACAATCTACCTAGGTGAGGGGTCGGAGCCGCCCCCTTAAACCGGGGCCTCTGGTACATAAATACTCTGGCCCAAGTGTAAGTCGGGCATGGGAGACCCTTCAGGGAGTAGGGGGTGTGAATATAGGAGTAAAATAAAACAAAGTTGATCTACAGTCGTCACTTCTGAGTGGTCGCTTGCCTGAGACTTTACACTGGTGACAAGGCTTAAGTGGAGCTGCAGGAGACGCCATGTCCTCCAGGCTAGGCCTACCTCGATTAGACCTCAGAAGGCCTCCATCCAGGCTGTGGGAAAGCCACCAATTGGTATGCAAGAAGCATTCGACTGCAAGACAGGGGGACTGGACCCAATACATTGAGCGAATGTGCTACTTTTTTCGACTAAACAACAATGTCGGGGTGACAGACAGACGGTGATTCGCCTTACGGTCTGCGGCGCTGACACCTATAGCATCATCAAAATTTTGATTTTCCCAGACTCACCCGACACCTGGCAGTTTGCGGATCTAGGTTCCCTTATAAGCAACAATTTTGATCCAAAACACTTGTCATGATATTCAAACACACACATCATGATGGACACACCAACAGGCAAATCAGAGCACACAACACCACAACCAATCACACACCAGAACACCAACCACATAAAAAGCACGAGCACGACACCTGGTGGTCAGTAGGTCTGGGGACAAAGACACGGAGAAGAGCTGTTACAAAATTACAAACAGGGAATCCCCACGTGCAGAGTGTCAAGACAAAACTGTACATAGTAAGTTTAAATAAAATAGCGTTGTACCATATACAACCGTGTTGGCTCATCTGTGTGTCAGAACACCCAACACCACATGGTACAGGAGTGGATCGATACCTGCCAACTAACCTGCCATTCTGGACATGGACCGCACCGACAAACCGCAGCCGTTGCAAGTCGCGGGGAACCTAGGTACCAATTGGAAGCTCTTCAGGCAGCGATTTGACCTGTACATCCGAGCCACCGAAAAACAGAGTGCCTCGGATGAAACGAAGATTGCAATGCTCCTCTTCTACGCAGGTCAGCACGCCCTCGACGTCTTCAACTCACTGGTGTTCGAAGAAGGCGAAAACCAATCCAAATATGACACGGTCATCCTCAAACTGGACCAGCACTTTAAAGTTGAAGTAAATGAAAGTTTTGAAAGATACCTCTTTCAGCAACGCCTGCAAGGTAAGGAGGAGCTTTTTCAACCCTTTTTGACGCACCTCCGGATTCTAGCGCAGTCCTGCGGTTACGGCACCACCACAGAGTCCATGATCAGGGACCAGATTGTTTTTGGCGTTGCCTCTAGTGGCCTACGCCAGCAGCTTCTTAAAATAAAAAGCCTCACCTTAGCATCTGCTGTGGAAGCCTGTGTCCTCCACGAAAATGCTACCTGCCGTTTTGCCCGATTTCAGGCGTCCGAGTTGGCACGGAGGGGGTCCCCAGCCGTCGAATCGGCAAGCCAGGCCGCCCACGACGTCGAACGCATCCAGGCCGTCGATTACTTCCCGACCCACGGCCCGGACGACAGCGGCCGCTTCCTGCGCTTTTCGCGGTCTCCTGCGCTGGTGCGCGCCAAAAATAACGGCCACATCGAGGGACGCACTGCGCAGGCGCGCCCACCGCAAGATCGCACTGCGCATGCGCAGTGGCGCAACGAACGCCGTGATGTCATGACGTGCGGCAATTGTGGAGCTCTACATTTAAAAGGGCAATGTCCTGCAAAAAACCGACAGTGCCTCAGATGTGGCAAGATGGGCCACTACGCTGCCCACTGTCGTTCGGCTCAACCCATGGATCCGGCACATCCCCGACAATCTCGCAGACAAGTCAGGACCGTCCAGCCCACGCATCAAGACTTCCAGTTAAGTGATGCAGATGACCAGGATGCCTTCCGCGTTTCCGTCATCGATGTCAACAAGGTCAATGCCATCAATCCAGCCGATGAGTGGTGTGCCACCCTGACGGTCAACCGATCGCGCGTCACCTTCCGTCTGGACACCGGCGCATCCGCCAACCTGATTGCATATTCTGCAGTCCAGGCCATGAAGGTCAAACCACCCATCACGCCATCCCGGCTCAAGATGGTTGACTATAACGGGAACGTCATCCCGTCCATAGGATCTTACCAGCTACAGGTAACTCACAAGATGCACATGGCCACACTCCCCTTCGAAGTTGTCGGCTCATCAAAAGACTCGTTACTGGGCGCACAGGCGTGTAAGGTCCTTCACCTGGTACAGCGCATTATGTCTCTCTCTCCAGATGAGATATCCGACTTCCCGGATGCTGAGTTCCACGCAAATCTCCATTCCCTCCTTGCTCACAACCAGGAGGTTTTTGAAGGCATGGGGACATTGCCATACACGTACAAGATTCGACTCAAACCGGATGCCATCCCTGTCGTTCACGCACCTCGCAGGGTTCCTGCGCCACTCAAAGACCGCCTCAAGTTACAACTGCAGGATCTTCAGGACCAAGGGGTCCTATCCAGGGTCACGGAGCCCACGCCATGGGTCAGCTCCATGGTCTGTGTAAAGAAGCCCTCTGGCGAGCTCCGCATATGTATAGATCCTAAAGATCTGAATAACAACATCATGCGGGAACACTATCCCATCCCGAAACGAGAGGACCTCACCAGCGAGATGGCGCAAGCCAAAATATTCACCAAATTGGATGCGTCCAAAGGATTTTGGCAGATCCAATTGGACCCGGCCAGCCGAAGACTATGCACATTCAACACCCCTTTTGGCAGATTCTGCTACAACCGGATGCCATTCGGCATCATTTCAGCATCTGAAGTTTTCCACCGCATTATGGAGCAGATGATGGAAGGCATCGAAGGGGTACGTGTATATGTGGACGATATCATCATTTGGTCCACCACTCCGCAGGAACACATGCATCGTCTACGACGTGTCTTCACCCGCATACGACAAAATGGCCTGCGTCTCAACCGTGCGAAGTGTGCCTTCGGCCAGACGGAGCTGAAATTCCCCGGGGACCACATCTCACGGTCAGGGGTCCGTCCCGATGCAGACAAAGTTAGCGCCATCACAGCCATGCCACGGCCGGCTGACAAGAAGGCTGTCCTAAGATTCCTGGGCATGGTCAACTTCCTTGGGAAGTTCATTCCCAACCTGGCTTCTCATACAACGAATATGCGCCATCTCGTAAAAAAATCGACAGAATTCAACTGGCACCAATCGCATCAGCGGGAATGGGAAGAGCTCAAGCACAAACTGGTCACGGCACCAGTGCTGGCGTTCTTTGACACGACTCGCCCTACAAAGATCTCAACAGACGCCAGCCAATCTGGTATTGGAGCGGTACTCCTGCAAAAAGACAGCACGTCGTCATGGGCCCCGGTTGCATATGCTTCACGAGCCATGACCCCTACCGAACAGCGCTACGCGCAAATAGAAAAAGAATGCCTGGGCTTGTTAACTGGACTGGACAAGTTCCACGACTATGTGTATGGCCTGCCACGATTTACGGTTGAAACTGACCACCGCCCCCTGGTCAACATCATTAACAAAGACCTGAACGACAAGACCCCTCGCCTCCAGCGCATCTTACTTAAACTCAGGAGGTATGATTTCGAACTGATCTACACTCCGGGGAAGGATCTCATCGTGGCGGACACTCTCTCCCGAGCAGTGAGCACACCACCAGATGCGGAGGGGTTCGTGCGTCAAATTGAGGCACACGTAACTCTGACAGCAGCAAATCTGCCAGCTGATGATCCTAGTCTGGCCCACATACGCGCAGAGACGGCGACTGACCCCCTTCTGCAGCGAGTGATGCGCCACATGACGGAAGGGTGGCTCAAAGGGCAGTGCCCCCAGTTTTATAATGTGCGAGATGACCTTACCAACATAGACGGGGTCCTTCTGAAATTAGACAGGATCGTTATTCCGCACAGCATGCGCCAGATGATTCTTCATCAACTACACGAAGGCCACTTGGGCGTCGGAAAATGCAGACGAAGGGCCCGAGAGGCGGTATATTGGCCGGGTATTAATGAAGACATAGCCAACATGGTGCTCAACTGCACAACCTGTCAGAGGTTTCAGCCGGCGCATCCTCCGGAGACGCTTCTACCGCACGAGATGGTGACGTCCCCCTGGGCGAAGGTGGGTGTTGACCTATTTCACGCGCTCGGCAGAGATTACATCGTTATTATAGACTACTTCTCAAACTACCCGGAAGTCATGCCTCTCCATGATCTGACGTCGTCCGCAGTCATTGGGGCCTGCAAGGAAACATTTGCTCGCCATGGCATTCCAAGGACTGTCATGTCAGACAATGGACCCTGTTTCGCCAGCCGTGAATGGTCGTCCTTTGCCGCAGCATATGGTTTCACTCATGTGACATCCAGCCCTCTACATCCACAATCGAATGGGAAGGCTGAAAAGGGTGTCCACATCGCCAAGCGGCTCCTGTGCAAGGCGGCTGCTGCCGGATCGGACTTTAACCTCGCCTTGCTGGCCTATTGATCGGCCCCGCTATCCACGGGTCTCTCGCCAGCGCAGCTACTAATGGGTCGCTCCCTCAGGACGACGGTACCTTCCATCCTGGCACCAACAACAGACCATGAGACGGTTCTTCGGAACATGCAAATGCAGCGTGATCGCCAGAAAAGTCGGTACGACACACGAGCGACGGACCTGCCCCCCCTGTCCTCCGGAGACAAAGTACGCGTCCATCAACCGTATGGTGGCTGGTCAGCATCGGCCGAAGTCCTCCGACAAGTGGCTCCCCGCTCGTTCCTGGTTCGCATGCCGGATGGTTCAGTGCGTCGCCGCAATCGGCGCGCCCTTCGCCGACTTCCACGCTCACAGCCACACAGTACGCACACGCCAGATCCTCAACAGGCTTCCGAGGATGACTTTGTGGAGCTGCCGCACATCACGCCCTTTCCATCGCCACCCATGGCCATGCCTGCACAGCAGCCGGTGGTTCTTGATCCACCCTTGAGGCGGTCAACCCGAACTCGTCACAAGCCCATTAGACTGGACTTATAATACCGTTCATATGTCTAACAAGTTGCACAATTTTACATGATAACCTGTTGTTGTTTATCGTTCCAGATATCGTCTGACTGGACAACTGTTCAAGTTTTTTTTTCTCTCGTTCGCATTCATGTTATGTTATGGTACAACTTGGTTCATGTGACGCACCCGACATCGCCCCATGTAAATAGTTCCGTCCTATGCACATGCTGTACACGACACACACACACTCTTAGATGCACTCACGACACGATCATATTTATTACCACGTAGGCACATATCTTTGTAAAAAGGGGGGATGTCATTATATTCAAACACACACATCATGATGGACACACCAACAGGCAAATCAGAGCACACAACACCACAACCAATCACACACAAGAACACCAACCACATAAAAAGCACGAGCACGACACCTGGTGGTCAGTAGGTCTGGGGACAAAGACACGGAGAAGAGCTGTTACAAAATCACAAACAGGGAATCCCCACGTGCAGAGTGTCAAGACAAAACTGTACATAGTAAGTTTAAATAAAATAGCGTTGTACCATATACAACCGTGTTGGCTCATCTGTGTGTCAGAACACCCAACACCACAACACTGATTGTTCGTCGTTTCCATTTCTACATGGCTGCCCAAAACCAGGGAGAATCTGTAACTGAATTCCTGGCCTGTTTACGGAAACCTGTTGAGTTCTATGACTTTGGCCCAACATTATCTGGGGCGCTCAGAGACAGGCTAGTCTGCGGCATCAATGATGCAGCGACCTAGGAATGCATACTGGGGGAAACACGTCTTAACCAGAAGAAAGCAATCAAAATAACTTTATCCCGGAGGGTGCAAAATGCATATATCATAGTGGTAAGCACAATTGCTTCACAGCACCAGGGTCCCAGGTTCGATTCCCAGCTTGGGTCACTGTCTGTGCGGAGTCTGCACGTTCTCCCCGTGTGTGCGTGGGTTTCCTCCGGGTGCTCCGGTTTCCTCCCATAGTCCAGAGATGTGCAGGTTAGGTGGATTGGCATTGATAAATTGCCCTTAGTGTCCAAAATTGCCCTTAGTGTTGGGTGGGGTTACTGGGTTATGGGGATAGGGTGGAGGTATGGGCTTGGGTAGGGTGCTCTTTCCAAGAGCTGATGCAGACTCGATGGGCCAAATGGCCTTCTTCTGCACTGTAACTTCTATGATTCTATGATAATTCCCCTGTCTGCGGGATAGATGCACCAGTACTTCGAGAAACCAATGAAGCAGACACGAGCGAGGAAGTTCGCCCGCACGGTGCCACAACCTTGATTGCCACCTCCGAGGATGGACCCATTTTGTGGATGACCAGAGGAGGGGGCCTACCACCTTTTCTGCATCTCAGCACCATGGTAGCACCCGTCCAGGCGATGGTCCCGATCAACGGCTTCCCAATACAGATGGCGCTTTATACGAGGGCCGCTTCTCAGTTATCAGCCGTACTTGCGTCCAAATCCACTCAAGTATCCGCATCTTGACATTGCGGGATACCGACACATGGCTGGCAACATTTAAGGGGGAACCTTTTGTAGATCACAGGTACCTCGGACATCCCTCTGGAATATGGGGCACAGTCAGCAAACCTACCATTGGTGGTAGTGAAAGGTTCGGGCCCATATTTGCTGTGGTGGGATTGGTGGAAACATCTCCGGCTGGACTGGCAACGACTGTGCCGCATGTACCCCAACAGGCTGGACGCGATATTGGCGTGCTTCCCGGGGGTTTTCCAAGAAGGACTTGGTACTATCCAGGGGCCTCCACCAAGATGTCAGTGGACCTCAAGGCCCAGCCAATGTATTTTTGGGCCAGCCCCGTTCCCTAGGCATTGAAGCCAAAAGTAGATGTGGAATTGGACCGTCTGGAGTGGGTGGGGATCATCTGCCCAGTGCAATTTGTGGATTGGGCTGTGCCAGTCATGCCAGTAATGAAGCCTGATGGTTACATCTGCCTTTGCGGAGATTACAAGATGGCAATCAGTCGAGCGTGTTGTCTGGACCGTTACCCGGTGCCCAAAATTGAGGATCTATATGCATGGCTCAGAGGAGGGTGTACCTTCACCAAGCTTCCCAGGAGCCATGCTTATCTACAGTTGGTTCTGGACCCGGCCTTATGGAAATACATGACCGTCAAAACACACAGGGGTTTGTATGGGTACTACCTTTCGGAGTTTCTTCAGCATGTACCATATTCCAGTGAGTGATGGAGAATATCCCTCGGGAATTAGCACAGGTAGCAATTTACCTGGATAATGTGTTGATCACTGGTTTATTCGACCAGGAACACATCAGAAACCTAGAGGACATTCTATGTCAATTCGAGGCAATCCGGGTCAGCTGACTGGCATGAAAAGTATTTTTTAAAAAAAATAATTTTTATTAAAGGTTTTCATAAAATATCAATAACAAAATGAGAAAGAAAAAAGAACCCAACAGGGTTAAGTACAAAACACAATCTAAAAAAGCAACCCCCCAAACCCCTCCCCCCCTGTACCTAAATAATAAATTAAGATTAACACCCCGACTTAAGACAACAGGTGTATACACCCCCTCAGACCCTTCCAGTGTAAATAACATAAACAAAAATAAAGTAAACCCCACCCCCCACCCCCCGACCTGCTGCTGCCATTGACTAATGTCTATCGTTCTGCCAGAAAGTCTAAGAACGGTTGCCACCGCCTAAAGAACCCTTGTACCGACCCTCTCAAGGCGAATTTCACCCTCTCCAAATTAATGAACCCTGCCATATCGCTGATCCAGGATTCCACGCTTGGGGGCCTCGTATCTTTCCACTGAAGGAGAATCCTTCGCCGGGCTACCAGGGACACAAAGGCCAGAATTCCGGCCTCTTTCGCCTCCTGCACTCCCGGCTCCTCTGCCACCCCAAATATTGCGAGCCCCCAGCCCGGTTTGACCCTGGATCCTACCTCCCTCGACACCGTCCTCGCTACGCCCTTCCAAAATTCCTCCAGCGATGGGCATGCCCAGAACATATGGGTGTGATTTGCTGGGCTCCCTGAGCACCTAACACACCTGTCCTCACCCCCAAAGAACCGACTCATCTATGTCCCGGTCATGTGTGCCCTGTGCAGCACCTTAAACTGTATGAGGCTGAGCCTCGCGCATGAAGAGGAAGAGTTCAGACTCCCTAGGGCATCTGCCCACATCCCCTCTTCGATCTCCTCTCCCAACTCCTCCACCCACTTACCTTTCAACTCTACCACCGAGGCCTCCTCCTCCTCCTGCATCACCTGGTAAGTTTCCGAGATCTTCCCCACTCCCACCCACCCCCCCGAGAGCACCCTGTCCTGTACTGTGTGTGGCAGTAGCCGTGGGAATTCCACCACCTGCCGTCTGGCAAACGCCCTTACCTGTAAGTACCTGAAGGTGTTCCCCGGGGGGAACCCGTACTTCTCCTCCAGCTCACCCAAGCTCGCGAACTTCCCGTCCACAAACAGGTCCTCCAACTTTCGTATCCCTGCCCTGTGCAACCCCGAAAACCCTCCACCTGTTCTTCCTGGGACGAACCGGTGGTTCCCCCGTAATGGGGTCCACGCCGAGGCCCTAACTTGCCCCCTATGCCGCCTCCACTGCCCCCAAATTTTGAGGGCCGCCACCACCACCGGGCTCGTGGTATACCTCCTTGGAGGGAGCGGCAGCGGCGCCGTTGCCAGCGCCCCCAGACTCGTACCCACACAGGACGCCGTCTCCAGCCTATTCCATGCAGCCCCCTCCCCCTCCATCACCCACTTGCGCACCATTGTCGCATTGGCGGCCCAGTAGTACCCACAGAGGTTGGGCAGTGCCAGCCCTCCCTATCTCTACTCCGCTCCAGGAACACCCTTCTCACCCTCCGAGTCCCTCGCGCCCACACAAACCCCATTATACTCCTGTTAACCTGCCTGAAAAAAGCCTTCGGGATAAACACGGGGAGGCACTGGAACAGGAACAAAAGCCTTGGGAGCACCGTCATTTTGATTGACTGCACCCTACCCGCCAGGGACAGCGGCAACGCGTCCCACCTCTTGAACTCCTCCTCCATTTGCTCCACCAGCCTTGTAAAGTTAAGCCTATGCAGGGCCCCCCAGCTCCTGGCCACCGGGACCCCTAAATATCTGAAACTCCACTCCGCCCTTTTTAGTGGGAGCTCGCCAATCCCCCTCTCCTGGTCCCCTAGCTGAACTACGAACAGCTCGCTCTTCCCCATATTGAGCTTGTACCCCGAAAAGTCCCCAAATTCCCTAAGGATGCTCATTACCTCTGGCATTCCTCCCACCGGGTCCGCCACATACAGCAGCAGGTCGTTCGCATAAAGCGACACCCTATGCTCCTCCCCACCCCGCACCAACCCCCTCCAGTTCCTCGACTCTCTCAGTGCCATGGCCAGGGGTTCAATCGCCAGTGCGAAGAGCAGGGGGGACAGGGGACACCCCTGTCTCGTCCCTCGGTGCAACCGAAAGTACTCGGACCTCCTCCTATTTGTGGCCACACTCGCCATCGGGACCTCATACAACAGCCTAACCCACCTGACAAACCCCTCCCCAAACCCGACCCTCTTCAGCACCTCCCACAGGTACCCCCACTCTACCCTATCGAAGGCTTTCTCAGCGTCCATCGCCACCACTATCTCCGCCTCCCCCTCCCTCGCCGGCATCATGATAACGTTCAAAAGCCTCCGCACATTCGCGTTCAAATGTCTCCCCTTCACAAACCCCGTCAGGTCTTCATGGATGATCTGTGGCACACAATCCTCAATCTTCGTGGCTAAGACCTTCGCCAGCACCTTGGCATCTACATTTAGCAAGGAAATCGGTCTGTAAGACCCACATTGCAGGGGATCCTTGTCCCGCTTCAGGATCAAGGAGATCAGTGCCCGGGACATCATCAGGTGTAAAGCCCCCCCTCTCCCTTGCCTCATTGAAGGTCCTAACTAACAGCGGGCCCAACAGGTCCAATATATTTTTTATAGAACTCGACCGGGAAACCGTCCGTCCCCAGTGCCTTCCCTGCCTGCGTGCTTCCTATCCCTTTGATCAGCTCCTCCAGCCCAATCGGGGCCCCCAGTCCCGCCACCAGTCCCTCTTCCACCTTTGGAAAACTCAATTGGTCCAGGAAACGGCCCATCCCTCCCTCCTCCCGTGGGGGCTCGGATCGGTACAATTCCTCGTAGAAGTCCCTGAAGACCCCATTGATGCCAACCCCACTCCGCACCACGCTCCCTCCCCTGTCCTTAACTCCCCCGATCTCCCTAGCTGCGTCCCGCTTCCGAAGCTGATGCGCCAGCATCCGGCTTGCCTTTTCGCCATACTCGTAGACCGCCCCCTGGGCCTTCCTCCACTGCACCTGCGCCTTCCTGGTGGTCACCAGGTCGAATTCGGCCTGGAGGCTGCGCCTCTTCCTCAACAATCCTTCCTCAGGTTCTTCCGCATACCTCCTGTCTACCCTCACCATCTCCCCCACCAGCCTCTCCCTCTCCCCCCGCTCCCTCCGCTCCTTGTGGGCCCTGATGGAGGTCAGCTCTCCCCTCACCACCGCCTTCAGTGCCTCCCATACCATCCCCACTCGGACCTCCCCGTTGTCGTTAGTCTCCAAGTACCTCTCTATACTTCCTCGGACCCGATCGCTCACCTCCTCGTCCGCCAACAGCCCCACCTCCAAGCGTCACAGCGGGCGCTGGTCCCTCTCCTCGCCCATCTCCAAGTCCACCCAATGCGGGGCGTGGTCCGAAATGGCTATTGCCGAATACTCGGTATCCTCTACTCTCGCTATCAGCGCCCTACTCAAAATGAAAAAGTCAACTCGAGAATAAGCCTTATGGACATGTGGGCATGAAAAGTATTGCACGTGAAAGAGGTGTTCTACTTAGGCTACAGGGTAGACAAAAATGGGTTGCACCCAGTAGACAACAAGTCACGAGCAAACCAGCAGGGCCCCATGCCAAAGGATGCTACAGAACTATGTTCTTTCTTGGGCCTTATAAACTTTTACGGCAGGTTCATCCCAAATTTGGCAAAAGTGTTGTACCTGCTGCACCTGTCATTAAAGAAGGGCCAATGTTGGTTTTGGGGTCTGCCTCAGCAGATGGCCTCACCTAAGTACAATCTACCTAGATGAGGGGAGTGGAGCCACCCCTTTATGCCAGGAGCCTCTGGGACATAAATACCCCGGCCCAAGAGTGGGGCGGACGCAGAAGATCCTTTGGGGAGTAGGAGGTGTCAGTATATGAGTAAAATAAAACAAAGTTTATTTACAGTCGTCAATTCCAAGTGGCCGCTTGCCTGAGACTTTACACAGGCTCAATCGGAACAACTTTGCCGAGAAGGGGAAGAAACAGACCTTCCAGAGCAACTCATGAATAAATGTTGCCCTCATTTACAACGTCATCCAAACCAATGTGGTGAGGTCAATACTGAGTTCGCTCACTTGATGCAAGCTGGCTCAAGTCCAATAAACAGAGGCTTATCTGGGATCACCGAGAGATTGGACCTCCTTCAAACTATTAAATAACTGGAAGAACTAGATGTATTAATACAAATGCCATCCGGAACTAATTCACCATTGTTTGGTGTTGCTAAAGCAGATGGGAGGTGGAAGTTAGTGGTCGATTATACGGCCTTAATTTAAGTCACAGCTAAGAAGACTGCACAACAACAGAATTCCACTGCCTTATTATCTGATATCGTGAGAGAAAAATGTAAATCTTGTATTGACCTGGCTTTTGGTCACATCGATTAAAGAGATGGATTGGCCAAAATCAACAATGGTTGGATATGGTGAGTATCAGCCCTGTTTTGTCCAGGGATTAAAAAACAGCTCTGTTCTGTTCTCTTCTCACGTCACTGATCTTTGTAAAGACCTAGCCAATGTCAATTCCTACGAAGGCAATGGGCGCGATTCATCCAAAAAAAGACTCCGGATGCGATTCTCCTGCCTCGTTGCTCTCTCGCTCGAGCGAAACGAGGCTGATGAATAGCGAGAGAGGCGGAAAACGAGAACCGCACTGGGCGGCAAACCGTTTGCGATGCAACCGACCTGCTCCCGTAGGCGAAATCGGGAACCCGCCGTAGCGTGGCGAGAAACCAATTATCACCACTTAAGCCCTATTTCCATACAATTTACAGGAGCCACCCAATATCTAACGGTCTTCGCGCGGGTCAGTGGGGCGGGGGGAGGGCAGGACGTGCACGGGTCCGCCATGCCAATCCCTGGACCGTGTGTTTCCATACCGTTGGCAACCCGAGCTCCTGCCTGACTGCTACACCGACCACCCATAACTCCCACTGACCGCGGAGGCCTCTGGCCATGCGGCTGAAAGCTATTGCAATAGGGAATTGGCAATCATGAGTAAGTGAGCACTTCACATATCCCAAGTGGCTGTGTTGGGTGTGTGCTTTGTGAGCTCCTGCCTTTGGATTACAGACTTTTCAGGCTGCTGTTCAATACAACCTGCAAAGCAGATGGGCAAATAAGGAGAGATTTGCTGCTGCCTGTTTTTTGAAGCTGAGGGCATACAGGGAGCTGCGAGAGGGAGAGGAGGGTCTGCAGGTAAAGGCCTGCCTTGGCCGGAGCTCCAGCCTGGGACTGGATTCAAAAACTGCCTGCCTGCCTCCCCGCATTCCTCCAGCCTGCAACAGCGGAAAGGAAGGAGGAGCTAGGACTGTTTGCTGCTTGTTCACCTGCAGTGCCCTAGGGCCTGAGGCGTCCCTGACATCTGCAAAGGGAGAAATAGAAGGCTGTTGCAACACCTGGAAGGGGAGGAAGAAGGAGGGAGATTTTTGTGTGATGTACCATCAATGACCACGAGACAAAAATGGTGAAACTATTGAGGCTTTATTGCACAAGATGTTGTGCCTCCTGCAGCTGGAACCAGAATGGAAGCAGCGCAGGAGAGCATACACTTTTATACACCGCCTGCTGGGAGGAGCCAGCAGGCTGGGATTTACCGTGGTACATGTAGTACAGGGGCAGTACTATAATACGCGTAGTGTGTTACCAGTGGTGTTGACCACAGTGTGTTTGGACTTTTCTTATTTCATCTGGCAATTGTGCTGAGACAGGTGGAAATGGGATTCATGGGATTGTGTGACTCCTTTTCTGGCCCCTGCCAGGCTGGAGACCCTGTCCTCCCACCCGCCCACCACTGAACAGAAGATCTTTTTTGGGAGGCCAGCCCACTAGCCTTTTCTCCATCGTACTTGGGGCACGGACCCATCCTCTTGTGCCCCACTCCCCCGTGCCTTTCTCCCCTCCCCCCCACAGTGATTCTCTCCTTTCCCTTTTCCATCCCCCCTCTGTCCCTCAATGTGCACCACAAGGGGAAGAGCTCCACTGACCCCTCGCTCTCCCCCGATTGTCCACCATTCACCCAAGTCCTATTGGGTGGATGTAGAACTGACCAGGATGGCGGCAACACCGCCTATGCTGGTGGAGGGGCCCTCTAAAGCCACCTATGTGGGAGTGGTGGCCTCAACACAGTTTTGATTACTGATGTACTCCTGTACACATTACACAAGAAGCACCAGAAGTGGGATTGGCAAGAGTATCAGAAAGAAGCCTTTCAACAGGTTAAATTAGCCTCACAAATTAGCTTCAAAGAAAAGCCAAGCTGCGTGCCTTAATGACTATCGCCCAGTGGCTCTGATATCCATCATTGTGAAGTGGTTTGAATTGTTAGTCATGGCACGAATCAACACCCGCCTCCCGGATTACCTTGATCCACTACAGCTCGCCTCCCGCTGCAAGAGGTACACAGCAGACGGCATCTCCCTGGCCTTGCACTCAACACTGGAACACCTAGATAACAAAGACACCTATGTCAGACTCCTACTTATCAACTACAGTTCAGCTTTCAACACCATTATTCCTACGAAACTCATCTCCAAACTCTGTGGCCTGGGCCTCGGCTCCTCCCTCTGCGACTGGATCCTGAACTTTCTAACCCACAGGCCACAATCAGTAAGGATAGGCAACAATACCTCCTCCACGATCATCCTCAACACCGGTGCCCCCTACTATACTCTTTATACACCTATGACTGTGTGGCCAAACTCCAACTCGATTTTCAAATTTGCTGATGACACCACCGTTGTGGGTCAGATCTCAAACAATGACGAGACAGAGCACAGGAATGAGAGAGTATCTGGTGAACTGGTGCGACGACAATAATCTCTCGACTTCAGGAAGCGTAGTGGAGTACATGCCCCTGTCTACATCAATGGGAATGAAGTAGAAAGGGTCGAGAGCTTCAAGTTTTTAGGTGTCCAGATCACCAATTAACTGTCCTGGTCCCCCCATGCCAACACTATAGTTAAGAAAGCCCACCAACGACTCTACTTTCTCAGAAGACTAAGGAAATTTGTCATGTCATAAGAACATAAGAACTAGGAGCAGGAGTAGGCCATCTGGCCCCTCGAGCCTGCTCCGCCATTCAGTGAGATCATGGCTGATCTTTTGTGGTCTCAGCTCCACTTTCCGGCCCGAACACCATACCTTTCATCCCTTTATTCTTCAAAAAACTATATTTATCTTAAAAACATTTAATGAAGGAGCCTCTACTGCTTCACTTGGCAAGGAATTCCATAGATTCACAACCCTTTGGGTGAAGAAGTTCCTCCTAAACTCAGTCCTAAATCTACTTCCCCTTATTTTGAGGCTATGCCCCCTAGTTCTGTTTTCACCCGCCAGTGGAAACAACCTGCCCACACCTATCCTATCTATTCCCTTCATAATTTTATATGTTTCTATAAGATCCCCCCTCATCCTTCTAAATTCCAATGAGTACAGTCCCAGTCTACTCAACCTCTCCTCGTAATCCAACCCCTTCAGCTCTAGGATTAACCTAGTGAATCTCCTCTGCACACCCTCCAGTGCCAGTACGTCCTTTCTCAAGTAAGGAGACCAAAGCTGAACACAATGCTCCAGGTGTGGCCTCACTAACACCTTATACAATTGCAGCATAACCTCCCTAGTCTTAAACTCCATCCCTCTAGCAATGAAGGACAAAACTCCATTCACCTTCTCAATCACCTGTTGCACCTGTAAACCAACTTTTTGCGACTCATGCGCTAGCTCACCCAGGTCTCTCTGCACAGCAGTATGTTTTAATATTTTATCATTTAAATAATCATCCCTTTTGCTATTATTCTTATCAAAATGGATAACCTCACATTTGTCAACATTGTATTCCATCTGCCAGACCCTAGCCCATTCACTTAGCCTATCCAAATACCTCTGCAGACTTCCAGTATCCTCTGCACTTTTTGCTTTACCACTCATCTTAGTGTCGTCTGCAAACTTGGACACATTGCCCTTGGTCCCCAACTCCAAATCATGTATGTAAATTGTGAACAATTGTGGGTCCAACACTGATCCCTGAGGGACACCACTAGCTACTGATTGCCAACCAAGGGAAACACCCATTAATCCCCACTCTTTGCTTTCTATTAATTAACCAATCCTCTATCCATGCTACTACTTTACTCTTAATGCCGTGCATCTTTATCTTATGCAGCAACCTTTTGTGTGGCACCTGGTCAAAGGCTTTCTGGAAATCCAGATATTCCACATCCATTGGCTCCCCGTTATCTACCGCACTGGTAATGTCCTCAAAAAATTCCACACCTGCCCTTTATGTACCCATGCTGCGTCTGCCCAATGGGACAATTTTCATCCAGATGACTCGCTATTTCTTCATTGATGATAGATTCCAGCATCTTCCCTACTACCGAAGTTAAGCTCCCTGGCCTATAATTACCCGCTTTCTGCCTACCTCCTTTTTTAAACAGTGGTGTCACGTTTGCTAATTTCCAATCCACCGGGACCACCCTAGAGTCTTGTGAATTTTGGTAAATTATCACTAGTGCATTTGCAATTTCCCTAGCCAGCTCTTTTAGCACTCTGGGACGCATTCCATCAGGGCCAGGAGACTTGTCTACCTTTAGCCCCATTAGCTTGCCCATCACTACCTCCTTAGTGATAACAATCCTCTCAAGGTCCTCATCTGTCATAGCCTCATGTCTATCAGTCACTGGCATGTTATTTGTGTCTTCCACTGTGAAGACCGACCCAAAAAACCTGTTCAGTTCCTCAGCCATTTCCTCATCTCCCACTATTAAATCTCCCTTCTCATCCTCTAAAGGACCAATATTTACCTTAGCCACTCTTTTTTGTTTTATATATTTGTAGAAACTTTTACTATCTGTTTTTATATTCTGAGCATGTCAGCTACGACTCTCACCAACCTTTACAGAAGCACTATAGAAAGCATTCTTTCTGGTTGTATCACAGCTTGGTATGGATCCTGCTCTGCTCAAGACCGCAGGAAACTACAAAAGGTCGTGAATGTAGCCCAATCAATCACGCAAACCAGCCTCCCCTCCATTGACTCTATCTACAATTCCCGCTGCCTCAGAAAGGCAGCCAGCATAATTAAGGACCCCACGCACCCTGGACATACTCTCTTCCACCTTCTTCCGTCAGGAAAAAGATACCAAAATTTGATGTCACATACCAACCGACTCAAGAACAGCTTCTTCCCTACTGCCATCATACTTTTGAATGGACCTACCTCATATTAAGTTGATCTTTTCTCTGCACCTTGCTGTGACTGTAACATATTCTGCAGTCTCTCCTTCCTTCCCAATGTACGGTATACATTGTCTGTATAGCGTGCAATAAACAATACTTTTCACTGTCTACTAATACATGTGACAATAATAAATCAAATTTAAAAAAAAATCATTCAGCCTCTTGATTAATTTTGACCCCTCAAAGGATATTATCCTTACCTGTGAGGCATCCTCTTCTGGAATCGGAGCGGTTTTCCCACATAAAATGGATGATGGCACAGAAAGGCCTATCGCCTATGCCTCAAGGACTCTGACCAGTGCTGAACAAACCTACTCTCAAATTGTAAAGGAGGGACTGGCCATAATATTCGGAGTCAAAAAGTTCCATTGATACGTCTGTGGGTTGCTGCATAAATGTGGATGCCAGGCCTGTGTTGGAATGTATACTCATAGGTTGCTAATAATAGAGCCCAATGTTCTACCCCCCTCACCCACCCTACTCCCTTACCCACCAACCTCACACATTACCCATTTACCTGACCCAGCCTAACCCCTTACCCAGTTCCCTTCTTTCTGTAGCTTTTCAAAGAAGCTTTGGGCTATTTAACTTACCAGAAAATAGTAGCTGGTGCCATTAAAAAGGGGCGCGGCTACTGCACAGATTCCCGCTGCTGCTCCCTCTGATATTTGCTGCTCTAAGCCGACACATTTTGACAAAGTATACACTTAACTAGGTTTGCTTTTGCTGAATATGTAGGGCCCATGACTTCAGTGCAACTTGATAGTTGTATGCATTTCTTTAGAATTAAAGTGGATTGTCTTTCAAGAAAACTAAAAGTGATCAAAGGCCCATTTTGTAGCATAAAAGGAGAGACCTCAGAGTATAATATCGCTCCGCTACGTGAAAGAAATTAAAATGGAGGAAATACTAATAGTGTTCAGGAATTTACAATCTGGCTTTCATTTATTAAAAAGGCAGTTTGGAGGATGGTAATTGACTTGGTTGGCTCTTTTTCTTTGGGAAAAGATAGATCAATACTTTATACCCATTTAAGTGTCTTTGAGATATGATTTTCTCTACCTGAAGTTGAGGGGAGTTATCTCAGAGGAATTCCTGACCTGGGATTGTCCCCAAAATTGCTCTGGTTATAATATAGGACAGTTGCAGGCCCAATTACCTTCAGCAGCTTCATCAATGAACTTCCATCCATCATAAGGTCAGATATGGTCGCTGATGGTGACACAATGTTCAATCCCATTTGCGACTTCTCAGAAACTGAAGACGTCCAAGTGTAATTCCAGCAAGACCTGGACAACATTCAGGCGAGGGCTAATTAGTGGCAAGTAACATTCACAACATAAAAGTGCCAGGCAGTGATCATCTCCAACATGAGAGAATCTAACCGTCACCCCATGACCTTGTCATTGCTGAATCCCCACTTTCAACACACTGGGGGTTACCATTGACCAGAAACTGAATTGGACCAGTCATATAAATACTGTGGCTACAATAACAGGTCAGAGACTGGGAATTCTGTGGTACGTAACTTAGTTCTTGATTCCCTAATGCCTTTTCACCATCTACAAGGCAAAAGTCAGGAGTGTGATGGAACAACCTCCACTTGCCTGGATGAGTGCAGCTCCAACAACATTAAAATGAAGCTCAACACCATCCAGGGCAAAGCAGTCTTCTTGATTAGCACACCATCCAGCATCTTAAATATTCACTTCCTCCACCACCGACACAGTGACAGCAATGTACCATATATAAGATGCACTGTGGCAGCTCATTAAGCCTCCTTCAACAGTAGCTTCCAGAACCATGACCTCTACCACCTAGAAGGATGCACAGCAACACCGCCTCATGGAAGTCCCCTCCAAGCCACTCACCATCCGACTTGGAATTATATCGTCGTTCCCTCACTGTCACTGGGTAAAGTCCTGGGACTCCCTCCCGAACAGCACGGTGGGTGTACCTACTCTACATGGACTGAGGTGCTTCAAGATGGTGGCTCACCACTACATTTTCAAGGCCAATTAGGGATGGTCAACATATATTGGCCTAGCTAGCGATGCTGTGAAAGAATAAGTAAAAATAACATAATTATGAGCACAGTAGAAAAACCGAGAAGTTACTATGGTAACATTGATCAGCTTATGCTCAGGCTTCTATTAAAAAGTCCTATATTCCTCCCCATATAATAGGATGCTGATTATTAGGCTCTCACACTCCCATCGGGGTTGGTTAGCTCAGTTGGCTGGACAACACGGGTTTGTGGTAGTATGTATTGGGGGTCATGTGGGACTGGAAGCCCTAATGTCATTGGCTGACAGATCCCGGGTCCTGGTTGGCCGTTGACCTCTAGCTCCGCCCTGAAGGCGGAGTATAAGAAGCCGGAGTCTTCCCCCGCAGGCCAGTTTAGTATCGAGCTGCGGGGGAACAGACACGCTTAATAAAGCCTCATCGACTTCACTCTATTCGTCTCACGGAGTCTTTGTGCGCTACAATTTATTAAGCGTGCCTAAAAAGGACTATGGAGCTCAGGATCATTCCGGAATGCCTGAGGATCAGCCCCCACGCAGTGAACGCGGCAGCAGCCTTCAAGCACTGGCAGACTTGCTTCTTGGCCTACCTCAGAACGACCACCGGCCGGGTCACAGAAGACCAAAAACTGCAGGTCCTGCACTCGAGGGTGAGCACGGAGATTTTCTCCCTCATCGAAGACGCGGAGGATTTCCAGACGGCGTTCGCAGCACTGAAAAGTCTCTATGTCCGCCCAGTTAACCAAATCTACGCTCGCTACCAGCTCGCGACGAGACGGCAAGCTCTCGGAGAATCGATGGACGAATTCTATGCCGCGCTGCTGATTTTGGGACGAGCCTGCAGCTGCCCGTCGGTGAACGCAAACGAACACACGAACATGTTAATGCGCGATGCTTTTGTGGCAGATATGCAATCCTCCCAAATCCGCCAAAGACTTCTAGAAAAAGAGTCGCTAGGACTCTCAGAGGCACGGGCCCTAGCAGCCTCCCTAGACGTGGCCGCGCGTAATACCCGCGCCTACGGCCCCGACCACGCGGCAGCCCATTGGGCCCCGTACGTACCCGTCGCGGCAAACCCCCTACCCCCACCCCCGGACACCCTACAGGCTTGCGCGGTCCAAACGCCGATTCGCACCGGGGGCACTCGCTGTTATTTCTGCGGCCAGGCGAAACACCCCCGACAGCGCTGCCCGGCCCGCGCAGCTATCTGCAAAAGCTGCGGGAAAAAGGGCCATTATGCGGTTGTGTGCCGGTCCCGCGAGGTCTTTGCTGTCCCGGGAGAACAGGGAGCCCTGCAAGCCGTTTACGCGCCCCAACCCCCCCAGCATGCCATGTAAGACCCGCAGGCGCAGCCGCTCTGGGTCCCGACCACCGCGGTCCCGGGAGAACAGGGAGCCCTGCACGCCGCTTACGCTCCCCAACCCCCCTCCCCGCAGCCCATGTATGACCCGCCGCCGGCGCTACCGCTTTGGGTCCCGGCCAACACTCTCCACGGAGAGGAGGGAATTTTGCGCGTCCCTAACGCCCCCCTAAGCCCCACCCCGCGCCCCACGCTTGACCCGCCGGCGCCACCTACTTGGGCCCCGACCACCGCTGTCCCCGGTGAGGGAGCTCCACGCGGTCCTAGCGCTCGCGGTCCTAGCGCTCACGGTCCTAGTGCTCCCCAGCCCCCCCAGCGCACCATGTGCGACCCGCAGACGCCGCCATTTTGTGTCCCGGCCACCACGAGGGGAGGAGGGGCGCCGCCATCTTGGACCGCCCCAGACCTGTACGACGCGTGGGGGCGGCCATTTTGTCCACCCCCGCCGCCATCTTGTGACCCCCCAGCCACGTGCGATGTATGGGGGCGGCCATTTTGTCCATCCCCGACGCCATCTTGGACGGCAACAACGGACCCCACTCCACTACTACAACCACGTCTCGCTTCAATTACGCTCGATCAAGCTCGGCCCCGAACACTCCAGACGACGACGACAACGGTGCTAATAAACGGCCACGAGACGCCATGCCTAGTCGACTCCGGGAGCACGGAGAGCTTTATACACCCCGACACGGTAAGACGCTGTTCCTTGACCACCTATCCCAGCGCACAAAAGATTTCCCTAGCTGCAGGATCCCACTCCCTACAGATCCAGGGATTCTGCATAGTTACCCTAACGGTGCAGGGGAGGGAGTTCAAAAACTACAAACTAAACGTCCTTCCCCAACTCTGTGCCCCCACCTTGCTGGGATTAGATTTCCAATGCAATCTACAGAGCCTTACGTTCAAATTCGGTGGCCCAATACCCCCACTCACTATCTGCGGCCTCGCAACCCTCAAGGTGCAACCCCCGTCCTTGTTTGCGAACCTCACCCCGGATTGCAAACCCGTCGCCACTAGGAGCAGACGGTACAGTGCCCAGGACCGGACCTTCATTCGGTCCGAAGTCCAGCGGCTACTAAAGGAGGGCATAATCCAGGCCAGCAATAGTCCCTGGAGAGCGCAGGTGGTAGTAGTGAAGACAGGGGAGAAACAAAGGATGGTCATTGACTATAGCCAGACCATCAACAGGTACACACAACTAGACGCGTACCCTCTCCCCCGCATATCCGACATGGTCAACCGGATTGCCCAATATAAAATCTTCTCCACCGTGGACCTCAAGTCCGCCTACCATCAGCTCCCCATATGCCCAAGTGACTGCAAGTACACAGCCTTCGAGGCAGACGGGCGATTATACCATTTCCTACGGGTCCCTTTTGGCGTCACAAACAGGGTCTCGGTCTTCCAACGGGAGATGGACCGAATGGTTGATCAACATGGGCTGCGGGCCACGTTCCCGTATCTCGACAATGTAACCATCTGCGGCCACGATCAGCAGGACCACGACGCCAACCTCCAAAAATTCCTCCAGACCGCCAAAACCTTGAACCTCACGCACAACGAGGACAAGTGCGTTTTTAGCACCTATCGGCTAGCCATTCTGGGCTACGTAGTGCGCAATGGGATAATAGGCCCCGACCCCGAACGTATGCGCGCACTCATGGAATTTCCCCTCCCGCACTGCCCAAAAGCCCTGAAACGCTGTCTGGGGTTCTTTTCATACTACGCCCAGTGGGTCCCCCAGTACGCAGACAAGGCCCGCCCCCTAATACAGACCACGACCTTCCCTCTGTCGACAGAGGCTTGCCAGGCCTTCAGCCGCATCAAAGCGGATATCGCAAAGGCCACGATGCACGCCATCGACGAGTCCCTCCCCTTCCAGGTCGAGAGCGACGCATCCGACGTAGCTCTAGCGGCCACCCTTAACCAAGCGGGCAGACCCGTGGCCTTTTTCTCCCGGACCCTCCACGCCTCAGAAATCCACCACTCTTCAGTAGAAAAGGAAGCCCAAGCCATAGTGGAAGCTGTGCGACATTGGAGGCATTACCTGGCCGGCAGGAGATTCACTCTCCTGTAAGGTTTCGGGCAATTCGGCCCTTTTGGAAAAACTCAGAGACTGTAAACTGACTTTTCAGCCAAGATAACAGAACCAGTTTTCCCAGCAGGCTTGGCCCGCTGAGCTGAGTAGGGACATAAGTACATAAATATTTACAAACACCCCCCTAGGAGCTACAAGGAAGAAGGAGCCAGACAACAAGATAACATCAAGACACAGACAAAGGGGCACGGGAATACACAGGAGGCTTGCATGCAAGCAGGACAATGGGATGGTCATAGCCCCATGCAAATGTAAATGACCTGGCCTCCACCAGAGCAGAATCCAATCAACACCCCATCAACATAGCAGCTATCTCCGGAGCAGATGGAAGTCTTTGAAAATCTTCAAGGGAGCTCAACCTCGTTATCTCAAAAAAAAACAGACTGGAGGCGGACCTAGGGGAGGTACTCCCATCTCGACAGGTCTGACTGGCTCAAAGGGGGCGGGACCAGCGGGAACTTTAAATCTTACCTTTTTCAATGCAAAAGGGGCTGGCCGATCACAGGACAAAGCCAGGTAAAACAATATAAAAGGGGCTGTGTTTTCGATTGGGGGTCTCTTCGTTCTTGGCTCGACCTCTGCACCCCTGACTTGACCTCTGCAGCCTGTGACCGTAAGTAACCCGCAGCAGCTTGCGAAACTCCCTTGATTTTAATAGTGGTTGAGGCTTTGGGGAAGGGAACTTGTTTTGTGCCTTGTGATTTTGCTAAAACCTGTGTAACCATAAGAATTTTCGTTGTGTCCGCTATATTACCTTTTGAATAGACTTAGTTGTATTAGAGCATAAGATTTTATTGTGTTTCTTCTGTTGATGATTTTGACCTGGGTTTTACAATAAATCTTGATTTGATGCTAATTGGAGTCGTTTAAATTCTTCAATCCTTCACCAGCGATCTCTGACCAAGTCATTGTTAAAAATACTCCTCACCTTAATTCCGGGTTCAAGAATCGAGGGTCATCTTGAGCGATTCACTCAGGACAGACTGCTGGTTAGGAAATAAACAGCAGTGTCCTATTCTCTCTCTTGGGAAAGCTACTCTAGTGGAGTAGGAACCGGGTGGGTGTTGTACCACCGGCAAGAGAGAGAATCACCTGGGTATTGGTAGGGGTCCGGAGATCTGTGTGATATAAGTCTCAGGCTGTCGGTTAGGAATAAACGGCAGGCTTGAGTCAGTGCTCTCTTCAGTGGAAGTGTCCCAGTGCGACATCCCCTGGCCTCTGAAGTTTCAGTGCCGGCTGGAGAGAGACACACACAGATATTCAAACCCCAGATATCGGCCCAGTAGTGGAGTAGCGGAGATGGCACCCTCTACACTCCTCACGGACCAACTGTCGGTAGCCTTCATGTTCGATAATGCACAGCGGGGCAAAATCAAAAACAACAAGATCTTAAGGTGGAGGATCGAGCTCTCCACCTTCAACTATGAGATTTTGTATCGTCCCGGAAAGCTGAACGAGCCGTCCGATGCCCTATCCCGCGGCACATGTGCCAACGCACAAATTAACCGCCTCCAAACCCTCCACGAGAACCTCTGCCACCCGGGGGTCACTCGGTTTTACCACTTCATCAAGTCCCGCAATCTCCCATACTCTTTAGAGGAGGTCCGTACAGTCACAAGGGACTGCCACATCTGCGCGGAATGCAAGCCGCATTTTTTCAGGCCGGATGGAGCGCACCTGATTATGGCTTCCCGCCCCTTTGAACGCCTCAGTCTCGATTTCAAAGGGCCCCTCCCCTCCACCGACCGCAACGCATATTTTCTTAATGTGGTGGACGAATACTCCCGCTTCCCTTTTGCCATTCCCTGTTCTGACATGACCGCGGCCACAGTCATTAAAGCCCTGAACAGCATCTTCACACTGTTCGGTTACCCCACATACGTCCACAGCGACAGGGGGTCCTCTTTCATGAGTGACGAGCTGCGCCAGTTCCTGCTCAGCAAGGGCATAGCCTCAAGCAGGACGACCAGCTACAACCCCCGGGGGAACGGGCAAGTAGAGAGGGAGAACGGCACGGTCTGGAAGGCCGTCCTACTGGCCCTACGGTCCAGGGACCTCCCAGTTTCACGGTGGCAGGATGTCCTCCCGGACGCTCTCCACTCCATCCGGTCGTTATTATGTACGAGCACTAATCAAACGCCTCATGAGCGTCTCCTTGTTTTCCCTTGGAGGTCCTCCTCTGGAACGTCGCTGCCGACCTGGCTGGCGGCCCCAGGACCCATCCTGCTCCGAAAGCATGTGCGGGCACATAAGGCGGACCCGTTGGTCGAAAGGGTTCACCTCCTCCACGTGAACCCCCAGTACGCCTACGTGAAGTACCCCGACGGCCGACAGGACACGGTCTCCCTGCGGGATCTGGCGCCTGCCGGCAACACGCACACCCCCCCGACACCATCAACCCAACCTCCCCCCTTCCTGCCACCACCGCACCCCGTGACCGCCCCCTTCCCAGGAGGATCGGTTCCCCTCCCCTCAGCACCGACCAAGAATAAAGCCCAAGCTGAAACCGTAAGGCTCCTGGAGGCGACAACACCGGTACAAGCACCACCACCACCGGGGCCGAGGCGATCGACACGGACGACCAGACCACCCGACCGACTCGTGGCGTCGATCTAAAACTAAATATGGACTTTTCACAAGAACATTTTACTTTTCTTCCCATACCCTCTGTAAATAGTTGCAACAGGACAAAATTGTACAATACTGTATTGCCTTGTGAATGTTTTTTTCCTCCCAGGACCAGCCCTGTAAATCCTTACCACCATACGAAGCATCACCCCGCCGGGTTCATTTTTGACAAGGGGTGAATGTGGTAGTATGTATTGGGGGTCATGTGGGACTGGAAGCCCTAATGTCATTGGCTGACAGATCCCGGGTCCTGGTTGGCCGT
The DNA here is from genome assembly GCF_047496885.1 of Scyliorhinus torazame. Classification (NCBI taxonomy): domain Eukaryota; kingdom Metazoa; phylum Chordata; class Chondrichthyes; order Carcharhiniformes; family Scyliorhinidae; genus Scyliorhinus; species Scyliorhinus torazame. The sequence continues at coordinate 122,279,335 of NC_092722.1, forward strand.
TGACCTCTAGCTCCGCCCTGAAGGCGGAGTATAAGAAGCCGGAGTCTTCCCCCGCAGGCCAGTTTACTATCGAGCTGCGGGGGATCAGACACGCTTAATAAAGCCTCATCAACTTTACTCTATTCGTCTCACAGAGTCTTTGTGCGCTACAGGGTTCAATTCCTGTACTGGCTGAGGTTATTCATGAAGGCCCCGCCATTTCACCCTTGCCCCTCGCCTGAGGTGCGGTGACCCCCAGGTTAAATCACCACCAGTCAACTCTCAAAGGAGAGAGCAGCCTACGGTCCTCTGGGAAAGTGGTGACATGTACATTTACCAATCTGAAGGCAGCTGTGTGGGTGGAAATCTAAATTTAGAAAAAACTTACCATTAAAAAAGCAGTGTGACTAATAGTTTATTTTGATCTTACTCATACTCAGAAAAAAAAGCACCGGGGAAAGATCACTGAGACATCATTTGCTTTATTCAGAGAGTGACAATGTATATTTCTGTGTTTCTGTCAATTCCAGTATTTCATACAGCAATGGAGCAATTTTTATATTAAAAGGTTGAAAAAAGTGTTCAGCATTGAAATAATAATTATCACTTATTGTCACAAGTAGGCTTCAAAGAAGTTACTGTGAAAAGCCCCGAGTTGCCACATTCTGGCGCCTGTTTGGGGAGGCCGGTATGGGAATGCACTGCAGTTAACACAACAACAATTACTTCAGTCAATTTAGCGGCATACCGATTGCTAATTGAACTAACCATGAACAAGAACATGTGTCGCATGAAAACCTCAGGCGGTTACAGTTAACACAATTGTGCAGGGTGCCAATAGGATATGTTTTCATAGCCTCATGCCGACAAAGGCTGTATTGGCAGTGGTTCATCTGGGGCAGATGGTGCAAAGGTGGTGGAAATGGTGGGTCATCGCTGGAAGCTGGTGGACTTTGAGAAATATGAGGCGGGATTCTCTGATAATGGGGCTAAGAGTTGACGCCGTCGTAAACTGTGGGGCATTTTGCGATGGCGTCATCTGGCCACTCGGAGCAGTGATCCCCCAACCCACAAGGGGCCAGCACAGCACTGGAGCGCTTCACGCAGCTCCAGCTGCCGATACGTGCCCCAGCATGGCTGGCGCGGGTCCGCGCCTGCGTGTCACGGCCAGCGTGGACCCGCGCATGCGCGTATGTTGCCATCTCAGCGCTGGCCCCCACACATGGTGGAGTCCTACAGGGCATGGAGAAACATAGCTCCCCCCCTGGAATTAGCCCGCCTGCCGATCGGTAGCCCCCGTTCGCGGGCCTGGCCACTGTGGAAGCCCCCCTCGGAGTCGGATCCCCCCCCCCCCCCCCACCAGGACGGCCCCCGCAGCCAGAACGGCGAGGTCCCACATGCGAACGACGCCGGCGGGACTCGGCCGAACCTGGCGGGCACTCGGCCCGTTGAGCGCGGCGAATCGCCGGGGGGGGGCCTCGTTCAGAATCGGCGGCACGGCAGCGGAGCAGTGTCGCGGGATTTGCACTCCCCCCCCCCGGCGATTCTCCGACCCAGCGTGGGATCGCAGAATCCCGCTCATGAATTGTTCCTGCCGGAAATAATCCGAACTCTAGTTCTACTCTGGTCAGAATTTTGGGGACGGGCGGCACAGTGGTGCAGTGGTTAGCACTGCTGCCTCACGGTGCTGAGATCCCAGGTTCGATCCCGGCTCTGGGTCACTGTCCTTGTGGAGTTTTCACATTCTCCCCGTGTTTGCGTGAGTTTCAGTCCCACAACCCAAAGATGTGCAGGGTAAATGGATTGGCCACGCTAAATTGCCCCTTAATTGTAAAAAATTAATTGGGTACTCTACATTTATTTAAAAAAAGAATTTTGGGGCAGACTTCGTAGCCATTTTTAAAAAATATATTTTTATTGGCATTTGGAATTAGAAAAACAGAGTTTTGCATATGAATAACTATACAACAACCCTAATGGTGAGTAATAAAACAGACATGACAAAACCTGAGTTCCTCACTGTCATCATAACCGTGACTGAGGTCCCAGCACCATTTAACATTTTTACTTGATGTTAATCGAGACAGCCTTTTGACGGATTCTTACTGGGGCTCCTACTGTTTGGCGGCAGGAATTGCACCAGCTTTTACCCACGTATTTACCAATATTGCTGGGATCCTTCCCCTCGCTTGTCGATTGTCTTCATTAAGCTGATGGTGGCCGGGGTGGTGGTGGTGGTTGGCGGGGGGAGGGGGGAAGTCCCATTACTCCTCTTGAGTTTGTGTTTTTGAGGGAGGGTGGGTCAGTTTGGTTTCCCCGGTTCAGCCCGTGTGAACATAGAACATAGAACATTACAGCGCAGTACAGGCCCTTCGGCCCTCGATGTTGCGCCGACCTGTGAAACCACTCTAAAGCCCATCTACGCTATTCCCTTATCGTCCATATGTCTATCCAATGACCATTTGAATGCCCTTAGTGTTGGCGAGTCCACTACTGTTGAAGGCAGGGCATTCCACGCCCTTACTACTCTCTGAGTAAAGAACCTACCTCTGACATCTGTGCTATATCTATCTCCCCTCAATTTAAAGCTATGTCCCCTCGTGCTAGACATCACCATCCGAGGAAAAAGGCTCTCACTGTCCACCCTATCCAATCCTCTGATCATCTTGTATGCCTCCATTAAGTCACCTTTTAACCTTCTTCTCTCTGACGAAAACAGCCTCAAGTCCCTCAGCCTTTCCTCATAAGATCTTCCCTCCATACCAGGCAACATTCTGGTAAATCTCCTCTGCACCCTTTCCAATGCTTCCACATCCTTCCTATAGGGAGGGGTTTATGCTCCCTCCTGTGAGTGGTCCTCTTCCCCATTCCTTATTTGTTCTCCGAGAGCTCCCCTCCTTCCAGGCTACATTCCCCGCACCCTCCCCCCCCCCCCCACCCCCTGCACACACACACTTTTCTACCTCCCCTTCCTCCTCCCCATCCCCCACCCCCAGCCCCCTGGTTGGCTGTTGGTTGCAAACAGATCTGTGCAGAGGCTTGTGAATTTATTCCACATGTTGTGGAATCTCTCCTTGGATCCTCTTATCTCGAATGTTACTTTTTGAACCAAGACCTGAGAGCCACTCTGAGGCCCTGGGTGGCACTGCCGACTTCCAACTCGGTAGAAGTCTCCGCCTGGCGATCAGTGAGTCAAAGGCCAGGGCATCTACCCTCTACTCTGTTCAGAGCTCTGGGTGCTCTGATAATGCGGACCGCCACAGATGGGCATCCTCTGTAATCCTCTGACCCTCTGTCTGTGACTGCTGCCAGCATGTGTGCAGCCACCTCCCCTTATCCCCGAGAATCCATCCATTCTGTTGTGGGGTTTGTGTGAATATGTGTGGCAGCCCTGATTAACAAAGAATAAATGGGTAATAGGTCAGGCATGAAGAACCAGCTTGGGTAATAGGTGCAGACATGAAGAACGTCTTGCAATGGTCACAGATTACCTGTACATTCAACACATGTTAGCCATTTCTGTTTGTGGAGCAATCTGCATGGGAGTCATATTGCAATGTGCATGCAGTTCTCCATGCCCTTGCAGAAAAACTAGCAATGGAGACAAACCCAATCACCCTCTGTGTCTGAGACAAGGTGGCATATTATAACAGAGGGACCGTTAGCATTGCTGCCTCACGGCGCCGAGGTCCCAGGTTAGATCCCGACTCTGAGTCACTGTCCGTGTGGAGTTTGCACATTCTCCCTGTGTCTGCGTGGGTTTCGCCCCCACAACCCAAAGATGTGCAGGGTAGGTGGATTGGCCACGCTAAATTGCCCCTTAATTGGAAAAAATGAATTGGATACTCTAAATTTATTTTTAAAAATAGAAATAACAGAGGGACCGGGCCATGCTGGTGAAAAGGACATCAGTAACTGCGAGGATACACTCTGGAAATGTCACACAAGACAGCCTCAGAAATAGTTAAAGGCCATGGTGAGCTTCAACGCATGGCAGAGTCAGTGCATGTCTGTGGAGTGACCTTGGCTGCAGGTCGGTGTGGAGAAGCACCCATAGCTTAGACACAATCTCTCTGGAGAAACGCAGCCTCTCCCTGCACTGTCTCTTACTGCTGTCGAGATAAGCTGGTTTTTGCATGCCTTTGCAATGCCCGAATCCCTGATGCCTCATTCTTGCAGAAGTTCCTCCCGTCTGCGGACCCAAATAAGTGATACACAACGTTGTTGATGCTGCTTCTGCGACACTTGAATCTCTCTGACTTAAAAGAGACCTGGGGCGACATTCTCCGACCCCCCGCCGGGTCGGAGAATCGCCGGGGGCTGGCGTGAATCCCGCCCCCGCCGGTTGGCGAAGTCTCCGGCACCGGAGATTCGGCGGGGGTGGGAATCGCGCCGCGCCGGTTGGTGGGCCCCCCGCTCGATTCTCCGGCCTGGATGGGCCGAAGTCCCGCCGATAAAATGCCTGTCCCGCCGGCGTAAATTAGACCACCTACCTTACCGGCGGGACAAGGCGGCGCGGGCGGGCTCCGGGGTCCTGGGGGGGGCGGCGCGAGGCGATCTGGCCCCGGGGGGGTGCGCCGCCCGGGGATGTCATTTCCGCGCCAGCTGGCGGGGCAACAAAGGCTGTTTCCGCCAGCTGGCGGGGCAGAAATTCCTCCGGCGCCGGCCTAGCCCCTCAATGTTGGGGCTCGGCCCCCAAAGATGCGGAGCATTCCGCACCTTTGGGGCGGCGCGATGCCCGTCTGATTGGCTCCGTTTTGGGCGCCAGTCGGCGGACATCGCGCCGTTTCCGGAGAATTTCGCCCCAGATGTCAACAAATTCCACACCAGAACATGGGCACAAAACTGACAGTCTGCTGTAGTGTTAAACTCTGCCTTCATCAGATAAGACCGAGGCTCTACCTGCCTAGACCAATGGTTTAGGACAAGAGTTCTCAATCTTTTTGCTTTTGAGGCCACCCACCACCTCCCCTTCCCATATTATGATGTTCCAGATCCCTGAAACACAACAAGCATCTTTTGACTCAAAATGAGTTATGAGGGTGCAGAGGAACAGTTCTATCAATGGGCGAAATTCTCCGGAAACGGTGTGATGTCCGCCGACTGGCGCCCAAAATGGCGCCAATCAGACGGGCATCGCGCCGCCCCAAAGGTGCGGAATGCTCCGCATCTTTGGGGGCCGAGCCCCAACCTTGAGGGGCTAGGTCGGCGCCGGAGGAATTTCCGCCCCGCCAGCTGGCGGAAAAGGCCTTTGGTGCCCCGCCAGCTGGCGCGGAAATGACATCTCGGGGCGGCGCATGCGCGGGAGTGCCAGCGGCCGCCGACAGTTTCCCGCGCATGCGCAGTGGAGGGAGTCTCTTCCACCTCCGCCATGGTGGAGACCGTGGCGGAGGCGGAAGGGAAAGAGTGCCCCCACGGCACAGGCCCGCCCGCGGATCGGTGGGCCCCGATCGCGGGCCAGGCCACTGTGGGGGCACCCCCCGGGGTCAGATCGCCCCGCGCCCCCCGCAGGACCCCGGAGCCCGCCCACGCCGCCTTGTCCCGCCGGTAAGGTAGGTGATTTAATTTACGCCGGCTGGACAGGCAATTTAGCGGCGGGACTTCAGCCCACTCGGGCCGAAGAATCGAGCGGGGGGGCCCGCCAACTGGCGCGGCACGATTCCCGCCCCCGCCGAACCTCCGGTGCCGGAGACTTCGGCAACCGGCGGGGGCGGGATTCACGCCAGCCCCCGGCGACTCTCCGACCCGGCGGGGGGTCGGAGAATGTCGCCCAATATGTCGACGTGCCTTTTACAGGCACATGTCATGGCAATGTTTATTCTAGCTCAGTACTTTGTTTTCATTGATCTGATTGCTAAAACAGATTCAGCAACATGACCAACACTTTCTGCTGCAGACGAAGCAATGGTCATAAGAGCATTCACGGTGCAATACCTCCAGCGCAATTTCACTGAAGTTGGTTCTGAGGGATGTGACTGATGAAATGTCACTGAGCTTTTCCATGAGTCAGAAGGTGGCAACCTAAAGATTTTGCAGCCCACAGGTTTATAACAGATTTTTTCATTGTGTAATGTTCTGGGTTCAAATCCCGCTTCAGGATTTGGTGGCCCAGGGAAGTGGGTTCATGGCATGGCCAAATGGTTTGAGCCCAATTCCAATTCTCTTCCGCCCCTAGTGGGAACAATCCATCCAAGGCAAAACTGCATTTGCAAAACCAGAGGAAGAGCACACGGATGCCGTGGAAGCTTTAAGAGAGCCCTCAGCACAGCCCCCGCATTACAGGTCCCAGATCCACTTTCCCCGTACGCAATTGAAGTAGCACGCACCGACCGAACCCTTTCGGCCGTGCTCCTCCAGGAACGCCATGACTGATTAGGCCCCGTGGCATACGCTTCGCGCGTGTTAGATCCTGTCGAGCAAGGATTTCTGCCTGCGAAAGGCACCTGCTCGTGGTTTTTTGGGCAGTACAGTACTTCGCCTACATTACAGGACTCAACCCCATCACCATTCTCACTGAACACACCCCAACACAGCTATTATTAGACGGTCGACTTAAAGATGGCACAGTCAGCCAAATTCGCGCAGCCCGTTGGACCCTTCTTTTACAGGGATGGGACATTACAGTTAAAAGAACCAAGACCCACACTTTCCTAGCCAACAATTTGCAATATGCAGGTACCCCACATGAGTGTGTGATCATCACCACAAATTATAATTCAGGCCCATTTATACCTAAGTCAGCTCCCAGGAAAGCAGGTACTACACCCTAGAGGCCCAAACCCACAGACACATACACACCCCTGAAAATTTATGTGGATGGCGCCTCCACAGTTTTGAATGGAAAGAGAATCACCGGTTGCGGCACTTATGTAGAGGACGCGCAGGGACGCACCCTTGAAGAGATTTCATTAAAGTTGCCAGGACATCTCGGCTCGCAGGCAGCAGAACTGGCAGCAATAGCGTATATTGTAGACCACCCTGACTCGTTTCCGACCCCAGCAGACATATATTCGGACAGTTTATATGTCTGCAATAGTTTAACAGAATGCCTATCTCTGTGAGAAACGAGAGGATTAGTTTCCGCAGACAGAAAGCCCCTACCCTCAGCCCCATTACTCCGGCATATCCTAGAGACAGCTAAAGATAGGAAATATGGTATCATTAAGGTTCGCAGTCATCACCGTTCTTCCCCCCCTGGTAACGTTAAAGCAGACGCCCGAGCGAAGGCAGGTTCCAGACATGGTTATTTTTGGAACCCCCCCCCCCCCCGAGAGCACCCCAGAACACACGGTTCAGGTCTCACAGACCAACATTCAGGATCTAGCGAAAGGCCAAAACGAAGATGAAAAGCTCAGGGAAGTTTTAAAAGGAACCTTCCCAGCCCTGTACAATAAGTTTAAGAACGCAATAACCACACATGACGGTGTGATTTTGAAAGACGGCATTTATGTACTTCCCTGCCAGGATAGGAACCAGATTATTTGTCAGTTCCATGACAATCATGGACACCAAGGCATTGAACCCACCCTAACCCACCTCAGACCTCTCTGCTGGTGGCCTGATTTAAAAGCCGATGTAACCCATTACATTGAAAATTGCTTGATCTGTGCCCAGGACAATCCAGACAGATATGCAAGAAAGGCTCAGCTTAGTCACACCCGCCCCGTTAATGGCCCCTGGACGAATTTGCAGATAGATTACATAGGACGCCTACAACCTGCAGAAATGGTTTTAAGTATGTGTTGGTGGTCATCGACACCTTCACAAAATGGGTGGAAGCTTTTCCATCCAGAACGAACACGGCCAAAACAACAGCTAAAATCCTAACATAGCACACCTTTACAAGATGGGGCCTCCCACGCAGTATAGAGTCCGATCAAGGCTCCCATTTTCAGGAAGAGTAATGAAGAACGTCCTCACAATTTTCGGAATTAGGCAGAGGTTTCACATAGCATACCACCCGCAGTCAAGCGGCATTGTAGAGAGGATGAACAGAACTCTAAAAGCCACTCTCAGGAAAATGGTGCAACAGAACAACAGCACCTGGGATTCAGTTCTCCCATTTGCTTTAATGTTCCTACGAAACACAGTATCCACGTCCACAGGATACACCCCCCACACCCTCATGACCGGACGCCCCATGAAAGGGACAGAGTTTTTAATAGGACTGGATTTGGCCAGCCCCACAGTCACCGCCCTCACGCATGAAAATGCTGTACAGCAGCTTATTGAGGATATAAAGGCAGCCCAGCTCGCAGCAGCTGTGAGACTTGGGACCAGGAGGAAACAAAGCAAAGCTTGTTTCGATAAAACGGTGCACGCCATCGAGCTTGTAGTTGGGCAGCAAGTGATGCTTTCCCTATACAACCCCAGTTCATTCCTTTCCCCCAAATTTTCCAGACCGTACTCCATTTCAGACAAAGTTAGCCCTCGGTATACAAGATCACATATCCCAACGGCAAGTCTGCGTGGTTTCACATAAACCAGCTTAAGGCTTATGGTTCGCAGAACAACCATGCACACCACATTCTGCTCGCAGCAGCAGACGAGCACGCCCCACCCACAGATGACGCATTCCTACCCTCCCCAGCCAGTCCAGCCCGTCCTCAGACACATCTTCAACTCCACCCCAGAGCACGACTCCGCCTCTCCCTGCCTTCAACCAGCAGCGACAGCGACAGTGTTAGCGATAGCAATGACGACAGCCACAGCACACCACGTTATGATTACACCCCTGCACCAGGCGCCACTCCCAGCGAATCCGAGCATGATTCCAGTGACCCCTTCGAAATCAAGTACATCAAAGCCCCTGACCCAGACCCTCCACCCGACGATTACGGATTAAAACCTAGTAGCTCCAACCTCGACACATGATTCTGGCACCGAGACAATTCGTTCAGGCTCATCCGGAATGATGAGATGGACCCCAATTCGCCCCAAGCAGCTTTAGCCAAACTACTCCAGTCAGGAGTATGGCAGTCGGGAGAAGATGATGACATAGAGTCTGACTCCCACCAAACAAATCCCTTTGCGACCCTGTTTGCTTCTGAGCAATGAGGTGTCCAGATGATGGAGAAAGGGAACCGATGGAGAGATACCGTGTCCTTTCTGATGGAACCTGCACCATGTTTGTCGTATGTTTGTTCGTTTAATGTAGATGTTAAATGTTGTTTGTGGATTTAAAAGTTTTAATGGCCCCACGCCACCACTGTTTTAACGCCCATTGGCAGTTAATGGAACAAGTTTGGCGACAGACAACCGTTCAGAGGAACTAGTTTGTCAGCAGACACGTGATCACAGCTACACTTCTGATTCGATCATAAGAGGCAGCCCCCACGACGATCACATTCTTACCTGTTCTTGCCGGTCGCTCAGGCAGTGGAGAAAGGGCACTGGTCCCCACCCTGCCTGAGGACCCCCCTCTGGTCAGCTACGCTCGGGTAGAGCACATGCGGCACTGGTCACCGTCCTACCCGGGGATTCCACCCAATCTTACCCGTCGCGGCCCATACGCACCCCATTTTGTCACTTTTAGTTCGAGACTTTTTTGTTTGTTTCTGGCGACCCTTAGGTTGCTTCCCTATGCTATTTACATCCTCAAACACTAGGATGGTAGATCGCACAGGCTGCAAGACGGCTCGCACTGTGCCAGTATTTTTCTCGGATGTCTTGTCCAAATATTCGTTTTTTTTTTTAAATGAGGGAGTCACAGATGGTGACCAATTATCATGGGTAATTGGCAACAGATTACAGACAGACATACAAGATCTTAAGCAAGATAATAACAGATATTATGCTTGTGTCCACAGAACTCCGGAACCTCAGGAACCCCAGAGGAAGAAAAAGAAGAAGACCGACAAAAGGAAAGATGAAGCCAACCTTCATGTTTTTCATCTGGATCTTAGCGGGATCCCTTCAGTTGCTACCCCCCTGACCCCTACCACACAGGCCGTGAATGATTCCCACCCCTGTGGGAATACACTATACCCCAAGATAGTTAACCCCGAGATAGTTACCGACACCCCGAAGTGGTGTGACATGTTTATCACCTGGTATTCACTATCTTACATCATAGAAGCACTCTTAGTACTGGCGATACTCTGCAGTGTCGTGCAGACACTTAGGCACAGAAAATAGCGGGGGAGAGCCTCCCGCAACCGCACTCCAGTATACACATTTAGATCCCCTATCTTCAGACTCCAACAAACCCCCCAACCCCTTTAAGTGAATTAAAGTGCATCTGATTTTTTTGTGCGTGTTTTGTTCATTTAAGAAAGAAATGTAAACTTCTGTGCTTGACTGCCAAGCCAGAGAGACTTGTGTTGCTGTTATTTGTACAGTTTAAAATGTTGTAGATTATTTTTGATTGTTTAAGTGAGGATAGTTTATTTAGGACAGCTAGAGGTTCCAATTTTTTATTTTGTAATGCATGCCTGAATGTCATAGCGCCCTGTAGAATTTTATAATGATGTATGTGTATAAAATAACTTAGGTAAAGTTGCAATTTATAGGACAGAGCAGTGTAGAGCCTGTGAAGTGCTTATGGGAGCCCAGCTTGGTCAGAGAACAAAGACGACGCGGTAATGTGATCCTTCATGCTTTGCGTTGAGGATCACAAGGAGGGCGTGTAGCCATCTGGGATGGCCACTTCCCGATTACAAAATGGACACTTTGCAAAGATTGCGGGGAAAATGGGCAATGCTGAGAAAACAAGCAGGTTCAGAGCTTGTCTATATATTGGAGCTGCAGCTCCCAGACAAGACCAAAACTGTGGGCCCATTAGCATACTAATGGCCCATCTCCGGGAACAAAAGAGTAACATTTGAGTAACCGATACTAAGGCAGACACCCCGGCACCAGAGGAGACCGAAACAAAGCAGGCCAACGGCCACCTAGGACACGCCCAGCCATCAGGGCACCCACCCCTTTATTGGATGAAATCAATAGGAATGATCAAGAAATGGCACAATTGATTGGGGTCAAATTCAAGGCCTGCCCAAAAGAGCGCAAAGCCCTTTTGGGTATAAGAAGGAGACCCCAAGAGAGAATCACTCTCTTGGACTTGACTCCCACAGCGGAGAGACCCGTCCACCAGCTGCACCAGAAGCAAGTAGGTCCAAGGTCAACGCTCGCTACCAGACGGACGACCTTAGCAGTTCCCCTTCACCACTTCGACCCCAGCAGCCTCAGAACCGAACAACGGCCATTGTTCCTCTGACTGAGTGGGCGCCTGAAGCTAAGTATAGGCTTTAGCAGTAGTGATAGTTTAGTCTGTAGAGTTTCGTGCATGAGTATATTTAACTGTGTGTGTAAATAAATAAGCATTGACTTTGGTCTAACTAACTGGTGTATTGAGTCTTTGATCAGTATTCGGGTTTGAACCTTGTGGCGGTATCGAAAGATACCTGGCGACTCTAGAGCAAACATAATTAGGATGAAGGAAGGCGACCATATTGACCGCTATATTCCGAACCAACGAAAGAGAGCAACACTAGTGATGCACAGAGGCAGACCTTTGTCTGTTTCCATAGCTAGCAATTCCCAGAATAGGTCACTAGTCTGTCGCCAGGGACTTACAGCTTGAGGGGCACCACTCCACAGCAAGCATAGCTAACCAGGGGTCTCTCCTGCTCTTATCGGCAGCCATTGGCGTGTTTGGAAGGATTGTGCAGGTTGACACTCCACCTGTTTGATTGGATTATGAACGTACCTTCCTCGGCCATCAGGTCCTGGGGTGGGACTCAAACCGGAAGCTTCTGGCTCGGAGGCAGAGATGTTAAATTTGTTGAGTGCCAACTTGTAAATGCTTCCAACTTACAGCAATAGCAGATGGTAAGAGTGTGAGATTCCTGATCAGCCGTTTGGTGGAAAGAAATTGGAGCCTCTACACCATCGCCATCCAGAGGGTTGAAATATAACATACATGTAAAAGATCATGGTACCACAGCAACTCAGACTCTGTGGTGGGCTGGATGGTTGGTGTGGATAGAATTTGTGGTAGAGGTTGTGGCACTGTGGGTCGGACAGGAAACTGAAGAGGAAAAGCAGAAAGGTGTGCTCTCAGCCATGCTGTAATTCAGCCCAAGTCACCGTTTCCTTCTTGAAGGAGAAAATGTTAAACATATCGCCAGCTTCACCCCCACTCCACCCCCCCACCTTCCAGACTGTCAGTTGCTTTTTTTTTGAACATGTAAATTATTTCATGCTAGGGAAAAAAAAGACTTCTTCCACCTGGTGGAGCTTTAGTTTGTTTATTCATTTCACTGCATACGTCTGGTAAACCGGTCTAGCCAGCCACCAGTCATCATTCAGCACGTCAGAAGGGACAGGTTTCTTAGCAAGTATGTTCCTTTTCATTGCGAGTAAATATGTGGGTTAGCATTCTGCCTTCAGATAGCCATCTCTCTGCATACCGAAGTTGAGGGGATTCTGGCAGGGGTTTGCGGACATCAGGCCATTGTCATAATATACACACAGGTATATGATGGTGCACAGACAGGCAGTGATTGACACACAGGATGACCAGTGAACATACAGAACACAGCAGCCAATCACCAGACAGGACACAACCACTATAAAGCCAGAGGGCACCAGTTTTCCCGCTCTCTTGGGATCCAGCCTCTGAGACAGTCAGAGCCCATGAGCATAGAACATAGAACATAGAACAATACAGCGCAGTACAGGCCCTTCGGCCCACGATGTTGCACCGAAACAAAAGCCATCTAACCTACACTATGCCATTATCATCCATATGTTTATCCAATAAACTTTTAAATGCCCTCAATGTTGGCGAGTTCACTACTGTTGCAGGTAGGGCATTCCACGGCCTCACTACTCTTTACGTAAAGAACCTACCTCTGACCTCTGTCCTATATCTATTACCCCTCAGTTTAAAGCTATGTCCCCTCGTGCCAGCCATTTCCATCCGCGGGAGAAGGCTCTCACTGTCCACCCTATCTAACCCCCTGATCATTTTGTATGCCTCTATTAAGTCTCCTCTTAACCTTCTTCTCTCCAACGAAAACAACCTCAAGTCCATCAGCCTTTCCTCATAAGATTTTCCCTCCATACCAGGCAACATCCTGGTAAATCTCCTCTGCACCCGCTCCAAAGCCTCCACGTCCTTCCTGTAATGCGGTGACCAGAACTGTACGCAATACCCCAAATGCGGCCGTACCAGAGCTTTGTACAGCTGCAACATGACCTCCTGACTCCAGAACTCAATCCCTCTACCAATAAAGGCCAACACTCCATAGGCCTTCTTCACAACCCTATCAACCTGGGTGGCAACTTTCAGGGATCTATGTACATGGACACCTAGATCCCTCTGCTCATCCACACTTCCAAGAACTTTACCATTAGCCAAATATTCCGCATTCCTGTTATTCCTTCCAAAGTGAATCACCTCACACTTCTCTACATTAAACTCCATTTGCCACCTCTCAGCCCAGCTCTGCAGCTTATCTATAGCCCTCTGTAACCTGCTACATCCTTCCACACTGTCGACAACACCACCGACTTTAGTATCGTCTGCAAATTTACTCACCCACCCTTCTGCACCCTCCTCTAGGTCATTGATAAAAATGACAAACAGCAACGGCCCCAGAACAGATCCTTGTGGTACTCCACTTGTAACTGAACTCCATTCTGAACATTTCCCATCAACCACCACCCTCTGTCTTCTTTCAGCTAGCCAATTTCTGATCCACATCTCTAAATCTCCCTCAATCCCCAGCCTCCATATTTTCTGCAATAGCCTACCGTGGGGAACCTTATCAAACGCTTTACTGAAATCCATATACACCACATCAACTGCTCTACCCTCGTCTACCTGTTCAGTCACCTTCTCAAAGAACTCGATAAAGTTTGTGAGGCATGACCTACCCTTCACAAAGCCATGCTGACTATCCCTGATCATATTATTCCTATCTAGATGATTGTAAATCTTGTCTCTTATAATCCCCTCCAAGACTTTACCCACTACAGACGTGAGGCTCACCGGTCTATAGTTGCCGGGGTTGTCTCTGCTCCCCTTTTTGAACAAAGGGACCACATTTGCTATCCTCCAGTCCTCTGGCACTATTCCTGTAGCCAATGATGACATAAAAATCAAAGCCAAAGGTCCAGCAATCTCTTCCCTGGCTTCCCAGAGAATCCTAGGATAAATCCCATCAGGCCCCGGGGACTTATCTATTTTCAGCCTGTCCAGAATTGCCATCACCTCTTCCCTACGTACCTCAATGCCATCTATTCTAATAGCCTGGGTCTCAGCATTCTCCTCCACAATATTATCTGTTTCCAGAGTGAATACTGATGAAAAATATTCATTTAGTATCTCTCCTATCTCTTCAGACTCCACGCACAACTTCCCATCCCTGTCCTTGACTGGTCCTACTCTTTCCCTAGTCATTCGCTTATTCCTGACATACCTATAGAAAGCTTTTGTGTTTTCCTTGATCCTACCTGCCAAATACTTCTCATGTCCCCTCCTTGCTTGTCTTAGCTCTCTCTTTAGATCCTTCCTCGCTACCTTAGAATCATAGAATCATAGAAGTTTACAGCATGGAAACAGGCCCTTCGGCCCAACCAGTCCATGCCGCCCAGTTTTTACCATTAAGCTAGTCCCAGTTGCCCGCACTTGGCCCATAACCCTCTATACCCATCTTACCCATGTAACCATCTAAATGCTTTTTGAAAGACACAATTGTACCCGCTTCTACTACTACCTCTGGCAGCCCATTCCAGACACTCACTACCCTCTGAGTGAAGAAATTGCCCCTCTGGGCCCTTCTGAATCTCTCCCCTCTCACCTTAAACCTATGCCCTCTAGTTTTAGACTCCCCTACCTTTGGGAAAAGATGTTGACTATCTACCTTATCTATGCCCCTCATTATTTTATAGACCTCTATAAGATCACCCCTAAGCCTCCTACGCTCCAGGGAAAAAAGTCCCAGTCTATCCAGCCTCTCCTTATAACTCAAACCATCAAGTCCCGGCAACATCCTAGTAAATCTTTTCTGCACTCTTTCTAGTTTAATAATATCCTTTCTATAATAGGGTGACCAGAACTGCACACAGTATTCCAAGTGTGGCCGTACCAATGTCTTGTACAACTTCAACAAGACGTCCCAACTCCTATATTCAATGTTCTGACCAATGAAACCAAGCATGCCGAATGCCTTCTTCACCACCCTGTCCACCTGCGACTCCACCTTCAAGGAGCTATGAACCTGTACTCCTAGATCTCTTTGTTCTATAACTCTCCCCAACGCCATACCATTAACTGAGTAGGTCCTGGCCTGATTCGATCTGCCAAAATGCATCACCTCACATTTATCTAAATTAAACTCCATCTGCCATTCGTCGGCCCACTGGCCTAATTGATCAAGATCCCGTTGCAATCCTAGATAACCTTCTTCACTATCCACTGTGCCACCAATCTTGGTGTCATCTGCAAACTTACTAACCATGCCTCCTAAATTCTCATCCAAATCATGAATATAAATCACAAATAACAGTGGACCCAGCACCGATCCCTGAGGCACACCACTGGTCACAGGCCTCCAGTTTGAAAAACAACCCTCTACAACCACCCTCTGCCTTCTGTTGTCCAGCCAATTTTGAATCCAATTGGCAACCTCACCCTGGATCCCGTGAGCTTTAACCTTCTGCAACAACCTACCATGCGGTACCTTGTCAAAGGCTTTGCTAAAGTCCATGTAGACAACGTCTACTGCACTGCCCTCATCTACCTTCTTGGTCACTCCCTCAAAAAACTCAATCAAATTTGTGAGACATGATTTTCCACGCACAAAGCCATGCTGACTGCCCCGAATCAGTCCTTGCCTCTCTAAATGCTTGTAGATCCTGTCTCTCAGAATACCTTCTAGCAACTTACCTACTACAGACGTTAGGCTCACCGGTCTGTAGTTCCCAGGCTTTTCCCTGCTGCCCTTCTTAAACAAGGGCACAACATTCGCCACTCTCCAATCTTCAGGCACCTCACCTGTGGCTGCCGATGATTCAAATATCTCGGTTAGGGGACCCGCAATTTCCTCCCTAGCCTCCCACAACATCCTGGGATACATTTCATCAGGTCCCGGGGATTTATCTACCTTGATGCGCTTTAAGACTTCCAGCACCTCCTCCTCTGTAATATGCACACTTCTCAAGACATCACTATTTATTTCCCTTAGTTTCCTAACCTCCATGCCTTTCTCCACCGTGAATACCGATGAGAAATATTCATTCAGGATCTCACCCAACTCTTGTGGCTCTGCACATAGATGCCCTTGTTGATCCTTAAGAGGCCCTACTCTGTCCCTAGTTACTCTTTTCCCCTTTGTAACTATCCATCGCCCCAACTGAAACTTCTCACCTCATCTTCACATAGGCCTCCTTCTTCCTCTTAACAAGAGATTCCACTTCTTTGGTAAACCACGGTTCCCTCGCTCTATGCCTTCCTCCCTGCCTGACCGGTACATACTTCTCAAGAACACGCAGTAGCTGATCCTTGAACAAGCTCTACTTATCCAGTGTGCCCAACACTTGCAGCCTACTTCTCCACCTTATCCCCCCCAAATCACGTCTAATGGCATCATAATCGCCCTTCCCCCAGCTATAACTCTTGCCCTGCGGTGTATACTTATCCCTTTCCATCATTAACGTAAACGTCACCGAATTGTGGTCACTGTCCCCAAAGTGCTCTCCTACCTCCAAATCCAACACCTGGCCTGGTTCATTACCCAAAACCAAATCCAACGTGGCCTCGCCTCTTGTTGGCCTGTCAACATAGAACTAGAACATACACCATGTGATAGTAAGATAGTCTGGTCAGGTTAGCCTCAGGTCTCCAGTCAAGTCAACATAGTGTCAACCCACAGTTAAAGTATGTATGATAGTTAAGAGTTCAATAAAATCGAGTTGCATTTCTTCAAGTGTTGGAAGCCTGTCTCTCTCACAGCTGCAGTGAACTCAGTCCTCGCAGACCCGGCATACCCAACACATCATGGTACCAGTGAGTCCGGCTCGAGTTTGACGGACCTACCTTGAGATAGTCTGCCTTTGACCAGCGATCAGCCATCCGGTAACATGGACAGCGTCCGCCCTCCCCCGCAGCTCCGCATCGCCGGCAACCTCGGTGCTAACTGGAAGATTTTCAAGCAGAAGTTCCAGCTGTATCTTGACGCCACCGACCTGGAAACCGCATCGGATGCCAGGAAGACCGCTCTCTTCCTCTCTACAGCCGGGGACCACGCTTTCCACATCTTCAACTCCCTCACCTTTGCTGAAGGCCAGGACAAGACAAAGTTTAAAACAGTCCTGCTGAGGTTTGACAGCCACTGTGACATCGAAGTCAACGAGAGCTTTGAACGCTATGTGTTCCAGCAGAGGCTTCAGGGTAAGGATGAACCTTTTCAGTCCTTCTTAACCCATCTCCATATCCTCGCGCAGTCCTGCAACTACGGCTCCACTTCCGACTCCATGATCCGCGACCCGATCATTTTCGGGGTCCACTCCGATCCCCTTCGCCAGCAGCTCCTTAAAGTTAAGCAGCTCACCCTTACCATCGAAACCTGCGTCCTCCACGAGCGCGCTAACAACTGGTTCTCCCATATCAAAGCGGCAGAGATGGCGCGGCAAGGCCCCCATGATGGGGAGTGGGTACAGGCCGTAAAACAGCTCCAGGGCCTGAGTCTGGACGAGGGCGGCCATTTTACGCACTTTTCCAGGGCTCCTGCGCATGCGCGCCATGACCAAGGGTACGGCGAGTCCGATGACCGAACTGCGCAGGTGCGCACATCGTTCGACCGCACCGCGTATTCGCGGTGGCGCACAGAGCATCCTGACGTCGGCACCATGATGTGCAACAACTGTGGCTCCACCCATTTAAAGCGGCAATGTGCCGCGAAATCTCGCCGCTGTCTCTAGTGTGGCAAGCTTGGCTTCTACGCAGCCCTGTGCAGATCTACTCAATTGCCCAATACACAGCGATCCCCATCGCAGCGCAGGAACGTCCGGTCAGTACAGCAACCCGTTGCAGACTCCGATTCCGACATGGTTCCAGATTCCGACACCGAGGGCCTCACATCCCCTTTACGGGTGGGCATCATCACCAAGCATACGATGCTTTCAGAGAAGAAGGTGAAACAACTCCCAGTGATGAGCATTGATCCGGACGACGAGTGGTGTGCCACCCTTACGGTCAACAAGGCTCGCATACGCTTCAGGCTGGACACCGACGCTTCAGCGAACCTCATTTCAAAGTCTGACCTTGACACCATCCACGTCAAGCCAAGCCAAGCCCCTCGACTACAATGGCAATGCCATTGCTGCCAGTGACTCATGCCAACTTGCGGTGTCCCATCGTTCTTCAAAAGCAACCCTGCGTTTTGAAATTGTAGGAACCAACAGCTTCCCTGCTCAGTGCTCGGGCCTGCAAAATCCTGAATCTTGTGCAGCGGGTTCACACCATGTTGTCCGCAGAGGCAACGGACTCGCCAGATGTCAATTTCCAAGCCCAATTAGATGACATCATAGCACAATACCACAGCGTCTTCGAAGGTATGGGTACACTACCTTACCGATACAAGGTACTGCTGAAGCCGAATTCCACACCTATGGTTCATGCACCGCGTCGGGTGCCGGCACCCCTTAAGGACCACCTCAAGCAGCAGCTGCATGACCTCCAGGACCAGGCCATCATTTCTAAGGTCACTGAACCCACGGACTGGGTTAGCTCTATGGTCTGTGTCAAAAAACCGTCAGGGGAACTTCGCATTTGTATCGACCCCAAAGATTTGAACCGTAACATCATGAGGGAACACTACCCTGTACCTAAACGAGAAGAGCTCACCAGCGAAATGGCTCACGCCAAGTTTTTCACGAAGCTGGATGCCTCCAAGGGGTTTTGGCAAATACAGCTGGACGCGTCCAGTCGAAAGTTGTGTACATTTAACACCCCGTTCGGTTGCTACTGTTACAACCGGATGCCCTTTGGCAGTATACACCAGTATATCTCGGAGGTGTTCCACCGCATATTGGAGCAAATGATGGAGGGCATCGAGGGGGTGCGAGTGTCCGTCGATGATATTATTATCTGGTCCACAACTCCTCAGGAGCACATCGATCGCCTCAAGCGAGTGTTCCACAGGATCCACGAGCATGGCCTCCGACTCAATAGAGCCAAATGCTCGTTCAGTCAAGCAGAAATAAAGTTCCTTGGCGACCATATTTTGCAGTTCGGTGTGCAGCCAGATGCAGACAAGGTGGCTGCGATCAACGCCATGAAGACCCTGGAGGACAAGAAGGCAGTCCTCTGCTTCCTAGGGATGGTCAATTTCATTGGGAAGTTTACCCCCAAGCTTGCATCACACACCACAGCTCTCCGCAATCTTGTCAAAAAAACTACAGACTTCCAGTGGCTCCCCGCCCATGAGCAAGAGTGGCATGAGCTCAGGGCAAAACTCACCAAGGCCCCGGTTCTGGCGTTTTTCGACTCCGCTAAGGAGACGAAGATCTCCACTGACGCGAGCCAGGCTGGCATTGGGGCAGTACTCCTCCAGCGGGATGAATCCTCCTCCTGGGCCCTAGTCGCATATGCCATGAAACCTACTGAGCAACGATACGCTCAGATTGAAAAAGAATGCCTGGGCCTCCTCACAGGGATTGACAAATTCCATGATTACGTGTATGGACTCCCCAAATTCACGGTCGAGACAGACCACAGGCCATTTTTTCACATCATCCAAAAAGACCTCATGATATGACGCCACGGCTAAAACGTATCCTCCTCAAATCCGCCGCTACGATTTCGACCTTGTCTACACCCGGGGCAAAGAGCTCATTGTGGCCGACGCACTCTCCAGATCCATCACCACGCCATGTGAGCAGTCGGACTTTGTCTGTCAGATAGACGCTCAGGTGAAGTTTTGTGCATCCGACTTTCCGGTCACTGATGAAAGAGTTGTGCAAATACGTCAGGAGACGGCCAGGGATCCTTACTCCAATGGGTAATGCGACGTCTCGGGCAGCACGGTAGCATTGTGGATAGTGCAATTGCTTCACAGCTCCAGGGTCCCAGGTTCGCTTCCCGGCTTGGATCACTGTCTGTGCAGAGTCTGCACGTTCTCCCCGTGTGTGCATGGGTTTCCTCCGGGTGCTCCGGTTTCCTCCCACAGTCCAAAGACTGTGGACAAAGGTTAGGTTGATTGGCCATGCCAGGTTGCCCTTAGTGTCCAAAATTGCCCTTAGTGTTGGGTGGGGTTGCTGGGTTTTGGGGATATGGTGGAAGTGTGGACCTTGGGTAGAGTGCTCTTTCCAAGAGCCGGTGCAGGCTCGATGGGCCGAATGGCCTCCTTCTGCACTGTAAATTCTATGTTTCTATGATCTCACGGATGGTTGGCAAAAGGGGCAGTGTCCCCAGTTTAATAATATTAAGGACGATCTAGCGGTAGTGGACGGCATATTAATGAAGCTGGACAGGATAGTAATCCCACAGAGCATGCGAGAGCTGGTCCTCGGCCAAATCCGCAAGGGTCACCTGGGGGTCGAAAAGTGTCGCCGTCGAGCACGAGAGGCAGTATATTGGCCAGGCATCAGTCAGGATATCGCCAACATGGTCCTCAATTGCCCAACGTGTCAAAGGTCCCAGCCGGCTCAGCCCAAAGAGACTCTACAGCCGCATGAACTGTTGTCCTCCCCATGGTCCAAAGTTGGTATTGACCCCTTTCATGCAAAGGGCCGAGATTATGTCCTCCTTGTGGACTACTTTTCCAACTACCCCGAGATGGTCAGACTGACTGTCCTCACATCAGCAACTGTCATCAAGGCATGCAAAGAGACTTTTTCCCATCATGGCATTCCACGTACAGTGATGACTGATAATGGCCCTTGTTTCATCAGCCAGGAGTGGACGGATTTTGCCCGGCTGTACAATTTTATGCACGTCACTTCAAGCCCCTACTAGCCCCAGTCGAATGGGAAGGCTGAAAAAGGGGTCTACATTGTTAAAAGACTGTTGTGCAAAGCTCCTGACACGGGTTTGGATTTTAACCTGGCACTGCTAGCCTACAGGGCGACTCTTCTGTCCGCTGGCCTGTCCCCAGCACAGCTGCTAATGAACCGCACACTGTGGACGACAGTGCCGGCTATCCACATCCTGGACCTTGACAATTTTCTGGTCCTGCAGAGGATACAACAGTCTCGGGCTCAATGTAAGTCAGCGTATGACGCCCACGCCACAGATCTCCCTGCTCTGGCTCCTGCTGACCGAGTTGGTGTTCAGCTACCTGACGGTGGCTGGACTGCCATGGCTGTGGTGGTTAAGCAAGTGGCCCCGAGATCGTTCCTCGTTCACATGCACGATAGCTCCTTTCTTTGGCGTAATAGGCGGGCACTGCGGCCACTTCCACGCCCGCCACCTGAACGTGATGTCCCACCCCGCATGCTGGTTCCTCAGGACGCGCCCTTCCACAAGGCCACCGATCTGCCAGTTCTTTTACCGACCTCTACATTGGATAGCAGTTCCGCCTGTTCAAGTGCAGGGAGCCCCTGACCCACCCTTGAGGCGGTCAACCAGAATTCATCGCCCGCCACAGAGACTGAATTTATAGACTGAATGTTCCATTACCTTGTGATTCGTTTACACATCTGTTTATATTGTTTCTTCCTAATTTGTTATCTGCACTAGACACCTTCCCATGTACATACATACATTCGGAGAGTATTATAGTTAGCTATCGCATTTCTATCGGAGAGTATTATAGTTAGCTATCGCATTTCTATTAGAAATCTAGTGCTAGGAAACAGATAGTTGACAGTAACTTTGCAATTTAAAAAAAAAAGTATTTATAAAAAAAAAAGACAAATTTTAATTTTAATTAATTGACGCAATGTCAGTTAGAGGGGTGCTGTGCTCTGACTGTGAGATGTGGCAGGTCCGGGAGGCTTCCAGCGTCCCGGATGGCTTCATCTGCAGAAAGTGCACCCAACTGCAGCTCCTCACAGACCGCATGGTTCGGTTGGAGCAGCAATTGGATGCACTTAGGAGCATGCAGGTGGCGGAAAGCGTCATAGATCGCAGTTATGTAAATGTGGTCACACCCAAGGTGCAGGCAGAGAAATGGGTGACCACCAGAAAGGGCAGGCAGTCAGTGCAGGAATCCCCTGTGGTTGTCCCCCTCTCGAACAGATATACCCCTTTGGATACTGTCGGGGGGGATAGCCTATCAGGGGAAAACAGCAGCAGCCAGAGCAGTGGCACCACGGCTGGCTCTGATGTTCAGAAGGGAGGGTCAAAGTGCAGAAGAGTAATAGTAATAGGGGACTCTATAGTCAGGGGCACAGATAGGCGCTTCTGTGGACGTGAAAGAGACTCCAGGATGGTATGTTGCCTCCCTGGTGCCAGGGTCCAGGATGTCTCCGAACGGGTAGAGGGAATCCTGAAGGGGGAGGGCAAACAGGCAGAGGTCGTTGTACATATTGGTACTAACGACATAGGCAGGAAGGGGCATGAGGTCCTGCAGCAGGAGTTCAGGGAGCTAGGCAGAAAGTTAAAAGACAGGACCTCGAGGGTTGTGATCTCGGGATTACTCCCTGTGCCACGTGCCAGTGAGGCTAGAAATAGGAAGATAGAGCAGACAAACACGTGGCTAAACAGCTGGTGTAGGAGGGAGGGTTTCCGTTATCTGGACCACTGGGAGCTCTTCCGGGGCAGGTGTGACCTGTATAAGATGGACGGGTTGCATCTAAACCGGAGAGGCATAAATATCCTGGCCGCGAGGTTTGCGAGTGTCACACGGGAGGGTTTAAACTAGTATGGCAGGGGGGTGGGCGCGGGAGCAATAGGTCAGAAGGTGAGAGCATTGAGGGAGAACTAGGGAATAG
This sequence comes from Scyliorhinus torazame, assembly GCF_047496885.1. Taxonomy (NCBI): domain Eukaryota; kingdom Metazoa; phylum Chordata; class Chondrichthyes; order Carcharhiniformes; family Scyliorhinidae; genus Scyliorhinus; species Scyliorhinus torazame. The sequence continues at coordinate 122,302,201 of NC_092722.1, forward strand.
GGACAGTGTGGCTCTGAGGCAGAGCAGACGGGGAGAAGTTACTGAACACAGCGGGTCTGGTGGCCTGAAGTGCATATGTTTTAATGCAAGGAGCATTACGGGTAAGGCAGATGAACTTAGAGCTTGGATTACTACTTGGAACTATGATGTTGTTGCCATTACAGAGACCTGGTTGAGGGAAGGGCAGGATTGGCAGCTAAACGTTCCAGGATTTAGATGTTTCAGGCGGGATAGAGGGGGATGTAAAAGGGGAGGCGGAGTTGCGCTACTTGTTCGGGAGAATATCACAGCTATACTGCGAGAGGACACCTCAGAGGGCAGTGAGGCTATATGGGTAGAAATCAGGAATAAGAAGGGTGCAGTCACAATGTTGGGGGTATACTACAGGCCTCTCAACAGCCAGCGGGAGATAGAGGAGCAGATAGGTAGACAGATTTTGGAAAAGAGTAAAAACAACAGGGTTGTGGTGATGGGAGACTTCAACTTCCCCAATATTGACTGGGACTCACTTAGTGCCAGGGGCTTAGACGGGGCGGAGTTTGTAAGGAGCATCCAGGAGGGCTTCTTAAAACAATATGTAAACAGTCCAACTAGGGAAGGGGCGGTACTGGACCTGGTATTGGGGAATGAGCCCGGCCAGGTGGTAGATGTTTCAGTAGGGGAACATTTCGGTAACAGTGACAACAATTCAGTAAGTTTTAAAGTACTGGTGGACAAGGATAAGAGTGGTCCGAGGATGAATGTGCTAAATTGGGGGAAGGCTAATTATAACAATATTAGGCGGGAACTGAAGAACATAGATTGGGGGCGGATGTTTGAGGGCAAATCAACATCTGACATGTGGGAGGCTTTCAAGTGTCAGTTGAAAGGAATACAGGACAGGCATGTTCCTGTGAGGAAGAAAGATAAATACGGCAATTTTCGGGAACCTTGGATGACGAGTGATATTGTAGGCCTCGTCAAAAAGAAAAAGGAGGCATTTGTCAGGGCTAAAAGGCTGGGAACAGACGAAGCCTGTGTGGCATATAAGGAAAGTAGGAAGGAACTTAAGCAAGGAGTCAGGAGGGCTAGAAGGGGTCATGAAAAGTCATTGGCAAATAGGGTTAAGGAAAATCCCAAGGCTTTTTACACGTACATAAAAAGCAAGAGGGTAGCCAGGGAAAGGGTTGGCCCACTGAAGGATAGGCAAGGGAATCTATGTGTGGAGCCAGAGGAAATGGGCGAGGTACTAAATGAATACTTTGCATCAGTATTCACCAAAGAGAAGGAATTGGTAGATGTTGAGTCTGGAGAAGGGGGTGTAGATAGCCTGGGTCACATTGTGATCCAAAAAGACGAGGTGTTGGGTGTCTTAAAAAATATTAAGGTAGATAAGTCCCCAGGGCCTGATGGGATCTACCCCAGAATACTGAAGGAGGCTGGAGAGGAAATTGCTGAGGCCTTGACAGAAATCTTTGGATCCTCGCTGTCTTCAGGGGATGTCCCGGAGGACTGGAGAATAGCCAATGTTGTTCCTCTGTTTAAGAAGGGTAGCAAGGATAATCCCGGGAACTACAGGCCGGTGAGCCTTACTTCAGTGGTAGGGAAATTACTGGAGAGAATTCTTCGAGACAGGATCTACTCCCATTTGGAAGCAAATGGACGTATTAGTGAGAGGCAGCACGGTTTTGTGAAGGGGAGGTCGTGTCTCACTAACTTGATAGAGTTTTTCGAGGAGGTCACTAAGATGATTGATGCAGGTAGGGCAGTAGATGTTGTCTATATGGACTTCAGTAAGGCCTTTGACAAGGTCCCTCATGGTAGACTAGTACAAAAGGTGAAGTCACACGGGATCAGGGGTGAACTGGCAAGGTGGATACAGAACTGGCTAGGCCATAGAAGGCAGAGGGTAGCAATGGAGGGATGCTTTTCTAATTGGAGGGCTGTGACCAGTGGTGTTCCACAGGGATCAGTGTTGGGACCTTTGCTGTTTGTAGTATATATAAATGATTTGGAGGAAAATGTAACTGGTCTGATTAGTAAGTTTGCAGACGACACAAAGGTTGGTGGAATTGCGGATAGCGATGAGGACTGTCAGAGGATACAGCAGGATTTAGATTGTCTGGAGACTTGGGCGGAGAGATGGCAGATGGAGTTTAATCCGGACAAATGTGAGGTAATGCATTTTGGAAGGGCTAATGCAGGTAGGGAATATACAGTGAATGGTAGAACCCTCAAGAGTATTGAAAGTCAAAGAGATCTAGGAGTACAGGTCCACAGGTCATTGAAAGGGGCAACACAGGTGGAGAAGGTAGTCAAGAAGGCATACTGCATGCTTGCCTTCATTGGCCGGGGCATTGAGTATAAGAATTGGCAAGTCATGTTGCAGCTGCATAGAACCTTAGTTAGGCCACACTTGGAGTATAGTGTTCAATTCTGGTCGCCACACTACCAGAAGGATGTGGAGGCTTTAGAGAGGGTGCAGAAGAGATTTACCAGAATGTTGCCTGGTATGGAGGGCATAAGCTATGAGGAGCGATTGAATAAACTCGGTTTGTTCTCACTGGAACGAAGGAGGTTGAGGGGCGAACTGATAGAGGTATACAAAATTATGAGGGGCATAGACAGAGTGGATAGTCAGAGGCTTTTCCCCAGGGTAGAGGGGTCAATTACTAGGGGGCATAGGTTTAAGGTGAGAGGGGCAAGGTTTAGAGTAGATGTACGAGGCAAGTTTTTTACGCAAAGGGTAGTGGGTGCCTGGAACTCGCTACCGGAGGAGGTAGTGGAAGCAGGGACGATAGGGACATTTAAGGGGCATCTTGACAAATATATGAATAGGATGGGAATAGAAGGATACGGACCCAGGAAGTGTAGAAGATTGTAGTTTAGTCGGGCAGTATGGTCGGCACGGGCTTGGAGGGCCGAAGGGCCTGTTCCTGTGCTGTACATTTCTTTGTTCTTTGTTGTTCTTTGTTTGTTAACATACTTTGTATATAGCCAGGCTCCTGTTCACACACACATTCACTATTTATTGACCTACACACATTTTTTTACATTAGTAAAAAAAAGGGTGTGAGATGTCATAATATACACACAGGTATATGATGGTGCACAGACAGGCAGTGATTGACACACAGGATGACCTGTGAACATACAGAACACAGCAGCCAATCACCAGACAGGACACGACCACTATAAAGCCAGAGGGCACTAGTTTTCCCGCTCTCTTGGGATCCAGCCTCTGAGACAGTCAAAGCCCGTGAGCAGCAACCAGAACATACACCGTGTGGTAGTAAGATAGTCTGGTCAGGTTAGCCTCAGGTCTACAGTCAAGTCAGCATAGTGTCAACCCACAGTTAAAGTATGTATGATAGTTAAGAGTTCAATAAAATCGAGTTGCATTTCTTCAAGTGTTGAAAGCCTGTCTCTCTCACTGCTGCAGTAAACGCAGTCCTCGCAGACCCGGCATACCCAACACATCAGTCCTAAGTCCTGGAAGGGAGGGTGACTCCGAGTCCAGAAATGGCAATATTTGGGGTATCAGAGGATCCGGGGGCCGGGGGGGCGTAGTGAAGCCGATGTTTTGGCTTTTGCCTCCCTGGTGGCTCGGAGACGGATTTTGCTGGGATGGAGGGACTCGGAGCCTCCAAAGTCAGGAGTGTGGCTTAGTGACATGGCAGGGTTTCTCAGGCTCGAAAAGGTTAAGTTCGCCTTGAGAGGTTCAATTCAGGGGTTTGCCCGGAGGTGGCAGCCGATCATTGACATTTTTAAGGAAAACTGAACATCAGCAGAAAGAGAGGGGGGGGGGGGGGGGGGGGGGGGGAGAAAAACGAGAGGCATGGCAGAGTAAAATAATAGACAGAGAATCTAATACACAGGTAGTTAGGAGCTAGGGCGGGGGGGGTAGTTGGTTATGTTATTGTAATATTGTTGCGTGTGTCACGCCGCTAGCTGTTTTGAATGTTAAGTTGTTCGGCTGTTAAAATTACAAATGCTTCAATAAAATGTTTTCTAAAAAAAAAATGCATGAACACGTATTTGTGCAATGTGTTGAATTTGTTGTTGTCTTGAGCCCATTGCAAAACGAGAAGCCTATTTTTTAAAAGTATTTTTATTCCAAATATTTAACATTTTAACATTTAAAGCACACAAAATAAAACCACCACAAACCCCCCCCCCCCCCCCCCCCCACACTCTAACCAGCCACTCCACCTCCCCCCTCCATCCCCTCCCCCTTAGCAGCTGACAGTAACCAGCTCCCTGAAATGCAGCATAAACAAACCCCATCTCTTACGGAACCCCTCACTCACCCCTCTCAGTGCAAATTGCACCTTTTCCAAGTGCAAGAACTCCATTAAATCCCCCAGCCACACCGAGGCACAGGGTGGAGAGACTGACCTCAACCACAACAGGACCCCCTACGAGCGATCAACAAGGCGAAGCCTAAAATATTCGCCCCCACTCTGCAACTCTGTTGTCTGCAACTCTGGCAAGCCTGACATCCTGAATATGGCCCCCAGGGGACTGAGCTCCAAGTCCACATGTAAGATCACCAACATGGTGCTGTAGAATGACCTCCAAAATGTATCCAACTTCGGGCAGGACCAGAACATGTGTAAGTGTATGGCTGGGCCCCTTCTACACCGCCCACAATTATCCTCCACTCCATCATACAACCAGCTCATCCTCGACTTCGTCAGGTGCGACCTATGCATGACCTTTAGCTGTATCAACCACAGCCTTCCGCACGAGGTGGAGGAATTCACCCTCCACAACACCTCACACCACAGCCCCTCGTCCAGCGGCATCCCCAGCTCCCCCTCCCACTTGGGCTTCACTCCCTTCAGAGTGTGGTGATGTACATCACTGTAAGTACACAAAGGGTTAATGTACATACACTACACCTAGCTAGACACTAGAGGGAACACCAGAGACATGCCACACAGACAGTCAACCAGTAGGTCAGTAAGATAGGACATGACCAATGGACAGTCACGATACACACAGAGGTGACACTACCACAGGAGGGCATTACACCAACCCATATAAAAGGACCCATCACACATGCTCAGGCTATTTCCAGTGGAGACACTTGGTGAGTACAGACACAGGGTTGATTGAACATCACTCCCACCACGTGAATTGTAGCAGACTGGTTCGTCAGTCTGAGTAGCTATCGCAGGATTAACAGTAGCGTCGAATCCAAGTAGGAGAATTGTTAATAGTTTAATAAACGTGTTGAAGCTATCTCCAAGTCTGAACCTTCCTTTGTCAGAGTGCACATCAAGGAAGCAGCTTATGCTACGTCAAGAGCATAACAAAACACAGAGATGCTATATATTCCCCCCAAAATCCTCCCATAGATCGCAGAGGTGACCCCACCTTTCCAGCCCATCACCAACACCCCCTCCAGCAACGAGGAGTGCGGAGTCACTGGAAAAGACGGAAAAACCTTTCTTGTGAAATCTCACACCTGCATATACATGAAAGTCTCCTCCTGCAGGATCCCAAACTTCCCCCCCACTCGGCCAAACTCACAAACTGCCTTTCTAAAATCAAGCCCTTCATTTACATTATGCCCCACTCCTTCCATCCCCGTAACCTAGCATTCACCCTCGCTGCTCAAACCCATGGTTCCCTCGGATCAGCATCAACTTCGACCCTGCCCGCAACCTAAAGTGCTGCTGAAATTACCTCCATATTGTCAGCGTGGCAACCACCAATGGACTCCCCGTGTTATCATAGAATCATAGAATTTACAGTGCAGAAGGACTTCTCTGGGGCAAACGGGAGTAGCGCCAGTGCCAGAGCCTGCAATCCAACCCCTTCCAAGACCCTGCCTTCATCCTCACCACAAGGCCTCCGTCACCCTACTCCAACTCCGAATCTTCTGTGTTCGCTGCCCAATCACAGTAGAACAGGTTTGGAAGGGCCAGGGACCCCGACTTTCGCCCTCTCTAAAGTACTGTCCTCCTAATCCTTGCCACCTTGCCATCACACACAAACGACAAGACCATCCTATTCACCCCTGTGGAAAATGATTTTGGCCAAAAGACCGGTTGGCACTGAAATCAAAATAATAACTGCTGCAAAATGTTCATCTTAACCTCCTGCACCCAGCCTGCCAATGAGAGGGGAAGACTATCCCACCTCAGTAAATCCGCCTTGACCCTACCCAGCAGACTCAAGCTGAGCCAAGCCCAGCCCTGAGCCACCTGCACCCCAGATACCTAAAGTGGGAAGTTGCCAACTGAAATGGTAACCACCCCCATCCCGACTCCCGTCCCTGGAGATGACACCAGAAAATACTAACTTGTTCCCAAATTTAACTTGTAGCCTGAAAAATCCCCAAATCTCCTAAACAATCCAATTGTATCCTCCACTGAAGAACCCGGGTTGGAGATATACAGCAACAGGTCATCAGCATACTGGGACACTCTATGCTTCCCTGCCCCCCTGCCTCACTAGCCCCCTCCATTTATCCGAGCACCTCAGAACTATGGCCTAGCGGCCTAGGACTCTATTGCCAGTGCAAACAGAGGGGGGGAACATGGTTCCCCTGTGCAACGGAAAGTACTCTGAATTCATCTCATTTGTGCGCATACACTGGATCCTTATACAACAATTCCAAAAAGGCCATAAATTTATGCACAATCCCAAACCTCTCCAACACCGCAAACAAATAGCTCCACTCCACATGATCAAAAGCGTTCTCTGCATCCAGCACCACCTCCAACTCCCTCCCTTCTGCCAGAGAAAGCATCACATTCAACAGACACCGCACATTTCACAACAGCTGTCTGTCCTTAACTGATGCTCCCCAATCACCTCTGGGAGGCACACCACCAACTTGAGTGCTAGCACCTTCGCCAAAATCTTGGCATCCAATTCAACAGAGATATTGGCCTATATGACCCACACTCTACTGGATCCTTGTCCTTTTTAAGCAGCAATGAATTGGATGCCTGTTCCATTATCTCTGGCTGTGTCCCCTTCGCCACCGTGTCCTCAAACATCAGCACCAGCCTCAGTGCCAGCTTATCCAGAAACTTTTTTATAGCACTCCACTGGGAAACCATCCGGCCCCGGTGATTTGCCCACCTGCATCTTCCCTATCACCACCTGCCCCTCTTCCACCTCATTGGCTGTTCCAATCCCGCCCTCACCCCTTCTCCTACTTCGGGACACTCCAACCGCCCCAAAAACTCCCTCATATCTGACTCATCCTCCGGAGGCTCTGACTTATACAAATTCTTATTGAACTCCTCAAATGCTTGTTCACCTATTCTGCTGCCACCACCAGCTCCCCTGTCTAATCCCGGACTTAACAGTCTCTCTCGCCGCTGCCAGTTGGCGGAGCTGGCTACCAACAAGTGGCTGGCCTTCCCTCCATACTTGTACACGGCCCCCCTCGCATCCCTCAACCGCCACACTGCCTTTCCCATGGACAGAAGCTCAAACCTTGCCTGTAATTCCTTCCTCCTCACCAGAAGGTCCGGAGTTGGATCCTCCGCATACCTTCCATCCACCTCCAAAATTTCCTCTACCCACCGCTGCCTCTCCTCTCTTGCCTCTCTGTCCACCTGAGCCTTAAACGAGATGACCTCTCCCCTCACTACTGCTTTCAACACCTCCCACACCACTGATGGAAAAACCTCCCCATTCTTATTAAACCCTACATAGTCCTCAATCACCATTCCCATTTTGGTACAAAAATTTGGGTTCGCCAACAACCCCACACCCAACCTCCAGCAGACCTCTGTGCCAGCCTGTTCTCCAAGACCAAATCCTCTCAATGTGAAGCATGGTCTGAGATAACAATAGCCGAATGTTCTGCCTTCCTCACCCTGACCAACAGCGCCTTCCTCATGACAAAAAAGTCAATCCTTGAATACATATTGAGTACTGGCGAAAAGTATGAGTAGTCCCACTCCCGTGGGTGGAAAAACCTCGATGGGTCCGCCCCTCCCATCATAAATGCAGCCAACACCTTTGATCCACATCCCCCTCCCCGCCACCCCCAGGGATCAGCGAACGCTGTTTGGAGCTATCTACCTTCGGATTCAAAACTGTGTTCAAGTCCCCCACCCACCCCAGTATTAACTGGTGCTTATCCAAATTCAGTATGGCAGGCAACATCTTTTTCATAAACCCTACATTGTCCTAATTCGGGGCATATTCACTAACCAGCACCACCAACCTCTCCTCCAAAGCACTCGTTACTTTTACATACCTACCCCCTGGTCAGCCACCACCTCCTCCATCTGGAACCCTCTTACCCACCGGGCCCTACTAGCAAAGCCTGAGTAGAACACCTGACTAACCCAGCCCTTGTGAAGCCTCGTCTGGTCCTTCACCCTCAGATGAGTCTCTTGCAACAGCTCCACACCGCCTTTCAAGCTCTTCAAACAGCACGGTGCATAGTGGTTAGCACTTTGGCTTCACAGCGCCACGGTCCCAGGTCCGATTCCCGGCTTGGGTCACTGTCTGTGCAGAGTCTGCACGTTCTTCCCGTGTCTTTGTGGGTTTCCTCTGGGTGCTCCGATTTCCTCCCACAAGTCCCGAAAGACATGCTGTTTGGTACTTTAGACATTCTGAATTCTCCCTCTATGTACCCGAACAGGCACCGGAATGTGGCGACTAGGGGGTTTTCACAGTAACTTCAATGCAGTGTTAATGTAAGCCTACTGGTGACAATAAAGATTAAACATTAAAAAAATGTGAGGGACCATCTGGTGGCGGCCATGGAGGAGTAGGTTTCACATTTGATAGCTCCCACTTGTGACGGACTTTTGGACCTTTTTCTCCCGTTTTTTCCCCGGATTTTATTGGATGAATCGGTGGAGAGTGAGACAGTGAGGAGAAGTCCCCCTTCAGTGCATGGAGAATTGGACCAGAAGTGGCCGTGTGCGAAGACAAAGTTTGACAAGAAAGATGTGAGTAGAGCTGGCAACGCGGGAAGACATGGTGGAGAAGCAGGGCCACGGGGAGACAGCACAGTGGTCGATGGAGCAGCTGGTGATGTTTTTTGAAGAATGCTTCACCAAGCTTAAGAAGGACACTCTGGACCCGATCAAGGCTTCGATTGATCAGGTGGCCGATCCAGGAGGTGAAGAAAAAGGTGTCCGAGCACGAGGAATACATAACCGTGTTGGAGACCAAGGTGGAGATGATAAATGATCGCCAGAAAAGAATGCAGTAGAACCTGGAGGACTTGGAGAACAGGTCCAGGACGCAGAACCTGAGAATTGTCGGCCTCCCTGAAGGCAGTGATGGATCGGATGCGAGGGCCTGTGTGACGAACATGTTGGAGAAGTTGATGGGGGCTGAGGCATTGGTGGGGGCTACCGGAGGAGGTGGTGGAAGCAGAGACGATAGTGACATTTAAGGGGCATCTTGACAAATACATGAATAGGATGGGAATACAGGGATACGGACCCAGGAAGTGTAGAAGATTGTAATTTAGTCGGGCAGCATGGTCGGCACGGGCTTGGAGGGCCGAAGGGCCTGTTCCTGTGCTGTACATTTCTTTGTTCTTTGTTCCCTCGGCCCCTGGAAGTGGTTAGAGCGCATAGAGCCTTTGCGAAGAAGGCCCGAGCGAACGAGCCGCCGAGGGCGATGGTGGTATGTATGCACCGGCTCCTGGACACGGCACACATTCTGCGGTGGTCAAGAAAGAGCGGAGCAGCAGGTGGGAGAATTGTGAGCTGCACATTTATCAAGACCTGGGCGCAGAGTTGGCCAAGAGGTGAGCCGGGGATAATCGGGCAAAATCAGCCCTCTTTAAGAAGGGGGTGAAGTTCAGAAGTTGTACCCAGCGCGTCTGTGGGTCACATATGACGGCCGGAAATTCTACTTTGAAACATCGGACGATGCGTTGACTTTCATCAAGGAAGAAAGACTGGATGTGAACTAAAGACACTGGAGCTTTGGGGAGAGTATTGCAGTGGCGGTTTGTTGATAATCCCTTTTGTGCTGGTTTGAACAAGTAGTGTTATGTGCAATATGAGGCTGTTTCGGGGTCTAAAGTTAACTTTGTTTTACTGGGAGCTGGATGGGGGCAGGGTTTCTGTGGTTGTTTTTCCACTGTTTTTTCGACTGTGTGTTTGTTGGGGAATGTGATCCTTTGAATATGTTTGTCCAAGCGGGGGGAGGGGAAGAGAGAGAACAATGGGGAGACAGTCAGTGTGGTGCCATGGGCGGGAGCTATCAGGCCAGCTAGTTCAGCTGGCTCACGGAAGCACATTGGGGGGCGAGCAGGTGATGAGCTTGAGCTTGATATGGGTGGTTGGGTTGTTGTTACCAGAGGGGAGGGAGGGGGGAGCTGCTCTGCTGACAGGGGAGGAACTGTTACTAGGGGACAAATGGGAGGTTGAGGTCAGCGGATGCTCGAGGTGGGGCTTGAGGAGGCCGGGGACGTGAGCTGGAGGTTGGCCTAAAAAGGGTGAAGGCTAGTCAGCAGGGAGGGGGGTGTCGAGTCCCCCGACCAGACTGATTACATGGAACGTTAGAGGGCTGAATGGGCCGGTCAAGAGGGCTTGCGTGTTCGCGCATCTGAGGGGGCTGAAGGCTGACGTGGCAATGTTACAAGAGACACACCTAAAAGTTACAGACCAGACTAGATTGAGGAAGGGGTGGGTGGCCAAGTATTCCACTCAGGGCTGGACTCAAAGACCAAGGGGGTAGTGATTCTGATTAATAAACGGGTGGCATTTCAGGCAGGGAGAATCATGTCAGACACGGGGCGGCAGATACATATTGGTGAGTGGGAAGTTGGAGGGGGTGCGGGTGATACTGTGAACGTATATGCTCCGAACTGGGAATTTATGAGGCAAGTGTTAGATAAGATCCCAGACTTAGAGTCACATAACTTGATCATGGGGGGAGATTTTAACACAGACATTGACCCAGAAATCGACCGGTCAAAATCCAGGACAGGGAGGGTGCCAGCGGCGACAAATGAATTGAAGGGGTTTATGAAACAGATGGGGGGAATAGAGCCAGGGAGGTTTGGACAGCCAAGGGCGAAGGAGTTTTCATTTTTCTCCCATGTCCACAAGGTATACTCTCGGATCAACTTTTTTGTTCTGAGCAGAGCTCTAATACCGGGGGTGGTGGATACTGAGTACTCGGCAATCGCAGTATCGGATGATGCCCCACATTGGGTGGATCTACGGGTTAGTGTGGAGAGAGGACAACGCCCGCTATGGAGGCTGGGTGTGGGGTTGTCAGCAGATGAAGCGATCTGTGGGTGGGTGAACAAGTCCATCCAGAACTACCTGGAAACAAATGATACGGGGGAGATCTCTGCAGCAACGGTTTGGGAAGCTTTGGAGGCAGTGGTCAGAGAGGAATTAATCTCTATACGGGCCCACAGAGAAAAGGTGGAATGACTGAGAGGGATATAGTCCAGGTGGACAGGAGATACTCGGAAGCCCCGGACGCGGGGTTACTGAAGGAGCGGCGGAGGTTACAGGTGGAATTTGGACTGTTGACTACAGGGAAGGCGGTGGAACAGCTGAAGAAGGCAAGGGGGCAATCTATGAGTAAGGGGAAAAGGCAAGCAGAATGTTAGCGCACCAGCTCAGAAAAAGGGAGGCAGCCAGGGAGATAGGGAGAGTAAAGAGTAGAGGTGGGATCACGGTCCTGGGCCCAGTGGGGGTGAATGAGGTGTTTACAGTAAATGATACGAGTCAGAACTCCCGTCTGGGGTGGAGGGAATGAGGTAGTTCTTGGGTCAGTTGAGGTTCCCGAGGGTGGAAGAGGATCTGGTGGAAGGGCTGGGAGCCCCAATTGAAATTGAAGAAATAATGGAGGGGTTGGAGGGCATGCAATCTGGCAAGAACCCGGGGCCGGACAGCTACCTGGTGGAATTTTATAAGAAGTTTTTGGAGATATTGAGCCCACTGCTGTTGAGGGCATTTAATAACGCAAGAGAGAAGGGAATCGCAGGCTTTGATTTCATTGATCTTGAAACGGGAGAAGGATCGGAGCAATGCGGGCCAAAAAGGCCAATTTCTCTACTGAATGTGGACGGCAAACTGCTGGCTAAGATATTGGCCACAAGGATAGAGGATTGTGTCCCGGGGGGTGATAGGGGAAGACCAGGCGGGGTTTACAAAGGGCAGGCAACTCACGGCTAATGTTCGAAGGCTCCTAAATATTATTATGATGCCCTCAGAAGGAGGGGAGATGGAAGTGCTGTTTGCTCTGGCCAGAGAGCCATTGGCCATGGCGTTAAGAGCCTCGAGGTACTGGAAAGGGCTGGTTCGGGGGAGGGGGGGGGGGGGGGGTGAAGCGCTGAGTCTCGCTTTACACAGATGACTTGATCTTGTATATCCCAGACCCGTTGGAGGGGATGGGTGACGTTATGCGGATCTTAGGGGAATTTGGTAATTTTCCGGGATTTAAATTGAACATGGGGAAAAGTGAGATGTTCATAATCCAGGCGCGAGGACAGGAGAAGAGACTGGGAGAGGTTCTGTTTAGAATGGTAGAAGGAGCTTTCGATATTTGGGAATCCAGGTGGCTCAGGAATGGGAGGAACTGCACAAATTAAACCTATCCCGGCTCATAGAACAAATGAAAGAGGACTTTACGAGATGGGACATGCTCCCGCTATTACTGGCGGGGAGGGTGCAGACCGTGAAAATGACGGTCCTCCCCAGATTTCTGTTTGTCTTTCAGTGCCTCCGCATCTTCATCCCAAGGGTCTTTTTTAAACGGGAGGATAAGCTTATTTCGGGCTTTGTGTGGGCGGGTAAAACCCCACGAGTGAAGAAAGTGTTGCTGAAGCGCAGCCGGGTGGAGGGTGGGTTGGTGCTGCCGAACTTTTGTAATTACTACTGGGTGGCAAATATAGCCATGGTTAGGAAGTGGGTAGTGGGGGAGGGGTCGGTATGAGAGCAGATGGAGGCGGCGTCATGTAAAGACACAAGTTTGGGAGCACAGATATCGGCACCTCTCCCGTTCTCGCTGGCCCGATATTCCACAAGTCCGGTGGTGTTGGCAGCTCTGAGAATCTGGGGACAGTGGAGGAGATATAAGAGAGTGGAGGGAGCATCGGTTTGGACCCCGATTTATAATAACCATCGGGTTGTACCGGGGAGGCTGGCTGGTGGGTTCTGGGAATGGCAGAGGGCAGGAATTAGGAGGATGGGGGATCTATTTATTGACGGGAGTTTCCCCAGCTTGAAAGCCTTGGAGGATAAATTTGAATTGCCAGCAGGGAGTGGGTTTAGGTATTTGCAGGTGTGAGGCTTCTTGAGAAGGAAGGTTCCGGCCTTCCCGCTGCTGTCGCCATGGGGGATATAGGACAAAGTAGTCTCCAGTACATGGGTGGGAGAGGGGCAGGTATCAGACATCTACCAAGAACTTATGAAATCGGAGGATACTCCAGTGGAAGAGCTAAAGGGCAAGTGGGAAGATGAGTTGGGGGGAGAGATAGAGGTGGGTCTGTGGGCGGGTGCCCTAAGCAGGATTAACACACTCTCATCATGTGCCAGGCTTAGCCTGATACAGTTCAAGGTAGTCCACCGGGCACACATGACGGTGGCCCCAATGAGCAAGTTTTTCGGGGTAGAGGACAGGTGTGCGAGGTGCGTGGAAAGTCCAGCAATCATGTCCACATGTTTTGGGCATGCCCGGAGCTTAGAGGGTTTTGGCAGGGTTTCGCTGAGGCGATGTCCACACACTCAAAACAAGGGTGGTGCAAAGTCCGGAGGTGGCGATCTTTGGAGTGCGGAAGAGTCGGGAGTTCAGGGGGTGAAAGTGGCTGACGTTTTGGCCTTTGCCTCCCTGGTAGCCCGGAGACGAATCTTATTAATGTGGAGGGACTCGAAGCCCCCGAGTGCAGAGACCTGGGTTAGTGACATGGCTGGGTTTCTTAGGCTCGAGAAAATAAAGTTTGCCTTAAGAGGGTCAATGCTGACTTCCGGGTGCGGCTATGCAGAGCTAGGTCGCATATTCGGTAGCTCCTGCTTGGAACGGACTTTTGGGCTCGTTACAGGGCCCCCACGGCAGTTGTTTGCCATTTCCATGTGTGGGAAGTAGGCTGCAACATTCCCCCGACAGTGTCCCCCAGGAATGGTATGTCTCTTGGATGCCAGACACGGCAGAAACAGTAAAAGATTTGGCTGCAACTGCAGGATAAACAAGGCCTCTTCCAGCATGCAGGCGGGCGAAGGGCAAGCTTAAAGCTGCAAGCTGACCTGAGGGCCTGTATCAAAGGTGAATTCTAGCAGCAGAGGGAACAACTGTGAAAAGATCTCATCAAGGCCACTGAAGGGACTTCCGGTTGCGGTGATGCCTAGCTAGCCGCACGTTTCGGCGGCTCCAGCTCCGACGGACCTTCGGGCTCTTTTAAGAGCCCCAACGGGGAATTTTTCGACGACGCAACCCGGTGTGGGGTGTGTGAGAAGGGAGTCCCCCCCAAACGAAGGAGGAAAAAACCGGCGGCGGCGGCTGCAGCGCGAGGAATCGTCGACCAAAGGGTCAGAAAGAGAGAAGTACAAGATGGCGGCGGAGAAAGCGCAGGCGACATGGGGGCCTGAGCAGGATGAAATTGTGAGACGGTGCGTGGAGCTGCTGAAGAGGGAGGTGCTGACCCCGATGCTCCAGGCAATTGAGGGGCTCAAGGAGACATTAAAGACCCAGGAGACAGAGCTCCGCGTGGTGGAGCAGAAGATGACAGATATTGAGGACGAGATCCTGGGCCTGGCGGTTAAGACACAGACGCACAAGGCACTTCATAAAAAGTGTACTGAAAGGATCGAGGCCCTAGAAAACGGAGTGCGAAGGAAGAACCTTCGGATACTGGGTCTCCCTGAGGGTGTGGAAGGAGTGGACTGTGGAGCGTACGCAAGTACTATGCTGAGCTCACTGATGGGTGCTGAGGCCTCTACGGGCCCCTTGGAGGTGGAGTGGGCAAATCGGATTCCGGCGAGAAGACCAAAAGCGGGAGAACCACCCAGGGCGATAATCGTGCGATTTTACCGCCTTAAGGATAGAGAAGAGGTCCTGAGATGGGCTAAAAAGGTGCGGAGTAGCAGATGGGAGAATGCAGTGGTACGGGTATACCAGGATTGGAGTGCGGAGGTGGCGAGAAGGAGGGCGAGCTTCAACCGAGCCGAAGAGGTGTTGCATAAAAGGAAGGTGAAGTTCGGGATGCTGCAGCCGGCAAGACTATGGGTCACGTATCAGGAGAGACACCATTATTTCGAGACGGCGGAGGAAGCATGGACCTTCATCAAAGAAGAGAAATTGGATCGGAACTGAGGGACTGATGCTGCAGGAAATGTTATTGTTAATGTTATGGTTGAAGTTAATTGAGAAGTAAATTGGGAAGGGGGGAGACATTGGGGAAATGTGGGCGCCGGTGAGGGGGGAAAGACGGGACATAGTTGGAGAATGGGGAAGGGGAGGGGGGGAGGGGGAGAGGAAAGGGAGCTGCGCCATAAGAGGCGGGTCAGGTAAAGGGATGTTCCCGCGCCAGAAAGAATAAGGCGGGAAGACAGGCGCAAGGCGGATGGGAGTTCCCCACACGGGGGGGTCGAGGAGTGAGCAGGAGTAGCCGGGGTCAGTTGAAGTCAGCTGACTTACGGAAGTAATATGGGGGGAGCAATCATGCTAGAAAGAGATCTAGCGGGGAGGGGGGGGAACAACTGGGTTGCTGCTGCGGAAATCCAAGAGGAAATGGCTAAAGAGTGGGTGGGCGGGGATGGTGTGCGACGCTGAGGGAGCGAGCGGGAGCGCGGAGGCGGGATATGGGACTGGCCTAGAGAAGGTAATGGCTAGTCGACACGGGAGGGGGGCAGGTAGCCCCCTAGTGAGGCTGATCACGTGGAACGTGAGAGGCCTGAACGGACCGATCAAAAGGGCCCGAGTGCTCGCGCATTTGAAAGGACTAAGGGCAGACGTGGTTATGCTCCAAGAGACGCACCTAAAGGTGGCGGACCAAGTTAGGTTAAGGAAAGGATGGGTGGGACAGGTGTTCCACTCAGGACTGGACGCAAAGAATAGAGGGGTGGCCATTTTGGTGGGGACACGGGTAGCATTTGAAGCAAAGAACATTGTAGCAGAAAGCGGAGGTAGATATGTAATGGTGAGTGGCAGGCTGGAGGGAATGGAGGTCGTGTTGGTTAATGTGTATGCCCCAAACTGGGACGATGCGGGATTTATGAGACGGATGCTGGGGCGTATACCGGACCTGGAGGTAGGAAACTTGATTTTAGAAGGGGACTTTAATACGGTGCTGGATCCGGGGCTAGATAGATCCAGCTCAAGGACCGGAAGAAGGCCGGCAGCGGCCAAGGTACTTAAGGGGTTCATGGACCAAATGGGGGGAGTGGATCCATGGCGATTTCTTAGACCTAGGGCTAGGGAGTTTTCCTTCTTCTCCCATGTCCATAAAGTGTACTCCCGGATAGATTTTTTTGTTTTGGGAAGGTCGTTGATCTCTAGGGTGGAAGAAGCTGAGTACTCAGCCATAGCGGTTTCGGATCATGCCCCACATTGGGTGGACCTGGAATTAGGAGAGGAAAGGGAGCAGAGAACACTCTGGCGATTAGATGTGGGACTGATGGCGGATGAGGGAGTGTGTGCAAGAGTGCGGGGGTGTATTGAGAGATACCTGGAGGTCAATGACGACGGCGAGGTCCCTGTGGGAGTGGTATGGGAAGCACTAAAAGCGGTGGTCAGAGGAGAGCTGATCTCCATTGGGGCCCACAAAAGGAAAACAGAGGCCAAGGAAAGGGAAAGATTACTGGGGGAGATTTTAAGGGTGGATAGGGAATTTGCAGAGACCCCGGAGGAGGAATTGTACAGGGAGAGGAGACGACTCCAGACGGAATATGACCTTCTGACCACCAGAAAGGCGGAGGTACTGTGGAGGAAGGCACAGGGGAGGAGGTATGAATATGGGGAAAAGGCTAGTCGCCTGTTGGCTCATCAATTGCGAAAGAGGGCAGCAGCGAGGGAGATAGGAGGAATTAGAGACGAAAGGGGAGACACGGTGCGAAGGGCAGGAAAGATAAATGAGGTGTTCAAGGCCTTCTAGGAGGAACTGTATAGGTCTCAACCCCCAGAGGAAGAGGAGGGGATGCGGCAGTTCCTGGACCAATTGAGGTTCCCGAAAGTGGAGGAGCGGGGGGTGGTAGGCCTGGGGGCACCGATTGGGGTGGACGAGGTTATTAAGGGACTGGGAAGCATGCAAGCAGGGAAGGCCCCGGGACCAGACGGGTTCCCGGTGGAATATTATAGAAAATATGTGGACTTGTTGGCCCCGTTGATGGTGAGGACGTTCAATGAGGCCAGGGAAGGGGGACTCTTCCCCCGACGATGTCGGAGGCGACGATATCGTTAATTTTGAAGAGGGATAAAGATCCGTTGCAGTGTGGGTCCTATAGACCCATTTCATTATTGAACGTGGACGCCAAATTGTTGGCAAAGGTACTGGCATCGAGGATAGAGGACTGTGTCCCGGGGGTGGTGCACGAAGACCAGACAGGGTTCGTAAAAGGGAGACAACTGAATGTTAACGTGCGACGACTATTAGGGGTGATAATGATGCCCCCAGTGGAGGGGGAGGCAGAGATAGTGGCGGCAATGGACGCAGAGAAGGCATTTGATAGGGTGGAGTGGGAGTATTTATGGGAAGTGTTAAGGCGGTTTGGGTTTGGGAACGGGTTTATTAGCTGGGTTAGACTTCTTTATGGGGCTCCAACGGCAAGCGTAGTTACAGGTCGACATAGATCGGAGTATTTCCGACTATATAGGGGAACAAGACAGGGATGCCCGCTGTCTCCATTGTTGTTCGCGTTGACAATTGAACCTCTGGCCATGGCATTGAGAGACTCCAGGAAATGGAGAGGGGTGATTAGAGGGGGAGAAGAACACCGAGTCTCGTTATACGCGGATGACCTATTGTTATACGTGTCGGACCCAGCGGGGGGGATGATAGAGGTTATGCGAATTTTGAGGGGGTTCGGGGATTTCTCGGGGTATAGGCTAAACATGGGGAAGAGTGAATTATTTGTGATACATCCAGGGGACCAGAGTGGAGAGATAGAAGGCTTGCCTCTAAGGAAAGTGGAAAGAAACTTCCGATACCTGGGGATTCAGATCGCTAGGAGCTGGGGAACCTTGCACAGATTTAATCTGACATGGTTGGTAGAACAAATAGAGGAGGACTTCAAGAGGTGGGACATGCAGCCTCTATCGCTGGCGGGCAGGGTGCAAGCAATTAAGATGATGGTCCTCCCGAGGTTCTTATTTGTATTTCAATGTCTCCTTATACTAATCACCAAGACCTTTTTTAATAAAATAGACCGGAGCATCACGAGTTTCGTGTGGGCAGGGAAAGTTCCGAGAGTAAGGAGGGGGTTCCTTCAGCGTAGTAGGGACAGAGGAGGATTGGCACTACCGAACTTGGCCGATTACTATTGGGCCGCCAATGTGGCAATGATACGTAAATGGATGATGGAGGGTGAGGGGGCGGCGTGGAAAAGACTGGAGAGAAAGTCCTGTAAAGGGACGAGTTTAGAGGCGCTGGTGGCGGTGCCGCTACCGATCTCACCTAAAAGGTTTACCACGAACCCGGTGGTGGCGGCAACATTGAATATCTGGGGACAGTGGAGGCGATAGAGAGGGGTGCGGGGAGTCCTGGTGGGGTCCCCAATCAGGAACAACCATAGGTTCGCCCCAGGAAGAATGGATGGAGGATTTCAGAGCTGGTACCAGTTGGGAATTAGGAGGGTGGGAGATTTATTTATAGATGGGACTTTTGCGAGCTTGGGAGCATTGGAGGAAAAGTATAAGTTGCCCCAGGGAAATTTCTTGAGATATATGCAGGTGAGGGCGTTTACTAGACAACAGGTGAGGGAATTTCCGTTGCTCCCGACACAGGGGATACAGGACAGGGTGCTTTCAGGGGTGTGGGTCGGAGAGGGCAAGGTGTCAGAGATTTACCGAGAGATGAGGGAAGAGGGGGAGGAGTCGGTGGGCGAACTAAAAGGAAAGTGGGAAGAAGAACTAGGGGAGGAGATAGAGGAGGGTATGTGGGCTGATGCCCTAAGCAGGGTAAATTCCTCTTCCTCATGCGCCAGGCTTAGCCTGATTCAATTTAAGGTGCTACATAGAGCACACATAACGGGAGCAAGATTGAGCAGGTTCTTTGGAGTGGAGGACAAATGTGGGAGGTGTGGCGGGAGCCCGGCAAACCACGCACATATGTTTTGGGCGTGCCCGGCACTGGAAGGGTATTGGAAGGGAGTGATTTCGCGGGTGATGAAGGCCCGGGTCAAACCAGGCTGGGGGTTAGCTCTATTTGGAGTTGCGGAAGAGCCGGGAGTGCAGGAGGCGAAAGAGGCCGACGTTGTGGCCTTTGCGTCCCTAGTAGCCCGGCGCAGGATCCTACTCATGTGGAAGGAGGCGAAACCCCCCGGACTGGAGGCCTGGGTAAATGATATGGCGGGGTTCATTAAACTGGAGCAGATAAAGTTTGCCCTGAGAGGATCGGCTCAAGGGTTCACCAAGCGGTGGCAGCCATTTCTCGACTACCTAGGGGAACGTTAGAGGGAAGACAGATGACCAGCAGCAGCAACCCAGGGGGAAGGGGGGGAGGGGGGATGGGGGGGGGTTAATTTAGTTTAGGTCAAAGATAATGGGGTTTTGTTACTTGTGTATTGTTAAAAATTTCTGTATTGTTATTGTTGCGTTTGCTTTGTAAGAGGGGAAAAATTGTTGTTTGGGAAAAAATTTTAATAAAACATATTTAAAAAAAAAAGAGGGTCAATGCTAGGGTTCACCCGGAGGTAGCAGCTGTTCGTTGACTTTCTCGGTGAAAATTAAAATGTCAGCAGAAGCAGAATTCCAAAGGGGGGGGGGGGGGTGGAGCGGGGGGGAGAGAGCCAGACTGTTGTTTTATTATTGGGCGTCTGTGAAGATTGTGATGGGGTGGGAATGTTTTTTGTGCCATGTTCATGTCGCTGTTATTATTATCATAAAAATTGCAAATTCCCTGATAAAAATATTTTTAACAAATGCGAGAAAACTCTTGCTCCCTTCACCGGTCCCGCCAGCCCTTGCACGTTTTACGTCACCACCTGGACTGGTGGTCTCTCACTCCCCCCACACTCATCCTATCCGTCATAGCCGCTACTTCTGGCCTTGCCCACTAAGTGAGCTCCAGCCTTACCCCCAGTTACCGTCAGCCACCTACATCTCCCCCTCTTCCCAGAAATACCCCAGTCACTCACCTCGCCCAGTATTGTCTCCATCCCCTCACCATTCACACCTGCCAGGCCCATCGAAACCTGTCCATACAGGTTCCAATGGCCATGTCTCCTCCCCAACTCACTCCCATTCACTAGCTAGCTTAAATTTGCTAGCGGGGATGGCCCCTGCCTGAGTCCCCCTCCCCATAAAGAGAAAACCAGCACAAAGGCCTCCCCCCACAACTAAACCTTCCAAACTCCCAACACAGTAATCCCTCAAAACTAAGAGAAACAAATCCTAACCAGTCGCCTCACAGCCCCAAACTATCCCTTCCCCACACAACTTGAGAAGAGAGAAAAAAAACAAGAAAAAAGATAAGAAAAAAAAAGAAAAAAAAATTCCAAACTCATTTCAGAGCCAGTCCTTCAGCTTTCACAAACGCCTCTGACTTCTCCGCTGTCTCAAAGTAGAAGTGATTGTAGTTATGAGTAACCCTCAGCTTTACCAGGTAGACCACCTCAAACCTCTCGTCGCTTTTGTACAACGCCACCTTTGCCCGACCAAAGGCCACCCACCTTCACGAGACCTCTGCCGTGAGAGCCTGGTATATATGAATACCATCTGCTTCCATACACACCTCTCGGTTCAGTTTTGCCCATCTCAACAACTTTTTCTTCACCTGGTCTCTATGGAACCAGACTAACAAAGCTCTTGGTGGCTCATTCACCTTTGGTTTCAGCATGAGCGGCTGATGGGCCCTGTCCACCTCCTCCCCAATCAACTTGGCAAACATCTCTGCAAGGTGCTCCGTCGGCCTCTCCTATCCCCATCCCCCCTCCCCACCCCCGACCGCCCTTCAGTCAGTCTCACAATCCTTAGATTCTGCCTGTGTGACCTGTTTCCAGGTCCTCTACCTTGGCTCTTAGCCCTTTGTTACTCTCCACCATTCTCCGCAGCTCCTCATTCACTGAGGTGAACTGATTACTGTGCTGCGACAATGCCTCCTCCACCCGCTTCAATGCTTCTCCTTGCTCCCGCACCTCTTTCGACGTCTTTGCCAAAGCCTCCTTCATCAGGGCAAGAGTCTCATCCACCCAATCCTTGAGCGAGGTCATCATCTCCTTGCGAGGCTTGTCAAATTGCTTGGAAAATATCCGCTCAAACTCCCCCACCATCACCTTGGCCAGCTTATCTACCGTATTGGGTGCAGCTCCACTTGGCGCGCATACTCCCACCATCTTTCCTCCCGCTGAACTCTCCCCCAAAACTGGATGCAAAGGGACAAGAAACAAAAGCTCCAGCAGGAGCCATCCAGCATGCAATCTCCACCTACATGTTGCTACTGGAAGAACAAGGGGCGTCATTCTCCGACCCCCCGCCGGGTCGGAGAATGGCCGTTGGCCGCCGTGAATCCCGCCCCCGCCGAAGTCTCCGCTCCCGGAGATTGGGCGGGGGCGGGAATCCGGCCGCGCCGGTTGGCGGGACCCCCCGCTGGATTCTCCGGCCCGGATGGGCCGAAGTCCCGCCCAGGAATTGCCTGTCCCGCCGGCGTAAATCAAACCTGGTATTTACCGGCGGGACCAGGCGGCATGGGCGGGCTCCGGGGTCCTGGGGGGGGGGGGGGGCGCGGGGCGATCTGACCCTGGGGGGTGTTGGGTGGGGTCCAGTGAACATGTCCCCAGAGCGGTGTCCCATCCCCTGGGTGTTCGGATTTTGGCTGTTACGTGTGTGGTGTTGCCTCCTGCAGTGTTCAACCACAGTGTCCACGCATCAAGGTGTGATTGGGATGCAAGGCAATGAGCCCCACATGCTTCATGGCCCCCCCTCTCGGGAATTGCCAATTCCCTATTAGCAATGGCCTTCAGCCACACATCCAGAGGCCTCGGCAGTCGGTGGGAATTATGGGTGGTCGGTGAGGCAGACGGACTAGGGTTGCCCCCAGAACGGGCACACACAGTCCGGGGGTTGGCATGCCGGTGCGGCCCGTGGTTAACCCCCCCCCCCCACTCAGTAGCTTCCCCCCTCCCCCCTTCCCATGGTGGCCCACCCCTTTAAAGGTTCCCCCCCCCCAAGCTGAGGGTTTCTCATCCCCCCCTGCCGAGCACTGGGGCGGTAAACCCAGCACCCCTAGGCTCTTTGCCTGTGAGCAAAGGTGACGACTCATCTCCTCGGCACCCCACAGAAGCTCTTCCGCCAGGTTCACATTTTTCAAAAGGAACACTCGGCACCAGCATGAACACTTGCTGGGGAGGCCGATGAATCACGAGAGGCCATTGGATAAGCGGTGTCTCCCGTTAATTGTATGGAAATGGGGTTTAAGTAGTGATAAGTGGTTTCTCGCCACGCTACGGCGAGATCCTGATTTTGTCTATGGGAGCAGGCCGGTTGCATCACAAACTGTTTGGCACTTGGTGTGATTCTCGTTTTTGGCTTCTCCCGCTATTCACCTGCCTCGTTTTGCTTGAGAGAGAGCACTAGGTCAGAGAATCGCACCCAAAGGTTTTTTGAACTATTCAGTGTGGGCTCCTTCGTGGCCTTATAAAACTGATGGTGAGGGTCAAACTGGATAGCTACCAATGCTACTACACCATTGGATAAGCCACCTTATGGTCCCTGTTGGAAAAAGGTTGGATTTCTTTTTTCGTTATGCCGCTGTTCGGACAGTTAGATGTCTTTGATGCCAGTTTGGAAGGTTGGAATCAGTATGCAGAGCAAATGCGCTACTTTGTAAGGGCCAACAATATCATGGAGAATGATCGTCAGTCATCGTCAGTCAGTCATGCCTGTGGCATGCACACATTCGGAGTGATAGAGTCTTACTTAACCAGCGGTGCCTGACACGCATACCTTCAACCATCTAGTCACTCTTGTGGGCAGCACTTTAGCCCATCTCCATTTGTTTTTGTACAGCGGTTTCATTTTAATACCGTGGTGCAGACTCTAGGTGAGTCCATCACTGTATTTATCACGGTTGCAAAAGATTGCAGAGTTTAGTGGATACGGCACTGCCCTGCAGGAAATGCTGTGAGATTGTTTAGTATGTGGCGTTCACAATGCTGCCACCCAAAAGGAACTATTGGCCGAACCTTCCCTGTATCTACAACGGGGCATACAAATTTCACTGTCCCGCGAAAGTGTAGAGTGAGGGGTGCAGGAAATACAAGGCATGGAAGTAAGCGTCCTGGGGCTCACCCCTCCCTGCGCGGGCCTCCTCCCAGACGGTTACCCTGGACTGAATGCTCTAAAGGCCCTGCCTATTGGCCAAAGGCTGTGTTGTTCTGTCGAGAAACTTCCCCGGAATCTGCTGAGGATGAGTCGGATCGTTGCGGGGCATGTAGTCGCTGGCCCAGATGTGAGTGCAGACCACAGACCAATCAGAGATCCAAGTGCCCGAGTAGAGTTAGGCATCTGTCGAGAGCCTGTACCTTCCACTTGGAAGAACCTGAAGAAGGAGACTGCATTCTGTTAAATTGTGTGGCGGAGCCCTGGGTGGCCCCCATAAGATCATGATGCAGGTAAATGGGCATTCGTTGGACATGGAACTGGACACAGGCATGGCGGTTTCTGCCGTGGGATGGAAGAAGTTTGACCGCATTAGAGGGGTTATACAGGAATTGGACCTGATTGATACCAAGGCTAGTTTGCCCACCTGTACTGGTGAGCCATTGGGCATTGCAGGTACCACCATGACTCTGGTGGATTATGGTCACCAGCCGACGTGCCTCCCACTTATTGTGGTCAAAGGGCAAGGTCTTGCTTGTTGGGCTGTGATTGGTTGAGCCATTTACAACTAAACTGGCAACTCATCCTCCAGATGGGGTCCAGGGCCTTAAGCAAAGTGTTGAGAAAGTACCCTGAAGTATTTCAACGCGGACTGGGCCATAACTCACATTCCTGTCGACCCGGGAGCCCAACCTCGGTTTTTCCAGGCCAACTCAGTCCCTCTTGTGTTGTTGGAAAAAGTAGAAACTGAATTCAGTCGACCAGAAAGTCTAGTTATCATCAGGCTAATATGCTTTGTGAATTGGGAAGCGCCAGTAGTGCCAGTATTAAAAGCAGACAAGACCATTTGGTTATGCGACTATAAGCTCACCGTGAATACGGCTTCAAGGTTGGATCACTACCCTATGCCTCGCATTGAGGATTTTTACAGTTGACGGTTGGATGTTCGTTCACTAAACTCGATATGTGCCATGTGTATTTGCAACTTTTGTTTGCTGTGGGCCCCCCCCCGAAAATATGTTGCAGTAAAGACTTCACGGGTACATCTGTCTGCCTTTCGGGTGTCTTCTGCCTGTGCTATATTTTTACGAGTAATCCTGAGGGGGTTGCCTCAGGTGGCGGTTTATTTAATGACGTGCTGGTTACAGGAGTGATTGAACAAGAGCACCTGGAGAACCTTGAGGCAGTACTAAAGTGTTTTTCTGAGTCTGATGTCCATACGCGGCGGGCAAAATATGTCTTCAATGCAAGGGAGGTTGTCTACCGTGGTTACCGGGTGGACTGTGAAGGCTTACACCCCGTCGCAGACAAGGTGCGCGCCATCCAGCATTCCCCCACCCCGATAGATGCTTCGGACCTTCATTGCTCGTTAACTATGACGGCAAGTTCATCCCAAACCTTGCAATCAGATTGGCCCCCTTACACCTCCTTTTGAAGAAGAATCAATAGTGTGCGTGGAGGAAACCGCAGGAAAGGCTTTTCTTCAGGTCAAGAGAGTTATTGTCTTCCTGGGTACTGACCCACTTCGGTCCCGCTAAACCCTTACCCATCACATGCAACGCATCACCTTCCGGTATTGGGGCCAACCTGTCACATCAAATGGAGAATGGCAGAGAACGGCCGATTGCTTTCGCCTCTCAGCGGCAGAACGGGAATATGCACAGATCGAAAAGAAGAGTCTGGCGGTGGTCTGTGCAGTGAAAAGATTTCACCAGCACGTTACGTCCACTATTTTACTATTATTACGGACATTAGCCTTTACTCGGTCTCTTTAAGGAGGATAAGGTGATCCCGCCCATTGCCTCCATGCAGATCCAGTGTTGGGGCCTGCTGTTGGCCCCCTACAAATATTCTTTTGAGCATCGGCTGGGGACCCAGATAGTGAACGGCAACACCCTGAGCCATTTGCTGTTGCTGATTAGTCCCACATCACCTTGCAGGACGGACAAAGTGGTCTAAACTTCATGGATTCTTTGCCTGTCACGGCATCTCGGATCAGTGAATGAACTCAGACAGATCCGATTCTTGCAAAGGTTCAACATATCGTGTTATATGGAGTTCAGCATCCACAGCTATCAGGCAAGATACGGACGTTTTTGTCCAAACTGTCCGAATTTAGTGTAGCGGATGGCATACTGCTATGGAGTACGCACGTTGTCATTCCTGACAAAGGCCAGGAGTTGACATTGAAGAACCTACACAATGGACATCCAGAGGTATACAAAACAAAGATGTTGGTGTGTACGTCTGGTGGTCAGGCCTGGATGCAGACATTGAGAAGGTGGCCCAGCAATGCTCTGTCTGTCAGGAGCATGAGAAGATCCCGATGACTGCGCCCCTTCGCCCTTGGGAATGGCCAAGGTGGCCGAGGGCACGATTGCATGCTGACTTTACCAGCCCACTTCAGGGTTCAATGTTCCTCCTCTTAATTGACGCCCATTCAAAATGGCTGTAGGCCCACAAGATGGCGGTGACCACCTCCAGGGCGACTATCAAGAAATTGCGATTGTCGTTTTGCATCCACGGCATCCCTGAAGTACTCGTTACAGAAAGTGGGACGGACCCCTTTCACGAGTGAGGAGTTCTCAGGGTTTTTGAAGGTGGGAGGTGAACTGTGAGGAGGATGTAGAGATGCTTCAGCAAGATTTGGACAGGCTGAGTGAGTGGGCACATGCATGCAGACACAGTATAATATGAATAAATGTGAGGTTATCCACTTCATTAGGAAAAATAGGAAGGCAGATTATTATTTGAATAGGTATAAATTGAGAAGTGGATACTCAGCGAGACCTTGGTGTCCTCGTGCATCAGTCGCTGAAAGTAAGCACGTAGATACCAGCAGGCAGTAAAGAAAGCAAATGGTACATTGGCCTTCATCACAAGAGGATTTGAATCTGGAATAGGGATTTTTTACTGCAATTGTATTGGGCAGTGGTGAGGCCCCACCTGTAGTATTATGCGAGGATGCATGTTCTTGCTGTGGAGAGAATGCAGCGCAGGTTTACCAGGCTGATTCCTGGGATGGAGGGACTGTCATATGAGGAGAGACTGAGTCAGTTAGGATTATATTCATTGGAGTTTAAAAGAGTGAGAGGGGATCTCATAGAAACTTACAATATTCGAACAGGATTAGACAGGGTAGATTCAAAAAGAATGCTCCCGATGGTGGGGGAGTCCAGAACCAGGGGTCATAGCTTGAGGATAAGGGGTAAACGTTTAGGACTGAGGTGAGGAGAAATGTCTTCACCTATCGTCAGACAATTCCAAGCAACGTATCATTCACATTCTGTAACCAGCTCCATTTCTTTGAACCTGTACAGTATCCGGACAGCAACATCCAAAAGACTCGGCACTCATGGGCACCATAGGTCCACAAGCACAAATCCTATGTATGAATGAGAATAAATTGAACCATCAGTGACATATTCTAATGGTTCCTGATGCCTGGTTTCACTTCGAAGTTTAAAACTAACAAAACCTTCCAGTAAATTAGGACCAACTAATTCATCTGCAATGGGGGTGAGTGATAAATATTTCTTCATTTTAAACTGAAATTAACTGCACTTTCAAATGCCCAGGATGGAGCATACAACAGGAGAGCAAAGTACTTCACAGGCTGAAAATCTGAAAAATAAACAGAAAATGCTAGGAATACTCAGCAGGTCAGGCAGCATCTCTGAAGAGAAAAACAGAATCATCGAATCCCTGCAGTGCAGAAAGGGGCCATTCAGCCCATCAAGTCTGCACCGGCCCTCTGAAAAAGCACCCTACTGAGACCCACTCCCCTGCCCTATCCCCATAACCCCACCTAACCTGCACATCTTTGTACACAAAGCAAGAATGTGCAGTAACCCAAGGCCAGAATCGAATGCGGCTTCCTGGCGCTGTGACACAGCAGTGCTAACCACTTAGCCACCGTGAGTCAACACTTCAGGTCCACAATCTGCACTAGTTTAGATGAAGGGTCACTCATCTCTGTTTCTCTCTGCACAGATGCTGCCAGGCATGCTAACGCATTTTCAACACTTCCTGTTTTTATTGGAACAAAAGTAGCCTCTTTTTCCAGCCTTCCACAGTTCTCAAACGTTGTGTGAGCCTTTCCTTCCCCTTTAGCAAGAAACCCAGCAGCAGGTGCCTGAGAAATGGTTTTGCTCAATATCAAACTTGAATGGCAAAAAAAAGTTAAGGTATGAAAAAAATTATAAACACAAGGTAAACTTTATTATTAATCCCATTAATAATGAGGAAAGAGCAGCTTTTCAATTAACAATTGAACAGTTCCTAAAAAAATAAAGAAAAGACTTTGAGCTTACTTTCCATATACTTCTAAACTGTCAATTAAGCAAAATTAAGCACACACAGGTCAAATGTCATTTATTAATAAAGTTAACACTCATTGGCTTATGAATTATGTACAAAGTTCTTGGGAGTGAAGCTTTCAGAACTCAGTCTGAGAAACACACCTCCTTTCGTCAGAAACCAGAGCAGAACTATAAAACTGAAATTAAAAATATCAGACGCAGGGCAGGGCTCAAAAATGCACCTACAAAATAGACCCAGCCACTCCCATGAGTGGCATCACAGCATCATACACACACGCACACTCTCTCACACACACACTTTCATCACAACTCCTTAATCACAACTTCAGCAGACATATGGGGCTCGATCTACCGGCTGCACTGTGCCTGAAAGTTAGCACACTATGGTGCAATGTGGCTGATAGATGCTGGGAGACCACGCTCCTGGGATTTACCC
This sequence comes from Scyliorhinus torazame, assembly GCF_047496885.1. Taxonomy (NCBI): domain Eukaryota; kingdom Metazoa; phylum Chordata; class Chondrichthyes; order Carcharhiniformes; family Scyliorhinidae; genus Scyliorhinus; species Scyliorhinus torazame. The sequence continues at coordinate 122,330,374 of NC_092722.1, forward strand.
GGCTCCTATGCCTCGCGAGATCTAACGCGATCTTGCGAGATGTCGCGATGTGAATCCCGCCCATTGTGGGAAATTTTGGCAAATCTGCACATTAGAGTGGGCCAGCTGGTCCCCAGAGTGTGTTGGGGCTGGCGGGGTGGGGGGGGGGGGGGGGGGGGGGGGGGGGGGTTTGAGGGTCATGTCGGGGACTCGACCTCTCGCTGCACTGAGGAGTTCCAGCGAGCAGAGCTCCTCAGTGCAGGAAATGGGGCTAAGTGTGACCTTGGCTGCACATTCCCTGCTGAGGCATCCGGAGTACCCGATGGGTGTTAGATAGTGGGGTGTTTCTTGGCGCTCCGATCAATGTGAAACACCCGGCTAATCTCGCGCTTGACGGAACTCTGACCCCTTCAGGTAGTTCGCACCTATAGTCTGGATTCCTTAATCTAAAGTTCTTGTAATAGCATGACTGCAACAGACATATAATACAATATATATAAAAGTTTCCTATTTTCATCAAACTCACACACTCACACTCAGGCATATGGGCCGGACTCTCTGGCTGTGTTCGCTCAATGACTGGAGAATCACGTCTGAGGTCAATGGTGTTCTCTTGCCCGTGGCGTTCTTGCGGCGGGGTGGGGTGGAAGAATCCAGCCCACGTGCTCCCTCACACCACTCCCTCACATAAACTCTCACACACACAGACATACACACTCCCTCACACCACTCTCCCACATAAACTCTCACACACACAGACATACACACTCCCTCACACCACTCTCCCACATACACTCTCACACACAAACAGACATATACACTGGGCGGGATTCTCAGCAATCGGTGCGATGTCCGCCGACAGGCGCCAAAAACGGCACAAATCAGTCCGGCATCGCGCCGCCCCAAAGATGCGGAATTCTCCGCATCTTGAGGGGCCGAGCCCTCACCTTGAGCGGCTAGACCCGCGTCAGACTGATTTCCGCCCCGCCAGCTGGCGGGAAAGGCCTTTGGTGCCCCGCCAGCTGGCGCGGAAATGACTTTGCCATGCGGCACATGCGCGGGAGCGTCAGCGGCCGCTCACGGCATCCCCGCGCATGCGTAGTGGAGGGGGTCACTTCCGCCTCCGCCATAGTGGAGCCATAGACCATGGCGAAGGCAGAAGGAAAAGAGTGCCTCCACTGCACAGGCCCGCCCGCGGATCGGTGGGCCCCGATCGCGGGCCAGGCCACCGTGGGGGCACCCCCCAGGGTCAGATCGTCCCGCGCCCCCCCAGGACCCTGAAGCCCGCCCGCACCGCCTTGTCCCGCCGTTCGAAAGGTGGTTCAATCCACGCCGGCTGGCGTGGGTTGACAGCAGCGGGACTTCGGCCCATCGCAGACCGGAGAATCGCCGGGGGTGGGCCCGCCGACCGGCGCGATTTCCGCCCGACCGGCACGGCGCGATTCCCGTCCCCACCGAATCTCTGGTGGCGGAGAATTCGGGACACGGCAGGGCGGGATTCACGCCAACCCCCGGCGATTCTCCGACCTGGTGGGGGATCGGAGAATCGTGCCCACTCTCTCAAACAGATATACAGACTTCCTCACACGCACTCTCTCACGACTCTCTCTCGCACACACATACACACACAGATGTACACACTCTTTCAGACCACTCTCTCACATACAATCTCGCTCACGCACAAACAGACATACACACTCTCTCACAGACAGACTCACACATGGACATACACAATGGGCGAGATTCTCCGACCCCCCCGCCGGGTCGGAGAATCGCCGGGGTCCGGCGTGAATCCCGCCCCCGCTGGTTGCTGAATTCTCCAGCACCAGATGTTCGGCGGGGGCGGGAATCGCGCCGCGCCGGTTGGCGCCCCCCCCCCCCCCCCCCGCCCCCCCCCCCCCCCCCCCCCCCCCCCCACCGTCGATTCTCCGGCCCAGATAGGCCGAAGTCCTGCTGCTAGAATGCCTGTCCCCACTGGCGTGGATTAAACCACCTCTCTTACCGGCAGGACAAGGCGGCGCGGGCGGGCTCCGGGGTCCTGGGGGGGGGGGGCGCGTGGCGATCTGGCCCCGGGGGGTGCCCCCACGGTGGCCTGGCCCACGATCGGGGCCCACCGATCGGGGCCCAACATCGCGCCGGTTGCAGATAATTTCGCCCACTGTCTCACACACTCACACACACATAAAAACTCCCTCACACACACTCTCTCACATGGACTCTCTCACACACAGGCATACACACTCTCTCACAGACATTCTCACACACAGACATACACACTCTCTCACAAACTCACACAGACATACCCACTCCCTCACACACACTCTCTCTCATACACACACACACAATGGGCAGCATTGTAGCACAGTGGATAGTGTTGTGCGTTTCTTTTACTTTGTCTTTTCTGTGGCTCTGTTCCAATTATGGCAATCAGTGAGTTTGCCCTTCTTTTTATGTCATCTATGTCCGAATGCTTAGTGTCGCCAGGTATCAAATGATACCACCACAAGTTTCAACCGGCTATCGATCAAAGAGCCAAACACTGGTTCGTTAGTTCAATGTCAAGGGCATTTTATTTACACACAATTAGTCATGCAACATAAACACTACTAGTTAACTACACCTATCAACTAAGACAACCTGTACTTAACTTCGGGCACCCGGCTTAGGTCAGAAAACAGCGGCCGCTGTTCGCTTCTGGATCTCTCGGGTTCAAAGGAGTAACTGCTGCTCAGCTGGGCTCATCCGTCTGGTAGCGAGCGTTGAACTTGGGCTTGCTTCTGGTGTTGCTGCAATTGACGATGGCTGTGACCGGCCAAGAGAGAGCGAACATATGGCAAACTCTTCTTCTTATACTCGGGGGGTTTTCGCACTCTTTTGGGCGGTCCTTCGATTTGGGGCTTACTAATTGGGTGATTCGTTCGATTCCTTAGCCAATAAATGGGCGGGGATCTGGATGGCTGGGTGTGTCCCAAGCGGTCACTGACCCTGTTGTTTGCGTTTCCCTTGAACAGGGAGTGGCGCCGAAATATCTGGGACTGTACCGGTTGCTTGAGTACCAGTCCTTTGTCTTGGTGAAGATGGGCCAAGTCATCACATTCTTTATAATGGATCCTAAAATTTTCCCTACTACTGACATCAAACTAACAGATCACTTGAGGCCACTTGAGGCTCGTTGACGCCGGAGCGGCTCGCGCCGCTTTTCACGCCGGCGTTAGAACTTGGCCGCGGGATTAGAGACTCCCTATATTGTAGAGGGTGCCATCTCCGCTACTCCACTACTGGGCCGATATCTGGGGTTTGAATATCTGTGTGTGTCTCTCTCCAGCCGGCACTGAAACTTCAGAGGCCAGGGGATGTCGCACTGGGACACTTCCACTGAAGAGAGCACTGACTCAAGCCTGCCGTTTATTCCTAACCGACAGCCTGAGACTTATATCACACAGATCTCCGGACCCCTACCAATACCCAGGTGATTCTCTCTCTTGCCGGTGGTACAACACCCACCCGGTTCCTACTCCACTAGAGTAGCTTTCCCAAGAGAGAGAATAGGACACTGCTGTTTATTTCCTAACCAGCAGTCTGTCCTGAGTGAATCGCTCAAGATGACCCTCGATTCTTGAACCCGGAATTAAGGTGAGGAGTATTTTTAACAATGACTTGGTCAGAGATCGCTGGTGAAGGATTGAAGAATTTAAACGACTCCAATTAGCATCAAATCAAGATTTATTGTAAAACCCAGGTCAAAATCATCAACAGAAGAAACACAATAAAATCTTATGCTCTAATACAACTAAGTCTATTCAAAAGGTAATATAGCGGACACAACGAAAATTCTTATGGTTACACAGGTTTTAGCAAAATCACAAGGCACAAAACAAGTTCCCTTCCCCAAAGCCTCAACCACTATTAAAATCAAGGGAGTTTCGCAAGCTGCTGCGGGTTACTTACGGTCACAGGCTGCAGAGGTCAAGTCAGGGGTGCAGAGGTCGAGCCACGAACGAAGAGACCCCCAATTGAAAACACAGCCCCTTTTATATTGCTTTACCTGGCTTTGTTCTGTGATCGGCCAGCCCCTTTTGCATTGAAAAAGGTAAGTTTTTAAAGTTCCCGCTGGTCCCGCCCCCTTTGAGCCGGTCAGAGCTGTATGTTTCCGGGTATTCCTTGCAGGTCCGCTTCTTCCAGCTAGGCAGACCTGCGCGATTTGAATTTGGCGCTGGCTCCGCCCCCTTCTTTCAGTGAGTTTCTGCCGGCAGCTTCTGTCAAGCTTGGAGTACCTCCCCCAGGTCCGCCTCCAACTTGGTTTTTTCTGCCGGCAGCTTCTGTCAAGCTTGGAGTACCTCCCCCAGGTCCGCCTCCAACTTGGTTTTTTTTCAGACCTGCGCGATTTGAATTTGGCGCTGGCTCCGCCCCCCTCCTCCCAGTGAGTTTCTGCCGGTAGCTCCTGTCAAGATTGGAGTACCTCCCCCAGGTCCGCCTCCAACTTGGTTTTTCTCTACCGCTGATTTTCTTGGGGCTTTTCCAGCGCAATATGCTGGACTCAGACAGTCTGATTTCTAGTTTAACGAGGTTAGGCTCTTCTGTGGAGAATTTCAGTGTCTTCCAGCTGCTCCGGAGATGGCTGCTATTCTCACCTCGCTATGTTGATGGGGTGTTGATTGGATTCTGCTCTGGTGGAGGCCAGGTCATTTACATTTGCATGGGGCTATGACCATCCCATTGTCCTGCTTGCATGCAAGCCTCCTGTGTATTCCCGTGCCCCTTTGTCTGTGTCTTGATGTTATCTTGTTGTCTGGCTCCTTCTTCCTTGTAGCTCCTAGGGGGGTGTTTGCAAATATTTATGTGCTTATGTCCCCACTCAGCTCAGCGGGCCAAGCCTGCTGGGAAAACTGGTTCTGTTCCCTTGGCTGGAAAGTCAGTTTACAGTCTCTGAGTTTCTCCAAAAGGGCCGAATTGCCCGAAAACCTTACAGATGCCCCTTCGATACGTCCCTACCTGCTTGGACCGTATCGACACAGGTGAAGGGCAATTGTTTGCCTTTGTGTGGACCGTAGGCCCCCCCCTCAGCAACATGCGAAACTACAAGTCCCAAGACAGTTCCCTTAATCTAGGCTGCCCCTGACTTCAATGAGAGGGAAAGACAAGACCATACTTAATTCAAGCAGACAGTAACATATACACATTTCACCGGAACCCCAAACGTAAGGGTGCCTGTACATATATCACAATCAAGTACACATTTCACGCGAATCCATACAACTATTTACAATTGCATCTGTTTATTTCACCAAGGATCCTCCTTTCTTGGCTGCACTTCGCTTCTTCCCGTTGAGGGCTCTTCATTTATCCTCCATCGTCGATACCTGCAGCTGAAAGGTTTAGTCCAACTGAGGCGACAGCATAATGTACCCCCTGTACAACATTTCCTTTGTGGGGGCAAACACTAAACCATTCTCAGGCTCCCCCCTGGTGGTGATCGGACAGTTGTGAGGGTCGATCGGTTGGGCTGTGGGCAGGGGTCGCTTTACCTGAACCAGCAGTTCGGTAGCTTCTACAGTCATCCCTTCCCTGGGCGTTACACATCCCTCCCCACTGCGGTCAATTTATCCCGTTCCCTGGGTTCTGCCACCACCTTACAAAAGTGATTAATGCCCCTTGTGGACATGCCTTGGTAGATCCCCATAAACACAAATAAATGCCCTGGTCAGAAGCCCACCCCTTATCCCCGCAAACGGTGATCCTACCCGGTGACCCCGTGATGGTCCGGTAGGTGTTGTCCAGTCCGTTCCCAGTCCGAGGACCGATCCCTCATGTCCAGCCTCAGCTTCCTGGGCCACCACCGTCTCCCCAAAGGAAGGTCCCCCTCACAGGTTGAACACACCCGCCTGCCCTCAGTCACCCTAACCCGGTCAGTCGAAGGACTCTTCTGTCTCGCCTCTGCGGAGTTCTCCCGGTCCCACCATCGCCAGGATCAGCAAACTCCACATCGTCGGGTGCCCCATCTGTAAGACAAACAAAACACATCCTTGCCTCCACAGCCCTACCTACCTTAAGGTGCATGGGTGCTATCCGGTGGCGGCAGCAGCTCCCGCTTTGAAGTTGCCGCAGCCTGTCTGTGATTCTGTGTTTACAGCCCGGCTGCACCAGGGTCCTAGTGCCTGGTGCTTCATCATTTTACCCTTGCACCAGGCGCTTCTGTGTTCCCACGATCCTAAATACTTCACACACAACTACACACTAATTTAGAACTAACAGGGGGGGAATGCTATATACAATGCCACCCGTCTCCGGGTGGCCAAATTAAAACTGTGCCCCGCCAAACTGGGGCAGTCCGCCTGTTTGGTCGAATAGCTCGGGCCAGACCGTCCCCTCCCGGGGGTTCGGGCTGCCTCTTGCCTCTCCTTTCCCAACAGGGTTCGGTGATCCCTCATCGCTCCCTTCTACTCGGGCCCCCTTACTGTGGGACCGGGTGACAGGAAGATGGGATGGGGACCATCTTACCGGGGGCTTGGATACCCGATTGCTCCTTCGTCCCCTGACTGGTTCCCAAACCCACGGTGATACCTCCACTTCCTCCGCCTCCTTGGCCTCTATACTAAGGCAGGCTACCTGACCCACAGGGAAGGGCTTGGGAACCATCACTGTCCCTGGGTTGGGTGTTTGCAGCACTGTCGGTCTCTTTGGGACTGCCCCTTGGGGACAGTACCTTGCCACCGGTTGTGTGGTCGTGGAGTCAGGGACCTCCCCCACCGTCGTTAATTCTACGGGGGGTTTCTCCACTACCACCCCCAGTCTTCCCCCCACCTTGCTCTTTCTTGTCCTTATGGGGTGGAACAATTTAAATTGACTGATGTGGCGTTCGCATGGGTCCCACCTTAAGGGATTTAAACTGCAAATAGCCCCTGAGGCAGCCTCCAGAATGGGACCCTGCACCTGGACCGGACCAGGGTCTGGGGCTAGAACTACCCCTGCGCTCCCTTTTTCCTGAGGCTGCTCCCTGGGTAGTCATACGGGTTCTTGTGGTGTGGGTGCGGGCAGGCCCTGGCCCGTTGCCATTGCCACCTGTCCTGAGCCTTGCAAAAGGGCTAAAATTTTACTTATCTCGATGGTTCCCGGGGCAGCTGCTCCTACCGCCGGGGTCTGACTCTCTACTGCGGGAGCCCTCTCCTGCTTGCTAGGGTTTCTACATTCCCTCTTGAAATGCCCGGCCTTCCCACACCCGTAGCATACCGGTTTCTCGTCGGAGGTCCGGGTGCCCTCATGCTTCCACTCTCTCTTAGGGGCTGCTGGCGCGATTTCATGCACCCTACCCTTAAGGGGCTTGTCCTCACCCCTCTCCCCATTACGATATGCGAGGGTAAGTTTCCTAAGGACCTCTGCCTCATTAAGGTCCGGACTCTGCGGGTCGAACCAGTGTTCGGCCTTTGCCCTAACGTGGGGGAGACAGTTAGCTACGAGGGTCTTCAGCCAGTGGGCTGTTCTCTCATCTAAATTCCGTCTATCCGCGGGAACCCCGCATGCCTCCATATAGACAGTCCATAGTCTGTCTGCGAACATGGTGGGAGATTCCCCTGGTTGCTGCTTGGTTTCCCCCACCCTCATGAAAGGGCTCCCCAGGTTCAAACCCATGGCCTCCAGAACAGCAGTCTGTGCTGCCGCCCAGGTGTCAGGTCTTCCCCCATTCCCAGAGGTCACCGTCCTGCATAGCTGGGCATCTAGGGTTATCAGGAGCATCTTTATTTGCTCCCCTTCGTCGCAGTCATTGATGTTGGCAGCCTGTTCCACCTCCATAAAATGCAGCGACGGATCCCCCTTTGGAGTTAGTCTGGGAACGTGGGCCACCATCCCCCTGAGCGCGGATGCCCCATGAGGAACGATAATGTCGCCCTCAACCGGTCCCCTGTTTGCCATCCCCGCCGGGGGACCATACCTTCTTTGCCTGACAGGGCACATCTGCCCTACCTGGGGTTCCTGCTCCTCCTCCCCACTGTCCAGCTCTCCTGCCTCGTTGGGTAGCCCCCCTGTCCCCGGGCTAACTACCCATATAGGAGACGCCGCTATCTGGGGATACACCACTGACCCCCCTTGGACCTGCCCCTGACCGGGCGGTCCAAACCCTACCTGCTGACCCGGCCCCATCACCGGCATCCCAGGCAGCGGTCTGTCCCCATCCCATGGGGACCCACATACGAAACCAGGCGGACACGCCGCCAGCTGGGGGTACCCTGCCGACCCCCCTTGGACTTGCTCCTGAACGTGCAGTCCGATCCCCCCCTGCCGACCCGGACACAATCCCGGTGCCTCAGGAGGCGGTCTATTCCCCTTGGCCTTTGGGGAATCATCCGCTGCGAGGAGCACCTTGCCCCTAGGGAACCCCCCTGGACCTACCAGGTGTATCTGTCCCCTGAACCTGGACAAGGCCTCCTCCAACTCCGTTATTCGTGCCTGGCACGGCCCATGGGCACAGTCCCCTACTTCCTTGCGAGCCACTCGGTATGCTGCCTGGATGTCCCGGAACTTCCCCTCCAGCTTCCTACACTGCTCTGTACTCCGAGCATAGAGTTCCTGGAGCCTCCGTTCCTTTTCTTTCCCCTCCACTATCTGGCAGTGGAGATAGTCCTTCTCACACCGGTTAGACTCGCTTTCCTGTTTCATTTCTGCCATTTCTTCCCGCAGTCGTTCTGCTACACTCGCGCTGTCCTGTTTAATTTCTGCCATTTCTTCCCGCAGTCGTTCCGCTGCGCTAGCGCTGTCCCCTGCGCTGGCCCTCACTTCTCTCAACTCCTGCTCTAACTCTTCGACCCTATCCTCTGTCTTGACTACCTGCTCAGACAGGCAAACCAGCCAAACTGCCTTCTCCAAGTGCCTTTTGTGCGCCTTGCTTTCTGTCCATGCAGCCGCTGCCATTACCGGTTGCTCCGCATTGATCAATTCTGAGACCCAAGGTTTGGTGAGGTTGACCTTTTGCCACAAATATGAGGATATTCTCTCCTCCATTTTGCCTCGTTCCCTCACCCCCTCTGCCAAGTCACATACTCCAAACCACCGGGGTCCTGCCGCGGTCGCCATTGTAGAGGGTGCCATCTCCGCTACTCCACTACTGGGCCGATATCTGGGGTTTGAATATCTGTGTGTGTCTCTCTCCAGCCGGCACTGAAACTTCAGAGGCCAGGGGATGTCGCACTGGGACACTTCCACTGAAGAGAGCACTGACTCAAGCCTGCCGTTTATTCCTAACCGACAGCCTGAGACTTATATCACACAGATCTCCGGACCCCTACCAATACCCAGGTGATTCTCTCTCTTGCCGGTGGTACAACACCCACCCGGTTCCTACTCCACTAGAGTAGCTTTCCCAAGAGAGAGAATAGGACACTGCTGTTTATTTCCTAACCAGCAGTCTGTCCTGAGTGAATCGCTCAAGATGACCCTCGATTCTTGAACCCGGAATTAAGGTGAGGAGTATTTTTAACAATGACTTGGTCAGAGATCGCTGGTGAAGGATTGAAGAATTTAAACGACTCCAATTAGCATCAAATCAAGATTTATTGTAAAACCCAGGTCAAAATCATCAACAGAAGAAACACAATAAAATCTTATGCTCTAATACAACTAAGTCTATTCAAAAGGTAATATAGCGGACACAACGAAAATTCTTATGGTTACACAGGTTTTAGCAAAATCACAAGGCACAAAACAAGTTCCCTTCCCCAAAGCCTCAACCACTATTAAAATCAAGGGAGTTTCGCAAGCTGCTGCGGGTTACTTACGGTCACAGGCTGCAGAGGTCAAGTCAGGGGTGCAGAGGTCGAGCCACGAACGAAGAGACCCCCAATTGAAAACACAGCCCCTTTTATATTGCTTTACCTGGCTTTGTTCTGTGATCGGCCAGCCCCTTTTGCATTGAAAAAGGTAAGTTTTTAAAGTTCCCGCTGGTCCCGCCCCCTTTGAGCCGGTCAGAGCTGTATGTTTCCGGGTATTCCTTGCAGGTCCGCTTCTTCCAGCTAGGCAGACCTGCGCGATTTGAATTTGGCGCTGGCTCCGCCCCCTTCTTTCAGTGATTTTCTGCCGGCAGCTTCTGTCAAGCTTGGAGTACCTCCCCCAGGTCCGCCTCCAACTTGGTTTTTTCTGCCGGCAGCTTCTGTCAAGCTTGGAGTACCTCCCCCAGTTCCGCCTCCAACTTGGTTTTTTTTCAGACCTGCGCGATTTGAATTTGGCGCTGGCTCCGCCCCCCTCCTCCCAGTGAGTTTCTGCCGGTAGCTCCTGTCAAGATTGGAGTACCTCCCCCAGGTCCGCCTCCAACTTGGTTTTTCTCTACCGCTGATTTTCTAGGGGCTTTTCCAGCGCAATATGCTGGACTCAGACAGTCTGATTTCTAGTTTAACGAGGTTAGGCTCTTCTGTGGAGAATTTCAGTGTCTTCCAGCTGCTCCGGAGATGGCTGCTATTCTCACCTCGCTATGTTGATGGGGTGTTAATTGGATTCTGCTCTGGTGGAGGCCAGGTCATTTACATTTGCATGGGGCTATGACCATCCCATTGTCCTGCTTGCATGCAAGCCTCCTGTGTATTCCCGTGCCCCTTTGTCTGTGTTTTGATGTTATCTTGTTGTCTGGCTCCTTCTTCCTTGTAGCTCCTAGGGGGGTGTTTGCAAATATTTATGTGCTTATGTCCCCACTCAGCTCAGCGGGCCAAGCCTGCTGGGAAAACTGGTTCTGTTCCCTTGGCTGGAAAGTCAGTTTACAGTCTCTGAGTTTCTCCAAAAGGGCCGAATTGCCCGAAAACCTTACACCGGTTGCTTGAGTACCAGTCCTTTGTTTTGGTGAAGATGGGCCAAGTCATCACATTCTTTATAATGGATCCTAAAATTTTCCCTACTACTGACATCAAACTAACAGATCACTTGAGGCCACTTGAGGCTCGTTGACGCCGGAGCGGCTCGCGCCGCTTTTCACGCCGGCGTTAGAACTTGGCCGCGGGATTAGAGACTCCCGGCCATAGTTCTTCATTCTCCTTTTTTCTCCCTTAAGTAGTGGGGTTACATTCCATTCTGCAGGAAACCTTTCCAGAACCTACAGAAGGTCACTACCAATGCATCCACTATCTCTCCAGCCACCCCCTGCAGCACTCTGGGATGAAACTCATCTGGTCCAGGAATTTACCAAACTTCAACCCAGAAAACATTTCAAGTATTACCTCTTTGCTAATATTAATTTATTTTAGTTCCTCGGTTTCACAGGTTCCTTGGTCACCTAGTATTTCTTAGAAATTTTCTGTATCATCTTCCATGAAGATGGGCACCAAGTAACTGTTTAGTTTCTCCATCATTTCCCCATTCCACATTATATATTCTCCTGTCCCCAGCTGTAATGGACCCAGATTTGGCCCAGCTCATCGTTTCCTTTTCACTTACCGAAAGAAGCTTTTACAGTCTCCCTTTTATATTTCACGCAAGTTTGCATTCATATTCTCTTTTCCCTATCTTAATCAATTTTGTGGCTCTCCTTTGTTGGGTTCTAAATTGTATCCAGTCCTCGGGTTTATTTTTTCTGGCATACTTATAAGCCACTTCCTTTCATCTAAAGCAATCTTTAACATTTTTTGTTAACCACGGTTGATTTTTATGCTGAAAACTCCACCTCACCTTCCACCTCACCAATGATGTCTACTTCCATCAACATCACCTTCCTAGTCTCCCACAACCCAAGTTGGAGATTTTCTGATCAGCATGGCTGCATTACTGCCTCTCTGTCTGAACCAGCGTATCTATATTTTCCAAACGGAATCCCAGAATACCCAGCTCAAAATTCATTCACACTCTCGGAGGCCAGGGAGCATTCAAGGAGTTCCAAACATGCTTCAGCTTCAATCACCTGTGTTCATCTGTTTAGTGTCTACCAGCAGCTTCATTACTTGGATACTGTAGCTCCGGGGCTGGTTGCTTTTCAAACAAGTTTCACAGGAAACTAGCGTATGATCCAGGAACTATCCAGGCATTCAATGAATGGGGTTGAGATTGGGGCGGTTGGGGGGTGGTGGGGTACAGACCATGCACACTGTTAACAATGTGGGCAATAGCATCAGCAAGGGCCCACACATCATCAAGTGGGAGGAGGTGGGGAAAGTTTTTTTTTTGGGTAGAGCTGAGGCACTAGACACTTTGCTTTACCTTATTTTGGGGCCTGAAGTGATGCTCCAACAGAGCAGTCCTCACACATGAGGAGAGACTGGGGCAACTGTCTCAGCCAATGATTGCTGTTATTCAGAGTAACAACTGAATATATTGTCAATCAAGATGCTGTTCCCACAGGATTGGCTGCTATGGACACTGAGCATCCCGATTGAGAGGTGACTTGGCCAATGAGCCTGGGCCCCCTGGAGGCATGGGCCCTGGTTATTAGCACTGTCTGCACTTCACTCTCCTGGGCACTGGTTGGACTGGCCTAAAAGTCCACATGCACAGCCTCCATTTTAGTAACAGTACATCCCTCTTGTTTTGATTCCAAGCCCCAGCTTAGCAGTGAAAACTAGTGACCTGACTTGATCTCCCCAGTAATGATGGAGGTAATTGGGACATCGAGAAATGGAAACATAAACAGGCCCCTGAGTGAATTTATCCATGCAAATGCATTGCCATAAGTCCTTTCGTGATAAATGTAGTTTCCTCTTTCCTTCTTCCTAACTCCTTTACAAACAGCTAGCAGCACTAACACAAAGAACATGAGGGCCTAGACTAGGCCCATCCATCTGATAGGGAAGTCCCCACCGGGAATATAGAGCTGTGAGTCTGAGTTCTGAGAAAAATCATCATAATGCCTTTCGCTATTTTATTAACGCAGGCTGAAGACATTGAGCAAATCACATTGGACCACGGTTACCAAGGCCTTGCTTAAGGTCCAGAGACAGAAAGTCTCTCTGTTCCCCTTCCCCCCACAAAGCCGTGTGTCCTGTGCACTGTTTCCAATGACAGTAACACCTCTCAATCTCAAATGCCAGATAAATAAAGCAGTTACACCAACACAGTCAGTTTCTTTTCAGATGTGCGAGGGGAAAGAGAAGAGTTCAACGGAAGGCTTGAATGAGACCTTCCGGGGAGTGGGTGGTGATTTGATCGTAAGTAATAATAAACCTCTTTGTGCTCTAACCTTTGGCTTATATGTGGCTGCTTACCTCGGATCTAACACCACTTAAAGGATGTGATGGTCATTCCAAAGTGACATTCCACCAATTACACAAATGAGGTGTGGTATATGCAAAGGGGTGAGGGTCCTGGTCTGCCGTATTTTTATTTCGAGAAAATATGCTTCATTTCTAAAATATCTAAAAGAACATCACAAATATTTCAAAATAGCCATCGCACAAAGTGCAACAATATTCTGGTTTTCTACATAGATCATGTTGCGGTCCGAAGTGCTTCAATGCAGTCAAATAAACTTTGCAGGTCATACAGCACCTCACGAATGGCTGGCAGAAAGGGCAATACCCCCAATACTATAATGTAAAGGATGACCTAACTGTTGTTGAGGGGATCCTTCTGAAATTGGATCGCATCATCATCGCGCGCAGCCTCCAGAGCTTGGTGCTCACGCAGATACACGAGGGACACCTTGGCATTGAGAAGTGTAGGCGCAGGGCCCGGCAAGCTGTCTATTGGCCCAGCATCAATGAGGACATCTCAAATATGGTCCTCAACTGCGTGACATACCAGCGGTTCCTGCCTGCTCAGCCCAAAGAGACGCTCCACCAGCATGAGCTCGTGACCTTTCTGTGGTCTAAAGTTGGTGTGGACCTCTTTCACGTCAACGGGCATGACTACGTCCTGATAATTGATTACTTCTCCAGTTACGCCGAGGTAGTGAAACTATCGGACCTAACACCATGGATCATAATACGGGCCTGCAGAGAGGCATTCGCCAGGCATGGAATTCCGCTCACGGTCATGAGTGACAATGGTCCCTGTTTCTTCAGCCAAGAATGGTCCAACTTTGCAAAGCAGTACCACTTCCAGCACATCACCTCGAGCCCGCATTACCCACAATCTAATGGGAAGGTCGAAAAAAGGGTCCACGTTGTGAAGCAAATGTTCTGTAAGGCTGCGGACTCAGCTTCGGACTTCAATCTTGCTCTTCTGGCATACAGGGCAACCCCTTTGTCCAATGGGTTATCTCCGGCTCAGCTCCTAATGAATCATAACTTGCGGACGACTGTCCCGGCCATTCATGTACCTGACGTGGATCACCTTCCAGTGTTGCAAAAGATGCAGCAGATCAGAACCAGGCAAAAGATCACATATGATGCTCATGCTATGGATCTGCCGCTCTTCTCTCCGAAGGACACTGTTTGCATTCAGTTGCCTGGTGGCGGTTGGTCAGCTCCTGCTGTTGTGGTTCGACAGGCTGCTCCCAGGTTGTTTGTGGTTCGCATGGATGAAAGGTGAAACAGCAGGGTGCTACGCAAACTTGCATGCCCACCACCAGATCTCACTTTCCCAGATGACACCTCGCTCCATGAGGCCACCAGCCTGGCTGCATGCCAACTGGTCAAGACACTGTCATCTCCGCCTCCACCTCTCAGGCGGTCCACGAGAATCCGTCGACAGCCTCAATGATTGGACTTATAAATAATTCTCTGTATAAATGATGTTATGTTTCTGCACACTAGACACCTTACATGTACATATACATCCACTCACCAATTTTGTAAATATTTACTCTTGTAAATATGTCGTTTCTGCTCTAAGCAGCCGACAACAATTCTTTTAATAAAGGGGGGATGTCATAATATGCACCCATGCACATCATGAGATAAAAACAGGCAGTGACAGACATCCAGGTGAGCCAATCAATGTACAGAATAGAACACGGCCAATCACAAGACAGGACACCAGAGGGGGACTTACACCTATAAAACACACCAGGCATCAGCACTCTGCCTCTTTCCACTGGTGATAGCTGTAGTGACAGTCAGGGTGTACAAATCATTCAATACCTCCAACACGTGGATCAGAGCTAGCCTGGTCTAGATAGTTAACTTTAGTTTACTTAGGGTAGTAGAGAGTCTACCCACAGGCTGTGTGTTTTGTTGCTGGAGTTCAATAAATCTTTTATTGAACCAACGCCTTTGTTTGTTGTATACTTGATCAGTTAATTGCATCGTCTGCAATCCGTGTTACCCCAGGGTGAACAACACGACACAATCCAAAGGGAAGTCCACGGTCACCAATCCCCTCTTGCGGGCAATGGTGTCTAGGGGAGGAGGTTAATCTGTTTCGGTGGCAGGTTCAATGGTAAGTGAGAAATATTGGCCAAGACTCCAAACTGCTCTTCCTCAAGACAATGCTAGGGTGGTTTAAAAGCTACACCCCTGTGATGATTCACCACCCACTCAGCACTGAACAGCCAGTCCAGATGGGCTCAAATCTCTCGATTGGCGAGTGAAGCCCAAAGCACCTCTGCTACCACTGTCAACGCTTGATTTAGTAAAACAAAACAAAGTACATCAAGCAAATTACAGGAAAACACTGGGGATGTCGTACCAGAAAGAGAACGCGCCTGTATGAATGAACCACATTTGGAATTGCCGCTTCGGAAAGGCCCCAGCGGGACTTTTTCGGGATGGAGGGGGTGGTTCCCCTGGTTACAGTTTCACTTTCTCAGTGCCGAGCTGTGAGGAGCGGCCGGCCGGAGCTGCGTGAATTTGTTCGGGGAATATGAAGCTGGAGGCTCCCGCAGTGCTGCTGTCGGCTTTACTGGTGAGTGGGCAGCGATGAAGGGGTGGGTGGGCTCGAAGCAGAGACAGTCAGCAGGCTGGGCAGGGCAGGGAGCGGGGGTGTTTGTGTCTCCACATCCCTCTGTCTGTCTGTGTGTGTGTGCCGCTTCCGCGGGGTTTTAACACGGCCCGGAGGACACTCACCCGAGGAGATACCCGAGATGACTGGCGAAGGGGATCATTGAACAGGCACTGCTTTCAGTTCGGCCTGTCGGGGGTTTTCTTACAATTGAAAGCTCAGATTCAAATATTGTTCAACGAAACTACAGTTGACTGCAGGCCCAAAAAAGTGTCATTAATGCACTCCCCGCACCCTACTGTAAAAGTCATCAGCAAAATAAACACAATTAAAAAAAATACATAATTCACCCAGAGCTTTAACTGGTATTAGATCTCCAGGGCACCATGCCAGGCAGCTATTCAACTAAACGGCACAAAACAACATAGCTTTAACCATGAGCAATGGCAGAAGGGTAGTGTAAGGATAAACGCATTCCTGAAGGGTTCTGTTTTTTTGTTGTTGTGAGTATGCCTGTGCATGTCAGTAGATAGTGGTGATTGTAAACTTTTAAAATCATTCTTGGGTTGTGAGTGTCACTGGCAAGGCCTCAATGTATTGCTCTAGTGGCGGTGAGCTGCCTTAAAGCATTGCTGTCTTTGGGGTGTAAGTACACCCTTGGTGCTTTCCCCCCCATTTGGCGGTTTGATACAACCGAGTCGCTTGCTGTGCCACCTCAGAGAGTAGTTAAGGGTGGTGCTGTTGTGTTTTGGAGCCTTGCGTTATAGGCCAGACCGGTTAAGGATGACAGATTTTCTCCCCTGGAGAATGTTACTGAATCAGATTGTTCTTCACAACAATCTGATCATTTCAGAGTCATATATAATAATAATAATCTTTATTGTCACAAGTAGGCTTACATTAACACTGCAATAAAGTTACTGTGAAAAGCCCTTAGTCGCCACATTCCGGCATCTGTTCAGGTACACAGAGGGAGAATTCAGAATGCCAAATTACCTGACAACACTTCTTTTGGGACTTGTGGGAGGAAACCGGAGCACCCGGAGGAAACCCACGCAGACACAAAGAGAACATGTAGACTCCGCACAGACAGTGAGCCAAGCTGTGAATCGAACCTGGGACCCTGGCACTGTGAAGCGACAGTGCTAACCACTGTGCTACCGTGCGCTCCATAAAATCAAAGTGGAGAATGTGGGCATCGATCCCATTACCTCTTGCATGTAAAGCAAGCACTCTACCATTTGAGCTAATTCCTCCAGTCAGCCCATATGGTACAGAAAGAGGCCATTTGGCCTGTTGAATCCACATCCTGTCTCTATGAAGCAGTCAGTCTCACTTCCCTGGTCGATCCCTGTGGCTGTACAAATTTACTCCCTTCAAATACCAATCCAATTTCCTTTTGAAATCATTATTTCTGCTTCCATAGAACCATAGAGTCCCTACAGTGCAGAAGGATGCCATTCGGCCCATTGGGTCTGCACCGACCCTACCAAGGCCCACTTCCCTGCCCTATCCCTGTAACCCCGTAATCACACCTAACGTGCACATCTTTGGACAGTAGGAGGAAACTTGAGCACCCGGAGGAAACCCATGCAGACACGGGAAAAATGTGCGAACTCCATGCCGACAGTCACCCAAGGCCGGCGATTGAACCTTGGCCCCTGACACTGAGAGGCCACCGTGCTGCCCATCACCTTCGTGGACAGTGTGTTCCAGGTCATTACTATTCGCTGAGTAATGTGGCTAGCATTTTATTCTTAATTAATTGAATTTGAATTTTCCTAGCTGCATTCATTAATCTGGGCCTCTGGTTACTAATCCAGAAATATTGCTACAATGCCTCATTGGACCAGGAAAAAAAAGACCAGTAAGAAAAAAGGCTGAGGCAAATGTATTTACATATCTACTGTTTCCTGGATTACGTATGAAAAGGAAGTTTTTGTGCTTTGGAGTAAGCAAACTGGAGAATCCATGAAAATTATTTTTGGAATTTAATTTCTTTTGAATATTCAATGGCTAATAAAAGATTAATTTGTAATTTAACATTAAGAGGAAAAAAAACCTTTTCTTTCTAATATTCCCTTTCAGTTCTTTCCCGTACATCTTTTTCCCCAAACGTGATGACTCATGTTGGAGCTGTTTCTCATATAGTAACAAGCAATAGGGAGTTGCCCCAATGATCACTCAGTACGTGATGAACAGTGAATTGTAGCAGCGTTTTAAAAAGTTAAATAGCCAAATCCACTCCTCTACTCGTCCACATGCCCCTCCCCCCCCCACACACACACAGTCACACACACCCCTATAACACCCATATACGTACACGCACATAGGCACACATACATCAACAAACTTACACACACATACAAACACATGTATAGGCACACATAGAAACATAGAAAATAGAAGCAGGATGAGGCCATTCGGCCCTTTGAGCCTGCTCCTTCATTCATTATGATCATTGCTAACAATCCAACTCAGTAGCCTGTGCCTGCCTTCCCCCCATATTTTGATCCCTTTCACCCCAAGAGCTATATCTAACTCCTTGAAAACATACAGGCGGGATTCTCCGGTCCTCCAGCTGTGTGTTTCTCAACAATGCCCCATCCGCTGGCAGCGGGACTCTCTACTCCCACTGCTTGTCGCTGGGATTTCCCATTGAAACCACCCCACACTGCTGGGAATCCGGCGGGTGAGGGTGTGCTGCCGGCGGGGACAAGAATCCCAACGACTGGAGAATTCCGGGCGCCATGATCTACTGGCCGTTCAGTATATCCTTCCTGCATCTACCCTGTCTAGCTAGTCCTGTTAGAATTTTATAGGTTTCTTTGAGATCCCCCTCATTTTTCTGAACTCTAGTGAATATAATCCTAACCGACTCAATCTCTCCTCTCCTCATTTCACAGTAACTTCATTGCAGTGTTAAGGTAAGCCTACTTTGACACTAATAAAGATTATTAGGTCAGTCCCATCATCCCAGGAATCAGTCTGGTAAACCTTCGCTGGATAAGGAGACTAAAACTACACATAATATTACAGGTGTGGTCTCACCAAGGCCTTGTATAATTGAACTTTTACCCCCTCTCAATCAATTGGCCATTCAGATAATAATCTGTTTTCCTGTTTTTGCTACCAAAGTGGATAACCTCACATTTATCCACATTATACTGCATCTGCCATGCATTTTCCCACTCACTCAACTTGTATAAATCACACTGAAGCATCTCCACATCCTCCTCGCAGCTCACCTTCGAACCAGCTTTGTGTCATCTGTAAATTTGGAGATATTACATTTAGTTCCCTCATCTAAATCATTAATGTTTATTGTGAATAGCTGGGGCCCTTCAGAACCCACTAGTCATTGCCTGGCATTTGGAAAAATACCTGTTTATTCCCACTCTTTGTTTCCTGTCTGCCAACCAGTTTTCTATACATCTCAATACACTACCCCAATCCCTGCATTTCAACTTTAAACCACATCCACTGGCTCCTCCTCATCAACTCTGCTAGTTACATCCGTGTAACACGGGCAGCACAGTAGCACAAGTGGATAGCACTGTGGCTTCACAGCGCCAAGGTCCCAGGTTTGATTCCCCGCTGGGTCACTGTCTGTGCGGAGTCTGCACGTTCTCCCCGTGTCTGCGTGGGTTTCCTCCAGGTGCTCCGGTTTCCTCCCACAGTCTAAAGACATGCAGGTTAGGTGGATTGGCCATGATAAATTGCCCTAGTGACCAAAAAAGTTAGGAGCGGTTATTGGGTTAGTGGGATAGGGTGGAAGTGAGGGCTTAAGAGAGTCGGTGCAAAGTCGATGGGCCGAATGGCCTCCTTCTGCACTGTATGTTCTATGTTCTATGTCAAAGAATTCTAGTAGATTTGTCAGGCATGATTTCCCTTCGTAAATCCATGCTGATTCTGTCCAATTCCACCACTGTTTTCCAAGTGCTCTGCTATTAAATCTTTCATAATGGACTCTACAATTTTCCCCACTACCGTAGCCAGGCTGACTAGTCAATAATTCCTTTTTTCTGTCTACCACCTTTTTTAGATAGTGGGGCTACATTAGCTAGCCTCCAATCTGTAGGAGCTGTTCCAAAGTCTATAGAATCTTGGAAGATGAGCACCAACGCATCCACTATTTCTAGGGCCCACTTCCTTAAATACTCTGTTCCTGGGGAATTTATCGGCCTTCAATCCCATCAATTTTCCCCAATCATTTCCCCACTAATACTGATTTCCTTCAGTTCATCCCTCTCACTAAACCCTGCATTCCCAACATTTCTGGTATGTTATTTGAGTCCTCTTTTTTGAAGACAGGACAATAGTATGTATTTAGTTGGTCAGTCATTTCTTTGTTCCTTGTTATAAATGCCCCTGTTTCTGACTGTAAGGGACCTACATTTGTCTTCACCAATCTTTTTCTCTTCACATACGGCAGCACGGTAGCCTTGTGGATAGCACAATTACTTCACAGCTCCAGGGTCCCAGGTTCGATTCCGGCTTGGGTCACTGTCTGTGCGGAGTCTGCACGTCCTCCCCGTGTGTGCGTGGGTTTCCTCCGGGTGCTCCGGTTTCCTCCCACAGTCCAAAGATGTGCAGGTTAGGTGGATTGGCCATGATAAAATTGTCCTTAGTGTCCAAAATTGCCCTTAGTGTTGGGTGGGGTTACTGGGTTACGGGGATAGGGTGGAGGTGTTGACTTTGGGTAGGGTGCTCTTTCCAAGAGCCGGTGCAGACTCGATGGGCCGAATGGCCTCCTTCTGCACTGTAAATTCTATGATCTATAATACCCATAGAAGCATTTACAGTCAGTTTTTACGTTCCATGCAAGCAGACTCGATGGGCCAAATGGCCTCCTTCTGCACTGTAAATTCTATGAACACTACATCACTCTTCACCTTGATGAAGAATTCTGTCATATGGTTGCTCACCCCTTCGGAGTCTTGCACAACTATATTGCCAAGTATTCCTTTCTCATCACACAAACACACATGCAAATATGCACACACACATAGGTACATGTACACAGTGCACACACATAGATACATACACATGCATGCACATGTACATACATATACACTTACAGATAAGCATACACCCACATACTCATACACACATACGCACTATATACACAATAAGGCACACGCATATACACCTGTATGCATGGACGTCTACACACACAAGTATATACACATTTGCATGCACACATACACATACACACACCCGACTACACATACACGCACATGCATGCACACACACAGAAGGACATGCACACATACAAGGACATACCGCAGACACAGGACAGTCGCACACACAGAAACATACACATGGACATGCATTAACATACATGTACATGCACACACAAACATGAGCACACATGTGTATACTGTTAAGAAAACAAAGGTAGTTTTAAGGAATTTATATTTGGATTGGTAAACTTTAGAAATAAGGTATAGTTTTAGGTGTGTTTAATTTAATGTTTCTGAGTCTGGACAAAGATTCATGCTGGACAAAGTTGTTTGTATGTTTGGGGCTGGTTATGTTCAAACTGGGTTTCTATTGTGCTGAGAGAGGTCTACGGTGTGTAAAACCAATAGAGGCATAAACATGTGATTTTACTTAGCAACAGGGGGTGGGATTCTCTCAGCCCGGGGCCGGGCCGACCCCGGGGGTGGGGGGGGGCCCTCCGATGTGGCCTGGCCCGCGATCGGGACACACTGATTGGCGGGCCGGCCTCTCTGGCTGGGGGCCTCCTTTCCTGCGCGCCGGCATCGGGGCTGGTGCGTTGAGGGAAGCCACTGCGCTTGTGCGCATTGGCGCCGGCGCCACTGCGCATGCACGGATCCCGCGGCGCCCTGTTCGCGCTGGGATCAGCAGCTGGAGCGCCGTTAACTGCTCCAGTGCCGTGCTGGCCCTCTGGAGGGGCCAGAATTAGTCGTGGGGTCGGCCCGTTCATGTCGTCGTAAAACACAATGGCGTTTAGGACGGCGTGGACACTCTGCTGCGGGATTAGCGAATCCCGCCCAGGATGTCCTTGTAAGGTTAAAAATAATTAAGTTTTCATTTGGGTAATTTGAGAACAGGATCTCAGGGAGTGAACATTTCTCTACTCTGCTGGAAGAAAGACTGACCAGGATGGGAGCTGCAAAGAGGCAGGCTTCCTAAAGTACAAGTTATAGTCCAGATAACCAGGGAATTCAGACAGAAAGAATGCCTAAGAAGTCTGGAGTTAGGTGAAAAGAAACCAAGGTATTGTCAGAAGAATTCAAGGAAGAGGAAACAAAGTGTTCTGAGGTTTTTTTTAAAGTTTAGAGTGCGCAATTAATTTTTCCAATTAAGGGGCAAGTTAGCGTGGCCAATGCACCTACCCTACACATCTTTGGGTTGTGGGGGCGAAATTCACACAAACACAGGGAGAATGTGCAAACTCCACACGGACAGTGACCCAGAGCCGGGATCGTACCTGGGACAACGGCACCATGAGGCTGCAGTGCTAACCATTGAGCCACCGTGCTGCCCGAAGTGTTCTGAGTTAAGGAGACAATCATAGTAACTAGATTTAAAGTGGATCAGCAGACTTCACAGGTCGGTGAAATGTTTGATGTAATATTAATACAGTCTGCGAGTTGAGAGTTTAAAAAATATATATTTAGAGTACTCAATTCATTTTTCCAATTAAGGGGCAATTTAGCGTGGCCAATCTACCTGCCCTGAACATCCTTTTGGTTGTGGTGGTGAGACCCATGCAGACACGAGGAGAATGTGCAAACTCCATATGGACACTGATCTGGGGCCAGGATCGAAACCAGCTCCTCGGTGCCATGAGGCAGCAGTGCTACCCACTGTGACACCTTGCTGCTCAGGGAAGTTGAGATTTGAAGCAATTGTGAGCAGGTTGCACAGCAGTCAAGACCAAAAAAATCCTAAAGGGGCTACTGTGAAATCCTGGACTGGATTCACTGTTAAAAATGGAGTGGAAGCTTTGTTTGAAAGTGCAATTTGTAAAACCGGGACCAAAGGAAAGCATTGTTATGAGAGAAGAATTTAAAGTGTGTTTTTGGAAGTGGAGTTTGGAAGCTCTCACGTGACAATCATCTGGAGGGATTCTGAGGAGAAAACTACAGACACTAACTTAGGTTCAGAGCGGAGTGTGTACTTGACCACATCCATCTTGTGTGCTCAAAAGGGACATTTTGTGTTAATGAGACCGTTGTAGCTTAAGATGTACTTTGCAATACATGCTCACGTTAAAATCTGTGTATATTTGTTAAGGCAAGGTAGAGTAAAGGAACAGTGCATTATAATCCAACTTTTCATGTTTTAGAATTTTTTTTCTTGTTGTTAAAACTAACCAGCAATCCTGAGACTCTGTTCCTCCACATTTTATTAAAAAAAAGTCAAAGTTATGGGGCGAGATTCTCCACTCCCACGCCGGTTGGGAGAATCGCCTGCGCCGCCAAAATTTCCCGGGACGCCGGTCCGACGCCCTCCCGCGATTCTCCCAAGCAGCAGGAACGGCCCAGTCGAGTTCCACGGGTCGCAGGCCGGAGAATCGGCGGAGACACCCAAAATGGCGATTCTCCGGCATCCCCGCTATTCTCAGGCCCGGATGGGCCGAGCGGCCAGGCCAAAACGGCGGGTTCCCCCCGGCAGCGTCCACACCTGGTTGCTGCCATCGTGAATGGTGCGTGAATGCTGGGGGCCGGCCTGCGGGGGGGCGAGGGGGGATCCTGCACCGGGGGGTACCTGAAATGTGGGGTACCGATCGTCGGGCTGTCCTCTCTTAAGGAGGACCTCCTTCCTTCTGCGGCCTCGCAAGATCCGTTTGCCATCTTCTTGCGGGGCGGACATAGAGAGGGCGGCAACCACGCATGCGCGGGTTGCCAAGGCCTGGCGCGTGTAGATGACGCGGCCCCGATCCTAGCCCATTGTCAGGGCCTGAATCGGTCGGGATTGGGGCCGTTTCGCGCCGTCGTGAACCTCAACGGCGTTCAGGACGGCGCAGCCACTTCGGCCCGGGAGTGGAGAATCCCGCCCATGGTCTTTTGAGCCAGGGTTCCATTCTGGGATTTTCCTGTCCAATTATAACATCAACTGGGATCGTAACAATAAGCACACACGTATTCAGACATACATGCACGCACATGCACACACGTGCACATATGCACGGACGAAGACTGCTTTACTTCCTTTCTAGCTGATAATTGGTAACAAGTGTTAAGATAACAGGTTTTGATCAGCACTCATGGGTGAATTTATGGGACTGGTCTTTATGAAAACATGAAAATGACAATAGCTGGGGCTGGATTTTCAGAGTGGGGTTGGAAACACAGCCGCTGGCTAATTTCTGTCTCCCGACCTGCTATCGATACTGGCAATGCTCTATTTGGACAGAATGAATACTTGGCCACCCAATTACTGGTGCTGAGTGTGTCCAGAAGGCAAGAAATGCCTCCAGTGGGGCAGTGACAAAGGCAGAGTCAGGCATGCCACGGTCTGCCTTGGATTTGCAAAGAGAGCACTTAGCTCCTAGAGGTCCAGGAGCATAAACTCAATAAGATGTTGTGCAAACGGCGAAAAGTGTGCACGATCCAGTTCAAGATACCTGAGGAGACCTGTTAATTAATGTTTTATTTTTAAAAAATCCCTTTTCAAACCTGCTAGCTTGTTTGTCAAAATTATCTTTGAAAATTGTATTTGCGACCTCACTGACCCAATAACAATCTCCTCATGAAATTTACTGGCTGTTAATTGGAGGTGAATGGGCTTCCTGCTGCCTCTCCCATCAATCTCACTTTGAAAATTGAAAACTGTTAAGGAGCTGGGGCGTCATTCTCCGACCCCCCAGCGGGTCGGAGAATGGCCGTTGGCCGCCGTGAATCTCGCCCCCGCCGGTTGCCCAAGTCTCCGAAGGGAGAAAAGTCGGCGGGGCGTTAATGGCGCCGCAGACGTCGGAGAATGGCACGGGTGTGCGCAAGGCAGCCGATTTTTGGACTGCCGATATTCTCCCGTCACGTCGACGTAAATCAAACCTCCTTTCAATCGGCGTCAACCTGTGCTCCATGTTCACGCCGACCAGCGTGGAGGTGAGTGACGGCCTGGGGGGTTGGCCGCTGGGCAGGCGATGGCGTGGCCGCAGTCTGACTGTGTGGGGAGAGGTGTGTCTAGGGTTGTGTGTGTGTGTGTGTGCGGCGGGGGGTGTGGTTAGAGCTGGGCTCCGGGGGAGTGCCGGGAGGGGGGTCAGTGCCGGGGAGGAGGATGGGGGTCCGTGCCGGGGAGGAGGGTGGGGTCCGTGCCGGGGAAGAGGGTGGGGTCCGTGCCGGGGAGGAGGATGGGGGGCCCGTGCCAGGGAGGAGGTTGGGGTCCGTGCCGGGGAGGAGGATGGGGGGGTCCGTGCCGGGGAAGGGGATGGGGGGGGGGGGGTCCGTGCCGGGGAGGAAGATGGGGGGCCCGTGCCAGGGAGGAGGATGGAGGGCCCGTGCCGGGGAGGAGGTTGGGGTCCGTGCCGGGGAGGAGGATGGGGGGCCCGTGCCGGGGAGGAGGTTGGGGTCCGTGCCAGGGAGGAGGATGGGGGGCCCGTGCCAGGGAGGGGGATGGGGGGGGCGGGGGGGGTGTCCGTGCCGGGGAGGAGGATGGGCGGCCCGTGCCAGGGAGGGGGATGGGGGGGGGTCCGTGCCGGGGAGGAGGATGGGGGGCCCGTGCCGGGGAGGAGGTTGGGGTCCGTGCCCGGGAGGAGGATGGGGGGCCCGTGCCGGGGAGGAGGTGGGGGTCCGTGCCGGGGATGGGGATGGGGGGTGGGGGCCGTGCCGGGGAGGAGGATAGGGGGCCCGTGCCGGGGAGGGGGATGCGAGGGCAAGTGAGTTGGTCCACCTGGCCAGGTGCCAGCCTCCAACAGTTGGACCCATGCGGTCCATGCCACCTGGCTGGGGGGAGGAGGGGATATGGGCAATGATGACATGTCGTTGTTCCCCCCCCTCCCCCCCCCAAACCAGGCCGTCATGTTTTCCGATCATCCAGCGATGTTGGCCGCCGTGGCGGCAGCCGCTAATGTCTATGTTGCCCTGGATGAGGAGGAGGAGGAGGAGCGTGCCAGAGAGGCAGCGCAGGCTGCCACAGAGGGGCAGGCGGCAGCCGCCCAGGCTGGAGGGACACCTGACCGACAGGACGAGGAGGGGGAGGAGGACGTCGCGGCCCCACGGCAACGGAGGCACCCGAGGGCGCCCCGTGTGTACCGGCCCCGGCAATCATACCAGGACCTCATGGACCGGGAATGCAGGAGGAGACTCCGGATGAGGCGGGAAACCGTGGCACACCTGTCACCGCGTGGCACTGGCGGGGGTCATTCCAGGCACCGAGTGGGGACCTGTCCGGCATATCGCAGACATCGGTGCATCCGGGCAGTGACAGATGCCCGAAATGCCATGGCGCACTGCTACATCCGCTTCCCTGTGGACCGGGCCAGCCAAGATGCCCGGGCCGTGGGCTTCTCTGCCGTGACCGGGTTCCCCATGGTCCAGGGCACGGTTGATGGGATGCACGTCGCCGTGCGGCCACCTGCAGATAACAGGGCCGTGTTCACCAATAGGAAGGGGACCTATTCGATGAACATACAGGTGGTCTGCGACCATCGCATGATGTTCCTGCACGTCTGCGCCCGTTACCCAGGCAGTGTACACGACTCATACGTGTTGTCGCGGTCATCCATCACCGGCATGTACGAGGGACGCCATCCCGGCTGAGGGGCTGGTTGCTGGGCGACAGGGGCTACCCATTGCGATCGTGGCTGATGACGCCTTTACGGAGGCCACGCAATGATGCGGAGAACCGCTACAATGTTGTCCATGTAGCGACAAGGGGAGTGATAGAGAGGTGCTTTGGCGTGCTGAAGATGCTTTTCAGGTGCCTGGACCTCTCTGGGGGCGCCCTCCAGTATCGGTCAGATAGGGTCGGCCGCATCAATATGGTGTGCTGCGTCCTGCACAACATAACCCAGCAGAGGGGCGATGTGCCGCAGGCAGAGGAGGGCGGAGTGGAGGAGCAGACGCAAGAGGCGCAGTCCTCCCCAGATGAGGGGGATGGGGGCAATGGTCAGGGCAGACGGGCAAGACACAGGCGGGTGGCTGTCCACCGTTACCGGCTGGCCCAGCGGGCACGGGACAGGCTGATAGCCGCCCGCTTCACTGACTAGATGGGCATGGGAATCGGGTAGTACGGCCACAGACCGCACACCATGGCAACAGCCGACCACCCACACCCCCCACCCATCCACCAACCCAGCACCCTCAACCCCCTCCCCAACCCCACCCACCCCACCCGCATGCACACCACTCCCCCCCCATTGCCGATCCACCTGCGGCACAATGGCCGGCTCACACAGTTGCGGGTGGACGCGTGTCTATTGCAGGCCATGGAGGATGATGACAACCAGCCCTGCGATGAGCTCCTGGCTCCACATCGTTGGACTATGTCTGACCCATGGCCACAGTACCACCATCCACCCGGACCATCCCTGCATGCGGCTGTGACACTGCAGCGCACGGTCCCGTCCTCTGCCCGGGGGATGTTGATGGCGGCCCAGGGGGAAGGGGGCAGACTCACCTGGGGCTTAGGTAAGACCACCCCTCACACACACACTTGCGCTCAACGTACATGACACCCCCACACGCTTTGGACAGAGCACAAAGGCAGCTTCTGTAGGTGCAACATTGACTTTAATGACCAAAGGAGTTCATGCACGTGCCCTAGCCCCGAAAACCCATCTGTGCCCTGCACCCGTGCCAACTTACTCAGTGTCTAATTGTTTGGCCTTACGGGCCCTTTGACTACGTCTACGTGGTTCCCCAGACGGTACAGCAGAACTGGAGGTGGACTCCTGTGATTCCTGCCCTCTGACACGGGATACCTTTGGCGGCCGTTTCCTGGGGCGTCCTGGCCTAGATGGGCCAGGCTGCGGCCCGGGCGGCTGGGATGGCGAGCTGCCAGCCTATCCTGCCCGTTGCCCACCCGATGCACCTGGGACGGAAGGGGGGGGGAGTCCGAGGTGTCGCGGTGTTCCGGGACCTCCCCTACAGGGGGACCCGGGACGGACCACACCACCTCCTCCTCCCTCGGGGTGCCCGATGGCCCCCAGGCCTCTACATGGGTGGGGGATGCGAACGGACTGGCCATCCGATGCCCCCCCGACATCTGGCGCTGCCAGTCCTGGAGGCCCGTGCTGGTATCGACAGGGGTCTGCAGGTTTGCAGCCATGGAGCCCAGGGGATTGGCAAACCCTGTCTGTGACTGTGCGACGCCGGCTCGCACATGGCCAATGGCGCCGATGCCCTCAGCGTTGGCCTGCAGAGACTGGGCCATGGCCTGCAGATACTGGGCCATGGCATTGAGCGCCTCTGTCATCTGGCGGTGGCACTGGCTCATGGCCTCCTGTGAGAGGGCAGCCATGTCCTGGGCCACAGACGCCGCCTGCACGGAAAGCCCCAGGCCTCGCAAACCGTTCCCCATGTCTGACACCGTCGCACCCATTGCCTCCACCGCGGACGCCACCCGTGCGGTGTCGGCCTGGGTGGCACGTATGACCGGCACCACTCCCAGCTCCTGGACGCGGGTGGACTCCTCCACCTGCGACTGCAGCCGCCGCAAGCCGCCCGTCACCCTCTTCGCTTGTCTCCGGGTCGGTGATTGCATCGGATCTATGGGTGGGTGTGGTAACTCCAGGAACCCGGGATCCATCTGGGCGGCAGATGTTCGCTTGGGCTGGGCTGCCCTCTGACCGCCCGGCCCCTCTGCTGCTCCTACCTCCACCTGCTGTACCGGGACGGCTGTGTTGTGCGCACCAGTGAGTGTACCAGATATCTCATCACTAAAGTGCCCAACCGAGGTGAGTGTTTCTGCGATGGTGGAGGGTGTTGGTGACAGCAGTGGTGTTGTGTCGTGCTCTTCGTCCCACTCTGAGTCCATGGCACTTCGGGGTGGGGGTTCGTCTCCGCCCATTCACTCTCTGTGTCACTGTCCGGTATTTCGTCTTCCTGGGTAGTGCTGTCCCGGGTAGGGGTGTCCCGGGTAGGGGTGTCCTGGGTAGTGGTGTCCTGGCTCGGCTGTGACGGGGCCCTGTGGCAGCCCCTCTCATCGCTGGGTGGCACACGCCTGCGTCGTCGCACCCGCACGTGACGGGGGCGTCGTCTCCCTGTTGCTCCAGGTCTCTCCGTCTCCCGTGGTCTCCAAGGGACATCCGGCGGGCGTCGCATGCTGGAGGGTCCGGGTCTCTCCGTCTCCCATGGTGTGCGAGGGGCATCCTGCGGGCATCGCATGCCGGAGGGTCTGTGTCTCTCCGTCTCCCGTGGTCTCCGAGTGGCATCCTTTGGGCTGTCTGCATCTGCGGGGATGGGTGCCTCGACGTTTGCTCCTGTGATACACAATGAAGCATGCATGGTTAGACATCAGGCAGTGATCAGGTGATACGGGGGAGGGGGATATATGGGAGGGGGGATATGGGGACGGGCTGTCGGTGGCTCACTTGCTAGTTCGCCCCCGACCTCTGCATCAGCAACCTCCCGGTCCTCAGGTCCGCCAGCCAGTTCCAGGGCCCTTTCCTCGTGTTCGGTCAGTGGCATCTCTTCAGCGGGGCCTCCTCCAGTCCTCACGTGCTCCCTGGTATTGTATGCGCGTTTCTCCTGTGGCGGGGAGCGGTGGGGGGGGGGGCGGGGGGGATGGTGGCAGGGGTAAAAGGCAACAGTGTTAGACAGGAATGCACGCCATCGGTTGCGCGTGTATTGCAGAGGTTAAAGTTAGGGCTGGATTCACTGGGGGATATGGGGGAGGGGTGATATGGGGAGGGGGATATGGGGGAGGGGGGATATGGGGGAGGGGGGACATGGGGGAGGGGGACATGGCGGAGGGGGACATGGGGAGGGGGAATATGGGGGAGGGGGGATATGGGGGATATGGATATCGGGCGGGGGGGG
The DNA here is from genome assembly GCF_047496885.1 of Scyliorhinus torazame. Taxonomy (NCBI): domain Eukaryota; kingdom Metazoa; phylum Chordata; class Chondrichthyes; order Carcharhiniformes; family Scyliorhinidae; genus Scyliorhinus; species Scyliorhinus torazame. The sequence goes on from NC_092722.1 coordinate 122,360,094, forward strand.
GGGCGGGAGGCTCACCCTGCCTGCTCTGACGAGGTCGTTCACCTTCTTGTGGCACTGTGTGTCTGTACGTGGTGTCAGGGCCGCAGCGGTGACGGCCTCTGCCACCTCCCTCCACAGACGCCGGCTGTGGCGTGGGGCAACTCTGCGGCCGTGCCCGGGATACAGGGCCTCCCTCCTATGCTCCACCGCGTCCAGGAGCGCCTCCACATCCCGTGACTGGAACCTCGGGGCTGAGCGGCTGCCGGCCATCCAGTCGGGTGTCCCGGTCGGGTGTTCCGGTCGGGTGGTTGGGAGCAGCGCGTCCTTATGAGCCGTCACGCCGTGCGGCGTGTATGACGCTGCACGGCGTGAACCACGTGAGCAAGCGTGGATCCCGTCACGTCGCTGCAAGCCCATTTCGGGCCGGAGACTTCGCGACGAGTATTGCGGCGTGACGCAAGTCGGATTTGCGCTGTTTTTTGCGCCGATTGGCGGACTTTGCGCCGATAACGGAGAATTTCGCCCCTGGTGTCACCCTCTGGGCTGCAGGTTTTAAATCCCGTCTTTGCCCTGCCCCCCCCCCCCCCCCCCCCCCCCGCCCCCCCCCGGCCCCGATGTCAGCATCAGTTGAAAATCCAGCCCCAGAGTTTTCAAACCAACATGCCAGGAAAATAATGCAATTCTTAAACAAATTAATCCCATTGAAATCTTAAATATCTGACACTGCAGCAGCTGGACATGAAACAAGGTCCCTTCATAACTATTGCACATGGATGAAGATAGATTATTGTGTGCTGAATTTTATTGTTGAAGTTGTTAGTTTGTTTATTTTAAATGTGATTGTGTCATAACTTAGCGGAATCTGACTTTTTTTGCTTTAAACAATTTTATGCGGGCATCTCTTGTAAAACTTCTACTCATCATTGTTGTTTCACATAATGTTTTGCAGACTGTCATTAATGCCTACCCATCCAACTCAGTGAGGAATAACGCTGTTCAAAATGGTTTGTCACATGGCAACGTGATGGGTTTGGCGCGTGGAGTTTCTATGAAGCAGCGTATCAGAAGAGAAGTTGTTTGTATGCCAGGCCAAAATAAATGTGGGGCAGGTGAGTGAGTGTCCACTCTAAACCATTCCAGTGCGCTGATTTGCTGCCACGTGCACAAACTTTTAGCGCATGTAGAAAATCGGAGCTATTTTTCACAGAAACAGCAACATGCTGCATTTCTGTAACACCTTCACTGAAGTGAGATCGGACACAAATGTCCGCTGAGAAACCAAAGGAGTTTTGGCAAAACATATGCAATTTAGGGAGGGCGTCGCAGGAGGAGAGGGAAGTACAGATGTGGAAGGTGCAGCTCCATAGCGTGGGCAACTGATGGCACAGCTGAAATGACAGGGGTGAATTTAGGGTTGCCAAAATGTGATGAAATGCATTCCTGCCGATTTCATCACTTTACGAGCCCCCTCAGCCGTTAGCCGACCAACACATCCATCCTTGTGACGCCCTGGGTGAGATTCTCCACTCCCGCGCCGGTTGGGAGGATCGCCTGGGCCGCCAAAATTTCCTGGGACGCCGGTCCGACGCCCTCCCGCGATTCACCCAAGCGGCGGGACCGGCCCGGTCGAGTTTCGCAGGCCGGAGAATCGCCGGAGACTCTCAAAATGGCGATTCTCCGGCACCCCCGCTATTCTCAGGCCCGGATGGGCTGAGCGGCCAGGCCATAACGGGTTCCCCCCGGCGGCATCCACAACTGGGGCGAAATTCTCCGGAAACGGCGCGATGTCCGCCGACTGGCGCCCAAAACGGCGCAAATCAGTCGGGCATCTCGCCGCCCCAAAGGTGCGGAATGCTCCGCATCTTTGGGGGCCGAGCCCTAACCTTGAGGGGCTAGGTCGGCGCCGGACAAATTTCCGCCCCGCCAGCTGACGGAAAAGGCCTTTGGTGCCCCGCCAGCTGGCGCGGAAATGACATCTCCGGGCGGCGCATGCGCGGGAGCGTTAGCAGCCGCTGACAGCATTCCCACGCATGCGCAGTGGAGGGAGTCTCTTCTGCCTCCGCCATGGTGGAGACCGTGGCGGAGGCGGAAGGAAAAGAGTGACCCCACGGCACAGGCCCGCCCGCGGATCGGTGGGCCCCGATCGCAGGCCAGGCCACCGTGGGGGCACCCCCACGGGGCCAGATCGCCCCACGCCACCCCAGGACCCCGGAGCCCGCCCGCGCCGCCTTGTCCCGCCGGTAAGGTAGGTGGTTTAATCTACGCCGGCGGGACAGGCATTTTAGCGGCGGGTCTTCGGCCCATTCGGGCCGGAGAATCGCGCGGTGGGGCTCCGGAGACTTCGGCAAACGGCGGGGGCGAGATTCACGCCAGCCCCCGGCGATTCTCTGACCCAGCGGGGGGTCGGAGAATCTCACCCCTAGTCGCTGCCGTCGTGAATGGTGCGTGAACGTTGGGGGGGACGGCCTGCGGGGGGGGGGGGATCCTGCACCGCGGGGTACCTCAAATGTGGGGTGGCCCGCGGTCGGTGCCCACCGATCGTCGGGCAATCCTCTCTGAAGCAGGACCTTCTTCCGCGGCCCCGCAAGATCCGTCAGACATCTTCTTGCGGGGCGGACTTAGAGAGGACGGCAACCACGCATGCGCGGGTTGGCGCCGGCCAACCCGCGCATGCGCGGATGGCGCCCGTTATGCGGCGCCGGCCGCGTCATCTATGCGGCGCCGCCTTTACGCGGGTGACAAGGCCTGGTGTAGATGACGCGGCCCCGATACTGGCCCATTGTCAGGGCCGGAATCGGTCGGGATCGGGGCCGTTCCGCGCCGTGGTGAACCTCGACGGTGTTCACGACGGCGCGGCCACTTCGGCGCGGGAGTGGAGAATCCCGCCCACTGTCTTCCTCCACCAACTGAAAAACAGAAACACTCATTACCCAATTGGATGATGCTTGACTGTCAGCCAAACAGTTTCCCCACCCCTATTTTCAATATTTTTATATCTAGTGCAGAGAACTACTCAAAGAATATGACCAAAAAAAAGATTTTTATAATGTCCTGATTTTTTTTCTCTCCAGGTTTGCACCCAGCAGTGTTCTGGAGATTGACCTTCAATTCCTGGGGAATCCAAGCTAATTGTGAAGGATTGGCATCCCCTGGATGAAGGCAAGAGAGAGTGGTTGCATAAAATGCTAGCATCAAAGGAAGGGAAAATTTGGTGTGGAATGGGGAGTAGGGCTGAAGGCTGGTTAAGGTCTGACAGAATTGATCTTTTAAAAAAAAATGGCCATTTTATATTTAAGGCATTGGAGGACTGACTTGGGCCAATGAAGTCAGAGGTCAATGGTGTGCGAGACTTGACACAGGAAGAGGTGTGGTCAGCAGAGTTTTAAATGAGCTCACCTGTTTGGAAGATGGGAGAGCACTGGCGTAGTCGAAAGTGTTTTGAAAGCACAGGGTGAATATTTCAAGCTGATCACCTAAGTTCTGCTAAAAGGCCATCAACCTGAAATGTCAACTCAGTCCCTTCACAGATGCTGCCCGACCTGATGGAGCAGATCCAACATTTTCTGCTTTTGTGGGAACGGTCAAGTCCGAAGGTGAAAAGAATGCACGGACGAGGAGCTATTAGGATATCTTGAAAATGTTGGAAAATGCTGTAAGCCTTTCTCCACGGGTGGTTAGATGCGACATTTGTCCTTGTGCTTCTTTTCACATTTTTCTCAAAATTCTGTACATTCGCCTTTTAGGTACTTATCTGCAGAAAGATTGCAATGAAAATGAGAAAATACAATGTGTGGTGTGCCCAGACAATACATTTACAGCTGACGAAAATCGATTACAGAAATGCCTCCGATGCATTCAATGCCAGGAGGAAAGTGGTAACTATGTGTATTATTTTTCAAAAAATATATCTGGAAACTTTCACCAATTGACGCAGGATTATTTATATCAAATGCGGAATATTGTTCTGCAGTAAAATAGAACTGAAGATTCATGCAAGATAGGAGGCCATTATGCCTTTCCAGCCGGTGCTGGCTCTTTGGAAGAGCTAATAATTTTTAAAGAATCTCGGAATGTGGGTGTCGCTGCCAAGGCCGACAGTTGTTGCTCATCCCCAGATGATACAACTGAGTTTCTTGCTTCACTGCTTCAGAGAGCAATTAATCTCACTCTGCAGTTGTCTAATATAAATCCAGATCCCTATTGAAATGAAAATCGCTTATTGTCACAAGTAGGCTTCAAATGAAGTTACTGTGAAAAGCCCCTAGTCGCCACATTCCGGCGCCTGTTCGGGGAGGCTGTTACGGGAATCGAACCGTGCTGCTGGCCTGCCGTGGTCTGCTTTCAAAGCCAGCGATTTAGCCCTGTGCAAGATGTATTGAATGTACTTCCACCACCCTTTCAGGCAGTGCTTTGCAGATCATAAACATCCTTGCATTAAAATAAAGTCCTCAACTACCTTCTGGTTCTTGGACAAGCTTACCAAATCCTCAGGCTCCTGTCAGTGGAAACAGTTTATCTTCAATGACTCTGTTAAAAAATGCTTTAATTTTGAACACCATTACTAAATCTCACCATAATCTCCCTGCTCTGAGACGTGTACATCAAAACTTGTGTCAATGGACGTTGCGGACAAAGACCAAAGACATGCAGATTCCCAAATTATCGTACAATAATCTCCTTTATTATACTCCTATCAAGCTACCACAAAAGCATCAAAATGTCATTACAAAAGGTATCAAATCCTCATACACAGAAGTATCAAAACTTTCTTACACAAAGAGTTACACAAAGTATCAAAACTCTGTCTTATAAAAGCTATCAAAACTCCCTTATACAAAATTTCAAGTCTATTCTGTAAAGGTATAACGCTTACAGCTGGACTTAGATATTACCCGTAGCGAGGCGAGGTGATCGGTCTCCTTCCTGATAAGTACCTCCGATGTCTCTGAGTCCTGGATTCGGGGGTCCTGGAACCGGGGTTCCGTTGCTCCTTCACGATGATTGTCGCAGCTTATCTCCCTTAGTCTCTCCTTTTTACCTGGGCCTGATTGTGCACTCAGTCATGTACTCACAAGACAGGCACAGATCAATCACTGCCTTTTGGTCGCAAATGCTCAGGGGGTCGTATTTCTCTCAGGGGGGCATATTTCTGAACACTTGTACTCATGGTCTGTGTTCAATTGCTGCATAATAACAACCGTGTCTCGCGTGAAGTGACTGCCCAATTAGTTCCTGTGCCTACTCCGTGGCTGAAAATCCTGGGCAGGATTCTCTGATTCTGAGGCTAAGTGTTGACGCTGTCAGAAACACCGTCGCGTTTCGCGACAGCGTCAACACGGCCTCAGGATCAGCAATTCTGGAGCGACCCACGGCGCTCCAACTGCTAATCCTGGCATGAACTGGGCGCCGCGGGGTCTGCGCATGCGCAGTGGGGCCGGCGCCAACCCACATATGCGCAATGGCACCGGTGTCAACGTGCACATGCGCGGTGTCTCCCTTCTACGCGCCGCCTGACGCAACATGGCACAGGGCTACAGGGGCCGGCGTGGAAGAAAGGAGGCCCCCAGCCAGAGAGGCCGGCCCGCTGATCGGTGGGCCCGATCGCGGGCCAGGCCACATCGGAGGCCCCCTCCTGGCCTTCCACCCCAAGTTCCACTGGCTGAGAGCAGGTGTGAATGGCGCCGGCTGGACTCGGGTTTTTTGACACGGCCGGCCGAGAATCGCCGGGGGGGGGGGGGGGGGGTGTCCCTGTTGAGCGACCCCCGCCCGACGCTGTGCCGACGCCAATGACGCCGATTCTCTGCTCTACGGAGAATCGCGTCCCGGCGTTGGGCAGGCATGGCGTGATTCGCGCCAGTCGCGGAGATTCTTTGGCCCGGCCTGGCCCCGTGCTGAGCCCGGCCCTGTGCTGAGAGAATCCAGTCCCATTTTCTTTGCTGCAGACCATAGCAGTTTCTGCTGCTCACCCACAATTCTTTTGCTTGCAGAGTTAGCCTTTTTTTTAACCATCAGGCTTTGCTGGATCTTCATTGATACCCATTAGGCGACAGATTTAACCCCAGTTTCTCTATCGTGTATTCCCGTTGCATTAAAATCCTCATTCCTGAGAACAGGAAATTATTTTATAGGCATGTGGTAGTTTAATACACTAACAGTGAAAACATAGGCATGAATTTCACAATCGGTTGTTCATTACACTTAACTTGCCCACTGATTTTCTATTGGGCTTTGCATTGGGAATTCTGATGATTAGAAAGGCATTTAGGTGCCGCACCCTCTACAGGGGACCTATGACTTGTCTGAACAGGATGTGGAGATGCCGGCGTTGGACTGGGGTGAGCACAGTACGAAGTCTTACAACATCAGGTTAAAGTCCAACAGGTTTGTTTCGATGTCACTAGCTTTCGGAGCGCTGCTCCTTCCTCAGGTGAATGAAGAGGTATGTTCCAGAAACAAATATATAGACAAATTCAAAGCTGCCAGACAATGCTTGGAATGCGAGCATTAGCAGGTGATTAAATCTTTACAGATCCAGAGGTGGGGTAACCTCAGGTTAAAGAGGTGTGAATTGTGTCAAGCCAGGACAGTTGGTAGGATTTTGCAGGCCAGATCATCCCCACACCCCCACTATTTGCCTTCAAACAACCGCGCAACCTCAAACAAACCATTGTTTGCAGCAAACTACCCAGTCTTCAGAACAGTGACCACGACACCACACAACCCTGCCATGGCAATCTCTGCAAGACGTGCCAGATCATCGACATGGTACCACCATTACACGTGAGAACACCACCCACCAGGTACGCGGTACATACTCGTGCGACTCGGCCAACGTTGTCTACCTCATACGCTGCAGGAAAGGATGTCCTGAAGCGTGGTACATTGGCGAGACCATGCAGACGCTGCGACAACGAATGAACGGACATCGCGCGACAATCACCAGGCAGGAATGTTCCCTTCCAGTCGGAGAACACTTCAGCAATCAAGGGCATTCAGCCTCTGATCTCCGGGTAAGCGTTCTCCAAGGCGGCCTTCAGGACGCGAGACAGGACTACAAAAACAAACAGAGGATAACAAAGAGAGAAACAAGGAAAGAGAGGATCAAATATGAAGGTAGGCTAGCCAGTAACATTAGGAATGATAGTAAAAGTTTCTTTAAATACATTAAAAACAAACAGGAGGCAAAAGTTGACATTGGGCCGCTCCAAAATGACGCTGGTAATTTTGTGATGGGAGACAAGGAAATAGCTGAGGAACTAAATAAGTACTTTGCGTCAGTCTTCACAGTAGAAGACATGAGTAATATCCCACCAATTCCGGAGAGTCAGGGGGCAGAGTTGAATATGGTAGCCATCACAAAGGAGAAAGTGCTAGAGAAACTAAGAGGTCTAAAAATTGATAAATCTCCGGGCCCAGATGGACTCCATCCTAGAGTTCTAAAGGAGATAGCTGAAGAAATAGTGGCGGCGTTAGTTATGATCTTTCAAAAGTCACTGGAGTCCGGGAAAGTCCCAGAGGATTGGAAAATCTCTGTTGTAACCCCCCTGTTCAAGAAGGGAACAAGGAAAAAGATGGAAAATTATAGGCCAATTAGCCTAACCTCGGTTGTTGGCAAGATTCTAGAATCCATTGTTAAGGATGAGATTTCTAAATTCTTGGAAGTGCAGGGTCAGATTAGGACAAGTCAGCATGGATTTAGTAAGGGGAGGTCGTGCCTGACAAACCTGTTAGAGTTCTTTGAAGAGATAACAAATAGGTTAGACCAAGGAGAGCCAATGGATGTTATCTATCTTGACTTCCAAAAGGCCTTTGATAAGGTGCCTCACGGGAGACTGCTGAGTAAAATAAGGGCCCATGGTATTCGAGGCAAGGTACTAACATGGATTGACGATTGGCTGTCAGGCAGAAGGCAGAGAGTTGGGATAAAAGGTTCTTTTTCGGAATGGCAACCGGTGACGAGTGGTGTCCCGCAGGGTTCAGTGTTGGGGCCACAGCTGTTCTCTTTATATATTAACGATCTAGATGACGGGACTGGGGGCATTCTGGCTAAGTTTGCCGATGATACAAAGATAGGTGGAGGGGCAGGTAGTGTGGAGGAGGTGGGGAGGCTGCGGAAAGATTTAGACAGTTTAGGAGAGTGGTCCAAGAAATGGCTGATGAAATTCAACGTGGGCAAGTGCGAGGTCTTGCACTTTGGAAAAAAGAATAGAGGCATGGACTATTTTCTAAACGGTGACAAAATTCATCATGCTGAAGTGCAAAGGGACTTGGGAGTCCTAGTCCAGGATTCTCTAAAGGTAAACTTGCAGGTTGAGTCCGTAATTAAGAAAGCAAATGCAATGTTGTCATTCATCTCAAGAGGCTTGGAATATAAAAGCAGGGATGTACTTCTGAAGCTTTATAAAGCATTAGTTAGGCCCCATTTAGAATACTGTGAGCAATTTTGGGCCCCACACCTCAGGAAGGACATACTGGCACTGGAGCGGGTCCAGCGGAGATTCACACGGATGATCCCAGGAATGGTAGGCCTAACATACAATGAACGTCTGAGGATCCTGGGATTATATTCATTGGAGTTTAGGAGGTTGAGGGGAGATCTAATAGAAAGTTACAAGATAATGAATGGCTTAGATAGGGTGGATGTAGGGAAGTTGTTTCTATTAGCAGGGGAGACTAGGACCCGGGGGCACAGCCTTAGAATAAAAGGGAGTCACTTTAGAACAGAGATGAGGAGAAATTTCTTCAGCCAGAGAGTGGTGGGTCTGTGGAATTCATTGCCACAGAGGGCGGTGGAGACCGGGACGTTGAGTGTCTTTAAGACAGAAGTTGATAAATTCTTGATTTCTCGAGGAATTAAGGGCTATGGAGAGAGAGCGGGTAAATGGAGTTGAAATCAGCCATGATTGAATGGCGGAGTGGACTCGATGGGCCGAATAGCCTTACTTCCGCTCCTATGTCTTATGGTCTTATGGTCTAACGCAGAATCGCCGAGCAGAAACTTATAGCCAAGTTCCGCACACATGAGTGCGGCCTCAACCGGGACCTGGGATTCATGGCGCATTACATTCATCCCCCACCATCTGGCCTGCAAAATCCTACCAACTGTCCTGGCTTGACACAATTCACACCTCTTTAACCTGAGGTTACCCCATCTCTGGATCTGTAAAGACTTAATCACCTGCTAATGCTCACATTCCAAGCATTGTCTGGCAGCTTTGAATTTGTCTATATATTTGTTTCTGGAACATACCTCTTCATTCACCTGAGGAAGGAGCAGCGCTCCGAAAGCTAGTGACATCGAAACAAACCTGTTGGACTTTAACCTGGTGTTGTCTGAACAGGGTAAGTAATTGCATATCTCCTGAACCAATCAGGTTGAAGAATATTTTTTTAAAATAAAATTTAAAGCGCCCAATTCTTTTTTTTCCCAATTAAGGGGCAATTTAGTGTGGCCAATCCGCCTACCTGGACATGTTTGGGTAGAGGGGCTGAGACCCATGCAAACAAGGGGAGAATGTGAAAACTCCACACGGACAGTATCCCGGGGCTGGGATCGATCCCAGGTCCTCTGTGCCATGAGGCAGCAGTGCTAACCACTGCACCACAGTGTCGTCCTTAGTTCAAGAATCCTAATGCCATGCGCAGAGTCTGAACCAGGAAGGGCCAGTCAGAATATTTCATTCAAATTATGTTGAATTAGCAAAAAGACTGAGGACTGGGAAATTTTTTAGATCTGCTCCTGCGCTACAAGCATCATTTTGCCCCGAGCACAACGGAAACTAATTTTCTGTGTGTGAATGGGGCTTCCAGTCTGCCTTTGATGAAGGAGTCGGTCCTACACCAGCCCTGTTGGCATTGGTGCATGTACAATGAGTGTCTGTTGGAAGTATGCAATGTAGGCAGTTCATGAGGCTTATGAGTATGTAATGCTGATTTGATGCCAACACTGCTATTTTAGGACTTGTGGCGAAGTGGATAGTGTCTCTGCCTCTGAACCAGAAGCTCGATGGCCAACGAAGGTGCGTTCATAACGCGGTCAAACAGGTTGAGTGTGTCAACCTGCACAATCCTTCCAAACACGCCAATGGCTGGCAGTAAGAGTGGGAGAGACTCCTGGTCAGCCACATTTGATGTGGAGTGGGGCCCCTCAAGTTATAAGCTCCCTGGTGACAGACTAGCGACTTGCTCTGGGAATACTAGCTATGGAAACAGGTGAATCTGTTGATCTTCCTGTGCGAAGAATGGTCCCCGACCAAATGTTGCAGACTAACACGTTCGAAGGTCTAGGATTACGTGCTGAGGGACTCACTGACGCTTGGGGCAGCCGTGATCAAAATGCAATGGGGATAAGCCACTGTCTAAGGCCTTTCAGCCAATGTAGACCGAGGGGCTGGAAACCGTAAAAAAAACCTCAGACTGGGTGCTTAATCCTAACCGTATGTATTGAAGCACCGCAGAGTGCAACATGACCAATGCATATAGTTTGAACAGACTTTTGCTCACTGTCATGAAAACATTGAAATGTTTGTAATGTTCTCATTACTGAATTGAAGCACCTTAGAGAGCAATTTGATCTCTGGAGACAATGTGAATATCATTCCAGTTTCTTGTTCTGACAATTGGAAATGTTCTGTAATGTCAAAGGCATCTCTCTCTGTTAGAGAGAGGTGAGCGGTTATACAGTGTGAGGGCACCACCCCACATCAGAATAGATTTTCTCTCCTGGGTAGGGAGCACAGCGTCTGGATATTCCCCAGCTCCACAATCCAGACCTTGGAGAAAGTGGCTTGGAAGGATCCCCCACCCACTCTGCATGGTCCTTGCACTCTCTGTGTCAACCTATGCTGCCGCCCACGTTTGGCCTTTTTATAGCTCCTATACCTTATGCCAACTAATACCATTCCCACCCTGGACACCCTACCCTTACACTTAAATATCTCACCCAGTATCCACAATGGGTAGACCTCTGGACCCATGCTGAGATTAAATAAAATACATTTCCAAATGTTTATTGCATACTTTAAAAAAAACCACTTTCATTCATAAAACAAATAATTTATTACATTTGCGTTTCTTCAACTACACTATCCCGAATAAACTAATCCCACTTCAAAGAGTCCATAACCACTTGGAGCTGTCAATCAAACGATGAAATGTCAGGCACCCTATTGTGAGATTGAACAATTGTGTGCAGCACTAATCCATTGTTGATAACCCAAAGGATTATGTCGAAAGGCAGTGTGAAGTAGCAAGATATCATTTTTTAACATTCCGGACAGTTATTCAGAGCTAAAGGACAGGAGTTTTAAATGTTTCACAACTTGACAGTTCATCTTGACAACTTTGACAGTTGTACGTGCCAGCTCCAATGTGCTTGACCGTTCTACGTTTTAACACACTCATGTTACTTTTAGAAATCCGAAAGAGCACCTGATCTCCCCAAAAGGTGTCCCAGGACCATTTGCAAAGGGGTACCTTACCTGTCCAGAAGGGAAACCTGGCTGTCCAGACAGATCTGCAAAGTTCCGACCTGCTCCTACAAGGTTTAACTTGTGCATGTCGGGATACCTCTCACACCAAAATCACACGAGTGGAAGCAGCTGCTGATTCCTTTGGGCAGCTGCCTCTATAAAATGTGCATGAGCAAATCCCAAACTGGGCGCAATCCCACCCCTGCAAAATGGTGGTTGCCGTGTTTGGGGGTGGGACCTCTGGGATTCGAGCTTCGTCCAATATTTTTGCAACAAAGGACAGGTTCTCCGTCATTGCAATTCTGTAATTTCACATTTTCCTAAAAAACCTATTCTTTATTAAAAGTCTAGTTACCTACACATTAGCCTCTATCTTAATATCTCATTTTAATTTTACTCTCTGAATGTTTAAATTAAAAGTAAAGGATTTTAAGTGCCTTCAACTTCTTGGTTTGCTGTGTGAATACTCCAATTTGATTGGTAGCTTCCCTGCCCACCAACACTGCTTCTGCTCAATGCCAACAGAACCCATTAATTTGGGACCAGATTTAAACTGCTATGGAGAAAGGGGAAAGTTCCTCCTTGGAGATCACTGGGTCTGAGATCAGTGGCTTCATCACTGACCATAAAATCTAATTCAAATTTAACCTCAGTCTGCGCTCCCCAATGGATGAAGATTGTAATCTGTTTATCTTCTTTTAGGTCACAAAATAAAAAACAACTGTACTAAAATTAAAAACACAGAATGTACCTGCCGAAAAAATTTCTTCTGCTCAACTTCTGAAACCTGTCAGCAATGCCACAGTTGCAAAGAGTAAGTAAGAAAAATGTGCAATTGTGATTGATTTGTTGAATAGTAAACAAAGGCATAGAATATTCAAGGAGGTATGATGGAGCTGTGTAAAACACTGGTTTGGCCAGAGAGAGTACTGTGTGCAGTTGTGGTCACCACATTATAGGAAGGACGTGATTGTACTCGAAAGGGTGCAGAAGGGATTCCCCAGGATGTTTCGAGGGCTGGAGCTTTTCAGCTATGAGGAGAGCTGGTTATGCTGAGGTTGTTCTGCTTAGAGCAGAGAAGGCTAAGGGGGGGAACCTGTTCGAGTTGTACAAAATTATGAGGGACATGATAGGGTAGACCGGAAGAACCGTTTCCCATTGGTAGAGGGATCAATAACCAGAGGGCATAAATTTAAGGTAAGGGGCAGGAGATTTATAGGGGATTTGAGGAAAACCTTTTCACCTGGAGGGTAATGGGAATCTGGAACTCACTGCCTGAAAGGCTGGCAGAGGCGGGAACCCTCACAACATTTAAGAAGCGTTTAGATGGGGATTTGAAGCGTTGTAACATACAGGGCGACGGACCAAGTGCTGGAAAATGGGATCAGAATGGTCGGTGCTTGATGGCCGGGGCAGACACAATGGGCCGAATGACCTATTTCTGTAATGTGAAACCCTATGGCTATAACTCTGAATTATCAAGTGGCAGCTTGGTCCAATTTGGGAGCACTCGTTCCTCGAGTCAGAAGATTGCAGATCAAAATTCTATTTCAGGGCATTGTGTAATCTGGGTGGGTGCATTAATGCAGCAGTGAAGGATTGCTGCCCTTTAAATAACCCACTAAACTAGAATCTCTTGCATATCTCTGACTGTAATTACTCCACTATTAGTGGCTGTATCTTTGGATGACTGGATAATTAGTTCTGGAAATTCCTTCCTAAGGGCAGCACGGTAGCACAAGTGGATAGCACTGTGGTTTCACGGCACCAGGGTCCCAGGTTCGATTCCCCGCAGGGTCACTGTCTGTGCGGAGTCTGCATGTTCTCCCCGTGTCTGTGTGGGTTTCCTCCGGGTGCTCCGGTTTCCTCCCACAGTCCAAAGACGTGCAGGTTAGGTAGATTAGCCATGATAAATTGCCCTTAGTGACCAAAAAGGGTTAGGAGGGAAGTGAGGGCTTAAGTGGGTCAGTGAGACGCGATGGGCCAAATGGCCTCCTTCTGCACTGTATATTCTATGTTCTAAACCTCTCCTTCTCGTGACCTCTATCACCTTTTTAAGAAGCTTCTTAAAACATACCTCTTTGACCAAGCTTTTAGTGACACATCCTCATATCTCCTACATTGTGTTTGCCGATGAACCTGTGCATCGGCTTGGGACATTTAATTGCACTAAAGTAGCTATATAAATGCACGTTGTTGTTGTCTGTAAAACATCCTATGCAATATTACTGAAGAGGAACAGTTTAACCCTTAATTCATTTTGATCATTAGTTATCTCATTGCTGTTTTGTATATCTTGCTGTACTAAAGTTGACTGTAATGATTAACTGTAAATGGCAATTGCCAGCGAAACACCAAAGATCCCCTACATTTCAAAAGTCATGTTGGCTGATAAGTGCTAAGGGAAATCTTAAGGCATCAAGAATGTTGCATAACTATATAAAGTTATACAAAAGAAATATCAGAAAAAATACATTTAATTTTCAACCTGTGCTATTCTATGAAACCCAAGGCTGTACCTGAGAGTGTGAGCTGGTTTGCTGCTCACTGCTGGAAAATAGTACCCGGGTCTGCCAATATCGTTTGCACATGCTTATGTTCAATGTCACTGAAACCACTTTTGTGATGACTTTGCTAACTGCTCATATATGTTAAGAGTGTTTGCATTGATATAATGCCTTTCATGATCTCAGCATATTCCAAAGCATTTTACAGCCAAATTTATTGACTACAATTCATTTTGAAGCGTAGTCGCCATGGGGATGTCGGGAAAGTCGAAGCCAATTTATGTGCAGCAAGGTTCACAAATAGTAAAGTAATAATGACCAGATAATCCATTTGTGTGTTGTTCTTTGTTGGGTGAGGGATAAATGTTGGTCAGAACAGCAGGAGTGTTTCCCTGTTGATTATCATAGATTACCATAGAATTTACAGTACAGAAGGAGGCCATTCGGCCCATCGAGTCTGCACCGGCTCTTGGAAAGAGCACCCTACCCAAGGTCAACACCTCCACCTTATCCCCATAACCCAGTATCCCCACTCAACACTAAGGGCAATTTTGGACACTAAGGGCAATTTATCATGACCAATCCACCTAACCTGCACATCTCTGGACTGTGGGAGGAAACCGGAGCACCCGGAGGAAACCCACACACACACGGGGAGGACGCGCAGACTCCGCACAGACAGCGACCCAAGCCGGAACTGAACCCGGGGCCCTGGAGCCGCGAAGCAATTGTGCTATCCACAATGCTACCGTGCCGCACCGTATAGGAGGGCATTCCTATGCTTGGAAAAATTACTGCAATTTTTCACATTAATTTTTGAAGTGAAAAAGGCTCTGTCCAGAGAATAGCAGCTAGACAGTGGAAAGGGAATTAATTAGGCAGAAGGGCTGAGTCAATGCTGATTTTTCAGCAAATGCTGACTGTTGACCAGGCTCTAAACTGTCAATGTGAAGCCCTGACAATTGGCATGTATGTTTTTTGGTCAACAACCAAAATGGTTACTTATTCCAAAGCATTTGCTGTCTTCACAATAATGCATCAGGATCTTTTGCATCCACCTGAGACGTTAGGCAGGGCACCAGTTCAATATCTCATCTCGTGCAAATGAAAGTCACCATAGGTCTAGAGGACCATAGGCTGCCAGGAGAGACCATAGGCTCCCTTCTAGGAGAGAGAGCTGACTGGTGGTGATTTAACCTGAGGGTGACCGCATCTCGGGTGAGGGGCAGGGCTGAGAAGGTGGGGCCTTCGTGGATAACCTCAGCCTGTACTGGAATTGAACCTTGTTGATGTGGCTCCGAACCACAAACCAGCCATCTGGCCAACTGACTCCTTGGTGCAGCTCTCCTTTAATAGTAAGTACAGTGGATTATCAGTCTTGATTCTGTGCTTTCATCTCTGAAGTAGTCATTGAACCCACAACTTTCTGATGCAGAGGTGAGTGTGCCAACAATGAGTCTCGACTGACACAGTCGTTTCTTTGTGTTGAGTCAAAGGTCTCAGTGAATTGACTGTTACAGCTGTTGGTATCTCATTTATACTGCTCAGCTGCGATTTTGTGAAGTCACATCCAATTGTTTGATTTTAAGTACATTGAAAACATGGGTAGGAACATTTGAATTCTCAGTACATCTTTTGGCAAGATGCCCAACTGATTTTCTACCATTTACCCTGAGCACTTTTCAGATCGTGCTCAGAACATTAAAACGCTTGTTGAGATTTTCTGAAATTGTCCTCCCAATGGGGAACCGTACTGTGGAAGTGCATATCATTGGGTGTTCACCTTCCTGGAATCGAATGAATTTTGACAGTTGCATCCCACCTCACAGTGGGTGTAAGATACAGCTTACAACTGGGCACAATTTGGCACAACATGGTTCTAAATGAACAATCTTACAACCAGGGTGCTTGAGATGCAGGAGCAAGTGTTTCTCTGCAGTTGAGGGGCTTCGAAGCTGGGTACATGGCGTTTTGTTTTGCCTGATTGTGCTGAAAGGCTGAATAGTAATGCTAAAGTAGCTGCCATCAGTGGGAGCCTTGCCTGCCGTCTGCCGGTGGGCACGGGAGCAATAGGTCAGAAGGTGAGAGCATTGAGGGAGAACTAGGGAATAGGGACAGTGTGGCTCTGAGGCAGAGCAGACGGGGAGAAGTTGCTGAACACAGCGGGTCTGGTGGCCTGAAGTGCATATGTTTTAATGCAAGGAGCATTACGGGTAAGGCAGATGAACTTAGAGCTTGGATTAGTACTTGGAACTATGATGTTGTTGCCATTACAGAGACCTGGTTGAGGGAAGGGCAGGATTGGCAGCTAAACGTTCCAGGATTTAGATGTTTCAGGCGGGATAGAGGGGGATGTAAAAGGGGAGGCGGAGTTGCGCTACTTGTTCGGGAGAATATCACAGCTGTACTGCGAGAGGACACCTCAGAGGGCAGTGAGGCTATATGGGTAGAGATCAGGAATAAGAAGGGTGCAGTCACAATGTTGGGGGTATACTACAGGCCTCCCAACAGCCAGCGGGAGATAGAGGAGCAGATAGGTAGACAGATTTTGGAAAAGAGTAAAAACAACAGGGTTGTGGTGATGGGAGACTTCAACTTCCCCAATATTGACTGGGACTCATTTAGTGCCAAGGGCTTAGACGGGGCGGAGTTTGTAAGGAGCATCCAGGAGGGCTTCTTAAAACAATATGTAGACAGTCCAACTAGGGAAGGGGCGGTACTGGACCTGGTATTGGGGAATGAGCCCGGCCAGGTGGTAGATGTTTCAGTAGGGGAGCATTTCGGTAACAGTGACCACAATTCAGTAAGTTTTAAAGTACTGGTGGACAAGGATAAGAGTGGTCCGAGGATGAATGTGCTAAATTGGGGGAAGGCTAATTATAACAATATTAGGCGGGAACTGAAGAACATAGATTGGGGGCGGATGTTTGAGGGCAAATCAACATCTGACATGTGGGCGGCTTTCAAGTGGCAGTTGAAAGGAATACAGGACCGGCATGTTCCTGTGAGGAAGAAAGATAAATACGGCAATTTTCGGGAACCTTGGATGACGAGTGATATTGTCGGCCTCGTCAAAAAGAAAAAGGAGGCATTTGTCAGGGCTAAAAGGCTGGGAACAGACGAAGCCTGCGTGGAATATAAGGAAAGTAGGAAGGAACTTAAGCAAGGAGTCAGGAGGGCTAGAAGGGGTCACGAAAAGTCATTGGCAAATAGGGTTAAGGAAAATCCCAAGGCTTTTTACACGTACATAAAAAGCAAGAGGGTAGCCAGGGAAAGGGTTGGCCCACTGAAGGATAGGCAAGGGAATCTATGTGTGGAGCCAGAGGAAATGGGCGAGGTACTAAATGAATACTTTGCATCAGTATTCACCAAAGAGAAGGAATTGGTAGATGTTGAGTCTGGAGAAGGGGGTGTAGATAGCCACATTGTGTCACATTGGGTCACATTGTGATCCAAAAAGACGAGGTGTTAGGTGTTTTAAAAAATATTAAGGTAGATAAGTCCCCAGGGCCTGATGGGATCTACCCCAGAATACTGAAGGAGGCTGGAGAGGAAATTGCTGAGGCCTTGATAGAAATCTTTGGATCCTCGCTGTCTTCAGGGGATGTCCCAGAGGACTGGAGAATAGCCAATGTTGTTCCTCTGTTTAAGAAGGGTAGCAAGGATAATCCCGGGAACTACAGGCCGGTGAGCCTTACTTCAGTGGTAGGGAAATTACTGGAGAGAATTCTTCGAGACAGGATCTACTCCCATTTGGAAGCAAATGGACATATTAGTGAGAGGCAGCACGGTTTTGTGAAGGGGAGGTCGTGTCTCACTAACTTGATAGAGTTTTTCGAGGAGGTCACTAAGATGATTGATGCAGGTAGGGCAGTAGATGTTGTCTATATGGACTTCAGTAAGGCCTTTGACAAGGTCCCTCATGGTAGACTAGTACAAAAGGTGAAGTCACACGGGATCAGGGGTGAGCTGGCAAGGTGGATACAGAACTGGCTAGGCCATAGAAGGCAGAGAGTAGCAATGGAGTGATGCTTTTCTAATTGGAGGTCTGTGACCAGTGGTGTTCCACAGGGATCAGTGCTGGGACCTTTGCTCTTTGTAGTATATATAAATGATTTGGAGGAAAATGTAACTGGTCTGATTAGTAGGTTTGCAGACGACACAAAGGTTGGTGGAATTGCGGATAGCGATGAGGACTGTCGGAGGATACAGCAGGATTTAGATTGTTTGGAGACTTGGGCGGAGAGATGGCAGATGGAGTTTAATCCGGACAAATGTGAGGTAATGCATTTTGGAAGGTCTAATGCAGGTAGGGAATATACAGTGAATGGTAGAACCCTCAAGAGTATTGAAAGTCAAAGAGATCTAGGAGTACAGGTCCACAGGTCATTGAAAGGGGCAACATAGGTGGAGAAGGTAGTCAAGAAGGCATACGGCATGCTTGCCTTCATTGGCCGGGGCATTGAGTATAAGAATTGGCAAGTCATGTTGCAGCTGTATAGAACCTTAGTTAGGCCACACTTGGAGTATAGCGTTCAATTCTGGTCGCCACACTACCAAAAGGATGTGGAGGCTTTAGAGAGGGTGCAGAAGAGATTTACCAGAATGTTGCCTGGTATGGAGGGCATTAGCTATGAGGAGCGATTGAATAAATTCGGTTTGTTCTCACTGGAACGAAGGAGGTTGAGGGGAGACCTGATAGAGGTATACAAAATTATGAGAGGCATAGACAGAGTGGATAGTCAGAGGCTTTTCCCCAGGGTAGAGGGGTCAATTACTAGGGGGCATAGGTTTAAGGTGAGAGGGGCAAGGTTTAGAGTAGATGTACGAGGCAAGTTTTTTACGCAAAGGGTAGTGGGTGCCTGGAACTCGCTACCGGAGGAGGTAGTGGAAGCAGGGACGATAGGGACATTTAAGGGGCATCTTGACAAATATATGAATAGGATGGGAATAGAAGGATACGGACCCAGGAAGTGTAGAAGATTGTAGTTTAGTCGGGCAGCATGGTCGGCACGGGCTTGGAGGGCCGAAGGGCCTGTTCCTGTGCTGTACATTTCTTTGTTCTTTGTTCTTTGTTGCCCTTATTGGGAAATCGCAGGTTTGCGAACTGATGCAGTCAATTTATCTTGCTTTTATATTACAGTGAGTCAGGGTGCGAGAGGTGCTCATCGTCAAATTGCTAGAATCAGTAAAACAAAGTACTGCATGACGCTGAAAATCGGAACCACATGGAAACATTCAGTGCATCAGGCAGGTTCTGAGAAAGGAAGGAAAACGTCTTGACGTTTCAAACCTGACCAGCTGTGTGTCTCCAGTATTTTCTGTTCCTGTTTTCTAGCTGTTTCCTTATGTCTTTCATTTCCTGCCCAAGGTGTGATGTAGATACAGAAGAGATTGCAAATCCCTGCACAGAAAGGAATGACACCGTCTGCGTGAAGAAAGGTGTGTCACTATCTCACTGCTTTATTATTACCGGCAAATTTAAGCAGCTGATAAAATTGATGTTATGCAAACAAATGTGTTTCTATAATTGCTAACTGGCTCCATTACAATACTGGTTTTTGTTCATAAATATAAATGACGATGAAGAATTTTGGTTTGAATGTTAATGCACAACATTTAAAAATTTTTAAAAATTTAGAGTACCCAATTCATTTTTTCCAATTAAGGGGCAATTTAGTGTGGCCAATCCACCTACCCTGCACATCTTTGGCTTGTGGGGGCGAAACCCACGCAAACACGGGGAGAATGTGCAAACTCCACACGGACAGTGACCCAGAGCCGGGATCAAACCTGGGACCTCGGCGCCCTGAGAATGCAGTGCTACCACTGCGCCACTGTGCTGCCCTTAGTTGCATTTCCTCCTCGTTTTGTAGTGAGCCGACTCCTTGTTTGAGGTGGAGTATCAGAGCCGCTGGGCTTCTCTCCAGCACTTCAATATCAACAACAATAATTTCAGGCAAATAGTGATTCCTCCTTATAGGAGCCTAGCAATGAGCATCGGTCAGCTTTTCAATTGCCGACCTTCCTGGCGGTTGAATCCATATTCTGCTTCTCCCAAATTCCATGCACGTCCAGGATTGGGAACTGGACAGTTATCCAGGGATGGAAACCCTTTTCCAGTTTGTTATTCCTCTCTAGATGGACACTATAGCCTATTGCAGTTATTGGTTACGCTATTGCAGACATCACTGAAGTCAAAGCCGATCATTGCTTGAGTCTGGGATCCCTGTAATATAAATAAGGGTCAGTGGTCAACTGGACTAGCTTCCACCACTTAAAGCGGTCAGAGAGGAATTTCCCCGAGGTTTCTTTTTCTTCTCTGAGTTAGCTGGGCTTTATTTTATACCTTTCCCAGGTGACCATATGACTCCTGGTGGGTAGGGCAGCATAAGACACTGGGGCAAATGTTCCGATCCTGCCGCCACGGGAATCAACGCGGGTGGGTTGGAAAATTTGACGGACCATTTCAAGGTCCACTGACCTCAGGCGGGAGTTTCCGGTCGCAGGGTGGGCGCGACCGGGAAATCCCGCCCAATGGCCAAGATTTTCTGGCTCCGCCATGGTGGGACCTGACCTGAGGGTGCGGTGGGCGAGGCAAATGTCCACTGACTGATCGGACAGCTTGCGCACGTAAACTGGTTGTCAAAGAGCTGCTTTGTGTCGTATATTAAATTTATAGAAACCACGAGGTGACAGCCGTTTGACTGTAGTGACTCAGTTGCAAAATATATTGTTCACAAGGGGACAGGTTCCCCTTTCTCCTGTACTGTTGAGACAAAGTCACGGGTGGTGATAAGCCTGTATTGGCTGCCATTCTGGAATCCACTTGTTTATTTACATTTTTTCTGTTTTGCAGGTAAAAAGCAATGGGTTACTGCTGTGGTGATTAGTGTGATTCTTGTTGCAGCAGTTGCTGGAGGCATCATTTTGTACTGCAAAAGAAACTCCCTCCCATGTGAGTCAAAAAAATACCTCAAAAAATACTTTTACTCATTAAAAATAGCAACCTAATTCTCTCTATTTCAACAGCGATGATTACAAAGAAAACTATTTCTATGTATTTTAAGTCCAGGCTACTAGTAAGGATACCCATTATTAAAGTGCGAGTTTTCAAAGCAGACTTTTGTCAAAAGTTGTTCTTGAAATCTGAAGAAAATATAGCCTGGATTTTATGGTCAACATTGTAGAACTGGGGCGTCATTCTCCGACCCCCCGCCGGGTCGGAGAATTGCCGGGGGCTGCCGTGAAGCCCGCCCCCGCTGGTTGCCGAAGTCTCCGGTACCGGATATTCGGCGGGGGCGGGAATCGGGCCGCGCCGGTTGGCGGGCCCCCCCGCTGGATTCTCCGGCCCGGATGGGCCGAGGTCCCGCCGATAAATTGCCTGTCCCGCCGGCGTGGATGAAACCACCTTTTGAACGGCGGGACAAGGCGGCGTGGGCAGGCTCCGGGGTCCTGGGGGGGGCGCGGGGCGATCTGACCCCGGGGGGTGCCCCCACGGTGGCCTGGCCCGCGATCGGGGCCCACCGATCCGCAGGCGGGCCTGTGCCGTGGGGGCACTCTTTCCCCTCCGCATCCGCCACGGTCTCCACCATGGCGGAGGTGGAAGAGACTCCCTCCACTGCGCATGCGCGGGAAACTTTCAGCGGCCGCTGACGCTCCCGCACATGTGCCGCCCCGACATGCCATTTCCGCGCCAGCTGGCGGGGCAACAAAGGCCGTTTCCACCAGCTGGTGGGGCGGAAATTCCTCCGGCGTCGGCCTAGCTCAATGTTGGGGCTCGGCCCCCAAAGATGCGGAGCATTCCGCACCTTTGGGGCGGCGCGATGCCCGTCTGATTGGCGCCATTTTGGGCGCCATTCGGCGGACATCGCGCCGTTTTGGGAGAATTTCGCCATGTTCACCTCACTGACAGATGCCCACAGAATTTATGAGTCTTAGGATAGATGTTCTCTAATCTGCCATATATTCCAGAGGAGCAGACTCGACAGGGGGTGGGGGTCAGTGGTGTGTTTGAGCAGGAAGAGGAACAGAAAGGGTTTTCCACCCCATCAGATTTAAGGGGCAGAATTCTCCCCCCCCCCCCCAACCGGGTGGGAGAATCGCTGGGGCGCCGCGCGAGTCCTGCCACGCCGCCCCGGCACCCGCACGCGATTCTCCCCCCCATAACCGGCGCGGTGAGAATCACGGCTGGCCGCTGGGAGAATTGCCACTTGCCATTTGCACCGTGCGAGCGCCGATTCTCCGGCCCGGATGGGCCGAGCGACCTGCCCAACAGAACGGGCTCCCGCCGGCGCCGTCCACACCAGGTCGCTGCCGGCGGGAACAGCGCGGGAACGCTGTGGGGTGGGGGGGTGGAGGGGGGTTCCTGCACCGGGGGGGGGGGGGCCTCAAAAGTGGTCTGGCTCACGATCGGCGCCAACCGATCGGCGGGCCGGCCTCTCTGAAGGAGGACCTCCTTTCCTCCGCCGCCCCGCACGATCCATCCGCCATCTTCTTACGGGGCGGCCTCGGGGAGGGCGGCAACTGCGCATGCGCGGGTTTGCGCCGGCCAACCCGCACATGCGCGGGTGACGTCATTTACGCGGCGATACTTTTACGCGCGCCAAGGCCCGGCGCACGTAAATGATGCGACGCCGCTCCTAGCCCCCCGGGGGCGGGAGAATAGGGGGCTGGGAGCGGGCTCCGACACCGGAGTGAAACACTCCGGTTTGTACTCCGGCGTCGGGACTTACTCTCCCGATGGGAGAATTGCACCCAAGAATCTTGCTGAGACCTTCCAGGGTCCAAAACAGGGCATGAACAGCATAAGTGTGAGTTCTTAAGTATAGAAAGCTAAATAAAGATTGGGAATTGGGGTGGCACGGTAGCACAGTGGTTAACACTGATGCCTCACAGCGCCAGGTACCCGGGTTCAATTCCGGCCTTGGGGGTCACTGTTCGTGTGGAGTTTGTACGTTCTCCCTGTGACTACGTGGGTTTCCTCCGGGAGCTCCGGTTTCCTCCCACAGTCCAAAGATGTACCAGGTAGGTGGATTGGCCATGCTAAATTTCCCCTTAGTGTCCAGGGATGTGAAGGTTAAATTATGGGGTTGCAGGGATAGGGTGGGATATGGATCGGTGCAGCCTCAGGCCGAATGGCCTCCTTCTGTACTGTAGGGATTCTATGATTTCTATGAAATGCAGTTGGGATTAAGGAGGAGAGATAAAAGAGTCTGAAAAAAGCACCTTTAAAAAAATGTCCATACACCTGCTTGAACTTTATCACTCATTTTTAATGTGGAGCTAGATTGGGTGCAGCAAATTCACATGTTTGGCAGTGTTTTCAGGGCCAGAATCCAACGGCAGAACTCTGTAGAGGTTATTTCTGACAGCAGCTCCAGAATGTCTGCAATGAACTGTATGCATGCATATTCCAGCACTTGTTGTCCTGTTTACCCAATAATATTGGTGAGTATTGCTTGCTGTTGTGAAATGTGCATGCACACCATTGTGATATAAATTTTCCTAACAGAGAAGGGTTAACATGGGCTGAAGAATAGCACTGCCTACGGTATGCTGTATACAGTCACATGGTAAGAGACTCAGAGAACAGTTTTTAAAGGCAATACTGTGTAAGTAAGCAGCCAGCCAGCCAGCATGGTGAAACAGTACCATGCAGGATTATATCTTGGAATGGTAAATAGTTAAAGACTATCAATAAAGGGTTCATGTTGAAACATACAAGTCTCAAGGTCTCATCAATGAGGTACTTATTCCACCATATTTGCCATCATGATTCCTCAGCCGACGTTACAGAAACAGATTATCAAGTTGTTACCACATTTCTGTTTGTAGGACTCAAATTAGTTGCTGCATTTTCTGCAATATGAACGTGGCTGCACTTTGAAACTACTTCCCTGGCTGTGAAGTTATTTAGAATATGCTGAGGTTGCAAAAAGCTCCATACAAATACTAGTCTGCCTTTCCTATCACAGTCAAGAACAAATCAGCTATGATGCTACATGTACCCATTTATTGTTAATTGAACCTTCATGGAAATGTGCAGTCAAGAGATCCTCACCAAATAGTATATGCTACATTGTTGGTATGGTGCGGCACAGCAAATCGGAAATATGTTTGGAAGGGAAAGAAAGCGGCATTTCATACCCACTTGGTTAATATTTTCAGTCAGCAAGAGGTTACTTTTTTCTCAAGGACAGCGATCAGTCATTGAGTTGCAAGTCAACCATGACTGAATCGATTCTCTATAGTTACTGGAGTAGTATTATTGCTGGCAAAAGCTGGAATAATTCCTCTATTGTTACCGACATTTCACAGTCTGAATTGCAACTAGAAACTTATTGTCGACTGGCAGAGCATGAGCAAATTCTCTGACCACTCGCTGGCTCCCGCCGCCAGTGCATCCCTGCCTGTGGGTTTCCCGGCGGTGTGGGGTGACTCAATGGGAATCCCACTGACACGTGGCGGGAGTTGAGAATCCTGCCGCGAGCAAATGCTGCGCCAAATTATCCGCCCTCACTAGCAGCGTTAGCAGGACGGATTCGCAACAGAGAACACAGCCCTATATTTCAAGCTGTTTCTTAAAAAGTAATATAAGCAATGATAAATAGTATTTACCTTTTAACCATCAATAATCCTGTTACTAGTTTTATCTTGGCACATAGTCTACTCATCTGGCACTGATAAGTTTTTATTTTATTTCAGGCACTAAGAAGCCAGGTGGTTTTCAGCTTGTGGTAAATACTAATTTCATTGTTTTACAAATATATATAATTTTAAAGTAATATAATGTTTTAATGTAAGAAAGTCCAGAGGTTGTTGTATTTTGAGATCCTAATTCAGTTTATTTGAGTATTTCTAGAAATAAAGTATTGTATTGCCCCATTTAAAAATGGGAAATCTGGAACATTTAAACACATATAAAGCCAATGATTTTCTACCTTTAAGTGGTAAATTGTAAGTATATTATCTGCATGGGCCATAATTTGCAGTGTGCTAAGTTTATTTTGCAGCCTCTATTTTTAATTAGTGGGATGTGGGCTTCGCTGGCAGGGCTAGCAGTTATTGCTCATAACTAAATGCCTTGAACTGAGTGAGGGTATTTGAGATCTGGGGCGAGATTCTCCGACCCCACGCCGGGTCGGAAAATCGCCGGGGGCTGGCGTGAATCCCGCCCCCGCAGGTTGCCGAATTCGCCGGCACCGGAGATTCGGCGGGGGCGGGAATCGCGCCGCGCCGGTTGGCGCCCCCCCCCCGCGCGATTCTCCGGCCCGGATGGGCCGAAGTCCCGCTGCTAGAATGCCTGTCCCGCCGGCGTGGATTAAACCACCTCTCTTACTGGCGGGACAAGGCGGCGCGGGCGGGCTCCGGGGTCCTGGGGGGGGGGCACGGGGCGATCTGGCCCCGGGGGGGGGGGGGGTGCCCCCACGGTGACCTGGCCCGCGATCAGGGCCCACCGATCCGTGGGCGGGCCTGTGCCGTGGGGGCACTCTTTTCCTTCCACCTTCGCCATGGTCTCCACCATGGCAGAGGCGGAAGTGACTCCCTCCACAGCGCATGCGCGGGGATGCCGTGAGCAGCCGCTAACGCTCCCGCGCATGCGCCGCCCAGAGATGTCATTTCCGCGCCAGCTGGCGGGGCACCAAAGGCCTTTTCCGCCAGCTGGCGGTGTGGAAATTCGTCCGGCGCCGACCTAGCCCCTCAAGGTTGGGGCTCGGCCCCCAAAGATGCGGAGCATTCCGCACCTTTGGGAACGCGCGATGCCCGTCTGATTTGCGCCGTTTTGGGCGCCAGTCGGCGGACATTGCGCCGTTTCCGGAGAATTTTGCCCCAGATTTTTATTGAATCCAAATGTCACCATCTGCCGTGGTGGAATTCGAACCCTGGTTCCCCAGAGCATTACCCTGGGTCTCTGGATTACTAGTCCGGTGATGATACCACTACACACCCCTTCCCATTGCCTATGATTCATTTGCTGTTTTTTCCCACAGGAGCTGCATCACACTCAATTTTATTAATGTTTCAAAACATGCCTGACGCACCAGGCATTTCACAGTCATTTCCTGTGACTCAACTTTGTCTCTCGATTCCAATGGTTTTGGGTTCAAACTCCACTGCAGAGACTGCTGCACAAAATTCAGGCTGTTACTTCAGTTCATGTATTAATGTTTAGATATCTTTTCATCTATGTTTCTTATTTGATTTGTGTTTCTTCTCCACAGCCAAGCAAACCAAAAGACGGTAATTATCTACTGACTGAGATTGTTCCTGACCGAACGGTTGTCATACATGTATATTTGTGATCTACTGACACATAATTGCATGCATATAGAATAAATTCAGAATCTAGATATTGCATTTTAAGACTTCCTGTGTATCTAAAGTGTTATCCCGGAGTAGCTCTAACTTGCAGGCCACCCATTATATCGACGGTTCACCTTGTCTTTTATTCCACTATTCCCTGCTTCAACAAACACTTAAAATATCTTTCTGTAGATGTAGATGTCATTATTTAATCCGGTAGTCTGCATTCTGCACCACTTGCCTACTGAAGTATGCATGTTTACGATATCCTAATGTCCAGAAGATACCATTACGCTGTCTGCACACTACATAACTTTACGATTCACTTGAGTGCAACGGACAAACATAAAATAGCTACTTTCCCCAGTTTTACATCTGGGGCGAGATTCTCCGACCCCCCGCCGGGTCGGAGAATCACCGGGGGCTGGCGTGAATCCCGCCCCCGCCGGTTGCTGAAGTCTCCGGCACCGGAGATTCGGCGGGGGCGGGAATCGCGCCGCGCCGGTTGGCGGGCCCCCCTGCGCGATTCCACGGCCCGGATGGGCCGAAGTCCCGCCGCTAAAATGCCTGTCCCGCCGGCGTAAATTAAACCACCTACCTTACCGGCGGGACAAGGCGGCGCGGGCGGGCTCCGGGGTCCTGGGGGGGGGCGCGGGGCGATCTGGCCCCGGGGGGTGCCCCCAAGGTGGCCTGGCCCGTGATTGGGGCCCACCGATCCGCTGGCGGGCCTGTGCCGTGGGGGCACTCTTTCCCTTCCGCCTTCGCCACGGTCTCTACCATGGCGGAGGCAGAAGAGACTCCCTCCACTGCGCATGCGTGGGAAGCTGTCAGCGGCCGCTAACGCTCCCGCGCATGCGCCGCCCGGAGAGATCATTTCCGCGCCAGCTGGCGGGGCTCCAAAGGCCTTTTCCGCCAGCTGGCGGGGTGGAAATTCGTCCGGCGCCGACCTAGCTCCTTAACGTTGGGGCTCGGCCCCCAAAGATGCGGAGCATTCCGCACCTTTGGGGCGGCGTGGTGCCCGTCTGATTTGCACCGTTTTGGGCGCCAGTCGGCGGACATCGCGCCGTTTCCGGAGAATTTCGCCCCTTATCTCTATGTAAGAAACCAACATTGACTTAGTCTCAGCCAATAATGAGGTACAGATTGGATTCCACTCATACCAATATTAAACTCCTGGAGTGAGTTGTGACACTTGCTCCTGTAGGGATAGCTGCTGAATGCTTGTATTAAGATCCTGGAGCAGACCCCAACAGTGGCTAGGATACTGGGTAGAAGCCCCAATATTTAATTTAATTTATAAGACTGTGAGGATAGGATACTTTGCTCCAGGAGTGACTCCATGCACAAAGAGAGATATGGTATATTAAATTAAACTTTATTGCTAACATAGGATTAAATTAACTTTAACATTATAAAAGAAATAGCTTGCAATGACCAGTTAAACAATACTTAAGAATAAAATGAAACATTTAAACTCCTAACTGCTGTCTTTTTATCTCCATTCACGCAAAACCCGCCTCATATGAAAACCCACTTTTAAATACAGTTAGCATACCCAGGAATACTTGCTGTACAGAGATTTCTTGGATAAACTGCTTTGAGAGAGAGAGATCCTTCGGGAAACAGCCTGCAGGTTCTTGCTTGTGTCAAACTGCAGTTTAACTTCCCAACATTTGGCAAAAAAACCCTGTTCTGTTCACAGCAAGTTGTTTAACTGAAAGCTCAACATCTGACTGCTTCAGCCCCTGGCTCCTTCTGTTAATGACATAATCTCTATTCCACTAACTGGATTATGATCGTTTTACTAAGGCCAAATGAATGTCTCGAATTATCTACTTCCCAGGGAAAATTCCATTACCCTATTTTGGTAAACAATATACATACGTGGAATGAGTGATTATCTGATTTTACGATGCACATTCTATAGCCGCAGTATCTTCCTTTTAAACCAGGATTTAAGAAACCTTTGGAGACGTACACACGCTAACCCAGGCTTTTAATCATCACTGCACCATATACATATAACACAATTTCTATATGAAATTCCGACATTCATCACACTCATAAGAGTGGTTAATTCAAAACCTTTGTGGATATTGTACTTAAAGCAGGGGGATCATTTTAACCCAATGGATGTTGCACCTAATTCAGAATATAAGTTTCAGTTTACTGCTTGTTTTTTTAATACTTTTGGGAATAATATCTATGAGAAGTTGGTAATCTGTAAATCAATAAAAAGGCCATTGATAGCCAATATTGGCTATCAATGTTCTATCATACTTGGATCACAGTTTAGTACGTGTGAACTCTCCATTCACTTGCCTTTGGTAAGTACTGGAGTTGAGGTAAATAAATCGGCTGATCTGTTCCCGATGGAGTTGGGGAGATGGGGCAGGGTTTAAATGAACCCTTTTGTTTTTCTCAATTAGTTGACGTTAGTAAATTAAATAAATCTGTGATATTACCAACAGCTGTCAGCTGAGATTGTCTTTAATACATTGTCCATTCACAAAAGTTGTAGTGAGTAACCAGTTTAATCCAGAATGTTAGAAACCTAATTTTAATTTAGAGAGGCATTTTATGTATAGTTTCAGAGTCTGATTAAGATGTCATGTAAGTGATCATGCAAATAAAGGTATATTTTTAGATTTACCTGCTTTTATTCCTATTTCAGGTGACAAAAAGCCACAGGAGGTAAGCAATCATTTGTTATTGCTGAATAATTAGTAGCTCTGTTCAAAACTGATTAAGCAGCTCTTAGCAATTAGTCAAAGTAGCAAAGATCCTTTGCCTAATTTCAAGGATCAGCAAGGTGAGATTGAAAGAGAAAAACAGGGGGGAGGGGTCGGTTTTGGAGGCATGAGGGATTGAGTAAGGTCGAGAAAAACAGTGGGGGCGGGGTGGGTGGGAGGGGGCGGTGCTGGGGAAGGAGGGCCTGTTCGTTCCTTAATGATAGATTCATGCATTTTCCCGACAACAGAAGTTAAGCTAACCGACCTATAGTTATCCACCCTTTACCTACCTTTTTTTAAACAGTGGAGTCACATTTGCTGTTTTCCAATCTGCCGGAACTGCCCCAGAGTCAAGTGAATTTTCGTAAATTATCACGAGTGCATTTGCTATTTCCCCCCGCCATCTTTTAGTACCCTGGGATGCATTCCATCAGGGGCACAAGACTTGTCCACCTTTAGCACCATTAGCTTTCCCAACATTACCTCCTTAATGATGATGACCATTTTTAGATCCCCACCTGCCATCGCCTCCTTGCCATCAATTATTGGCCATCAATTATTGTCATGTTATTTGTGTCTTCCACTGTGAAAACTGACATAAAATACCTGTTCAATGCCTCGGTCTTTCCCATTATTATATCCCCCTTCCCATCCTCTAAACGATCAATGTTTTCCTTCGCCACTCTTTTTCATTTTATATATTTGTAGAAATCTTTGCTATCTGTCTTTATATTCTGAACAAGGTTACTCTCATAATCAATCTTATTTTTCTTTATAGCTTTTATCGTGGCTTTCTGTTGACCTTTAAAGATTTCCTAATCCTCTAATTTCCCACCAAACCTTGTCACTTTGTATGCATTTTCTTTCAATTTGATAGCCTCCTTTATTTCCTTAGATATCCATGGCTGATTAACCTTTTTTTCCTACAGTCTTTCATCTTCACTGGTATTTACTTATACTGAGCACTGTGAAAAATTGCTTTAAAAGTCCTCCATAAAGTTTTGCTCCCAGTCTACCTTTGCCAACTCTTCCCTTATCCCATTGTAGTTTCCTTTGTTTAAGTGCAAGACACTGGAATTGGATTTTACCTTCTCTTTTTAAAAAAATGTATTTTATTACAAACATGTATCAAAACAGGTTACAGCAAATAAACACCCCGGGAAACATACTTCCCTGCAATCAACTATACAGTCTGTACAGATTTCCCCCCCCCCGTGACGAACAGCTCCTCAAACACGGTCACAAACATCCCCCACCTTTTCTCAAACCCCCCTGCAGAGCCCCTTAACTCATACTTTATACCTTCTCCAACCGCAGGAAGTCATACATGCCACCCAACCAAGCCGCTACCCCCGATGGCAAAGCCGACCGCCACTCCAGTGAAATTCGCCGCCATGTAATCAGAGAGGCAAAGGCCACGACATCGGCCTTCCTCCTCTCCATGAGCTCCGGCTTCTCTGAAACCCCAAATATCACCGCCAAAAGGCTGGGGCCACCTCCTCCTCCACTCTCCAGGCTAAGGCCACGAACACTACCCCCCAGAATCTTCCCAATTTTTCGCAACTCCAAAACGTGCGTGTGATTTGCTGGCTCCTGCCCACACCTCTTGCACTCACCTGCTACCCCGAAAGAACCCACCTGTTACCCTCTGAAAGAACCCACAGATTTTACCTTCTCACCCTTCATCTTTATTTTAAATTCAACCAACTCCTGATCGCTCTTTCCGAGAGGATCCCTAACTATGAGATCATTAATTTTTCCTGTCTCATTACACAGGACCATGGGCGAAATTCTACGACCCCCCGCCGGGTCGGAGAATCGCCGGGGGCTGGGGTGAATCCCGCCCCCGCTGGTTGAAAAATTCTCCGGCACCGGAGATTCGGCGGGGGCGGGAATCGTGCCGCGCCGGTTGGCGGGCCCCCCCCGCGATTCTCCGGCACGAATAGGCCGAAGTCCCGCCGCTAAAATGCCTGTCCCGCTGGCATAGATTAAACCACCTACCTTACCGGCAGGACAAGGTGGCGCGGGCGGGCTCCGGGGTCCTGGGGGGGGGGCGCGGGGCGATCTCGCCCTGGGGGGTGCCCCCACAGTGGCCTAGCCCGCGATCGGGGCCTACCGATCCGTGGGCGGGCCTGTGCCGTGGGGCACTCTTTCCCTTCCACCTCCGCCACGGTCTCCACCATGGCGGAGGCGGAAGAGACTCCCTCCACAGCGCATGCGCGGGAATGCCGTCAGCTGCCGCTAACGCTCCCGCGCATGCGCCGCCCGGAGATGTCACTTCCACGCCAGCTGGCGGGCCACCAAAGGCCTTTTCCGCCAACTGGCGGGGCGGAAATTCGTCCAGCGGCAACCTAGCCCCTTAAGGTTGGGGCTCGGCTCCCAAGGATGCAGAGCATTCCACACCTTTGGGGCGGCACGATGCCCGACTGATTTGCGGCATTTTGGCGCCAGTCGGCGGACATCGGGCCGTTTCCGGAGAAGTTCGCCCCATATCTAGGATAGCTTGCTCCCTAATAAAAGCAAATTACTGCGGATGCTGGAATCTGAAACCAAAAAGAAAATGCTGGAAAATCTCAGCATGTCGGGCAGCATCTGTAGGGAAAGAAAAGAGCTAATGTTTTGAGTCCCGATGATCCTTTGACAAAGCTAAAGGGGGCGATTCTCCGAGCCCCGGGCCAGAGAATCGGCGCAACCGTGCCACGATGCCGGCGCGCGATTCTCCGAGGTGCAGAGAATCAGCACCATTCGCTCCGGCGCATTTGGCGTGGTGCCGGCCGTGGGCCGCTGGATTCAGCGGGGACGCCAGTTCTCCGGACCGGATGGGCCGAGCGGCCGTGCGGATCCGAGAGAGTCCCGCCGATGCCATTCACCCCTGGCTGCTGCCGGCAGGAAATCTGCGCGAACGGTCGGTGGGCGGCATGGGCGGAGGGGAGCGGGTCTCCTTCACCAGGGGAGGGGCCTCCGATGGGGTCTGGTCCACGATCCGGGCCCACCGATCGGCGGGCCGGCCTCTTCCCACCCCGGGCCTACTTTCTTGCGCAGCCGGCTTCTGAACACCGACGCCATGTTGAGTAGGGGCCGGCACGCTAAAGAAGTCCCCCACGCATGCGCAGGTTGGCACGGCGCCCATTCGGTGCCACGAAAGGAGGCTGGAGTGGCATGAACCGCTCCAGTGCTGTGCTGGCCCCCTATGGGGGCCCGAATCGGTCGTACCCGGGACCGGTTCGCGCCATCGTGAAACGCGACGGTGTTCATGACGGCGCGAACACTTGGGCTCCATATTGGAGAATCGCCCCCAATAACAGAGAAAGTGGGAAATATTTATACTGTGGAGTGAGAATGAAAGATGAGTCATAGCCACAGAAACCCAGGGAAATGGGATGCTTATAGCCCCAGAAAGCAAGGGGAAAGAGTGCTAATGACAGTCCCCAGGGAGAAAAAAAGGTGTGAAAGGCCAACTGCAGAGAAACTAACATCTGGGGCGAAATTCTCCGGAAACGGCGCGATGTCCGCCGACTGGCGCCCAAAACGGCGCAAATCAGACGGGCATCGCGCCGCCCCAAAGGTGCGGAATGCTCCGCATCTTTGGGGGCCGAGCCCCAACCTTGAGGGGCTAGGTCGGCGCCGGACGAATTTCCGCCCCGCCAGCTGGCGGAAAAGGCCTTTGGTGTCCCGCCAGCTAGCGCGGAAATGACACCTCCGGGCGGCGCATGCGCGTGGAGACCGTGGCGGAGGCGGGAGGGAAAGAGTGCCACCACGGCACAGGCCCGCCCGCGGATCGGTGGGCCCCAATCGCGGGCCAGGCCACTGTGGGGGCACCCCCCGGGGCCAGATCGCCCCGCGCGCCCCCCCCCCAGGACCTCGGAGCCCGCCTGCGCCGCCTTGTCCCGCCGGTAAGGTAGGTGGTTTAATCTACGCCGGCGGGACAGGCATTTTAGCGGCGGGACTTCGGCCCATTCGGGCCGGAGAATCGCGCGGGGGGGCCCGCCAACCGGCACGGCGCGATTCCCACCCCCGCCGAATATCCGGTGGTGGAGAATACGGCAACCGGCGGGGGCGGGATTCACGCCAGCCCCCGGCGATTCTCCGACCCGGCGGGGGGTCGGAGAATTTCGCCCCAGATGTAGATGTGGGAGGAGGTGGGGAGGGGCGGAAAGGGGGAAGCAGAGGGGGGGGAAAAGGTAAGGGAAAGTGTATAAGATAGGGGGGGGGGTGAATATATATAAAGAAAGACAAGAGAGAGAGAAATGGTAAAAGACAGTTAAAATGGGATGAAAACAAATGGTCAAGGTGTGATAGAGCTAATCATTTGTAGTTGTTGAATTCGATGTTGAGACCGGAAGGCTGTAGCGTGCCTAACCGGAAGATGAGATGTTGTTCCTCCAGTTTGCGTTGAGCTTCACTGGAACATTGCAGCAGGCCAAGGACAGACATGTGGGCTTGGGAGCAGGGTCTTTTGTTAAAATGGCAAGCAACGGGAAGGCCAGGGTCCCAAATGCGCACAGACCGAAGGTGCTCAGCAAAGCGATCACCCGGTCTGCGTTTGGTCGGTCCGATATAGAGCAGACCACGTAGGTTAGATGCTCCCTTTTTGGTTACATACTGTTACTCCATGCTCCCTCGTAGGTTACATCCTGTTCGAGGAAACTACCGTGAATACATTCCACAAACTCCTCCTCAAGGCTCCCTTGACTGACCTGGTTTGACCAAATCGACATGTAAATTGAAATCCCCCATGACAACTGCACTACCAATTTTACATGCATCAGTTATTTCTTTGTTTATTGCCCACCGGACCGCGATGTTATTATTTGGTGGTCTATAGTCTACGCCCATCGGCGATCTTTTCTCCTTATTATTTCTAATTTCCGCCCAAATGCATTCAACCTTTTTCTTCATAGAACCTATATCATCTCTCACTACTGCCCTAATGTCATCCTTACATATGATGTGGAGATGCAGGCGTTGGACTGGGGTGGGCACAGTAAGAAGTCTTACAACACCAGGTTAAATTCCAACAGGTTTGTTTCAAATCACTAGCTTTCAGAGCGTGGCTCCTTCATCAGGTGAGTGAAGAGATGGGTTCCACAACCACATATATAGACAAAGTCAATGATGATGATGCAACAGGATACTTTGAATGCAAGTGTTTGCAGATAATCAAGTCTTTACAGTTCCAGACGGAATGACTGGAGAGAGGGATAATCACAGGTTAAAGAGATGTGAATTATCTCAAGCCAGGACAGTGGTAGATTCTGCAAGCCCAGGCCAGATGATGGGGAGGGGGGTTGTTTGAATGTAATGAGACATGAATTCAAGGTCCCGGTTGAGGCCGTACTCATGCGTGCGGAACTTGACTATCAGTTTCTGCTCGGTGATTCTGCGTTGTTACGCGTCCTGAAGGCGCCTTGGAGAACACTTACCCGAAGAGTAACCCGTTCTCCAAGGCGGCCTTCAGGACGAGCGACAACGTAGAATCGCCGAGCAGAAACTGATAGCCAAGTTCCGCACGGTTGAGTACGGCCTCAACCGGGACCTTGGATTCATGTCTCATTACATTCACCCCCCCAGCATCGGGCCTGAGCTTGTGAAATCTTACCAACTGTTCTGGCTTGAGATAATTCACACCTCTTTAACCTGTGATTATCCCTCTCTCCAGTCACTCCGTCTGGACCTGTAAAGACTTGATTACCTGCAAAGGCTCGCATTCAAAGTATCCTATTGCATCATTGACTTTGTCTATATATGTGGTTGTGGAACCCACGTCTTCAGTCACCTGATGAAGGAGCTGCGCTTCGAAAGCTAGTGATTCGAAACAAACCTGGTGTTATAAGACTTCTTACTATCCTTACATATCAGAACAACACCACTACCCTTACTTTCCTGTCTGTTCTTCCAAATAGTTTGATACCTGGGGCGTCATTCTCCGATCCCCCGCCGGGTTGGAGAATCGCCAGGGACTGCCGTGAATCCCGCCCCCGCCGGTTGCCGAAGTCTCCGTTACCGGATATTCGGCGGGGGCGGGAATCGGGCCGCGCCAGTTGGCGGGCCCCCCCATTGGATTCTCCGGCCCGGATGGGCCGAAATCCCGCCGATAAATTGCCTGTCCCGCCGGCGTGGATTAAACCACCTTTTGAACGGCGGGACAAGGCGGCGTGGGCGGGGTCCTGGGGGGGACGCGGGGGGATCTGACCCCGGGGGGTGCCCCCGCGGTGGCCTGGCCCGCGATCGGGGCCCACCGATCCATGGGCGGGCCTGTGCCATGGGGGCACTCTTTCCCTTCCGCCTCCGCCACGGTCTCCACCATGGCGGAGGCGGAAGAGACTCCCTCCACTGCGCATGCGTGGGAAACTGTCAGCGGCCGCTGACGCTCCCGCGCATGCGCCGCCCCGAGATGTCATTTCCGTGCCAGCTGGCGGGGCAACAAAGGCCGTTTCCGCCAGCTGGCGGGGCAGAAATTCCTCCTGCGTCGGCCTAGCCCCTCAATGTTGGGGCTCGGCCCCCAAAGATGCGGAGCATTCCGCACCTTTGGGGCGGCGCGATGCCCGTCTGATTGGCGCCGGTTTGGGTGCCAGTCGGCGGACATCGCGCCGTTTCGGGAGAATTTCGCCCCTGATGCGCGACCAATTACACTCAAGACGAAGTGATTTCATAACTGAAGGCTTTAATCTACTAGAACGTGTTCCCCAGCAGCTACGGTACAGAAAGTGAAGGCTGCTGGGACGGCACCATCTCTTATACTCTGCCTTCAGGGCGGAGCTACGTAATACGGCCAATGGTCGACTCCTGGGTCTAACCAATGGTCATCAGCCTCTTAGGTACCGCAATACCTGGTACTACCACAATACCCTTGGATATTTAACTCCCAGTCATGACCACCCTGCAACTATGCCTCTGTAATGCCCACAATCATACTCATTCACGATGATTTGTGCCATCAACTCATTTACTTTGTTTCGAATGCTATGAGCACTCAAGTAAAGTGAAAAATGGTCCACTGCTGCCTTCCCAGGTCACTGGTTAGGAAATTCATAGGCCTGGGGCCTTCATATCCAGTTCACATAAATTAATGGCTGAAATGTCAGAGGCTGCAGACCCTCTATTTCACACCCAGTGTCAGCATGATTCCTCGCTTGGAGTACTTAGCCAGGTAAATAAGTCCTCTTATGTATCCAGTAAATGTGTGATGCATATTGTCACAGAAAAGTTATGATAGACCTATATTCAAAACTTATATTGATCAGTGAAAATGCAAGATACCTCACTAACAAATTTTAAATGATGGTTTGTCTGTAAGGTGCAGCATGGGGCTTTGCTGTAATTTACTGAGTTATTTCCCCCTCCATAGTATGGAGCCGGTGCAGGGAAAGCTGAAATCTTGATTTCAGCTTGGCCAAGGCAGCCTTGAGGAGGAGTTCATTGAATGTATCCGCAACAGTTTCCTCGAACAGTATGTAACGGAACCTATGAGGGAGAAAGCTAGCCTTGATCTGGTCCTGTGTAATGAGACAAGAATAATTAATTATCCCAAAGTTAGGGATCCTCTCGGAAGGAGCGATTACAGTGTGGTTGAATTTAAAATACAGATGGAGGGTGAGAAGGTAAAATCCAATACCAGTGTCTTGTGCTTAAACACAGGTGTACAATGGAATAAGGGAGGAGTTGGTAAAGGTAGACTGGGAGTGAAGACTTTATGGTGGGACAATAGAGGAACAGAGGAGGACTTTTAAAGCGATTTGAAACCATATGAACAACTAGAAATTCACTTCACACTCCGATAATCTGATTGTGACATTTTGCGATGCTTGGTTACATTTTGTGAAATGAGCAAGATGTATCTGGGACCGATTTGAGTTGCAAATTGAATCTTGGATCTCGGGTGTCCTGGCAACCTCGATCCCAAGTTTCAGCACTGCACTACGCTCCCAGTTATGGTTTTGTATCAGAGGGTAACTCGTATTCTAATTATTTTCCTTTTTATTCTTGCAGGTACAAGGTACTGTACACCATCAAACACAGTCAGTGCACGTAACCTTTCTCATGATTCCATTCTGTACCCATTTTAGGCTGTACCCTTTGAAATAAATAGTCACACGGACTCATGCAGACCTGCAAAGGACTATTTATTGCAAGACATGGCCGAGATCTACTGGCTACGTCGGGCCTGACTGGGAGCGCAACGTGGCCGGTAGATGCCGAGTGAGGCCTCCCGCGGGCTTCCCGATAGCCACATCTCGCAGAATCTACCCAAGTCCCATGAGGCTTCGTGACCAGAATTCCACCCACAATGGGCGTGCCCAAGCCAACCTACTTAAGCATACTCACCCGTAATCTACCGGACCTCTGGCATCTAACGCCCATCCCAGGGAGTCCCCAGCCAGGCACCATTCAGTACTGGTCCAAAGTGGATCTCCTCGGCCATCGGAAGCCCTAGGGTTGCCAAGAATAGTGCAGCATTGCCTCCTGGCCTACCCCTGGAACGTGGGCACCTTGGCACTGCCAGGCTTTCACCCTGGCACTGCCACCCTGCCACTGCCATGGTGTCCAGGTGGCACCGTTAAGCCAGAAAGAGTACTGCCAGGGTGGCAGTGCCCAGGGTCAGGACCTGAGGGGGGGGCCATGTCCATGAAAGGAGAGGGAGGAGGTGCCGGGCGGATATAAAGGGGCCTCTCAAAGATTGGTGGGATAAAGAGTGGATGTCCTGGAAGGGGGTCCCGAAAGGGTTTGTAGAAGTCCTCGAAAGGGGGGCCGCTCAGTGGCCACATAGCGGGGTGTCCTCACCTGGAGGGGCGCGGGGGTAATTCCGATATGCATGGGGGGTGAACATTGCCCATGGGTGGAGGATGTGGAGGATCCACCAGCTAGGGTGGGTCGATCCCTGAGGAGCCGGTCTGGCCAGTGAGTTCAGCTCCCCAGCTGTTCTCGCTGGCAGGATCTTCCTGTCCTACCGATTGCGGACCCCCAATGCTGGTTTCCCGGTGGTGGGGGGGTACATAGAACCGGAAACCAGGTTGACAGTGCCAGGGGCAGAAGACCCTGCAGTTGTCCAATGGCGGGCTGGCACCGTGCCGCGGGAGGCATGGAAAGAAACACCCATACTCGGTGGGATTTTATTTGCCATCAGATTTGGTATTGAATAAGGGATGTGTCTTTTTTCTTTTCTTGAACAGACATTCCGCTTTCTGCAGAGGACTTGAATTTGATTGTGATGGAAATTGAACCAAGAAAGTTCCATGCAATTGGATTAAGGTTAGGGCTTGGTGAACCTAAAGTGCAACAGATTGAATCTGACTACCATGATGATATAAACCGACAGGGCTATGAAATACTGTCTGCCTGGCTCCAGGGTCATGGAAATGCAGGCGCGTTTCCTCGATTGATTGACATACTCAGACAGGCAAAATGTGTCGTCGCTGCTGAAAACATTATCAGAAAAATTAATCCTACGGCAGAGGATACTACTGAAGAAAGCAAAGCGGATCCGAGTGAAAACGGCACAGCAATGAAATCGATATCTACTTAGATGCTTTTCTGGTACTCAACACCCCATTGGGGTTATTCAGTAATTTCAGGGTTTGTTAGGAATTGTAAGTCATCATGGTCAGGCTCGTGTATTTCTGTGCTCATTGACAGG
Organism: Scyliorhinus torazame; assembly: GCF_047496885.1. Taxonomy (NCBI): domain Eukaryota; kingdom Metazoa; phylum Chordata; class Chondrichthyes; order Carcharhiniformes; family Scyliorhinidae; genus Scyliorhinus; species Scyliorhinus torazame. Next base: position 122,398,723 of record NC_092722.1, read on the forward strand.
CTGATTTGCTAACCCAGGTATGACCACATAAAAGTAAAATGAAAAATCAGGGTTCCAGCAAAGATTGAGAATTTAAGGAGAAGGTAGGAGAGTTGGAGACCTAAGGAGTTGTTCTTATAATCTTGTAATGAAATCCTGACTGAATCCTTTGCTAAAAACACGCTCTATCCTGGTGATGGAACACGTGTTGCCATGTTGTCAACATTAGAATGGTCGAAACTTTTACCATTTACCGTGATGAGCATTTGTAAATTAACATCAGGGGCGAAATTCTCCCCCAACGGCGGGATGCCCGCCGACTGGCGCCAAAGCCGGCGCAAATCAGACGGGCATCGCGCCGGCAAAAAGGTGCGGAAGTCTCCGCATCTTTGGCGGCCTAGCCCCAACATTGAGGGGCTAGGCCGACGCCGGAGGGATTTCCGCCCCGCCAGCTGGCGGAAATGGCGTTTGTTGCCCCGCCAGCTGGCGCGGAAATGCGGCGCATGCGCGGGAGCGTCAGCGGCCGCTGTCAGTTTCCCCGCGCATGCGCGGGAGCGTCAGCGGCCGCCGAAAGTTTCCCGCGCATGCGCAGTGGGGAGAGTCTCTTCCGCCTCCGCCATGGTGGAGGCCGTAGCGGAGGCGGAAGGGAAAGAGTGCCCCCACGGCACAGGCCCGCCCGCGGATCGGTGGGCCCCGATCGCGGGCCAGGCCACCGTGGGGGCACCCCCCGGGGTCAGATCGCCCCGCGCCCCCCCCCAGGACCCCGGAGCCCGCCCACGCTGCCTGGTCCCGCCGGTAAATACCAGGTTTGATTTACGTCGGCGGGACAGGCAGTTTCTGGGCGGGACTTCGGCCCATCCGGGCCGGAGAATCCAGCGGGGGGTCCCGCCAACCGGCGCGGCTGGATTCCCGCCCCCGCCCAATCTCCGGGAGCGGAGACTTCGGCGGGGGCGGGGGCGGGATTCACGGCGGCCAACGGCCATTCTCCGACCCGGCGGGGGGTCGGAGAATGACGCCCCAGAAGAATGTCTCCGGTTCAAGCTGGGAGATGCAAAGTGGAGGAACCTTCGCACCAGGTTTATCATGCAAAACATCAAATATTGAATCCAAAACATCCACATCTATTTTGTGACAGTATGTTAAACAAATAGATGCCAATGTATTGACTTCTCCAATATTGAAATAGGTTTATCCAGTTTGTATGCTCCAACACTGCTGTTCCTCTCGCAGGATCTATAATGGTTGGCTCTCCACCTCTTTTGACCACGCCATGCATTTCTGGAACTGAGTTGGTAGAAAAAGGAGCTCATGCCTGTTTAAGATTTAAGATTGGCACATTCAAATTATGGAAATGGTTGTGTAATACCGTGTGTCCCATTTTCCGGACCTAGTATTGTCTGAGCAAATGGAATTTGGGAAAGCCAATAGGAACTGGACATGGTGAAGTGGGGTGGGGGGAGTGGGGGTGGGGGTGGTGGTGTCCTGCAGACGCTAGTCTCCATCTTAACCCTAAACCAACAACTTCAACTTCGCCATTATGCTGAAGTGAGCTTGGGTGAAGTATGATGGATTCTCCAGTGCTGGTCTGTTGCACTGTGTTGGCCTATTGGTTCTGCTGACAGAATTTTCCCTTTACAGTAAAGCAGATTAGTGGCCAAATACTGCCCCTACTCTGAGGCACTTCAAAACTTGAGACCCGCTTCTCAGTTCTCAGGGTACTCAGAAATACCTCCTGGCACTTGTTAAAACTAACAATGCTCAACAACTCTGGGATGACTGAGGGTGGAAGGAATATTGGCACGAGGCTTTGGGATATTGGTGGGTACTTCATGTCCTGCCCACTAATGGGATTTATCGGTGCCGCCAAAGTCCGTGGACTGACTGGCTGCATTTTTGGAACCTGTGTAATTTTCAGTAATGGTGCTTTTCTCTTCCCTGTTTACTGATTAGCCCTGCCCAAAATCAAAGAATGTGATGAAACCTAGGTAACCGACAGTTGTGCCAAAAGACAGCATCAGTCTTATGTGACAAGACCATCTCCAACTGCACCCTTTTTAGCAACTTTTCTACAATAATTTTTTAAAACTTTAGATAATCAAAGGTTGACTAAAGGTTGACAGTTTGTATTACCAATTTTATGAACAAGTTTGGGGCTTATAAGGGATTTTGTTTCTCTTCACAATGTGAATAATTAGCACTTAATTTAGCACAAAATAATGAAATAATGATATTGAGAGGGAAAATATGGTGGTAGCTATGCGCAGGTGAGAAATCTTACATTTTAACCAATAAATCACAGCAGGCGCAGTTAAAGCATGGAAGATGCACAAGATATTTAATGTGTGTAAACCATGAGGAGTACGATCGAATGACCTCGCTGCACCCACAAAGCAGCGCACCGTGGATCAACATGGCCAATAGAAGCTGGGAGACCCCGCTCCCGGACTGTACCTGACTCACAAAGCGTTGTGAGATCTAACATGATCTCAAAAATCGTTGCAATGTAATGCCCCATTGTGGGCAAGATCACATTTTGGCAAATCTATGTAACCCGAGTGACATTTAATAATGTTGTGTTTTTCCGCACTTCGACATGCGGCTAAACGTGCTCGCTATGGGACTGTGTTCCCATTTAGTTAAATCATGCCCGAGATTTGTGTTTGACTGGTGTAAATGACTGATGTAAATCTTCTGCTAATTCTACAAGAGTAAAGAACAAAGTGCATTGGGTTGACTGCTGAGTGGTTTCTGACTTCGACAGAATTCCACTGAAATGAATGCATGTATTTAATGTGACAGGGTGGATTTGTGCTTCAGCACCTAGGCAAAAAGGAGAAAGGAACATGGGTGAGGAGAGGATCAAAATATTTTTTAAAATAATAATCAGAATAATAATCTTTATTAGTGTCACAAGTAGGCTTAGATTAACGCTGCAATGAAGTTACTGTGAAAATCCCCATGTCTCCACACTGGCGCCTGCTCGGGTACACTGAGGGAGAATTCAGAATGTCTAATTCACCTAGCAAGTCTTTTGGGACTTGTGGGAGGAAATTGGAGCACTTGGAGGAAGTGCACGGAGACACAGGGAGAATGTGCAGACTCCGCACAGACAAGTTCATTCATGAGATGAATAGGCCTCGCTGGCTAGGCCAGCATTTATTACCTCACCCAGTTTCCTGTGAGAATGCAGTGGTGAGCTGCCTTCTTGAATCATGTGGTTCACGCAGTCCATGTGGTGTAGGTGCTGTTAGGGAGGGAATTCCAGGATTTTGATCCAGCGACAGTAAAGGAAGTGATATATTTCCAAGTCAGGATGGTGAGTGGATTGGAGGAGAACCACAGAGAGTAGTTTTACCAGATATACGCTGCCCTTGTCCTACATTGTAGCGACCTTGGGTTTGGATTGTAACAAAACCCTCCCTACTTTCAATTTGTTTCAATAAATGCAAGGAAGAGTCTTCATAATGGACTTTCAACATTCGCTCAACAGTATCTCCAAATTTGCAGACGGTACAAAGTTGGGTGGGAGGGTGAGCAGTGACGCAGGGATACTTCAACGGGGTTGAGACATGGGACGGGATTCTCCGGGAATTGGTGGGGCGGGCAGAAACGGTGCAGTGGAGTGGCGGGTACCACTTCGGCGTCGGGCCGCCCCAAAGGTGCGGAATCCTCTGCACCTTCAGGGGTTAGGATGGCGCCAGAGTGGTTTGCGCCCTGCTAACCGGCGTGGAAGGACTTTCGCGCGCGTCAGCCGGGGCCGAAGGGACTCCATCGGCCGACGTGGGTCCGCGCATGCGCGGGACCATCAGTGTCTGCTGACATCATCCCCGTGCATGCGCAGAGGGATTCACCTTCACGCCGGCCATTGCAGAGGCTTACACGGCCGGCGCGTCGGAATCGAATGCCCCCCTGGCACAGGCCCGCCCGCGGATCGGTGGGCCCCGATAGCGGGCCAGGCCACCGTGGGGGCACCTCCCGGGGCCAGATCCCCCCGCGACGCCCCAAGAACCCCGGAGCCTGCCCGCGCCGCCAGGTCCCGCTGGTGAGGGACCACCTCCAATCTACGGCAGCAGGACCGGCATAGAACGGGCGGGACTTTGGCCCATTGCGGGTCGCAGCAGCCGGGGGGGCCGCTGCCAGTGGCTGCCAACTGGCGCGGCGCGATTCCCGCCCCCGCCAATTCTCCGGCGCCGGAGAATTCGGCAGCCGGCAGAGGCGGTATTCACGCCGCCCCCCCAGCGATGCTCCGACCCAGCGGGGGGTTTGGAGAATCCCGCCCCAGCTGAGTGAGTGGGCACATGCATGCCAGATGCAGTATACTGTGGATAAATATGAGGTTATACGCTTCAGTAACAAAAATATGAAGGCAGATTATTATTTGAATGGGTGTAAATTGAGAGAGGTGAATACCCTCTGAGACCTTGGTGTCCTCGTGGATCAGTCGCTGAAAGTAAGCACGCAGGTACAGCAGGCAGTAAAGAAGGCAAATGGTGTATTGGCCTTCATAGCGAGAGGATTCGAGTAGAGGAATAGAAATATTTTACTGCAATTGATTTGGGCATTTGTGAGGCCACACCTGGAGTATTGTGTGCAGTTTTGGTGTCCTTTTCTGAGGATGGATGTTCTTGCTATGGAGGGAGCTCAGCAAAGGTTTACCAGGCAGCTAGTTGAGGCCAAAACATTGTGTATTTTCAAGGAGGAATTGGATATAGCTCTTGGGACCAAAGGGATCAGGGGATTTGGGGGGAAGGTGGGATCAGGGTCATGATCATAATGAATGGTAGAGCAGGCTCGAAGGGCCAAATGACCTCCTTTTTCTATTTTCTATGTTTCTATTCTCTTCTGAGTTTCCTCTCTCCACTCCAGTTGACTGATAATTTGTGCCCTGGTGTTACAGATGAAAATCTACCCTGCCATCTTTTTAAACGGGTAATTGTAGATTTAGGAAAACTGATGCTAAGAAATCTATTTTCAATAAAAAAACAAAGAGTAACAAATTAATTTTTTTCTGCTGGAATTAATTGTAATTAAGAGTTTCTTTATATTGAACGCCACTTTGTCCTGTATGGCTGGTACAATTATTTTTTTTTGACAAATGTATGTACTGCTGTATAATGTGTGTACTGCTGTATGGTGTAATACTGTTAGCATTGAACAATATACAGAATAGAACAAAAGGATTTATGAAAACTTACTTGTATTTCCAATTATTCAACAGTAATGATCTTTTAAGTGCAATGCAGTTATATGGGTCCTGGTTTGTTTGCAGTCAGCAGCGAGGGAAGGTAACTCGATGCTGACCTCAGAGAGTTACAAGAAAGGCCTTGCAATCGTGATAGAAAGAATATAATTGGATTAAGATCAAAGCTGAAATAAACATTAAAAAAAATATATCACAAAATGTGTGGATCTGAGGCAGCACGGTGGTGCAGTGGTTAGCACTGTTGCTACACTTGCCGAGGACCCAGGTTCGATCCCGGCCCCGGGTCACTGTCCATGTGGAGTTTGCACAGATAGTTTGGGTACATTAACCACAAAACAATGAAGTGCTGTCAAAACAGCATTGCCTCATTATTTCACAGCTAACTGTAATTTATGCAGCAAGCGGTAATTAAATTGCCTCTCCAGATTTATACATCATTATGGTTTACTAAAGAGGCATCATTGCTAACATGTTTTATTTTCTGAGAATAACTACTCACCTAACTGGACTGTTGTTTTTCTGCACTTTTTAATAAATATTTTTAATAATTATTTGTTTCTGCTTTTTTTTACTTGCACCAGTTTTTCTGATACACTGGGCGAAATTCTTCCTCAACGGCGCGATATCCGCCGACTGGCGCCAAAAACGGCGCCAATCAGACGGGCATCGCGCCGGCCCAAAGGTGCGGAATGCTCCGCATCTTTGGGGGCCGAGCCCCAACATTGAGGGGCTAGGCCGGCGCCGGAGGGATTTCCGCCACGCCAGCTGGCGGAAATGGCGTTTGTTGCCCCGCCAGCTGGCGCGGAAATGCGGCGCATGCGCGGGAGCGTCAGCGGCCGCTGACAGTTTCCCGGCGCACGCGCGGGAGCGTCAACGGCCGCTGACAGTTTCCCGCACATGCGCAGTGGGGAGAGTCACTTCCGCCTCCGCCATGGTGGAGGCCGTAGCGGAGGCGGAAGGGAAAGAGTGCTCCCATGGCACAGGCCCGCCCGCGGATCGGTGGGCCCCGATCGCGGGCCAGGCCACCATGGGGGCACCCCCCGGGGTCAGATCGCCCCCCCCAGGACCCCGGAGCCCGCCCACGCCGCCAGGTCCCGCCGGTAAATACCAGCTTTGATGTACGCCGGCGGGACAGGCAATTTCTGGGCGGGACTTCGGCCCATCCGGGCCGGAGAATTGAGCGGGGGGGGGGGTCCCGCCAACTGGTGCGGCCCGATTCTTGGCCCCGTCCAATCTCCGGTACCGGAGACTTCGGCGGGGGCGGGGGCGGGATTCACGGCGGCCAACGGCCATTCTCCGACCCGGCGGGGGGGGGTCAGAGAATGACGCCCACTATTTATAAATTTTCAATAAATAAATATAAACCAGTGTAGACCATTCTGCCCCATTAGCCTATTCTGCCATTCAGTTAGATGAGGGTTTCCCAAACTTTTCCAGCCACGCTACTCCTTTGACCGCCCAGGAGGACTGAAGGAACCCCTGAGAAAAGTATTGTGTTGCAGGATGTACCGGCCTCGTCGCTCCCGACTTGACAATGCAACAAGTCCATTGAGTCTCGCGAGAGGTTTGCGATGTTTGAAACGTCACAATCGGCGATTACGAGATCTAGATCAGCATATTTAAATAAGTCATTAGGCTCATTTAAATATGCATTTGGCATATTCTCCCGGTGCCCAGGAACTTATGGATTCCCCAGCAAGGCCTCAACCTGGTGCCATTTAGTACTGGTCCACACAAACGTACACCAGATGTAATGGCACCTGAGGGGTTCTCTCAGGCCTTTGGAGACCCAAAGGGTGGCCGAGCTCTGGGCAGGGTGGTATTCAGGCACCCAGGGATCTTTGAACTGGCAGTTTGGCACTGCCATTTGTCACCCTGGCAGTGCCACCCTGCGCACACACTGATCTTATGCACACTCAGCTTGCACGCACACACACATGCATTCATCTTGCCCTTGCACCTCACACGCCCTTGCACACACACACACACTTACAATCACTCACATTGACACACACACACACGCAATCACTCACATCTCTCACTCTAATCACACACACTTACTGCTCATCCAATCAGAGGCTGGATTCCAGAAATACTAACCTCTGGACGAGCTGGAAACAGCACGAAAGTCAAATTGTATCGATCAGCCTGGCTTGAAATGGAATCCCTGGGAGGCTCCCGTGGAATTGTAGGGATCTGCATAACTCAGTTGGGGATCCCCGAGTTAGGTTATCGCTGAGTTGTATCTTAATTCCATTTCTCCAGGACTTCCGGTGGCGCCCTCGATGAAGCAGGTCACAGATGGGATCGCTGCTGCCCGCGATGGGCAAACGGACCTTTTCCAAAGGACTTTTTCGGGACCTGGCGACCTGAATTGATGGAGGGGACGATAGGGAAGAGGCTTTCCCCCCGGGGTATGGACAGCTGGACCAGAAGTGGTCGAGTGGAGCGGCAGGGACCCCAGATCGGGCGGCGAAGCGTGGCAGACGGCAGGGGCCAGGGAGCACAGGCTCACTGGCCAAGAGAGCAACAGATGGAGTTCTTCAGGAATTGCTTCGCCGAACTGAAGAGGGACACGTCGGACCTGATGAGAGCGGTAATGGACCGAATGGTCGAGACACAGGCGGTCCAAGAGAAGGTGCTCAGGTAGGTCGAGGTGAAGCTCACCAGCCAGGCGGACACGGTAACGGAGCACGAGGTGGAGGAGCTGAACTCCCGCCAGAGGAGGATGCAGGAGCAACTTGAAGAGCTGGGGAACAGAGCCAGGAGGCAGAACCTGAGGATCGTGGGCCTCCCCGAGGGCTGCGAGGGATCGGATGTGGGTGCATACGTGATGGGTATGCTTGAGGCGCTGATGGGACCGGAGGCCTTCCCTCGACCCCTGGAGTTGGATGGGGTGCATAGAGCCCCCGCAAGGAAGCCCAGGACGGGCGACCGACCAAGGGCCTTGGTGGTCTGCTTTCACCGGCTGGCTGACAGGGAACGTGTGCTACGATGGGCAGAGAGGAGCAGCAGATGGGAGAACTGCGAGGTGTGCATCTACCAGGACTTGGGAACGGAGCTGGCCAAGAGGCGTGCAGGATTCATCAAGGTAAAGGCAGCCCTCTACAAAAAGGTGAGGTTTGGAATGCTGTATCCTGCGAAGCTTTGGGTTACGTTTGAGGAACTCCATTACTACTTCGAGACACCAGAACAGGTTTGGGCTTTCATTAAAGATAAGGGGCGAGATTCTCCGACCCCCCACCGGGTCGGAGTATCGCCGTGGGCCGTTGTGAATCCCGCCCCCCGCCGAATTCTCCGAAGGGAGAAAAGTCAGCGGGGCGTCAATCACGCCGCAGACCTCGGAGAATGGCACGGGTGGGCGCAAGGCAATGGATTTCGGGGCTGCCGATATTCTCCCGTACGGATGGGCCGATGTCCCGCCGACGTGATCACGGGTCACGTCGGCGTAAATCAAACCACCTTTCAATCGGCGTCAACCTGTGCTCAAGGTTTAAGCCGACCAGCATGGAGGTGGGTGACGGCCTGGGGGGTTGGCCGCTGGAGAGGCGATGGCGTGGCCGCAGTCTGTATGTGTGGGGGAGAGGTGTGTGTGTAGGGTTGTGTGTGTGTGTGTGCGGCGGGGTGGGGGTGGGGGGTGGTTAGAGTGGGCTGGGCTCCAGGGGAGTGCCGGCGACGGGGGGATGACTGTCGGGGAGGGGGACGGGGGACGGGGTCCGTGCCGGGGAGGGGGACGGGGTCCGTGCCGGGGAGGGGGACGGGGACGGGGGTCCGTGCCGGGATGGGGATGGGGGGACGGGGTCCGTGCCGGGGAGGGGGACGGGGGTCCGTGCCAGGGAGGGGGATGGGGGGACGGGGTCCGTGCTGGGGATGAGGGGACGGGGTCCATGCCGGGGAGGGGGTTGGGGGGACGGGGTCCATGCCGGAGAGGGGGATGGGGGACGGGGGTCCGTGCCGGGGAGGGGGGTGCAAGGGCAAGTGAGTTGGTCCACCTGGCCAGGTGCCAGCCTCCAACAGTCGGACCCATGCGGCCCATGCCACCTGGCTGGGGGGAGGAGGGGGTATGGGCAATGATGACATGCCGTGGTTCCCCCCGCCCCCCCCCCCCCCGCCCCCCGCCCTCCCCCCCACCAGGCCGTCATGTTTTCCGGTCATCCAGCGATGTTGGCCGCCGTGGCGGCAGCCGCTCATGTCCATGTTGCCCCGAATGAGGAGGAGGAGCGTGCCAGAGAGGCGGCGCAGGCTGCCGCAGGCGGCAGCCGACCAGGCTGGAGGGACACCTGACCGACAGGACGAGGAGGGGGAGGAGGACGTCGTGGCCCCACGGCAATGGAGGCACCCGAGGACGCCCCGTGTGTACCGGCCCCGGCTGTCATACCAGGACCTCATGGACCGGGAATGCAGGAGGAGACTCCGGATGAGCCGGGAAACCGTGGCACAAATCTGCCACCTGCTGGCGCACCTGTCACCGCGTGGCACTGGCGGGGGACACCCTCTCCCAGTGTCCGTCAAGGTTAAGGTGGCCCTGAACTTTTATGCAACTGGGTCATTCCAGGCACCGAGTGGGGACCTGTCCGGCATATCGCAGACATCGGTGCACCGGTGCATCCGGGCAGTGACAGACGCCCGATATGCCATGGCGCACCGCTACATCCGCTTCCCTGTGGACCGGGCCAGCCAAGATGCCCGGTGTAGCGCACAAAGACTCCGTGAGACGAATAGAGTGAAGTCGATGAGGCTTCATTAAGCGTGTCTGTTCCCCCGCAGCTCGATAGTAAACTGGCCTACGGGGGAAGACTCCGGCTTCTTATACTCCGCCTTCAGGGCGGAGCTTGAGGTCAACGGCCAACCAGGACCCGGGATCTGTCAGCCAATGACATTAGGGCTTCCAGTCCCACATGACCCCCAATACATACTACCACATTCACCCCTTGTCAAAAATGAACCCGGCGGGGTGATGCTTCGTATGGTGGTAAGGGTTTACAGGGCTGGTCCTGGGAGGACAAAACATTCACATGGCGATACAGTATTGGACCAGTTCGCCCTGTTGCAACTATTTACAGAGGGTATAGGAAGAAAAGCAAAATGTTCTTGTGAACAGTCCATATTTGTTTTACATCGACGCCACGAGTCGGTCGGGCGGTCTGGTCGTCCGTGTCGATCGCCTCGGCCCCAGCGGTGGTGGTGGTGCTTGTACCAGTGTTGTCGCCTCCAGGAGCCGTACGGTTTCAGCTGTCGGTGCAAAGGGGAGGGGGACCGATCCTCCTGGGAAGGGGGCGGTCGCGGGGTGCGGCGGTGGCAGGAAGGGGGGGGTTGGGTTGATGGTGTCGGGGGGGGTGTGCGTTGTTGCCGGCGGGCGCCAGATCCCGCAGGGAGACCGTGTCCTGTCGGCCATCGGGGTACTCCACGTAGGCGTACTGGGGGTTTGCGTGGAGGAGGTGAACCCTTTCGACCAACGGGTCCGCCTTATGTGCCCGCACATGCTTTCGGAGCAGGATGGGTCCTGGGGCCGCCAGCCAGGTCGGCAGCGACGTTCCAGAGGAGGACCTCCTAGGGAAGACAAGGAGACGCTCATGAGGCGTTTGATTAGTGCTCGTACATAATAACGACCGGATGGAATGGAGAGCGTCCGGGAGGACCTCCTGCCACCGTGAAACTGGGAGATCCCTGGACCGTAGGGCCAGTAGGACGGCCTTCCAGACCGTGCCGTTCTCCCTCTCTACTTGCCCGTTCCCCCGGGGGTTGTAGCTGGTCGTCCTGCTTGAGGCTATGCCCTTGCTGAGCAGGAACTGGCGCAGCTCGTCACTCATGAAAGAGGACCCCCTGTCGCTGTGGACGTATGCGGGGTAACCGAACAGTGTGAAGATGCTGTTCAGGGCTTTAATGACTGTGGCCGCGGTCATGTCAGAACAGGGGATGGCAAAAGGGAAGCGGGAGTATTCGTCCACTACGTTAAGAAAATATGCATTGCGGTCGGTGGAGGGGAGGGGCCCTTTGAAATCGAGACTGAGGCGCTCGAAGGGGCGGGAAGCCTTAATCAGGTGCGCTCCATCTGGCCTGAAAAAATGCGGCTTGCATTCCGCGCAGATGTGGCAGTCCCTTGTGACTGTACGGACCTCCTCTAAGGAGTATGGGAGATTGCGGGACTTGATGAAGTGGTAAAACCGAGTGACCCCCGGGTGGCAGAGGTCCTCGTGGAGGGTTTGGAGGCGGTTAATTTGTGCGTTGGCACATGTGCCGCGGGATAGGGCACCGGACGGCTCGTTCAGCTTTCCAGGACGATACAAGATCTCGTAGTTGAAGGTGGAGAGCTCGATCCTCCAACTTAAGATCTTGTCGTTTTTGATTTTGCCCCGCAGTGCATTATCGAACATGAAGGCTACCGACCGTTGGTCGGTGAGGAGAGTGAATCTCCTGCCGGCCAGGTAATGCCTCCAATGTCGCACAGCTTCCACTATGGCTTGGGCTTCCTTTTCCACTGAGGAGTGGCGGATTTCTGAGGCGTGGAGGGTCCGGGAGAAAAAGGCCACGGGTCTGCCCGCTTGGTTAAGGGTGGCCGCTAGAGCTACGTCAGAGGCGTCGCTCTCGACCTGGAAGGGGAGGGACTCGTCGATGGCACGCATCGTGGCCTTTGCGATATCCGCTTTGATGCGGCTGAAGGCCTGGCAAGCCTCTGTCGACAGAGGGAAGGTCGTGGTCTGTATTAGGGGGCGGGCCTTGTCTGCGTACTGGGGGACTCACTGGGCGTAGTACGAAAAGAACCCCAAGCAGCATTTTGGGCAGTGCGGGACGGGGGTTAGGGTGGCGTTAGGGACGCGAAAAACTCCCTCCTCTCCGTGGAGAGTGTTGGCCGGGACCCAAAGCGGTAGCGCCGGGGGCGGGTCATGCATGGGCTGCGGGGAGGGGGGTTGGGGAGCGTAGGCGGCGTGCAGGGCTCTCAGTTCTCCCGGGACCGCGGTGGTCGGGACCCAGAGCGGCTGCGCCTGCGGGTCGTACATGGCGTGCTGGGGGGGTTGGGGCGCATAGACTGCTTGCAGGGCTCCCTGTGCTCCCGGGACGGCGGCGACCTCGCGGGACCGACACACAACCGCATAATGGCCCTTTTTCCCGCAGCTTTTGCAGATGGCTGCGCGGGCCGGACAGCGCTGTCGGGGGTGTTTCGCCTGGCCGCAGAAATAACAGCGGGCGACCCCGGTGCGACTCGGCGTTTGGACCGCGGAAGCCTGTGGGGTGTCCGGGGGGGGGGGGTAGGGGGTTTGCCGCGACGGGTACGTACGGGGCCCAATGGCCTGCCGCGCGGTCGGGGCCGTAGGCGCGGGTATTACGCGCGGCCACGTCTAGGGAGGTTGCTAGGGCCCGTGCCTCTGAGAGTCCTAGCGACTCTTTTTCTAGAAGTCTTTGGCGGATTTGGGAGGATTGCATACCTGCCACAAAAGCATCGTGCATTAACATGTCCGTGTGTTCGTTTGCGTTCACCGACGGGCAGGTGCAGGCTCGTCCCAAAATCAGCAGCGCGGCGTAGAACTCGTCCATCGATTCTCCGGGAGCTTGCCGTCTCGTCGCGAGCTGGTAGCGAGCGTAGATTTGGTTAACTGGGCGAACGTAGAGACTTCTCAGTGCTGCGAACGCCGTCTGGAAATCGTCGGTGTCTTCAATGAGGGTGAAAATCTCCGTGCTCACCCTCGAGTGCAGGACCTGCAGTTTTTGTTCGTCTGAGACTCGGCCGGTGGTCGTTCTGAGGTAGGCCTCGAAGCAAGTCTGTCAGTGTTTGAAGGCTGCTGCCGCGTTCACTGTGTGGGGGCTGATCCTCAGGCATTCTGGAATGATCCTGAGCTCCATAGTCCTTTTTAGGCACGCTTAATAAATTGTAGCGCACAAAGACTCCGTGAGACGAATAGAGTGAAGTCGATGAGGCTTTATTAAGCGTGTCTGTTCCCCCGCAGCTCGATAGTAAACTGGCCTGCGGGGGAAGACTCCGGCTTCTTATACTCCGCCTTCAGGGCGGAGCTTGAGGTCAACAGCCAACCAGGACCCGGGATCTGTCAGCCAATGACATTAGGGCTTCCAGTCCCACATGACCCCCAATACATACTACTACACCCGGGCCGTGGGCTTCTCTGCCGTGGCCGGGTTCCCCATGGTCCAGGGCGCGATTGATGGGATGCACCTCACCGTGTGGCCACCTGCAGATAACAGGGCCGTGTTCACCAATAGGAAGGGGACCTATTCGATGAACACACAGGTGGTCTGCGACCACCGCATGATGATCCTGCACGTCTGCGCCCGTTACCCGGGCAGTGTACATGACTCATAGGTGTTGTCACGGTCATACATCCCCGGCATGTGCGAGGGACGCCACCCCCGGCTGAGGGGCTGGTTGCTGGGTGACAGGGGCTACCCATTGCGATCGTGGCTGATGACGCCTCTACGGAGGCCATGCAATGAGGCAGAGAACCGCTACAATGATGCCCATGTAGCGACAAGGGGAGTGATAGAGAGGTGCTTTGGCGTGCTGATGCGTTTCAGGTGCCTGGACCTCTCTGGGGGCGCCCTCCAGTATCGGTCAGATAGGGTCGGCCGCATCATTGTGGTGTGCTGCGTCCTGCACAACATAGCCCTGCAGAGGGGCGATGTTCCGCAGGCAGAGGACGGCGTAGTGGAGGAGCAGCAGGAAGAGGCGCAGTCCTCCCCAGATGAGGGGGATGGGGGCAATGGTCAGGGCAGACGGGCTAGACACGGGCGGGTGGCTGTCCACCGTTACCGGCTGGGCCAGCGGGCACGGGACAGGCTGATAGCCGCCCGCTTCACTGACTAGATGGGCGTGGGAATCGGGTGGTATGGCCACAGACCGCACACCATGGCAACAGCCGACCACCCACACCCCCCACCCATCCACCCACCCAGCACCCTCACCCCCCTCCCCAACCCCCCCACCCCACCCGCATGCACACCACCCCCCCATTTCCGATCCACCTGCGGCACAACGGGCCGGGCTCACACAGTTGCGGGTGGACGCGTGTCTATTGCAGGCCATGGAGGATGATGACAACCCGCTCTGCGATGAGCTCCTGGCTCCACATCGTTAGACTGTGTCTGACCCATGGCCACAGTACCACCATCCACCCGGACCATCCCTGCATGCGGCTGTGACACTGCAGCGCACGGTCCCGTCCTCTGCCCGGGGGGATGTTGATGGCGGCCCAGGGGGAAGGGGTGTAGAGGGTGCCATCTCCGCTACTCCACTACTGGGCCGATATCTGGGGTTTGAATATCTGTGTGTGTCTCTCTCCAGCTGGCACTGAAACTTCAGAGGCCAGGGGATGTCGCGCTGGGACACTTCCACTGAAGAGAGCACTGATTCAAGCCTGCCGTTTATTCCTAACCGACAGCCTGAGACTTATATCACACAGATCTCCAGACCCCTACCAATACCCAGGTGATTCTCTCTCTTGCCGGTGGTGCAACACTCACCCGGTTCCTACTCCACTAGAGTAGCTTTCCCAAGAGAGAGAATAGGACACTGCTGTTTATTCCCTAACCAGCAGTCTGTCCTGAGTGAATCGCTCAAGATGACCCTCGATTCCTGAACCCGGAATTAAGGTGAGGAGTATTTTAACAATGACTTGGTCAGAGATCGCTGGTGAAGGATTGAAGAATTTAAACGACTCCAATTATCATCAAATCAAGGTTTATTGTAAAACCCAGGTCAAAATCATCAACAGAAGAAACACAATACAATCTTATGCTCTAATATACACTATGTCTATTCAAAAGTAATATAGCGGACACAACGAAAATTCTTATGCTTACACAGGTTTTAGCAATATCACAAGGCACAAAAACAAGTTCCCTTCCCCAAAGCCTCAACCACTATTAAAGTCAAGGGAGTTTCGCAAGCTGCTGCGGAGTACTTACGGTCACAGGCTGCAGAGGTCAAGTCAGGGGTGCAGAGGTCGAGCCAAGAACGAAGAGACCCCCAATCGAAAACACAGCCCCTTTTATATTGTTATACCTGGCTTTGTTCTGTGATCGGCCAGCCCCTTTTGCATTGAAAAAGGTAAGTTTTAAAGTTCCCGCTGGTCCCGCCCCCTTTGAGCCGGTCAGAGCTGTATGTTTCCGGGTATTCCTTGCAGGTCCGCTTCTTCCAGCTAGGCAGACCTGCGCGATTTGAATTTGGCGCTGGCTCCGCCCCCTTCTTTCAGTGAGTTTCTGCCGGCAGCTTCTGTCAAGCTTGGAGTACCTCCCCCAGGTCCGCCTCCAACTTGGTTTTTCTGCCGGTAGCTTCTGTCAAGCTTGGAGTACCTCCCCCAGGTCCGCCTCCAACTTGGTTTTTTTCAGACCTGCGCGATTTGAATTTGGCGCTGGCTCCGCCCCCCTCCTCCCAGTGAGTTTCTGCCGGTAGCTCCTGTCAAGATTGGAGTACCTCCCCCAGGTCCGCCTCCAACTTGGTTTTTCTCTACCGCTGATTTTCTAGGGGCTTTTCCAGCGCAATATGCTGGACTCAGACAGTCTGATTTCTAGTTTAACGAGGTTAGGCTCTTCTGTGGAGAATTTCAGTGTCTTCCAGCTGCTCCGGAGATGGCTGCTATTCTCACCTCGCTATGTTGATGGGGTGTTAATTGGATTCTGCTCTGGTGGAGGCCAGGTCATTTACATTTGCATGGGGCTATGACCATCCCATTGTCCTGCTTGCATGCGAGCCTCCTGTGTATTCCCGTGCCCCTTTGTCTGTGTTTTGATGTTATCTTGTTGTCTGGCTCCTTCTTCCTTGTAGCTCCTAGGGGGGTGTTTGTAAATATTTATGTGCTTATGTCCCTACTCAGCTCAGCGGGCCAAGCCTGCTGGGAAAACTGGTTCTGTTCCCTTGGCTGGAAAGTCAGTTTACAGTCTCTGAGTTTCTCCAAAAGGGCCGAATTGCCCGAAAACCTTACAGGGGGCAGACTCACCTGGGGCTGAGGTAAGACCACCCCTCACACACACACTTGCGCTCAACGTACATGACACCCCCGCACACTTTGGACAGAGCACAAAGGCAGCTTCTGTAGGTGTAACATTGACTTTAATAACGAAAGGAATTCATGCACGTGCCCTAGCCCCTAAAACTCATCTGTGCCCTGCACCCGTGCCAACTTACTCAGTGTCTAATTGTTTGGCCTTAAGGACCCTTTGACTACGTCTACGTGGTTCCCCAGACGGTACAGCAGAACTGGAGGTGGACTCCTGTGATTCCTGCCCTCTGACACGGGATCGCTTTGGCGGCCGTTTCCTGGGGCGTCCTGGCCTAGATGGGCCAGGCTGCGGCCCGGGCGACTGGGATGGCGAGCTGCCAGCCTATCCTGCCCGTTGCCCACCCGATGCACCTGGGACGGAAGGGGGGTGTCTGAGGTGTCGCGGTGTTCCGGTACCTCCCCTACAGGGGGACCCGGGACGGACCACAGCACCGCCTCCTCCCTCGGGGTGCCCGATGGCCCCCAGGCATCTACATGGGTGGGGGATGCGAACGGACTGGCCATCCGACGCCCCCCCGACATCTGGCACTGCCAGTCCTGGAGGCCCGTGCTGGTATCGACAAGGATCTGCAGATTTGCAGCCATGGAGCTCAGGGAGTTGGCCGTCCCTGTCTGTGACAGTGCGACGCCGGCTCGCACATGGGCAATGGCGCCGATGCCCTCAGCGATGGCCTGCAGAGACTGGGCTATGGCCTGCTGAGACTGGGCTATGGCCTGCTGAGACTGGGCCATGCCCTGCTGAGACTGGGCCATGGCGTTGAGCGCCTCGGCCATCTGGCGCTGGCGCTGGCTCATGGCCTCCTGTGAGAGGGCAGCCATGTCCTGGGCCACAGACGCCGCCTGCACGGAAAGCCCCAGGCCTCGCAAACCGCTCCCCATGTCTGACACCGTCGCACCCATTGCCTCCACCGCGGACGCCACCTGTGCGGTGTCGGCCTGGGTGGCACGCATGACCGGCACCACTCCCAGCTCCTGGACGTGGGTGGACTCCTCCACCTGCGACTGCAGTCGCCGCAAGCTGGCCGTCACCCTCTTCGCTCGTCTCAGGTTCGGTGGTTGCATCGGACCTATGTGTGGGTGTGGTAACTCCAGGAACCCGGGATCCATCTGGGCGACAGATGTTCGCTTTTGCTGGGCTGCCCTCCGACCGCCCGGCCCCTCTGCTGCTCCTACCTCCACCTGCTGTACCGGGACGGCTGTGTTGTGCACCAGTGTGTGTACCAGACGCCTCTTCAACAATGTAAGGAATGTACGCAGGACCTGGTTCGGGCGGTGGACTCGATCAAGGCGGTGGTTGACCGCGTGGAGGCGAGATTGACGACTCAGGGATAGGTGATCCAGAGGCTGGAGGAGCTGTCGGGGGAGCAGGAGGAGCAGTCCACTTCGATGGCAGCAGAGATTGGGATGCTGCAAACCAGTAGAAGTGACTGCTGGAGAAAGTGAGGACTGAGAGAACATTCTCGGAGGCAGAACATTCGGAACGTGGGTCTGCCGGAGGGAAGAGAAGGATCGGACGCTGGTGCGTATGTGGGGAGGATGTTGGAGAAGCTGCATTCGACAGACCATTGGAGGTGGACCGGGCCCACAGGGTGCTAATGCGCAAGCCCCAAGGGGGTGAGCTCCCGAGGGCGATGATGGTATGACTGCATCGGTTCCTGGACAAGGAACGTATTATGAGGTGGGCCAGGCAGGCGAGGCAATGTACGTGGGAAGATGTCGAGATCCGGGTGTACCAGGACCTGGGAGCAGAGCTCGCAAAGGGCAGGGTGAGCTTTAATAAGGTCAATCAGCTCTGTATAAGAAGGGCATAAAGTTTGGACAGCTGTACCTGGCCCTCCTATGGGTAACCTATGAGGGCCGGGACTGTACTTTGGCTCGGCGGAAGATGCAGCAGACTTTATGAAAGAGAATAAGCTGATAGGAGAAGGAGGACTTTGACCTTTGACCACGGGGAACTGAGCTGTACTTTGTAAAACTTTTAACTTTTGATTTGTGATGTTCGGACTTATTTCAGAGGTTCTGTTTGTTTCTTTTCGTTTTTTCGGTTCTGTTTGGGGTTAGGTTAGTATATAGTACATTGTTAGGGAAGGAGGGGTGAGCCTTTGTGCTCAGACCTTGGGAGGGATTGTTTGTTTGTTTTTGCTTCTTGCCTTTGTTTTGATTGTTTGCACTAAGAGCGGGGGGAGGGGAACCAGGGTTAAGATGCTAGGTGCCAGGGGCTGCCAGGCTAGCTGGGAGGGCTAGTTCACGGAAGCAAAGTGGGGGGTGAGCTGAAGACCGATGTAGGGAGGGGGGGAATGGGAGGGGGAGGGGGAGGTGGGTTGGGTGGGGGGGAGGGACTCGACTGCTGATAGGGAGAGGACTTTCAAGGTGGTGGAGGAGAAGGGTTGATGGTGGTAGTTGCCTGAGGGCGGGCCAGGAGAGGTGCAGGACATGGGCCAAAGACTGGCCTAGGAGAGGTTATGGTTGATTGGCAGGGCAGGGGTTCGTGGGCTGAATGGGCCAGTCAAAAGGGCCCGTGTGTTTGCGCACTTGAGGCAACTGAAGGTGGACGTGGCTATGTTGCAGGAGACACATTTGAAGGTGGGGGACCAGGTCAGGTTGAGGAAGGGATGAGTCGGGCAGGTGTTCCATTTGGGATTGGACTTTAAAACAAAGGGGCTGGCAATCCTGGTCAATAAGCGGGTGGCATTCGAGGTGGGGAAGATAGAGGTGGACCTAGGGGGTAGATTCATTATGGTTAGTGGGAAGCTGGAGGGAATATATATACCCCAAACTGGGATGATGTTGAGTTTGTTAGGAGGGTGCTAGGGAAGATCTCGGACCTGGATTCACATCGGCTGATTATGGGGTGAGACTTTAACATGCGTCTGTATCCGAGGCTGGATCTGAGATTCGGGAGGCCAAGGAGTAAGGAGTTTTCATTCTACTCCCATGTGCATAAGGTGTACTCCCGAATAGACTTCTTTGTGCTGGACAAAACGCTGCTGGCTGAGGTGGTGGTTATTGAATATTCAGCAATTGTGGTGTCAGACCACGCCCCTCACTGGGTAGACCTGCAAGTTAACAAAGGAAAGGCCCAGCGGCCGCAATGGAGGTTAGATGTCGGGCTGCTAGCGGAGGATGAGGTTTGCGAGCGGGTGAGGGAGGCCATTTGGGGATACATAAGGATCAATGACATGGGTGATATCTTGGCTGGGGTGATGTGGGAGGCTCTGAAGGCGGTTATTAGGGGGGAACTCATTTCAATTCGGGCCCATAAGGAGAAGTCTGAACGGGCGGACTTGGACTGGCTGGTAGGCAAAGTTTTACAGGTGGACAGGAGGTATGTGGAGTATCCGGATGATGAGCTCCTGAAGGCGCATCAGAGACCATGGGCGAAATTCTCCATCCCGCCCCGCCACATTTCTGCCCCGACCGGCCGGCGGGAGTCTCCGTAACACCGGCCGGTCAATGGGGTTTCCCATTGTGGGGCAGCCCCACGCCGTCGGGAAACCCCCGGGCGCCGGCAAAACGGAGACTCCCGCCGGCGGAGAATGACGCCCCATAATTGGAATTTGGGGCGGGATTTTCCCGCAATCGGCGGGGCGGGCCGTACCAGCGCCAAAGAGTGGCGTGAACCACTCCGGCGTCGGGCCGCCTGGAAGGTGCAGAATCCACCGCTCTTCCGGCGGCTAGGCCGGCGTCGGCAAGGTTGGCACCGTGCCAATCGGCGTCGAAAGGCCTCCGCCGGCCGGCACGAGTTGGCACATGCGCAGGAGCGCCAGTGTGTTTTGCCGTGATTCCTGCGCATGCACAGGGGGTTTCATCTCCGCGCCGACCATCGCGGAGCCTTACACAGGCTGGGGCGGAGTGAAAGGGTGCCCCCACGGCACAGGCCTGCCTGCAGATCGGTGGGCCCAGATCGCGGGCCAGGCCACCGTGGGGCCCCCCCGGGGTAGTATCCCCCTGCGCCCCCCTGAGGACTCCGCAAGCCGCCCTCAAAGCCCAGGTCCCGCCAGTATGGACCTTGTCCTTTTCACGCCGGCGGGACTGGCTGAAAACGGGCGGCCGCTCGGCCCATCGGGGCCTGGAGAATCGCCGGGGGGGGGGGGGGGTCCACTGGCAACGCCCCCGACTGGCACGGCGCGATCCCCGTCCCGCCCAGAAACCGGCGCCAGAGAATTCAGCAGCCGGCGTCTGAGTGGCGGGGCTGGATTCACGCCGCCCCCCTGCGATTCTCTGACCTGGCGGGGGGTCGGAGAATCCCGCCCTTGGGCTCCTGTCTGCAGGTAAGGCGGAGGGACACCTGAGGAGGGTTAAGGGGCGGTCTATGAATAAGGGGAAAAAGCCTGCAGGATGCTGGCGCATCAGCTGAGGAAACAGGAGGCGATGAGAGAGATTGGGTAAGTGAAGGATACGAGGGGGAAGGTGGTGGTGGATCCGGCGGGGGTGAACGATGTGTTTCGGGAATTTTACAGTAGATTATATAAATCGGAACCCACAGCCGTCGAGGAGGGTATGAAGTGATTCTTGGGGGGCTGGATTTCCCGAGGATAGATGAGGAGTTTGTGGAAGGCTTGGGAGCCCCAATTGGGCTTGTGGAGGTTATAGACGGGTTGGGGGCAATGCAATTGGTAAGGCCCCGGGTCCTGATGGATATCCAGTTGACTTCTATAAAAAGTTTTCCGGGTTGTTGTGGCAGCTCCTGGTAAAGGTTTTTAATGAGTCTAAGGAGTTGGGAGTGCTCCCCACAACGTTATCCCAGGCATCGATTTCCCATATTTTGAAGCGGGATAAGTATCCGGAGAGTTGTGGGTCGTATAGGCCGATCTCCCTTTTAAATGTGGATGCAAAATTGCTGGCAAAGATCTTGGCCACGTGCATCGAGGATTGTGTCCCGCGGGTAATAGGGGAGGACTAGACTGGATTTGTGAAGGGACGTTACCTGATGTCCAATTTAGACGGCTCCTAAACGTGAAAATGATGCCAGCGGAGGGGTGCCAGCTCGAGGTGGTGGTGGCCATGGATGCAGAGAAAGCCTTTGATCGGGTAGAATGGAAGTACCTGTGGGATGTCCAGGGAAGGTTTGGGTTCGGACAGGTATTCATGGACTGGGTCCGGTTGCTTTATCGGAAACCGGTGGCGAATGTAAGGACCAACCGGGTTCGGTCAGAGTATTTTTGTCTGTGTAGGGGGACAAGGCAGGGGTGTCCACTCTCCCCACTACTGTTTGCCCTGGCCATCGAGCCTTTGGCAATGGTGCTTAGGTCATCGAACATTTGGGGGATAGTGAGGGGGGCGGAGGGGGGGGGGGGGGGGTGTGTGGAGCGTAGGGTCTCGCTCTATGCGGCCGATTTGCTTCTTTACATAACAGACCTATTGGGGGGATTATGGGGATATTGGAGGAATTTGGTCTTTTCTCGGGTTACAAATTAAACATGAGTAAGGGAGAGGTCTTCGCGATCCAGGCAAGGGCGCAGGAGAGGAGACTGAGGGAGATGCCGTTTAAAGTGGTGAGAAGGAGTTTTAGGTACCTGGAGATTCAGGTGGCGAGGGACTGGGGTCAGCGCCATAAGTTAAATCTGGGCAGGGCGATGAGCAAATGAAAGGGGACTTCCGTAGGTGGGTGTGGTAGTCACCACTGTTTGT
Source organism: Scyliorhinus torazame (assembly GCF_047496885.1). NCBI lineage: Eukaryota > Metazoa > Chordata > Chondrichthyes > Carcharhiniformes > Scyliorhinidae > Scyliorhinus > Scyliorhinus torazame. The sequence goes on from NC_092722.1 coordinate 122,420,545, forward strand.
ATAGTACGTATATTAGAGGTAATACGGTAAGGCTCCTGTACTACAGGTACGGGGATAGATCCCTGCCTGCTGGCTCTGCCCAGTAGGCGGAGTATAAATGTGTGTGTTCACCGAACTGCTGCCATTTCGGTAGCAGCTGCAGGAGGCAACACATCTCTGCTTAATAAAACCTCGACTACTCTCTACTCTCGTCTCGACGTAATTGATAGTGCATCAATTTATTAAACAGAGATATTACAGCGATGGATCAAGCCTGATCGCCTGCAGCTGCACCCTCAAGCAGACAACGCCACGTCGGCCTTCGACCATTGGCTAGCTTGCTTTGAAGCCTACATTGGATCAGCGACAGAACAGCCCTCAGAAGCAATCTGCAAGACTTGTGGGAAGAAGGGACATTTTGCTGCGGTGTGCCAGGCCCGGTCGATCGCCGCTGTATCCAGGCCCATTGTTCCTGCACCCCACACGTGCGACCCGTGGGCGCCGCCATTTTTGTCCCCGCAGCCCATGTGCGGCCCGTGGGCGCCGCCCTGGGCAAACCTCACCCCGGATTGCAAACCCGTAGCCACCAGCAGTAGACAGTACAGTGCCCAGGACAGGACATTCATCAGGTCGGAGGCCCAGCGGCTTCTGCAGGAAGGCATCATTGAGACCAGCAACAGCCCCTGGAGAGCCCAAGTGGTAGTTGTAAAGACTGGGGAGAAACACAGGATGGTCATTGACTACAGTCAGACTATCAATCGGTACACGCAGCTCGACACGTACCCCCTCCCACGCATATCTGATATGGTCAATCAGTTTGCACAGTATCGGGTCTTCTCTACAGTGGACCTGAAATCTGCCTGCCACAAGCTCCCCATCCGCAAGGCGGACCGCCCATACACTGCGTTCGAAGCAGACGGCTGCCGTTACAACTTCCTTAAGGTTCCTTTCGGTGTCACTAATGGGGTCTCGGTCTTCCAATGGGAGATGGACCGAATGGTTGACTGGTATGGACTGCGGGCCAACTTCCCGTACCTAGATAACGTCACCATCTGCGGCCACGACCAGCAGGACCACGACGCTAACCTTTTCAAATTTCTCCACACCGCCAAACTCCTGAACCTCACGTATAACAAGGAGAAGTGTGTGTTCCGCACCAACCGCTTAGCCATCCTTGGCTATGTTGTGCAAAATGGAGTTCTAGGGCCCGATCCCAACCGCATGCGCCCCCTCATGGAACTCCCCCTCCCCCACTGCCCCAAGGCCCTCAAATGGTGCCTGGGGTTCTTCTCCTATTATGCCCAGTGGGTCCCTAACTATGCGGACAAGGCCCACCCACTCATCCAGTCCACAGTTTTCCCCCTTCCCCCTGAGGCCCGCCAGGCCTTCAAAACCGTATCAAGGCTGACATTGCCAAGGCCGCGATGCACGCGGTCGACGAGACCCTCCCCTTTCAGGTTGAGAGCGATTCATCAGACATCGCCCTGGCCGCCACCGTCAACCAGGCAGGCAGACCCATGGCATTCTTTTCCTGCACCCTCCAGTTGGATCCCACATCGGCAGCCTTGCAGAGGAGCCGGTTGACTATGTGGAAGCCCTTCTCCGCTTTGCCATTGGATTGGGGGTACAGGGGACTGGATGTGACCTGCACAAAGTTGTACCTCCTGGCAAAGTTGGACCATTCCTGGCTTGCGAAGCAGGGGCCATTGTCCGACATCACAGTGAGTGGGATGCCGTGTCGAGCAAAGGTGTCCTTCCAGGCATGGATGACTGCAGACGATGTGATGTCGTGAAAACGTACCACCTCCGGGTAGTTTGAAAAATAGTCTACAATCAGAACATAGTCCCTGCCCAGCGCGTGGAACAGGTCAATGCCGACCTTGGACCAAGGGGACGTGACCAACTCATGGGGCTGTAGGGTCTCACATGGTTGGGCTGGCTGGAACCGCTGACAGGTGGGGCAGTTGAGCACTGTGTTGGCGATGTCGTCATTGATGCCGGGCCAGTACACTGCCTCTCGGGCCTGTCGGCGGCACTTCTCCACGCCAAGATGGCCCTTGTTTAGCTGTTCCAAGACGAGCTGGCGCATGCTGTGCGGGATAACAATGTGGTCCAGCTTCAGGAGGACACCATCGACTACCGCCAGATCATCCCTGATGTTGTAGAACTGCGGGCATTGGCCCTTGAGCCACCCATCTGTTAGGTGGCGCATGACACGCTGTAGCAGGGGGTCAGCTGCGGTCTTGCGTCGAATTTGGACGAGGCATTCATCCGTGGCCGGTAGATTGGAGGTCACGAAGGCCACATGGGGGTCAACCTGGCAGACGAATCCCGCTGGGTCACACGGGGTGTTGACTGCCCTGGACAGAGCGTCAGCTATGATCAGGTCCTTGCCCGGGGTGTATACGAGCTGAAAGTCGTATCGCCGGAGTTTGAGCAGAATGCGCTGGAGGCGAGGCGTCATGTCTTTTTGTATTATATTGACCAGCGGGCGATGGTCGGTCTCGACGGTGAATTGGGGAAGGCTGTACATATAATCATGAAATTTGACGACACCGATCAACAGGCCCAGGCACTCCTTTTCTATCTGCGCGTAGCGCTGTTCCGTGGGGGTCATGGCGCGTGACGCATGTGCAACGGGGGCCCATGATGAGGCCTCATCATGTTGCAGGAGCACTGCCCCAATGCCAGATTGGCTGGCATCAGTCGAAATTTTTATCTCTTTTCGCTGGATGAAGGCCAATACCGGGGCTTGGTAAGTTTGGTTTTAAGTTCTGTCCATTCGCTCTCGTGGGCAGAAAGCCATTGGAAGTCTGTCGTCTTCCCGACCAGGTTCCTGAGAGCAGTGGTATGAGAGGCGAGGTTAGGGATGAACTTCCCGAGGAAGTTGACCATGCCCAGAAATCGGAGGACCGCCTTCTTGTCCTCTGGCTTTTTCATGGCTGTGATGGCAGCTACCTTGTCCGCATCCGGCCGCACACCCAACTGGGAGATGTGGTCTCCTAGGAACTTGAGTTCCGTCTGGCCGAAGGAGCATTTGGCTCTGTTGAGGCGTAGGCCCTGCTCCCGTATGCGTTTGAACACGCGTTGGAGGCGACTGACATGCTCCTACGGGGTGGTGGACCAAATGATTATGTCGTCAACATAAACGCGAACACCTTCAATACCTTCCATCATTTGTTCCATGATCCTGTGGAATACTTCTGACACCGATATGATCCCAAACGGCATCCTGTTGTAACAATATCTGCCAAAAGGGGTGTTGAAGGTACACAGTTTCCTGCTGGATCTGTCTAGTTGAATTTGCCAAAATCCTTTTGAGGCGTCAAGTTTGGTGAAGAGCTTGGCCTGAGCCATCTCGCATGTGATCTCTTCGCGCTTGGGGATTGGGTAATGCTCCTTCATTATGTTGCGATTCAGATCCTTTGGATCAATGCAGATTCTGAGCTCGCACACCATGGAACTGACCCAGTCGGTTGGTTCCGTAACTCTGGAGATCACTCCTTGGTCTTGGAGGTCCTGCAGCTGCTGCTTGAGGCTGTCCTTGAGGGGTGCTGGGACTCTGCGAGGTGCATGCACCACAGGCGTGGCGTTCTGTTTGAGTATGATCTTGTAAGTATATGGGAGCGTTCCCATGCTTTCGAAGTCGCCGCGGTGCTGGTCGATGATGGCGTTGAGTTGCGCCCTGAAGTCAGCATCTGGAAGGCAGACGTGTCATCAGGAGAGAGAGAGTGAACTCTTTGAACGAGGTTGAGCAATTTGCATGCCTGTGCGCCAAGCAGAGAGTCCTTCGAGGAGCCCACGATCTCGAAAGGAAGGATGGCTTTTTGTGACTTGTGCGTCACTTAGAGTTGGCATGAGCCGGTGACAGGAATGATGTTGCCATTGTAGTCCAATAGCTGGCAGGCCGATGGGAGAATGGTTGGTTTGACACAAAGGCTTTGGAAAGCAGACCACGCCATGAGATTGTAGGAGGCACCAGTGTCCAGGCGAAATCGTATTTGGGACCTGTTGACCGTCAGGGTGGCACACCACTCATCGTCTGGATCGATGCTGTATACCGACAGCGGTTGGTGTCTTTGCTTCGGGGACAGTCTGTTTTTCGTTACGACACCGACTCGAAAGGCGCCTTCGGGTCCTCGCTGTCACTGCTGTGTGGGAGGTCGGATTCGGACTCGGTGACCGTGGGTTGAATTGCCTGAACATTCCTGCGAGGCTGGCTGAAGCGATATGAATTGGAAGGCTGAGCTGCTCGACAGCAGGCAGCATAGTGGCCAAGTCTTCCACATCTTAGGCATTGTCGAGATTTTGCGGGGCATTGCCGCTTTAAATGGGCGGAGCCACAGTTGCCGCACGTCTTGACGTCAGCACGTTCGCTGCGCCACCGCGCATGTGCGGTGTGGTCCTGCGTGGTGCGCGCCTGCGCATTACGTTCCTCCATGCCGCCGTCCCCTCGTTTGGTGCGTACAAGCGCGGGAGTCCGCGAAGAGCACGCAAAATGGCCGCCCTTATCCAGGCTGAGGCCCTGGAGGTGTTCAATCACTTGGACCCGTTCTGCCTCGTGGGGACCTTGCTGCGCCGTCTCAGCCGCTTGTATATGGGAGTACCGACTGGTGGCATTTTCATGTAGGACACAGGTCTCGATGGCGGTCGCTAGGGTGAGTTGCTTTACTTCGAGGAACTGCTGACGTAGGTGGTCCGACTGAACACCAAAAACGATCTGGTCACATATCATGGAGTCGGAGATGGGCCCGTAGCTGCAAGATTGCGCAAGGATGCGGAGGTGCGTTAAAAAGGATTGGAAAGGTTCGTCCTTACCCTGCAAACGCTGCTGGAACACGTAGCGTTCAAAACTTTCATTCACCTCTATGCTGCAGCGAGTGTCAAATTTGAGGACAACCGTCTTGAACTTCGTCTTGTCTTCGTCATCTGCAAAGGTGAGAGAGTTGAAAATATGATGGCATTGTCCCCGGCCGTGGAGAGGAGAAGAGCAATCTTTCTGGTGTCCGCGGCGTCCTCCCTTTCCGTGACTTTGAGGTAGAGCTGGAAGAGCTGTTTGAAAAACCTCCAGTTGGCCCCGAGGTTGCCGGCGATGCGGAGCGGCGGCGGGCTGATGTTGTCCATGTTGCAGAATGACGGAATGCTGGCGGAAGGCAGTAACTTGCAGGTAGGTCTAAGAAGTGCTAGTATGCAACTACTCCTGGTATCATGATGTGTTGGGTGTTCTGGATCACATACAGGTCACCAACACTTGAAGTAGTGCAACACTATTTTATTAAAAGGTTAACTATTTAAACATACTTGAACTGTGGGTAAATACGATACCAGCTTTAACTAAAGACCTTTGCCTTGTCCTAACCAGTTGATGCACTCAGCACATGGTGAATGTCTGTGTTGCAGGCTGTGAGCTCTGTGCTCCTAGCTAGCTGCTACTCGAATCAGCGGGAACTCTGATGTCCCCTGTCGTTATAGTGCGTGTGCTCTCACTGGTGATTGGCTGCGGTGTTGTGTATGTTGATTGGTCCCACTGTGTGTCCATCAGTGTGTGTCTGCACCATGATATACTGGTGTATATTATGACAGGTGAGACCTCACATTGAGTTTTGTGTACAATCTTGATCTCCTTATCTAAGGAAGGATATACTTGCCATAGAGGGAATGTAACAAAGTTTTACCACCTGGGATGGCAAGATTGTCCTATGAGGAAAGATTAAGGAGACTGGGCCTGTGTTCTCTTGGGTTCTGAGAAACGAGAGGTGATCTCAATGAAGTATAAAGAATTCTTACAGGGTTCGACAGGGTAGGTGCATGAGGTTTCCTCTGGCTGTGCGGGTAGGGGTTCTAGAACCAGTGGACACAATGTCAGAATAGGAGGTGGCCCATTAAGGACTGAGATGAGCAGAAAATTCTTCACTCAGAGGATGGTGATTCGGAATTCTCTACCCCCGAGAGTTGCGAAAGATCAGTCATTGACTATGTTCTAGACAGAGATTGATAGATTTCTAGATATCGAAGATATTGAAGGATCTGGGATAGAGCGAGAAAATGGTGTTGAGGTGGAAGACCAGCCATGATCTAGTTAAATGGCAGAGGGGACTTGCGACGGGAGCAAGGGGGGGAGGGGCAAATGGCCTAGTTCTGCTCCTATTCCTCTGTTCCCATGATCTCTCTCATTTAAGAGACTCCTTAAAGCTTACCTCTTTGACCAGGATTGGGGTCACCTGTCCTAATATCTTCTAATGTGGTGAGGTGTAAACCCTAGATAATGACCCTGTGAAGCAACTTGGAACACTTCACCACATTTGTAAAAAAGGCATTATATAAATGCAGGTTGTTGGTGTTGATATTTGAAATAAAAATGCTTGCTGCAGCCAGTGTGTGGCACTGTTCTCCCTCATTTAAGAAACTGTCCTCTGAGCATTCATTCTGGTGAAATTTTCAACTCGGTATTTGCAAATTTGAGCATCAGCTTCAAAACCACTAGATGGCCCCACATCATCCTGACCCAACTGAGGATGACACTAAAATAAGAGGCACAGTAAATCATTCTGACGATCAAAGTGAATGGCCGGGAATGTATGATTTATAACAATACAGAGAATGGATTGGACTCTTGGAGCCTGTGATTGAAGCAGAGGCCGATTTTTATCCCTGAGTGGGACTGGGAGGAATTGGCAAGTGTATGTGTGAAATCCATGATGGGAGGGGGTGCAGTGCCAGTGTGAAATACTCCGAGGCTGTGTGGTTCGTTGTTGGCCCCCAGTTTGCCTGGAGCAGGCCGAATGATTGAGATTCCAGGGTGGCTGTCGACAGTGAAAAATCAGGCAGCCAATGGTCTACCTGCATACTTCAGCCCCACAAGAGGCAATTGTTATATTTCCAGATGTTCTGTCTGCAACTGGAAGTCCATTTCTATCTGATTGGAAAGCTGTGCTCAATCTGTACATTTATCAGCCTTGTCTGTTTTAAGTAGGGGCCTCATCCCCTGGTTATGGTGGAAAAGGTCATGTTCTGGGCAAATAATCACTGCTTATTTCTAAACATAGAAAATAGGAGAATAGCAGGTCATTCAGCCCTTCGAGCCTGCTCCATCATTCATTCTGATCATGGCTGATCTTCCAACTCAGTAACCTGTTCCTGCTTTCCTCCCAATATCCTTTGATCCCTTTGGCCCCAATAACAATATCAAACTCCTTCTTGAAAACATACAATGCTTTGGCCTCAACTGTTTTCTGTGGTAGCGAATTCCACAGACTCGCCACTCTCTGGGCGGAGACATTTCTCCTCATCTCAGTCCTAAATGGTTTGCCCCGTATCCTCAGACTGTGACCCCTTGTTCTGGACTCGCCCAGCATCAGGAACATCTTCCTGCATCTATTCTGTCTAGTCCTCTAAGAATTTTATAGGTTTCTATGAGATCCCCCTTCATTCTTCTGAACTCCAGTGAATATAATCCTAACCGATTCAATCTCTCCTCATATGCCTGCATCTGTACTTGATTCCTCTCGCTATGAAGGTCAATATACCGTTTGCCTTCTTTACCGCCTGCTGTACCTGCATGTTTATATCAGTGGCTGGTGTACGAGGACACTCAGGTCTCATTGCACATTTCCCCCCTCTCAAATGACGGCCATTCAGATAATAATCTGATAATTCATTTTTTTGCTGCCAAAGAGGATAACAACACATTTATCCACATTATACTGCATCTGCCTTGTATTTGCCCACTCACTCAACTTGTCCAAATCACACTAAAGCATCTGACAGCTCACCCTCCCATGCAGCTTTGTGTCACCTGCAAATTTGGAGATGATGGGCGGGATTCTCCGCTGTCCGGCGGAGCGGGCCACTCCAGCGGCGAGGAGTGGCGTGAACCACTCCGGCGTCGGGCTGCCCCGAAGATGCAGAATCCTCCGCACCTTCAGGGGCTAGGCCGGTGCCGGAGTGTTTGGCGCCACACCAGGAGGCGCGGAAGGGCTTGGCGCTACCCCCGAGAGTTGCGAAAGATCAGTCATTGACTATGTTCTAGACAGAGATTGATAGATTTCTAGATATCGAAGATATTGAAGGATCTGGGATAGAGCGAGAAAATGGTGTTGAGGTGGAAGACCAGCCATGATCTAGTTAAATGGCAGAGGGGACTTGCGACGGGAGCAGGGGGCGGGGGGGGGGGGGGGGGCAAATGGCCTAGTTCTGCTCCTATTCCTCTGTTCCCATGATCTCTCTCATTTAAGAGACTCCTTAAAGCTTACCTCTTTGACCTGGATTGTGGTCACCTGTCCTAATATCTTCTAATGTGGTGAGGTGTAAACCTAGATAATGACCCTGTGAAGCAACTTGGAACACTTCACCACATTTGTAAAAAAGGCATTATATAAATGCAGGTTGTTGGTGTTGATATTTGAAATAAAAATGCTTGCTGCAGCCAGTGTGTGGCACTGTTCTCCCTCATTTAAGAAACTGTCCTCTGAGCATTCATTCTGGTGAAATTTTCAACTCGGTATTTGCAAATTTGAGCATCAGCTTCAAAACCACTAGATGGCCCCACAGCATCCTGACCCAACTGAGGATGACACTAAAATAAGAGGCACAGTAAATCATTCTGACGATCAAAGTGAATGGCCGGGAATGTATGATTTATAACAATACAGAGAATGGATTGGACTCTTGGAGCCTGTGATTGAAGCAGAGGCCGATTTTTATCCCTGAGTGGGACTGGAAGGAATTGGCAAGTGTATGTGTGAAATCCATGATGGGAGGGGGTGCAGTGCCAGTGTGAAATACTCCGAGGCTGTGTGGTTCGTTGTTGGCCTCCGCACCTTCAGGGGCTAGGCTGGAGCCGGAGTGTTTGGCACCACGCCAGCCACCACGAGCACCAGCGTGTGCTGGCGTCATCCCAGCGCAAGCGCAGGGGGGTTCTTCTCCGCACCGGCCATGGCGGAGGTTGACAGCAGCCGATGCGGCGGGAAAGAGTGCCACCATGGCATGGCACAGGCCCGCCCGCGGATCGGTGGGCCCCGATTGCGGGCCAGACCACCGTGGGGTACCCCCCTGGGGCCAGATCTCCCTGTGCCCCCCCAAGGACTCTGCAGGCCACCCGCAGAGCCAGGTCCCACCGGTACGGACCTGTTGTGATTTACGTTGACGGGACCCGCTGAAAACGGGCGGCCACTCGGCCCATCATGGGCCGGAGAATCGGCGGGGGCCACTGCCAGCAGCGCTGCGATTCCCGCCCCCGCCAAAGCCCCGGAGCCGGAGGATTCGGCAACCCCCCCCTCCGGGCGATTCTCCAACTGGGTGGATGGTTATTTACTTCAAAGAAGCAGGCAGTTTGAGGAAAATTTCATCAGACGGAACAACTTACAAATTTATGGGGTGGCTAGAAACCTCAGAAAGCGGGGACATTATTCAGTGGGTTGAAAGCTTTCTTACAGACCCACTTAAGCCGTCAAACTGGAGCAGCAACAATGCATTCTCATCAAGGCTTGGGTACAGAAAATCAGCTCCAATTCAAATGAAGACAGATCATGTTAGATCAGGACTACCCGCCAGTACTGTAGCAGAAAAAGTGTAATTAGGTGGATATTGAGAAGCAGCTTTGGGAGAAGAACATAAAATTCCAAACACTCAGGGCTGGATTCTGCACCCCGCCACATTTCTGTTTTACCCTACCGGTGGGATGCTCCGTTTCACCGGCTAGTCAATGGGGTTTCCCACTGAGGGGCTGCCCCACGCCTTGGGGAAACCCCCGGGGCTGCCGGCAAAACGGAGCATCCTACCGGCGGAGAATCCAGCCCCCCATCCACATGGAAGAAAGGCCTGCTCATTGGTGTGGAAGGTTGCAGAAGGACTGAAACATTTAGGTATTACCGTGAACCTCTCAGGAGACGAGTGATTGGAGAGAGACATGCACTGCATTAGATGGCACGATGTTGTTCTGCCTGCTGGTCACCCATTCCCTTCATGTTGGGGAGTCCTAGCCTGAGGTGTGACCACCTCTCTATCCGTGCTATCCACGATACTCTCTGCCTCACAGATGCTTCACTGTGTCCCCAGCCACCACTCTAGCTCCAAAACCCTGGCTTCCTGGAGCTGCAGCTGGAGACACTTCCTGCACTCATGCTGGTCCTGGGCATTGGCAATGTTCCCAACTTCCCACATAGAGCAAGAGGAGCACACCACAGCTCTGAGCACTCCTGCCATGACCTACCCCTTTTAATTAAAATTTAACTTTTTGGAAGATATTTAAAATTAAACAATATGAATGACTCTAGGGCCCTTCTTCCCTGCTCCTCTTTACTACAGAATATATCTCTATAGAGTACAAATTATAGACCTTACAAACTGGAAGCATTAAAAGTAGTAAGGGTTCCTTCATGTAGGAGTTAAAGTTCAGACGGGCTCAGATAGCTGAAGGCAGGAGTTGCTGAATTCATTCAAAGTTGGTGATGGCACAGCAAGATGTGATTGGTTTCCAGAGACTTGGACCACTCTACTGGTGATGGCTGGAACTATGAGCACCAGACTTCAAGGGGGTGTAGACTTGAGACAGGTTTTTTTGTCCACCTGGAGTCCTGCTTTGGTGATGACAGGGTGGATATTTAACCTGGGAAACCAAAAATTTAACCTTAAAACATTCCAAAACCCAAATGAGCTTAGGTCATGTAGTGTTGTTCGTTGATGAGTCAACTTTAGGGTAACAATCTATTCTTATGGTCAAAATCCATTATTCACTTTAGGAGGGGAATGGTGGTTATGAGTGCCTCAATAGATATAACAAGTTTTGTACACTGGCCCTCACCTGTACGTGCCAGTTTCCCCAACCCTTCATGTTATCTCTTGCTCATCCACCCTCCCAGGCAGTCCCCCCTTCCCCCCCCCCCTCCCCCCCACCTCCCAGGACGTCTCCGCCACACCCCCCCCCCCCCCAAGGTTGCTGCTGCTGCTGACCGACCTTCCTCTAACGCTCCGCGAGATAGTCTAGGAACGGTTGCCACTGCCTGTAGAACCCCTGCGCAGACCCTCTCAAGGCGAACTTAACCCTCTCAACTTTATGAACCCAGCCATATCATTTATCCAGGCCTCCAGGCTGGGGGGCTTCGCCTCCTTCCACATTAGCAAGATCCTTCGCCGGGCTACTAGGGACGCAAAGGCCAGAATGCCGGCCTCTTTCGCCTCCTGCACTCCCGGTCCGTCCACTACTCCGAATATTGCTAGCCCGGACTTTCACCACCTGAGATATTGCTCCCGCCACTCCTCTCCAGAACCCCTCCAGTGCCGGGCATGACCAAAACATATGGACATGGTTCGCCGGGCTCCCTGAGCACCTTTCACATCTGTCCTCTACCCCAAAGAACCTATTCAACCTCGCCCCCATCAAGTGCGCTCTGTGGACCACCTTAAATTGTATCAGGCTGAGCCTGGCACACGAGGAGGAGGAATTAACCCTACCTAGGGCATCAGCCCACAGACCTTCCTCGATCTCCTCCCCCAGCTCCTCCTCCCATTTACCCGTCAACTCTTCTACCAGCGTTTCCCCCTCTTCTTTCAACTCCTGGTGTATTTCCGACACCTTGCCCTCCCCGACCCATACACCCGATATCACCCTATCTTGAACTTCTTGTGCCGGGAGCAATGGGAATTCCCTCACCTGTCGCCTCACAAAAGCCCTCACCTGCATATATCTAAAGGCATTTCCCGGGGGTCCCTTCTTTCATTTATTGTAATGGGGCCACACAACACATTAAATTCTTTCATTTTGTGGGATTCCATAAGGATGAGGGTCGTGTAATGACTGTTGCAAGTTATCAGAACTGTAACCAACTTGCAAATCATGTGACCTGTATCAGATATGTTTTTGGTCCAGCAAAGTCCGTTTTTTTAATTAGCAGAAAGTAAGGTTTGATTTAAACAGTTTATGACTTATTTCATGCCTTGGGGACATGACATTTCCAACACATGCCAATGGCAGATAGTAAGAGTGTGAGAGATCCCTGGTCAGCAATATGTGATACAAAAAATAATTGCAGTTTCTGCAATCTACCTACTATTCACATCTCTAGGCTACATCATATATGTAAATGTGGGTGCTGCCACAACAATTTGGATTCCCTGGGGTTCAGGTTGGCTTCATTGGTTGGCTGGCTGGTGTAGATCAGATAGGTGTAGTTGGCATGGGGTTTGATCCCTGTTCCAGCTGGGGTGGATCCAGGCCTGGCTGCTTCCCCTAACCATGGTAGAGATCACAGTGCCATGGCTTGAACCTGCCTTCAGGCAGAGAACTGAAGAAGGTTATGGCACCTGCGTGAAACCTTGCGCCATCTCCTTTGGCAAACTCCCAGCTTCATGTAGCAGCTGGTAAGCTGACACTGTTACCTTGCATGTCAACCCAGCTATGGCAATGGCTCATTGGGTGAAGTTATGAGCCCTTTTCTTGCAGTTTTATTCCTCTTGTTTATTTGTACAAAATATTGGCCGCAGGCATGAAAAACACATTGTTTAGCCTGTATTTTGAGACCACAAAACATGTGAATGTGTGGTATTTCTGGAATTGCAGTTAAAGAGCCTGATGGTGAGGATGGTAGCGTCATTTCGAAACAACTATATTTCTAAAGTATTTTATGTCTTTATGCTGAACAATACCAATTGCTTACATTTCTAGCAGCTGTAATGTTAAACATCCCCAGGGGTTTGCCAGGCGGATTATAAAGTTAAATTTGACACTGAGCCACAAGAGAAGAGATTAGGATATGTGACCAAAAGCTTTACTAAGGAGGTAGATTTTAAGGACTTCCTTGAAAAGGGGGAGTGAGGTGGAAAGGGAGCAAGGTTTAAGGAAGGAAACATCGGGTGCAGAGCCTTGATAGCTGAAGGCATGGCCGCCAATGGTCAGTGATTAAAATTGGGAATGTGCAAGCGGCCAGAATTGGATGGGCGCATATATCTCAAGGAGTCAGAGGGCTGAAGAAGATCATGGAGATAAGGGTTAGTCAGAGAGAGCAAGCCGCATGTTCTGCACTGCCAACTCCTGATGTATTCCTGATATTGGAACAATGTGTTTCCTGGTGGGAATCCTTCCTCCGCTTTTCTTGGAGGAAGAAGAGGGAAAATTGATCGAAGTGTGCTGGCAACAGGCTGTGTCTAGTTGGTGCACTCTTACCAATTTACGCAAACATCTGGTGGTGATCCTGTAAAATTGGCTTCATGAGATGCAAGGTTGCAAATGGCCAAAAGCAGAGGAAAACCATCTGGCGCTGAAAACATTAAAGTGTCCATCCGAAGAGGAGTAGATGCTGTCCAAGGCACATGTGAAGCGAGACGACTTTAGTCTGAAGTAGAGGAAAATCTGCTCGGCATTCAGTCTGATTAACCAGGCTGGAGCTAATTATTTCCTTTGTTTTGGTTCCACTCCATCACCACTGCCCTTAGAAACAAAAAGCTATACTGGGATGGATTCTCCGCTGCATGCCGACAGAAGCAGATATCCCGATGTGGGAAACGGGATTAGCGCCCGATGCTCCCATCCCTTGCTGGCGTTGGGATCGAGGCTTGTGCGCTGCACCACCGGGAGGATACAAATGTGTCATTAAGACACATTTCCATCCTATTAACGGACCAGGCACCGGTATTCTCCACCCTCGTGTTATTCTCAGGTCCTCTGGGCCAAGAAACACATGGGCGAGAATTGGTGCAGATCTTGACAAATGTGGCCCTGATGCAGTGGAGCTCACAGTGAGCCAAATGGCCATCTCTTTAAAGGAGTTTCCCCCAAAGTCCAATGGAAGGCCACCCTCCCCCCCACAATGCAAGACCTGCCCACCACACTCCCAACTGGCCCCCCTCACCGCTCCCCCCACCAGAGACCCGCAATTAGAGAGACCACCACTTGAAACCCCCCATAGGAGAGACCTTTGCTTGGAAGCCCCCATAAGACTAAGGCCGGTGAGCCTTACTTCAGTGGTAGGGAAATTACTGAAGAGATTTCTTCGAGACAGGATCTACTCCCATTTGGAAGCAAATGGACGTATTAGTGAGAGTTCTTTGTTCTAAGACTAAACCCTGCCTGGAAGCTAGAGAGCAGTCCAGACAGAGGTAGTGAAAAAAAATCACTGCTTTGAAACACATTGGGGCAATACAGGGGCTGTTTAGCACAGGGCTAAATCGCTGGCTTTGAAAGCAGACCAAGGCAGGTCAGCAGCACGGTTCAATTCCCATAACAGCCTCCCCGAACAGGCGCCGGAATGTGGCGAATAGGGGCTTTTCACAGTAACTTCATTTGAAGCCTACTTGTGACAATAAGTGATTTTCATTTCATATTATTTCACCTGCTGGCTCAGGCAGAGGAAGCAGCACCTGTCAATTCCTGAAAAGAAAAAACCAGTCAGTTGGGTTGAAAGCCTCTCTGACGTTTGATCTGCAAACTTGTCATTTATTTTTCCTGTGAAACTATTTCACTGGGCTGAGATTGACAAATTCCAGACACCCAGCTGCCTGCATTGTTTCAGTCATCTCCCATCAGTGGCTTTGAAAGCCCTTGATTTTCTTTGAAGAACCGAGCTGTGAAACTAACAGAAAGCACTCAACTGTCTTGGATGTGGTTCAGGAGCTGTCAATCATAGCTAAATGTTTATAAACATTGTGGTTAGTTCACAGCTGACTACTTCAAAACCTCTCTAGTGTGAAGCGAGAAATGAATGAAAGGTTTTTTTCACTGCCTCTGTGTGGACTGCTCTCAAACCTCCAGGCAAGGGTCTCTGTTATGTGGGGTGGGGAGGGGTTCTGGTTGGCTCTCTCTAACTTGCGGGTGTCTGGTGAGGGTCTCTCTAATTAGCGGTCCCTGGTGGGGATCATGGGGGGTCACAATGATGCCATTTCAGAGGGGCGGAGCATGGCTGACCGGCGTCAAACCGACGATGACCCCTATTTCGGCGTTGGAGCCCATTCTCCGCCCAATCGCTGAACACGGTTTTGGCATCGGGCAACGGAGAATCCCGCCCTGTCTCCCAAACTTTAGTTATCCTCAGTGATATACCTTGTGACCAATTATTTTATTTTCATGTTTTATTTCATTGAACTGAATTCAAATTCTCCATCTGCCACTTTCTGAATTACTAGTCCAAGTTTCTGGATTGCTATTCAAGCAAGATAACCTCTCCTTTCTGTTTATGCGAGCTTGCTGCCCACAGATGGCCAGCCATGTTCCCCTACATTGTGACTAAACTTCAAAAGTATATAATTCAAAGCATTTTGGAAGTTTTTGAACTCTCTTTCTCTCTCGCTGCAACAAACTGCTGGTGATTCTTTCACTATGATTAAATAGAATTGAAGCAAGCTACTTTCACTTCCTCATTGGCTCACTCAGCCATAGCCTCTCACTGGTTCTCTAATGCATCTTTCCATATTCTGATCGTGGTGACCTGTTATATCGTCCAACAACCACTGATATCTTCCATTCTGCAAGCTCTCCCTCCCCTCTTCCCAATTTTATCGATATTTTTGTCTATCGTTTGCCTGCCCTTATTGGAAGAAGGGCAGGTAATAGACATCAACATGGGTTTATTTGTTCTCACTCCAGATGCCAATTCATTTGATTTGTTTCTGATTTTGTTTCCAATTTTCAGCATTTGTCGTGTTTAACTTTCAGAGCTCCAAGGAGCAGCACAGTGGCACGGTGGTTAGCACTGGTGCCTCGACGCCGAGGACCCTGGTTCGATCCCGGGTCACTGTCCGTGTGGAGTTTGCTCATTCTCCCCGTGTCTGTGTGGGTCTCACCCCCACAACCCAAAAGAGGTGCAGGATAGGTGGATTGGCCACGCTAAATTGCCGCTTAATTGGAAAAAAATAATTGGGTACTCTAAATTTATATTAAAAAAAACTTTTGGAGCTCCACTAGACTGGAAAATTGGCAATGTTCAACAACAAAAACAGCAGCTTACATTTATAGCATGCATTTAATGCACTGGAATGCTTCAAGGTTCTTGATGCTTTTGATACAGAGCCACAGAAGGAGATATCAGGAAAGAGTGCTATAAACTTGATCAAGGATGTAGGTTTTAAGGAGCACTTTAAAAGCAAAGAAAGAGGTATGGGAGGCAGGAGGCTTTAGGGAGGGAACTCCTGAAGTTTGGGCCAATTCAATTGAAAACAAGGTCGCCAGGAGCAATTCAAATCAGGCATGTGCAATAGGCCAGAATGGAAGAAGTGGAAGAGATCTTGAAGGCTTCTAGAATTGGAAGTGACAAAGATAGGGAAGGGCAAGACCACGGAGGGACTCGCAAACAAGGATGAGGATTTTAAAAATGGGCCATTGTTGGATGGAGAGAGAGTGAAGGCCAGCAGGGATGATAGATGAATGAGATTTCAAGCTAATTTAAGATACGTACAGCAGAGTTCTGCACGACGACAGGTTTATATAGGCAGCAGGTCGGAAATTGGCCAGGAGAGCAAGATCTCCAGGTGACAAGGACATGGGATTCAGCACTTCTGATTCAGGGCTGAAGACAAGAAGGTTCAACATTCAACAAATATTGGATATTTGTGGAGCCAAATGATATATCTGACTAATGGCAGATGGAAAATAGATGGGGGATGGGCAGCAAGGATAGATCCATGAGAAATTCCTGAGGTAACAGTGCAAGGGTGGGAATGGGAAGAGAAACAATTGCAGGTGATTGTCTCGCTATGATTGAATAGAATTGAACCAAACTGGGGCAGTTCCAACCAGCTGGAAGACTGAGGAGATGAAAGGAGGAGGATGGCATGTTCAACTTTGTTGAAGACTACAGGTAGGTAGAATGTGGTTTTACTGAGGGTCAAATCAATACAATGGCCGCACCATCAATCTGAATTGTCGGAAAGATGAGCACACCCTTGGGAAGGGACACGTTTAATGATTTCGAAAAGCAAAGGGAAGTTGTAAATGGGGTGAGGGTTTGCGGGTGCAAAGGGTCAAGAGCAGGTTTTTGTTTTGCCGAGGTGGTGGTGACAGCAGATTTAAAGTGCGGTGTAGGTGGGTCATTAGTGCCTGAGGAGAGGGAACCGCTAACAATAACTGCTCACCTTTAAGAGAAGCTGAGGGGTCAACAGCTTGGCCAGGATAGGGTCGAGGGAGCAGGAGGTGGCGCTCATGGACAAGATGAGGTTGGGGAGAGCATCACTGGAGAAGGGATAGAATCTAGAGAGGATGTGAGTTCAGAACTGTGGCATTGGAGAATATTTGGAGAGTTTATTCTGAAGACCCGGGGGAAGCTAAAATAGCAGCAGAGGCAGCTGAACGAGCCTCACTCTTTGTGACAGATAAATTCCACAAGATACATGGGGTGGAATTTTCCCATTCTACCTGCAGTGGGATGGGTGGGAACGGAGAATCTAGCGACAGCTAAAATACTGGAATCCTGCCAGCGGAAAAACAGTTTGCAATTCATCTGATTCTGAGTTAATGGAGGGTTGGCTATCTCACTGACCATTTGCATTTATCCCCATCTCATGAATGCTGACCAAAACAGCTTCTTGCTGTAATCATGTCCCACCTTCCAATTTTGTGTCACTCCAGTGGGAAATCATGTCATCCGCATTTTGTTTGAAAAACAGCGGCATGCAGTGGTCAGTCCTCACTTCGCTTGTGTCAGATATAGCCTATCTGCCACAGCGCTGCGCCAGTCTTGTTGCGATGAAAGAGAAGAAATATGATTGTTTTGTTCTGCATTAAAGAATGTGGGCAGGATTCTGCAATAATGGGGCATTATGATGTCCCCATGCCGGCGTGAAAACCGGTGCCAACCATTCCGGCGTCAATGGCCCCTGAAAGTGAGGAATTCTCCACTTTCTCAGGGGCTAGGTTGATGTTGGAGTGGTTCCCGCAACTCCAACCAGCGCCGAAAGGCTGGCGCGAGTTCGCGCATGCTCAGAACGGCCGGCATATTTCCGCGCATGTGCAGAACGGCCGGCGTATTTCCGCACATGTGCGGGGGTTCCCTTCTCCACGCCAGCCCCCGGGCAATATGGTAGACCCCAGTAGCGCACAATGACTTACGCGAGACGAGAAGCGATGAAGTCTATCTAGGCTTTATTAAGCGAGGCTTGTCCCCAGCAGCTCAGCAACAGAATGAGGCTGCGGGGAGAAGCTCGAGCTCTTATACTCCGCCTTCAGGGCGGTGCCAGAAGTCGGCAGATCCAACCAGGACCCGGGACCTGTCAGCCAATAGCCTCTCGGCTTCACAGGTACCACATTACCCCTAATACATACCACCACATTCACCCCTTGTTAAAAAGGAACCCAGCGGGTTGGTGGTTCGCATGGTGGTAGGAGTTGACAAGGCTGGCCCTGGAACAAATTTCGGACTGTGTTAATACAGCTTTAGCCCTACACTGGGCTATATACAAGTTTGTGAGAACTATTTACAATAAGGGCAAAAAAAATGTTTTTGTTACAACATTCTTTTTCTTGGTGTCACGCGGATTCCACGAGTCGAGCGGGCGGTCTGGTCTTCCTCGTCGATCGCCTCAGCCCCGGTGGTGGTGCAGGTGCTTGCTCGGGCGTTGTCATCTCCGGGAGGGTTTCGCTGTTTGTTCCTGTTTTACTCCTGGGCGGGCACGGGAGGAGGACCGATCCCCCCGGGAAGGGGGCGGTCGCGGGGTGCGCCGGTGGCAGGGAGGGGGTGATCGGTGTCAGGGGTGTGTGTTTGTTGCCGGCAGGCGCCAGGTCCCGCAGGGAGACCGTGTCCTGTCGGCCGTCGGGGTACGTCACATAGGCGTACTGCAGGTTCGCGTGGAGAAGGTGGACCCTCTCGACCAACGGGTCCGATTTGTGCGCCCGCACATGTTTCCGGAGCAAGATGGGTCCTGGGGCCGCCAGCCAGGTCGGCAGCGACGTTCCGGAGGAGGACTTCCTGGGGAAGACAAGGAGGCGCTCATGAGGCGTTTGGTTAGTGGTGGTACACAGCAGCGACCGGATGGAGTGGAGAGCGTCCGGGAGGACCTCCTGCCACCGGGAACCTGGGAGATCCCTGGACCGTAGGGCCAGTAAGACGGTCTTCCAGGCCGTGCCGTTCTCCCTCTCTACTTGCCCGTTCCCCCGGGGGTTGTAGCTGGTCGTCCTGCTCGAGGCTATGCCCTTGCTGAGCAGGAACTGGCGCAGTTCGTAGCTCATGAAGGAGGACCCCCTGTCGCTATGGATATACGCGGGGAAACTGAACAGTGTGAATATGGTGCCAAGGGCTTTAATGACTGTGGCCGCTGTCATGTCGGGGCAGGGGATGGCGAAGCGGAAACGGGAGTACTCGTCCACCACGTTCAGGAAGTATGCTTTGCGGTCGGTGGAGGGGAGGGGCCCTTTGAAATCCAAACTGAGGCGTTCAAAGGGGCGGGAAGCCTTGATCAGGTGCGCTCTATCCGGCCTGAAAAAGTGCAGTTTGCACTCTGCGCAGATGTGGCAGTTCCTGGTAACTGTACAGACCTCCTCCACAGAGTAGGGGAGGTTGCGGGACTTTATAAAATGGTAGAATCGGGTGACCCCCGGGTGGCAGAGGTCTTCGTGGAGGGCTTGGAGGCGGTCTATTTGTGCGTTGGCACATGTGCCACGGGACAGGGCATCGGAAGGCTCGTTCAGCTTTCCGGACGATACAAGAGGTGGAGAGCTCGATCCTCCACCTTAAGATCTTGTCATTCTTAATTTTGCCCCGCTGTGCATTATCGAACATAAAGGCTACCGACCGTTGGTCGGTGAGGAGAGTGAATCTCCTGCCGGCCAGGTAATGCCTCCAATGTCACACAGCTTCCACTATGGCTTGGGCTTCCTTTTTCACTGAGGAGTGGCGGATTTCTGAGGCGTGGAGGGTCCGGGAGAAAAAGGCCACGGGTCTGCCCGCTTGGTTAAGGGTGGCCGCCAGAGCTACATCGGATGCGTCGCTCTCGACCTGGAAGGGGAGGGACTCGTCGATGGCACGCATCGTGGCCTTTGCGATATCCGCTTTGATGCGGCTGAAGGCCTGGCGAACTTTGTCGACAGGGGGAAGGTAGTGGACTGTATTAGCGGGCGGGCCTTGTCTGCGTACTGGGGGACCCACTGGGCGTAATATGAAAAGAAACCCAGGCAACTATTCAGTGCTTTGGAGCAGTGGGGGAGTGGAAATTCCATAAGGGGGCGCATGCGTTCGGGGTCGGGGCCTATTACTCCATTGCGCACTATGTATCCCAGGATGGCCAAACGGTTTGTGCTAAAAACGCATTTTTCCTCGTTATATGTGAGCTTCAGGGCGTTTGCGGTCTGAAGGAACTTTTGGAGGTTGGCATCGTGGTCCTGCTGATCGTGGCCGCAGATGGTTACGTTGTCGAGGTACGGGAACGTGGCCTGCAACCCGTGCTAGTCAACCATTCGGTCCATCTCCCGCTGGAAGACCGAGACCCCGTTCATGACGCCAAATGGGACCCTTAGGAAGTGGTATAGCCGCCCGTCTGCCTCGAAGGAGGTGTACTTGCAGTCACCTGGGCGGATGGGGAGCTGGTGGTAGGCGGACTTGAGGTCCACGGTGGAAAAGACCTTATACTGAGCAATTCGATTGACCATGTCGGATATGCGGGGGAGAGGGTACGAATCTAGCTGCGTGTACCTGTTGATGGTCTGACTATAGTCTATGACCATCCTTTGCTTTTCCCCGGTCTTTACGACTACCACCTGGGCTCTCCAGGGACTATTGCTGGCCTGGATTATGCCTTCCTTCACCAACCGCTGGACTTCAGACCGGATAAATGTCCGGTCCTGGGCGCTGTACCGTCTGCTCCTAGTGGCGACGGGTTTGCAATCCGGGGTGAGGTTTGCAAACAAGGACGGCGGTTCAACCTTGAGGGTTGCGAGGCCGCAGATAGTGAGTGGGGGTATTGGGCCGCCGAATTGGAATGTTAGGCTCTGAAGGTTACACTGGAAGTCTAATCCCAGTAATGTGGGCGCGCAGAGTTGGGGCAGGACGTAGAGCCTGTAGTTCTTGAACTCCCTCCCTTGCACCATTAGGTTTGCGATGCAGAACCCTTTGATCTCCACTGAGTGGGATCCTGCAGCTAGGGAAATCTTTTGCGTGCTTGGATGGATGGTCAGAAAACAGCGTCTTACCGTGTCTGGGTGAATAAAACTTTCAGTGCTCCCGGAGTCGATCAGGCATGGCGTCTCGTATCCGTTGACCAGCACCGTTGTTGTCGTCGTCTCGAGCGTCCGGGGCCGCGATTGATCCAGTGACACCAAAGCCAGTCATGGTAGTAGTGTCGCGGCGTCTTCTTCGGACCCCGTGGAGCCGTCGATGCTGGGGTCCTTTGTTGTCAACCAAGATGGTGGCGTCCATGAATCGCACGGGGCCGGGGGTGGACAAAATGTCCGCCCCCATGGGTCGCACGTGGTCGGGGGTGGACAAAATGGCTGCCCCCATGAATCGCACGTGGCTGGGGGGTCACAAGATGGCGGCGCCCATCCTCCCCTCGTGGTGCCCGGGACCCAAAATGGCGGCGCCCGCAGGTCGCACATGGGGCGCTGGGGGGGGGGGGGGGTTGGGGGGTGTTTGGGATGTGCTGTCCTCGTTCTTCTCCGGGGATTGCGGTGACCCCCCGGGACCGGCACACTGCCGCGTAATGGCCCTTTTTGCCGCAGCTTTTACAAGTAGCTGCGCGGGCCGGGCAGCGCTGCCGGGGGTGTTTCGCCTGTCCGCAGAAATAGCAGCGGGTCCCCCCCGGGATGGTCTGGCGCTTTAACCGCGCAAGCTCGCTTAATAAATTGTAGCGCACAATGACTTACGCGAGACGAGAAGCGATGACGTCTATCTAGGCTTTATTAAGCGAGACTTGTCCCCAGCAGCTCAGCAACAGAATGAGGCTGCGGGGAGAAGCTCGAGCTCTTATACTCCGCCTTCAGGGCAGAGCCAGAAGTCGGCAGATCCAACCAGGACCCGGGACCTGTCAGCCAATAGCCTCTCGGCTTCACAGGTACCACATTACCCCTAATACATACCACCACAAGCCCTACAGGGGCCCGGCACGGAGGAAAGAAAGCCCCCAAGGAACCAGCCAGCCCGCAGATCGGTAGGCCCCGTCAGCGGGCCACGCCACCATGGGGGCCCCCTCCGGGGTCGGATCCCCCCCCCCCCACAGGACGGCTCCCGCACACTTACCTGCCGGACCCGTCGTGTGTGAGGTGAGTAATTCACGGCGGCAGGACTGGGCAAAACTTGACGGCCACTCGGCCCATCGGGGTCCGGAGAATCACCGAGGGGGCCGCTGTCAACTGCCCCCAACTAGCGCGGTGGGAATCCTGCTAGCACCGAAAAATGTCGCCGGAGAATAAGGAAGCCAGCATCGGGCGGCGGGGCAGGATTCATGCCTCCCCCCGGAGATTGTCCGACCTGGCGCAGGGTCGGAGAGTCCACGGCCTGTATGTTTACTGTGCATTCGCAATCCATAAATGGTTTATAAAGAGCATGTGTAAAATTTCACGATGACTATTGTATGGGATCAAACTTTGTGTGGACAGTCAGCAAATAAATTTGAACCTGACATACGTCTAAGAGGCTGGTTAGCTCAATTGGCTTGTTGCCGAGTATGTGATTCAGAATCACACAAACAGTGTAGCATTCAATCCTTGTTCCGTTCCTGCCCTGCAGTAAAACCACAGCATTAGCTGTAGTTCAGCAACCCTCGAATAATCATGGATGCTACCAGAAGAATATAATCCCCACTTTGATAATCATCCAGAATCAACAATTACTTCATCTACAAAATAACCAAAAATGGTCTAAATGCAATAATATTTAGATGTAATAAAATATGAATTAGATATAGCAGTGGGGGCTAAAGGGATCACAGGATATGGGGGAAAGGCTGGATCAAAGGTTGTTATACATTTAGGCAGTGGTAATTACCAGCCTTTAGGGGTGTTGCAGTTACTTTAATGGATGTTTGCTGTGAGCCAGTGATAGCATTCTCACCTCTAGAGTCTGAAAGTTGTGGAGTCAAGACCCAATATGGAGATCTGAGCACTTATGGAATGTGGTAGTGTAGTGGTATTGCCGCTAAACTAGTAACCTTGAGACCCAGAGTAATGCTTTGAGGATCTGGGTTCAAATCCCACCATGGCAGTTGCTGAAATTTGAATTCAACAAAAAAAATCTGAAAATGATTGTTGTAAAAGATCTAACAGTAATAATTTTTTTTACTGTCACAAGTGGGCTTACATTAACACTGAAATGAAGTTACTGTGAAAATCACCTAGTCGCCACACTCCGCGCCTGTTCGGGTGCACTGAGGGAGAATTCAGAATGTCCAATTCACCAAACAAGCACATCTTTCGGGACTTGTGGGAGGAAACCGGAGCACCTAGAGGAAACTCACGCATACAGGGGGAGAGAACGTGCAGACTCTGCACAGTGACCCAAGCTGGGAATCAAACCCGGGTCCCTGGTGCTGTGAAGCAACAGTGATAGCCACTGTGCTACCATCTGGTTTACTAATGTCCTTCAGGGGAGGAAATCTGCCTTCCTTACCTGGCCTGATCTACATCTGACTCCAGACCCACAACAAGGTGGTTGACTATTAAATGCCCTCTGAAATGGCCTAGCTAGTTACTCAGTTAAATGACAATTAGGGCTGGGTAGCAAATGCTGGCAAAGACAGCGACACCCACATCTCCTGAACAAATTAAAAAATATATTCCCCAGCAGACACTTCCATGCAGTATGGAATGGGAGCTGCAGTGTCAATGGTGCATGCAGAAAGCCCCTGCCTTCGCTCGCAGCTGGCATTCTCCGGTCCCGCTGAAAGTGAATGGAGTTTTGGCTGGAATGACAAATTCTCCGTGCTCAATTGCAGCCGGATGGCAACAGATGAGATGGGAGAATCCTGCCCAGTCTTTTATCTGCACTGTCAGGTGGATGTAAAAATGCCCATGGTCGTGTCCCAGCCAGTCAGTATTCATCCCTTCACCAACAGCAGTAAAAGAAATCTGGCTATCCATCTCACTGCTATTTCTGGGATCATTCTGTCTGCAATTTGCACTGAATTTTCCACATTGCAACATTGACTATGCTTCAAAAATGCTTAATTGGCTGTCATAGCATTTTGGGGACATTTTATGGTCGGGAAACACTTTCTAAAAACAAATTATTTCTTGAATCTACCAGCAGTCACTAGATTGATTGAATTGCTTGAAACTATCGGTCGGAGCTATCTGGTCGCTGCGATTCAATTTTCCCGCTGGCAATGCTCCCGCACTAAGGGTTTCACAGCGGCCATGGGTAGTTACAATGGGAAATCCCATTACAATTGACGGGAAGATAGAATCCTGATGCCAGCGAATGGCCGGGAACCATGCATATGGAGGACCGGAGAATCCCACACATCATTTCAGTGATGAACGTGCCAATATGTTCAAACCAATGTTAACACATTTCAATATCATGCTGTGGTTAAAAAATACATCATATAATGGAGACTGAGATGACAGATCACAAAGTCTGAATCTCAGACATCAGTCATAATCAGAGTTAAGTACCTCAGCAAGCAACCAAAGGCTTTTTAAATATTAACACAGCAGAGCTGAATCAGGGAAAAATGCCCTTCGTGCCCCAAAGAATTAATCAGATGGTGAAAGAGTTGAGGGAAAATTAAGGATGCCCCCACAATCGCACTAAGCAAACATCCTGGCCATCGGCCCACGCAAGCAAGCTGCCACAAGAAAACATGTCAGTAACTGAAGCCTGTGATATCCTCTTCAATAGATAGTGATGCGTTGCTGCTGGTTTCATGGTTTGCTTTACTCTATTTGACTTTTTTAGGCTGAAACAAGCAGAAGTTAATTGATGGCATGCATTGTAATAGTGTGAGAACCCTGCATATTTCTGACATGAACCAGCTTGACTTTCCTTCTAAGAATTGAGAATGATATGAAGGAAGCAATGTTTTTTTAACATAGCTTTCTGGATTCCAGCTCTAGCTTGGTCCCAGGCCTCTGTCCCATCCTCACAGTCTTCAGAAAGAGGAAGAGGTTTGCAATCAATCAGTTTTCAGTCAGAATCCGTGTGGAGAAACATTGAGCATGCTTTTAACTAAACTCTCCGTCGAGAGCAATGTCGGGTGAGGGGTAAAATCAGTCGAGCCGCTGATATTGTCAGCTTCCTGGCGCTGGGGGTCAGATTCAAAATGCACCCATTGTTGTGCAGGTCTACTGGCAGGCATCCACGAGGTCTATAGGGCAGCACTCTATGGTGCCAGTCTCACCAGAAGTGAAAAAACAAACACCCAGTTTTAGAGGCAGAGTTACCCTCTTTGTCCAAGTCGGCAGATCCACTGAGGAACCCCTTAGCAGCAGAGTAACATCTCAGCACAGATGGCTTAGCATCTGTTGCATGATTCAAGAGAAAGCCTCTTAGCTTTACACAATGAAGGAGGATGTGTATGAAAGAGTGAGGGTTGTTATGGGGTTTATTAGATAGTCATTTATCCTCACCTTGAATGAAAGTTTGAGGACTAGGAAATAGCAAGGGGACTGGATTAACATTTTTAATTTATCTAAATAATTGTACAGCTATTACATGCAGTGTCCATGAGAGATATACCCGAAATAACTTACATGTAGCAGATACCATGGGCCTAATTGTAACCCATTCAAAACCCATGCAACCGCACAGTTAAGCTCATGGCATAAACAGAAGCTAGATTGCTCATTCCAATTGAAGCAAGGTTAGATAGAAGTCCTTGTGGGACTACTGTTCATCATATCTTTTATACAGTTAATTACATAGACATAGAAACATAGAATCATAGAAAATAGAAGCAGGCGTAGGCCATTTGGCCCTTCGATATGACCAATGGATGATTCTCCATCTTAACATCATACTCCCATGATCTCCCATAACTATTTATACCTTTGGAGTACAGAAATCTATCTATTTCCATCTTAAATATGTTCAGTGACTTGGCCTCCGTAGACCTCTGTGGTGGAGAATTCCACAGATTTCCCATCCTCTGAGTGAAGACATTTCTCCTCATCTTAATGTTAAATGGCCTACCCTGTTTCTGAGATGGTGACAGCTTGTTCTAGACCCCCCAGCCAGAGGAAGCAACATCCCTGTATCCAATCAGTCCAGCCATGTCAGAATGTTGTACAATTCAATTAGATCCCCTCTCATTCTTCTAACTTCCAGTGAACACAGGCCCACTCAACCCAATCTTGCCTCATGTGACGCTCCTGCCATCCCCTGATTCAGTCTGGTGAACCTGTATTCCCTCTGTGGCAAGTATATTAGCTCAGTGGGCTAGACAGCTGGTTTGTGATGCAGAACAAGGCCAGCAGCGCGGTTTCAATTCCCGTACCAGCTGAGAATTCGGAATTCTCCCTCAGTGTACCCGAACAGGTGCCGGAATGTGGAGACTAGGGGCTTTTCACAGTAACTTCATTGCAATGTTAATGTAAACCTACTTGTGACAATAAAAATATTATTTAAAAAAATCATTATATATATCCTTAGATAAGGAAACTAAAACAGCAGACAATACTTCAGGTGCTGCCTCACACAAAGGCCCTGTACAGCTTCACTAAGACATCCTTGCTTCTGTACTCAAATTTTCTTGCAATGAAGACTCGCAAAGCAGTTGTCTTCCAAACTGCTTGTTGTACCAATATGCTTGCTTCTAGTGACTGGTGTACTTGGACCCAGGTCCCTTTGTACATCAACATTTCATGAGCTACTCTTCCATTCTTTTCTCCATCTGAAGTGGATAAATACCCATTTATCCATGTTACACTGCATCTGTCATGAATTTGTCCAAATCACGTAGAAGCCTCTTCACATCCTCCTCACCACTCACCTTCCCACCATATTTCATGTCAATAGCAAACTGGGAAATGTTACTTTTGGTTCCCTCATCCAAATCATTGATGTATATTGTGAATAACTGGGGCCCAAGCACTGATCCCTGTGGGATCTCACTAGTCACCGCCTGCCACCTATTCCCATTTATCCCTCCTCTCTGTTTCCTGTCTGCCTACCAATTCTTAATCCATGACAATATTTTACCACCATCCCATGCACTTAAATTTATCACACTAACCTTTTAATTTGGACTTTATTAAAAGCTTTCTGAAAAAACAAAAACCCCGCAACCACTGGTTCACCCTTATCTATTCTATGAGGTAAAGCCTCAAAACACTGCAGTAGGTTTGTCAAATATGTTGCCATACCTTCCTGGCTCCCCAGTGCCAGGTTTGGGGGGGGGGGGTGGAATCCTCTTGGAAGTTCCCACAGAAGGGTTCACCCTTTAAATCAGTAATTTTCAAACTCAGGGTGGGGTCATGGGCGTGTCGGGAGGGTCGCGGAGCGATTGGTAGCAGCGTTCCCGATGTCGCGACCGACCTTCCCGTGTCTACCTGCCACGACCGGCTTTTTTAAATACCGGCTGCGACTGGCTTTCAAGAATGGCCAGTCCTTGTGTGTCCCCTCAGCCAGATGAAGCAGTGCACTTCCCCGGAGCCCAGCAGGACAGACCGCATCCTCCATACGTCAGCGTGCTGTCCCAGGAACGGATTAGTCTTCCCGCCAGAAGCAGCGGCAGAGAGCAGGTCACACACCTGGGACGGGAATCTCCGACACCCCGCCGGGTCAGAGAATCGCCAGGGGGGGCGGTGTGAACCCCGCCCCCGCCGGCTGCCGAATTCTCCGGCATCGGTGTTTTGGCGGGGGCGGGCATCGTGGTGTGCCGGTCAGCGGCTGCTGGCAGCGCCCTCCCCCCGGCGATTCTCCGGCCAGCGAAGGGTCGAGTGGCTGCCCGTTTTCGGCGGGTCCCGCCGGCGTAAATCACAAACTGGCTCCACGGGCGGCCTGCAGAGTCCTCGGGGGGACGCGGGGCGATCTGGCCCCAGGGGGTGCCCCCACGGTGGCCTGGCCTGCAATATGGTGCCCACCGATCCGCGGGCGGGCCTGTGCCGTGGGGCACTCTTTCCCTCCGCACCGGCCGCTGTCAACCTCCGCCATGGTCGGCGCGGAGAAGAATCCCCCTGCGCATGTGCTGGGATGACGCCAGCACACGTGCATGCACCAACTCACGTCGGCCGGCGAAGGCCCTTCGGCACCGGTTGGTGTGGTGACAAGCCCTTCCACGCCGGCTGGCACGGCGCCAAACACTCCACCGCCACCCTAGCCCCTGAAGGTGTGGAGGATTCCGCACCTTTGGGGCGGCCACGGGGCCGGAGTGGCCCGCCCCGCCGGTTCGTGGAGAATCCCACCCAAGGTTCATTGACGTCATGTACTCAGCCGTGAAATTATGGAGGAGAGCTTTCCCCGTTTTGTAGCTGCCAGCAAGCAAGCTCCAGGACTGCGTGAATAACTGAAGGTGGATCTTTTTGGACTAAGGAAGAGAGGGCCAGAGACGCAAACAGGCCAAGATCTCTCAACTGAATCTGCTGGAGAGATCTGCACAGGAGAGTCCACGGCAGGACAAAATAGTGCTGGTGCAAGCTCCAGGACCTCTGATGAACACCCCATATAGAAATGTAACATTGAAATTCAAAGCAAGTGAGATCGTGAGGATCAATCCAGGCTCGCCTGTCACATTAAAGGTAAGCAAAAATGGTGGGTCACAAAGGTTAGCTGGCGTGGGCTGTGCAGGTCAGCCGGCGTAGGGCGCAACGTGGGTCGCGAAAGTCGGCCGTTTGGTAAAAATGGGTCCCTGGATAAAAAGTTTGAAAAGCACTGTTATCTGTTAGGTACTCTAGGATAACACAGGCTGCAACTGGATGCAGCTTTAACCAAAAGATACTCCAGACCCTGACGTTAGTTCAATCTGATTTATTGAACCAGTAGCACAGTTAGCACAGTTCTCTATGAGTTTGACTCTCTGCTAACCTAAGTGTGGTTACTCTGTCTGACTGAACCAGACTAGCTCTTCACCACGTGCTGGAGGTGTGATACTGTACATACACCCTGAAGATGTTCATCGGTGGAAAGAGGCAGAGTGTGAGTGAGATACCACCCCTGAGTGTCCTGCCTGCTCATTGGTCATGTCCTGTTCTCTGTGTTCATTAACTGCCTGTCTGTATATCATTATCTGCATGTCTGCATATCATGACATCTCCACTTTTTTTTATGTTTTGTTCGCACATGGGAACGTACTTACATGTGGTGGCATATATTAACAATACTTACAAGCGGTGGCATATCATAGAATTATAGATTATCATAGAATTTACAGTGCAGAAGGAGGCCATTTGGCCCATTGAGTCTGCACCGGCTCTTGGAAAGAGCACCCTACCCAAGGTCAACACCTCCACCCTATTCCCATAACCCAGTAACCCCACCCAACAATAAGGGCAATTTTGGACACTAAGGGCAATTTATCATGGACAATCCACCTAACCTGCACATCTTTGGACTGTGGGAGGAAACCGGAGCACCCGGAGGAAACCCACGCACACACGGGGAGGATGTGCAGACTCCGTACAGACAGTGTCCCAAGCCGGAATCGAACCTGGGACCCTGGAGCTGTGAAGCAATTATGCTATCCACAATGCTACCGTGCTGCCTAAGTGAACGTATTTACATGTGAAGACAGCTGTCTAATGTGAGAAAACGGAACATAACAAACAAAACAAATGTTCATAACTCCAGTCTCTGGGGCTTGCGTCTGATCCTTGTCGACCGCCGGAGAGGTGGTGGTGAGGACGACAGCGCCTTGACAGGCAGGAAGCCTGACTGGTGGCCTCATAGTTTAAGGTATCAGGAGGTGGCAAAACAACGGACGGAAACGGAGAAGAAAGCGGTTGCGGGCAGGCAACTTTGCGCAGTGCCCGTCTGTTCTGTCGCACAACAGAACCATCAGCCATACGTACAACATACGAGCGGTGCACAGCCTGTCGAACAATGACAGCTGGAGCAGACCAGCCACTATCCAGTATCTTGATCCTGACAGTGTCTGCCGGCGATAACATGGGCAAATTGGTGGTATGAGCATCATAGCCCTGCTTTTGCTGGTTACGGAGCTGCTGCACCTTCTGCAGCACCGGGAGGTGATCCAGGTTGGGCACATGTATGGCTGGAAGTGTCGTCCGCAGGTCCCTGTTCATCAGGAGTTGAGCCGGCGACATGCCAGTGGACAGTGGGGTCGCCCTGTACGCAAGCAACGCGAAGTTGATATCAGAAGCAGAATCCACTGCCTTGCAGATGAGCTGTTTCACAATGTGCACCCCTTTTTTCAACCTTCCCATTGGACTGCGGATAGTGTGGGCTGGAAGTGACATGTTTGAAATGGTATGGCTTGGCAAATATAGGCCACTCGTGGCTGTTGAAGTATGGGCCATTGTCACTCAGTGGGATACCATGCCTGGAGAACCTTTCCTTACAGGCCTTGATGACGGTCCGAAATGTGAGGTATGAGAGTTTCACGCCTTCAGGGTAATTGGAGAAATAGTCAATAATCAAAACGTAGTCACGACCATTCACACGAAAGAGGTCATTGCCAACCTTGGACCACGGGGAGGTCTTGATTTCATGCTGCTGGAGCGTCTCCATGCTCTGCGCTGGCTGGAAGTGGTGACAGGTCGCACAGTTGAGGACCATGTTCGAGATGTCCTGGCTAATACCGGGCCAGTAGACAGCCTGCCTGGCTCTGCGTCTGCACTTCTCGACGCCCAGGTGTCCCTCATGGATTTGGTGGAGCAACAAACTCTGGAGACTGAGTGGAAGGACAATCCGGTCCAGCTTGAGGAGGATACCATCAATCACCGTCAGGTCATCCTTTACATTGTAAAATTGAGGGCACTGCCCTTTCTGCCAGCCATTGGTGAGGTGGTGCATGACACGCTGCAAGAGGGGGTCTTTGGCTGTCTCCTCGCAGATACGAACCATCTTCTCATCAGATGCCGGGAGGGTGCTAGCACACAGCTGCACCTGTGATTCAATCTGCCGGATGATTTCCAGTGGTTCACTAGGCAATGTGATGGAGCGGGACAATGCATCAGCGATGATGAGCTCCTTGCCAGGCGTGTACACTAAGCCAAAGTCGTACCTTCTGAGTTTGAGGAGGATGCGCTGCAACTGAAGCGTCATGTCATTCAGGTCCTTGTGGATAATGTGGACCAGGCGCCTATGATCCGCCTCAACAGTGAATGTCGGCAGGCCGTAGACATAGTCATGAAACTTGAGAATGCCAGTGAGAAGACCCAGGCATCCCATCTCTATCCCACCTTGTTTCAGTGGGCGTCATGGCCCTCGATGCGTAGGCTACCGGTGCCCAGGATGAAGTGGCATCGCGTTGAAGCAGCACTTCACCGATGCCATCCTGGCTCGCATCTGTCGAGATCTTCATCTCCCTGTCTGGGTCAAAAAATGCCAAGACGGGTGCAGTGGTGAGCTTGTCTTTCAGCTCCAACCACTCTGCCTGATGTGCTGCCTTCCACTCAAAGGCAGTGGACTTTTTCACCAGGTTTCGTAGGGCCGTAGTATGTGAGGCCAGGTTTGGGATGAACTTGCCCAGAAAATTGACCATGCCCAGGAAGCGCAGCACCGCCTTCTTGTCTTCAGGGACCTTCAAGGCTTCGATGGCTTTGACCTTGTCTGTGTCTGGGTGCACGTCCTGCTGAGAGATCTGGTCACCTAGGAACTTGAGTGTCGACATGCCAAAGCAACATTTGGACCTGTTCAGCTTCAGGCCATTGGCATGGACACGGCGGAATACCTGCTGGAGACAGGAATCATGCTCTTCAGGGGTCGTGGACCATATGATGATGTAGTCCACGTACACACAAACCCCTTCAATGCCCTCCATTATCTGCTCCATGAAGCGATGGAAGATCTCCAATGCCAAGACAATGCCAAACGGCATGCAATTATTGCAGTATCTGCCAAACGGTGTGTTGAAGGTGCAGAGCCTTCTGCTGGACTCATCCAGCTGGATTTGCCAAAATCCATGTGACGCATCTAACTTGGTGAAAAAACGTGCGTGTGCCATCTCGCTAGTGAGTTCCTACTGCTTCGGGATGGGGTAGTGTTCACGCATTAAATTCTTATTGAGATTCTTGGTATCAATGCAGATGCGCAGGTCTCCCGAAGGCTTTCTAACACATACCATCGAGCTGACCCAGTCAGTCGGTTCGGTTACCTTGGAAATGATGCCCTGTTGCTGAAGATCCTTGAGCTGTGCCTTCAGGTGCTCCCTCAGCGGAGCCGGGACCTGGCGTGGCATCAGGTCGTAGCAGAATCCTGTAATGATATGGCAGCGTGCCCATCCCGTCGAACACATCCGGATACTGAGCGAGGATGTCATCAATGCCGGCCTGAAGATCCACATTGGAGGATGTCGTTGTGTAAACCCGCTGCACGAGGTTCAGCTGCTTGCAGGCATGCGCGCCAAGTAGGGATGCCCTGTCTGGCTTGACAATTTCAAAATGTAACCGGGCATGGGTGCTCCGGTTGGAGACGAGTAGATGGCAGGATCCCAGTGCCGTGATGGCTTTTCTGTTGTAGTCCAGGAGCCTGCAGGTTGCTGGAAGGGCCTTGGGGGGCTTCTTGTTGCGTTTGAAATCTGCCTGTGAGAGGAGGTTGTCAGAAGCACCTGTGTCCAGCTTAAACTGGATGGAGTAGTGGTTGACCTGCATCACCAAACGCCATTCGTCCGCAGAATCTACAGCGAGGATGGATTGAATTTGTGATGAATTGGATGTGGCATATTCACATTTGGTAATGATGCCCACACAGTAGGCGGAGTCCAGGCATTCTTCCTCTGGATCCGTTGTGCTGCCAGGATCAGAATCCTGTGATCGTTGTTGCACACTCTGAACGGGCCGTCGTCGGAATTGGGAGCGCTGGCCCCTGACTGGTGGTGCAGACCTGCACAAGGCTGCATAGTGTCCAGGCTTCCCGCAGTTTAAACATTGCCTGCCTCTTGCAGGGCAGTGTTTCTTTAATTGGGCGTTGCCGCAGTTCGAGCACGTCATGATGTTGCCGTTCTGATGCCCTGCGCGTCATCACACACACGCAGTGCAGGTGTCGGTCTCTTCGTCATCCCGTTCGCATCGCGCAAGCGTGGGGACCCGGGAAAAGCAAGCAAAATGGCCGCTTTCATCAATGCTGAGGCGCTGCATCCGGGAGAAGGCCTGCACACTCTCTGCCTTGTGGGAGGCAAGTTTCTCATTTTCAACCGATTTGTACTGGGCATAGCGATTTTTGGCTTGCTCATACATTGTGCATGTTTCAATCGCGACTGGCAGGGTCATATGCTTGATTTTCAGTAGCTGCTCTCTCAGAGGATCAGAGTGAACTCCAAAAATGATTTGGTCTCTGATCATGGAGTCAGCAATGTCACCAAATTTGCAGGATAGCGCTAGCAGGCGGAGGTTAGTTAAGAAGGAGTTGAAAGATTCATCTTTACCTTGTAGACGCTGTTTGAATATGTAGCGCTCGAAGATTTCATTGGTGTCCACTTCACAGTGACTATCAAACTTGACCAGGATGGTCTGAAACTTTGTCTTGTTGTGGCCCTCGGTGAAAAGAGTTGAAGAGTTCGATGGCTTGATCACCCGCTGTTGAGAGGAGAAGCGCGATCTTCCTTCCATCAGACGCACCCACGAGGTCTGAAGCTTCGATGTACAGCAGAAACTTTTGCTTGAAAGTCCGCCAGTTGGCACTGAGATTGCCGGTGGTCCTGAGCTGGTGAGGACCCTGAATCTTCTCCATGGTGCCGGGATACATTCGCTGGTCGTCACGGAATGGACTGAGGTAAACCACCTAGATTAAGCAGTCACCTGGTAGCATGTTGTGCTTTGTACTCTGGGATAACACAGGCTGCAAGTGGATGCAGCTTTAACTTAAAGATACTCCAGATGTTGAAGTTAATTCAATCTGATTTATTGAACCAGTAGCACAGTTAGCACAGTTCTCTATGAGTTCGACTCCCTGTTAACCTAAGTGTGGTTACTCTGTCTGACTGAACCAGACTAGCGCTTAGCATTATGCTGGAGGTGTGATACTGTACATACACCCTGACTCACTCTGTAGATGTTCATCAGTGGAAAGAGGCGGGGTGTGAGTGCCTCGTGCCTTTTATAGTGAGATACCACCCCTGAGTGTTTTGCCTGCTCATTGGTCAGGTCCTGTTCTCTGTATTCATTAGCTGCCTGTCTGAATATCATTATCTGCATGTCTGCATATCATGACACACTGCTTTAAATCATGTTTGTGTGACGTTCATCTGGAAGTTCAGTGCTTGTTGTTCTCAGAGTGACAAGCAAACAGTGTTTGCAGCTTCATGGTTCAATTTTGATACTCTGGTGTTACACTAATGGGTTAGGCTAACATAAGAACACAAGAACTAGGAACAGGAGTAGGCCATCTGGCCCCTCGAACCTGCTCCGCCATTCAATGAGATCATGGCTGATCTTTGTGGACTCAGCTCCACTCTCCGGCCCGTACACCATATCCCCGAATCCCTTTATTCTTTAGAAAGGTATCTATCTTTTTCTGAAAACGTTTAAAGAAAGAGCCTCAACTGCTTCACTGGGCAAGGAATTCCAGAGATTCACAACCCTTTGGGTGAAGAAGTTCCTCCTAAACTCGGTCCTAAATCTACTTCCCCTTATTTTGAGGCTATGCCCCCTAGTTCTGCTTTTACCCGCCAGTGGAAACAACCTGCCTGCACCTATCCTATCTATTCCCTTCATAATTTTATATGTTTCAATAAGATCCCCTCGCATCCTTCTAAACTCCAATGAGTACAGTCCCAGTCTACTCAACCTCTCGTCATAATCTAACCCCTCAACTCTGGGATCAACCTAGTGAATCTCCTCTGCACTCCCTCCAGTGCCAATATGTCCTTTCTCAGGTAAGGAGACCAAAACTGAACACAATACTCCAGATGTGGCCTCACCAACACCTTATACAATTGCAGCATAACCTCCCTAGTCTTGAATTCCATCCCTCTAGCAATGAAAGACAAAACTCGATTAGCCTTCTTAATCACCTTTTGCACCTGCACACCAACTTTTTGCAACTCGTGCACCAGCACACCCAGGTCCCTCTACACAGCAGCATGTTTTAATATCTTACCGTTTAAATAATAATCCATTCTGCTGTTATTCCTCCCAAAATGGATAGCCTCACACTTGGCAACATTGAATTCCATCTGCCAGACCCTAGCCCATTCACCTAACCTATCCAAATCCTTCTGCAGACTTCCGGTATCCTCTGCACTTTTTGCTTTACCACTCATCTTAGTGTCGTCTGCAAACTTTGCCACATTGCACTTGG
Organism: Scyliorhinus torazame; assembly: GCF_047496885.1. NCBI lineage: Eukaryota > Metazoa > Chordata > Chondrichthyes > Carcharhiniformes > Scyliorhinidae > Scyliorhinus > Scyliorhinus torazame. Next base: position 122,455,788 of record NC_092722.1, read on the forward strand.
TCCCCAACTCCAAATCATCTATGTAAATTGTGAACAACTGCGGGCCCAACACTGATCCTTGAGGGACCCCACTAGTTACAGGTTGCCAACCAGAGAAACACCCATTCATCCCCACTCTCTGCTTTCTGTTAGTTAACCAATCCTCTACCCATGCTACCACTTTACCCTCAATGCAATGCATCTTTAGTTTATGCAGCAACCTTTTATGTGGCACCTTGTCAAAAGCTTTCTGGAAATCCAGATATACCCCATCCATTGGCTCCCCGTTATCTACTGCACTGGTAACGTCCTCAAAAAATTCTACCAAATTAGTCAGACACGACCTACCCTTTATGAACCCATGCTGCGTCTGCCCAATGGGACAATTTCTCTCCAGGTGCCCCGCTATTTCCTCCTTAATGATAGATTCCAGCATTTTCCCTACAACCGAAGTTAAGCTTACCGGCTTATAATTACCCGCTTTCTGCCAACCCCATTTTTTAAACAGTGGTGTCATGTTTGCTACTTTTCAATCCTCTGTTTGTACACCACCGCCCTTACCGTCCATTCTATCCTTTTGTATAGTCTGATACCCTTGGATATTTAACTCCCAATCGTGACCATCTTTTAACCATGTTTCAGTAATGGCCACTAAATCATAGTCATTCACGATGATTTGCGCCATCAACTCATTCACCTTATTCCGTATACTACGAGCATTCAGGTAAAGTACACTTATGCTGTTTTTTATGTCTTTGTTATGAATCCTAACACCTTGATCAGTAACTTTTCGCAAATTATTTTTCCTCTTACCCTTTCTCCTAATTTTCCTTGTCTTTGAACCCATATCTCTACATAATAACCTGTCACGTAACCTGCTGCCTTGCTCCCCATTAACCATTATACTGTCCATAGCTTTACCCTTCCCTTCCCCCCAACTTGCTAGTTTAAAGTCCTTGTGACCAACCTATTTATCCTATTCGCTAGAACACTGGTCCCAGAATGGTTCAGGTGAAGACCGTCCCAACGGTACAGGTCCCTCCTGCCCCAGTACTGATGCCAATGCCCCATGAAATGGAATCCCTCTTTCCCGCACCACTTCTTTAGCCATGTGTTAACTTCCCTAATTTTCTCAACCCTATGCCAATTGGCACGTGGCTCGGGTAGTAATCCAGAGATTATAACCCTGGAGGACCTGTTCTTTAATTTAGTCCCTCGTGTTTGATAATCCCCAAATAGGCCCTCTTTACTAGTCTTACCTATGTTGTTAGTCCCAACGTGGACCACAACAACTGGATCCTCCCCCTCCCTCTCCAAAATCCTTTCAAGCCGATCAGAGATGTCCCTCACCCTGGCACCGGGCAGGCAACATACCATGCGGGACTCACGATCTGGCTTACAAAGGATGCCATCAATCCCCCTAATTATAGAATCCCCTACAACTACCACTTGTCTTTTTGCTCCCCCCTCTTGAATGGCTTCCTGTACCACGGTGCAGTGGTCAGTCAACGCATCCTCCCTACAGCCCTCTTCCTCATCCACACAGGGAGCAAGTACCTCATACCTGTTGGAAAAGGTCAAGGGCTGAGGCTCCTCAACTCCTAAACTCAGGATCCCCCTACCTGCCTCCCTTGCAGTCACACCACTCTGTCCCTGACCACTGACCAAATTAACAGTACTTATTCTACCGGGTGTGACTGCCTCCTGAAACAAAGTGGCCAGGTAATTTTCCCCCTCCCTGATGTGCCGCAGTGTGTGCAGCTCGTTCTCCAGCTCATCAATTCTGAGCCGAAGTTCCTCGAGCAGCCAACACTTGCTGCAGATGTGGTCACTGACGGTCTCAATGGGATCCACCAGTTCCATCATCATACAGCAACAGCACATCACCTGTCCAGCCATATTCAACTAGTTAATTAATATAAATAATAAAACATTTTTTAAAAATAGAACCTCAAGGATAAACCCGAACACCAACAAAAACACAGCCCTCTCTCTCCACTCACCCGAACTCAGCACTCACCTAAACTCAGATGCACTCTGTTCCAATCAGCACTCCGTGACTAAAGGCGCTCCTGCCACACCTTTTGTACCCTGCCTGATTTCCAATGAGCCAATAGGCCCGCTCCAGGAAGTGAAGTCTCCAACTGCCACTCGACCTGTAAACTAAGCACTTTTAAATATGCACTCACCTCTCCCAGCAACCCTGCAGCCTGTGGCCTGCTCCAGGAACTGTAGTCTCTTTTAAATATGCACTCACCTCTCCCAGCAACCCTGCATCCTGTGGCCTGCTCCAGGAACTGAAGTCTCTTTTAAATATGCACTCACCTCTCCCAGCAACCCTGCAGCCTGTGGCCTGCTCCAGGAACTGAAGTCTCTTTTAAATATGCACTCACCTCTCCCAGCAACCCTGCAGCCTGTGGCCTGCTCCAGGAACTGAAGTCTCTTTTAAATATGCACTCACCTCTCCCAGCAACCCTGCAACCTGTGGCCTGCTCCAGGAACTGAAGTCTCTTTTAAATATGCACTCACCTCTCCCAGCAACCCTGCAGCCTGTGGCCTGCTCCAGGAACTGAAGTCTCTTTGTACTATCTGGATAACACTCTGTCACAGGTTTGCCCAAACAACTTTCTCAAGAGGATTATGGAGATTAAAATTGCACTGAAGAATTTAACAGTGGTGAAGCTATGAAAATTGGAGTGCCACAAAACAACTACCTTGCGAAGAAGCTGCAGGCCTTAAATGTATTTTATCAAACTGCTCACTGATACCTTCATTGTAAGAACAATTATATAATGGAAGCCATTTTGAATTATGACATTTGACATACTTGCATAGATTTTCTATGTTATTTTAAGTACCTCTTGTGCCTGTGTTTTTGAAATCTGGATTGTATACTCGCCTCATCCTCTCTTTTCTCCTTCCTTGTACTTTTGTCTCATCCCCTTCCTCTTCCTATTGCTTTCCTTCTCTTTACTCCGTACCCCTCTCCAACTCTTTCATTGCTTCTCTCACCCATTCCTTGTTTTCACCTGTTTCACCCATTCCTGTCCTGTTTGGACTAGTTGCCAGTGCAGAAAGGTGCATAATTGCACCAATCCTTGATACTCTTCCCAAAAGAGAAAATGCTGTAAAATCTCAGCAGGCCTGGCAGCATCTGTAGGGAGAGAAAAGAGATAACATTTCGAGTCCAGATAATCCTTTGGACTCAAAACGTTAGTTCTTTTCTCTCCTTACAGATGCTGCCAGACCTGCTGTGATTTTCCAGCATTTTCTCTTTTGGTTTCAGATTCCAGCATCCGCAGTAATTTGCTTTTATCCTTGATACTCTTCATTCTGAGCTGATGTACGAGACCAATTTTTACCCTCCTGCCTCTAATTCCATCAGTTGGCAGAGACTCTGTGTCGTATAGCCCTGAGCAGTCTTGCCTTCTAGTGTATTTTTCAGTGCAGCTGCAGAGCTACTGCTGGTGGAAACCTGCTTTGTCTGTGGTTAATTTACTCAAATCTTTCTGGGTACTCATTGTGGTTGAACTTTTAGGAAATATCAGAGGCTTGGAATTAAAAGTTGCATACCACACTAACGGGAAATACAAGACCCCTTAAAAAAAGTCAGTTCTGTCAAGTTAACACAGTAGAGAGTAATGCTTCAACCAGAGAGTTTATTTTTGGTGATACCGGATGTGGTAGCATGTTCGAACCGTGGCCAATAGTGCGACAACGCGGGGCCAAGGAGCTGGGGGCCTGGGCAGAGTGAAATCTGGAGCTGGTGGATTAACACATGACCTGTATATAGTTGCTCTGTGCCTGTATCATACTTGCTTTCCTACAATAAATCCCATTTTGTTTTACACTGGAAGCCTCCAGCATTTAGATCTCGAACCACCACATTGACAACGAGGTAAAAGCTTTGTCCGCAGCGGTAACGCTGCGTACTTGAGGGAGGAAGAAAAGGCACACCAAGAAGGGAAGGGTTCCAGGAATTTGGAGAAGAATTGGGAGTCACCTATTCGACATTATGATGCACGATCAATTACACTCAAGACAAAATGATTTAATAACTGAAGACTTTAATCGACTAGAACTTGTTCCCCAGCAGCTTCGATACAGAAAGTGAAGGCTGTGGGACGGTACTGGTTCTTATACTCCACCTGTCAGGGCGGAGCTACGTATCAACAGCCAATGGTAAACTCCTAGGTTTAACCAATGGTCATCAGCCTCTTAGGTACCGCAATACCTGATAATACCACACATTAATAGTGAATTAAAATGCCTATCAGAGGTAAATTGGAACCATTCAACCAGGGACTGATGTTTGGAGTGCACAGAACGACTCTTACTTCTTCAGAGCAAATGAGATCACCAGTGACGATAAGCAGAAGGTGATCCTTCTGACAATCTGTGGGCCTCAAACTTGATAAAGAATCTGACGTTCCTTGAGGGACCCGATTCGATGTCCTTCGACCAGCTGGTCAAGCTGTTGAAGGAACATTTTACCTGAGGCCTTCAATAATTCTTCAGCGATATAAATTTTAATTCAGTGGTCAGGGACCCTGAAGAATCCATCTTGGTTTTCATAGCCAGACTTCGACAGCTCGTTGAGCACTGCGATTTTGAAACTGTGCTTAGCGGCATGCTTTGCGGCCGTTGGTTTGTGGAATGCAGAATCTCAATATCCAAAAGAAGCTACAATAACACTGGAGAAGGAAGTTGAGATCACTCAGGTATTGGAGTGCGCAGAAAAAGGCACCAGCGAACTCCAAAATTTGAAGCGGACTGCGATCGTTGCAGGGTGAGGGATGGGGAACCATCTCCAGGAGAATTGCCCTTGATGGGAGTTCTTGTGCTTCAGATACAATCATTGAGGCCACATACAAGCATGTTGTTGAGCGAATAAGGGTGTGGCAAAGCAAACAAAAAGAGAAGCAGCCACAGAGGTAGTCCACACAACCACTTAACCAAGTGGGGGTGGGGGTAGGGGGAGCTCGAAGGAGGAGCACATCATACATCAACTAAACATCATTCAAGTTAACAAAACAGATCCTATCGAAATGATTTTGAACGTGAATGGCAAACCCTTCAAAATTGAGGTTGCTACAAGGGCATTTGTAACCATTGTTCATGAGCAGACCTTTGATTATATCTGGGCTGAAACCCAGGTCCGACAGCTGAGCAGCATCAAGACCAAGTTATCGATGTTTACGGGGAAGACCCTCAAGATCCTCGGTACTGTGTAAACGTCAGTGGGTTCTAAGGGACACAAAGCTGGTCCGCCTTTAATTGTCACTGAAGAGAACAGGCCCAGCCTCATGGGGAGGAACTGGTTGAAACACATCAGACTGAACTGGATAGAGACTGTAAAAATATCTGATGGGGTCCTCCAAAATGTCCTGCACTGATATAAACACGTCTTCCGTGCCAAGCTTGGCCGAATCAACGGCATGGTGGCAAAGATCAATGTCAACTCTGATGCAACGGCTAAATGTTTTAGACCCAGGCCAGTCCTGTATGCCCTGCACCAGAGGGTAGAAGCTGAGCTGAAGCACTTTCAGGGGTTGGTTATCATAAGACCAGTCTTATTCTCACAGTGGGCTGACGCCATAGTCCTGTCCTCAAACTAGACAGGTCCATCAGAATAAATTGATGATAAATCAGGCTACACAGGTCGATAGGTACCCCATCCCCGGGATTGAAGACCTCTATGCCAAGCTGGCAGGAGGCCTTACCCATTCAAAGTTGAACCTCCACCATGCTTACCTCCAGTGAGAGTTGGATGAAGAGTTCCAAAAATATGCCACAATAATTACTCACAAACGACAGGATCAATAGACAAGATCGCCATTCGGAATAGCACCAACTTCTGCTTTCTTCCAGTTCACAATAGAAAACCTCCTTCAGGGGATCCCAAAGGTTATGGGGCTGGATTCTATGTTCCTGACACAAAGTGTTGATGCCGGGGCAGGATTCGTGGACTTTAACGACAGAAAAGCTCATGCCGAACCTGGACCAATTCAGTGACTGTGGAGGGGCTAGCACCGGCTAGGCCTTTGTGGAACACAATCGATTCCAATGAAAATCTTTGCGGGATTCGCTGGGTCCATCATTGACACTCAGGAGGCTGACAAGCTGCAGCCGCATATACACATTACAATCCCCACACACACTCATCCCAGCCAACAAAATTGCACTGGTTGTGCTGGAGCGCGCCCATACAGCTGATGGGTCAGCTGGGGCCAGAGAGCACCTAGAGGAGTGACCTCGAGGGTAACTATATGATAAATGGCCCTAGGTTCACAGTGGGCAGTCAGCTGTGTGCGCAGCTACATGGCTGACAATGGTGTTCCGTGTCCTTCCACCCCAACCCCACGGCTCACCTTCTGGCCAACCCCCGCTACTCCCCCCAGCCCTGACAGAAGCCTCCTGGCCAGTGGCACGACTGTCAGCAAACTATGACACTTTCCTAACCCCCTCTCTCTCCCTCCGCAGTCAGTACAATGACTTCATGATTTTTGAAACCACAAGTGAACTGTGCAATCGGGAACCCGCCCATCGGAGGCAGAGAATCATGGAGGCCCTGGAGAATATTGGGTGAGGCCCACTATTGATATGCAAACGGTGTTTACTGTATGTGCATTCCGCACTGCATTGACTCCGCTGGCGAGGTAGCATTGTGGACAGAACAATTGCTTCACAGCTCCAGGGTCCCAGGTTCAATTCCGGCTTGGGTCACTGTCTGTGCGGAGTCTGCACATCCTCCCCGTGTGTGCGTGGGTTTCCTCCGGGTGCTCCGGTTTCCTCCCACAGTCCAAAGATGTGCAGGTTAGGTGGATTGGCCATGACAAAAATTGCCCTTGGTGTCCAAAATTGCCCTTGGTGTTGGGTGGGGTTGATGGGTTGTGGGGATGGGGTGGAGGTGTGGACCTTGGGTAGGGTGCTCTTTCCAAGAGCCGGTGCAGACTCGATGGGCCGGTTAGCCTCCTTCTGCACTGTAAATTCTATGAAATCTATGAGGTGACGGGGAATAGCGATTTAGCATCAAATCGGCACCTGACGCGATTTTGCCGTCGGAACCCATTCTCCGCCCAATCGTGTTTCCCAATTTTGGGGTCAGCCAATGGAGAATCCTGCCCATAGTATACCTTGATGACATTTTGGTTACTGGGGCCACCCCAGAGGAACACATGCTGAGCCTGGAAGAAGTGTTGAAACATTTCCAAGTTGCAAGGGACGGAATGGTGAAACAATGGTTACCGCTGCTGCCTCACAGCGCCAGGGACCCGTGTTCAATTCCAGCCTCGGGTGGGGTTTGCACTTTCTCCCCCTGTCTGCATGGGTTTCCTCCAGGTGCTCCGGTTTTCTCCCAAAGATGTGCAGGTTAGCTAGATTAGTCATGCTATAATGGCCCCTTAATGTTCAATGATGTGAAGGTTAGCTGGGTTTATGGTGTTACAGGCATAGGGTGGGGGTGTGGGCCTGGGTAGGGTGCTCTTTCAGAGGGTCGGTGCATACCTGATGGGCCAAATGGCCTCTTTCAGCACTGTAGGAATTCTAATAAGCAGGAAAAGTGTACCTTCCAGTCCACAGTGGTAACATATTCGGGGTTGAGAGTAGATGCGACCTGCATTACACCCCTTCGAGCAGAAAGTTAAGGTCATTTGTGAAGTTCCAGCTCCAAAGAACGTCACAAGCTAAAATATTTTTGTGGTGTGTGATGCACTAAGCGTCAAGAACCACAAAGACATGTGAGACTTTAACCAAGGCTTTAATACACTACATAGGAAGCTTACCTGACACAGACGACCCCAGACAAATGGGTCAGGTCTCAGAAGCTGGGTCTTATACCTACTCCCGGGGGAGTGGCCAAGGCGGAGCTCTCCGTGGCCAGGTCAGGTTACATACAGGTGACCGAACCTCTACAGAGCTACAGTACAATACACAGTACAATACACAGGGTTACAGGGCCACGTTACACACAACTATTATATAACTATGTACAATGCTAGGGAAGTACAGTGGTGTATCACCACATTCACCCCTTGTTTAGAAGGAAGTCCGGGGTGAAAATATGGAGTAGCAAACACAGTGAACAAACAGGGAGTAACGAACAGAGTCCATCAGGAGGTTCCGTGTCGTCAGAGGTCGAGACGAACGATGGGTTTGGTCGATCTCTTTGAACGTCGGAGCTGCGGCGCTGAGGTAGTGTCCGGCGGTATCCGTGCGGTCGGTGGTGCTGGGTCGCGAGGCGGCATAACGTCCCCCACCGCTTTGGCTGGCTCGAGGTGAAACTGTGGGGTGACAGCGGCTGGCACGGAGTAGTAACAGGCCGAGGGATCGACAGGAGCAGAGAGGGAGCGGGCTGGAGGCTGCGGGGCGGGGGCGGCAGGGGCCCCAGAGGGGGCCAGGTCCTTGATGGAGACGGTCTCCTCACGCCTGTCGGGGTACGCTATGTACGCGTACGGTGGGTTGGCGTGGAGGAGATGGACTCTCTCCACCAGGGGCTCCGCCTTAGAGGTCCGCACGTGCTTGCGGAGCAGGACGTCTCCCGGGGACATGAGCCAGGACGGAAGCGGTGTCACGGATGCCGATCTCCTGGAGAAGAGAAACATCTGCTCATGAGGGATTGCATTCGTTGCAGTACACAAAAGGGACCGGATGGAGTGGAGTACGGCAGGGAAGGCCTCCTGCCAACGGGAGACTGGTAGGCCTTTGGACTTGAGGGCTAGCAGCAAGGCCTTCCAAACTGTTGCGTTCTCCCTCTCCACCTGTCCGTTCCCCCGGGGGTTGTAACTGGTCGTCCTGCTCGAGGCAACGCCCCTGGCGAGCAGGTACCGATGCAGCTCCTCACTCATGAAGGAGGAGCCCCGGTCACTGTGAATGTAATTGGGATAACCGAACAGCATGAAGAGGTCGTGCAACGCTTTGATGACAGTGGCGGAGGTCGTGTCGGGGCAGGGAATGGCGAAGGGGAACCGCGAGTACTCGTCGATGACATTGAGGAAGTACGTGTTGCGGTTGTGGGTGGGGAGGGGCCCTTTGAAGTCAATGCCGAGACGTTCAAAGGGGCGGGTAGCCTTGATTAGGTGCGCCTTGTCTGGCTTATAGAATTGCGGCTTGCACTCCGCACAGACTTGGCAGTTCCTAGTCACGGCCTTGACCTCCTCGACTGAGAAGGGCAGCTTGTGGCCCTTGATGTAGTGGTAGAACCGCCTGACTCCCGGGTAACAGAGGTCATTATGTAGTGCCCGCAGTCGGTCATCCTGTGCGTTGGCACAAGTTCTACGGGACAGGGCATCAGAAGGATCATTGAGCTTACCTGGCCGGTATAAGATATTATAATTGTAGGTGGAGAGTTCGATCCTCCACCGTAATATCTTATCATTTTTGATTTTACCTCATTGTCACCACAGTGTGACTAACTACTATGGTAGATTAATTCCTAATCTGGCCCCACCCAACATTGCTCCACCGCATCAACTCTGAAAGAAACACCAACAGTGACAGTGGAGGGAGCCACAGGAAAAAGCTTTGGAAATGGTGAAATGAGTCTTGCAGTCCTCGAAGCTTCATCAATTTTGACCCTGGGAAACCCATTGTCCTGACGTGCAAACATTGACGTGCAATGTTTCTCCATAGGATGGTGTTGTCCCACAAAATGGAAGATGGTTGGGAACGCCCCAATGCTTTCACTTCAAGAACCTGATCTGAGGCAGAACAGAACTACACCCAGATAGAAAAGGAATGGTTGGCAGTTATATATAGTGTGAAGAAATTTAGCCTACGGCCACAAATTTGGCACAATAACGGACCACAAGCTAATCTTATTTTTATTGAGCGAAGATAAGCCAATTCCCCCCATAGCCTCAGCGAGGGTACAGCGTTGGGCTTTCCTGGTCGCGGCTTATCACTACACGTTTCAGCACAGGCCGGGCGCCCAGACTGCAAGCGCTGATGCATTGAGCAGGCTCCCTCTCCAAAAGGAACTCTCCACCTCCACCTATGCCCCAAGACGTAATACCAGCTTTGAACGTTCTGGACTTGTTATCAGTTTTGGCTAATCATGTTCGGAACTGGACACGTTGGGATCCTGTCCTACTCAGGGTGCGCAGGATGATAGGGACCGGTTGGCACCATGGCAAAACTGAAAGCATGGGACTGTACATCAGGTTTTTGAAAAATTAATTAATGGGATGTGGGCACCATTGGCTGTGCCAGCATTTATTGCCCATCCCTGAGGGCATTTAAGAGTCAACCACATTGCTGTGGGTCTGGAGTCACATGTCGGCCAGACCAGGTAAGGATGGCAGATTTCCTTCCTGAAAGGACTTTAGCGAGGCAGATGGGTTTTTTATGACAATCAACAATGATTTCACAGTCATCATTAGACTTTTATTTCCAGATTTTTATTGAATTCAAAATTCACCATCTGCCCTGGCTGGATTCAAACCCAGGTCCCTAACGCATGATTCTGGGTCTCTGGATTCCTAGTCCAGCGACAATACTCCTACTATGTCACTGCCTCCCCCGTGATGAACTGACTTGTGAAGGCGGTATGATCCGATGGGAGTTCATCCCGCTCTCAGCTACGAAACATCTTCTACAGGAGCTGCACAGCGCCCAACCATGGCAAACAACGATGCAGATGCCGGCATGCAGCTATATATGGAATTGATAAGTCTATTGAGGAATTGGCATCGCAGTTCACCCCATGTCAGACGCAGCAGTGGTTTCCCAATCAGCCAATATTCAGTCCGGGAATGGCCAGGTTGTCCCTGGATCAGGGTCCATGTTGACTATGCACGCTGCTTTCTGGGCCGAGTGTTCTTACTCCTTGACGCCGCCCACTCTAAGTGGTTATTGATTCAGGAGGTGGGCACCACAACTTTGTCAGCAACGAATTACACCTTGGGCGAAATTCTCCGTAATCGGCGCGATGTCCGCCGACCGGCGCCAAAAACGCCGCAAATCAGTCCGGCATCGCGCCGCCCCAAAGGTGCGGAATCCTCCGCATCTTGAGCGGCCAAGCCCTAACCTTGGAAAGGCCTTTGGTGCCCCGCCAGCTGGCACGGAAATGACATTGCCGGGCGGCGCATGCGCGGGAGCGTCAGCGGCCGCTCACGGCATCCCCGCGCATGCGCAGTGGAGGGGGTCTCTTCCGCCTCCGCCATAGTGGAGACCGTGGTGAAGGCGGAAGGAAAAGAGTGCCCCCACGGCACAGGCCCGCCCGCGGATCAGTGGGCCCCGGTCGCGGGCCAGGCCACTGTGGGGGCACCCCCCGGGCCAGATTGCCCCGTGCCCCCCCCCAGGACCACCAGAGCCCGCCCGCGCCGCCTTGTCCCGCCGGTAAGAGAGGTGGTTTAATCCACGTCGGCGGGACAGGCATTCCAGCAGCGGGACTTCGGCCCATCCGGGCCGGAGAATCGCCAGGGGGGCCCGCCAACCGGCGCGGCGCGATTACCGCCCCCGCCGAATCTCCGGTGCCGGAGAATTCGGCAACCGGTGGGGGAGGGATTCATGCTAGCCCCCGCCGATTCTGCAACCCGGCGGGGGGTCGGAGAATCCCTCCCCTTAGATCCAATATTTGCAATTCATGGCCTGCTAGAGTCCATTGTCTCGGACAATGGCATTCCATTCATGGGGGTTCAATTCCAGGCTTTTGTTTGGGCAAATGGTTTTCAACACATAAGGACAGTAGCAGACCCCCCTCGTCCAATGGCTTAGCCAAAAGAGCCATGCAGACATTCGCAAAATCGATGTGTAAGCAATCCAACCAACCACCCTCGTTGTGACCGTTAAAAGGCCAATTAAAGGCCCTTATGGATAATTTACCATCTAGCCTCAGCTTTTAGATATAAGTGCTGGCCAGTGTGGAACTCATCCAAATGGGGAAGCAGATTTTCTGCCGCCTTCACCACGGGTGAAAATTGCGATGCGGACGGAAAATGTCATGAGATAGCGGGATTAAGAATCTTAGCAGCGAGATCGAGATCTCTGACTTTCCCCACCCCTTGCTGGTGAAAGGACGGGAACCTGATTAAAATACATTTTAATATATTTACATATTCGTAAAGGGCTTTCCTGCTAACTGTCCCCCCCACATAAAGAATTTCCCTCTTTGCCGACTTGATGTCACGTCAGCGAGGTTTACAACAGATATTTGAAAAGGTGAAGCAATCGATCAGAACCCACCGGGCTGCAATGGTAATTATAACCCCTAGGGGTAGAGGGACATGCCCAGGAAGTGCCGTCCCACCTCAACTGGAAGGCTTGGGCAGAGGAAACAGCTCAGGTTAGCGGGCATAACCTGGTCTGACGTACATAGATACAGTGCTGGGAAAGGTTCAATGCTCTTCTGCGCCTGGCAAGATTGAGTTCTGAGTGGGCATTGTCCAGTGTGGAGAGCTGAGGAAGGGCATCCATCCATAAGATCATAAGACAGAATTAGGCGCTTGGCCCATCGAGTCTGCTCCGCCATTCAATCAGGGCTGATATGTTCCTCAACCCCGTTCTCCTGCCTTCTCCCCATAACCCCTGATCCCTTATTAATCAGGAACCATAGTGATACTTGAAGGTGTAGGATTCAGGAAGTCTCAGAATATATCTCTGCTCAAGGATGTTTAGGCTGAAGCGAAGATCTGAAGTCCTGGGTCCATCAAAGGGTCAGGTGTGCAAAGGGGTTGGAAACATCCACATGCCTCATGGGGGTGAAGAGGGCATGGTGTGGGCTGGAGGTGCAGGGTTGTGTACTAACTGGAGCTTTGCACTTACAGGAGAAATGCAGCCACACAATGCTGAGAAATTTGCTACTAGTGGTTGGGCTGACAAATCTGGAAATCCTCCCCAGCCACGAACTAGGAGCCCTGGAATTAGGACGCAAGTGAGGAGGAAGGTCCTCAGGTCACGGAGAGGCTGGAGTCTCTGAGGGAAGTAAGAGCCGAGCGGGCAGAAGCGAGAGAGGCAGAATGTGAAAGGAATGTCGGGTTGTCTCATCCCTCACAAGGACTTCTGAGAAAGTGTCCAGTGATTCATCAGTCACTAAGCCACTGTGATGCCGTTGATATCACTCACTCCCGGCAGCATATCATGGACAGTGACTGTGTGATAACTAATCGTTTTGACCGAGTGTTTTTCTCCCTCAGATGAGCCTTCCTTCAGAACTGGCCAGGACGTCGAGGATCCTCCCAAAACACGAGCAGGAGCAGGCACGGACGGCAGATGCACCGGCCGCACACCCTCTCTCAGCGCAGGTACTGGCACGTCGGTGAGCAATAATGCGTTGTCTCAGTTGGCAATGCAGAGTGGTGAGGGCACATCATGCTTGCTGGAGCAGATGGAGTCAGGGAATGCTGGCAGATGGAGAACAGGATCATGCTGAGTCTGAGGCAGATGATGAACCTCTGGAGTTGTGAATTAGGCAGCCAATGCTGGATCCGTGGGGAGATCTGGTGGCCATCTCTGCCAGTCACCCTGCAATCCTCAGTGTCCACAAAGACTGAGGAGCGCCCAGATATGTTGCAAAACGTACTCTCTCAGGCGGAGCCTACTCAGGCCCTGCTGGCCAGAGGACGTCGTCCAAGGTCATCTAGGCCTACAGGACATCACAGTCAGCAACCTGCCTCTAATACTGCTGTAGGTGAGGTGGGGGGGGGGGGGGGTGGGGGGGGTGGGTGGGGATGACGTAGCACCTGCAAATGTAAGCTTTATACACAGTGAGCACAGCAAAGAATTTGCACTGGTGGCTTATATTTTGTTTTTTTCAAAATATCACGGGCTGGGTTCTCCGTCTCGCCCCGTCAGACGTCTGGTTCAGCATGACGGCGGATGCTCCGTTTCGCTGACTGGTCAATGGGGTTTCCCATTGTGGGGCATCCCCAAGCCGTCGGGAAACCCCTGGGCTGTTGGCAAAATGGAGCATCCCGACAGCGAATCCGGCCCCACACGTGCATAAATCAGGTCAGATTGGATGTTTTTTGATTATTTTGCTGTCATAAAGAAAAATGACTCCTTTGCTCCCAAACCCTAAGAATGCTGAATAATTGATGAGTTTGGCCTCATCAGTGCCTGGTGAAGGACGTTTGGGCAGTAAACTTTATTACTGAGGCAGTGATGTGACACTGGCCTCATAGCATGGTTATACATGAGATGTTTGGGATGGAGATGGTGCCCTTGGCCTCAAATAGGAGACAGGCCTTGGCAGCATAGCTGAAGGAAAACTGAATCAAGGCCTCGCTGGTGTCCCTGCCACCCTGAGGGTTCCGCATAGCAGCCTCTTTGTTCCTCGCCATCTATCTGCCTGGGCTCTGCACCTGAGTCTTTATTGGATTCCTGCTCTCAGGCTGGTGCACCTGCCTCAGTGTTACCCTGGCCCACTGGCTCCCCCCTTTGAGAGAGCAAAATTGTGAAGAGCACAGCAGACAGTGACGTTGGGTGGCACTTGCTCTGGTGGATATTGCAGAGCACGTCCAGGTTACTCCAGGCATCAGAACCTCATTTTCAGCAAGCCTATTGTCCCCTCCACCACTGCCCTTGTCGAGACATGGTGGCGGTTGTACCTCCCCTCTGCCTCTGTGCTCACGTACCCGGGAGGCACCACCAGTAGCCACCTTTGAAAGGAACCTCTTGTCACAAAGCTACCACTCATCAAGACTAGTTGAAGCCATGAACAGCCTTGGCACTTGTGAGTGTCTCAGTATGTAGGCATCGTGGGAGCTCTCAAGGTAACTTGCACAATCCTAAGGAATCTGGGTTCTGTGGTCACAAACGATTTGAACATTCATGGAGTGATTCCTTCCTATTGGCAAAGGTGCCCAGTTGGCCGCCTGGAGCCTTGCTGGCCACATGGGTGCAATCAATGGCACCCTGGATGTGAGGGAGCCCTCCAATTGCAGTAAAGCCTCTGGCTCACTCAGCCTGGCTGGCTTGGGTCTGTCCTGGAATGGATGAATGTTTTCACCCACCTGAATAGAGTGTTAGTCACCAACCTGCCACAGCTGTTTGTAGCTGACTGGGAGACACAAAGATCACCCACTGACCTCTGGAAAGATCTGGAGGCATCGATGTTAAGGGTAACAGTGACCGTGAGAGCCAGCGGCATTGTGTCCACCCACACAATTGGAGGCTACCCATTGGATTGGATGGCCCAATCATCTGGCAAGTGACCATGGTGGCTTCTCGTGAAAGCCGCAGCCTCCTGCAGCACGGGATCTTTGTCATTTCAAGGTAGTTGGATCATCGCCTGTATACCCTGGCAGCTGGAGAGTGACGACTTCTGCGGGGACGTCCTCCTCGCCATCCCTGCTGACCCTGGACACTGTGTGCCTGTACCGCTCCTCGGAGGTGATGCCTGTGACCACCTGGCCTCCTCAGAGGAGATACTCCTCGCTGCCTAGACATCAACAGAGATGCAAATGGCGCTGACCTGTGTACCGAGGGTGCCAAACGGTTGGAAACCTCATGAGGTGTCACAAAACTGAAATGTCCTGGAAATGCCAAATAAGATGCACGAACCTCAATAGAAGGCAGTGAAAATATTCACAATATTCTAGTCTAAGTCCACTCTCACTGATTCCTTTCACCCCTTGGATGACAAACGACAAAAATGGATTGGCCGCCTGCCCGTGTTGCCTGTGCACCAACCTAAAAATCAAACGCTCAATGTAAAATCCAGGTCAATTGGTGTTTTAATCATCTCAGTCAGCTTCCTAATTGTGGGTGTGGGTGGGTGTGCATCCGATTTGCATCCGCCAACCAAAATATCACAGCAGTGTGCCCCAGGTGTCTGCTGTCTGAGGAGGGCACCTTGTAAATGGTACACATTGCCACACCTGTGCGTGGGTGGTGGAACGAACGATTGTTTGTGGATGGTGTGCATGCCAAGCTGGCTGTTGGGTCTTGGATGGAGGCAAGAGTGTTATTGAAGCTGCACCTCATCCAGGCAAGTAGGGAGTATTCCATCACACTCCAGATTTGTGCCTTGCAGGTGGTGGATAGGCTTTGGAGAATCAGGCTGTGAGTTACTCGTCGCAGGATTCTTAGTCTCTGGCCTTATCTTGTAACCACAGTATTTATATGGCTGGTCCTATTCAATTTATTGTCAATGATAATTCCCAGGATGTTGATCTTGGGGGATTCAGCGATGGTAATGCCATTGATTTTCAGGGCGAATATTAGATTCTCTTTTACTGGAAAAGGTCATTGCCTGGCAACTCTGTGGCACTAATATTACTTGCCACTTATAAACCCAAGCCTGGATATTGTCCTAGTCTTGGGGAATTTGGATATTTATTGCTTCAGGAGTCACAAATGGTGCTGAACATTGTGTAGTCATCAGAGATCATCCTCAATTCTGACCTTATGATAGAAGAATGAGTGATGAAGAGGCTGGATTGGTTGGGCCGAGGACACCATCCTGAAGAACTCCTGCAGTGATGTCTTCGAGCCAGAACCATCTTTGTGCTAGGTATGATTCCAACCAGCAGAGAGTGAGACAGGACATACTCAGGAATGGTGTTGGTGGTGTTTGGGACATCATCTGTAAGGCATGATTCCATGATTCAGTGCTTCCATAGGTTTCCTCCGGGTGCTCCGGTTTCCTCCTACAGTCAAAAGATGTGCAGGTTAGGTGGATTGGCCATGTTAAATTGCCCTTAGTAATCAAAAAGGTCAGGAGGGGTTATTGGGTTACGGGGATAGGGTGGAAGTGAGGGCTTAAGTGGGTCGGTGCAGACTCAATGGGCCGAATGGCCTCCTTCTGCACTGTATGTTCTATGTTCTATGATTATGACTCTGTCAGGCTGTTGCTTGACAAGTCTGCAAGATTGCTCTCCGAATTTTGGCGCAGGTCCCAGGCATTAATAAGCAGATCTTTTCAGTGTTGACAGGACAGGATTTTCCATTATTGTTTCAGGTACCTAGGATGCCGGGTATTCTGTCTGGTTACATTCCTTTGAGACATTTTAGCTATTTGATACTGAGTGGCTTGCTCAATATTTTCAAAGGGCATTTAAAAGTCAACCATGTTGCTGTGCACCGGGGGTCACACTTGCACCTGATTAAATAAGGATGACAGATTTCCTTCCCTAAATGGCTTTAGTGAACCAGATGGGTTTTTATGACAATCAACAATGGTTTCATGGTCATTATTAGACTTTTAATTCCAGGTCATTTTATACTTAATTCAAATTTCACCATGGTGATGCCATGGTTAGCACTGCTGCCTCACAGTGCCAGGGACTCGGGTTCACTTCAGGCCTTGGGTGACTGGCTATAACTGTACCATTATATTCTGCAGTCTCTCCTTCCTTCCCTATGTACGGTACGCATTGTTTGTATGCAAGAAACAATACTTTTCACTGTGCACTAATACATGTGACAATAATAAATCAAATCAAAAAAGTCTGTATGGAGTTTGTACGTTCTCCCCATGTCTGCGTGGGTTTCCTCCGGGTGCTCCGGTTTCCTCCCACAAACCAAAGATGTGCAGATTAGGTGGATTGCCATGATAAATTGCCCTTAGTGTCCAAAAAGAAGGTTAGGTGGGGTTACGGGGATCGGGGGGAACTGTGGGCTTAAGTAGGGTGCTCTTTCCAAGGGCCGGTGCAGACCCGATGGGCTGAATGGCCTCCTTCTGCACTGTAAATTCTATGTTTCTATGAAAAGGTTAGGTGGGGTTACGGGGATAGGGCGGGAGATTGCATCTGCAGTGGTGTGATTCAAACTCACATCCCCAAAGCATTACCCTGGGTCTCTTGATTACTTGATTAGTCCTCTGACAATGCCACTGCACCATCACCTCCCCTAATCAAAAGAGGTATCAGGGAAATATCACCGAGACCTGTGCCTCATTATCACTGAAGCTGGACTAATGACCCTGTGGACTGCAGAGGCCAAATTCAAAAGGAAAAAAACAAAGGCCATCTCCATCTCATAAACCAAGTCTGGCCAATCTCTGCTAGGAGAAAGGGCCCTACAGTTTTCCTTTCAAATTCTTAGTTGTTAGAATACTTACAATCTCCTGAACCCAGACAAACGGATATCCACCCTTTGTCAAAGCCAAAGTGGTGAGATTGGAGTCATATGACATGACACCCTTAGCTGATGGAAACTGTAATAATGTCTTGTGGAGCTGTAAAGCTCACTGTCATCTACCATCTACTGACGACAGCACAAAAAAGGGGCTTAGTCCAGGCTTGAATGCTGGCAGCATCTACGCTGTTTTACTGGAACTCCTACATAATTGCTGCCAAGACGTATTCATCTCTCCATGCTTAGCTCATCGTGGAAGTCATCTCGACTGGGAAAGTGAATTATCCAGCATTAGTTTTCAGCCTGCTGACCTCTGTGAAGCAATACACACTTGGACTTTTGACTCTGGACTCAAGTGAAACAATAATTATTTTCTGTGAGACCTTTGCCATGGAAGCCTTCCTTTCTCTATGCACCTCTTTTATTGAATGAGTGTAAACGAGGCACCATTTCTACCCTTCTCCTCTGTTTGAGTGTGTGCAAAATACAATAATCCACTGAGTTCACCCAATCATGAGTTTGCTGTGTAATTATTAACAGAAATCGGACCACGCCAAAACGGAAAGATTGGGAAATACTTAATAAAGGGGGAAATCAAACTCAAAACATATTTCTGTTTACAGATGGGTATTGAGAGGATAAATCAGGGCTGTTAAAATTACCCCCCCCCCGCCCCCCCCCAGGTGGGTTGCAATCGGAAATGAAGAGTGTGCCAGGACAATGTTTTAGCTTAGCTTCGTACAGAACTTCATTCAACAACAGTTCTGCTCTATATGCAAAATTAATACTGGTGCTAACATATCATATTTGGTACTCTCATTGGCTTTCTCTGTTCTGTGCATTTTGAATCAGTGATACCAGCCTTACCGCTGAGTCAGAAAGTTGGAGTTTTAGTTCCAAGCAGGGACATGAACCTATAATCTAAGTGGGCACTGTGATTGCAGTACTGAGAGACTATTGCGGTGCTAGAAACAATGTTTAAAACATCAAGCCAAAGCCCAATTTGCCTGTGGATGTAAAGATTCTCAATGTGCTTGGGAAAGAAGAACAGGAGTCACCTGTCATCTGGTCACCTGTTAATCTGGTCAACATCCCGTAAATGGATAAGAAAAATTTAAAATCGGCAGGAGGTTTCCTTGCCTTTGTTTAACCTGAAGCCATGAGACTCCATGGGGTCCAGAGTCAAAATTGAGGACTCCCAGGGCAACTCCTTCCTGAGTCTATACCAGTGTGCCGCCACCTCCTCCGTTGGGTCTGTCCTACCGGTGAGACAGGACGTACCCAGGAATGCTGATAGTGGTGTCTGGGACCTTGGGCGTCATTCTCCGACCCCCCCAGCGGGTCGGAGAATGGCTGTTGGCCGCCGTGAATCCCGCCCCCGCCGGTTGCCGAAGTCTCCGGTACCGGAGATTGGGCGGGGGCGGGAATCGGGCCGCGCCGGTTGGCGGGGCCCCCCGCTCGATTCTCCGGCCCGGATGGGCCGAAGTCCCGCCGAGAAATTGCCTGTCCCGCCGGCGTAAATTAGAGTACCTATTTACCGGCGGGACCAGGCGGCGTGGGCGGGCTCCGGGGTCCTGGGGGGGGGCGCGGGTGATCTGACCCCGGGGGGTGCCCCCACGGTGGCCTGGCCCGCGATCGGGGCCCACCGATCCACGGGCGGGCCTGTGCCGTGGGGGCACTCTTTCCCTTCCGCCTCCGCAACGGTCTCCACCATGGAGGAGGCGGAAGAGACTCTCCCCACTGCGCATGCGTGGGAAACTGTCAGCGGCCGCTGACGCTCCCGCGCATGCGCCGCCCCGACATGTCATTTCTGCGCCAGCTGGCGGGGCAACAAAGGCCGTTTCCGCCAGCTGGCGGGGCGGAAATCCCTCCGGCGCCGGCCTAGCCCCTCAATGTTGGGGCTCGGCCCCCAAAGATGCGGAGCATTCCGCACCTTTGGGGCGGCACGATGCCCGTCTGATTGGCACCGTTTTTGGCGCCAGTCGGCGGACATCGCGCCGTTTGGGGAGAATTTCGCCCCTTGTCTGTAAGGTATGACTATGTCGGGCTGTTGCTTGACTAGTTGGTAGACAGCTCTCCCAACATTGGCACAAGCCCCCAGGTGTTAGTAAGGAGGACTTTGCAGGGTAGGCAAGGCTGGGTTTGCCACTGTCGTTTCCAGTGCCTGGATCAATGCAGGTTGGTCTGTCCGGTTTCATTCCTTTTTCATGTTTTCATCGCATTTGAATACAACTGAGTGGCTTGCGGGCCATTTCAGAGTCAACCACATTGCTGTGGGTCCGGAATCACGGGCGAAATTCTCCGGTATCAGCGCGATGTCCGCCGACCGGCGCCCAAAACGGTGCAAATCAGTCGGGCATCGCGCCACCCCAAAGGTGCGGAATGCTCCGCATCTTAAGGTTGGGGCTCGGCCCGCGCCGGACTAATTTCCGTCCCGCCAGCTGGCGGAAAAGGCCTTTGGTGCCCTGCCAGCTGGCGCGGAAATGACATCTCCGGGCGGTGCATGCGTGGGAGTGTTAGAGGCCGCTCACGGCATTCCCGCGCATGCGCAGTGGAGGGAGTCTCTTCCGCCTCCGCCATGGTGGAGACCGTGGCGAAGGCGGAAGGAAAAGAGTGCCCCCGCAGCACAGGCCCGCCCGCGGATCGGTGGGCCCTGAGGCCAGATTGCCCCGCGCCCCCCCCAGGACCCCGGAGCCCGCCCGCGCCACCTTGTCTCGCCGGTAAGGTGAGTGGTTTAATCCACGCCGGCGGGACAGGCATTTTAGCAGCGGGACTTCGGCCCATCCGGGTCAGCGATTCCCGCCCCCGCCGAATATCCGGTGCCGGAGAATTCGGCAACCGGCGGGGGCGGGATTCACGCCAGCCCCCGGCAAATCTTCGACCCGGCGGGGGTTCGGAGAATCTCGCCCATGATGTAGGACAAACCACCAGGTAAGGATGGCAGATTTTCTTCCCTAAAGGCCATTAGTGCACCAGATGGGTTTTTACAATGTTTTCATGGTCATCATTAGACTTTTAATTCCAGATATTTTATTGAGTTTAATTTCTACCACCTGCCATGGTGGAATTCGAACCCTGGTCCCCAGATCATTTTCCTGGGTCTCTGGATTACTCGTCCAGGGAAAATAGCCACCACGCCACTGCCTTCCCAGTTGGTCAATTAAACAGTCAAAACCAAATATCAAGTGACTTATCACTGTCACTGAGATTCAGGAAGAGGATTAATACCGACATCAAAGACAATGAGTAATAGCTGGTACGCTGTTTGCATCGTCTCATTTAACATCATAATGAAACAAGTGATGGAAGATATTCTGATGTGAGCAATAGTTTCTCTGCATTTTGTGTAATGCCTAAAATTCCTCATGATTTTCTAAGTTAGCACCACTGACTCAGGGGAGCCAGGCAACCATGTTAGCCTCGATTCCGTTGATACCACGCACCTCCAGATTGTGGGATTTAACCCCATTCCAGAGACCTTGAACATAAAATCTAAGCTGACACATAAGTACTGAGGGAGGGGACTTCCGGTTGCAGCCATGGAGTAAGTGGTTGCACATTTGGTGGCTCCCGCTCGAGGTGGAATCTTTTGGTCCTTCCCCACCCAAATTGTGTGGTGTTTTGAGGGCAAAAGGTGCATGAGTGCCCAAGGAATCTAATGCTCCTCTGATGGGGCTGGTACTTGGCTCATCAGATGAGGAGTGCCACGAGGAAGAGAGAGATGTTGGAACAGGAAGGTTTTCGTTGTGTGGCACAGGTGAAGATGGTGGAGGGCAAGGGGGCAGCGCCACCCACCCAGTGGTCGAGGGAGCAGCTGGTGGAGTTCCTAAATGGCAAATTTCAGCAGCAGGGGAGAAGGCCTTCGAGGACTTGGCCAAGGCGGTTGAGCCGCTTAGGGCGACGATTGAGCGGGTGGAGCAGAGGCAGGAGGCTCAGTGTCTGGCAATCCAGAAGGTGGAGGAATCAGTGGTGGAGCACGAGTATTGGCTGATCTCACTGGAGATGAAGATGGGGATGGTGATGAGCAGCCAGAAAAGGCTGACAGAGAAGTTGGAGAACCTTGAGAACCGCTCCAGGAGGCAGTATCTGAGGATCTTGGGGATGCCTGAAGGCAACAAAGGTGCAGAGGCTGCATTGTTTGTGGCGAGTATGTTGGAGTCGTTGATGGGGGAGGGGGCCTTTGGCCTGCCCCTCGAGGTGGATTGGGCGCACAGGGCGCCGAGGAGGAAATCTCAGGTGCGGAGCCACCGAGGACGCTAGTGGTGAGGCTGCATCAGATCTTGGATAAAGAGAAGATATTGAGGTTGGCGAGGCAGACCAAGGAGTGTACCTGCAGATTTACCGAGGCCCGGGTGTGGAGCTGGCTAAGCGGAGAGCTGGATATAATCAAGCAGGAGGTGAAGTTAAGGGTGATTTACCCTGCCAGCTTGTGGGTGACGCATCAAAAGGAGGAATTTTATTTTGACTTGTCGGAGTAGGCGATGGAGTTTATGAGAGACTATGGACTGGGAGGAGTGTGAGGACATTGAACTTTGGAGAGGGGTTCTGTGTAAATTGTGGGGCACATGGGGTTGGTGGATTAGGTTTCGATGGGAAAGTGGTGATGGTGAGTGTGCCTTTTGTTTTTCTTCCTTTGGTGGGAATTGGGGTGGTTGGATTGTGTCCAGAAGCCTGTCCGCTAATGTCGCCCACCGGGATATGTGTCACCATCACCGCTCTGGTAGAAAGTGACAGCTGCGATGTCTTGATGGTGGCATTCCTGGAGCTCTCCTCTGAGGTGTTCTCTTGGAAGGCGGAGGGGGGGGGCAACCCAGGATCAGTCGGCACCATTGGATGCAGATCCTGTGAGACAATGGACATGAAGTCAGTGAAAGGGGAGGATGACGATATCTGACATTAATAACTCACTTGCAACACGTCATCTGGGTGGGTGCGCGGTGGATCATCACCTCTGCGCGCAGGCCAACCTTGCTGTCAGTGACTGCTCTATCCTCGGTCACCTCGTGACCTCCAGGGTCTATTCCTCATAGGGGGCGAGGACTCTGATGTTGGCACTCCGTTGTCCATCTGGGCACTTTCCCTTCTGTTATGGGTTAACTTCTCCTGCGAGAACAGAGAGAGGGCATTGTGAGCTGCACACTTCACGCATCGGGGGGGAGGGGGGTCTATGGCGGGAGACATGTGTGGGCTCCACTGCTGGGCATGGCTGGGTTGTGCTGGTAGATGCCAGGGTGTGCCGGTAGTATATTGGAGAGGGGGGTTGGCTGTGTGAGTGTGATGTGCGGTGATAGCCACCGGCTCGTTTTCGGGGGTAGGGGAAGGTCTGGGAGGGGGCACACGGGACTGGTGCCAGGGGGCCGATGCCAACTCGCCTTTGCGGCCCGGTGGAGATCGTTGAGCTTCTTATGACACTGTCCTCCACATAATGCTCCCCGAGCTAATGGGCGCTGCCACTGCCTCCCAGGCGGCACTGCTAACCTGTGGCTGACCCTCCGACTCCCTTGGGAAAACAGCGTGTCCTGTCTCGACTCCAATGCGTCCAACAGTCTGGCCAGGTTTGGATCTCTGAAACGTGGAGCTGGTCTGTGCGGTGGCATGGCTGCATGCTCACTGGGGTTTGCTTGGAGGGAGTGGTTTATGTGCTGCTCCCCTCATTAGTGGGGAGCTGCCGGGCGCAGTCCAGGCAAATCAACTGGTGGGACAACCATTGCCATGGACAACCATCATTACCGGCCCTCTTTGACGTTAGATTCCAGTCACATTCTCTCCGGGCTGGCCGTTGGGAAGCATCCTGCAAATCGCGCATGCTACCGCGCTTGATGTTTCTCCCGTCAGATCACGCCCGTGAAATTACAACACATTCTTTCATTGTTGGTGTCACACCTCAACCAAAACCGTTAAAATAGATGAACTGGGGCAGCACTGAGGTCCCAGGTTCGATCCCAGCCCGAGGACACTGTCCGTGTGGAGTTTGCACATTCTCCCGTGTTTGCGTGGGTTTCACCTCCACAGCCCAACGATGTGCAGGGTAGGTGGATTGGCCACGCTAAATTGCCCCTTAATTGGAAAAAATGAATTGGGTACTCTAAATTTTCAAATAAATAGATGAAGTATAAATATAAGCTCTCCTTGTTTCTTTTCTATATTGGGGGTGATTATTACCTGACGCATCAAGTGGGTAATTTATGGCAAAGTTACTGAGGCCCGTCTTCTTCTTTAAATATGCCAATCGGGCCTTGATTGCATTTTGAACTCTGATCTGACTGAAAGCTGCTGTGAAAACAGAGGAAAGAGGATGCAGGGCCTGAAGAGGCCATTCAGGCAGGGATGGCTTGGTAAACATGTTGTGCCACCTTCCAATGAGGAAAGGCTGAAGGTTTCCAAAGAGTTGCCGGCAGCGGCGGGGGGGGGGGGGGGCAACGCCAGAGGCCTCCACAGTCCCGGGCACCGATGGGGCGCAGAGTGCGGTGATGGGGGGGGGGAGTGGCGCATGCGGAGGCAGGTCCAACCGTGTAGCCCATTGGACCTGGTTGGGCATGGGGATGCGCACCTTGCTAGCATGTCAGCCTTTCAATCTCTGCACACAATGGATTTTGGAATTCAACCAGCTGTGGTGGCCTTCCACCTAGTTCGCCACAGCCCTGGGGGATTCACAGCGGCTGAATGAGCTGGAGCTGCTCGAGGAGGAGAATGCAGCACCCTAGACAACAGCGGTTAACCACTGCGGTCTTGGCTGATGGCACCTATCTGGAGGCCACAGACTGACGCGGAGACCCGCTACAACAACGGCCAGGCGAATAATTGAACAGAAATTCCGTATCCTGAAGATGCGGTTCAGGTGTCCGGACCACTCTGGAGGGGCCGTCCAGTATAGCGCTGGATGAGTACCCCACATCGTGGTGCCCTGCTGCGAGATGTTTTGTAGGACACAGCACGCCACCACGATATGGGATACCTGTTCCAGCGCTATACTGGAGGGTCCAGTCAGTGGTCCAGAGTGGTCCAGGCACCTGAACCGCATCTTCAGGATGTCGAAGTACTGTTCAAACATGTCATGCGATGTGCTGGAGGAGGAGGATGAACGCCAGTCCTCGTCTGACGAGGAGGATGCGGCGCAGGGTGGAGATGAAAATGAAAATTGCTTATTGTCACAAATAGACTTCAATGAAGTTACTGTGAAAAGCCCCTAGTCGCCACATTCCGGCGCCTGTTCGGGGAGGCTGGTACGGGAATTGAACCGTGCTGCTGGCCTGCCTTGGTCTGCTTTAAAAGCCAGCGATTTAGCCCTGTGTGCTAAACCAGCCCCTTGTGTGCTAAACCAGCTCCAGGTGGTTAGCACATGGGGTCCGAGCAGGCACAGAAGGTCGCACAACATCCGTGCCAGGCCGACGTGCACGGGACTCTCTGATCGGCTCCAGATTCACCGACTAGGGGGACTGGCCAGGGGCACAGACATTACCCCCCCCCTCACTGGCCACCCCCTCTCATGAACACCTTCTCTGTGGAACACCCCTCCCTTTGCAACCCCCTCCGTGATTCCTACCGACCTCACTTTGGGGTGCAGGCCCTGGATTGGTAGTATCAGCGGGTCTGGTCCGTGGGATGGTGGATGATGTCTATCTGCTCTGGGATGAGCCCTGGTGCTCCACACCGTGCGGCAACGTTTGACTCCTGCCTACGGAAGCAATTTCCACCATCCACCTGGGTGATCCCTGCATGTGAGCTGGCCATTTCATCAAACGCCCCGGAGGGACACCGGAATGGTGACCGGGCCTGGTGGTGCCCGCCTGCACGGTGTTAGACAGTCCGACGCATGCAACCCAGGGGGTGGTAGCTCATGGCTTCAGTGGCCAGGGCACCTAGCCATGGAGGGTGGTATGGCGCCGGCATGTGGTGCAGGTTGGGGGTTAGGCCACCCTTATGGTGTTGGGGGTGGAGGGGGGGGGGTTACGGGTGTGTGGGATGGGGGTTGGTGCTAGGGGCACAGTACTGCCTACTCACCTTGACCATCCTGAGGAGGTTGTGCAGTTTCTATCAGCTGGCTGATCTTCACGGTGTTGCCCATGGCGCTGACGACCTCTGCCACCTGTGACCAGACCCGGTGAACAGCGGCAGCTGGCAGCCTCCTTCCCACCTCGGGGTACAGAGTTCTCCCCTCTCTTCTCCATGGCATCCAGCAGGGTCTCCAGTTTGGCATCTGTAAACCTTGGTGCCGCTTATCTTGGTGCCATCTTGTTGGCTGGGACGAGTGTGCGTGGGGAGTGCAGTGTGTATATGCGGCAGCAACTAGTCAGCCTCCTGAGTGCCTATCCCAAACCAGGCGAATCTGGCACCATTTCTCATTGGAATCGATCGTGTTCCGCCTGGTGCTAGCCCCCTAACGGTCGGTGAATTGGTCCAGGTGTGGCACCAGTTTTGCTGTCGTAGAAGTCCGCAAATCCTGCCCCGCCATCAACATTTAGTCTCCGCCCCCCACTATTCTTATTTCTAGTGTGTTTCTAACGATAATGGCAAGGAAGCGGTTGACATTACTTGCTTGTCTTTCAGAAGAAATGTATGAACTGCACCCTGCTTTCTCTCTCATCGTCCTCTTATTTCCTTCATCTATAAGTGACTGTCTCAGCATTTTATTTCTGGTTGTACTCCTCTTCATGCTGACTGGGACACTGCCCACACTTTCCCTTCTAACCATACACTGGAAGAATTATTTTGGTACATTTAGTATCCTTTCGTCACAGATACCATGTTGCTTCAGAATCTTTCAACACCACTTTTCACTTTCTTGTCTGTTTCCTGTGAGTATATTGATAGAAAATCTTAAACCTTCCTTTACTGTTCCCTGCCATTCTCATCCATTTTCCATTGAGGCACATGGCAATTTCTTAACTTCTTTTATCTTGTTTAGAAAGTCATCACCATCTGTCTTTTTATTTAATACTTATTGGAACCTGCTGTTTTTCCCATATCAATTTGCTGCTCACTTCCCAAAACACCATACAGTATTTCAATACATGATTCACTCCTCTTCAGCACGTTATATTTGAAGAAATACATACCCTCAAAATGGCTCTTAAGCTGTGTGAATCATTCTTCAGAATTGTTTCCATGCAGAACATTACTAATTGAATACGTTCTCAGACAAAAGGGATATTGTTTGTGGGTAGTTTGGTTTTGCAATGCTATATGTCTTTGTGAAAGGTGATTAATGATTGTACAATGATCACAGTGGAAAGCTGCAAAAAATAGATTTGAGGTGAAGTCAAAAAAGATAAATGTCACCCTTATCAAGATTATTGAACTGTCCATATGATTAATTTCCTTCAGTCTGTGCAGTCCCCAAAAAGAGCAGAGGAGCTGGTCCCTTTTTAGCCTTTCTTTACCCATGTGTGAAAACAGAAAGTTCAACCCTGTGCCTTGTGAGGAACTATTATAGTGCATATAAAGTGTGAAGAAAGCAACAAATATTTTCCATCCTTTACCAGCTACAGTAGATAGATGTAACTTTTTCTAAGTTTGTCACAGTTTGATTTAACACACATACACACTCAACACACACACAATATACACAAGATGCATACAGCACACTTGAGTCGGCAGCTGGTGGGGCCCACGATGCCCACGAGGGTGCCGCGCGGTCGGGGGTGTAGGACTGAACGTTACAGGAGGCCATTTCTAACGAATTAGCGAGCTGCCTTGTTCCCGCAAGATCGAGCGTACCCCCTTCCAGTAGCCGTTGCCGGAGGTACGCAGATTTAATGCCCGTGATGTAAGCGTCTCTAATTAAAAGTGCTGAACTGCCGAAACTGCCTGGCAGTCACAGTTCTATCTAGGATGTGCAGGGCATGCCAGAAACCGTCCAGAGACTCCCCGGGGAGTTGCTGTCTCGTGGCCAGGAGGTGCCTGGCATATACTTGATTCACTGGTCGAACGTAATGTCCCTTCAGGAGCTCCATCGCTTCGGAGTAGGTGGGCGCATCCTGGATGAGGGGAAAAATGTCAGGGCTCACCCGTGAATAGAAGACTTGGAGCTTCTGCAATTCCGAGGGTTCTTCAGCGGCTGTTCTGAGGTAGCTTTCGAAACAGGCTAGCCAGTGGTCAAAGGTGGACGTAGCATTGGCTGCTTGAGGGCGCAGCAGCAGCTGATCAGGCTTGATGCGGAGATCCATCGTTTAAAAATCTTGCTCAATAAATTGATGCACCGTCAATTACCACAAGACGAGAATGGTGAAACAATCGAGGCTCTATTGAGCAAGATGTTGTGCCTCCTATAGCTGGAACCAGAATGGCTGTGGCATCGGAGAGCACACACTTTTATATGTCGCCTACTGGGCAGAGCCAGCAGGCAGGGATTTACCGTTGTACCCTTAATATACGGGCAGTGCCATAATACATATAATATGCCACTAGTGGTGACTACCACATAACATACATAACACACATATACACACAATACACACATATACGCATGCACACACACAATACAATACAAGTACATCCACACACACACACACATGATAATTTCACCGCACACACACAGCTTTACTGTTGTCAGACCTATGTTATGATCTTCTTAGATTCAACTTTTATTCGTCATCCAGGTGCCCGATTAGCAGCTCATATAATGTTCCTGTTATCTTCTTATCATCATGGATCTAACTCGACATATCATCATGTCCTTGATATAAGATATCTCTCAGACTTTACTCAACATGCAATTTGGGCTTCCATTCTCTCCAAATTTTGCATGACTGTCAAAACCTACTATGTTTACATAGAATCACATTGAACCGAGAGTATAGAAACTCGCCATTTGGCTCCAAGAAGCCTTCTCTTGTTTTTATACTCCACACAAGTCTCTTCCCATCCTGAATCCTGGATTACTGTCTTTAATGAATATCATTGAAGTAGCTTTCCCAGTATCAACATCCAACATCTGATAAATAGTTTTCCTCCAAAACTGCCAAATTACTTGATGTGACCCAAGTGATAGAATCCCTGCCCCTGAATGTTTGATGGTTTCGCGTTTAAACAGGATGCTTCGATCCGCAGCAACTGGAATTTGGGAGAATGTTTTGCGACATTAAAGGCACCATATAAATGAAAGTTATTATTGTTGTTAAAAATCTGCTGCTTTTAAGATCTGTTCTAAATGCCGATGGGAGTGAAGGCAAGTATAATGTGATGCCCCGTTAACTATGAAGCAGCTACGTCCATGATGGATTTGGTGACTGCAGCAAGTCCTAGCTTCCTTTGCTTATCTGCTCCTGAATCCACCAGCCTAACTTGTGACATTATTGATCAGGAAGGCTGATAGTGAGATCTGAACTGTAAATTTCTGAGTTTCATTGTGCCATTATATGGAAGATGACAATTTTACTTCTGATTGGCCTTTTGCCAGTTGCTTGCTGCTTTTTAACTTTTGACTGCCCGCCCCCATTTAGAAGTCTCCTTCAAGGCTGGGTCTTTCCTTGGGGAATTTTACTGAAGTAAAGGGGAAGGCAGCAAAATATTTTTTTTCCGTGGGGACTCCCCGTCATGTTGAATGAGAAAGCAGCGGAGGATCAGCAGGCAACACAGGAAGTCAGACTTATGAATCAGCAGTGCAGTGGATCTATATATTCCTGCAGATACTCAGCCCCAGGAAATCATTTGTTAACATGTACCATGTGTTAGGAGGCCTCTATGTACTTTAGTACATGTGTAGAAATCACTGGACCTGACATCTGCTCTAGAATATTTTGCCCGCAAAAGTTCTATCAGTGCAGCCAAGCATAGCATTGAGGTTGGCCACTACATTTGACAACTGCCAGACTTATGTGCGGTGGTCCCACGTGGTTTAGATGCTCTACAAGTATTTGTCTCCTCATGGGAGAATTCAAACGGGTCTGACATCTCTTTGTCTCCCAACTTCTTTGCGATTTGTGAATCAGATTGAAGCAATTTTAAAAGAATACATGTTGGAACATGAACATCACTGGTGTGGCCAACTGTTTATTTTTCAGTCATAGTCACAACTAAGGAGGTGATATTGGACAATCTTCTTGAACAGGAGTTGGTGTTGGACGACCTTCTTGAACAGGAGGCAATTATGATTCAATCATGCGTGTCCTACCGGGAAGGAAACTGCTGCCTTTATCCATTCTGAATCATGTGTAGGACTGGAGATGGAGCTTTCCTTCCCGAAAAGATATGAGCAAACCAATTGTTTTTTTCTGACAATCCAGCAG
The DNA here is from genome assembly GCF_047496885.1 of Scyliorhinus torazame. Lineage (NCBI taxonomy): Eukaryota > Metazoa > Chordata > Chondrichthyes > Carcharhiniformes > Scyliorhinidae > Scyliorhinus > Scyliorhinus torazame. The sequence goes on from NC_092722.1 coordinate 122,486,012, forward strand.
GACATTTTTATTTGTACTAGATTATCATAGATTATCATAGAATTTACAGTGCAGAAGGAGGCCATTCGGCCCATCGAGTCTGCACCGGCTCCTGGAAAGAGCACCAAGGTCAACACCTCCAACCTATCCCCACAGCCCATCAACCCCACCCAACACTAAGGGCAATTTTGGACACTAAGGGCAATTTATCATGGCCAATCCACCTAACCTGCACATCTTTGGGCTGTGGGAGGAAACCGGAGCACCCGGAGGAAACCCACGCACACACGGGGAGGATGTGCAGACTCCGCACAGACAGTGACCCAAGCCGGAATTGAACCTGGGACCCTGGAACTGTGAAGCAATTTTGCTATCCACAATGCTACCGTGCTGCCCATGTTTGTTATTTCTATGTATTTTTAAATTGAATCAAAATTCTTAAACTGCCATGGTGGTACTTAAAATCACAACCCTGGATTACTAATCTTGTAACATAACCATATCATTCGCAAACTGTAAATTTATCATACAGTGAGTATCAGTGACAGGGTCCATGACTTAATAAGCTAATTATTTTTTAAAAAATATATATTTTATTCAAAATTTTTGGCCAACCATGACAGTACATTGTGTATCCTTTACACAGTAATATAACAATATAAATAACAATGGCCAGTTTTAAGCAAGAAATAAATAATATATAAACAACATCGAAATTAAAAAACAAAACTAAATGGCAACTGCCTTGTCCCAAATAAATACTCTCCAAAAATACAATTTAGCAGTCCAATATACAATTACCTATAACAACAACCTATACATATTATACATATACACTAACATCCCTGAGAGTCCTTCTGGTTCCTCCACCCCCCCCTCCCCCCTCCCCCCCCCCCCCCCCCCCCCCCGGGTTGCTGCTGCTGTCTTCTTCTTTTCCATTCCCTCTATCTTTCTGTGAGGTATTCGACGAACGGTTGCCACCGCCTGGTGAACCCTTGAGCCGATCCCCTTAGGACGAACTTAATCCGTTCCAACTTTATAAACCCTGCCATGTCATTTATCCAGGTCTCCACCCCCGGGGGCTTGGCTTCCTTCCACATCAACAGTATCCTGCGCCGGGCTACTAGGGACGCAAAGGCCAAGACATCGGCCTCTTTCGCCTCCTGCACTCCCGGCTCTTCTGCAACCCCAAATATAGCCAACCCCCAGCCTGGTTCGACCCGGACCCCCACCACCTTCGAAAGCACCTTTGCCACCCCCACCCAGAACTCCTGCAGTGCCGGACATGACCAAAACATGTGGGTGTGGTTTGCTGGGCTTCTCGAGCATCTCCCACACCTATCCTCTACCCCAAAGAATTTACTGAGCCTTGCTCCGGTCATATGCGCCCTGTGCAAAACCTTGAATTGTATCAGGCTTAGCCTGGCGCACGAGGACGAAGAGTTTACCCTACGTAGGGCAACTGCCCACAGCCCCTCTTCAATCTCTTCCCCCAGCTCTTCTTCCCATTTTCCCTTCAGCTCATCCACCATGATCTCCCCCTCGTCCCTCATTTCCCTGTATATGTCCGACACCCTACCATCCCCCACCCATGTCTCTGAGATCACTCTATCCTGCACCTCCTGCGTCGGGAGCTGCGGGAATTCCCTCACCTGTTGCCTTGCAAAAGCCCTCAGTTGCATATACCGGAATGCATTCCCTTGGGGCAACCCATATTTTTCGGTCAGCGCTCCCAGACTTGCAAACGTCCCATCTACAAACAGATCTCTCAATTGTGTTACTCCTGCTCTTTGCCATGTTCCAAATACCCCATCCATTCTCCCCGGAGCAAACCTATGGTTATTTCTTATCGGGGACCACACCGAGGCTCCCGTCTTACCCCTATGCCGTCTCCACTGCCCCCAGATTTTCAGAGTACCCACCACCACCGGGCTTGTGGTGTATTTCTTCGGTGAGAACGGCAACGGTGCCGTCACCATAGCTTGTAGGCTAGTCTCCCTGCAGGACGCCCTCTCCAATCTCTTCCACGCCGCTCCCTCCTCTTCTCCCATCCACTTACATACCATTGAGATATTGGCGGCCCAGTAGTACTCACTTAGGCTCGGTAGTGCCAACCCCCCCCTATCCCTACTACGCTGCAAAAATCCCCTCCTCACTCTCGGGGTCTTCCCGGCCCACACAAAACTCATGATATTCTTCTCAATCCTTTTGAAAAAAGCCTTCGTGATCACCACCGGGAGGCACTGAAACACAAAAAGGAATCTCGGGAGGACCACCATTTTAACTGCCTGCACCCTCCCTGCCAGTGACAGGGATACCATGTCCCATCTCTTGAAGTCCTCCTCCATCTGTTCCACCAACCGCGTTAAATTTAACCTATGCAATGTACCCCAATTCTTGGGTATCTAGATCCCCAAGTAGCGAAAGTCCCTTGTTACCTTCCTTCCTGCGGTAAGTCCTCTATTTCTCTGCTCTGCCCCCCTGGATGCAGCACAAACAACTCACTTTTCCCCATGTTCAGTTTATATCCTGAAAATTCTCCAAACTCCCCAAGTATCCGCATTATCTCTGGCATCCCCTCCGCCGGGTCCGCCACATACAACAACAAATCGTCCGCATACAGAGATACCCGGTGTTCTTCTCCTCCCCTGAGTACTCCCCTCCACTTCCTGGAACCCCTCAGTGCTATTGCCAGGGGCTCAATCGCCAGTGCAAACAATAATGGGGACAGAGGACATCCCTCCCTCGTCCCTCTATGGAAAATATGCAGACCCCCGTCCATTCGTGACCACGCTCGCCATCGGGGCCCTGTACAGCAGCTGTACCCATCTAATATACTCATCTCCAAAGCCAAATCTCCTCAACACCTCCCACAAATAATTCCACTCCACTCTATCAAGTGCTTTCTCGGCATCCATCGCCACCACTATCTCCGCTTCCCCCTCTGGTGGGGGCATCATCATTACCCCTAGCAGCCTCCGTATATTCGTATTCAGCTGTCTCCCCTTCACAAACCCAGTTTGGTCCTCATGGACCACCCCCGGGATACAATCCTCTATCCTCATTGCCATTACCTTGGCCAGAATCTTAGCGTCTACATTCAGGAGGGAAATAGGCCTTTAGGACCCGCATTGCAGCGGGTCTTTTTCTTTCTTTAGGAGAAGCGATATCGTTGCCTCTGACATAGTCGGGGGCAGCTGTCCCCTTTCCCTCGCCTCATTAAAGGTTCTCATCAGTAGCGGGGCAAGCAAGTCCACGTATTTCCTGTAAAATTCAACTGGGAACCCATCCGGTCCCGGAGCCTTCCCCGCCTGCATGCTCCTAATTCCTTTCACTACTTCCTCCATTTCGATCTGTGCTCCCAGTCCCACCCTCTCCTGCTCCTCCACCTTAGGAAATTCCAGCTGGTCCAGAAAACACATCATTCTCTCCTTCCCATCCGGGGGCTGAGCTTCATATAACCTTTCATAGAATGCCTTGAACACTCCATTCACTCTCTCCGCTCCCCGCTCCATCTCTCCCTCCTCATCCCTCACTCCCCCTATTTCCCTCGCTGCTCCACTTTTCCTCAATTGGTGGGCCAGCAACCTGCTCGCCTTCTCCCCATATTCGTATTGTACACCCTGTGCCTTCCTCCACTGTGCCTCTGCAGTACCCGTAGTCAGCAAATCAAATTCTACGTGTAGCCTTTGCCTTTCCCTGTACAGTCCCTCCTCCGGTGCCTCCGCATATTGCCTGTCCACCCTCAGAAGTTCTTGCAGCAACCGCTCCCGTTCCCTACTCTCCTGCTTTCCTTTATGTGCCCTGATTGATATCAGCTCCCCTCTAACCACTGCCTTCAGCGCCTCCCAGACCACTCCCACCTGGACCTCCCCATTATCATTGAGTTCCAAGTACTTTTCCATACACCCCCCACCCTTAGACACACACCCTCATCCGACATTAGTCCCATGTCCATTCTCCAGGGTGGACGCCGTTCTTTTTCCTCCCCTATCTCCAAGTCCACCCAATGTGGAGTGTGATCCGAAATATCTATGGCCGTATACTCCGTCCCCCTCACCTTCGGGATCAGCGCCCTTCCCAAAACAAAAAAGTCTATTCGCGAATAAACTTTGTGGACATAGGAGAAAAACGAAAACTCCTTACTCCTAGGTCTACTAAATCTCCATGGGTCTGCTCCTCCCATCTGCTCCATAAAGTCTTTAAGCACCTTGGCTGCTGCCGGCCTCCTTCCAGTCCTGGACCTCCATCTGTCCTGCCCTGGTTCCAGCACCGTGTTAAAAGCTCCACCCATTACCAACTTCCCCACCTCTAGGCCGGGATACGTCGTAACATGCGCCTCATAAAGTTGGCATCACCCCAGTTCGGGGCATATACGTTCACTAAGACCACTGCCTCCCCCTGTAATTTGCCACTCACCATCACGTATCTGCCCCCACTATCCGCCACTATGGTCTTTGCCTCAAACATTACCCGCTTCCCCACTTATATAGCCACCCCCCTGTTTTTCGCATCTAGCCCCGAATGGAACACCTGCCCCACCCATCCTTTGCGTAGTCTAACCTGGTCTATCAGTTTCAAATGCGTCTCCTGTAACATAACCACATCTGCCTTAAGTTTCTTTAGGTGTGCGCGTACCCGTGCCCTCTTTATCGGCCCGTTCAGCCCTCTCGCATTCCACGTGATCAGCCGGGTTGGGGGGCTCTTTACCCCCCCCCCCTTGTTGATTAGCCATCCCCTTTTACCCAGCTCCTCACCCGGTTCCCACGCAGCTGTGTCCCCCCCAGGCGGTGCCCCCCCGCCCACCCCACCCCATACCAGCTCCCCCTTCTCCCCAGCTGCAGCAACCCAGTAAATCCCCCCCTCCCCCCCCCCCCCCCCCGCTAGATCCCCCACTAGCGTAGTTACACCCCCCATGTTGCCCCCAGAAGTCAGCAAACTCTGGCCGACCTCGGCTTCCCCCCGTGACCTCGGCTCGCACCGTGCGACGCCCCCTCCTTCGTACTTCCCTATTCCCGCCATAATTATCATAGCGCGGGAACAAAGCCCGCGCTTCCCTTTTGGCCCCGCCCCCAATGGCCAACGCCCCCAACTCCTCCACCTCCCTTCCTCCCTCCCCCACAACCTGTGGAAGAGAGAAAAGTTACCGGGTCGCAGGATTAACAACATAAAAATCATCTCTCCCCCCTTTTTTCCCCCCTCTTCGCCCCCCATATTCGCCCCACCACTTTGTCTCGAACGTTCTTTTTTAATAACCCACTCATTCCAATTTCTCTTCAACAATAAATGTCCACGCCTCATCCGCCGTTTCAAAGTAGTGGTGCTTCCCTTGATATGTGACCCACAGTCTTGCCGGCTGCAGCATTCCAAATTTGATCTTCTTTTTATGAAGCACCGCCTTGGCCCGATTAAAGCTCGCTTAATAAGCTAATTATTATTGCCAGTATTGAATATTGAATATCCTGCCATTGATTCCTTCTATCTAACTTTGCTGTCTATTTCCTTTGTGGAAAGATCATGACTAGAAATGTAATGCTTTCCACTCTTGTCCACTTTTTCATTCCTGCTTAACTCCTGTAAGGGGCTAAATCAGATTATGGAAACATTTCTGATATTTGACAATTAGCCCTTAGCACAAAGCACCTTTGAGTGAAGGCATTCATATCATTTCAACACTGTGGCGTTGGTAGAGTGAGACTCCAGGACTTGCTGTTGTTCCTCCTCCTGCATTGTCACCCCACCCCCCAACACGTCTACTGCCCCTTTTTGTTCATGCCCCTAGTCTTCTGTGACTCCTCATCCTCGTGGTCATGCCTCCTCCTCCTGATACCCATCATCCTGCTGCCCCTCCGCCTCCTCCTCTTGCCCCTCCGCCTCCTCCTCCTGCCCCTCCTTGGGCAGTTTCTCCCAACTGCTCTTCCTCCTGTTTTCCCCCCTCTTCCTGATGTCCCCTCCTCCTGTCACCACAACCTCATAGAAAGGAAAGAATCATAGAATCCCTATAGTGCAGAAAGAGGCCATTTGGCCCATCTAGTCTGCACTGACCCTCTGAAAGAACACCCTATCTAGGCCCAATTCCCCCACCATATCCCCATCACCCCACCTAGGGGCAATTGAGCATAGCGAATCCACCTAACCTGCACATCGTTGGACTGTGGGAGGAAATTGGAGCACCCGAAGGAAACCCAAGCAGACACGGGGAGAAAGTGCAAACTCCACACAGACTGTCACCTGAAGTCAGAATCAAACATGGGTCCTTGGTGCTGTGAGACAGCAGTGCTAACCACTGTTCCACTGTGCCGCCTTTTGAACTGTTTCTTTGAAGTGTTTCTAATCTTTTACAGCACGATGGAAGATTGCTGATTTCTTGCAGTCATAAACTTTCTGATTTAAGTTTATTTGGGAATTGTGCGTCCCTTGTTGCCTACCTGAAACTGGACGTTTTAATCAGGACCACGAGTCAGAATTGATCTCATTGTCCAAAATGTACAAGATATCCATTCATAACTGGCAAAATTAACTGAGTTTATGAGTGTTAAGGAGTGTTATTATGCATCTTCTTATTTAAATCCATTGCTGTAGTCCGCAGTAAGTGCTGTGATGTCATTAATTGTTGTTGCTACTTGTGTATATTCGACTTTAACTGCTGTTAGTTCTAATTCCATTCTGTTACTGCTATTTCGATGTTTAACTAGCTGTTCCCGTTTTTGAGTCCACTCTGTATTTTAAACTTTGATATTTTTATATATTGAAGAATGTTAACTTATAATCCATTTTCAACTACCTTTTTGTGGTCAAGTTACCACGACAAGATAATTAAACCTCACGCTGCACTCGAGAGGGTCGGCCTGGCAGTTAGAGAGTTACCAACCCCTGCCTGTGCCAGTTCACTCTTAATGTCGCTGGCTGCTATATTGCCAGGTCTCCTCTCATCCACTCTCACTATTGCACCTCCCTCCTACCTAATTTCCGCTCGAAGAATATTCATGTCAAAAGCAAAAGACTCCACACGCTGAAAATCGGAAATAAAAACCAAGTTGTAGAAATATTCTGGTAGCATCTGTGGAGAGAGAAACAGTTATTGATACATGTCAATAGCCTTTGATCAGTACGTTTTATTTTTCCAATTCAGTAGGTAGCATTTCCCCTCTGATGTGTGCTGTCAGTGGGCCGAGCCAGAAACAGCCATGAATCCCAGTCTTGCGCGAATCTAACTGAAATTCTCAATATTAAGTTGGCTGACACTTAAGGCAACCCTAATCGCGGCCGAATTGTACTAGTGAGGCCAGAGGGGCAGACGTGTGACGGGTGCCATGTCCAAAAGTGACTTCCTCCCGCTGTAGAAGAACACCTGTAAGTGTCATGGCATCAGCAGGAGGCTACAGCAGACAGGGGGAAAGTTTGGGCAGCCAGAAAGTGCCACGTTTCTCAGGTGACTGCCTCAGAACCCTGATGGGGGCAGTTACGCAATGTTGGCACATACTGATGCTGAGGGATGAAGCAGGGAGCCATCCTACCTCTCAAAGAAGGCATGGATTGAGGTGGCAGAGGCAGTCAGTGACCATGACCTTGTCCAGAGACACTGGACCCAGTGCTGGGAAAGGTTCAATGACCTTCTGCGCTCAGCACGGGTGAGTACTGGGTGGGCAGTGTCCCGAATGAGGCACTGAGGAGGGTGACCTTCCTTTACAATTGGAGGCTATCTCAGGTTCAATCACCTGGCAGATGCTCATCACGGCTTCCCTTGACAGCTGGAGCCTTCTGCAGCACTGCACCTCGGTCGTGTCAAGGTGGTTGTATCACTGCCTGGAAACCTTGGCAGCTGGGGAGTGGCATTTTCTCCAGAGGCGGTCTTCTTACCCTTTCTGATGGCCTTGATCATCCTGTGCCAGAAACCACCAGAAATCTGTTGGAGCCAGTCACACCCTGATCTACCCAACACAGAAAATATTCTATCAACACTCCAGAATAACAACTCACCTCATCCCCATAAACACCTAACTCCCCAGCCAGTGTTTGGCCTTTACCTCGCACTTGAATGGAGAAAGATTAAATTCAGTTGCTCATCTACCTGTGTCGTCCATGCAATGAGCTTGAAATTACACGGGAAACGTGAGGTCAGTTGAGGTTTTAATCCCCTGAGTTACTTCTCCTACAATCAGCAGGCGCATGCCTGTAACCGCCTAGAAAAACATTGCATGAGTGCGCGATGACATTGGGATGTATCCCCAAAGTCATCAAACGCTTTTACTTGGATTTTAAGATCAGGCGTCCATCCGACCCGCCTCCGTAAAATACTTTCTATTGTTTTGCTTTCTCACATCAAAAATAAATTAATTCTTTCAAGAGTTCTGATGAAAGGCCGTTCACTAGAAGCTCTTGTTTATTTCTCCACACATGCTGCCAGCATTTCCTGAGAGTATTTATGAGATTCGAGGGACTTCTTATTAGTGTCTGTTGGGTCCATGAGTTTGGCCTGCTGTTTCCTGGTTCTGTTTTAGAAAAGCCCAGCTTTAAAGCTTGCATTTGCAGCCTTAACACAAAGATTTACAGCACAGCAGTGGCCATTTGGCCCATCATGGCTGTGCTGAAAAATATCCCCCCCCCCCCATCCCCGCCCCCGCCCCGACAGCAGCTTCAATGCAATATGGAGGGACTCTCTTAGGATAAGTGAAAGAAACAACCATCAAACACATCCTCCCCACCTTCCCCTTTTAGCACTTTGAAATGACTGTCCCCTCTGTAACATTCTAGTCCAATCTCAGTCACCCCTGACCACAGCTCCCTTCCCGACTGCCCCATCCCGTGCAAGCACAGGAGATGCAACAAATGGGCTGGAATTCTCTGGTTGTTGGGATTCACTTTTCCCACTGGCAGCGCACGCCAGTGGGCTAACCCTGAGAGGTTAACACTGGCAACGCTTGGGTTTTGAGTGGGTGAGAAATTGCCATTTTGTCGTTGCAGGTGGCTGTCTGGTTTTCACCAGCGCAGGGAGGGTTAAAATCAACCCTGTTAATCAGCTTTGTGGCTCTTCTCTGCAGTGTCACCAGTATTTGACTACCTCCTCTTTGGTGACCCGATGAGATCTGCATTCAGTCATCAGGATCATGCAATTCTATGATCCTGATGACTGGGCTGGTTTAGCACACTGGGCTAAATTGCTGGCTTTGAGAGCAGACCAAGGCAGGCCAGCAGCACGGTTCAATTCCCATACCGGCTTCCCCGAACAGGTGCTGGAATGTGGCGACTAGGAGCTTTTCACAGTAACTTCATTTGAAGCCTACTTGTGACAATGAGCGATTTTCATTTTTCATGATTGTCTTGTGTCACACGATTTGACATTCAGTTTTTTTCTACTGCTCTGCTTTAGTTGGATATGCTACACACTGGGACTAGGACCCCTTCTGACTCTCTCACTCTTAGCTGCTTCAACACAGTTACTCAGTACACAGGATTCCCCTTTTTACCCTTTGCTACCTGCAGCATTTTTTACTTACCCACACCAAAGTTCATTTCTCACATTTTGCCATTTACACTTTGTTTTTCCAATTCGTTTGTACTTCCCCAGATCAAGAACAAAGGAACCCATCAAAGAATATAAAAATATGTCATGACGTTTCTTGCATTTGCTCACCTATTTACCGAAAGAAAATTAACTTTGTGCAGACTCAGCATCTCTAATCGAAAAGATTTCCCTCCACATTAGTTATTTCCTTTTAATATTAGTCAGTGGAGTAACAATGTGTTTGAACATCCAATTTACTGACAACCTGGGGAATTTGCTGAGAAATGCCGCAGTTTAACCTGGAATACGTTTAATCTGATTTAATCCAGAAGAGTGGTAGGTATGTTGGCAGAGTGGTTCCAGGAATAGTAGTCCCAAGGCACCTAGCTTAACAAATTATTGGACGTGAATTCAATTCCCACCATTGCAGCTGAGGGATTTCATTCAATAAAGTTGGAATGTAAAAGAAAGCTGTCACAGAAAATGGTGATCACGAGAACTGCCTGGTGATTGTTGAAATTCATCTGGTTGGTCATTGTTCCCCTGTGAGAAAATATCTGGGGCGGGATTCTCCGACCTCCACCGCCGGGTCGGAGAATTGCCGGGGGCTGCCGTGAATCCCGCCCCCGCCGGTTGCCGAATTGTCCGGCACCGGATATTCGGCAGGGGCGGGAATCGCACCGCGCCGGTTGGAGGGACCCCTGGCGATTCTCCGTCCCGGATGGGCCGAAGTCCCGCTGCTGAAATGCCTGTCCTGCCGGCGTGGATTAAACCACCTCTCTTACCGGCGGGACAAGGCGGCGCGGGTGGGCTCTGGGGTCCTGGGGGGGGGGCGCGGGGCGATCTGGCCCCGGGGGGTGCCCCCACTGTGGCCTGGCCCGCCATCGGGGCCCACCGATCCGCGGGCGGGCCTGTGCCGTGGGGGCACTCTTTTCCTTCCGCCTTCGCCACGGTCTCCACCATGGCGGAGGCGGAAGAGGCCCCCTTCACTGCGCATGCGCGGGGATGCCGTGAGCGGCAGCTGACGCTCCCGTGCCCGGCAAAGTCATTTCCGCGCCAGCTGGTGGGGCACCAAAGGCCTTTCCCGCCAGCTGGCGGGGCGGAAATCAGTCCGCCGCGGGCCTAGCCCCTCAAGGTTAGGGCTCGGCCGCTCAAGATGCAGAGGATTCCGCACCTTTGGGGCGGCGCGATGCTGGACTGATTCACGCCGTTTTTGGCGCCGGTCGGCGGACATCGTGCCGATTGCGGAGAATTCCGCCCCTGTTTCTTCACCAAGCCTGATCTTGGTGCGATTCCAGTGTAGTTGACTGCCTGGAAAATGATGCCTAAACGGTCATGTATTGTGGGCGGCACAGCGGTGCAGTGGTTGGTACTGCTGCCTATGATGCTGAGGACCCGGGTTCTATCCTGGCCCTAGGTCACTGTGTGTGGAGTTTGCTCATTCTCTCTGTGTCTGCGTGGGTTTCACACCCACAACCCAAAACAAAATGCAGGTTAGGTGGATTGGGCCACACTAAATTGCCCCTTAATAATTGGGTACTCTGAATGTAAAAAAAGTTTTTAAAAAAATTAAATTAAAAAAAAATGGCCATGCATTTAGGAAAAGCAAGCTCGGTATACTTTAGTGGAGTTCACGTCCTAGTTCATTAATAAACAGCCAAGTTAGCTGAATGTCTCCCTTGGGCTTCATTTATAAGAGACAAGTACATATCCTGTTGCCATTGTGACGGTAATTTGTGAAAGTGAAGGAAATGACTCATTCCCTGTCAAAGTCTTTTCGGTTACCTATTGCTCTGTCCTGTATTTGGATTGTGATCTGACCTGTGTTGTTTCAGCTATACTCAGAAATCGATTCTTAAAATAGTAACAATGTATTTTAGTCTTTACTGCTCGTTACTGCTTGGTTATTTCCCCCCAATTGTTGTTTCTCTATATCACCTTCCCAAAAAGACAATGCAGATTTCTTTCTGCACCATCTAATTTGGTGGAGCAGTTCGCTTGCCCATTATAAAACCCGTTTGATTTTCATTCTAATGGAACTGGTGGGACGATGATCCTGTGCTCCCTGTGGGCAGCCGCTCAGCTCAGTTAGATCATTGGCAGGAGATGTAGATAGAAATTTACCCCAGTCTCTTCAGAATTCCGATAGGGATGTAGTAGAATGTTGGTTTGGTTTGATCTGATTTGATTTGATTTGATTTATTTTCACGTGTACCGAAGTGCAGTGAAAAGTATTTTTCTGCAGCCGAGGGAATGTACACAGTACGTACATAGCAGACAAAGAGAATAATCAACAGAGAACATTGACAAATGGTACATCGACAAACAGTGATTGGATACAGTGCGGAACAAGGGGCCAAACAAAGCAAATACATGAGCAAGAGCAGCATAGGGCGTCGTGAATAGTGTTCTTACAGGGAACAGATCAGTCCGAGGGAGAGTCGTTGAGGAGTCTATTAGCTGTGGGGAAGAAGCTGTTCCTATGTCTGGATGTGCAGGTCTTCAGGCATCTGTACCTACTGCCTGTTGGAAGGGTCTGGAAGAAGGCAATGCCTGGGTGGGAGGGGTCTCCTATAATGCTGTCTGCCTTCCTGAGGCAACAGGAGGTGTATACAGAATCAATGTGGGGGTGGCAAGCTTGTGTGATGCGCTGGGCTGAATTCACCACACTCTGCAATTTCTTGCGATCTTGGACCGAGCAGTTGCCATACCAGGCTCTGATGCAGCCGGATAGGATGCTCTCTATCGCACATCTGTAGAAGTTTGTGAGAGTCGATGCAGACATGCCAAATTTCTTTAGCTTCCGTAGGAAGTAGAGACGTTGTTGGGCTTTCTTGACTGTTGCATCAACGTGAATGGACCAGGACAGACTGTTGGTGATGGTGACCCCCAGGAAGTTATCGACCATCTCTACTTCGGAGCCATTGATGCAGGCGGGAGTGTGCGTCGTGCTACGCTTCCTGAAGTCGATGATCAGTTCCTTGGTCTTTCCGACATTTAGAGGGAGGGTTGTTTTCGGTACACCATGCAACCAAGTGATTTATCTCCCTCCTGTAGTCTGATTCGTCGTTGTTTGAGATACAGCCCACCACAGTCGTATCATCCGCAAACTTATAGATTGAGTTGGAGTTAAATCTTGCCACACAGTCATGTGTGTAAGGGAGTACAGTAGAGGACTGAGCACATATCCTTGCAGGGCCCCAGTGTTCAGGGTAATGTGGAGGAGGAGCTGTTGCCTATCCTGACAGGTTGCGGTCTGATGGCAAGGAAGTCATGGACCTAGCTGCACAGGGAGGGGTGAAGTCCAAGATTGCAGAGTTTGGTTATTCGTCTTGTTGGAATAATGGTTTTGAAGGCGGAGCTATAGTCAATGAACAGCAGTCTTACATAGGTGTCCTTGTTGTCGAGGTGTTCGAGTGTTGATTGTAGAGGCAGGGAGAAAGCATCTGCTGTGGACAGGTTGCGGTGATAGGCAAACTGCAGTGGATCGAGACCGTCTGGGAGGCTGGCAGTGATCCGTCTCATGACTAGCCGCTCGAAGCATTTCATGATAACAGACATCAGGGCCACCGGTAGGTAGTCGTTGAGGCAGGCTACCTTGTTCTTCTTTGGTACTGGCATTATGGTAGTCTTCTTGAAGGAGGTGGGGACCTCAGAGTGAAGGAGTGTGGTGGTGAAGATATCTGTGAATACACTCGCCAGCTGGTCTGCGCAGACTCTGAGTGCTCGCCCAGGGACTCCGTCGGGGCCCATCGCTTTCTGTGGATTCACTTTCAAGAAGCAGCTCTTACCTCTGAGACTGTAATAGTGGGTATAGATGTGTCCAGGGCTGTTGGGGCGTGTGGCACTGATGCATTGGCTGACTGCTCAAAGCGGGCATAGAACTTGTTCAGATCATTGGGTAGGGATGCTCTAGCCCCAGATATTCCGCCTGGCCTTGCTTTACAGCCTGTGATCTTGTGTGGGCCCTGCCATAGTCGTCGTGGGTTAGTGTCGTTGGCCTGGGACTCTAGTTTGATGCGGTATTGTCTTTTTGCATCCCTGATGGCTTTCCATACGTCATACCTGGATTTCTTATATAGGTTAGGGTTGTCAGACTTGAACGCCTCCGTCCGGAACTTCAGCAGGGAGTGAACCCTTCGGTTGAGCCAGGGTTTCCGATTGGGGAACACCCGTATTGTCTTCTACACAGTCCTCAACACACTTACTGATGAAGTCTGTGATGGTGGTTGCATACTTGTCCAGGTTAGCTGCCGCAACATTAAATATGGACCAGTCCACAGACTCCAAGCAGGTGCGGAGGATGTCCTCAGATACCTCGGACCAGCACTGCATGATTTTCTTGACTGGCTCAGCACGCTTGAGTTGCTGTTTGTAAGCCGGAAGTAGGAATACCGACTTGTGGTTGGATTTGCCAAAGAGTGGTGGGGGAATGGAGCGGTAGGCACCTTTGATGCTCGTGTAGCAGTGGTCCAGGGAGTTTGCACCTCTAGTGGGGCAGGAGATATGTTGATGGAGTTTGGGTAGGACCTCCCTGAGGTTGGCCTGGTTGAAGTCTCCAGCCACAATTGTCAGGGCTTCGGGGTGATTTTTTCTTGGTTGTTGATGGTGGTATGTAGTTCGCCAAGTGCTTTCTTCACTACCGTCTCGGGTGGGATGTAGACTGCTGTGATGAGTACAGAGGTGAATTCATGTGGGAGGTAGAAGGGGCGATACTTCATGATTAGGTATTCTAGGTCTGGGAGCAGTGGCACGCTAGGGACACCACGTCCGAGCAGCAGGAGGTGTTGATGAGGAGGCAAACTCCCCCGCCCTTCAACTTGCCTGAGGCCATCGTGCGGTCCATTCGGTGGATTGAAAAACCTTCGGGTTGGATGGCGCAGTCTGGTGATGCTGGAGTGAGTGATGTCTCGCTGGAGCAGAGCACACAGCAGTTTCTCACTTCACTCTGGGAGGTTAGTCTAGAGTTGAGGTCAGGAGCTGCTCCTTGATTCTTGCATTTCTGCACATTATAGAACCTTAGAATTTACATTGCAGAAGGAGGCCATTCAGCCAATCGGATCTGGACCGACCCCTGGAAAGAGCATCCTACTTAAGCTCACATCTTCACCCTATCCCCGTAACCCAGAAACCCCACCTCGCCTTTTTGGACAAAGGGGCAATTTAGCATGGCCGATCCACCTAACCTGCACATCTTTGGACTGTGGGAGGAGACCGGAGCACCTGGAACAAGCCCACGCAGACACAGACAGTGACCCAAGCCGGGAATCGAAACTGGGACCCTGGAGCTGTGAAGTCACAGTGCTAACCATTGTGTTAGCAATGAACAATTGCAATACATCTTTCAATACATTCCTCATCCTTTGCACCCTGGGATGCCAGGGGTAACTGATCATCTGCAGTGTACATCATGGCTACTGGAGGGAACTTGGAAAGAGGTTCTATTCAATAAAGAGCTCTTCATTGTGCCCATCCAACAACCAACCTAATTTCCCAAAGCACCTGAGAACAACAGAGGCCTCTGATCAAGGACTAATATAAGCCCTCACTGTGTATGGTGCAGGTATATTCAATTTGTTTTACCCTGGCCGTTTCACTTGATTCAAGTATATGGGGCCCTATCCTAACCTGTGTTCCTTACAAATATTTCTCCAGTAAGAAGTGGGGTGAAGTGGATGCATGCTGAGTTTTAGTGTTTGTCTCAAGGGATGGAGGTAGCCCAGACCTTCCTTCAAGCTGGTTGATCAGAAGATGGACCTGGTAATGAGGGCACCATAGATGTTGATTAGGTGCCGGACTGGATCGATACGCGGACAGTTCTACTGCAAAGAATTAACTTTATAGCGCCATTCATGCCCAAAGCATTTCACAGTTAATGAATGACTTCTGAAATCTAACCATTGTTGTAATGTAGGGAAGCATGGCAGTCAATTTGTGTACAACGAAGTCCCACAAACAACAATGAAAAGCACGTTGAGACAATCAGCTTTAATGAGGCTTTTTAAGGGATAAATATTAACCAGAACACCTGGAAATGGCTCTGCTCTGTTTAAAATAGTGGCAGAGAGCAGAAGGGGACTTAGTTTAATGCCTCATCCAAGAGACATGCAGAATACCCTCAGTGCTGCTCTGTCACTTGAGTGCAGGGAGATTGTGATGAACATTTGCCTGAGAGATATCTCCATCATTGATGCCAGCCTATGCCATTCTGCTGCTGGTGGGCACTCATTTAACATGGCTAAAGCTCAGTGTGAAAACAACCCTCCGGACACTGCAGAAATAGTTGAAGGTATGCATCATGACTACCTCAATATGATTTCCTCAGAGGAGTTCCTCCAGAAGACTCAATGTGCCACAGATTGAAGTTTCTTTCCTTTCTAAAACAAATAAAATTGAGCCGAGAATGTCAACTAAGTTAGAAAGTGACCACAGCCCTCATGGTGTCTTGCAGTTAGGCCACCATCGAGCACTGTATAATTCGCAGGTTGCAAACTCCTACAGTCTAAGCGACCTGTGTGATACAATATTAACTGACCCATAAAGTACTCATTTTGCATTACCACAGCATGTTTTTACATGGCTCAGAGAAATTCATACAAGGGGGGTCTTCTTTCAGTCTCTGGAGTTGGCAGGTGTGTGCCTCTTCCAATTGCACTGGCATTTTCCCCTTCCCCGGTGCAGTGTTTTAACATTGCACCCCACCCCCCGGTAGTCTCCTCCCAGTATACATGTCTTTGGGTTTGCAGCCGTGGCATTGGATGGCATTGGGATGGTTTGCCAAATAGGCTTCATGGTTGGAAGTTTGGAGGTCAACCAAAGAGTTGGGGATGTTAGAGGTGACAACATTGGTGAACTGCTGATCCAGCCAGAGCACTATATCACGTTATGTTAATGAGCTTACATTACATAATGGAACCAGGGGCGAAATTCTCCGGTATCGGCCCGATGTCCGCCGACTGGCGCCCAAAATGGCGCAAATCAGTTGGACATCGCGCCAACCCAAAGGTGCGGAATGCTCCGCATCTTAGGGGGCCGAGCCCCAACCTTAAGGGGCTAGGCCCGCGCCGGACGAATTTCCGCCCCGCCAGCTGGCGGAAAAGGCCTTTGGTGTCCCGCCAGCAGGCACGGAAATGACATCTCCGGGCGGCGCATGCGCGGGAGCGTTAGCGGCCGCTGATGGCATTCCCGCGCATGCGCAGTGGAGGGAGTCTCTTCCGCCTATGCCATGGTGGAGACCATGGCGAAGGCGGAAGGGAAAGAGTGCCCCCACGGCACAGGCCCGCCCACGGACCGGTGGGCCCCGATTGCGGGCCAGGCCACTGTGGGGCCACCCCCCGGGGCCAGATCGCCCCGCGCCCCCCAGGACCCCGGAGCCTGCTCGCGCCGCCTTGTCCCGCCGGTAAGGTAGGTGGTTTAATCTATAGACAGGCATTTTAGTGGCGGGACTTCGGCCCATCCGGGCCGGAGAATCGGGGGGGGGGCGCCAACCGGCGCGAATCCCGCCCACGCCGAATATCCGGTGTCGGAGAATTCGGCAACCGGCGGGGGCGGGATTCACTCCAGCCCCCGGCGATTCTCCGACCCGTTGGGGGGTCGGAGACTCTCGCCCCAGGTCAGTTTCGGCCACCTGATCACCGTCGGCCTCTTTGTGTTTTTTACATCAGGTTTTGGTGCACATTTCATTTGTTTATGTGTTGTTACAAACCCAGAGAGGCCAATAACTTGAAAAGAAAGAAATCTCCACAATACCAACTGAAATGAATGAAGGACAATGGGCGTCATTCTCCGACCCCCCAGCGGGTCGGAGAATGGCCGTTGGCCGCCGTGAATCCCGCCCCCGCCGGTTGCCGAAGTCTCCGAAGGGAGAAAAGTCGGCGGGGCGTTAATGGCGCCGCTGACGTCGGAGAATGGCACGGGTCTGCGCAAGGCAGCCGATTTTGGGCCTGCCGATATTCTCCCTTCCGGATGGGCCAAAGTCCCGTCGACGTGATGACCGTTCACGTCGACGTAAATCAAACCTCCTTTTCATTGGCGTGAACCTGTGCTCCAGGTTCACACCGACCAGCGTGGAGGTGAGTGACGGCCTGGGGGGTTGGCTCTGGGCAGGCAATGGCGTGGCCGCAGTCTGAATGCGTGAGGAGAGGTGTGTCTCGGGTTGTGTGTGTGTGTGTGTGTGGCGGGGGGGGGGTTAGAGTGGGATGGGCTCCGGGGGAGTGCCGGGAGGGGGGTCCATGCCGGGGAGGGGGATGGGGGGTCCGTGCCGGGGAGGGGGATGGGGGGGTCCGTGCCGGGGAGGGGGATGGGGGGTCCGTGCCGGGGAGGGGGATGGGGGGGTCCGTGCCGGGGAGGGGGATGGGGGGGTCCGTGCCGGAGAGGGGGATGGGCGGTCCGTGCCGGGGAGGGGGATGGGGGGGGTCTGTGCCGGGGAGGAGGATGGGGGGGGGGACCTGTGCCGGGGAGGAGGTTGGGGTCCGTGCCGGGGAGGGGGATGGGGAGGGGTCCGTGCCGGGGAGAGGGATGGGGGGGGGGTCCGTGCCGGGGAGGGGGATGGGGGTTCCGTGCCGGGGAGGGGGATGGGGGGGGTGTCCGTGCCGGGGAGGGGGATGGGGGGGTCCGTGCCGGGGAGGGGGATGGGGGTCCGTGCCGGGGAGGGGGATGGGGGGGTCCGTGCCGGGGAGGAGGATGGGGGGGGCGGCCCGTGCCGGGGAGGAGGTTGGGGTCCGTGCCGGGGAGGGGGATGGGGGGTCCGTGCCAGGGAGGGGGATGGGGGATCCGTGCCGGGGAGGGGGATGGGCGGTCCGTGCCGGGGAGGGGGATGGGGGGTCCGTGCCAGGAAGGGGGATGGGGGGGGGGTTCCGTGCCAGGGAGGGGGATGGGGGGTCCATGCCGGGGAAGGGGATGGGGGGTCCATGCCGGGGAGGGGGATGGGGGGGTCCGTGCCGGGGAGGGGGGGTGCGAGGGCAAGTGAGTTGGTCCACCTGGCCAGGTGCCAGCCTCCAACAGTTGGACCCATGCGGTCCATGCCACCTGGCTGGGGGAAGGAGGGGATATGGGCAATGATGACATGTCGTCGTTCCCCACCCACCCCCCACCAGGCCGTCGTGTTTTCCGATCATCCAGCGATGTTGGCCGCCGTGGCGGCAGCCGCTAATGTCCATGTTGCCCTGTATGAGGAGGAGGAGGAGGAGCGTGCCAGAGAGGCGGCGCAGGCTGCCGCAGAGGGGCAGGCGGCAGCCGCCCAGGCTGGAGGGACACCTGACCAACAGGACAAGGAGTGGGAGGAGGACGTCGCGGCCCCACGGCAACGGAGGAACCCGAGGGCGCCCCGTGTGTACCGGCCCCGGCAGTCATACCAGGACCTCATGGACCGGGAATGCAGGAGGAGACTCCGGATGAGGCGGGAAACCGTGGCACACATCTGCCACCTGCTGGCACACCTGTCACCGCGTGGCACTGGCGGGGGACACCCTCTCCCCGTGTCCGTCAAGGTTACGGTGGCCCTGAACTTTTATGCAACGGGGTCATTCCAGGCACCGAGTGGGGACCTGTCCGGCATATCGCAGACATCGGTGCATCGGTGCATCCGGGCAGTGACAGATGCCTATATGCCATGGCGCACTGCTACATCCGCTTCCCTGTGGACCGGGCCAGCCAAGATGCCCGGGCCGTGGGCTTCTCTGCCGTGGCCGGGTTCCCCATGGTCCAGGGCGCGATTGATGGGATGCACGTCGCCGTGCGGCCACCTGCAGATAACAGGGCCGTGTTCACCAATAGGAAGGGGACCTATTCGATGAACATACAGGTGGTCTGCGACCACCGCATGATGATCCTGCAAGTCTGCGCCCGTTACCCAGGCAGTGTACACGACTCATACGTATTGTCGCAGTCATCCATCCCCAGCATGTACGAGGGACGCCATCCCCGGCTGAGGGGCTGGTTGCTGGGCGACAGGGGCTACCCATTGCGATCGTGGCTGATGACGCCTGTACGGAGGCCACGCAATGAGGCGGAGAACCGCTACAATGATGCCCATGTAGCAACAAGGGAAGTGATAGAGAGGTGCTTTGGCATGCTGAAGATGCGTTTCAGGTGCCTGGACCTCTCTGGGGGCGCCCTCCAGTATCGGTCAGATAGGGTCGGCTGCATCATTGTGGTGTGCTGCGTCCTGCACAACATAGCCCAGCAGAGGGGCGATGTGCCACAGGCAGAGGAGGGCGGAGTGGAGGAACAGCAGGAAGAGGCGCAGTCCTCCCCAGATGAGGGGTATGGGGGCAATGGTCAGGGCAGATGGGGTAGACACAGGCGGGTGGCTGTCCACTGTTACCGGCTGGCCTAGCGGGCACGGGACAGACTGATAGCCACCCGCTTCACTGACTAGATGGGCGTGGGAATCGGGTAGTATAGCCACAGACCGCACATCATGGCAACAGCCGACCACCCACACACCCCACCCATCCACCCACCCAGCACCCTCACCCCCCTCCCCAACCCCACCCACCCCACCCGCATGCACACCATCACCCCCCCCACTGCCGATCCACCTGCGGCACAACGGGCCGAGCTCACACAGTTGCGGGTGGACGCGTGTCTATTGCAGGCCATGGAGGATGATGACCACCCGCCCTGCGGTGAACTCCTGGCTCCACATCGTTGGACTATGTCTGACCCATGGCCACAGTACCACCATCCACCCGGACCATCCCTGCATGCGGCTGTGACACTGCAGCGCATGGTCCCGTCCTCTGCCCGGGGGGATATTGATGGCGGCCCAGGGGGAAGGGGGCAGACTCACCTGGGGCTGAGGTAAGACCACCCCTCACGCACACACTTGCGCTCAACGTACATGACATCCCCGTGACGAATGTGATATAAAATAGTTACTTTAGAGTTACTAGTTAATGTAATGTAGAAATAAGCCACTTTGATTCTGGCAGTTAGGGACAAAGGGGTTTGAGACCGCATGGAAAAAGCAGGAAGAGGTGTGTCTATGAGAGTGATGCTGCATTGATAGGGGCCAGAGAAAGGGATTGGAAGTGAGCCAATCAGAATAGATCGAACAGGTCAGGAGGGACATAGGCTGACCTATGTCCATCGAGTATGTGAAACTTGATACCATTTGAATTGATTTTGCAGAGATCCCTTTGTCTTTTAGTTCAGTCGTTTTCTGGGGTGTAAGAGGCTGGATGTCTCTTACGTTTCTGTAAGATGATTCAAGCTTGCAAGCTAAATAAATAACTTCTTTTTACGTGCGAATCCATCTCAACTTTTATTGAGGCCAGACTGACAGAGAAAGAAATTTGGGGATCAACATTTGGTGCCGAAAACCGGGATTTCTCTGGGCGATCCTGATCCAACTGCGAAATCAGAATTAGACTGATTATGAACAGGAGGATGGGGAACAAAGGGCCCTCAATGTAGAACTGGAAAACGACCGCGCATTGATTGTTCCCCTCTTCTTATCATCTGATTAGTCTGGTCACTCGCGGTTGGCACAGAAAGACCGCCTCGACGAAATCACAGGTCAGTCTGGGGATTAGCACTTTAATTGATGGGATTTCATATTGTTGTTTCGGCTTGGGTTAGGGTTTTGGGCTGATGGGACTTTAATAATGAAGGTTCAGTCTATTATATGGGTTCAGAGGCTGATGTGACTTCATTAATGAAGGTTCAGTCTATTATATGGGTTCAGAGGCTGATGTGACTTCATTAATGAAGGTTCAGTCTATTATAAGGGTTCAGAGGCTGATGTGACTTCATTAATGAAGGTTCAGTCTATTATATGGGTTCAGGGGCTGATGGGACTTCAATAGATGGAGGTTCAGTCCAGTATAACTGTTTTTAAATCTGAAGATGGTTCAACTCTATGTGTGAGTGTTTTAAATATATAGTTGATTAAGCTAAAATTGTCTCCTTGGACTGTAAAGTTCCGAGGTCTAGTTGAGATTGTGAGGAATGCTGCATATTGGTTGAAGCAGAAGTCTCTCAAAGGGTGAACAGCAGCAGGCGGAGTTGAAAACAGACAGTGCTTCTCACTCAGGCTTTGAGATAACAGCAGCAGCCGTAGTGTAATCGGATACCTTTCCTTTGAGTCAGTGAACACCAGCAAAGTTACGTTTTGAATTAATTAAAGGAAACCAGTGGGTTTCTCCACCTCTTTGATAAAAGTTATTATTTTCGAAAGCAATTGATTGAAATTGCCAGAATCTTAAGTTTTACTTACTTGAAATAAGGTTTATCTCATTTTATCTGGAGATTAATAGAAACTTAAAGAAGATCATGGACACCATTTTAAAAAGTGTCAATCTGGAGATGATAGTTGATTTTGCTAATACTTATGTGTATGTGAAAGAAAAAAACTTGTTAAAAGAAAAATTGTTAAGATAAAGAAATAATTAAGTTGTAAATGTTATACAAGTTTGTGTTAAGCAAATTGTAAATTTAGTTCTGAGTTGAGATCAGAGCTAAGCTTGCAAGTTGCAGTAATTCAATTTGAATTTTCAAACATTTTTAAGTTTTAAAAAAAAGAGAGCAAATAGAGAAAAGAAGGACACAGATCATGAATGCGTTGAATAGCACATTTCAAAGGCCCATAAATCTTTCTGTTATCTTAGACCTAAAACCTAGGAAGATTGACGAGCCAGAGGAATTTCTGGAGCGTTTTATTGAAATCTACCGGGGGCAGTCAGGCGATTTGCTGTATCAAAATGGTCAGAATTCCCCTCAATACTGTGCTATGTTAATGCATTGCCTACCACCTTCTGTGGTTACTGCTGTGAAATGTAATAACATGAATTGGACAGAGAACGACCCTTCCCAGATGGCAAGGGCAGTCAGATTTTACTGGAAGGAGGGTGTAGGCCAAGAAGGAGGCTCAGTTACAAAGGTTAAGACTGAGTATGTAATGAAAAAGGATGATCTGCGACCCCAACAAGCGGCAGAAATGGTAGTTTACCAGCAGGAGCTCCAATATAGTGACTTTGGGTGGGTGGATCAGCGAAGAGGAGGATGAGACAACAGTGCTATATTTCTATCACCCCCCAGTGGTGGACGTTAGACGTTGAACAGTCACTGCATCACGTTACCCTGGCCTATGACAGAACTGGACGAAACAGGGAGTTGGAGGACAAATACCGGCCATTACTTGAGACCGAATGGCCAGTCAAGGTTACAGCCACAGTCACGGGAAAAGAAGGTACAGCCGATTTTGTTACAATATCACCACATTTATGGCCACAGTCAGCTTCGGTAAGCCCTCATATTACACGTCAGGTCCATGACCAGTACCATGCCAGGGATATGGGGCGAATGGTCAGCATCTTACCGCAGCTCGTCAGAATAGGTATGAGATATACCTTTTGAACAATCCACGTCTGACATTTAAATACTGTACCACTATCAATCCAGCCTGTTTTCTTAGTGGTCCCCCTGTCCATGAAGACGCACCTGGCCACGACTGTTTAGCCTTGATTCAGGAAACTACCACAATAAGGGGCGATTTGAGTGACATTTCGTCAGAACAACCTGACATGATTATGTGTGGTCAAATATCCCACCGGGGTTTAGTTAATGACCTACTGCAGGCCCTCCTTATGCCCGCGCAGATTTCCGTTATTAAATGCGCTGCCCACACGAATGGTACAACCCCAGTTGACGTTGGTAATGAACGAGCAGATCGTGCAGCGCGCACAGCCGCACAAATTCAGCAAGTGATGGTGCCTAAAATGTTAAGTCAGACTAAACGATCTACTATGAATATGTCTGCTTCTGACAAGCCAATGCCAACCATCCAAGACGTCATAAGGTTACAGGAGGACGCTCCTGAGAGTGATAAACAAATGTGGAAACGGTTAGGTTGTACATATGATTCTGTTTCCTCTTTATGGACCACGCCTGCACATCAGACTTGTATGTCTGATGCGCTGGCTTTATGGGTCATTGAACGTGTACACTTTGCAACTCATTGAGGGGCTCGAGGGACTAGTGATTTGTTGCTGGACACTTGGTGGCACCCTAAAATGCAGGGGTTGGCCCAGAGTATCAGTAATCGGTGTTTGATTTGTCAGCAATATAACACCGGAAAAGGTATCCCTTGTGGGAAGGGGCAAACCCCGTTGCCCAGTGGTCCCTTTGAGACGCTCCAAATGGATTACATTGAGTTGGAAAGGTGTCAATGTTACAAATATGTTTTGGTCATTGTGGATGTGTTCAGCAGATGGGTCGAGGCGTATCCGACTATCTATAGTAAAGCTGCTCCTGTGGTTAAAGTCTTGATGAGGGAAATCATTCCCCGGTACGGTATACCAGCTCAGTTAAGTTCTGATAATGGGCCTCATTTTATTGGATAAATTAACAAGGAGTTTTGCTCCCAGTTGGGCATACGCCAGCAGTTACACTGTGCTTACAGACCGCAGGCGGCCGGGTTGGTTGAGAGACACAATCAGACCCTCAAAACTAAATTGGCAAAATTAAGAGCAGACACGGGACTGACATGGCTTAAGTTGCTCCCCGTTGCCCTCTTCCAGCTGCGGGTTACACCTGCGGGACCAGCCCGGCTCTCTCCCGCCGAGATTCTTTATGGCAGGCCTCTTAGAACTCCTTGGAGCCTGCAGGTTCCCAGACGGGTTCAGTTTCATCAGATGACTGAAGAAATGACCACCTATGTTCTAGACCTTACGCAAGTGCTCAAGGAACTCCATGGCCCAGTCCGTGCGGCTCACCAGCCATTGCCCCAGTACCTAGCTCACTTTCAGTCCAGCCCGGTAGTTATGTCATGGTCAAAAATTGGACTAGGAAGGGGTCGGAGCCGCGATGGGACGGGCCCTTCCAAGTTCTCCTTACCACCCCCACAGCAGTTAAAGTGGAGGGGCGAAGTGCTTGGTTCCACCTACATCACTGTAAATTGAGTCCATCTCCACTACTGTAAAAGGTCGGATACTAACCTGCCTCCCTTCTCCAGTGCTATTTTACAGGTGTGGAGCATGATGGAGTGGCTACGCATCGTCTGTCTGATATTTGGCCTCACTTCGCTTGGCGTGTTATTGGCGATGGACATGGAAAAGGGGAATATTATGTATCTGTGTAGCCCCAACCAATCTACAAGGATACATCACCTATGCAAAGGTGATGTTCTTCGCTGCCCCCATATACGAGGACATGGTATCGACTCATGGAAGGTCATCAAAGTTAAGGAGAATGCAGGAGTCATGAAGCAGCTGCACCGGTCCCGGCGATGGGAAGGGAACATTATATGGACATTGCCTTGTTTTTGGAATACATGTAAATTTGATTTTGGATGTGTTAAAAGTGGTACAATAAAGGTAAAATCAGGCTGTCAGAAGAGTGTAGGAAGAGACCATGAGAAAGAGAAAGGGACTAGAGAGAGGACGGGGCGTGTGAGAAGGGAAGTACAGCTAGAACGTAGGTTACCGGGAGATACACTTAAGTTAGTTAAAGGCCAAACTGAGGAAAACCCGGGTAGTAAACCTTGGGAGCCCTCGGGGCAATAACCAAGGAGTTGTCTCAGCTACGGTTGTTTGCAATGCAGAACCGGCATGCTCTTGGCTATCTTCTGGCCCGTGAGGGTGGGGTATGCGCCATAGTACAGGGCAAGTGTATCATGGGTGTTCAGGACTTGACCGCTAACATTACTAAATTTATGGATCGCATACGGGATCACTTGGACGGGATGCAGGATCCTGACTCTTGGGGTAACTGGGGATTTGGAGGATGGAAGGACTGGTTGATAAATATGGCCATGTATCTAGTGGTAGCTATCGGCTGCATCTTTGTGGGCCTGGCCAACCTTAAATGTGTGATGGGTAGAATGCGGGGTGCACTAGATCAGATCACCGCCCCAATCACCGGAAAAAAAAATTTAACTGTTAAAATCCATGAGGGTGAGGCAGATGAAGGGGGGCTCAGACAGGAATTGGAAATGCAGCGACGGATCTTTTTAGATGAGGAACCGTAGCTATGGATTGGATAGTTCGGTTATCATGGAATGATAAAAGGAGGGAATGACGAATGTGATATAAAATAGTTACTTTAGAGTTACTAGTTAATGTAATGTAGAAATAAGCCACTTTGATTCTGGCAGTTAGGGACAAAGGGGTTTGAGACCGCATGGAAAAAGCAGGAAGAGGTGTGTCTATGAGAGTGATGCTGCATTGATAGGGGCCAGAGAAAGGGATTGGAAGTGAGCCAATCAGAATAGATCGAACAGGTCAGGAGGGACATAGGCTGACCTATGTCCGTCGAGTATGTGAAACTTGATACCATTTGAATTGATTTTGCAGAGATCCCTTTGTCTTTTAGTTCAGTCGTTTTCTGGGGTGTAAGAGGCTGGATGTCTCTTACGTTTCTGTAAGATGATTCAAGCTTGCAAGCTAAATGAATAACTTCTTTTTACGTGCGAATCCATCTCAACTTTTATTGAGGCCAGACTGACAGAGAAAGAAATTTGGGGATCAACACCCGCACACTTTGGCCAGAGCACAAAGGCAGCTTCTGGAGGTGTAACATTGACTTTAATAACCAAACGAGTTCATGCACGTGCCCTAGCCCCTAAAACTCATCTGTGCCCTGCACCCGTGCCAACTTACTCAGTGTCTAATTGTTTGGCCTTACGGGCCCATTGACTACGTCTACGTGGTTCCACAGATGGTACAGCAGAACTGGAGGTGGACTCCTGTGATTCCTGCCCTCTGACACTGGATCCCTTTGGCGGCCGTTTCCTGGGGCGTCCTGGCCTAGATGGGCCAGGCCGTGGCCCGGGCGACTGGGATGGCGAGCTGCCAGCCTGTCCTGCCCGTTGCCCCCCCGATGCACCTGGGACGGAAGGGGGGGAGTCCGAGGTGTCGCGGTGTTCCGGGACCTCCCCTACAGGGGGAGCCGGGACGGACCACACCACCTCCTCCTCCCTCGGGGTGCCCGATGGCCCCCAGGCCTCTACATGGGTGGGGGATGCGAACGGACTGGCTATCCGACGCCCCCCCGACATCTGGCGCTGCCAGTCCTGGAGGCCCGTGCTGGTATCGACAGGGGTCTGCAGGTTTGCAGCCATGGAGCCCAGGGGGTTGGCAAACCCTGTCTGTGACAGTGCGACGCCGGCTCGCACATGGCCACTGGCGCCGATGCCCTCAACGATGACCTGCTGAGACTGGGCCATGGCCTGCAGAGACTGGGCTATGGCCTGCTGAGACTGGGCTATGGTGTTGAGCGCCTCTGCCATCTGGCGCTGGCACTGGCTCATGGCCTCCTGTGAGAGGGCAGCCATGTCCTGGGCCACAGATGCCGCCTGCACGGAAAGCCCCAGGCCTCGCAAACCGTTCCCCATGTCTGACACCGTCGCACCCATTGCCTCCTCCGCGGACGCCACCCGTGCGGTGTCGGCCTGGGTGGCACGCATGACCGGCACCACTTCCAGCTCCTGGACGCGGGTGAACTCCTCCACCTGCGACTGCAGCCGCCGCAAGCCGGCCGTCACCCTCTTCGCTCGTCTCCGGGTCGGTGGTTGCATCGGATCTATGTGTGGGTGTGGTAACTCCAGGAACCCGGGATCCATCTGGGCGGCAGATGTTCGCTTGGCCTGGGCTGCCCTCCGACCGCCCGGCCCCTCTGCTGCTCCTACCTCCACCTGCTGTACCGGGACAGCTGTGTTGTGCGCACCAGTGAGTGTACCAGACGCCTCATCACTAAAGTGCCCAACCGAGGTGAGTGTTTCTGCGATGGTGGAGGGTGTTGGTGACAGCAGTGGCGTTGTGTCGTGCTATTCGTCCCACTCTGAGTCCATAAAACTATCCAAAATGGGATGCATATGGGCCACGGCGGGTAAGAAATGGGTGGAATCCCCGGGTAGGATGGTGATCAATGCCGTATGTGCTCTACCCGAGCGTAGTTGACCAGAGGGGGGTCCTCAGGCAGGGCGGGGACCAATGCCGTTTCTCCACTGCCTGAGCAACCGGCAAGAACGGGTAAGAATGTGGTCGTCGTGGGGACTTCCTCTCGAATCAGGAGAGTAGCTATGAGTTGTGTTCTGTCGACAAACTACTTCCTCTGAACGGTTGTCTGGCGACAAACTTGTACCTTTAAACTGGTTTCTGGTGACAAACTAGATCCTCTGAACTGTTGTCTGGGGACAAACTTGTTCCATTAACAGGCGTTGGGCGTCAAAGGAGTGGTGACGTGGGGCCGTGAAAACTTTTGAGTTTACGAATAACTATTTAACGTTAACACTAACGAACAAACATACAACAAAAATGGTGCAAGTTCCATCAGAAAGGACACTGTATCTCTCCATCGGTTCCATTTTTCTCCATCATCTGGACACCTTGGACACCTCACTGCTCAATAGCGAACAGGGTCGCAAAGGGATTTGTTTGGTGGGAGTCAGACTCTAAGTCATCATCTTCTCCCGGCTGCCAAACTCTTGACTGTAGTAACCGTGTTAAAGCTGCTTCGGGCGAATTGGGGTCCATCTCATCATTCCGGATGAGCCTGAACGAATTGTCTCGGCGCCAGAATCGTGTGTCGAGGTTGGAGCTACCATGCTTCAATCCGGAATCGTCGGACGGTGGGTCTGGGTCAGAGGCTTTGATATACGTAATCTCGAAGGGGTCAGTGGAATCATGCTCGGAATCGCTGGGAGTGGGGCCTGGTGGGGGGTGTAGTCGTAACGTGGTGTGCTGTGGCTATCGTCATTATGATCGCTATCACTGTCGCTGTCGCTGCTGGTTGAGGGAAGGGAGAGGCGGAGTCGTGCCTCTGGGGGTGGATTTGAAGTCGTGTCTGAGGGCGGGCTGGACTGGTTGGGGGAGGGTAGGAATACGTCATCTGTGGGCGGAGGGTGATCATCTGCTGCTGCGAGCAGGATGTGGTTTCTGTGGTTATTCTGCGAGCCATAAGCCTTGAGCTGGTTTATATGAAACCATGCAGACTTACCACTGGGATAGGTTATTTTGTATACCGACGGGCTGACTTTGTCCAAAATGGAGTACGGTCCGGAACATTTTGGGGAAAGGAATGAACTGGGGTTGTAAAGGGAAAGCATAACTTGTTGCCCTACTGTAAACTCAGTGGCGTGTACTGTTTTGTCGAAACAAGCCTTGCTCTGTTTATTCCTGGTTCCAAGTCTCACAGCTGCTGCGAGTTGGGCTGCCTTTATGTTCTCTAACAATTGTTGAACCGCATTTTCATGTGTGAGGGCTGTAACTGCGGGGCTGGCCAAATCAAGTCCTGATAAATACTCAGTGCCTTTCATGGGGCGTCCATGATTGTCATGGAACTAACAAATGATCTGGTTCCTGTCCTGGCTGGGAACTATATAAATGCCATCCTTTAAAATCACGCCATCATGAGTGGTTATTGCGTTTTTGTATTTATCATACGGAGCTGGGAAGGTTCCCTTTAAAACTTCCCTGAGTTTCTCGTCCTCTTTCTGGGCCTTCGCTAGATCCTGAATGTTGGTCTGTGAGACCTGAACTGCGTGTACTGGGGTGCTTTCAGCGGTGTTCCAAAAATAACCATGCCTGGAGCCTGCCTTCGCTAGGGCATCTGCTTTAACGTTACCAGGGGGGTAATAATGGTGGTGACTGCGAACCTTAATTATTCCGTATTTCCTATCCTTCGCTGTCTTTGCGATATGGCGGAGTAATGGGGCTGAGGGTAGGGGTTTAACGTCCGCGGAAACAAATCCTTTTCTTTCCCAGAGTGGTAGGAACTCTGTCAAACTATTACAGACATACAAGCTGTCTGAATAGATGTCTGCTGGGGTCAGGAACGAGTCAGGGTGGTCTACAATGTATGCAATCGCTGCCAGTTCTGCTGCCTGCGAACCTAAGTGTCCTGGCAACTTTAATGAAATTTCATCTAGCGCGTGTCCCTGCGCGTCCTCTACGTAGATACCGCAACTAGTAATTCTCTTTCCATTTAACACTGTGGAGGAGCCAGCCACATAAATCTTCAAGGGTGCGCACGTGTCTGTGGGCTGGGGTCTCTGGGGTGTACTACCTGTTTTCCTGGGGGGTGTTTTGGGAATAAATGGGCCTGTGTTCTGTTTCGTGGTGATGATCTCACATTCATGAGGGGTGCCTGCATAATGCAAATTATCGGCAAGGAAGGTGTGGGTTTTGGTTCTCTTTACTGTAATGCCCCGTCCCTGCAAAAGAAGGGTCCAACGGGCTACGCGGATTTGGCTGACTGTGCCATCTTTAAGTCGGCCGTCTAACAATAGTTGTGTCGCGGTGTGTTCTGTGAGGATGGTGATGGGGTTGAGTCCTGTAATGTAGGCGAAGTATTGTACTGCCCAAAAAACTACGTGCAGGTGCCTTTCACAGGCAAAAAATCCTTGCTCTATGGGGTCTAACCCGCGTGAGGCGTATGCTACGGGGCGTAATTG
The DNA here is from genome assembly GCF_047496885.1 of Scyliorhinus torazame. Lineage (NCBI taxonomy): Eukaryota > Metazoa > Chordata > Chondrichthyes > Carcharhiniformes > Scyliorhinidae > Scyliorhinus > Scyliorhinus torazame. The sequence goes on from NC_092722.1 coordinate 122,515,891, forward strand.
GTCATGGCGTTCCTGGAGGAGTACGGCCGAAAGGGTTCGGTCGGTGCTTGCAACTTCAATTGCGTATGGGGAAAGTGGATCTGGGACCTGTACTGTGGGGGCTGTGCTGAGTACTCTTTTTAAAGCGTCCACGGCGTCTGTGTGCTGTGGAAGCCATTCCCAAGGTGCCTGCTTCTTGAGAAGTTCGGAAAGGGGCGCTGCTTTAGTGGCAAAACCGTCAATATGGTTTCGGCAGTAGCCAACCAGTCCTAAAAATGACCGGAGGATGAGACATTGTGGGGAAGGGGCAATTTGATGATCGAGTCGATCCTCTTTTGCTCGATCTTGCGTTTACCATGTGTGATCACTGTTCCCAAGTAAATCACTTTTTCTTTCAAAATCTGGGCCTTCGTGGGGTTGACTGCACAACCAATTTCTTTTAGGAGTCCTAGGAGTTTGGCGAGAAGCGAAATGTGCTCTCCCTTTGTGTCTGTCTGTAGTAACAAGTTGTCTACATAATGGACCAGACAATCGGGGCGGGAAAATTTTGCTAATCCATTTGCCAGCTGTCGCTGGAAAATGGAGGGGGAGTTGTGGAAGCCTTGTAGAAGGCACATCCATGTATACTGTTGCCCTTGGAATGTAAAGGCGAATTTGTACTGGCACGCTTTAGCCAATGAAATGGACCAAAAGCCGTTACTCATGTCCAAAACCGAAATAAATTTTGACTGGAGTCCCTGTTTGAGCAGGGTCTCCGGACTCGTGGCTATGGTGGGGGCTGCTGCTGGGGTTACTTTGTTCAGTTCCCGGTAATCAATGGTCAGTCGCCATGATCCATCCGGTTTCCTGACGGGCCAAATTGGTGCGTTGTTTGAGGAGGCTACTGATCTGAGTGTGCCTTGATCCAACAAACTCTCTATTACTTTGGAGATTTCACCCTCTGCTGCCTGGGGAAATCCGTACTGCTTCTGGGGTTTAAGGTTGGGACCTGTAATGTTCACAAAGCCAGCCAATTTGCCACAATCGTGCTTGTGCTGTGCAAATGCTGCTTTATGTTCCTGCAGGACTGCCCTAACCTGTTTGTCTGCACTAATGGTTCGAGGGTCGAACCAGAAGTCTCCTACTGAGCTAATCCTGTTTACGTACTCTCCTACTGTGAGCGTGGTGGGGGCTTGTGCTGCCTTTGCCATTTTCCAAACACACTTGTTAACTGGGTCAAAAGAAAGGTTATGGGAGCTCATGAAATCGATCCCAAGGATATGTTCTGCTGTCTGGGGCAGATCAACCAAAACTACGGTGTGCTTAGTAGTGATGTTCCCTATTTGTATTGCTACAGGGTCTGTGATGTGTCCCTGTTGTAAATGGCCTGTAAAACTGCTGGTGTCTGTTGTGGGCCATGTGTCTCACTGAAACATTGTGGAGGAATTGAATGTGGTGCGGGACCCTCCTGTGTCCCAAAGAAATTCTACGGGTTGTCCCTGAACTTTGCCTGCTACTACCGGTCTACCGGACTTGTCCCAAAGGATGTCGCAGACCCAAGTTGGGGAGCCCGAACACTGTCAGTCGGTGCCGTTCATATCTGCATTCTCTGAACGGGTGCTAACGCTATGGATCGGCTTTGCCCTATTCCTGTTTAGGGTGCCTGTCTGTTGGCTTCTCTGCTGCTTTTGGGGCACGTTGCACTCTCGTGCAAAGCGTCCTAACTGGCCACAGTTGTAACATTCCTGAGCTTTGGGCTGGGGTGGGCTGTTCCTGCACTCATTTACCCATGCGGGGTTCTGGTGTGCTTTTACTGGGTTCATCGCTGCCTGCTCTTCATCGGGATTTATAAATGTGGTTTTGCCTGCAATTGATTGCTCCCAAGCGCGGGACAATCTCTTCAAAACCCATTTTTCATTGTGGGCCTCATCTGAGGGGTCATAATTTGTGCAAGCTTTTCGTCCTGCGTCTGTGGCGTGGGAGACTAGAATTCGGGTCCATTTGGCCATATTATCTGGGGACAAATGGGCGCGGGTTAACTCTCCAAAGACTGCTGTGAAGTGAATCCACAAACGTCCAGCAAACGCTGTGGGGTCTCTGTCTTCTTTTGCCTCCACTTATTTAGGCCTTCTATGGGGTCTCCTCTGTTAAAGCCGATCGCATCAAGGATCGCTGTGTGCATCTCTTGGAGTGCGCCTCCTCCTACATTCTGTGGGTCGGGAAGGGCTGCCACGACTGAAGGGTCAGGGCTTAAAACTGTGAGCTTCACTTGCTCCTTTTCGTCCAGGCCGTACATGGTAGCCTGCTGTTTGACTTTCGTGAAAAATTGGTGGGGGTCGGATGTGGGAAGGAACGGTGTGATTTTTCCACACGCGTGCCGTAATTGGGTCACAGTTAACGGGGTTGTATAAAGGAAATCTGCTTCTCCTTCTCCTGTGGCCCTGCGGTGTGTGGTTACAGGGTTTATGGGGGTGTGTTCTGCCTGTTCGGTTGGGGGTTGGGGCGCTTTCCTTTTCTGGGGTTTTCCTGCGTACATGTCTCATGTACGTATCTATGGGCAGTCTCGGTCAATTCCTGCCAATCGGGGCCGTTTTCTTGATCTACCTGTGGTCCAAATGTGCTTTGAAACCCATTTTGAACGGAAAGCAGAGATTGCAATTCTGCAATTTGCTTCCGGCACTTTGCGTGGTCTACGGAGCTCTGCCTTTGTTCCGTCGTGGAAGTATGAAGTGCTCGTAGGGCTGCTTTCAGATCATTGCACTGTTTCTGCAATTTCTCCACTTGCTGTTCTGTCTCTTGTCTTACCAAGACCGCATGTTGCGTGTCCTGGTAGGCCTTATCATATTGCGTCTGAAAACTGTTCAAATGCACGAGACAAGACTGATGTGCCCACTTGGCATCATCCACCTCTCTGTCCCTTGCTGCTAACTGCTCTTTTAAATGTTGATTCTCCTTCTCTACCTCACTCACGTCTACCTCACTGCTTCTGTCTCTCTCCTCTATCTCTCTACGGAGCGTCTTAACGACCTCCTCTGTGCCTCGCAATTGTGCCAAGCAGGACACGATTGCCATCGGCTTGCGAGCATTCCCTAAGCTCTTCTTGTGGATCTCTGACAGGTTCTCCCACCAAGTATGTCCTATACTCCCGGGACCTGTTTCCTCATTAGCGCAGAATTCACTACAAAGGGGCCATCCTTTCCCTTTGAGATATTGCCTGATCTCATCTTCCCAAATGGGACATTGTCCTACTCTACTGGTCGCTGCGACCTCGAATTCCTGGGGGTTCATAAGGCATTCCATTGCCTTCATTGCCATTCTCTCTATCTCGGTTCTCTACTGAATCTGGAACAAGGGGTGATAAAGTGGTGATGTAAACACGGGTACGGCTTCCGCTAATTTCTGGCCTACAAAACTCCCGATAGTTTTACGCAACAAAATCTCTCAGGTTTACCTTATAACCCTGTTAGTACGCATACATTAACACACTTCCGAATCTCGGAGGCTTGATCAGTACTGTTCATACACTTGTGGTTTTTCTGTTTCCAATTGGATTCTCATTTCAAATTTTGGGTTCTCTCGGAGTGGTTAGGTCACTTCTAAGTCGAGTCGCGTCAGATGGTGCCAGTAAATGTTGCTCTCTTTGGTGTTGTCTCTTAATTTGGCTCTGTTTAATTACGTTTGCTCAAGAGTCGCCAGGTATCTTTCGACACCGCTACAAGGTTCAGAACCGAATACTGATCAAAGACTCAATACACCAGTTAGTAAGTTCAAAAGCAATGTTAATTTATTTACACACAGTCAAATCTATTCATGCATAAAACTCTACAACCTAAACTATCACTATTACTAAAGTCTATACTTAGCTTTGGGTGCCCACTTAGTCAGAGGAACAATGGCTGTTGCTCGGTTCTGAGGCTGCTGGGTTGAGCTGTTTACAGGATAGCAACTAGGAGCGTTTATCTCGTTGCGTGCGTTGACTTGGAACTTACTTGGTCTGATGCAGCAACTCGGCAGGTCTCTCTTCGCTGAGAGCCAAGGCCAAAGAAGAAAGATTCTCTTTTGGGGAAAACCTTTTATACCTAAAAGGGCTTTGCGTGCTTTTGGGTGGGCCTTGAACCTGGCCTCAATAAATTGGGCCTTTCCCAATCATTCTTATCGATCTTCCTCCAATAGAGGGGTGGGTTCCCTGGTTGCTGGGCGGGTCCTATGTGGCCGTTGGTTTGCTTTGTTTGAGTCTCCTCTGGCACCGGGGTGTCTACCTTAACATTGTTTATCTAAATGTTTCCCTTTTGTCCCCGGAGATGGCTCATTAGTATGTAGATTGCTTAGCGGTTTCTGTCCCGTCTGAGAGCCAAGGCTCTAATCAACAGACAGACCTTGCACCTGCTTGTTTTTCAGTATTGTCCAATTTTCCCTGCACTCTTTGCAAGTGTCCATTTTGTAATCGGGAAGTGGCCATCCCAGATGGCGACACCCTTGAGAGAGCACTCTAACGAGGCCCACTCTCACGCTCTAGCCCCGTAACCCCACCTAATCTTTGAACACGAAGTGCCAATTTTATCATGGCTTATCCACCTAACCTGCACATCTTTGGACTGTGTGAGTCAACTGGAGAACCTGGAGGAAACCTATGCAGTCATGGGGAGTATGTGCCAACTCAACACACACAGTCAGCCAAGGTCGGAATTGAACACGGGCCCCTGGCGCTGTGAGACTGCAGTGCTAACAACTGTGCCACCACTCCTTACGTCAGCATACAGCATACAGTCGTGACCAATTCATCCACCTCGTGTTGGAAGCAATAGCAGCAGTTGCCAGGATTGTTGAGCCTGACATCCTTTATAATCATAGGCCGACCCAATGCTCAGCTGACAAATGAGCTTTAGGGCATTGCTGACATTCATTGCTAATCCTTAATCATCTTGAGAAGGTGGCAATATGTATGAGTGGCTTGTAGTCAAGTACAATGGTGTACAGCTGGAGCCACATATCAGTAAAGCCCCTAAAAACACCAGCAAACCAGTTGTTTTTGAAAAACAGTTTGAAAGTTTTTTGGTTACCATTACAGATACCAGCTATTGGGACCAAATATTTAAACTTGGCATGGTAGGATTTGGACTCACATTCTCTGCATTATTAGTCCAAGCCTTTGGGTTCGTTGTGCAACAATATAATCAAGATGTCAGTGTGTCGAAACACACGTAGGTAGCCTGCCTGAGCCTTCTGAAACTCGTCGTGATTTGCCAATTTCAAACAACTATGTAGCAAGACTTCACATGTGTATTTGATCTTGTTTCATTCCTGGTTGTTTAGAATTTGCTAGCAATTGGGAAAACGTCAAGGTATTCCGAGCTAAGAGGTAAAGAACTCCTTAGAAGATTGAGCTCCTTGAAGATGCCCTTTTGACTGAGATAGAAACATAGAAAATAGGAAGAGAAAGCCATTTGGCCCTTCGAACCTGCTCTGCCATTCATTATGATCATGGCTGATCATCCAACTGAATAACCTAATCTTGCTTTCCCTTGTATTCTTTGATCCCCTTCATCCTCAGTGCTATATCTAACCACTTCATTAGAACATACAATGTTTTGGCCTCAACTACTTCTCATGGTAACAAGTTACACAGGCTCACCATTCTCTGGGTGAAGATATTTCTCCTGATCTCTGTCCTAAATGGTCCACCCTGTATCCTCAGACTGTGACTCCTGGGGCGGGATTCTCCGACCCCCCGCCGGGTAGGAGAATCGCCGAAGGCTGGCATGAATCCCGCCCCCGCCGGTTGCCGAATTCTCCGGCATCGGAGATTTAGCGGGGGCGGGAATCGCGCCGCGCCGGTTGGCGGGCCCCCCCCCCCCCCCCCCCGGCGATTCTCCGGCCCGGATGGGCCGAAGTCCCGCTGCTGGAATGCCTGTCCCGCTGGCGTGGATTAAACCACCTCTCTTACCGGCGGGACAAGGCGGCGCGGGCCGGCTCTGGGGTCCTGGGGGGGGGCGCGGGGCGATTTGGCCCCGGGGGGGGGGGGGGGTGCCCCCACGGTGGCCTGGCCCGTGATCGGGGCCCACTGATCCGTGGGCGGGCCTGTGCCGTGGGGGCACTCTTTTCCTTCCGCCTTCGCCATGGTCTCCACCATGGCGGAGGCGGAAGAGACCCCCTCCACTGCGCATGCGCGGGGATGCCGTGAGCGGCCGCTAACGCTCCCACGCATGCGCCGCCCGGCAATGTCATTTCCGTGCCAACTGGCTGGGCACCAAAGGCCTTTCCCGCCAGCTGGCGGGGTGGAAATTAGTCCGGCGTGGGCCTAGCCCCTCCAGGTTAGGGCTCGGCCATTCAAGATGCGGAGGATTCTGCACCTTTGGGGCGGCGCGATGCCGGACTGATTTGCGCCGTTTTTGATGCCGGTCGGCGGACATCGCGCCGTTTACGGAGAATTTCGCCCCTGGTTCTGGACACACCCACTATTGGGAATACTCTTCCTGCATCTACTCTGTCTAGTCCTGTTAGAATTTTATAGGTTTCTATGAGATCCCTACTCATCTAAGGAAAGTAGGAAGGTACTTAAGCAAGGAGTCAGGAGTTCTAAAAGGGGTCACGAAAGTCATTGGCAAATAGGGTTAAGGAAAATCCCAAGGCCTTTTACAAGTACATAAAAAGAGAGGGTATAAGGGAAAGGATTGGCCCACTGAAGGACAGGGGAGGGAATCTATGTGTGGAGCCAGAGGAAATGAGCGAGGTACTAAATGAATACTTTGCATCAGTGTTCACCAAAGAGAAGGAATTGGTGAATGTTGAGTCTGGAGAAGGGTGTGTAGATAGCCTGGGTCACATTGAGATCCAAAAAGACGAGGTGTTGGGCGTCTTGAAAAATATTATGGTGGATAAGTCCCCAGGGCCTGATGGGATCTACCCCAGAATACTGAAGGAGGCAAGAGAGGAAATTGCTGAGGCCTTGACAGAAATCTTGGGATCCTCACTGTCTTCAGGTGATGTCCTGGAGGACTAGAGAACAGCCAATGTTGTTCCTTTGTTTACGAAGGATAATCCAGGGAACTACAGGCTGGTGAGCCTTACGTCAGTGGTAGGGAAATTACCGGAGAGAATTCTTCGAGACAGGATCTACTCCCATTTGGAAGCAAGTGGACGTATTAGCGAGAGGCAGCACGGTTTTGTGAAGGGGAGGTCGTGTCTCACTAACTTGGTAGAGTTTTTCAAAGAGGTCACTAAGATGATTGATGCAGGTAGGGCAGTGGGTGTTGTCTATATGGACTTCAGTAAGGCCTTTGACAAGGTCCCTCATGGCAGACTGGTACAAAAGATTAAGTCACACGGGATCAGAGGTGAGCTGTGAAGATGGATACAGAACTGGCTAGGTCATAGAAGGCAGAGATTAGCAATGGAAGGGTGCTTTTCTGATTGGAGGGCTGGGACTACTGGTGTTCCGCAGGGATCAGTGCTGGGACCTTTGCTGTTCGTAGTATACATAAATGATTTGGATTAGTAAGTTTGCAGACGACACAAAGGTTGGTGGAATTGCGGATAGCGATGAGGACTGTCTGAGGATACAGCAGGATTTAGATTGTTTGGAGACTTGGGCGGAGAGATGGCAGATGGAGTTTAATCCGGACAAATGTGCGGTGATGCATTTTGGAAGGTCTAATGCAGGTAGGGAATATACAGTGAATGGTAGAACCCTCAAGAGTATTGGCAGTCAGAGAGATCTAGGTGTACAGGTCCACAGGTCACTGAAAGGGGCAACACAGGTAGAGAAGGTAGTCAAAAAGGCACATGGCATGGCTGCCTTCATTGGCCGGGGCATTGAGTATAAAAATTGGAAGTCATGTTGCAGCTGCATAGAACCTTAGTTGGGCCACACTTGGAGAAAAGTGTTCAATTCTTTTGAAGGGTGTGGAGGCTTTAGAGAGGGTGCAGAAGAGATTTACCAGGATTTTGCCTGGTGTGGAGAGCATTAGTTATGAGGAGAGGTTGACTAAACTCGGTTTGTTCTCACTGGAACGATGGAGGTTGAGGGCTGAGCTGATAGAGGTCTACAAAATTATGAGGGGCATAGACAGTGTGGATGGTCAGAGACTTTTTCCCAGGGTAGAGGGGTCAATTACTAGGGGGCATAGGTTTAAGGTGCGACTGGCAAGGTTTAGAGGAGATGTACGAGGCAAGTTTTTTACATAGAGGGTAGTGGGTGCCTGGAACCTGCTACCGGAGGAGATGGTGGAAGCAGGGACGATAGTAATGTTTAAGGGGCATATTGACAAATACATGAATAGGTTGGGAATAGAGAGATACGGACCCCGGAAATGTGGAAGTTTTTAGTTTAAACGGGCAGCATGATTGGCGCAGGCTTGGAGGGCCGAAGGGCCTGTTCCTGTGCTGTACTTTTCTTTGTTCTTTGTTGTTTGTATTCTTCTGAACTCTAGTGAATACAATCGTAACTGATTCAATGTCTCCTCATACGGCAGTCCCGTCATCCCAGGAATCAGTCTGGTAAACCTCCGCTGCACTCCCCTTAGAGCAAGAACATCCTTCCTCAGATAAGGAGACCAAAACTGCACACAATATTCCAGATGTGGGCTCACCAGACCCAATATAATTGCAGCAAGACATCCGTACTACTATACGTAAATCCTCTCGCTATGAAGGCCAATGTGCTATTTGCCTTCTTTACCATCAGGTGTACCTGCATTCTTACCTCCAGTGACTTGTGGACGGGGACACCCAGGTTTCATTGCACAGTCTGTTCTCTTAATTTATGGCCATTCAGGTAATAGTCTGCCTTCTTGTTTTTGCTACCAAAGTGGATAACCTCACATTTATCCAAATTATACTGCACCTGCCCTTCATTTGCCAACTCACTCAACTTGTCCAAGTCACACTGCAGGATCTCTGCACCCTCCTTACAGCTAGCTCATTTTCCGACCCAACTTGGTGTCATCTGCAAATCTGGAGGTATTACATTTTTCTCCCTCATCTAAATCATTAATATGTACTTTGAATAGCTGGGGTCCTAGCACCGATCCATGTGGTACCCCACTAGTTACTGCCAGCCAATTTGAAAAAGACCCTTTAATTTCTACTCTTTGTTTTCTGTCTGCTAACCAGTTTTCTATCCATCTCAGCACAATGCTCCTAATTCCATGCACTTTAATTTTACACACTGATCCCTTATGCCGGACTTTGTCAAAAGCCTTCTGAAATATACCACATCCACTGGCTCCCCCTCATCAACTCTACTTGTTACAAAGAATTCCAGTAGATTTGTCAAGCATGATTTCCCCTTCATAAATCCATGCTGACTCTGTCCAAGCTTGCCACTGTTTTCAAAACGCTCTGCCGTACAATTTTTGATAATGGATTCTAGAATTTTCGATTACCGGCGTCAGGCTTACTGGTCTATAATTCTCTGTTTTCTCTCTACCTCCCTTTTAAAATAGTGGAGTTATATTAGCTACCCTCCAATCTGCAGGAACTGTTCCAGGAAGATGACCACCAAGACAGCCACTATTTGTAGAGCCACTTCCTAAAGTACTACGGGATGCAGATTATCAGGCCCTGGGGACTTACCAGGTTCCAATCCCATCAATTTCCCAACACCATTTCTCTACTACTATTGATCTCCTTTAGTTCCTCTCTCTCACTAAACCCTGCGTTCCCCAACATTTCTGGTACCTGATTTGTGGTCTCATTTGTGAAGACAGAGCCAAAGCATGTATTTAGTTGCTCAGCCATTTCTTTGTCACCTGTTATACATTCCCCTGTTGTTGACTATAAGAGACCTATATTTGTCTTCACTAATCTTTTTCTCTTCATGTACCAAGGGAAAATTTTACAGTCACTTTTTATGTTCCCTGCAAACTTACTCTCATACTCTTCTTCATCAATTTCTTGATCCTTCTTTTCTGAATTCTAAACTTCTCCCAGTCCTCAGACCTGTCGTTTTTCTTGGCTAATTTGTATGCTTCTTCTTTGGATTGAATACTATCTCTAATTTCCCTTGTAAGCCATCAATTGGCCACCTTTCCCCTTTTACTTTTGTGCCAGACAGAAATAAACAATTATTGCAGTTCCCCCGTGCACTCGTTGGATATTTGCTATTGCCTATCCACTGTCATCACTTTAAGTAACATTCCCCAAATGATCAAAGCCAACTCATGCCTGATATCATCGTAGTTTTCTTGACTAAGTTTCAGGACTCTAGTTTCAGAATCAAATACTTCACTCTCCAGCTTGATGAAAAATTCTATCATAGAACATAGAACAACATAGAACATAGAAAATACAGCACAGAACAGGCCCTTCGGCCCACGATGTTGTGCCGAACCTTTGTCCTAGATTAATCATAGATTATCATTGAATTTACAGTGCAGAAGGAGGCCATTCGGCCCTTTGAGTCTGCACCGGCTCTTGGAAAGAGCACCCTACCCAAACTCAACACCTTCACCCAACACCAAGGGCAATTTGGACATTAAGGGCAATTTATCATTGGCCAATTCACCTAACCCGCACATCTTTGGATTGTGGGAGGAAACCGGAGCACTCGGAGGAAACCCACGCAGACACGGGGAGGACGTGCAGACTCCGCACAGTCAGTGACCCAAGCCGGAATCGAACCTGGGACCCTGGAGCTGTGAAGCAATTGTGCTATCCACAATGCTACCGTGCTGCCCTTGAGAACAAATAAATCTACACTATATCATTTTACCGTAATCCATGTACCTATCCAATAGCTGCTTGAAGGTCCCTAATGTTTCCGACTCAACTACTTCCACAGGCAGTGCATTCCATGCCCCCACTACTCTCTGGGTAAAGAACCTACCTCTGATATCCCTCCTATATCTTCCACCTTTCACCTTAAATTTATGTCCCCTTGTAATGGTTTGTTCCACCCGGGGAAAAAGTCTCTGACTGTCTACTCTATCTATTCCCCTGATCATCTTATAAACCTCTATCAAGTCGCCCCTCATCCTTCTCCGTTCTAATGAGAAAAGGCCTAGCACCCTCAACCTTTCCTCGTAAGACCTACTCTCCATTCCAGGCAACATCCTGGTAAATCTTCTTTGCACCTTTTCCAAAGCTTCCACATCCTTCCTAAAATGAGGCGACCAGAACTGTACACAGTACTCCAAATGTGGCCTTACCAAAGTTTTGTACAGCTGCATCATCACCTCACGGCTCTTAAATTCAATCCCTCTGTTAATGAACGCGAGCACACCATAGGCCTTCTTCACAGCTCTATCCACTTGAGTGGCAACTTTCAAAGATGTATGAACATAGACCCCAAGATCTCTCTGCTCCTCCACATTGCCAAGAACTTATGGTCACTCATCCCCAAGGGTTCAGCACAACTAGATTGCCAATGATTCTGTTCTCATTACACAGTCCCCAGTCTAGGATGGCCTGTTCTCTAGTTAGTACCTCAAGATATTGGTCCAGAAAACCATCCTATATAGGCTACAGGAATTCCTCCTCTATAGTATTGTGGCTAATTTAATTTGCCCAATCTATATGCAGATTAAAATCACCTATAATTACAGATGTACCTTTATTGCATGCCTCTCTAAATTCCTGGTTAATGCCATTCCCAGCATTCACCACTGTAGTTTGGGGGTCTATATACGATGTCCACTAAAGTTTTTTGCCCAACTCCACCCATACGGATTCAACATTTTCGGAGCAAATATCCTTCCTCATTACAGCGTTAATTTCCTGCTGAACCAGCAAAGCAACCCCACCCCCTTTTCTGTCTTGTCTGCTCTTCCTAAATACTGAATACCCCTGGATATAAAGTTCCCATCCCTGGTCACCCAGCACCCATGTCTCCCTAATCCCGATTATATCATACCTGTTTATGTCTATTTGCCTAATTAGTTCATCTGCTTTATTGAGAGTGCTCTTCGTGTTAAGGCACAGAGCCTTTAAGCTTGTCTTTTTAACATTACTTCTCTCGGTCCCAATATTTTTCACAGTGGCCCTGTTTGAATCTGGCATTTGGCTTCTCTCCTATCACTTTTCTTATTCCCCTTTCTGTCTTTTGTTTTTGTCCTTGTTTCCTCCTCCTCTGGCTCCTTGCATAGGCTCCCATCCACCCTGTCATTTTAGTTTAAATCCTGCCAAATCACTCTAGCAAATACTCCTCTCGGACATTAGTCCTGGTCCTGCCCTGGTGTAACCTGTCCAGCTTGTAATGGTCCAACCTCCCCAAGAACTGGTCCCAGTGCCCCAGGAATCTGAAACCCTCCTGCTCACACCATCACACCATAAACTCAATGTAAATTATACTGTGGGGGATAGTGATCTGTGAACTCCTACCAAGTTCATTTGACATTCCTCTGCTTTTTTATTGGATTTGACAATTCATTCACTTTAAACACTTCTGCTAAAGCAGCGAAAGGAAGAATATCAGCAGAACATGTTTACACTAAGCTTTCTCATCCGGGTGACAGACAGCCTTTAATGTTTCTTATCATCAATCTTTGACTCAATGTGACAAATGAGAGTCAGGTTTCAGGAAGAAGAAGGGAAGTTGGCCCATCCCCAGTGATGTTTACCATAACTGTGACATTATCTTAACATGGGGGTCATTCCAAATCTCCTTGAAGCCGCATGTACAAACTTGAATCTTTCAAAGTCAGGAGACATGATGCAGAGCAGAGTTATTAAGGAGTGGTACCCGGTGCCAGACAATTTCTAAGCACACCAGTTTAAGCATTTTCTTTTCAGCACTCCTTTGACATTCTTCAATACACTTGCAAAGCACAAATTAAGTGAGACGAGAAGTAATCACTTGATCACTTTGTTTCCGTCCCTAACCAGTACAAATTCCTGTTAGAGATTGACAGATAAGTGGTAAGCAGCACAAAATAAAATACATTTATATCTCAGGGTGTGTTTAGGTTGGGTGTAAAATTGTGCCTTTATTTTCAGTGCTACTGGTGCTGCTTTACACTCACAAAATGGCATCTGCACCGGGCGTCTACACTTCTGATATGGACACCATTTTGGGGTAAGTCAGGTGGTGCCGGTGGTAGAAGCATGTGGTGAAGGCATGCAGACAAGTAAGATTAGATAAATGAATACATGGCTCAAAGTATTGTATGTCTGCCTCAACGGGGCTGAGGTGGAGATGATTGACAGCTTCAAATTCCGAAGTGTGTACATCACCAAAGATCTGTCCTGGTCCATCTACGTCGATGCTATGACCAAAAAAAAGCACCATATACAGCGCCCATACTTCCTCAGGAAACTAAGGAAATTCGGCATGTCCACATTGACTCTTACCAATTTTTACAGATGCACCACAGAAAGCATCCTATCTGGCTGCATCACCGCCTGGTATGGCAACTGCTCGGCCCAAGCCGGCAAGAAATTTCAGAGAGTCGGGAACACCGCCCAGTCCATCACACAAACTTGCCTCCCATCCTTTGACTCTTTCTACACCTCCCACTGCCTTGGGAAAGCGGGCAGTATAATAAAAGACACCTCCTGTGGTGTTCTTTGTGATTCTGTTATCAGGATGGATGTCGTGGTGTTCACAAAAACCACAGAAGCTAAGTTCATTAACGAAGCTACCTTTTATTTACACTACTTATTAAAGCTCAACCACTTACTCCTATAGTAAACAATAATCTAGTATCTACAATTTACACTCTACTAACATTAGTCTCTACACTCTATCTATAACTGTACTCTACACTCTCTCATTGCTCCTCTCCAGTCTTCTCCCAGAAGCCTTTGAGTCATTGTTTTATATAGTTTTGCATCTAGCTCCATCTAGTAGTTAATTATGATATGACATTAACCCTTTGTATTCTGCACATTTCACATAATGTCACATCCCCCTTTCTTTGCGAAAAATGTTTGAAACCCTTTCTAACATTTTGTTACATGCATTGTCGAGAATGCATTCATACAGTTCATGCATAATATAATACATATCATAATTGCAATTACAGAGTTGCAGTCCTTAGTGTTTTACAAGGTTAATCGATGAGGTGGTTTTCTTGTCCTTTTTGACCTTCTCAATGCACTTGCAGTGTCATTGGAAATGTCTCTTCTCTGTTCCTTATGTCCATTCGATAACAACGCTGTTGGTAAGTCAATGTTACTGGAAACTGTAGCAAATTATTTACTTTTAACAATGCTCGTCGATTTCTACGAAACATCAGTCCAGCTGCAGTTTGTACCACATACGATTGTGGTGCAACGTCATAGAACACCTTTGCAAGGTCCAACCAACCACCATCTGGATTTCGTATCCTGACGACATCTTTCAGTGGCTGTGATTGTTTTGCATGCCTTTCATAGTATGTTTTTTACTTGCATTGCTGTTGCTTTATTTTTTCATGTATTAACTGCTCATCCATGTTTGGAATTATTATGGGAGGCAATGTTGTATGAATCTTCCTTCCCATTAGCATCTGGGCAGGCGACAATCCTGACGACAAAGGAGTAGCTCTGTAGCTTAACAGTGCGAGTGAAAAATCCTTTTTATCATCAAATGCCTTTTTGAACAGTTGTTTTACTATACCGACTCCTTTCTCGACTTTCCCATTGGATTGGGGATCTAATGGACGAGAGGCAAAATGTTGGAAGTTGTATCCTTCTGCAAATGACAACCATTCCCAACTACTGAAACAGGGTACATTGTCCATCACGGCTTTTAATGGAATGCTGTGTCGAGCAAACCCAGACTTCGCCGCTCTTTAACTTAGTGAGCAGTCGAATTTGACAACGCTATGACTTCCGGATAATTGGAATAGTAATCAATGATTATTAATATTAAATAATCATTCCCTCTGAAATAGAACAGATCCACCCCGACATTTGACCATGGGTTTGTGACTATCTCCCTTGTGACAAAGGTTTCTTTACACTGAGATGGTGGATGTGTTTGACAGACACTACACTCTTGCACATAGTTGTCAACATCTCTTTTGATGCCTGGCCAGTATACTGACTGCCTGGCACACTTTGACACTTCTTTATCCCTTGATGCCCTTCATGTATCTTTTCCAGAATACCTCTTCGTAGGCAGGACGGTATTACAATTCTGTCTCCTTTCAACAAGAATCAATTTGTAACATTCAGGTCATCCTTGATACTTTGAAAAATGTTGCAACTGCCCTTAGACCATCCTTCTCTTAGGGTTTTGATCACCCGTTGAAGTATTGTCTCTTTTTCAGCTTCATCCCATATTAAACTTAGCTTTGCATCAGACATAGGTAATATGTCTGCGAGAAATGTGGCATGTGCTTACACATTGAGTACTACTTCCGATGCTTTCTCATCATTGTAACTCGTAGCTCTTGACAATGCATCTGCTGCAACTAGTTATTTTCCCTCAGCTTCATGCTGAGATGAGTTGGCAGTCTGATTTCTTTGGACCAAATTTAATTTAATGCATGCATCTACCCCAATTAGTGATGACTTCGTATCATCCACAATTTCAAATTCCAATGGCGTACAGATGTCACTGTTCTGTATCGTGAGGCAGCAGGAACCTTTCACCATTATTGCATTCCCGTTGTAGGCTGGCAACCTACAGTTTGATTTTTTAATTCTTGGAATCTTCACTTAGTTTAGATCTGCCTCTGTGATTAAATTGGCATGTGTGCCCATATCCAGCTTGAATGGAACATCAGACCTACCCCCAAGTACGGGGGTGACCTGATCTGCCCCTCCACGGACCCCTGTAATAGGGGAACATACTGTCTAAAGGAACCCCTTCCACCGACCCACCCCGAACACAGACCACCGGCCGAACAGAACCCCCCCACCAGAAAAAGGGACCTCTATTTAGAAGCTAGAGAGCAGTCCAGGCAAGGATTGTGGGGGGCATTATTGCTGTAATACTCACCTTGCAGCTCCACATGTCTATTCCTCAAAGAAGAGCAGCTGCGTCTGCATCTGGTTCCCACATATCCATTGCGTGAGTAGTGGGGTGGGATCTCCGTTTCTTTTTAAAAGAAATATGTTTATTCAAGGTTTTCAATAAATTTTTACAAAACACTCCAAAAAGAAAAGAAAATATACATAAGAAAAATAAAAAGGCGGGGGGGGGGGGCGGGGGGGGGATGGGGCCTTACGTCATCCCCTCCAACAACTTAAACCACTAAACATTAAACTATCTAACAAACTGAGAACAAGCCAAAAAACCCTCCACCACCCTTCCCCCCCCCGGGTTGCTGCTGCTCTTGACCTCCACCTAACGTTCCGCAAGAAAGCCTAGGAACGGTTGCCACCGCCTGGAGAACCCCTGCACAGACCCTCACAAGGCAAACTTTATCCTCTCCAACTTGATGAACCCTGCCATGTCATTAATCCAAGCCTCCACGCTTGGGGCTTTCGCATCCCTCCACATTAGTAGGATCCTCCTCCGGGCTACCAAGGACTCAGAGGCCAGAACTCTGGCCTCTTTCGGCTCCTGTACTCCTGGCTCATCTGATAACCGAATATTGCTATCCCCCAGTTCGGTTTTACCCAAGTGTCCAAGGCTTTGGACGTAGCCTTTGCGAAGTCCCTCCAGAACCCCTCTAGTGCTGGGCACGCCCAGAACATATAGGCGTGATTTGCTGGGCCCCCCGAGCACCTCACGCATCTGTCCTCCACCCCATAAACCTTGCACATCCTCGCCCCTGTCATATGTGCCCTGCAAACCACTTTGAACTGGATCAGGCTAAGTCTGGCGCAAGACGAGGAGGAGTTAACCTTGCCCAGGGCCTCCGCCCACAAGCCCTCATCCAGTTCCTCGCCCAGCTCCTCCTCCCACTTGCCCTTCAGCTCCTCCACCGACGCTTCCTCCACCTCCTGCAACTCCTGATAGATCGCCGAGACCTTGCCCTCTCCCACCCATACACCCGAGGTCACCCTGTCCTGAATCCTCCGTGCAGGAAGCAGCGGACATTCCCTTACCTGCCTTCTCACAAACGCCCACACCTGCATGTACCTAAAAGCATTTCCGGGGGGTAACCCAAATTTCTCCTCCAGCGCCCCCAGGCTAGCAAAAGCCCTGTCGATAAATAGGTCCCCCATCCTTTTAATTCCTGCCCGATACGAGCTTAGGAATCCGCCATCTATTCTGCCCGGGGGGATCTCTGAGTGTTGACGCCAACGCAGAATTTATGACCTTTTACGACAGCAAAACTAGTGCCATACTTGGACCGATTCTGCTACTGTTAAGCAGCGCGCACCATGTGGAACACAATCAATTCCAATGAGAAATGGTGCCGGACTAGCAGGAAGGACACATTGCTGGTTAAATTCCAATATCGATTGTCTGCAGAGGGTGAAATTCCGACAGGTTAGCATGGTGCGTGCCCTCCGCGTCCAACCAGGTCCACCGGGCTACATGGTGGCCCCAGTTGACACTGAGGGCTGTGCCTCCGTATGTCCCCCCCCCAATCCCATTGGTGGCCGGCACCCTGGGGGCCTCTGGCCTAGGCGCCTGTCCATGATGCCAGGGGTACTGTCTGTCATGATATTCAGATAAACATCATGGTGCAAACACACATACACACTGATGGACAGATCAACGGACCAATCAACACACACGCAACATCACAGCCAATCACCAGTGAGAGCACACGCACTATAAAACGGGGAACACCACAGTTCCCGCTCATTCCAGCAGGAGGCAGCTCAGGGCACAGAGCTAACAGCGTGCCACTCAGACATACACCATGTGCTGAGTGCCTCTCTAAGGTAGTGTTAGGGCTAGGTCCACAGGTTAACGGGTAAAGTAAGAACCACAGTCATACATTTACAGATGTTGTTATCAAGAGTAATAAAACAGAGTTGTACCATCTACAACTGTGTTTGTTCGTTTGTTTTGCGGAACACCCAACACGACACTGTCGACTTGCACTGCCCTTGCCAGGGGTATGCACCGCACCCCTCTGTGGGGGCTACTGTGGGTGTTGCCCTGGGTGGGCTGCCGGTGTGTGGCGGCCAGGTAGAGGGGGTTGGCTGAGGGTGGGGGCACCCATTTCTGCAGAACCAGGGGCAAGGGTGGGTGGTCAGTGGGTGTGCAGCAAGATGGCTGCCTCACAGGCCGTGGTAATGACGGTCTGGGACTGGACACCACCCCAGTCCTGTGGGGGGTGACCCCAGCCACTCGGCCTGTTCCCCATCACCCCTCCCGCCCCTGGCCGGGTCCCTCCCACCCCAGCCAACCCGGCCAGTGTCCAGCCTGGCAGCCCACAGTCGTGCCTCCCTGTGTCCTACTCCTCTCTCTCTCTCTCCCTCATCAGCCATGATGCTAGTTTCACAATTTTTAAAAGCACAAGTGAACCGCACCATCGGGAACTCAGCTCATCAGAGGAGGAAAATTGTGGAGGCCTCAGAGAATGTCGGGTCGGGCCGGCTAATGATATGCAAATGTTGTTTACTGTATGTGCATTCCGGTACACATTGTCGCCGCTGTCGAGGCGATAGAGAATTGCAACTTGGCATCAAATCGGCGCCTGCCACGATTATGGCGCCGGACACGATTGTCTGCCCAATCGCATTTCGCGATTTCAGTGCCAGCCAATGGAGAATCCCATCTGTGGGCTTTGATTGACAGCTTGTAAAAACCATCTGCAGCTTTGATCTATTCATATCCTTTCAGGCTTCAGTGGCCTAAGTAGTGAATCCCCAGTGTTCGTAAACATTGACCACATCAAAGAGCAGAGAAATCACATGCTTCTGTGATTGGAATGCACTTAGTGCACTTAGTGCTTGGAATTACATCTCCTTACAATCACAGACCAAGAAAGCTATGAATGCCTTGAAGATAATGGAATGGACACTTTGAGCAGCAAGGTAAATATTACAGCTATATTGCTTCCCATTACCCTGTCTGGACTGCTCGCTACCTTCCAGATAGGTGCCCCTTTTATGGAGGGAGGGGGCCTGTGTGTATGGGGGGGGGGTTCTGTGTGTGGTGGGTTCCTGGAGGTGATTCCTTTAAGCAGGGGGTCCCTGTAGGTGGTTCACCTATTACAGAGGTCCGTGGAGGGGTCCCCTATTACAAGGGTCCTTGAGGGGGTCCCCCATATTACAGGGGTCCCTGGGGGTCCCCTATTACAGGGATCCCTGGGGGGTCCCAATATTACAGGTACCCCGGGGGGTCCCCTTTATTGCATGGGTCTCACGGGGATTCCCCCTATTACAGGGGTCACTGTGAGGGGTCCCCCTCTTACAGGGGTCAGGGGGGGCTCTATTACTATTAAAACAGAGCTGGCAAAGGTGAACTGGCATATCTGCTTAAGGGATAAATCATTAGAGGTTCAGTGACAGACATTTAAAGGGATATTTCAGAATGCACTGATTAGATATATCCCAATGAGAAAGAAAAATTCCAAGGGAGTGCCCATCATCCATGGTTAACTAAAAAAGTCAAAGACAGTAGCAAACTTAAAGAAAAATTATTTGTTTGCACAAAGACAAATGGCAGGTCAGAAATTGGAAAGAATGTAAAAAACATCAAAAAATGACAGAAAGATTGATAAGGAGGGAAAACGCAAGTACGGGAGACAGCCAGTCATTAATAAGACATGTAGTAAGTTTCTACAGGTATTTAAATCCGAAAAAAAGAGTTAAAAAAGTGTTAGTCCTATAGAAAGTGAGTCTGGGGAATCGATCATGGAAATTAGGGCTATGGAGGATGAATTGAATGGGTATTTTGCATTGGTTTTTACTATAGAGGACACAAGTAACATCCAAATCAGGAAATGGAAGGGAGGAAGAAAGTAAGGATGATGTGGTTGACTCTTAACTGCCCCCCACTGAAATGGCCGAGAAAGCCACTCAGTTCAAGGGCAATTAAGGATGGGCAATATCGTGTTGGGTGTTCCGATATACAAACTAACCAACACGGTTGTAGATGGTACAACTCTGTTTTATTATTCTTGATAACATCTACTGTATACTTCTGGCTGTGGTTCGTACTTTACCAGTTAACCTGTGGACCCATCCCTTGCACTATCTTATAGAGGCACTCAGCACATGGTGTATGTCTGAGTGGCGCGCTGTGAGCTCTGTGCTCTGTGCTATCTCCTGCTGAATGAACGGGAACTGTGGTGTTCCCTGTTTTATAGTGCGTGTGCTCTCACTGGTGATTGGCTGTGATGTTGCGTGTGTGTTGATTGGTCCGTTGATCTGTCCATCAGTGTGTGTGTGTGTTTGCACCATGATATGTTTGGATGAATATCATGACAGGCAACAAATGCTGGCCCGATCAGCGATGCCCACATGCCAGGGAAGTGGTATTGAACAAATTGGTGGGCCTGCGGGCTGACACACCCCAAGTCCAGATAGACTTCACCCTAAGGTCTTGCAAGACTAATGAGGTAGTTGATGCATTGGTTTTAATTTTCAAAAAGTCCCTCGAATCGGGGAAGGTTCCACAAGATTGGAAGATAGTAAAGGGAGGGATGCAGAAAACAGGAAACCACTGGCCAATTAACCTAATGACTGTCATCAGAAGCACGTTTGAAACAAGGTGGCACAGTGGTTAGCACTGCTGCCTCACAGCACCAGGGACCCGGGTTCAATTCCGACCTCAGATGATTGTCTGTATGGAGGTCGCACATTCTCTCTGTGTCTTCATGGGTTTCCTCCGGGTGCTCCGGTTTCGTCCCACAGTCCAAAAATGTGCAGGTTAGGTGCATGCTAAATTGACTCTTAGGGTGGGGTTGCAGGAATAGAGCAATAGATTGGGCCTAGGTAGGATGTTCTTTTGAAGAGTCGCTGCAGACTTGATGGGCCAAATAGCCCCCTTCCGCACTGTCAGAATTCTATAATTCTGTGTTACAGCAGGGCACTTAGAAACATTCAAGGCAATTAGGCATAGAGTCACCAAGGTTTTGTGAAAGAGAAATCACGTTTAACCAATTCATTGGAGTTCTTTGAAGGACTCACCTATGCTGTGGATGAAGGGGAATTAGTGGATGTACTGGACTTCGATTTCCCGAATGCATTTGATAAGGTGCCACATTAAAGGTTGTTGCAGAAAATAAAAGTTCATGGTGTAGCGATTGACATATTGGCATGGGACAGGAAACAGAGAGTGGATATAAATGAATTTTTTGCGAGTTGGCAGGACGTGCCACAGGGATTAGTGCTGAGGCCTCAACTTTTTATAATTTACACAGGTAACTTGGATGGAGGAACACAAAGGACAATAGTGAGAGAGTATTTGATAGTTTGGGGAACAAGCAGATATTTCTGCTGTCACAGGTATGAATCCAGGATGGCACGTTGTCCTTCTAATGCCTGGATATGATTGAGAGGCTGCACAGCACCCTAAGTGGGGAGCGTGAACAGTCAGCAATCATGGTCCACATTAGTATGCATGACATAGTCAGAAAGAAGGATGTTGCCCTGCAGATTAGCAAGCAAGACCTCAAAAATAGCTATCTCCCAATGACTCCCCCCCGCCTCCTACAGGTGTAAGTGTGCAGAGAAATAGGAGGATTAAGCTGCTGAATGCATGGTTGGAAAGATAGGGGAGGCGGTGGGGGGAGGTCCTGTTGAACCCAGGGCTGGATTCTCCATTTTTGGGACTATGTCCCTACGCTGTCGTAAAAACTGTGGCCTTTCACGCTAGGAAAGCTGGCGTGAAAAGGCCAGTTATTCATAGCCCTGCAGGGGGCTAGCAAGGACCCGTCGTGAATCTAGCAGCTTTAGCTGCAGATATAGTCCCCCACACTTCCGGGTCAGAGGCCACGCAAACTCCTTCAAGCCCTCATCTAATTATTGCAAATCCTGTCAATAAGCTCTGTCATAAATTGATATTCATCAAGTAGCAATTGAGAGGTTGAATTGACATTCCTATGTAAATGTGCATCATTAAAAAAAGCAAGAAACTTGACAGTATCATATTTTGTCAAGCACATACATGTACACGCTTTTTTAATAGCATTTTGTACTGACATCTGGGGGCATCTGCTAAAATTGTACCGTGTTATCAGTATTCTAACCATGTTGAAGAACATGTGAAGAAAACACTGAGGGTGGCAAGGGCAGTGAATGTACTCTGGGTGGGGGGATTCAAGGTCCATCACCAATCGTGGCTCAGTAGCACCATGACAAACCGAGCTGGTTGGGTCCTAAAGGATATAATTGCGAAACTCGTCTGCGGCAGGTGATGAGGGAACCACCAACAGGAGGGAAAAACATAGTTGACCTCATCCTCACCAACCTGCCTGCCTCAGTTGCATCTGTCCAGTGACAAGCACACGGTCCTTGTGGAGACAAAGCCCCATATTCACATTGAAGATACACTTCATCGTGTTGTGTGGCACTACAACTGTGCTAAATGGGACAAATTTCAAACAAATCTAACAACTCAAGACTGGGCAGCCATGAGGTGCAGTAAGTCACCAGCAGCGGAATTGCACTCAACTTCAATCTGTAACCTCATGTCCTAGCATATCCCACACTCCACCATTACCACTAAGCCAGGAGATCAACCCTGGTTTAATGAAGAATGCAGGAGGATATGCCAGGATCAGCACAAGGCAGAGGTAAAAATGAGGTGTCAACCTTGTAAAGCTACAACACAGGACTACTTGCGTGCCAAACAGCGTAAGCAGCAAGTAATAGACAGAGCCAAGCAATTCCACAACCAACGGATCAGATCTAAGCTTTGCAGTCCTGCCACATCCATCCGTGAATGGCGGACAATTAAACAACTCACTGGAGGAGGAGATTCCACAAACACCCTCATCCTCAATGATGGGGGATTCCAGTACCTCAGTGCAAAAGAAAAGGCTGAACCATTTGCAACAACTTTCAGCCAGAGGTGACGAGCGGATGATCCATCCTGCCCTCCTCCAATGTCCTCAGCATCACAGATGCCAGTCTTCAGTTAATTTGATTCACACCACAAGATATCAAGAACTGGAGACTGCAAAAGCTATGGGCCCTGACAATATTTCAGCAATTGGACTGAAAACTTGTCCTCCTGAAATTGCAGTCCCCATAGCCAAGCTGTTCCAGTAGAGCTGCTTGGGATGAACCTCGAAAAAAAACACCTCGGGCGGAATTCTCCCCCCCCCCACGCCGGGTGGGAGAATCGCCCGGGCGACGCGCGAGTCCCGCCACGCCACCCCGACACCCGCATGCGATTGTCCGCCCCCCCCCCCCCCAAACTTAGTCTCCCGATGGGAGAATTGCGCCCCTCATCTCTCCCATTCTTTGCAAAGGTACATTCCACAAAGAGGTGAAGAACAAGGTGCGTCATTCTCCGACCCCCCAGCGGGTCGGAGAATGGCCGTTGGCCGCCGTGAATCCCGCCCCCGCCGGTTGCCGAAGTCTCCGAAGGGAGAAAAGTCGGCGCAGACGTCGGAGAATGGCACGGGTCTGCGCAAGGCAGCCGATTTTGGGCCTGCCGATATTCTCCCTTCCGGATGGGCCAAAGTCCCGTCGACGTGATGACCGGTCACGTCGACATAAATCAAACCTCCTTTTCATCGGCGTGACCCTGTGCTCCAGGTTCACGCCGACCAGCGTGGAGGTGAGTGACGGCCTGGGAGGTTGGCTCTGGGCAGGCGATGGCGTGGCCACAGTCTGAATATGTGGGGAGAGGTGTGTCTAGGGTTGTGTGTGTGTGTGTGCGGCGGGGGGGGGGGTGGTTAGAGTGGGCTGGGCTCCAGGGGAGTGCCGGGAGGGGGGTCCGTGCCGGGGAGGAGGATGGGGGGTCCGTGCCGGGGAGGAGGTTGGGAGGTCCATGCCGGGGAGGGGGATGGAGGGGTCCGTGCCGGGGAGGAGGATGGGGGGGGGGGGTCCGTGCCGGGGAAGAGGATGGGGGGGTGGTCCGTGCCGGGGAGGAGGATGGGGGGGGGGTCCGTGCCGGGGAGGAGGATGGGGGAGGGGGGGCCCGTGCCGGGGAGGGGGATGGGGGGTCCGTGCCGGGGAGGAGGATGGGGGAGGGGGGGCCCGTGCCGGGGAGGGGGATGGGGGATCCGTGCTGGGGAGGGGGATGGGGGTTCCATGCCGGGGAGGAGGATGGGGGGGGGGGGTCCGTGCCGTGGAGGTGGATGGGGGGGGGGGTTCGTGCCGGGGAGGAGGATGGGGGGGGTCCGTGCCGGGGAGGAGGATGGGGGGGGGTCCGTGCCGGGGAGGAGGATGGGGGGGGGTCCGTGCCGGGGAGGAGGATGGGGGGGGGGCCGTGCCGGGGAGGAGAATGGGGGGTCCGTGCCCGGGAGGAGGAAGGGATGTCCGTGCCGGGGAGGGGGTGGGGGGTCCGTGCCGGGGAAGAGGTTGGGGGGGGGGCCTGTGCCGGGGAGGAGGATGGGGGGGTCCGTGCCGGGGAGTTCATGCACGTGCCCTAGCCCCTAAAACTCATCTGTGCCCTGTACCGTGCCAACTTACTCAGTGTCTAATTGTTTGGCCTTACGGGCCCTTTGACTACGTCTACGTGGTTCCCCAGACGGTACAGCAGAACTGGAGGTGGACTCCTGTGATTCCTGCCCTCTGACACAGGATCCCTTTGGCGGCCGTTTCGTGGGGCGTCCTGGCCTAGATGGGCCAGGCTGCGGCCCGGGCGACTGGGATGGCGAGATGCCAGCCTTTCCTGCCCGTTGCCCACCCGATGCACCTGGGACGGAAGAGAGGGAGTCCGAGGTGTCGCGGTGTTCCGGGACCTCCCCTACAGGGGGAGCCGGGACGGACCACACCACCTCCTCCTCCCTCGGGGTGCCCGATGGCCCCCAGGCCTCTACATGGGTGGGGGATGCAAACGGACTGGCCATCCGATGCCCCCCCGACATCTGGCGCTGCCAGTCCTGGAGGCCGGTGCTGGTATCGACAGGGGTCTGCAGGTTTGCAGCCATGGAGCCCAGGGGGTTGGCAAACCCTGTCTGTGACAGTGCGATGCCGGCTCGCACATGGCCACTGGCGCCGATGCCCTCAGCGATGGCCTGCAGAGACTGGGCCATGGCCTGCAGAGACTGGGCCATGGCCTGCAGAGACTGGGCTATGGCCTGCTGAGACTGGGCCATGGCGTTGAGCGCCTCTGCCATCTGGCGCTGGCACTGGCTCATGGCCTCCTGTGAGAGGGCAGCCATGTCCTGGGCCACAGACGCCGCCTGCACGGAAAGCCCCAGGCCTCGCAAACCGTTCCCCATGTCTGACACCGTCGCACCCATTGCCTCCACCGCGGACGCCACCCGTGCGGTGTCGGCCTGGGTGGCACGCATGACCGGCACCACTTCCAGCTCCTGGACGTGGGTGGACTCCTCCACCTGCGACTGCAGCCGCCGCAAGCCGGCCGTCACCCTCTTCGCTCGTCTCCGAGTCGGTGGTTGCATCGGATCTATGTGTGGGTGTGGAAACTCCAGGAACCCGGGATCCATCTGGGCAGCAGATGTTCGCTTGGGCTGGGCTGCCCTCCGACCGCCCGGCCCCTCTGCTGCTCCTACCTCCACCTGCTGTACCGGGACGCACCAGTTGTGCGCAACAGTGAGTGTACCAGACGCCTCATCACTGAAGTGCCCAACCGAGGTGAGTGTTTCTGCGATGGTGGAGGGTGTTGGTGACAGCAGTGGCGTTGTGTCGTGCTCTTCGTCCCACTCTGAGTCCATGGCACTTTGGGGTGGGGGTTCGTCTCCACCCATCCACTCTGAGTCACTGTCCGGTATTTCGTCTTCCAGGGTAGCGCTGTCCCGGGTAGGGGTGTCCTGGGCAGTGCTGTCCCGGGTAGGGGTGTCCTGGGTAGTGGTGTCCTGGGTAGTGGTGTCCTGGGTAGTGGTGACCTGGGTAGTGGTGTCCTGGGTAATGGTGTCCTGGCTCGGCTGTGACGGGGCCTGTGGCTGCCCCTCTCGTCGCTGGGTGGCACACGCCTGCATTGTCGCACCCGCACGTGACGGGGGCGTCGTCTCCCTGTTGCTCCAGGTCTCCCCGTCTCCCGTGGTCTCCAAGGGACATCCTTCGGGCGTCGCATGCCGGAGGGTCCGGGTCTATCCGTCTCCCATGGTGTGCGAGGGGCATCCTGCGGGCGTCACATGCCGGAGGGTCCGGGTCTCTCCGTCTCCCGTGGTGTGCGAGGGGCATCCTGCGGGCGTCGCATGCCGGAGGGTCCGGGTCTCTCCGTCTCCCGTGGTGTGCGAGGGCATCCTGTGGGCGTCGCCTGCCGGAGAGTCCGGGTCTCTCCGTCTCCCGTGGCCTCCGAGGGGCATCCTGCGGGCGGTCTGCATCTGTGGGGATGGGTGCCTGGACGTTTGCTCCTGCGATACACAATGAAGCATGCATGGTTAGACACGCAGGCAGTGATCAGGTGATATGGGGGAGGGGGATATAGGGGAGGGAGGCTATGGGGACGGGCTGTCGGTGGCTCACTTGCTAGTACGCCCCCGACCACTGCATCAGCAACCTCCCGGTCCTCAGGTCCGCCAGCCAGTTCCAGGGCCCTTTCCTCGTGTTCGGTCAGTGGCCTCTCATCAGCGGGGCCTCCTCCAGTCCTCACATGCTCCCTGGTGTGTGCGTGTTTTCGTGTTTTTCCTGTGGCGGGGGGGGGGGGGGGGGGGGTGGTAGCAGGTTAAAAGGCAACAGTGTTAGGCAGTATATGAATGCACGCCATCGGTTGCGCGTGTATTGCAGAGGTTAAGGTTAGGGCTGGATTCACTTGAGGATATGGGGATATGGGGGAGGGGGGGGATATGGAGGAGGGGGGATATGGGGAGGGGGGGATATGGGGAGGGGGATATGGGGGTGGGGGGGATATGGGGGATATGGGGTAGGGGAGATATGGGGGAGGGGGGATATGGGGGATTTGGTGAGGGGGATATGGGGGAGGGGGGATATGGGGGAGGGGGGATATGGGGGGAAATGGGGAGGGGGATATGGGGGAGGGGGGTAATGGGGGATATGGGGGTGGGGGGATATGGGGGATATGGGGTAGGGGGAGATATGGGGGAGGGGGGATATGGGGGATTTGGTGAGGGGGATATGGGGGAGGGGGGATATGGGGGGAGGGGGGATATGGGGGAAATGGGGAGGGGGATATGGGGGAGGGGGGTAATGGGGGATATGGGGGCATAGGGGGAGGGGGATTTGGGGAGGACGGATATGGGGTATATGGGGAGGGGGATATGGGGGGGAGGGGGGGGGATATGGGGGAGGGGGATATGGGGGTAATGGGGAGGGGGGATATGGGGGGGATATGGGGGAGGGGGGATATGGGGGAGGGGGAAAGGGAGATATGAGCGAGGGGGGATATGGGGGAGGGGGATATGGGGGATATGGATATCGGGCAGGTGGGGGGGGGAGGCTGACCCTGGCTGCTCTGACGTGGTCGTTCACCTTCCTGTGGCACTGGGTGCCTGTCCCGTGGTGTCAGTGCCACAGCGGTGACGGCCCTCTGCCACCTCCCTCCACAGACGCCGGCTGTGGCGTGGGACAACTCTGCGGCCATGCCGGGATACAGGGTCTCCCTCCTCTGCTCCAGTGCGTCCAGGAGCGCCTCCACATCCCGTGACTGGAACCTCGGGGCTGATAGGCAGCCGGCCATCCGGTCGGGTGTTCCGGTCGGGTGGGGGGGGAGTCAGCGCGTCCATATGAGCCGTCACGCCGTGCGGCGTGTATGATGCTGCACGGCATGAACCACGTGAGCAAACGCGGATCCCGTCACGTCGCTGCTAGCTCATTTCGGGCCGGAGACTTCGTGACGTTTTTGACGGCGTGATGCAGGTCGGATTTGCCCCGTTTTTTGCGCCGATCGGCGGACTTTGCGCCGATAACGGAGAATTTCGTCCCATTTTCGAGAAACATTGGGCGCGATTCTCCGACCCCCCCCCGCGGGGCTGGCGTGAATCTTGCCCCGCTGTGTCCCGAATTCTCCGCCACCAGAGAATCGGCGGGTGCGGGGAATCGCGCCGCGCCGGTCTGCGGGCTCCCCCCGGCGATTCTCCGGCCCGCGACGGGCCAAAGTCCCGCTGCTGTCAACCCTCGCCAGCAGGCGTGGATTGAACCACCTACCTTACCGGCAGGGGCAGACGGCGCGGGCAGGCTCCGGTGTCCTGGGGGGGGGGGGTGATCTGGCCCCGTGGGGTGCCCCCACGGTGGCCTGGCCCACGATCGGGGCCCACCGATCAGCGGGCGGGCCTGTGCCGTGGGGGCACTCTTTTTCTTCCGCCTTCGCCATAGTCTCCACTATGGCGGAGGCGGGAGAGACCCCCTCCACTGCACATGCGCGGGGATGCCGTGAGCGTCTGCTGATGCTCCCGCGCATGCGTCGCCCGGCGAAGTCCTTTCAGCAACGGCTGGCGTGGCGCCAAAGCCTTTCCCACCAGCCGGCGGGTGCGGAAATCACTCCGGCGCGGCCTAGCCCCTCAAGGTGAGGGCTTGGCCACTAAAGGTGCGGCAAATTCGGCACCTTTGGGGCGGCCCGACGCCGGAGTTGTTCCCGTTGCTCCATTACGCCGGATTCCCCCGCCCTGCCGGGTAGGGGAGAATCCTGGCCCTTATGTTCATCCTTATCCTCACTGCAACCAGGAGTAATTCAAATGATATGTTGCTGAATCTGGACACTTTCCCAGCTCTGTGCCCAACATCCAGCCAGAACTCTCTTATTTGTGAACTGTCCCTTTAAATACAGGTGATATTGCATGCTGTAGCCTGCAGGTGGAAACATGAAAAACAATTGCATAAATTCCACTGAGTGAGCAGATTTCTACAGAACTGGAGTGAGAGAATAGAAAATTCCAGCCACTGAGTTGGAATCTGGGTTTTACCCAAACAATCATGTGACTCAGAGGCTACGATTTATAACAGCTGTGTCTCAGTTTGGTCGCACATCTGTGCCTGAAGATGTGAGTTCAGCTTCCACCCCAGAAATGTCAACACAAGTATTTATTTTGGCACGCCAGTGTAATAATGATGAACTGTCTGCACTGGTGGGGGTACCGAAATGAGACATCTGTCTTTTAAAGTGGGCATAAAACATCATAGGCTGTACATTGAAGAGGGCCGCCGAACATTTATCGCTTAATATTACTAATGGTGGGGAGCTTGTTGTGTGCTAATTGGCTATCACAGCCAAGATTTTACCCCCCCATCCCTCAGTGGTGGGTTGGTTGGAGGGCATTAAATTAGGTCCCCATGAAGAGGTGCAGTGTCTGTCACCTACCTGCCTCTGTTGAGACTTTACCCATGATCGGGGCTGGCATTGGGTGGTCATCTTATCCATGTGCCAATTGAGGCTTTAACCAGCCAATTAATGGCCTTCTCCTGCCATTGTTGGGATTTTACCCATGGGTAGGAGGTGTCCATGCCACGGAATGAGATTGGCATGTCAAACCTTGTGGTCATTTAACGGGCTGAGGGTGAAACCCTCTTGGTCAGACATAGAACATAGAATTTATAGTGCAGAAGGAGGCCATTCGGCCCATCGAGCCTACACCGGCCCTTGGAAAGAGCATCCCACTTAAGCCCACAACTCTGCCCCAGGACCCGTAACCCAGTGACCCCACCCAACCCCTTTGGATACTAAGGGCAATTCATCATGGCCAATCCACCTAACCTGCACATCTTTAAACATCCTATGCCCAACAGAGACTCCTCACCTAAGGAAGTCTCCCCTCCGGAAAATGCATCCCCCCCCCCCCCCCTACCCCCCCAACTGCCATGACGATCATGGAACCTTACAGCCCTCGTAATAATAATAATCTTTATTGTCTTAAGTATGCTTACATTAACACTGCAGTGAAGTTACTGTGAATAGCCCCTCGCCACCACATTCCGGCGCTTATTTGAGTACACAGAGGGAGAATTCAGAATGTCCCAATTCACCTAACAGCACGTCTTTCGGGTCTTGTGGGAGGGAAACCGGAGCAGCTGGAGAAAACCCACACAGACACAAGGAGAACGTGCAGATTCTGCACGGATAATGAGCCAAGCTGGGAATCGAACCTGGGACTCTGTCGCTGTGAAGCAACAGTGCTAACCACTGTGCTACCCCGTGCCGCCCTACCCTGGTTCCAGTGAAACACTGGAATTACTTTGAAGTTTGGGTCCGTGGTGTCTCTTCTTTGGAGACTGCTTGCAGTCCTGGCAGTGGCCACCACTCCCCGTGGTGATGGGAGGATTGGAGCTCCCAGTGGTTTGATTGCCTTGCAACTCTCTTGGAGCGAGCTTCCTTTATGTGGGTGGAATTCCCACCTCAAGCCAATTAATAGCCCTTCATGGTGTGGGTTTCGCCTTATCAGCAGTAGGTCTGTATAAAATCTCAGCCCATGTTTTTAACAATCACCCCCAGAACCTGCAACCACCCCAGACCCACAATCTCTCACAGAGCCCCAATCTCCCCAGACACGCAATCGCCCCCAGACCTGCAATCGCCCCGCCAGACCCACAGTCTCCCCCACAATCTCCCCCAGACCTCCAATCTCCCCAGACCCACAATCTCCCCCATGCTCACAATCTTCCCCAGTGCTCCAATCTCCCCAGACGCACAATCACCCCAGACCTACAATCGCCCCCAGACACGCAATCGCCTCCAGAGCCACAATCTCCCCCTGATCCACATTCTTCCCCTGACCCACAATCTCCCCCACACCCACCCACAATCTCCCCGTGATCCACAACGTTCCCCGACCCACAATCTCCCCTGCACCCACAATCTTCCCCTGACCCACAATCTCCCCCACACCCACCCACAATCTCCCCGTGATCCACAACTTTCCCTGACCCACAATCTCCCCTGCACCCACAATCTTCCCCTAACCCGCCATCTCTGTCTTCTTGCTGTCTCACCCAATCCATGATCTACCCCATCCACAATCTCTTCAGCAACACATACACCACAATTTCACCCTCCCTCCCTGCTCTCTACCCCTCCCAGTACAGGCCTTCCCACTGCACAAACTC
The DNA here is from genome assembly GCF_047496885.1 of Scyliorhinus torazame. NCBI lineage: Eukaryota > Metazoa > Chordata > Chondrichthyes > Carcharhiniformes > Scyliorhinidae > Scyliorhinus > Scyliorhinus torazame. Next base: position 122,546,707 of record NC_092722.1, read on the forward strand.
ACCTGCTATACTGTCTTGCAATCAGAGGAAATCAATTTAAACCAGTTACTGGTGTTAAATTGGTAATGTTTCTGTGTTTGATGTATATTATAGGCCCAGCACTTGCTCCCCCACCCCCCAAGTCTACAATCAAATCCTACGAAGGCTCAGTTAGACCTATGTAATAACATAAAGGACTATTAGGCCCTAAGCTACTAATGGTTTAGATCTGCATTTTTTCTATTTATTGGATTTCAAATTCACCACATATTAGAAATGCCATGTGTTGCAAAAAACAATTTTGTTAGCCCTGATATTGAATTAATAAAATGAAATCCATAATTGACAGCGCCAGGGACCCAGGTTCAATTCTTGGCTTGAGTCCCTGCCTGCAAGTTCTCCCCATATCTGCATGGGTTTCCACGCAGTGGAATCCTAATGATGGATAGAAAGTTGCTTTTCAGTCAGACACCCAATAGGTATCCTACCAATATGTTAGAGCAGGACATCACATTTTCCGCTGTGACCTATGTTGCATATGTTGCAGAGGCCCTAGCCACATTCAGGAAGCATGATCTCAGCAGGATATCTTAAAATTCTGAGTGGTTTCATTTTCTCCCTTTGTATTCTGTGGTTCTAGTCTCCATGATGCATTGCGTGTTTTCTCTGAGTGATAAAAATAACACAAGATTGCAATAACTGAGAAAAGTGAATGTTGATAAAAATTGTCTGTGTACTTTATGTACATGAACAGTGACGAAATATAGTGGCTGTAATACAAGCTCCGTTCACATGATAGTTTGACGTAATTGTGTGTACCAAGGGTACTGCAGCAATTTAGCGAAATGCAAAATGCTGTAGTTACTGGATCCTGAAAACTGTTGTGCCAGAATTACATAATAGAAATATGAACAAAAGGGGAAAAAAGTAATCATGTTGGTTAGAACTTGGATTGTCTTTGAAATCGAGGCTTCCAATGTTTCAGCATGTTACAGGACTTAATGAGGCTTTGCTTAATCTGCAATAATAATCTTTTATTAGTGTCATAAGTAGGCTTACATTAACGCTGCAATGAAGGTACGATGAAAATCCCCTAGTCGTCACACTCCTGCATCTGTTCAGTACACTGAGTGAGAATTCAGAATGTCCAATTCACCTAACAAGCACATCTTTCGGGACTTTACGGGAGGAAACCATTAGGTGGCGGTTACTGGATTACGGGATAGGGTGGAGTTGTGGGCTTAGGTAGAGTACTCTTTCCAATGCCCGGTGCAGACTCGATGGGCCGAACGGCCCCCTTCTGCACTGTAAATTCTATGATTCTATGAAACCGGAGCACCCGGGGGAAACCCACGCAGACACGGGGAGAACATGCAGACTCAGGACAGACAGTGACGCAGCAGAGAATCGAACCTGGGACCCTGGCGCTGTCAATTATGGATGATGGTCAGCTTATCATTTTTCTGAAAACTATTTGTTCAGAAATATTTGCAGAGATCTCAGGGTAAGCACATGGCTTCCAGGACACAGAGGGTAGAATAATATGGCATGGGGGAGGGGAGGTGACGGATGAGCTTCCTCCCCACCCCCCATGCCCCAGTAAACCAAACCAGCCTGGAACCAAGATAGTCCATGCCAACCCACCTGCCAAAGTATTGCGGGGCTGATTAACGAAGGTTGAGTATGGGGCGGCATGGTGGCGCAGTGGTTAGCACTGCTGCCTTACGGCGCTGAGGACCCGGGTTCAATCCTGGCCCTGGGTCAGTGTCCGTGTGGGTGTCTGCGTGGGTCTCACCCCAACAACCCAAAAAGACGCGTAGGATAGGTGAATTGGCTACGCTAACTTGCCCCTTAATTAGAAAAAAGAACGAAGGCCGAGTGTGACCTCTGCCCCGCAGTGGCCCCTTTACAACTGTCAGCCCATCCGATTGACCGGCAGATCCATCAGCCCCGGCAGTGCCAGGAAGTTGTCAGTGGCAGCTGGCAGGACTGGAGGAAGAAACGATCAAGGCCTATGGATCCTCAAAGCTGGTACGTTTGGGATCGTGAGCTGGGCAGTTTGAGTAGGTTAGGGAGAAGGGTGGGGTAAGGACGGGGATTAGTTCAAGTGAGCGAGCAGGTCGGAAGGAATCACAGAATGGTTACATGACATAGGACGCCATTTTGTCCATTGTGCCTGCACCGGCTCTCCAAATGAGCATTATCACTTGTAATACCTTTTCTGCCTTCCCCTGCACGTTGTTTCTATTCAAGTAATCACCAATGCCCTCTTGAATGTCGCAATTGAACTTGCCTCCACCACACTTCCAAGCATTGCATTCTAGAACCGAACCACTTATGTGAAGTTTTTTTCTCACATCACATTTGCTTCTTTTGCAAATCACTTTAAATCTGTGTCCTCTCATTCTTGATCCCTATCTACTCTGTCCAGTCCCCTCATGATTTTGAGCATGTCTACAAATTTCCTCTCACCCTTCTTCTCTCCAAGGAGAACAGTTCCAACCTCTCCAACCTGACGTTTCTCAACCCTGGAACCATTCTTGTGAACCTCTTCTGCACTCTCTCCAATGCATTCACTTCCTTCCTGTAGTGCGGCATACAGAACTGTACAGAGTGTTCCAGCTGAGGTCTAAATTACATCTTGTGTAAGTTCAGCATAACCTCCTTGCTCTTGTACTCTATGCCTCTACTAATAAAGCCCAGAATACTATCTGCTTTATTAACTGCTCTCTCCACTTGTCCTGCCTCCTTCAATGATCTATGCACATATACACCTAGGTCCCTCTGCTCCTTTGCCCCTTTAAGAATTTTACTGCTTATTGTATATCGGCTTTCCATGTTATTCCTACCAAAGTGGAACACCTCACACTTCTCCACATTGAACTTCATCTGCAACTTGTCTTCTCACTCCACCAATTTATAATCTACAAACTTTGAAATTATCCGCTACACATCAAAATTGAAATCATTAATACAAATACCACTGCGGAACAACACTACAAACCTTCCTCCAGCCTGAAAATAGCCTTTTGCCATTGCTCTCTGTTTCCTTTTATTGAGGGAATCTTGGCCGAAATCCTCCACCTCACGATGCTGCAAATGGGAACTGCACTCGGGCGGAGAATCAGGCATCCGGCCAAAATCGAGGCCCGCACCCGGTGCAGATTGAGGTGCCATGCCCCACTCCCTCGCAGGGAGCCACAACGAGTTTTGTGCCCCGCGCCGCAGTGGCATGCAAAACCGGCATTTGCATGCATTTAAATGTCATTAACTCATTTGATCCACTATGCTCTGTGATTCTCCGTGCCTCTCTGACAGAAGTCACACAGGCACGGTTAATTACAGGAATTTACAAATTTGGACTGGGTGCTATGGTCGCTGAGGGGGAGAGAGAAGGTAATTAAAGTTTTAAAAACTGTTAAAAATTGTACCCCTTGCTGGGGGTGGCCACCAGGACTGGGGCTGTAGCGGGGAGTGACTTGTTGACTACTCCATGAATTCGGGATGAGGGTGGCCTGGCTCAGGCCTGCCATTGCTGCTGTATTTGTTTTAAACACATCCATTTGGTACAAGTTACAAGCCCCTGGCTGCTCACTCTGCCGACTGCTCACTGTGTCCTGTAAATGTTCACAGAGCCTCTGGTCATCTGGGAGCCCACCCAGGCCGCTTCTCTGGAGACCCTCAGAACATAGCTGGCCCATCAGTGGGGTGGGCGTGGCCAAGCTCAAGCTCATCAGTGGCACACCAACTGCTGCCACTCCTCAGTGCACTCAGCAGAAACACTGCCCCACTGCAAGAGAAGCAGGGGAACAGTATAGTCCTCCCTAAACAAAGGACACACGCACCGTGTTCTTTGGCATTCTCGCTGGCACACTGGCCTTTTCAGGGCAGAGGCCACACCAGTGACACTATAAGCTAGCCAACTCCGTAAGACCACCAGCTGTCTCCTAGCCCTACATACCCACCGCAACCCTGCTCCCATCCACCCTGCCCCTGGTCAGTTTGTCACAACCTGTGTGTCACACCCAGGACCCATATCACACTGCAATTATGATCCCAGCAGAAGCACACGTCCCTGCCTCACATCTGTAGGCCCTGCCCACACAAATCTCTAAACATGGAGGCAATTGATGGCATATAGTGACCCTCTCCAATCAGGTGCCATCCTGCTGGTGGGATAACTCCCACTGGGGAGACAGGACAGGAACCGCAGAGCCTATCGCTGACACGAGTTGTGACAGCCACTGGTATCCCTGTTGACAGGGACGGGTGGTGAGGATAGAGGCTCCCCACATGACTGGCCCGGGGCCACTCACATGAGGACAGGTGTGCAGTGTGGAAGGGAAATATCAGTTGAAAGTCTGAAGGGTGGGGGTGGCCTTGGGGGGTATATGTGGAGGGTGGAGCTGACGTGCTACTCTGGGTCACCAGAGTGGAATCTGGATGGGCAAGGGAATATCCATCTTGCTAACATGTCATCTCTTTTCCCCCCCTACAGAGAATGAATTTTGGAGTACAGCCAGGAATGCTCACTTTCTACCTGGACACAGCGGCCATTGTGGACACATGGAAACTGGAGGCACAGGGCTTGCCCAGAGAGGACCCTGCTCAAGAGGAGCCAGCCCAAGGAGAGCAGGGACCAGCTGGTGAGGCCCACTGTTGGCCGTCCAACCCAGGCCAAGGGAGAGGTTCGAAGGCGGTGCCGCATCAGGGCATATGTATAACAGCGCCTGTCCTTTGAGGAGATGGTGGACCGTCTGTGCAGACAAAGACTTTGGCTAACCAGGGAGGTCTTGTGCCACCTGCACCACATGATGGCGCATCTGGCACTGTGGGGGTTTGGAAAAGGAGACCCGCTCCCAGCAGCTGTCAATGTGACGATCCCCTGAACCTCTATGTCTTCCCAGGGGCTGAGTGGAGACTAGTCTGGGATCTCTCAGACATCCACGCAGAGATGTATCCGTGCTGTGATGGATGCCCTATGCGGCTGGGCAGCAGACTAGTAGTACGGAGAGGTGGGACAGGGTGGCGGAGCTGCTGCTGGCCAGTCTTCATGGTTGGCAAATCTGGAGGTGATGAGGCTGTCCCATGTGTGGCGGCCCCAGAGCACATGGAAGGCAGCCTGCTGTGCCAGCCCGGGCTCCATGCCTCATTTTTCCTGGCCATACTCCGCTTCAGATGAGGCCTGCCATTGTTCCGCCTCCAGCATGTCCCCTTCTGCTGCTTAATGTTGTACTGATGTGGTGGCTCACCCGAGCTGCCCTAAGAAGGTCATTCGACTTTTTGCAGCACTTTCTACCAGTCCGCCTGGTGAGGCTCACCTCACTGAGCGCCTTTAGCACCTCTGCCCAGGTTGACAACAGTGGGCGCAGCCTCCTGCCCCCCCGGCGGAAGAGGGTGTCCCGCCTCACCTTCACTGCATCCGACATCCTCTCGACCTCCGCATCAGCAAAGCGTGATGCTGCTCTTCGTGGAGTCATTATCTTGGCTGGGATGAGAGTGTGTGGGGAGTGAAACGCTTCCAAACAGCTCTAGCTTAGAATCGCAGAATCATAGAATCTCTACATTGCAGAAGGAGGCTATTCGGCCCATTGCAATGTCCCTCTGAAAGAGCACCTTAAATAAGCCCGCACCCCCACCCTACCCCGTAACCCAACCTAACCACCTCACCTTTGGACACTAAGGGGCAATTTAACATGGCCAATCCACTTAACCTGCACATCTTTGGACTGTGGGAGGAAACCCATGCAGCATGGGGAGAATGTGCAAACTCCACGTAGACAGTTACCCAAGGTCAGAATTGAATCCGGAACCCTGGTGCTGTGAGGCAGCAGTGCTAATCACTGTGCCACCTTGTCAAGAGTGCTTGTCAAGTTCTCCAGCGCCAATTCAGGCGCGAGCAAATCCGACACCGGAGGAAATGAGAATTGCTCTAGATTCACGGGGGCACAGTGCTGGCCCATTAACATGTCCTGAATTGCTCCACAAATAGCGCCCCAATGGGCATGCGAATGCAATTCAGTTCCGGCATCAACTTTGGATTCTCCGCCTCCCCAGGCGTGTGTTTCTCGTCGGCGTGCCATCGCTGGCAGTGGGATTCTCCACTCTGCCACTGGCCAATGGGATAACACATTTGTAGCCAACCCATGCCATTGGGAAACCCGCAGGCCGGAGTGCCCTGATTGTGGAACGGAGAATTCCCCCTTTGTCTTGCAAACGGAGAATTTCTCCCGTCGTTGTATCCACGCTGCTACTGTCCCTTTATTCCATGAGCGACTACATTTCTCACTCGTCCGTGAGTGGCACAGATGTCTTCTTTTTTTAAAAAAATATATTTTATTCAAGATTTTTGGCCAAACATAACAGTACGTAGTGTTTCTTTTACACAACAATAAAGCAATATAAATAACCGTGGCCAGTTTTAAACAAATAAATAAGTAATATATAAACAAAAACAAAAAACAAAACTAAATGGCAACTGCCTTGTCCAAAATAAATACTCTCCAAAAATACAATCCAGCAATCCAATATACAATTACATATACCAAATACCTATACATATACAATAACATCCCTGAGAGTCCGTCCGATTCCTCCCCCCCGCCCCCCCCCCTCCCCCCTGGGTTGCTGCTGTTATATACTTCTTTTCCATTCCCTCTATCTTTCTGTGAGGTAGTCGACGAACGGTTGCCACCGCCTGGTGAACCCCTGAGCCGAACCCCTTAACACGAACTTAATCCGTTCTAACTTTATGAACCCTGCCATATCGTTTATCCAGGTCTCCACCCCCGGGGGTTTGGCTTCCTTCCACATTAACAATATCCTGCGCTGGGCTACTAGGGACGCAAAGGCCAACACGTCAGCGTCTCTCGCCTCCTGCATCCCCGGCTCTTCTGCAACCCCAAATATAGCCAACCCCCAGCTTGGTTCGAACCGGATCCCCCCCCCACCTTCGAAAGCACCTTTGCCACCCCCACCCAGAACCCCTGTAGTGCCGGGCATGACCAGAACATGTGGGTGTGATTCACTGGGCCTCTCGAGCATCTCGCACACCTATCCTCTACCCCAAAAAATTTACTAAGCCGTGCTCCAGTCATATGCGCCCTGTGTAACACCTTAAATTGTATCAGGCTTAGCCTGGCACACGAGGACGATGAGTTTACCCTACGTAGGGCATCAGCCCACAGCCCTTCCTCAATCTCCTCCCCCAGTTCTTCTTCCCATTTCCCTTTCAGCTCATCTACCATGATCTCCCCTTCGTCCCTCATTTCCCTGTATATGTCCGCCACCTTACCGTCCCCCACCCATGTCTCTGAGATCACTCTATCCTGCACTTCCTGCGTCGGGAGCTGCGGGAATTCCCTCACCTGTTGCCTCGCAAAAGCCCTCAATTGCATATACCGAAATGCATTCCCTTGGGGCAACCCATATTTCTCCGTCAGCGTTCCCAGACTCGCAAACGCCCCATCTACAAATAGATCTCTTAATTGTACTACCCCAGCTCTTTGCCATGCTCCAAATCCCCCATCCATTCTCCCCGGAACGAACCTATGATTGTTTCTTATCGGGGACCGCACCAAAGCTCCCGTCCCTCCCCTATGCCGTCTCCACTGCTCCCAAATTTTCAATGTAGCCACCACCTTGTGGTGTATTTCTTTGGTGAGAACGGCAACGGCGCCGTCACCATTGCTTGCAGGCTAGCCCCCTGCAGGACGCCCTCTCCAATCTCTTCCACGCCGCTCCCTCCCCTTCTCCCATCCACTTACACACCATTGAAACATTGGCGGCCCAGTAGTACTCACTTAGGCTCGGTAGTGCCAGCCCCCCCCTGTCCCTACTATGCTGCAAGAATCCCCGCCTCACTCTCGGGGTCTTCCCAGCCCACACAAAACTCATAATGCTCTTCTCAATTCTTTTGAAAAAAGCCTTCGTGATCACCACCGAGAGGCACTGGAACACAAAAAGGAATCTCAGGAGGACCACCATTTTAACCGCCTGCACCCTACCTGCCAATGACAGGGACACCATGTCCCATCTCTTGAAATCCTCCTCCATCTGTTCCACCAACCGTGTTAAATTAAGCCTATGTAATGTACCCCAATTCTTGGCTATCTGGATCCCCAGGTACCGGAAGTCCCTTGTTACCTTCCTCAACGGTAAATCCTCTATCTCTCTGCGCTGCTCCCCCGGATGCACCACAAATAACTCACTTTTCCCCATGTTCAGTTTATACCCTGAAAAATCCCCAAACTTCCCAAGTATCCGCATTATCTCTGGCATCCCCTCCGCCGGGTCTGCCACATATAGCAACAAATCATCCGCATACAGAGATACCCGGTGTTCTTCTCCCCCCCTAAGTACTCCCCTCCACTTCCTGGAACCCCTCAGTGCCATGGCCAGGGGTTCAATCGCCAATGCAAACAATAACGGGGTCAGAGGTCATCCCTGCCTCGTCCCTCTATGGAGCCGAAAATAGTCAGCCCCCGTCCATTCGTGACCACGCTCGCCATCGGGGCCCTATACAGCAACTGTACCCACCTGATATACCCGTCCCCAAAGCCAAATCTCCTCAACACCTCCCACAAATAATCCCACTCCACTCTATCAAATGCTTTCTCGGCATCCATCGCCACCACTATCTCCGCTTCCCCCTCTGGTGGGGGCATCATCATTACCCCTAGCAGCCTCCGTATATTTGTATTTAGCTGTCTCCCCTTCACAAACCCAGTTTGGTCCTCATGGACCACCCCCGGGACACAATCCTCTATCCTCATTGCCATTACCTTGGCCAGAATCTTAGCATCCACGTTCAGGAGGGAAATGGGCCTGTATGACCCGCATTGCAGCGGGTCTTTTTCCTTCTTTAGGAGGAGCGATATCGTTGCCTCTGACATAGTCGGGGGCAGCTGCCCCCTTTCCCTCGCCTCATTAAAGGTTCTCATCAGTAGCAGGGCCAGTAAGTCCAAATATTTCTTATAGAATTCAACTGGGAATCCGTCTGGTCCCGGGGCCTTCCCCGCCTGCATGCTTCCAATCCCTTTCACTACTTCCTCCCTCTCAATCTGTGCTCCCAGCCCCACTCTCTCCTGTTCCTCCACCTTAGGAAATTCCAGCTGATCCAGAAAGCACAACATTCTCTCCTTCCCGTCCGGGGGCTGCGCTTCATATAATCTTTCATAAAATGCCTTGAACACTCCATTCACTCTCTCCGCTCCCCACTCCATCTCTCCCTCCTCATCTCTCACCCCCCCTATCTCCCTCGCTGCTCCCCTTTTCCTCAGTTGGTGGGCCAACAACCTACTCGCCTTCTCCCCATATTCGTACTGTACACCCTGTGCCTTCCTCCATTGTGCCTCTGCCTTACCCGTAGTCAACAAGTCAAATTCTACATGTAGCCTTTGCCTTTCCCTGTACAGTCCCTCCTCCGGTGCCTCCGCGTATTGTCTGTCCACCCTCAGAAGTTCTTTCAACAAACGCTCCCTTTCCCTACCCTCCTGCTTTCCTTTATGTGCCCTAATAGATATCAGCTCCCCTCTAACCACTGCCTTCAGTGCCTCCCAGACCACTCCCACCTGTACCTCCCCATTATCATTAAGTTCCAAGTACCTTTCAATACACCCCCTCACCCTTAAACACCCCCCCCCTCGTCTGCCAATAATCCCATGTCCATTCTCCAGGGTGGAAGCTGTTGTTTTTCTTCCCCTATCTCCAGGTCCACCCAGTGTGGAGCATGATCCGAGATGGCTATAGCCGTGTACTCCGTCCCCGTCACCTTTGGGATCAGTGCCCTTCCCAAAACAAAAAAATCTATTCGTGAAAATACTTTATGTACATAGGAGAAAAACGAAAGCTCCTTACTCCTAGGTCTACTAAATCTCCAGGGATCTACTCCTCCCATCTGCACCATAAAATCCTTAAGCACCCTAGCTGCAGTCGGCCTCCTTCCGGTCCTGGACCTCGATCTGTCCAGCCCTAGGTCCATCAACGTATTAAAGTCTCCACCCATTACCAACTTCCCCACTTCTAGGTCCGGGATTCGTACTAACATACGCCTCATAAAATTGGCATCATCCCAGTTCGGGGCATACACGTTCACTAATACCACTGCCTCCCCTTGCAGTTTGCCACTCACCATCACGTATGTGCCCCCACTATCCGCCACTATAGTCTTTGCCTCAAACATTACCCGCTTCCCCACTAGTATGGCCACCCCCCTGTTTTTTGCGTCTAGCCCCGAATGAAACACCTGCCCCACCCATCCTTTGCGAAGTCTAACCTGGTCTGTCAGCTTCAGATGCGTCTCCTGAAGCATAACCACATCTGCCTTAAGTTTCTTTCGGTGTGCGAGTACCCGTGCCCCCTTAATCGGCCCATTCAGCCCTCTCACATTCCACGTGATCAACCAGGTTGGGGGGCTCTTTACCCCCCCCCACCTTGACGACTAGCCATTTCCTTTTTCAATGCAGCTCCTCACCCGGTTCCCACGTAGCTGTATCCCCCCCAGGCGGCGCCCCCCCCGCCCCGACCCCCCCCTCCCATACCAGCTCCCCCTTCTCCCCAGCAGCAGCAACCTAGTTAACCCCTCCCCCCCCCCCCGCTAGATCCCAAGCTAGCGTAATTGCACCCCCCATGTTGCTCCCAGAAGTCAGCAAACTCTGGCCGACCTCGGCTTCCCCCCGTGACCTCGGCTCACACTGTGCGAGGCCCCCTCCTTCCTGCTTCCCTGTTCCCGCCATGATTACCATAGCACGGGAACAAAGCCCGCGCTTCCCCTTTTGGCCCCGTCCCCAATGGCCGGCGCCCACAGCTCCTCATCCTCCCTCACCCCCTCCCCCACGACATGGGGAAGAGAGAGAAGTTACAGGGTCGCAGGTTTAACAATCTGGGAAGTCCTCTCTTCCCCCTTTTCCCCCCTTCATCCCACAAATTCACCCCCCTCTCTTTTGTCCCAAACGTTCTTTTTCTGGCCCGCTCACTCCAGCTTCTCCTCGACAATAAATGTCCACGCCTCGTCTGCCGTTTCGAAATAGTGGTATTTCCCTAGATGTGTGACCCACAGTCTTGCCGGTTGCAACATTCCGAATTTGACCTTCCTTTTATGCAACACCACCTTGGCCCGATTAAAGCTTGCCCTCCTCCTCGCCACCTCCGCACTGCAATCTTGATACACGCGGATCACCGCATTCTCCCACCTACTGTTCTGAGTTTTCTTGGCCCATCTGAGGACCATCTCTCTGTCCTTGTATCAGAGAAATCTCACAACTATTGCTCGAGGAATTTCACCAGCCCTCGGTCTTCGCGCCATAACCCGATAGGCTCCCTCCACCTCCAGCGGACCCGTCGGGGCCTCCGATCCCATTAACGAATGCAGCATCGTGCTCACATATGCCCCGACGTCCGCCCCTTCTGCACCTTCGGGAAGACCAAGAATCCTTAAGTTCTTCCTCCTCGCATTGTTCTCCAGCACCTCCAGCCTTTCCACACATCTTTTGTGTTGTGCCTCGTGGATCTCCGTTTTCACCACCAGGCCCTGTATGTCGTCCTCATTCTCAGCAGCCTTTGCCTTCACGACCCGAAGCTCCTGTTCCTGGGTCTTTTGCTCCTCCTTTAGTCCCTCAATCGCTTGTAATATCAGGACCAACAGCTCCTTCTTCATCTCCTTTTTGAGTTCATCTAAGCAACGCCGCAGGAATTCTTGTTGGTCAGGGCCCCATATTAAACTGCCTTCTTCCGACGCCATCTTGCTTTGTGCCTGCCTTCCTGGCCGCTGCTCTTGAGGATCCACCGCAATCCGGCTACTTTCCTCTCTTTTTTCCATCCGTGTCCAGGGGGGATTCCCTTCTGGATTACCGCACAGTGTTATTTGCCGTTAAAATTGCCGATGGGGCTCCTATTAAGAGCCCAAAAGTCCGTTCCACTGGGAGCTGCCGAAACGTGCGACTGAGCTGGTCATCGCCGCACCCGGAAGTCGCACATGTTTTCTGAAAGTCCATGTACGCCTTATCAAAAGCATTACGTTCATTGACCCTTTCTGTTACCTCCGCAAAAAACTCCAGCAAGTTAGTTAAACATGTTTTCCCCTTTAGAAATCCATGCTGATTTTAATCAGCCCACATTTTTCTCTGTGGTTGCTAATTCTGTGTTTTGTGAGACATTGTTATCCTCGCTTTTGGTTGATAAACAAAATTGATGGTGATTCATCATAGTGAACCCTGGAAGAAAGGAGAATCATAGAATTTACAGTGCAGAAGGAGGCCATTCGGCCCATCGAGTCTGCACCGGCTCTTGGAAAGAGCACCCTACCCAAGCCCACATCACCCTATCCCCATAACCCAGTAACCCTACTCAACCAACACTAAGGGTATTTTGGATACTAAGGGCAATTTATCATGGCCAATCCACCTAGCCTGCACATCTTTGGACTGTGGGAGGAAACCGGAGCACCCGGAGGAAACCCACGCACACACTGGGAGAACATGCAGACTCCGCACAGACAATGACCCAGCCGGGAATCGAACCTGGGACCCTGGAGTTGTAAAGCAATTGTACTAACCACTATGCTACCGTGCTGCCCTGAACATGAGAACATGAGGGGGGATGTCATAATCCAAGCAGGTGGATAGGATGGAGTGAGCAAGAAGATGAGAATGGTGAAGAGCCACATTGAAACTAATGTCAGATAAAGAAGGATTACTTAACCTTTGTACAACCTGAGACCTGAGCAACCCTCTCCCCCACTCCCATTCTCAAATCCTGCGCACCTCTGGATTTATAGAACTCCTTGAGTTAGTCAAATCCAGTTAAACCGAAAGAGGCCTGAGGGCTGAGATCAGCAACTGAACAATGTAATCAGGAAATAGTGTTAAATTGAGCGTTGAACAGGAAGTTTTCATTTGGTCAAGTGAAATCAAGAGCTGGCAAGCAATGAATGTTCACATAAATAGGAAACCGTGATTCACATTTTATCAGTTGCACATTCTGATAAACATGTGAGCGATCGGACAACAATATGTTCAAGCGACATGAATCAGGATGTGGTGCCACTCCTTATATTGGGAATTTGCATTCTAATTGTGGTACCGATTTCACCTAAGCAGTCTTTTTTGACTCTGAAGCCACCTCGCATACTAGCCGTCAGAGAAGTGTGCACGTTCTCCCTGTGGCTGCGTGGGTTTCCTCCGAGTGCTCCAGTTTCCTCCCACAGTACGAAGATATGCAGCTTAGGTGGATTGGCTATGCTAAATTGCCCTTAGTGTACAAAAAAAAAAGATTAGGTGGGGTTACAGGGATAGGGTGGCGGTGTGGAGATAGGGGGATGCGTGGGCTTAGGTAGGGTGCTCGTTCCAAGGGCTGGTGCAGACTCGATGGGCCGAATGGCTTCCTTCCTCACTTTAAATTGGATGATTCATCACTTAAACTACATATTTGCACTTTGGTACCTGACATGGGTTGTCACGGATCATTTGCTTATGAAATCCTCATTCATGCCTTTGCTGTCTCCAGTCTTAACTATTCCCACACACTCCTGGCTCATGTCCCATGTTCCACTCTCCATAAATATGAGGTCATATGAGGTCTGCTGCCCACATAGTCCCATTCACCCAGCACTTGCTGATGCATTGTCTTCATTTTAAAAGTTTTGTCTTTTCAAATCCCTCCATTGCCACGACCCTTGAGATTTATGCCTCTGCCCAACCCTCTGAGATATCTATGCTAATCTAATTTTGGCCTCTTGACATTTCCTATTTTAATTGGTCCACCATTGGTGACCATTCGTTCAGCTGCCCAGACCCTAAGCTGCGGAATTCCCTCTCTACATCTCTCTCTGCCCTCTCTGTCACGCTTTCCTCCTTTAAGATCTGATTTGATCAAGCTCATGGTCATCAGGGGTGGGATTCTCCGATATCGGCGCGATGTCCGCCGACCGGCACCAAAAACGGCGCGTATCAGTCCGGCATCGCGCCGCTCCAAAGGTGCAGAAGTCTCCTGAGGGGTCGAGTCCTCACCTTGAGGGGCTAGGCCCGCGCCGGACTGATTTCCGCACCGCCAGCTGGCGGGAAAGGCCTTTGGTGCCCCACCAGCTGGCACGGAAATGACTTTGCCGTGCGGCGCATGCGCGGGAGCGTCAGCGGCCGCTCACGGCACCCCCGCGCATGCGCAGTGGAGGGGGGTCTCTTCCGCCTCTGCCATGGTGGAGACCATGGCGAAGGCGGAAGGAAAAGAGTGCCCCCACGGCACAGGCCCGCCCGCGGATCGGTGGGCCCCGATCGTGGGCCAGACCACTGTGGGGGCACCCACCGGGGCCACATCATCCCGCGCGCCCCCCAGGGCCCCGGAGCCCGCCCGCGCCGCCGTGTCTCGCCGTCCCAAAGGTGGTTCAATCTACGCCGGCTGGCGTGAGTTGACAACGGCAGGTCTTCGGCCCATCGCGGACCGGAGAATCGCCGGGGGATTCCCGCCGACTGGCGCGGCGCGACTCCCGCCCCCGCCGAATCTCCGGTGGCGGAGAATTCGCGACACGGCGGGGGCGGGATTCACGCCGACCCCCGGCGATTCTCTGACCTGGTGGGGTGTCGGAGAATCGCGCCCCTGATCTTTTGTAACCCTCCTGCAAAATGCCTTGGATTTTTTATGATGTTAATGGTGCCAAATCAATATACATTGTTATGGTTGTAATACATTTTACAGCATTTAATTACACTCTGCCCAAACTGTTCTCTATGGTCTGTCTGACCAGCCAGCATATCTGCATCAACTCAACAAACATACAATGTTACTCTCATTCGCAGGCCTCTTCTTTCTCTTCCTGCAGGAGATGAGTGCAGAGAATTCCAGGTCGAGAGAGAGAGACAGAGAACTGGATGTGGCCCTTCAGCCATCTCATTGTTGACATATCAGAGGAGGAGTCACTTACGGCCAAAAGAATCCGAGCAAATTTGAGTATAGGAGGTGGGAAATGACAGCTACATGGCAACAGAATTAAACATCAGCCAGCCATTTGGTGTACAACACTCCCTCATGTTGACTTGATGCCAACAGTGAAGGAAATATGATTATATGCAAAATGATAACTTCCAATATACTTAATTTCACAGGGCTCATTCATGTCTCCATTTCTCCCACAGGCACCCATCAGGTAGCAGCACAGTTGGCCCAAAGCAACGACAATCCTCAGAGGAGCTCACTCACTCTGATGCTGCACCACAACAGTACCTGACACAAGCTCAGATACTCTCACTTTGATGGAGAACCTAGAGAGTTAGTGGAGTCTTATAAGCTAATTGGTTCTTCACAAGTGAGCTGGAGCTGGAGCAGCTGGGGAGGTCAGTGACACCAGTGGAGAGTTCACATCGAGGGAGCCGAGCTGTCCAAACCCTGTTCAGCTGGTCACAGATTTTGTATCCCCGGGCACTGGTGATGAAAATGATGCCTATTGAGTAGCAGTAGAGTTTGTGCAATGTACTGACAGGTGTTCCAAGGGAGGTTGTCACAGGTCATTGTGATGATTTCTTCCATGGATAGGATGGCCAACTGGAAGGGACATCAGACGTGCCAGCTGAACAAGTAAATGCAAGCATTCAACTGTGTTTTGCACTCTTTGGTTTCCACCTTAAGTAGGATGCATGACATCCCAGGAGCTGGCCTGTCATTAACCCACTGGTGTGCCTCAAACTGATCTCCAAAACAGCGTTAGCAAGGAAGTGTGGTTGAGCCTTGAGAGGAATGTTGGCAAAAGGGAACATGGATGCGGTGACTGGTATCGAGTTTGTTCCACTTCGGTAAGTCAGAAGAAGTCTTCATAGTCATATGCAGCTTAATTGTAAGTCTTTACTGGTACTCACAAATGTCCAACCAATGCTGGGTGCTGGTTGTGCTGGTACTGTATTAACCTTGGGCGGGATTCTCCGCCGGCGGGATTCTCCACTTTGCCGGCACCCGGGGTTTCCCGACAGCGTGGGGGTGTCCCACAATGGGAAACCCCATTGACCGGCCAGTGTAACGGAGACTCCCGCCGGCGGGTCGGAGCAGAAATGTAACTCGACAGGGCGGAGAATCCAACCCCCTATATTTGTAAGACCCTTTTATAACTGTGCTTCTTACCCTCACCCAGCCCCCACCACCTAATCTTTCCAACCCCCAGCAACTGTGCCACTGCAGAAGTGAGGGTGGGGTAGTCACTGGCAGGCTAGAGGACTTGTGGCACAATGGGTAGCGTCCCTACATCTGGACTAGAAGCTCCGGGTTCAAGTCCAACGGCAGGACTTGTTGGCCACGGACGAGTGTTCATAACACATTCAACTGGTTAATGATTAGCTCAGGAATCCTTCCACCACTTCCCCACTATTCCCAAAGGGAAAAATTATTGTGTGTGAAAATGTGCTAAAGAAAAAACTGGCAGGCTCAAAAACCAAGTGACGTCAGTCAACACATCAGTCAGAGGAGGGATCTACGTAGCCTGTCTCTAACATTGTTAAAACCGCAGGGCTGGTACCCCGTAAAGAGTTGGGCAAATGAATAGTAAATACATGGGTGTATTTGATATTGTTAAGTTTATGTTTTATGTATTTTGTTTTTGCATCCCTTTACAGTCCATTGTTAGCTGCTGGTTGGGAATAATCTTCTCAGTTGTGTGATGAATTTAAGATCTGAATTATCTGCAACCTACAGGAGATATAAATGAGTTGTTTGGTTGCTTTTTGCAGGACTGATTTGTGTGTGTGGCATTGAGGATTGTCAGAAGTTGCTTTTGCATGTGATTATTTCCTGGAACCTAAGGGAACTTCACGATAATCAATGCATTTTGGGAATTCTGGGCGGCAATGTGTGCGCCACTACTGGCGCATTCCCATAAAACCCTCATCTTCCTCTGCCTCTTCCTTCTCTGAAGAGTCTCTGTGCTCTCTGCTCAGTTCCTGCTCTGAGTCCGAGGCTCACTGTTGTGCAATGTTGTGTTAAGTTCAACACACCATCATCATCCTGGCCACCCTGGATGGGTGAGTAATGAAAGATACCTCCAGATCTGTCCAGGCACCTGAAAGACATCTTCATCATGCTGATGGCTTTGCCTGATGTCACCTCTGGTGGTCATTGGACATTAATTGTTTTGCTCTTGGGCCTCATTCCTTATGTTAGAGAGTGGTGTCAACAGTCATGTAGATATCCCTCATATCCAAGCAGCCAGGCAGTAACTCTGCTTCAGGTATGACAAAGTACAAGATGCTCCCACAGGATGAAAGCATGATGGCAGCTACCTATGAACTGCGCACATATATTTTTCTGGTTGCACATCATCTGTCCATTGATGGAGTGGAAGCACTGTGGGTTGATGAACACTCCTCAGTGATCTGTAAGTGCCTAATTGTGTGCAGTTAATGATGCCCCACCTCCCCCATGCACATGTGGGAAGCCAGTCACTGCCACATGCCCAATTGCCCATTTATTCTGACTGGCATCTGCTTGGGCAAAGTTACTATAATTGGCCGCTCTTGCAAACAAGCTACCAGTCTTACACATTTGGGGAACACTGAATATGAGAAGCTGCAAATGTTTCCAGCAAAGACCCTGAGGGTGACAGTCACTGGTAAAGCACTAGATCCTGCTGACAGCAAGTTGTTTTCTTGTACACGTTGTCACCACCTGGGGAGAGGGGTTGATTACAGTGTGTGTGTGGTGGGTGTAGTGGGGGGAATAGGACTGTTTACAATATGTATTGCAGGGGTATTAGAGCGGCTGATTATAGTGCTTATAGAGGGGAGAAAGGTTGATTATTGCATGTGGCTTGAAGGGGCATTGATTACAGTGAAAGTGGGAGATGTGGGGAGAGGGGCTGATTGTGGCGAATGTAAGAGGGAGGGGCTGATGGCTGTATGTGGCGGGGAGGGGCGCTGATTACATTGTGTCTGCAGGATGGTGGAGAAGAAAATATTCAGTCGAAAATTACAAGTTTATCTGACTCATTTCACATGAAGATCAATGATCTCAAGATGAGTTTTACAGAACTTTTGGTGTGATATTGCTATTAATCAGTAATGCTGAACGTGAACATCAATAGTATCCATTTTTGAAAAAATTTAGAGTACCCAATTAATTTTTTCCAATTAAGGGGTAATTTAGCATGGCCAATCCACCTAGCCTGCACATCTTTGGGTTGTGGGGGGCAGCACGGTGGCTCAGTTGGTTAGCACTGCTGCATCACGGCGCCGAGGTCCCAGGTTCGATCCCGGCTCTGGGTCACTGTCCGTGTGGAGTTTGCACATTCTCCCCATGTCTGTGTGGGCCTCGCCTCCACAACCCAAAGATGTGCAGGGTAGGTGGATTGGCCATGCTAAATTGCCCCTAATTGGAAAAAAGGAATTGGGTATTCTAACTTTATTTTTAAAAAAAAATTCTTTGGGTTGTGGAGGTGAGACTCCACATGGACAGTAAACCGGGGCCAGGATCGAACTCGGGTCCTCGGCGCCATGAGGCAGCAGTGCTAACCACTGCACCACCTTGCCACCCCCAATACTATCCATTGAGGCCTGGCCAAGGTCCATGAGCTGAAGCACTCCGATGAAGTCAGAGCTGGGGGTGAGTACATATGATGACCCGGGGCAGGATTCGTGGACCTTCAACAGCAAAACTGGCTTTGCACCTGGACCGATTCAATGACTGTGACGGGGCCAGGACCGGCACCACATGGAATATATTCAATTCCAATGGGAAACTGTGCGGGATGGACCAGATTCGGGATTGACACTCAGGAGGCTGACAAGCTGCAGCCACATACACACACTTCACCCCCCACACACACCCTCCTAGCCAACAAGATGGCAGCAAGGAGAGCGGCACCCCGTTTTATACAAGCCAAGCTCAAGACGCTTTTGGATGCCATTGAGGATAGGCAGGCAATCCTGTACCCCAGCCCAGGAAGTAGGTTGCCAGCTGCCACTGTTTGTCATGCCAAGGCGCAGGTGGCAGAACCCCAGGAAAAGGTCACCCATAACAGCTGGGAGAAGACTGGAGGGGACCACCAGACCTGCGGCTGCTCACTGCTGCCGTGCAGTGGGCCCTGGACGTGGTTGGCGGGCCCGAGGAAAGGGGCGGGAGGACACCAGAAGCCACTTGGGGGAAGACGGCATCGGGCGAGGAACTGAGACCCAGCTGAGTTGCGGTTCCCCTTGGCACATGTCCCTCCTCCCAACCCCAACCCCACCCCCACACCACCTCACACATGCACACCATACCCACCCGCTTCACCACCACCCCTACTCCCCTCTCCCAAACACACCGTCCTCCCCAACAACCCCCCACACCTCCCTCCCTTCCGGCCCACGGGCTAATCAAGTGTCTTGTCTTGTGTCTTGCAGGACCTGCTGGTGATGGGGCGGGCCCTTCT
Organism: Scyliorhinus torazame; assembly: GCF_047496885.1. Classification (NCBI taxonomy): domain Eukaryota; kingdom Metazoa; phylum Chordata; class Chondrichthyes; order Carcharhiniformes; family Scyliorhinidae; genus Scyliorhinus; species Scyliorhinus torazame. The sequence continues at coordinate 122,566,064 of NC_092722.1, forward strand.
GGTGTCCCCCACCCCTGACAGCAGGCGCAGCCAGGACTCTGGGTGTCGACCATCAATGATGACACCGTGACGGACGCGAATGATCAATGGGAAACCCAGGACACCCCGGAGCTCGAGTCCGAGGATGACACTGTCTTCCCGTCACAGCTGTTTACAACACCCTCCATCAATCCCAGAGACACTCATCTTGGTTGGGCACTTCAGCAAAGAGGCTCCTGGGGCACTCTCTGGTGCGCACCACACACACATTCTATGGTACAGCAGGTGGTGGTCAGAATTCCTGAGTGAGCGGGCAGTTAGAGGGCAGACCGACCTCAGAGACTAGCTACCGGCCAGGTGGGTGTGGTGATATACATCACTCTAAGTACACAAAGGGTTAATGTACATATACTACACCTAGCTAGACACTAGAGAGAACACCAGAGACATGACACACAGACAGTCAACCAATAGGTCAGTAAGATAGGACATGACCAATGGGCATTCACGATACACACAGAGGTGACACTACCACAGGAGGGCATTACACCAACCCATATAAAAGGACCCATCACACATGCTCAGTCTCTTTCCAGTGGAGACTCTCAGTGAGCACAGACACGGGGTTGATTGAGCATCACTCCCACACGTGGATTGTAGCAGACTGGTTAGTCAGTCTGAGTAGCTATAGAAGGATTAACAGTAGTGTCAAATCCAAGTAGGAGAATTATTAATAGTTTAATAAACGTGTTAAAGCTATCTCCAAGTCTGAACCTTCCTTTGTCAGAGTGCACATCAAGGAAGCAGCTTATGCTACGACAAGAACATAACAAAACAGTGGGTTTCAGGCTTCTGGAACGCACAGCCTCATCGATCGTGTCCAAGGCCTGGGGCACTCTGTGTAAGCAATGGGCGAAGCCAAGGACAGGGCTGCCCTATCACAGGCAGCTATGTGCCAGGACATTGCAGCGATGTTCTTGAGCATGGCTCAGTCACAGCGGCTGAGAACGTCAACAGCATTGCCGAGGCACTGGCTGATGTGGTGCAGACAGAGAGGGCGATGGCCCAGTCCCAGAGGGCGGTGGCCTAATCCCAGAGGGAGATGACGTAGTCACTGGCTAATGTGGCCCAGACCCAGAAGGTGGTAGCACAGTCGCAGCTTGAAGTGGCGCAGTCCTAGACGAAGGCCGTCCACTCCCTTTGCTACATGGCCGCGAGAATGCGGGCCTCCAAATTTTTCAGCGCTAGGTGGCATGGGAAACTCAGGGATTAGCTCCGCTCACACCCCCGTCCTATGGAGTACCTTGGGGACCATCGTGCACCCCAAGGATGGAGGAGGTGATGGTACCCGTACCAGTGACTCCCACAGGGAAGGTTCCGGAACACCGCAACACCTCGGACTTCCCCCCTCCTGTCTATGGCACATCTGGTGGGCAGTCGGCAGAACAGGGTGGCATCATGCTACCTGGGAAACCTGAGCAGCAGCCGGGCCCATCCAGGCTCAGTCGCCCCAGGAGACACCCACCAAAGGGGACCCAGGTCACAGGGCGGGAATCACAGCAGGCCGTCTCCACTCTTGATGTACCACCGGGGGATCCACCTAGGCATAGTGTTAGGGCTCGTAAGGACAGAAATGTAGACACCGGTTAAGTTGGCACAAGTGCAAGGCACAGTTTAGCGACAGGGTTAGGGCACAAATCTGTATATATGTTTTCACATCAAACACCTGTGCACAAAGTTAGAACCTGCTTCGGTGCTCTGTCAGAAGGGTGTGTCGGGTGGGCTGCTCCGGGTTGGCCGCAGAGAGGGTGTAGGTGGGACAGTGGGGGGGGGGGGGGAATGAACAAATATTCGGGGTGGGCTTGGCTCAGAGACCACAACTGAGCCAGCGTTCACCTGGCCATTACCTCCTCCCCCCTCCCCGCACCACCAGTTGGTGAACCTGGAGGCAATCTGAGCGACCCTTGCAAATTGGCACATGTGGCCAATCCTCCCCCTCCCCTGCATCCTCATCATCGGACGAGGACTGGCAGATGTTGTGGAGGGCGCAGCAGGCCACCGCAATGCAGGTGGCCCTCACAGCGCCATACTGGAAGGCCCCTCCAGAGTGGTCCAGGGACCTGAACTGTATCTTCAAGATGCCAAAGCACAGCTTGATCACGGCCCTGGTCGTGGCATGGGCATCGCTGTAGCGGTCTCCACATCAGTTTGTGACCTCCGGATAGGCGTCATCAGCCACTACCGCAACGGATAACCCCTGTCACCCAGGCGCAGACGTGCACGATGCGCCTCTGATGGTCATACACCAGCTGCATGTTCATCGAGTGGAACCCCTTTCGGTTTGTGTCGCGAGACATGTCATCTGCAGCTGGCCGTAGGGCGACGTGAACCCCGTCGATCACCCCGTGGACCTGGGGCATCTCGGTGATGGCAGCAAACCCTGCAGCCCGGGCATCCTGGTGGGCTCTGTCCACATTAAACTGGATATATTGTGCCGACTGGAGATTTAGGGCCTCCGTGATAGCGTGGGTGCACTTGTGTTCCGAGCCCTGTGAGATTCCGGACAGATCCCCACTCAACACCTGGAAAGATCCTACTGTGTAAAGGTTCAGAGTGACGGTCAACTTGATGGCCACCGGGAACAGGCATCCACCCCCATCTCTCTGCATTGCTGGGTGCGCCATGTTCTGGCAGATGTTGCACTATCCCCCTGCTCAGCCAGAGTCTTTGACGACATGCCCAGTCTGGCTGAGCAGACCAGGCATGCCGGTACACATGGGGCCTCATTTGTACCTCCTCCTCCTCTTCCTCCTCCTCGGTCTGTTGTTCTCCATCCTCAGCAGCTGCCTCCTGTTCCTCTGGGTACGCTCCGTTGCTGCAGCTTCCTCCTCTTTGAGCAGCTCCAGCTTGTACAGCCACAGTGCATCCTCCAGGTCTGCGGCTTCTTGGAGGAAGGCCACCATTGCATTCCAATATACATTGTTTGCAGGAGGTGAGAGGCTGATATGTTGGCATGGTGCATACCCCCATGCCCAACCAGGTCCAATGGGCTACGTGGCGGCCCCGGTTGGCACTCCGGACTCAGCCCCCGCATTTGCCCCCCCCTATCCCTGCAGCCTTGGCCTCGTCGGTGGCTGGCAATGTGGGGGCCTGTCCCTGATGCCAGGGGCATCGTTGGCTGGTGCTGCCCATGCCAGACATGTGTTCTGCGATCCCCGTCCAACGCCCCCCTATAGAGGCTACTGTGGGAGTTACCCTTGGGTGGGCCACGTAATGCCCTGCCGGCGGGTGGTGGGTGTTTGAGAGAGGGTGGTATGGTGTAAGGTGGTGTGGGAGGGTGATAGGGGGCAGGGTGGGTGGTGGGGTGGGGGCACCCATACAGCCGATGTCACTCTGCAGAACCGGGGGCCAAGGTGGGTGGTGAGTGGGGTGCGCAGCAAGTTGGCTGCCTTGCAGGCCGCGGCAATGGCGGTCCATGCCTGGGCACCACCCCAGTTCCGTGGGGGGGGGGGGGACTCCGGCCCCATGTCCTTCCCCCCTCCACCCCCAGCTACCCCGGCCAGTGTCAGAACCGGCAACCCATGGTCGCTCCTCCCTGTGTCCTAGCTCCTCTCTCTCCCTCATCAAGCATGTCGCCTATTTCCCACTTTTTAAAAGCACAAGTGAACCTCACCGTCGAAAATTCCCCCAAGTGGAGGCAGAGCATTGAGGAGGCCCCGGGGAATATCAGGTCAGGCCTGCTAATGATGTGCCAGGTTATACCATATATGATGTACTGGCATTTACAGTGCGTGTGGAGTGGAACGCATTGTCGCCGGTGTCGAGGCATCGGAGCGATTTGGCGTGAACCCGGCGCCTGTCACAATTTCGCCGCCAAAACTGATTCTCAGCCTAATCGCGTTTCCCGATTCTGGCGCGGACCCCTCCCAATGTGTTTACAAAGTACTTTAAAAACATCGATTTTCATATTTATACAATGTATTTATTATAGTGTCACGATGATGAAGAAGAAACATAGAATTACACATGAAATATTAAACTTCAAGAAAGTAAGACTTTCTTAAAATATACACTCAAGCCCGAAGATGGTGATACCCTGAGAGACAATGGAAACACCCTTTTTCAGACAGGTTGCTTGTAAAGCATACATGAGCTCATAATAATCTCCAGTAAAGGCAATGGGACATAATGCAAGATCAGTATCATCTCATCCAGAAATATCCTGTGAAGTGTGTCCAGGGGGATTTGATTCCACCTTCCAGGAAAGTACAAAGACTGGGATAAAAGCCAGCTGAAAATTTCCGTCGGGTGTGTATGGAAGCAGTGCTGGCATTGTCAGAAGGTAAAAAGCTAACCAGCAGAGCCCCTGCAAAAAGCTTTTCCAGGTATCTCTCTCTGACTGTGAAAATTAGCCGAGTCAGTAAAAGACCGCAACTGAAAAGAGAACTCGGAAGCTTCTCCTCCAAACTACTGGAATTGCAAAACTAGCTATTCACCTGCTGAAGCCGACTGGATTCTCCAATCACAACAGCCACAATGCTCTCCCTGGTCAAGGACTTTCCATATACCTTTTTAATATTGTTATGATCACTCCCAGGGAAGGTTCTCAAAGTTGTTGATCCCGATGAGATTCTCCAGTTTCTCACCGTCTGGCTGGGTTACCTCCAAATTGTTACAATCCTGGGTGAGGAGGAATGAGCTGGCTCCCTGGGCGAAATTCTCCCGTATCGGTGCGATGTCCGCCGACCGGCGCCAAAAACGGCGCAAATCAGTCGGGCATCACACCGCCCTATATTCCTAAAGGTGCGGAATCCTCCGCATCTTTGGGGGCCCAGCCCTAACCTTGAGGGGCTAGGCCCGCGCCAGACTGATTTCCGCCCCGCCAGCTGGCGGAAAAGGCCTTTGGTGCCCCGTCAGCTGGCGCAGAAATGACATTGCCGGGCGGCGCATGCACGGGAGCGTTAGCGGCCGCTCACAGCATCTCCGCGCCTGCGCTGTGGAGGGAGTCTCTTCCGCCTCCACCATGGTGGAGACCGCGGCGTGGGCGGAAGGAAAAGAGTGCCCCCACGGCACAGGCCCGCCCGCGGATCGATGGGCCCCGATCGCGGGCCAGCCCACCGTGGGGGCACCCGCCGGGGCCAGATCGCCCTGCGCCCCCCAGGACCCCAGAGCCCACCTGCACCGCCTTGTCCCGCCGGTAAGAGAGGTGGTTTAATCCACGCCGGCGGGACAGGCATCCTAGCAGCGGGACTTCGGCCCATCCCATTCAGAGAATTCGGCAACCGGCGGGGGCGGGATTCACGCCAGCCCCCGGCGATTCTCCGACCTGGCGGGGGGTCGGAGAATCTTGCCCCCTGTCTCTATTCAACCCCTGCTGTTGGTAGCAACAAGATTCAATCTAAATGGATTCATTTTTGCAGATACTTTGGGCGAAATTCTCCCCCAACAGCGGGATGTCCGCCCAAAACGGCGCCAATCAGAGGGTACGCATCTAGTTGTGTGTACCTGTTGATGGTCTGGCTATAGTCTTTGACCATCCTTTGCTTCTCCCCTGTCTTTACTACTACCACCTGTGCTCTCCAGGGACTGTTGCTGGCCTGGATTATGCCTTCCTTCAGTAGCCGCTGGACTTCGGACCGAATGAATGTCCGGTCCTGGGCACTGTACCGTCTGCTCCTAGTGGCGACGGGTTTGCAATCCGGGGTGAGGTTTGCAAACAAGGATGGGGGCTCAACCTTGAGGGTTGCGAGGCCGCAGATAGTGAGTGGGGGTATTGGGCCGCCGAATTGAAACGTTAGGCTCTGCAGGTTGCACTGGAAATCGAATCCCAGTAATGTGGGCGCGCAGAGTTGGGGAAGGACGTAGAGCCTGTAGTTTTTAAACTCCCTCCCTTGCACCGTTAGGGTCACTATGCAGAAGCCTTTAATCTGTATGGAGTGGGATCCTGCAGCTAGGGAAATCTTTTGCGCACTGGGACGGATGGTCAAAAAACAGCGTCTTACCGTGTCGGGGTGGATGAAGCTTTCCGTGCTCCCGGAGTCGACCAGGCATGGTGTCTCGTGCCCGTTTATCAGCACCGTTGTTGTCGTCGTCTGGAGCGTCCGGGGCCGTGCTTGGTCCAGCGTCATTGAGGCCAGACGTGATCGTAGTGCTTGAGCGTCTTCCTCGAACCCCGTGGAGCCGTCGACACTGGGGTCCGTTGTTGCCGTCCAAGATGGCGGCGGGGGTGAACAAAATGGCCACCCCCATGCATCGCACATGGCTGGGGGGTCACAAGATGGTGGCGGGGGTGGACAAAATGGCCGTCCCCATGCGTCGCACAGATCTGGGGGGTCCCAAGATGGCGGCGCCCCTCCTCCCCTCGTGGTGGCCGGGACCCAAAATGGCGGTGCCTGCGGGTCGCACATGGGGCGCTGGGGGGGTTGGGGAGCGTCAGAAATGCGCAGATCGCCTTGTTCTCCGGGGACAGCGGTAGCCGGGACCCAAACTGGTTGTGCCTGCGGGTCGTACATGGGGCGCTGGACAGCGGTGGCCGGGACCCAAACTGGTTGCGCCTGCGGGTCGTACATGGGGTGCTGGGGGGGTTGGGGAGCGTTAGAAATGCGCAGGAATCCTTGTTTGTCGGGGACAGCGGTGACCTCCCGGGACCGGCACACAGCCGCGAAATGGCCCTTTTTCCCGCAGCTCTTACAGATCGCTGCGCGGGCCGGGCAGCGCTGCCGGGGTTTTTTCGCCTGGCCGCAGAAATAGCAGCGGGCTCCCCCGGGACGACTTGGCGTCTGAACCGCGCAAGCCTGTGGGGTGGGAGGGAGGGGGGGGGTTTGTCGCGACGGGGGTCCACGGAGCCCAAGGGGCTGCCGCGCGGTCGGGGCCGTAGGCGCAGGCGTTTCGCGCGGCCACATCTAGTGAGGCTGCAAGGGCCCGTGCCTCTGAGAGTCCTAGCGACTCTTTTTCTAAAAGTCTTTGGCGGATTTGGGGAGAGTTCATACCAGCCACAAAAGCATCACGCATCAACATGTCCGTGTGTTCCGTCGCGTTTACCGGCGGGCAGCTGCAGGCCCGTCCCAAAATTAGTAGCGCGGCGTAGAATTCTCGATTCTCCGGGACTTTGCCGTCTCGTTGCGAGTTGGTAGCGTGCGTAGACCTGGTTCACTGGGCGAACGTAGATGCTTTTAGTGCTGCGAACGCCGTCTGGAAATCCTCTGCGTCTTCTATGAGAGGGAAAATTTCCCGGCTTACCCTTGAGTGCAGGACCTGTAGTTTCTGGTCTTCTGTGACCCGGCCGGGGGCCGTTCTGAGGTAGGCCTTGAAACAAGTCTGCCAGTGTTTGAAAACTGCTGCTGAGTTCACTGCGTTGGGGCTGATCCTCAGGCATTCCGGGATGATCCTGAGCTCCATAGTCCTTTAAGCACGCTTAATAAATTGTAGCGCACAAAGACTCACGAGAGACGAATAGAGATGAAGTCGATGAGGCTTTATTAAGCGTGACTTGTTCCCCGCAGTTCAGTAGCAGACTGGCCTGCGGGGGGAGAACTCCTGGTTCTTATACTCCGCCCTCAGGGCGGAGCTAGAGGTCAACAGCCAACCAGGACCCGGGATCTGTCAGCCAATGACATCACGGCTTCACAGTCCCACATGACCCCTAATGCATACTACCACAATTTATTATACACGTTAATCGCTACTCATGCACAAATTCTACGTCTAAGCTACTTCTACAAATAACAGGCCGATACTTAACTTGGAACTGGCCCACCAGGTCAGGGGAAAAAATAGCCTTTCGTTCAGGTCCTGAGCCTGCGGGATTCGAAGTTGGTGCCGATTGGTAGCTAGGAGCACCTATCTCGTAGCGAGTGTTGAATTCAGACTTACGGTTGTCGGTCTTCACTGCACCGGTCACGGTCAATGTTGGTTCGTGTTGCTGGGTGACCCGGGCAGGAAGAAGATGTGAAGAGAGTGAAGAGGTGAAGAAGAGAGCGATTTGAACTTGGGGCTCAATTCTTATAGTCCCCAGGGGCTCCCCGCCTTTCGGGGTGGACCCTGTTCCTGGTCCCGAGTGATTGGACTTTGTCCCAATCGCTTGGTTCGATTTTCTCCAATACTGGAGCGGTTCCCTGATCGATGGGCGGTCTTGAGGTGCTCGTTCACCTCCTTTGTTTTGGCCCCTGCTGGCGCCGAGGAGCCTGGCTTTGCTTTATGTGTCAAAATGTTACTTATTGTTCCTGGGGATTGCTCATCAGTATGCAGATGGCTGTTCATTTTGTTATGCTGATGGTCGCTGGTATCGATGTTTGGTTTTTGCAGAGGTAAATACACAGCAAGCCTGCATCTGCTGGTTTTTGTCTTGTTGGCTGACTTTCCCATCAGCCTTTGCCGTTCGCCATTTTAAATCGGGAGTTGGCCAATTTAAGTGGCTACACCATCACTTTGCTGATGACTGAAAAGGCGGCAATTGGCTGGGTTGGATTTATCCTGTGTCTTGTGTACAGGACAAGCCTGGGCAATTTTCCACATTGCGGGTAGACGCCAGTGTTGTAGTTATACTGGAACAGCTTGACAAGCAACGAGTGCGGCAAGTTCTGGAGCACAAGTCTTCAGTATTATTGCCGGAATATTGTCAGGGCCTTGGCAGTATCCAGTGCCTTCAGCTTTTTTTGATATCACGTGTAGTGAATCGTATTGGCTGAAGACTGACATCTGTGATTCTGGGGACCTCCGGAGGAGACCCAGATTGATCATCCACTTGTCACTTCTGGCCGACGCTTGCTGCAAATGCTTCAGTCTTGTCTTTTTCAGATGTTACAGTGGTGATAGTGTTACAGTGGTTAGCACGGCTGCCTCACAGCGCCAGGGACCCAGGTTCAATTTCAATCTGTGGTTACTGTCTGTATGGAGTTTGCACATTCTAACCGTGTCTGCGTCGGTTTCTTCGGGTGCTCCGGTTTCCACCCAGAGTCCAAAGATGTGTAGGTTAGGTAGATTGGCCATGCTAAATTGCCCCTTAGTGTCCAAAGGTTAGGTTCGGTTATGGGGTAGGGTGGGGGAGTGGGCCTAGGTAGGGTGCTCTTTCAGGGCGCTGGTGCAGACCCAATGGGCCAAATGGCCTCCTTCTGCAGTCGGCATTCTATGATTCTATATGCTGGGCGTCTTCATCGTTAAGGATGGGGATATTTGTAGAACCTTCTCCTCCAATGAGATGTTTAATTGTCCACCACCATTCATGGCTGGGTGTGGCAGGACTGCAGGACTTAGATTATCATAGAATTTACAGTGCAGAAGGAGGCCATTTGGCTCATCGAGTCTGCACCGGCTCTTGGAAAGAGCACCCTACCCAAGCTCCACACCTCCGCCCTATCCCCATAACCCAGTCACCCCACCCAACACTAAGGGCAATTTAGCATGGCCAATCCACCTAACCACATCTTTGGACTGTGGGAGGAAACCGGAGCACCCGGAGGAAACCCACGCACACACGGGGAGAATGTGCAGCCTCCGCACAGACAGTGACCCAAGCTGGGAATCGAACCTGGGAACCTGGAGCTGTGAAGCAATTGTGCTAACCACAATGCTACCGTGCTGCCTGTGGCGCACAAAGACTCCGTGAGACAAACAGAGTGAAGTCGATGAGGCTTTATTAAGCGTGTCTGTTCCCCAGCAGCCCGATAGTAAACTGGCCTGCGGGGGAAGGCACCGGCTTCTTATACTTCGCCTTCAGGGCGGAGTATGAGGTCAACGGCCAACCAGGACCCGGGATCTGTCAGCCAATGACATTAGGGCTTCCAGTCCCACATGACCCCCAATACATACTACCACACTGCCCACTAGATCTAATGCATTTGCTGTGGAATCACTTAGCTCTATTACTTGCTCCTTATGTTGCTTGGCACACAAATGGTCCTGTGTTGTAGCTTCACCAGGTTGACACCTCATCTTTAGGTATGCCCGGTGTTGCCCAGCATGCCATGCTCTCCTGCACTTTTCATTCAAATAGTGCTGACTTCAGTCGGTACGGATAGACAGTTTTGAGGTTCCAATAGAGTTGACTTCAGCAGGCGAATAGTTAATTTTGCAATTCCGGTGCTCAGTAGTTTAACCGAGACACTTTCGAGTGGTCTTTTCGTCAATATCTTTTGCTGACTAGGTAGACGTCCACAGTCAGAGAAAGAGATTCAAGATATACCTGCCAATATTGGTATTGTGCAGGAGTGCAGTGTGTGATCACTATTCTTTTCTCCTGTGTCAAAACCTCCAACATTTCTCCCTGAGCAGACAAGGACAGACAACCTGTGGCAGTTTTCATCTGGCTTTATATCCATTCTTTGTATGTTCCAAGTGAAAGGCAGAATCCACAATTCCGTCTCCCATTGCTCACAGGATCACTTGAGATGACCATTATGTTCCTTTGTTTCTATCAGGGATGGTAATTAATTTCTGGATGCTTTATGAGTACCTTGTCTGCAAACAGCATGGTTCCATTGTCTATCACGGTATCAGCGGGGCGAATTAACGGCAGGGAGCCAGCCCATCCCTCCTCACCAGGGGCATAACAATTAGGGGGGTATCCCAGCTGGATGAAGACAAATTGAGACACCTCATCTGGATCAACAACTTTAGGGGAATCCCCACATGGGGTGGTGGTAACAGGAGCACAACGTTAATATGTAATATGCTCATTTTGTTTAGCTCTCGGACCACATCTCATGCCACGACTGGCGAAGCAACGGCAGAACTGTTGATGGGCCGGAGGCTCTGGACCCGCCTCAGCCTTGCGTTCCCTGATATTGGCGGGAAAGAGCAATGTGTTCAGGACCTGCAGAGACGAAGCCAAGGCAGGCGGACGCGGACCAGGAGTTTCAAACCAGAGAGCGGGATGTACAGCAAACATCGAGGATGATGCCCGATGGATTCTAGGGACGGTGGTACGGCAAACCTGACCTGTCTCATACCAGGCGAAGACAAGTGAACGGGGGGGAGCGGAAGCGCCTTGCCCACCTCAGGAGCAGGGGGCAAGTGTTAGGTCACGCCCCACCAGAGGAGCTATCTTTCAGCCACGTCGCCGTGACACATGGGGGCCTGAGAAGGTAGACTTCAACTCTGAGATGGCCACTCAGGCATCCAAGGCTTCTGACGGTGACCTGGCCAGATCAGTTGCCAGAGATATCCCCCAGACGGTCACCAAGGAAACAACATTCCCTGACATGCTATACACCCCTCCGCCAACCCATCCCCACAGCCACTGGAAGCGCAGTCGCGGGTGAAGAAGAGCAGACGTCTTTGGAGGGATTTATGGACTTTGGGGTGGAGGAATGCTATAACCCCCACGAGAACCACAGGGATTACCCAATTAATCTTCCCATGAACCTCTTGGAGTACGAGTTACCCAGCTGAGGGGTGGAGGCCCATCAGCGGGCTAGTTAACTGAGTGCCATGAAAGCCAACCCAGGTAGGAGTCGAGCTGCAGAGCAGTCCAGACTGGGGTTGGGACTGTTACTTGCAAATACTTTCCTTTTGAAAATAAACCATTTTGGGATTCTCCTTTCCAGACTCCTCCGTGACTACTATCTTTGATTCGTAACTTTCTGGGTTTAAATCCCACTCCAAGATATTAGAGAAAAAATTAAGGCTGAGACACTGAAAGAAATGCAAAATTCTCTGAATGCTGAAGATCTGAAATAAAGACAGAAAATGCTGGAAAAATCAACATGTCTGGCAGCATATGTGGAGAGGGAAACTGAGTTAACATTTCGGGTCCAATATGACTCCTCTTTAGCGGTCGACACTATTGGAGACAGAATCATTCAACTGATATTCAACTGAGGCCCCATCGTGCAAAAGATCCCAATTGACACTATTTTGATGAAGGGAAAGGGGAGTTACCACTGATATCCTGGTTAATATTTATCCCTCAAATAATGTCTTGAAAAAAAATGACATGTTTTCATTATCACGATGCTGTTTGTGAGAGTTTGTTGAAAATGAATTGACAATCGTGTTTCCTACATTACAACAGTGACTACACTGGGGTGACATGGTGGCGCAGTGGTGAGTACTGCTGCCTCACGGCATCGAGGACCCGAGTTCGATACTGACCTCGGGTCACTGTCTGTGTGGAGTTTGCACATTCTCCCCGTGTCTGCATGGGTCTCACCCCCACAACGCAAAGATGTGCAGGACAGGTAGATTGGCAATGCTAAATTGCCCCTTAATTGGAAAAAAAAGAATTGGGTGCTCTTAATTTATTTAAAAAAAAACAAGTGACTACACTTCAAGAAGTACTTAATTGGATGGAAATTACATTGAAGTACCCGATGTTTGTGAAAATGGTGACGAAATGCATGTCTTTTTATTTCCCTAGCATGGAAATAATTCAGTCCCCCCAATTGCTGCTGTGTTCTCGCTTGTTTTCACTGGTGTATCCAGGAAACCCAGGGAAATACCCATTGACTTAAAGCTGAAGTCGAAAACCAAACCATCTTTGCGCTAATTGGGCAATGGCAATTGACAGCCCCTTCTCCCAAGTGGTTTGGGGGAGGGGGGTTGGGGCAGGGAGGCTACCGTTTGTTTGTATCCTAATGATGGTGTGAACTGAGGAAGTTGATGGGTTGGAGCCTGCTTCCCAGTGTTCTGTCAGTTTCAGTCGTTTTAGCCACCCACGTGTATTTGCAGCTTAAAATCCAGTCCATTGTGTTTACAGCACACCATTGGGTTCAACTGGCCTATGGTGACATTTATGCTCCCTCGACTTCACCTATCCTTTAGATACAGAACAATGCAGTGCACATATGACCAGCTAAACCATGTGGGGATAACTTTTTGCCAGATACTTGCACGCTAAAGAAGTGACTCAGATGGAGTCTTAAACTGAAACTCCAGTTTTACCTGCATGAGGGCATATTACCGGGGCAACACATTCCCATTTCAGGACTTGATGGTTAAGTAAGGGTAACTACAAAGACATGAGGAGGAGCTGGCCAGAGTTGATTGGAAAAGGAGCCTAGCAGTGAAGACAGTGGAACAGCAATGGCAGGTGTTTTTGGGGGTTATTTGAGAGGCACAACAGAAATTCCTCCCAAGGAGGAGGAAACACGCTAAGCGGAAGACAAGGCATCCGTGGCTGGCAAGGGAAGTCAAGGACAGCATAAAAGCTAAAGAAAAAGCATACGAAGTGGTGAGGATTAGTGAGAAGCCAGAGGATTGGGAAGCCTTTAAAAGCGAGCAGAGGACAACTAAAAAAGCAATAAGGGGGGAGAAGATGAAGTATGAGTGCAAGCTAGCTAGTAATATAAAGGAAGATAGGAAGAGTATTTTTCAATATATAAAAGGTAAGAGAGAAGCGAAAATAGACATTGGACCACTGGAAAATGTGGCTGGAGAAGTAATAATAGGAAACAAAGAAATGGCAGAGGAACTGAATAGTTACTTTGCATCGGTCTTCACGGTGGAAGACACCAGTGGGATGCTAGAGCCCCAGGAGAACCAGGGGGCAAAGCTGAGTGCAGCGAAGGAGAAGGTTCTGGGGAAACTGAAAGTCTGAAGGTGGATAAATCACTTGGGCCGGATGGACTACACCCCAAGGTTCTAAAAGAGATAGCTCAGGAGATTGTGGAGGCATTGGTGGTGATCTTTCAGGAATCACTGGAGGCAAGGGGCCCAGAGGACTGGAAATGGCTAATGTAACACCACTGTTTAAGAAGGGAGGGAGGCAGAAGACGGGAAATTATAGGCCAGTTAGCCTGACTTCGGTCATTGGTAAGATTTTAGAGTCCACTATTAAAAATGAGATTGCGGAGTACTTGGAAGTGCATGATAAAATAGGACTGAGTCAGCATGGCTTCGTCAAGGGAAGGTCATGCCTGACAAATCTGTTAGAGTTCTTTGAGGAAGTAACTAGGAAGTTAGACAAAGGAGAACCAGTGGACGTGATTTATTTAGATTTCCAGAAGGCCTTTGACAAGTTGCCGCATAAGAGACTGTTAAATAAGTTAAGAGCTCATGGCGTTAAGGGTAAGATCCTGGCATGGATAGAGGATTGGCTGACTGGCAGAGAGTGGGGATAAAAGGGTATTTTTCAGGATGGCAGCCAGTGACTAGTGGTGTGCCTCAGGGGTCGGTGCTGGGACCACAACTTTTCACAATATACATTAATGATCTGGAGGAAGGAACTGAAGGCATTGTTGCTATGTTTGCAGATGATACAAAGATCTGCAGAGGGACAGGTTGTACTGATGAAGCGGGCGGGCTGCAGAAGGACTTGGACAGGCTAGAAGAGTGGGCAAAGAAGTGGCAGATGGAATACAATGTGGAAAAGTGTGAGGTTATGCACTTTGGAAGGAGAAATGGAGGCATAGACTATTTTCTAAATGGGACGATGCTAAGGAAATCAGAAGCACAAAGGGACTTGGGAGTCCTTGTCCATGATTCTCTTAAGGTTAATGTGCAGGTTCAATCGGCAGTTAGGAAGGCAAATGCAATGTTAGCATTCATGTCGAGAGGGCTCGAATACAAGACCAGGGATGTACTTCTAAGGCTGTATAAGGCTCTGGTCAGACCCCATTTGGAGTATTGTGAGCAGTTTTGGGCCCTGTATGTAAGGAAGGATGTGCTGGCCTCGGAAAGGGTCCAGAGGAGGTTCACAAGAATGATCCCTGGAATGAAGAACTTGTCGTATGAGGAACGCTTCAGGACTCTGGGTCTGTACTCGTTGGAGTTTAGAAGGAAGAGGAGGGATCTTATTGAAACTTACAGGATACTGCATGGCCTGGATAAAGTGGATATGGAGAGGATGTTTCCACTCGTAGGAAAAACTAGAACCAGAGGACACAATTGCAGACGAAAGGAACGATCTTTTAAAACAGAGATGAGGAGGAATTTCTTCAGCCAGAGGGTGGTGAATCTGTGGAATGCATTGCCGCAGAAGGCTGTGGAGGCCAAATCACTGAGTGTCTTTCAGACAGAGATAGACAGGTTCTTGATCAATAAGGGGATCAGGGGTTATGGGGAGAAGGCAGGAGAATGGGGATGAGAAAATATCAGCCATGATTGAATGGCGGAGCAGACTCGATGGGCTGAGTGGTCTCTGCTCCTATGTCTTATGGTCTTATGGTCTAAATAAGTTGCATTAATAATGTGACCAAACAGATTCATTATCAATCTATAAAAATCCTTACGATATGCTGTGGCAGTTGGGAAGAGTGAGAGAGGTACCTCATGGCAGCATGGTAGCATAGTGGCTAGCACAGTTGCTTCACAGCTCCAGGGTCCCAGGTTCGATTCCTGGCTTGGGTCACTGTCTGTGCGGAGTCTGCACATCCTCCCCGTGTGTGCGTGGGTTTCCTCCGGGTGCTCCGGTTTCCTCCCACAGTCCAAAGATGTGCAAGTTAGGTGGATTGGCCATGCAAATTTTCCCTTAGTATTCAAAAGGTTGGGGTGGGGTTACGGGGAAGGTGGGGATGTTGGCTTGGGTAAGGTGCTTTTTCCAAGGGCCGCTGCAGACTCGATGGGCCGAATGGCCTCCTTCTACATTGTAAATTCTATGAAATCCATGAAACCTGGTCAGCCAGAACTGCGTAGCAGATGCAGCACAACAGCCCTCCACATTAAAAAATCTGACTTGTGCGCCCGCACGTGTTTTCAGAGCAGGATCGGTCCGGGTGCTGCCAGCCAGGTCGGGAGTGAGGTATCAGAAGAGGACTTCCTGGGGAAGACAAGGAGACATTCGTAAGTTGTCTGGTTGGTGGTGGTACAAAGCAGTGACCGGATGGAGTGGAGGGATCTGGGAGGACTTCCTGCCAGCGGGAGACTGGGAGATTCCTGGACCGTAGGGCTAGTAGGACAGTCTTCCAGACTGTTTCGCTCTCCCTCTCTCCTGTCCGTTACCCCGGGGGTTGTAACTGGTCGTCCTGTTCGAGGCGATGCCCTTGCTGAGCAGGAATTGACGCAGTTTGTCGCTCATAAAGGAGGACCCCCTATCACTATGTATGGAAGCGGGGAACCCGAACAGTGCAAAGATGCTATGGAGGGCCTTGATGACAGTGGTTGCGGTCATGTCGGGGCAGGGGATGGCGAATGGGAACCGGGAGGACTCGTCATCACGTTCAGGAAGTACGTGTTGCGGTCGGCGGAGGGGAGGGGGCCTTTGAAGTCCATGCTGAGGCGTTCAGAGGGACGGGAAGCCTTTATCAGATGCGCTTTCTCTGGCCGGAAGAAGTGCGGTTTGCACTCCGACCAGTCCCTGGTGGCTGTGTTGATCTCCTCAATGGAGTAGGGCAGGGTGCGGGTGTGGTAGTATGTATTGGGGGTCATGTGGGACTGGAAGCCCTAATGTCATTGGCTGACAGATCCCGGGTCCTGGTTGGCCGTTGACCTCAAGCTCCGCCCTGAAGGCGGAGTATAAGAAGCCGGAGTCTTCCCCCGCAGGCCAGTTTACTATCGAGCTGCGGGGGAACAGACACGCTTAATAAAGCCTCATCGACTTCACTCTATTCGTCTCACGGAGTCTTTGTGCGCTACAATTTATTAAGCGTGCCTAAAAAAAAAAGGACTATGGAGCTCAGGATCATTCCGGAATGCCTGAGGATCAGCCCCCACGCAGTGAACGCGGCAGCAGCCTTCAAGCACTGGCAGACTTGCTTCGAGGCCTACCTCAGAACGACCACCGGCCGAGTCTCAGAAGACCAAAAACTGCAGGTCCTGCACTCGAGGGTGAGCACGGAGATTTTCTCCCTCATCGAAGACTCGGACGATTTCCAGACGGTGTTCGCAGCACTGAAAAGTCTCTATGTCCGCCCTGTTAACCAAATCTACGCTCGCTACCAGATGGCGACGAGACGGCAAGCTCCCGGAGAATCAATGGACGAGTTCTACGCCGCGCTGCTGATTTTGGGACGAGCCTGCAGCTGCCCGTCGGTGAACGCAAACGAACACACGGACATGTTAATGCGCGATGCTTTTGTGGCAGGTATGCAATCCTCCCAAATCCGCCAAAGACTTCTAGAAAAAGAGTCGCTAGGACTCTCAGAGGCACGGGCCCTAGCAGCCTCCCTAGACGTGGCCGCGCGTAATACCCGCGCCTACGGCCCCGACCGCACAGCAACCCATTGGGCCCCGTACGTACCCATCGCGGAAAACCCCCTACCCCCCCCGGACACCCCACAGGCTTGCGCGGTCCAAACGCCGAGTCGCACCGGGGGCGCCCGCTGTTATTTCTGCGGCCAAGCGAAACACCCCCGACAGCGCTGCCCGGCCCGCGCTGCTATCTGCAAAAGCTGCGGGAAAAAGGGCCATTATGCGGTTGTGTGCCGGTCCCGCGAGGTCGCCGCCGTCCCGGGAGCACAGGGAGCCCTGCAAGCAGTTTAAGCTCCCCAACCCCCTCAGCACGCCATGTACGACCCGCAGGCGCAGCCGCTCTGGGTCCCGACCACCGCGGTCCCGGGAGAACTGGGAGCCCTGCACGCCGCCTACGCTCCCCAACCCCCCTCCCCGCAGCCCATGTATGACCCGCTGCCGGCGCTACCGCTTTGGGTCCCGGCCAACACTCTCCACGGAGAGGAGGAAGTTTTCCGCGTCCCTAACGCCACCCTAACCCCACCCCGCGCCCCACGCCTGACCCGCCGGCGCCACCTACTTGGGCCCCGACCACCGCTGTCCCCGGTGAGGGAGCTCCGCGCGGTCCTAGCGCTCGCGGTCCTAGCGCTTGCGGTCCTAGCGCTCCCCAGCCCCCCCAGCACACCATGTGCGACCCGCAGACGCCGCCATTTTGGGTCCCGGCCACCACGAGGGGAGGAGGGGCGTCGCCATCTTGGACCGCCCCAGACCTGTACGACGCATGGGGGTGGCCATTTTGTCCACCCCCGCCGCCATCTTGTGACCCCCCAGCCACGTGCGATGTATGGGGGCGCCCATTTTTTTCATCCCCGACGCCATCTTGGACGGCAACAACGGACCCCACTCCACTACAACCACGGCTCGCTTCGATTACGCTCGATCAAGCTCGGCCCCGGACACTCCAGATGATGACGACAACGGTACTAATAAACGGCCACGAGACGCCATGCCTAGTCGACTCCGGGAGCACGGAAAGCTTTATACACCCCGACACGGTAAGACGCTGTTCCTTGACCACCTATCCCAGCGCACAAATGATTTGCCTAGCTGCAGGATCCCACTCCGTACAGATCCAGGGATTCTGCATAGTTACCCTAACGGTGCAGGGGAGGGAGTTCAAAAACTACAAACTAAACGTCCTTCCCCAACTCTGTGCCCCCACCTTGCTGGGATTAGATTTCCAATGCAATCTACAGAGCCTTACGTTCAAATTCGGCGGCCCCATACCCCCACTCACTATCTGCGGCCTCGCAACCCTCAAGGTGCAACCCCCGTCCTTGTTTGCGAACCTCACCCCGGATTGCAAACCCGTCGCCACTAGGAGCAGACGGTACAGCGCCCAGGACCGGACCTTCATTCGGTCCAAAGTCCAGCGGCTACTAAAGGATGGCATAATCCAGGCCAGCAATAGTCCCTGGAGAGCGCAGGTGGTAGCAGTGAAGACAGGGGAGAAACAAAGGATGGTCATTGACTATAGCCAGACCATCAACAGGTACACACAACTAGACGCGTACCCTCTCCCCCGCATATCCGACATGGTCAATCGGATTGCCCAATATAAAGTCTTCTCCACCGTGGACCTCAAGTCCGCCTACCATCAGCTCCCCATCCGCCCAAGTGACCGCCTTCGAGGTAGACGGGCGGTTATACCATTTCCTACGGGTCCCTTTTGGCGTCACAAACGGGGTCTCGGTCTTCCAACGAGAGATGGACCGAATGGTTGATCAACATGGGTTGCGGGCCACGTTCCCGTATCTCGACAATGTAACCATCTGCGGCCACGATCAGCAGGACCACGGCGCCAACCTCCAAAAATTCCTCCAGACCGCCAAAGCCTTGAACCTCACATACAACGAGGACAAGTGCGTTTTTAGCACCGACCGGCTAGCCATTCTGGGCTACGTAGTGTGCAATGGGATAATAGGCCCCGACCCCGAACGTATGCGCGCACTCATGGAATTTCCCCTCCCGCACTGCCCAAAAGCCCTGAAACGCTGCTTGGGGTTCTTTTCGTACTACGCCCAGTGGGTCCCCCAGTACGCAGACAAGGCCCGCCCCCTAATACAGACCACGACCTTCCCTCTGTCGACAGAGGCTTGCCAGGCCTTCAGCCGCATCAAAGTGGATATCGCAAAGGCCACGATGCGCGCCATCGACGAGTCCCTCCCCTTCCAGGTCGAGAGCGACGCCTCCGACGTAGCTCTAGCGGCCACCCTTAACCAAGCGGGCAGACCCGTTGCCTTTTTCTCCCGGACCCTCCACGCCTCATAAATCCACCACTCTTCAGTAGAAAAGGAAGCCCAAGCCATAGTGGAAGCTGTGCGACATTGGAGGCATTACCTGGCCGGCAGGAGATTCACTCTCCTCACAGACCAACGGTCGGTAGCCTTCATGTTCGATAGTGCACAGCGGGGCAAAATCAAAAACGACAAAATCTTAAGGTGGAGGATCGAGCTCTCCACCTTCAACTATGAGATTTTGTATCGTCCCGGAAAGCTGAACGAGCCGTCCGATGCCCTATCCCGCGGCACATGTGCCAACGCACAAATTAACCGCCTCCAAACCCTCCACGAGGACCTCTGCCACCCGGGGGTCACTCGGTTTTACCACTTCATCAAGTCCCGCAATCTCCCATACTCTTTAGAGGAGGTCCGTACAGTCACAAGGGACTGCCACATCTGCACGGAATGCAAGCCGCATTTTTTCAGGCCAGATGGAGCGCACCTGATTAAGGCTTCCCGCCCCTTTGAATGCCTCAGTCTCGATTTCAAAGGGCCCCTCCCCTCCACCGACCGCAACGCATATTTTCTTAATGTAGTGGACGAATACTCCCGCTTCCCTTTTGCCATTCCCTGTTCTGACATGACCGCGGCCACAGTCATTAAAGCCCTGAACAGCATCTTCACACTGTTCGGTTACCCCGCATACGTCCACAGCGACAGGGGGTCCTCTTTCATGAGTGACGAGCTGCGCCAGTTCCTGCTCAGCAAGGGCATAGCCTCAAGCAGGACGACCAGCTACAACCCCCGGGGGAACGGGCAAGTAGAAAGGGAGAACGGCACGGTCTGGAAGGCCGTCCTACTGGCCCTACGGTCCAGGGACCTCCCAGTTTCACGGTGGCAGGAGGTCCTCCCGGACGCTCTCCATTCCATCCGGTCGTTATTATGTACGAGCACTAATCAAACGCCTCATGAGCGTCTCCTTGTCTTCCCTAGGAGGTCCTCCTCTGGAACGTCGCTGCCGACCTGGCTGGCGGCCCCAGGACCCATCCTGCTCCGAAAGCATGTGCGGGCACATAAGGCGGACCCGTTGGTCGAAAGGGTTCACCTCCTCCACGCGAACCCCCAGTACGCCTACGTGGAGTACCCCGACGGCCGACAGGACACGGTCTCCCTGCGGGATCTGGCGCCCGCCGGTAACACGCACACCCCCCCGACACCATCAACCCAACCCCCGCCTTCCTGCCACCGCCGCACCCCGCGACCGCCCCCTTCCCAGGAGGATCGGTTCCCCTCCCCTCAGCACCGACCAAGAATCAAGCCCGAGCTGAAACCGTACGGCTCCTGGAGGCGACAACACTGGTACAAGCACCACCACCACCGCCGGGGCCGAGGCGATCGACACGGACGACCAGACCGCCCGACCGACTCATGGCGTCGATGTAAAACAAATATGGACTGTTCACAAGAACATTTTGCTTTTCTTCCTATACCCTCTGTAAATAGTTGCAACAGGACGAAATTGTCCAATACTGTATTGCCATGTGAATGTTTTGTCCTCCCAGGACCAGCCCTGTAAACCCTTACCACCATACGAAGCATCACCCCGCCGGGTTCATTTTTGACAAGGGGTGAATGTGGTAGTATGTATTGGGGGTCATGTGAGACTGGAAGCCCTAATGTCATTGGCTGACAGATCCCGGCTCCTGGTTGGCAGTTGACCTCAAGCTCCGCCCTGAAGGCGGAGTATAAGAAGCCGGAGTCTTCCCCCGCAGGCCAGTTTACGATCGAGCTGCGGGGGAACAGACACGCTTAATAAAGCCTCATCGACTTCACTCTATTCGTCTCACGGAGTCTTTGTGCGCTACAGCGGGTCTTGATAAAATGGAAAAAGCGAGTGACCCCGGGTGGCAGAGGTCCTCGTGGAGGGCTCGGAGGCGGTCCACTTGTGCGGTGGCACATGTGCCGCGGGACAGGGCGTCAGGAGGCTCGTTTAGCTTCCCGGGACGATACAAGATCTCGTAGTTGTAGGTGGAGTGTTCGATCCTCCACCGTAAGATCTTGTCGTTTTTTTATCTTGCCCCGCTGTGCATTATCGAACATGAAAGCAACCGACCGTTGGTCAGTGAGGAGAGTGAATCTCCTGTCGGCCAGGTAATGCCTCCAATGTCGCACAGCTTCTACTATGGCCTGGGCCTCCTTTTCGACTGAGGAGTGGCGGATTTCGGAAGCATGGAGGGTACGTGAGAAGAAGGCCACGGGTCTGCCCGCTTGGTTGAGGATGGCCGCCAGAGCTCTGTCAGACGCGTCGCTCTCGACCTGGAAGGTCTGCTTTGATGCGGCTGAAGGCCTGGCGGGCCTCTATCGACAGGGGAAAAGCTGTGGATTGGAACAGGAGACGGGCCTTATCCACATAGTTGGGGACCCACTGGGTGTAGTAACTGAAAAACCCTAGACAGCGCTTCAGGGCGTTGGAGCAGTGAGGGAGGGGGAACTCCATAAAGGGGCACATGCGTTCAGGGTCGGGCCTATAACTCCATTTCGCACTACGTAGCCGAGGATGGCTAGGCGGTCGGTGCTAAACACGCATTTATCCTTGTTGTATGTAAGGTTAAGGATTTTTGTGGTCTGGAGGAATTTTTGGAGGTTGGTGTCGTGGTCCTGCCGGTCGTGGCCGCAGATGGTGACATTATCGAGATACGGGAATGTTGCCCGTAAACCGTACCGGTCAACCATTCGGTCCATCTCGCGCTGGAAGACCGAGACCCCGTTGGTGACACCGAAGGGAACCCTGAAGAAGTGGTAGAGCTGCACATCTGCCTCGAAGGCAGTGTGTTTGCGGTCACTAGTGCGGATAGGGAGCTGGTGGTAGGCGGACTTAAGATCCACCGTGGAGGAGACCTTGTAATGCGCAATCCTGTTTACCAGGTCGAATATGCGGGGGAGAGGGTACGCATCCAGCTGCGTAAACCTGTTGATGGTCTGACTGTAGTCGATGACCATCCTATGTTTCTCCCCGGTCTTTACCACCACTACTTGAGCTCTCCAGGGACTGTTGCTAGCTTTAATGACTCCTTCCCTCAGTAGCCTTTGGACCTCTGACCGAATAAAGATCCGGTCCTGGGCACTGTACCGTCTGCTCCTGGTGGCGATGGGTTTGCCAGCCGGGGTGAGGTTCGCAAACAGGGAAGGCGGGTCGACCTTGAGGGTGGCAACGCTGCAGACAGTGAGGGGAGTATAGGGCCGCCGAATTTGAAGGTTAGACTTTGGAGGTTACACTGGAAGTCTAAACCTAGGAGTGTAGCCGCGTAGAGGTGGGGAAGGACGTAGAGCCGGTAATTTTTAAACTCCCTTCCCTGGACTGTGAGGTTTGCTACACAAAACCTCTTTATCTCCACTGAGTGGGATCCGGAGGTCAGGGAGATTTTTTGATTAACGGGGTGGACGAGGAGAGAACAGTGCCTTACCGTGTCGGGGAGTATGAAGCTCTCCGTGCTCACAGAGTCGATTAGGCAAGACGTCTCGTGCCCGTTGATAAATACAGTCGTTGTAGCAGTTGAGAGTGTTCGAGGCCGGGACTGATCCAGAGTCTCCGAGGTTGATCGCAGCAGTTGAGTATTCTCTTCAGGCAGTGTGTGGTTAGCTGAGCTGGGGTCCTGGGGGTTCATCCAAGATGGCGGCTCCCATTGTCACACATGGCAGGGGGTGCACAAAATGGCAGCGCCTATCTCTTTAACGTGGCGTCCGCGGGACAAGATGGCGGCGCCCGGGGGCCACACGTGGCCCTGGAGTTGGAAGAAGGCGGCGATCGCTGGCCGCACGGGGACCGTGGAGAGGTTTGTGGTGGCAGTCCACATTCGCCGCCGGAGACCGCGGCAACCGCACGGGCCTGGCATACCCCCACGAAATGGCCCTGTTTACCGCATCCCTTGCAGGTGGATGCGCGGGCCGGGCAGCGCTGGCGGGGGTGCTTGGCCTGCCCGCAAAAGAAGCAGCGGGGCCCCCCGGGGTTGCCAGGCTGCCTTGCAGCACAGGCTTGTGGGGGGATGGGGGATGTCTCGGGGTCGGCTGCGGAGGGGTTCCACACTGGCCAGGGGCTGCCACGCGGTCGGGAACGTAAGCGTGGGCGTTTCTGGAGGCCACATCCAGGGAGCCTGCAAGGGCCCGTGCCTCCTTGAGACCTAGAGTGTCTTTTTCTAGCAATCACTGGCGGATTTGGGAGGATAGCATACCTGCCACGAAAGCGTCCCGGCCCAAGAGTTCAGTGTGTACGCTCGCCGAAACTTGCGGGCAGCTGCAGTTCCTCCCCAACACCAGGAGTGCACGGTAGAATTCTTCCAGCGATTCCCAGGGGTTTGTCGCCTCGTTGCTAGCAGGTGCCGGACATAGATCTGGTTTACCGGGTCGAATATAATGTCCTTTTAGCAGCTCTATTGCTGCATCGAAGTCGTCCGCTTCCTCGATGAGGGTGTAAATCTCCGGGCTCCCCCTTGAGTGCAAGACTTTCATTTTCTGTTCTCCTGTGGGTGTGTTTTCGGCCGTCCCAAGATACCCTTTAAAGCACACCAGCCAGTGCTTGAAGATTGCCGCTGAGTTCACCGCGTGGGGGCTGAGTTGCAGACACTCTGGCTTGATTCGGAGCTCCATCCTTTTTTAAAAAAATCTAGCTCATTCAGTTGATGCACGATCAATGACCACTAAAGCGAGGTTGTAGTCCAACTGAAGACTTTAATAAGCTAGATGTTTCTTTAATAAGCTAGCAGCTCAGGTACAGAATGAAGGCTGCTGGGGCGGCACAGGCTCTTATACCCCGCCAACAGGGCGGATCTACCATACATCTTGACCAATAGAAAGCATGCAGCTTCCACCAATGGTGCTCCAGCATATCAGGTACCGTAATACCTCTACTACCATAAAGAGTATATAAACTAGCAGTGGATGCTTAGCAACTGGGTGCCTTGTAAGGTGGAAAAGCTTTGAACTTTTAGTTTTAGCTGGATATATTGCAGTTGAAGAAATACACCAGGGAGTGACCATCTCTCAACCCTGCCAGGAGAAAGTCGAGAAAGTGGGGATCAGAACAGTAAGCCAGAAAGTGCAGTGACAGGGGATGAGCATTGTACCAGGGCCAGGTTGGCTCAGAGGAAGGGCAAGCTGGGGGAGGTCGAACTCAGTGGGTCTGGAGTGTATCGGCTTCAATGCATGGAGTATAACAGGTAAGACAGATGAACTTAGAGCCTTGATCCTCGCGTGGAACTTGGATGTGGTTGCGGTAATGGAGTCTTGGTTAACAAAGGGACAGGACTGGCCGCTAATTATTCCAGGAAATAGGTGTTTTATATGAAACAGGGGGGAAGGTAAAAGAGGTAGGGGAGTTAAATTACTGGTTAGAGAACATTTTACAGCTGTTCAGAGGAAGGACACCTTGGAAGAATCAAGTAACGAGACACTGTGTGTAGAACTCAGAAACAGGAAGGGGGCAGTCACTATGATAGGGATGTATTACAGGCCTCTCAACAGCCCACGAGAAGTTGAAGAACAAATTTGTAAGCAGATTCTGGATAGATGTAGAAATAATAGGGTTGTTGTAGTGGGAGACTTTAATTTTTCTCATATTGACTGGGAATCCTTTAGGGCAAGAGGTCTGGATGGTGAGGAATTTGTTAAATGTCTCCAGTAAGGTTTTTTGGAATAATATGGGGATAGTCCAACTAGAGAGGGGGCTATACTGGACCTAGTATAGGGGCTGAGCTGGCCAGGTCATCAAGGTTGCAATGGGAGAAACATGTGGCGAACAGTGACCACAATTCCGTGAGCTTTCGGATACTCATGGAAAAGGACGAATGTTGTCCTAGGGTTAAGGTGCTAAATTGGGGTAACCAGATTTAGCAGGATTGGGAAGATGTTACTTGGGAGGGGCTGTTTCAGGGTAAAATCCACATTTGGCATGTGGGAGTTGTTTAAGGAGTAATTGATTGGAGTGCAGGACAGGCAAGGGCCGATGAAAAGGAAAGGCAGGATTCAAGAACTGTGGATGACCAGGGAAATCGCGAGTCGAGTCAAAAAGAAAAAGGATACATACGTGAGGTCTAGGCAACTAAAAACAGATGAAGCACTCGAAGAATACAAGGAAAGTAGAAAAGAGCTCAAGCATGGAGTTAGGCGGGCAAAAAGAGATCACGAATGTCCTTGGTGGACAGGATTAAGGAGATTCCCAAGGCATTTTACACGTATATTAGGAAGAAGAGGGTAGCTCGAGAAAGAGTTGATCCACTCAAGGACAAAGGAGAGAAATTATGCGTAGAAGCAAAGGAAGTAGGTGAGATCCTTAATGAATATTTTACATCGGTATTCACAAAGGAGAGGGACACATTGATTCGTGGTGTCTCAGGGGGATATGTAAATACTTTCGAACCGGTCGTTATTACGAGGGATGAAGTGTTCGGTATATTAAAAAGCATTAAGGTAGACAAATTCCCAGAGCCAGATGGCATCCATTCCTAGATTGCTTAGGGAGGTGAGTGATATGAAATCACTGGGCCTCTAACAGAAATATTTGTTTCCTCATTGGTCACAGGTGAGATCCCAGAGGATTGGAGGATAGCCAATGTTATCCTGTTATTTAAAAAGGGTAGCAAGGATAACTCGGGTAACTATAGGCCAGTGAGCCTGACGTCAGTGATGGTGTAATTGTTGGGAAAGATACTCAGAGATAGGATCTATGCACATTTGGAAGTGAATGGTCTTATTAGCGACAGACAGCATGATTTTGTATGAGGAAATCATGTCTCACCAATTTAATTGAGTTTTTTGAAGAGGTGAGATAAATGATTGATGAGGGAAGGGCTATGAATGCCGTCTACATGGACTTTAGTGAAGTATTTGACAAGTTCCTTCATGGCAGGCTGGTGCAAAAGATTAAATCACACCACATCAGGGATGAACTAGCTAGATGGATCCAGAACTGGCTTGGCCATAAAAGACAGAGGGTAGCAGTGGAAGGGTGTTTTTCCGAATTGAGGTCTGTAATTTGGGGTGTTCCGCAGGGATGGGTACTGGGACCTCTGCTGTTTGTAATATATATGAATGACTTGGAAGAAAATGTAGCTGGTCTGATTAGCAAGTTTGTGGATGACACTAAGATTGCAGGAGTTGCAGATAGTGATGAAGATTGTCACAGAATACAGCAGGATACAGATAGGCTGCAAAATTGGGTGAAGAAATGGCAGATGGAACTTAACCCGGACAAATGCGAGGTGATGCATTCTAGTAGATCCAATTCAGATGGGAGCTATAAATGGTAGAACAATTAGGAGCATAGATACACAGAGATCTGGGCGTGCAGATCCACAGTTCCTTAAAAGTGGCAGCACAGGTGGAAATGATGGTAAAGAAATGGTATAGCATGCTTGCCTTCATCGGATGGGGTATCGAGTATAAAAGCTTGCAAATTACGTTACAGTTACATAGAACATTGGCAAGGTCACATTTGGAATACTGTGTCCAAATCTGGTCAACGCACTACCAGAAGGACGTGGAGGCTTTGGAGAGAGTACAGAAAAGGTTTACCAGGATGTTGCCTGGTATGGAGAGTATTAGCTATGAGGAGAGATTGAATACACTGGGATTGGTCTCCCTAGAGAGGCTGAGGGGGCGACCTGATAGAAGTTTATAAAATTATGAAGAGTATAGATAGGGTGAACTGTTGGAGGCTTTTTCCCAGGGTGGAAATGACAATTACAAAGGGGCACAAGTTCAAGGTGAGGGGGGATAGGTTCAGTGGTGATGTGCGGGGAAAGTTTTTTATACAGAGGGTGGTGGTGGCCTGGAATGCACTGCCAAGTGAGGTGCTTGAGGCAGATATGTTAGCGACCTTTAAGACTTAACTGGATAGACACATGAACAGATGGGCTATAGAAGGATATTGGTGGTTGATCTAGATAGGACACGTGATCGGTGCAGGCTTGGAGGGCCAAAGGGCCTGTTCCCTTGCTGTCCTGTTCTGTGTGCTTTGACAGGGCAGCTGCAAAGAGGGGGCTTCCCAAGGAACTAGTTACTGTGCAGCTACAAGGGAATTGGGACAGAAAGAAAGCCTTAAGCCAACTGAGGTTGAGGGAACAGAGACCAAGGTATTCTTCAGAAGAATTCAAGGAAGAGTAATGTTCTGAGTAAAGAAGACAATTGCAGTAACTGGATTTAAAGTGGGAAAGTAGACTTCAGAGGTCAGTCAAAAGTTTTATGCCATCTGAGAATCGAGAGTTAAAGCAATTTTAAACATTTTGTCCAGCAGTCAAGACAAAGAAATCATTTAGAGGCAGGTGTAAAACCTAGATACTGGATTTATTCTTAAAAATGGAACAGAAACTTTGTTCAAAAAAGTCATTCGGAAAGCCTGGATTGGATTTCAGGATGCAAACGGTTAATGGAAAGCCTTGTTGTGAAAGAAGGTTTTGAAGTATGTTTGTGGGAGTGGTACTTGGAAATGCTCATGTGACAATCATCTGGGGGGATTCTGAGGGGAACTCCACTGACATTAGCTTGGGTTCAGGGAGAAGTGTGTGCATTTGATTAAAGGGACTTTGTGTCATTGAGACCACTGTAGATGAAGATGAATTTTGTAATCTGGGTTAATCTTAAAATCTGTCTGTATTTGTTAAACTAAGGGGGAAGTACAGGAGTATTGTATCATAATTTTATGTTTCATGTGTCACCAAAGAACATTTGTACAGCTTCAAGAGGAACACACCCAACTTTCATGCAAGGTGTTTTTTTTCCTAACTTGTACTGCTGCAACGTTTCTGGAAGATCGGTAGAGTGTTTTTTATGATGTAATAAGTTGTTTGATTTGACAGGATTGACAGAGGATTTGGGGTGGATTGTCCAACAGGCTTCAGGACCCCAGTGTTTGAACCAAATGAGGCCACACAAGCCAGGGGCAGGACGAATAGA
Organism: Scyliorhinus torazame; assembly: GCF_047496885.1. NCBI lineage: Eukaryota > Metazoa > Chordata > Chondrichthyes > Carcharhiniformes > Scyliorhinidae > Scyliorhinus > Scyliorhinus torazame. The sequence continues at coordinate 122,594,314 of NC_092722.1, forward strand.
GTAATTTTTCCAGAGGTTCCCTCCTAATTGGCTGCCTCTGCAATCACCATCCCACTAAGCACTGGGCTGGTGGTAGGTCGGGGTGGAGGGGTTGCTCCGACAGGGGTAAAGTGGGGCTGCAAATCGTTCCTAATTGGGGTCTTTGCTGTGTAAATTGCCAGGTTGGCTGAGGGCATCGCACTCTTCTCTCTGCTCTGTCTCCCTGACTTGCAACAGACCCAGATGCACTGCAATTATTGGCAGCCAAACCTGCTGCAGCCCTTCTGTGGACAGGTCACAGGAAGCTTAATTTTCCCAACCCCGTGCTAGTATGAACGGAGGCTGTGGGGTTGGTGAGAGTTGGAAAAGGTCTTTGAAAAAGGGGAGAGCTGTGTTAGGATGGCACCTTGCCGCTGTAGGAGATGCAGACATTCTGTTCCCTGCAGTTATGGTCAACCCTGCCCTGCATGAGAGAGGGTAGAAGGTCAGTAATTGTTTTGCAATGCATTTGGGTGATATGCGTGCCACAATTGAATAGCTGGAGGTATATGGAAGCAGTGGGAGCTGGGTATGGGATTGACATCAATGATATGTGTGGGAGGATGCGGTGGAGCATTTGAATGTTTGATGTGAGTCCTGAGGACTAGAGATTGCTGATGTTTGAGTGATGGTGATATGATGCATTCAGTTCTGGCTCCTTGCTTTGACTTCATAGAATTTACAGTGCAGAAGGAGGCCATTTGGAAAGAGCACCCTACCTAAGCCCGTGCGTCCACCCCATCCCCACACCTCCGCCCTATCCCCGTAACCCCACCTAACTGTTTTTGGACACTAAGGCAATGTAGCACTGCCAATCCACCTAACCTGCACACCTTTGGACGGTGGGAGGAAACCGGAGCACCTGGAGGAAACCCACGCAAACACAGGGAGAACATACAGACTCCGCACAGCCAGTGACCCAAGCCAGGATTCAAACCTGGGACCCTGGAGCTGTGAAGCAACTGTGCTAACCACTGTGCTACCATGCTGACTTCACTGTCACCTGCTCCCATTCATTCTGAGGGTGGGTTCTGGAACGCTTCCACCCACACTCCCAACCAAAAGGTGACCCATCTCCTCCTGTCCACCTCCATGTTAACCCTCCGTCACCATATCCATGGGTGTGGAGCCTCTCTCTTTCCCTCACACTATGTTTGTGTAACTCCTTCATCCTGCCAGTGTCAGTATAGCCAACCAGCAATAACTTTCTTCCACTGAGTTGGACAGGCTGCCTTTAAGAGGAGCCGGCTGGCTGCACCATGTGAGATTGGCCCATACTGCTCAGCCACTGCTGAGAGCTCATCCAGCTTCGGCTCCACTCAGTCCAACATGACATTCAGATAAATGAAGAGCCAGCAGTAAGTTTGCATGGTGCCTGTCTCAAACGCAAAGGATGTGTGCAGGCTCTGAACTACAACCCCATGTCTTAAAATGGACTATAACAAATGTTTGAATACAATTTTCATGGAGCAGTGCATGTGGGCTCCTCAGCTCCTCTTCCAGGGAAGATGTTGGGTGCTTTGGCTGACACAAGGGACGGTTCAGGATGGCTCAGGGAGTGAGCAAGGTTGTATACAGCTCTCAGATGTGGCAGTGGATCCCCTGTTGGAGGAGGCCCAGGAGTGTAGGGACGTCCTTTACCCAAAGGATTGAAGGATGCCAACTCACCCTCCTTTCCCTCTCCCCTCTAGTTGTTTACAGTTCTGCTGCTCTATTTGCCTTCCTATCCTCCTCCCATTCTTATCCAGAACAAGATGCAGAAAGGCGGACAGAGGAGGGAATCACTGGCAAAAGGCCCATAATGACAACTACAAGATACCAAGAAGGTGGACTAGTGCAGCACTTACATTTTTTTAAAAAAATGTTTTTTATTGGGTTTTCAAACATAGTATTTACAGGTGTACACAAACAAACAATAATAAAAAAAGAAAAAATACAGGAGAAAAACAAAGTGAGGAGATAGTACATACAAGATAAAACTAACAACTCAATATAGTTAGTAAAATCACGTAACTAATGAGCAATGAAATAACAAGGTGTGGGGGGGGAGATAACTGTGGATGTGTATATACATCGGGGTACTGGAGAGACATTTACAGTATACCTTTATACAAGTCTTGTGTTCTTCCATTTTTACATATATATTCCTCCCCCCAACACAAAGAGAGTACATAAAACACTGGTGGGGGTTGGTTTAGCACAGGGCTAAATCACTGGCTTTGAAGCAGACCAAGGCAGGCCAGCAGCACGGTTCAATTCCCGTGCCAGCCTCCCCGAACAGGTGCCGGAATGTGGCGACTAGGGGCTGTTGTGTTGGGTGCTCTGCTACACAGACGAACCAACATGGTTGTGGATGGTACTACTCAGTTTTATTACTAACATATATTTACAATGGTAAACTAGTTATTGTTGTTCGATCATAACCCTTGAATCTGTGGACCTATCCCTAACACTATCTTGGAGAGGCACTCAGCACATGATGGTTGTCTGAGTGTCTTGTTGTGAGCTCTGTGCCCTGAGCTGTCTTCTGCTGGAGTGCGCGGGAAGTGTCGTGTTCCCCGTTTTATAGTGTGTATGCTCTTTCCTGTGATTGGCTATGGTGTTGTGTGTGTATTGATTGGTCCGTTGATCTGTCCATCAGTATGTATGTGTGTTTGCACCATGTTGTTTACCTGAATATCATGACACCCTCCTTTTTTACAAGAACATGTGCCTATGTGGTTATAAATAGAGATGTGTACTGAGTGCAGCTGAATGTGTGTGTGCAATATCTACAGCATGTACATGAGGCTAAACTATATACAAGGGGCGATGTCAGGTACGACATATCAACGAGATTGTACCATAAACAAAAGACGGGGAAATGTTGAACGTCAAAACGAACTCCTGTAACAACAAGGAAGAACAGAAACATATTAGCACAGTGGTATTATGAGTTCAATGTACAAACAGGCTCATAAGTCCAGTCTAGTAGGTGGGCGACGAATTTGAGTTGACCGCCTCAAGGGTGGGTCAGGATCCACTGGCTGAGGAATGGGCCTGGCCACGGGCGACGACGGAATGGGCATGGTGGCATGATGTTTACCTGGATATCATGGCAGGGGCTTTTCACAGTAACTTCATTTGAAGCCTACTTGTGACAATAAGCGATTTTCATTTTAATTTCATTAATACAAAAATGGATCTGGGTGGGGTGGGGTGAGGGGTGGGGTGAGGAGTGAGGGATGGGGGGGGAGGGGGGGGGGAGACACGCCTTGGTGGTGCCCCTGATGATGTTGCTGTCTTCTCCTGGTCGGTTTTCACTGTTGCAGTTGTGCGTTTGCCTTTGCTTCGTCCTCCTGTACTTTCTTACTCTCTGCTGCTGTGTTTGTCATGGTCGCTGTCGTTTCCTGTGCTCTCCCTACAGTTTGTGTTCCCTCGTCTTTCCTCCCCTTCTGGTTACCCTCTATTCTTCTTTACCTCCTGTCTTTCCTTCTCTCCCCCCCTCACCCCGCCCTCTCCCTCTCTGCAAATCACCTTTCTTTACTATTGAGTTTAGCTACCCCCTGCACTGCTCACCCCACCACCCCGGCATCTTTCCCTCCTTCCTTTTCTTTTCTCATGTTTTGGTTACTTTCCCCTGGCTCTTGGCTACTTGGTTATTCATCAGGCTGTTCGTTGGCCACAATCAGGTCCCGGAACAGTTGGGTGAATGTCCTCCACATTCTGTGCACTCCATCGTCTGACCCTCGGATGGCGAATTTGATTTTCTCCGTTTGGAGAGATTCTGATAGGCCAGACAGCCAGTCTGCAGCTTTGGGCGGTGCTGCTGACCACCAGCCGAGCAGGATTCAGGTGATCAGGTGATCAGGGAGGCAAAGGCAAGGGCGTCCGCCCTCCTCCCCATGAAGAAATCTGGCTGGTCTGATAACCCGAAAACCGCCACCTTTGGCACGGCTCCACCCTCACCCCTACCACTTTGGACATTGCCTCGAAGAAGGCTGTCTAGTGCTCAGCAAGTCTGGGACAAGACCAGAACATGTGGGTGTGGTTGGCCAGGCCCCCTTGGCACTGTTCGCATCTGTCCTCCACCTCCAGGAAGAACCTACTCATTCGGGTCCTTGTTAAGTGGGCTCTATGTACTTCCTTTAGTTGCGTTAGGTTGAGTCTTGCGCACGTGGAGGTGGAGTTGACCTTATGCAGTGCTTCACTTCAGACTCCCCACCCTATTTAGAGCCCCAGGTTGCACTAATATTTTTAAGGTGAATTCCTCAGTGAATTTCTGGAATAAATGTATGAATGGTGATCTGGGGTGGGATTCTCCCGTACCCGGCGGGGCGGGGGGTCCCGGTGGGACGGAGTGGCGTGAACCACTCCGGCGTCGGGCCGCCCCAAAGGTGCGGAATACTCCGTACCTTTAGGGGCTAGGCTGCCCCGGAGTGGTTGGCGCCCCGCCGGCTGGTAAGGGACCTAGTTCAATTTACGCCGGCGGGACTGGCATAGAACCAGCGGAACTTGGGCCATCGCGGGCCGGAGAATCGCCAGGGGTGGCCCGCCGACCGGCTCGGCGCGATTCCCGCCCCCGCCAAATCTCCGGTGCCCAAGAATTCGGCGGCCGGCGGGGGCCGGATTCACGCCTCCCCCAGCGATTCTCCGACCTGGCGGGGGGTCGGAGAATTCCGCCCCAGGTCTTGACAGTGTCCCAGAAAGTCTCCCAACCCATATCAGAGGCTCTCTTCACAGCTCCAGTAGCAATGAATATGAAATGGTGCATATCCCTTTAAGTACCACTTTAAATTGACACCGGGGCTGAATTTACTGTGTAACAACAATGCTATAGTGCTGAAAATATTGGCAAAAACTGACCCCGCTAGGATTTTATCATTGAATAGCTGTGAACATTCATGCACTATCCTGTGTGTTGGGTGATAACTGATATAGATATTGAATAGGTATTACATTTCAATGACATTCAGTGTAGGCTTTTATCTGCTTTCTAAGAAAGCAGGATATTGAAGGTAGGTTCTTCAAAGACTTTTGAATTCACCACCCAGGAATGTTGATGGATTTTAATCTTGTTACTGGAACATGGAATTAAAATAAAAACCTCTTATGCAATGCAGGTATTGTGGTTAGTTCAGCATTTGATAACTATTCCTAATTAGTCCTGGGGAGGTGGTGGTGATTTGTCTTCTTGAACTGCTGGGGCGAAATTCTCGTTATCGGCGGAAAGTCCGCCGATCGGCGCAATAAACGGCGCAAATCCGACTTGCGTCACGTCGGAAAAATGGGTCAAAAGTCTCCGGCCCGAAATGGGCTAGCAGCGACGTAACGGGATCCGCGCTTGCGCAGTGGTTCACGCCGTGCAGCGTCATACGCGCCGCACGGCGTGACGGTTCATAAGGCCGCGCTGCTCCCCCCCCACCCGACCGGAACACCCGACCGGAACACCCGACTGGATGGCTGGCCGCCGCTCAGCCCCGAGGTTCGAGTCACGGGATGTGGAGGCGCTCCTGGACGCGGTGGAGCAGAGGAGGGACGCCCTGTATCCCGGGCACGGCCGCAGAGTTGCCCCACGCCACAGCCGGCGTCTGTGGAGGGAAGTGGCAGAGGCCGTCACCGCTGCGGCCCTGACACCACGGACAGGCACCCAGTGCCACAAGAAGGTGAACGACCTCGTCAGAGCAGGCAGGGTGAGCCTCCCCCATATCCCCCCCCTCCCCCATATCCCCCCTCCCCATATCCCCCATATCCCCCCTCCCCCATATCCCCCTCCCCCATATCCCCCCTCCCCCATATCCCCCTTCCCCATATCCCCCCATATCCCCCCTCCCCCATATCCCCCTCCCCATATCCCACCCTCCCCCATATCCCCCCTCCCCCATATCCCCCCTCCCCCATATCTCCCCTCCCCCATATCCCCTTCCACATATTCCCCCTCCCCCATATCCCTCCTCCCCATTACCCCCCTCCCCCATATACCCCCTCCCCATATCCCCCCTCCCCCATATACCCCCCTCCCCCATATCCCCCTCCCCATATCCCCTCCCCCATATCCCCCCTCCCCCATATCCCCCGTATCCCCCCTCCCCCATATCCCCCTCCCCATATCCCCCATATCCCCCCCATATTCCCCCCTCCCCCATATCCCCCCTCCCCCATATCCCCCTCCCCATATCCCCCATATCCCCCCTCCCCATATCCCCCCTCCCCCATACCCCCCTCCCCCATATCCCCCTCCCCATTACCCCCCTCCCCATATCCCCCCTCCCCCATATCCCCCCCTCCCCATATACCCCCTCCACCATATCCCCCCTCCCCCATATCCCCCTCCCCCATATCCCCCCTCCCCATATCCCCCCTCCCCCATATCCACCCCCTCCCCCATATCCCCCCCTCCCCCATATCCCCAAGTGAATCCAGCCCTAACCTTAACCTCTGCAATGCACGCGCAACCGATGGCGTGCATTCATATACCTGCCTAACAGTGTTGCCTTTTACCCCTGCCACCCCCACCCCCCCCCCACAGGAGAAGCGCGCACACAACAATAGGGAGCATGTGAGGACTGGAGGAGGCCCCGCTGATGAGAGGCCATTGACTGAACACCAGGAATGGGCCCTGGAACTGGCTGGCGGACCTGACGACCGGGAGGTTGCTGATACAGAGGTCGGGGGCGTACTAGCAAGTGAGCCAACGACAGCCCGTCCCCACATCCCCCCTCCCCTATATCCCCCTCCCCCATATCACCTGATCACTGCCTGATGTCTAACCATGCATGCTTCATTGTGTATCGCAGGACCAAATGTCCAGGCACCCATCCCCGCAGATGCAGACCGCCCGCAGGATGCCCCCCGGAGGCCACGGGAGACGGAGAGACACGGACCCTCCAGCATGCGACGCCCGCAGGATGCCCCTCGCACACCACGGGACACGGCCCCTCCAGCATGCGACGCCCGCAGGATGCCCCTCACACACCACGGGAGACGGAGAGACACGGACCCTCCAGCATGCGACGCCCGCAGGATGCCCCTCGTACACCACGGGACATGGAGAGACACGGACCCTGCAGCATGCGACGCCCGCAGGATGCCCCTCGCACACCACGGGACACGGAGAGACCTGGAGCAACAGGGAGACGACACCCCCGTCACGTGCGGGAGCGACCACCCAGCGACGAGGGGGTCAGCCACAGGCCCCCGTCACATCTGAGCCAGGACACCACTACCCAGGACACCACTACCCGGGACACCACTACCCAGGACACCACTACCCAGGACACCACTACCCGGGACACCACTACCCGGGACAGCACTGCCCAGGACACCCCTACCCGGGACAGCACTACCCAGGAAGACGAAATACCGGACAGTGACTCAGAGTGGATGGGTGGAGACGAACCCCCACCCCAAAGTGCCATGGACTCAGAGTGGGACGAAGAGCACGACACAACGCCACTGCTGTCACCAACATCCTCCACCATCGCAGAAACACTCACCTCGGTTGGGCACTTTAGTGATGAGGCGTCTGCTACACTCACTGGTGCGCACAACACAGACGTCCCGGTACAGCAGGTGGAGGTAGGAGCAGCAGTGGGGCCGGGCGGTCGGAGGGCAGCCCAGCCCAAGCGAACATCTGCCGCCCAGATGGATCCCGGGTTCCTGGAGTTACCACACCCACACATAGATCCGATGCAACCACCGACCCGGAGACGAGCGAAGAGGGTGACGGCCGGCTTGCGGCGGCTGCAGTCGCAGGTGGAGGAGTCCACCCGCGTCCAGGAGTTGGGAGTGGTGCCGGTCATGCGTTCCACCCAGGCCGACACCGCACGGGTGGCGTCCGCGGTGGAGGCAATAGCTGCGACGGTGTCAGACATGGGGAACGGTTTGCGAGGCCTGGGGCTTTCCGTGCAGGCGGCGTCTGTGGCCCAGGACATGGCTGCCCTCTCACAGGAGGCCATGAGCCAGTGCCAGCGCCAGATGGCAGAGGCGCTCAACGCCATAGCCCAGTCTCTGCAGGCCATGGCCCAGTCTCAGCAGGCCATGGCCCAGTCTCAGCAGGCCATGGCCCAGTCTCTGCAGGCCATCGCTGAGGGCATCGGCGCCAGTGGCCATGTGCGAGCCGGCGTCGCACTGTCACAGACAGGGTTTGCCAACCCCCTGGGCTCCATGGCTGCAAACCTGCAGAACCCTGTCGATACCAGCACGGGCCTCCAAGACTGGCAGCGCCAGATGTCGGGGGGGGGGGGCGTCGGATAGCCAGTCCGTTCGCATCTCCCACCCATGTAGAGGCCTGGGGGCCATCGGGCACCCCGAGGGAGGAGGAGGTGGTGTGGTCCGTCCCGGCTCCCCCTGTAGGGGAGGTCCCGGTACACCGCGACACCTCGGACTCCCCCCCTTCCGTCCCAGGTGCATCGGGTGGGCAACGGGCAGGACAGCCTGGCAGCTCGCCATCCCAGTCGACCGGGCCGCAGCCTGGCCCATCTAGGCCAGGACGCCCCAGGAAACGGCCGCCAAAGGGATCCAGTGTCAGAGGGCAGGAATCACAGGAGTCCACCTCCAGTTCTGCTGTACCGTCTGGGGAACCACATCGACGTAGTCAAAGGGCCCGTAAGGCCAAACAATTAGACACTGAGTAAGTTGGCACGGGTGCAGGGCACAGATGAGTTTTAGGGGCTAGGGCACGTGCATGAACTCCTTTGGTTATTAAAGTCAATGTTACACCTACAGAAGCTGCCTTTGTGCTCTGTCCAAAGAGTGCGGGGGTGTCATGTACGTTGAGCGCAAGTGTGTGTGTGAGGGGTGGTCTTACCTCAGCCCCAGGTGAGTCTGCCCCCTTCCCCCTGGGCCGCCATCAACATCCCCCGGACGGGACCGTGCGCTGCAGTGTCACAGCCGCATGCAGGGATGGTCCAGGTGGATGGTGTTACTGTGGCCATGGGTCAGACATAGTCCAACGATGTGGAGCCAGGAGCTCACCGCAGGGCGGGTTGTCATCATCCTCCATGGCTTGCAATAGACACGCGACCACCCGCAATTGTGTGAGCCCGGCCCGTTGTGCCGCAGGTGGATCGGCAATGGGGGGGTTGGTGTGCATGCGGGTGGGGTGGGTGGGGTTGGGGAGGGGGGTGAGGGTGCTGGGTGGGTGGATGGGTGGGGGGTGCGGGTGGTCGGCTGTTGCCATGGTGTGCGGTCTGGGGCTATACTACCCGATTCCCACGCCCATCTAGTCAGTGAAGCGGGCGGCTATCAGTCTGTCCCGTGCCCGCTGGGCCAGCCGGTAACGGTGGACAGCCACCCGCCTGTGTCTACCCCGTCTGCCCTGACCATTACCCCCATCCCCCTCATCTGGGGAGGACTGCGCGTCTTCCTGCTGCTCCTCCACTCCGCCCTCCTCTGCCTGCGGCACATCGCCCCTCTGCTGGGCTATGTTGTGCAGGACGCAGCACACCACAATGATGCGGCCGACCCGCTCTGACCGATACTGGAGGGCGCCCCCAGAGAGGTCCAGGCACCTGAAACGCATCTTTAGCACGCCAAAGGACCTCTCTATCACTCCCCTTGTCGCTACATGGGCATCATTGTAGCGGTTCTCCGCCTCATTGCGTGGCCTCCGTATAGGCGTCATCAGCCACGATCGTAATGGGTAGCCCCTGTCGCCCAGCAACCAGCCCCTCAGCCGGGGATGGCGTCCCTCGTACATGCCGGGGATGGATGACCGCGACAACACGTATGAGTCGTGTACACTGCCTGGGTAACGGGCGCAGACATGCAGGATCATCATGCGGTGGTCGCAGACCACCTGTATGTTCATCGAATAGGTCCCCTTCCTATTGGTGAAAACGGCCCTGTTATCTGCAGGTGGCCGCACGGCGACGTGCATCCCATCGATCGCGCCCTGGACCATGGGGAACCCGGCCACGGCAGAGAAGCCCACGGCCCGGGCATCTTGGCTGGCCCGGTCCACGGGGAAGCGGATGTAGCGGTGCGCCATGGCATATAGGGCATCTGTCAATGCCCGGATGCACCGATGTCTGCGATATGCCGGACAGGTCCCCACTCGGTGCCTGGACTGACCCCGTTGCATAAAAGTTCAGGGCCACCGTAACCTTGACGGACACGGGGAGAGGGTGTCCCCCGCCAGTGCCACGCGGTGACAGGTGTGGCAGCAGGTGGCAGATGTGTGCCATGGTTTCCCGCCTCATCCGGAGTCTCCTCCTGCATTCCCGGTCCGTGAGGTCCTGGTATGACTGCTGGGGCCGGTACAAACGGGGCGCCCTCGGGTGCCTCCGTTGCCATGGGGCCGCAATGTCCTCCTCCCCCTCCTCGTCCTGTTGGTCAGGTGTCCTTCCAGCCTGGGCGGCTGCTGCCTGTCCCTCTGCGGCAGCCTGCGCCGCCTCTCTGGCACGCTCCTCCTCCTCCTCCTCATCCAGGGCAACATAGACATTAGCGGCTGCCGCCAGGGCGGCCAACATCGCTGGATGATCGGAAAACATGACGGCCTGGTTGGGGGGGAGGGGAATGACGACATGTCATCATTGCCCATATCCCCTCCTCCCCCCAGCCAGGTGGCATGGACCGCATGGGTCCAACTGTTGGAGGCTGGCACCTGGCCAGGTGGACCAACTCACTTGCCCTCGCATCCCCCTCCCCGGCACGGACCCCCCCCCCCACCTCCTCCCCGGCACGGACCCCAACCTCCTCCCCGGCACGGACCCCCCATCCCCCTCCCCGGCACGGACCCCCCCAACCTCCTCCCCGGCACGGACCCCCCATCCCCCTCCCCGGCACGGACCCCCCCCCATCCCTCTCCCCGGCACGGACCCCCCCCCCAATCTCCTCCCCGGCACGGACCCCAGCCTCCTCCCCGGCACGGACCCCCCATCCCCCTCCCCGGCACGGAACCCCCCCACCAACCTCCTCCCGGCACGGACCCCAACCTCCTCCCCGGCACGACCCCCCATCCCCCGCCCCGGCACGGACCCCCCCCCCCCAACCTCCACCCCGGCACGGACCCCAACCTCCACCCCGGCACGGATCCCCCATCCCCCTCCCCGGCTCGGACCCCCCCCCAACCTCCACCCCGGCACGGACCCCAACCTCCACCCCGGCACGGACCCCCCCATCCCCCTCCCCAGCACGGACCCCCCCCCAACCTCCTCCCCGGCACGGACCCCAAACTCCTCCCCGGCACGGACCCCCCCCCAACCTCCACCCCGGCACGGACCCCCCCCCTAACCTCCACCCCGGCACGGACCCCAACCTCCACCCCGGCACGGACCCCCCATCCCCCTCCCCGGCACAGACCCGCCCCCAACCTCCACCCCGGCACGGACCCCAACCTCAACCCCGGCACGGACCCTCCCATCCCCCTCCCCGGCACGGACCCACCCTCCCAACCTCCTCCCCGGCACGAACCCCAACCTCCTCCCCGGCATGGACCCCCCATCCCCCTCCCCGGCACGGACACCCCCCAACCTCCTCCCAGGCACGGACCCCAACCTCCTCCCCAGCACGGACATCCCATCCCCCTCCCCGGCACGGACCCCCCCCCCAACCTCCTCCCCGACACGGACCCCCCATCCCCCTCCCCGGCACGAACCCCCCACCAACCTCCTCCCCAGCACGGACCACCCCCAACCTCCACCCCGGCACGGACCCCAACCTCCACCCCGGATCGGACCCCCCATCCCCCTCCCCGGCACGGACCCCCCCCCAACCTCCACCCCGGCACGGACCCCAACCTCCACCCCGGCACGGACCCCCCCCAACCTCCACACCGGCACGGACCACAACCTCCACCCCGGCACGGACCCCCCCCCATCCCCCTCCCCGGCACGGACCCCCCCCCCAACCTCCTCCCCGGCACGGACCCCCCATCCCCCTCCCCTGCACGGACCCCCCCCAACATCCTCCCCGGCACGGACCCCCCAACCCCCTCCCCGGCACGGACCCCCCCCGATTCCCCTCCCCAGCACGGACCCCCCCAACCTCCTCCCCGGCACGGACCCCAACCTCCTCCCCGGCACGGACCCCCCATCCCCCTCCCCGGCAAGGACCCCCCCAACCTCCTCCCCGGCACGGACCCCCCATCCCCCTCCCCGGCACGGTCCCCCCAACCTCCACCCCGGCACGGACCCCAACCTCCACCCCGGCACGGACCCCCTCCCAACCTCCTCCCCGGCACGGACCCCAACCTCCTCCCCAGCACGGACCCCCCATCCCCCTCCCCGGCACGGACCCCCCCCCAAACACCACCCCGGCACGGACCCCCCCCACCTCCTCCCTGGCATGGACCCCCCATCCCCCTCCCCGGCACGGACCCCCCCCAACCTCCTCCCCGGCACGGACCCCCCATCCCCCTCCCCGGCACGGACCCTCCCCCCAACCTCCACCCCGGCACGGGCCCCCCCCAACCTCCTCCCCGGCACAGACCCCAACCTCCTCCCCGGCACGGACCCACCATCCCCCTCCCCGGCACGGACCCCCCCATCCTCCTCCCCGGCACGGACCCCCCCCCAACCTCCTCCCCGGCACGGACCCCAACCTCCTCCCCGGCACGGACCCCAACCTCCACCCCGGCACGGACCCCCCATCCCCCTCCCCGGCACGGACCCCCCCCCAACCTCCACCCCGGCACGGACCCCAATCTCCACCCCGGCACGGCCCCCCCCCCCCCCAACCTCCACCCCGGCACGGACCCCAACCTCCACCCCGGCACGGACCCCACCCATCCCCCTCCCCGCACGGACCCCCCCCCCAACCTCCTCCCCGGCACGGACCCCCCATCCCCCTCCCCGGCACGGACCCTCCACCCGGCACTCCCCCGGAGCCTAGCCCACTCTAACCACCCCCCCCCCCCTCCGCCGCACACACACACACACAACCCGAGACACACCTCTCCTCACACAATCAGACTGCCGCCACGCCATCGCCTGCCCAGAGCCAACCCCCCAGGCCGTCACTCACCTCCACGCTGGTCGGCGTGAACCTGGAGCACAGGGTCACGCCGATGAAAAGGTTTAATTTACGTCGACGTGAACGGTCATCATGTCGATGGGACTTTGGCCCATCCGGAAGGGAGAATATCGGCAGGCCGAAAATCGGCTGCCTTGCGCAGACCCGTGCCATTCTCCGACGGCAGCGGCGACATTAACGCCCCGCCGACTTTTCTCCCTTCAGAGACTTTGGCAACCGGCGGGGGCGGGATTCACGGCGGCCAACGGCCATTCTCCGACCCTCTGGGGGGTCGGAGAATGACGCCCAGGCAGTCCATGTGGTGTAGATACACCTACAGCACTGTCAGCGAGGGAGTTCCAAGTCTTCAACCCAGCGACAGTGAGAGAATGGCAATATAGCTCCAAGTCAGGATGGTAAGTGGCTTGGAAGAGAACGCTGCAGATGGTAGTGTTCCCATGCATCTGCTGCCCTTGCCCTTCTCGGCAGTAGAAGGCTTGGATTTGGAAGATGCTGTCGAAGGAGCCTTGGTTAGCTTCTACAATGGGTCTTGTAGCTGTCATTGTGAGCCCAGGGTGGAGGGAGTAAACGTTTAAGGTGGTGAATGGGGTATCCGACAAGCGGATGCTTTGTTTGGGAGCCTCTTGAATGTTGCTGGAGCTGCATTGGGCAGCACGGTAGCATCGTGGTTAGCACAATTGCTTCACAGCTCCAGGGTCCCAGGTTCGATTCCCGGCTTGGGTCACTGTCTGTGCGGAGTCTGCACGTTCTCCCCGTGTGTGCGTGGGTTTCCTCCGGGTGCTCCGGTTTCCTCCCACAGTCCAAAGGTGTGCAGGTTAGGTGCATGGGCCATGATAAATTGCCCTTAGTGTCCAAGATTGCCACTAGATTCGTAGATTCATAGAATTTACAGTGCAGAAGGAGGCCATTCGGCCCATCGAGTCTGAACCGGCTCTTAGAAAGAGCACCCTATACAAGGTCAACACCGCCACCCTATCCCCATAACCCAGTAACCCCATAACCCAGTAACCCCATAACCCAGTAACCCCACCCAACACTAAGGGCAATTTTGGACACTGAGGGCAATTTATCATGGCCAATCCACCTAACCCGCACATCTTTGGACTGTGGGAGGAAACCGGAGCACCCAGAGGAAACCCACGCACACACGGGGAGGATGTGCAGACTCCGCACAGACAGTGACCCAAGCTGGAATCGAACCTGGGACCCTGGAGCTGTGAAGCAATTGTGCTATCCACAAGGCTACCGTGCTGCCCAATGCAGCTCCAGCAACATTCAAGAGGCTCCCAAACAAAGCATCCGCTTGTCGGATACCCCATTCACCACCTTAAACGTTTAGTGGCACTAGTGTTGGGTGGGGTTACTGGGTTATGGGGATAGGGTGGGGGTGTGTGGGCTTGGGTAGGGTGCTCTTTCCAAGTGCAGACTTGATGGGCCGAATGGCCTCCTTCCGCGCTGTAAATTCTATGAAATTCATCCAGGGAAGGGAGAGTATTTAATCACACTCCTGACTTGGATGGTGGACAGGCTTCAACAAGACTAAAGGTGTGTAACCCTCAACGATGTTGACAGTAGAAGAATTCAGTGATTCAGTGTGTTAGCCATCTTATTTTATCCTGACTACCCAATTCCGATCATTTATCTGTGTGCCTTTCCGTACGATTTCTCAAACACTGTGCGGAAGGAAGAAACGGTTGTACAGGAAGGCTGATCTGACGAATCATGTGTGGCACTACCACCGTGCTTAATGGGATAGACTTCAAACAGATTTAGCAACTCGAGACTGGGCATCTACCAGGTGCTGTGGGCCATCAGCAGCAGCAGAATTATACTCAACTAAAATCTTCAACCTCATGACCCAGCACACACCCAATTTTACCTTTACCATCAAACCTAGGGGTCAACCCTGGTTCCATGAAGACTTCAGGAGAGCATGCCAGGAGCAACATCAGCCATACCTAAAATAAGGTGTCAACCTGGCGAAGCTTCAACACAGGGGGCGTCATTCTCCGATCCCCCGCCGGGTCGGAGAATGGCCGTAGGCCGCTGTGAATCCCGCCCCCGCCCCTGCCGAAGTCTCCGGTGCCGGAGATTGGGCAGGGCCGGGAATCGGGCCGCGCCGGTTGGCGGGACCCCCCGCTGGATTCTCCGGCCCGGATGGGCCGAAGTCCCGCCCAGAAATTGCCTGTCCCGCCGGCGTAAATCAAACCTGGTATTTACCAGCGGGACCAGGCGGCGTGGGCGGGCTCCGGGGTCCTGGGGGGGGGGGGGGGGGGGCGCGGGGCGATCTGACCCCGGGGGGTGCCCCCACGGTGGCCTGGCCCGCGATCGGGGCCCACCGATCCGCGGGCGGGCCTGTGCCGTGGGGGCACTCTTTCCCTTCCGCCTCCGCTACGGCCTCCACCATGGCGGAGGCGGAAGTGACTCTCCCCACTGCGCATGCGCGGGAAACTGACAGCGGCCGCTGACGCTCCCGCGCATGCGCCGGGAAACTGTCAGCGGCCGCTGACGCTCCCGCGCATGCGCCGCATTTCCGCGACAGCTGGCGGGGCGACAAACGCCATTTCCGCCAGCTGGCGGGGCGGAAATCCCTCCGGCGTCGGCCTAGCCCCTCAATGTTGGGGCTAGGCCGCCAAAGATGCGAAGCATTCCGCACCTTTGGGCCGGCGCGATGCCCATCTGATTGGCGCCGTGTTTGGCGCCAGTCGGCGGACATCGCGCCGTTGGGGGAGAATTTCGCCCAGGATTCATGACCTGCCAACCAGCGTAAGCAGCAAGTAATAGCCACAGCTAAATGATTCCACAACCAATTAATCTGATCCAAGTTCTGTAGGTGGGCAATTAAACAACTCACTGGAGGAGCAGTCCCGCATTTCTGTGCAAAATATAAGACTGAAGCATTCGCAACAATCTTGCCGAGTGGATGATCCATCTCGGTCTCCTCCGGAGGTTCCCAGCATCATAGCTGTCAGTCTTCAGTCAATTCGATTCACTCCAGGTGATATCAAAAAACAACTGAAGGCACTGGATACTGCAAAGGCTATGGGCCCTGGCAATATTCCTGCATAGTCTGGAAGACATATTCCAGAGCCTGTCCTATCCCTAGCCAAACTGTTCCAGAACAGCTACAACACTGGCATTTGCCCGCCCATGGACTCCCCTAAGCAGTTCATGATGTGTTGGGTGTTCTGGATCACAAACAGGTCACCAACACTGGAAGTGATGCAACTCTATTTTATTATAAGGTTAACTATACTTGAACTGTGGGTAAATGCAATATCAGCTTTAACTGTTGACCCTTGCCTAGTCCTAACCAGGTGTTGCACTCAGCACATGGTGAATGTCTGTGTTACATACTGTGGTGGTATGTATTAGGGGTAATACAGTACACCACGTGTCAACAGGCTATTGGTGGAGGGATGCCAGGTCCTGATAGGATCTGCCACCTACTGGACTCCACCCAGAAATGCCGGTATAAGAACCCAGTTTTGACCTCCATTTCCCTCAGCAGCTGCATTCTGTAACCACGCTGCTGGGGATAAAGTCCTGCTTAATAAAGCCTTCAATTGACATTACCTCAACCTGCCTCGCGTCATATTGATGGTGCTACACATACATAGAATTTACAGTGCAGAAGGAGGCCATTCGGCCCATCGAGTCTGCACCGGCTCTTGGAAAGAGCACCCTACCCAAGGTCAACACTTCCACCCTATCCCCATAACCCAATAACCCCACCCAACACTAAGGGCAATTTTGGACACTAAGGGCAATTTATCATGGCCAATCCACCTAAACTTCACATCTTTGGACTGTGGGAGGAAACCGGAGCACCCGGTGGAAACCCACGCACACATGGGGAGGATGTGCAGACTCCGCACAGACAGTGGCCCAACACAGACAGTGTTGCAGGCTGTGAGTTCTGTGCTCCGAGCTGGCAGCTACTAGATTGAGCGGGAACTCTCCTGTCCCCTGTCTTTATATTGCGTGTGCTCTCACTGGTGATTGGCTGTGGTGTTGTATATGCTGATTGGTCCCACTGCATGTCCATCAGTGTGTGTGTGTGTGTGTCAGCACCATGATACAGCTCACACTATCACTACTTTGTTCTGCCAGGGACACTCCTGCGCAGCTCACACTCGCATTGCTTTGTCCTGCCATTGACTCTCTAAACAACTCACACTAGCACTGCTTTGTCCTGCCATGGACTCTCCTGTACAGCTCACACTCACACTGCTTTGCCCTGCCATGGACTCTCCTGTACAGCTCACACTCACACTGCTTTGCCCTGCCATGGACTCTCCTGTACAGCTCACACTCACACTGCTTTGCCCTGCCATGGACTCTCCTTAACAGCTCACACTCACACTGCTTTGCCCTGCCATGGACTCTCCTGAACAGCTCACACTAGCATTGCTTTGTGCTGCCATGGACTCTCCTGCACAGCTCACACTAGCACAGAATTGTCATGCCATGGACTCTCCTGAACAGCTCACACTAGCATTGCTTTGTCCTGCCACGGACTCTCCTGCACAGCTCACACTAGCACTGCTTTGTCCTGCCATAGACTCTCCTGAACAGCTCACACTAGCACTGCTTTGTTCTGCTATGGACTCTCCTGTACAGCTTACACTAGTATTGCTTTGTCCTGCCGTGGACTCTCCTGACAGCTCACACTCACACTGCTTTGCTCTGCCGTGGACTCTCCTGTGCAGCTCACACTAGCACTGCTTTGTCCTGCCACGGACTCTCCTGCACAGCTCACACTAGCACTGCTTTGTCCTGCCATAGACTCTCCTGAACAGCTCACACTAGCACTGCTTTGTTCTGCTATGGACTCTCCTGTACAGCTTACACTAGTATTGCTTTGTCCTGCCGTGGACTCTCCTGACAGCTCACACTCACACTGCTTTGCTCTGCCGTGGACTCTCCTGCACAGCTCACACTAGCATTTCTTTGTCCTGCCATGGACTCTCCTGACCAGCTCACACTCGCACTGCTTTGTCCTGCCATGGACTCTCATGTGCAACTCACACTAGCCCTGCTTTGTCCTGCCATAGACTCTCCTGAACAGCTCACACTAGCACTGCTTTGTTCTGCTATGGACTCTCCTGTACAGCTTACACTAGTATTGCTTTGTCCTGCCGTGGACTCTCCTGACAGCTCACACTCACACTGCTTTGCTCTGCCGTGGACTCTCCTGCACAGCTCACACTAGCATTTCTTTGTCCTGCCATGGACTCTCCTGACCAGCTCACACTCGCACTGCTTTGTCCTGCCATGGACTCTCATGTGCAACTCACACTAGCCCTGCTTTGTCCTGCCATGGACTCTCATGTGCAACTCACACTAGCCCTGCTTTGTCCTGCCACGGACTCTCCTGTGCAGCTCACACTCGCACTGCTTTGTCCTCCCATGGACTCTCATGTGCAACTCACACTAGCCCTGCTTTGTCCTGCCATGGACTCTCCTGTGCAGCTCACACTCGCACTGCTTTGTCCTCCCATGGACTCTCATGTGCAACTCACACTAGCACTGCTTTGTCCTGCCATGGACTCTCCTGTACAGCTCACACTCACACTGCTTTGCCCTGCCATGGACTCTCCTGTACAGCTCACACTCACACTGCTTTGCCCTGCCATGGACTCTCCTGTACAGCTCACACTCACACTGCTTTGCCCTGCCATGGACTCTCCTTAACAGCTCACACTCACACTGCTTTGCCCTGCCATGGACTCTCCTGAACAGCTCACACTAGCATTGCTTTGTGCTGCCATGGACTCTCCTGAACAGCTCACACTAGCATTGCTTTGTCCTGCCATAGACTCTCCTGACCAGCTCACACTAGCCCTGCTTTGTCCTGCCATGGACTCTCCTGAACAGCTCACACTCGCACTGCTTTGTCCTGCCATGGACTCTCCTGCACAGCTCACGCTAGCACTGCTTTGTCCTGCCATAGACTCTCCTGAACAGCTCACACTAGCACTGCTTTGTTCTGCTATGGACTCTCCTGTACAGCTTACACTAGTATTGCTTTGTCCTGCCGTGGACTCTCCTGACAGCTCACACTCACACTGCTTTGCTCTGCCGTGGACTCTCCTGCACAGCTCACACTAGCATTTCTTTGTCCTGCCATGGACTCTCCTGTACAGCTCACACTCACACTGCTTTGCTCTGCCGTGGACTCTCCTGACCAGCTCACACTCACACTGCTTTGCTCTGCCGTGGACTCTCCTGACCAGCTCACACTAGCACTGCTTTGTCCTGCCGTGGACTCTCCTGACCAGCTCACACTAGCACTGCTTTGTCCTGCCATAGACTCTCCTGTGCAGCTCACACCAGCACTGCTTTGTCCTGCCATAGACTCTCCTGACCAGCTCACACTAGCCCTGCTTTGTCCTGCCATGGACTCTCCTGACCAGCTCACACTCGCACTGCTTTGTGCTGCCACGGACTCTCCTGAACAGCTCACACTAGCCCTGCTTTGTCCTGCCATAGACTCTCCTGAACAGCTCACACTAGCCCTGCTTTGTCCTGCCATGGACTCTCCTGCACAGCTCACACTCACACTGCTTTGTCCTGCCATGGACTCTCCTGCACAGCTCACACTAGCACTGCTTTGTCCTGCCATGGACTCTCCTGCACAGCTCACACTCACACTGCTTTGTCCTGCCACGGACTCTCCTGCACAGCTCACACTAGCACTGCTTTGTCCTGCCATAGACTCTCCTGAACAGCTCACACTAGCCCTGCTTTGTCCTGCCATGGACTCTCCTGCACAGCTCACACTAGCACTGCTTTGTCCTGCCACGGACTCTCCTGACCAGCTCACACTAGCCCTGCTTTGTCCTCCCATGGACTCTCATGTGCAACTCACACTAGCCCTGCTTTGTCCTGCCATGGACTCTCCTGAACAGCTCACACTAGCCCTGCTTTGTCCTGCCATGGACTCTCCTGAACAGCTCACACTAGCCCTGCTTTGTCCTGCCATGGACTCTCCTGAACAGCTCACACTAGCCCTGCTTTGTCCTGCCATGGACTCTCCTGAACAGCTCACACTCGCACTGCTTTGTCCTCCCATGGACTCTCATGTGCAACTCGCACTAGCCCTGCTTTGTCCTGCCATGGACTCTCCTGAACAGCTTACACTAGCACTGCTTTGTCCTCCCATGGACTCTCCTGTGCAGCTCACACTAGCACTGCTTTGTCCTCCCATGGACTCTCATGTGCAACTCGCACTAGCCCTGCTTTGTCCTGCCATGGACTCTCCTGTGCAACTCACACTAGCCCTGCTTTGTCCTGCCATGGACTCTCCTGTGCAGCTCACACTAGCACTGCTTTGTCCTCCCATGGACTCTCATGTGCAACTCGCACTAGCCCTGCTTTGTCCTGCCATGGACTCTCCTGTGCTGCTCACACTAGCACTGCTTTGTCCAGCCATGGACTCTCCTGGACAGTTCACACTAGCATTGCTTTGTCCTGCCATGGACTCTCCTGTGCAGTTCACACTAGCACTGCTGTGTCCTGCCATGGACGACCTGTGCAGTTCAGACTATCACAGTTTTGCCCTGCCATGGATTCTACTGAGCAGCTCTCTCCAGCAGATTCAGTTGTGAGATCCTGCCCTGTTTGTGTTTCCAGCCCTCTCTGCCTTGTAACAAAATGATCCATCTTCAGTTCTTCACAGTCCTATTGACTTGCTTGCTCACGGCTAGAAATTGGAGGAATCTCTCCTCTGTGATTTTGCGCCAAAAGTACGGACGTACAGGGTGCATGACGTCGTGTACATGCCAGGCGCAGACCTGTTCTCTGCCATTGCTTCCGATGGGAAAACTGCAATGTTCACATTTAAAAGCCGGTCACGGCCAGCATTTTCAATTTAAAAGCCGATCGCGGTCAGCGTTCTTCAAATCAGTTTGCAGCTGTTGGCCGCTTCTACCGCATTTGGGAACACCGTGGCCGTTTGCTCCGTGACCTACCTGCAACCTACCCATGACCCACCTGCAGACCGTGAACCGCATTTTGATAATCTCTGATCGAGAAGGACAGGAGCTGCAGATACCTGGGAATACCATCACCTCGATGTTCCCTTCCAAGTCACTCACCATCCTGGCTTGGAAATGTATCATAGTTCCTTCACTTTTGCTGGAATTCCCAGCCCTAACAGCACTGTTAATATACCTGTACCTTAGGGACTGCAGTGGTTCAAGAAGGCAGCTTACTACCACTTTCTAGTGCGCAACTAGGGATGGGCAATAAATGCTGGCCTAGCCAGCAACGCCCACATCCCGTAAAATACATTAAAAAAAAAATTCCAGATTCATGAAGCGAACATTTACTGATCTTTATGTAACAGGTTAGACCAGACTCAGATCTCTTTGTTAATG
The DNA here is from genome assembly GCF_047496885.1 of Scyliorhinus torazame. Classification (NCBI taxonomy): domain Eukaryota; kingdom Metazoa; phylum Chordata; class Chondrichthyes; order Carcharhiniformes; family Scyliorhinidae; genus Scyliorhinus; species Scyliorhinus torazame. The sequence goes on from NC_092722.1 coordinate 122,615,670, forward strand.
TCAGTTAACATTGGTGGATTTTGCAGAAAATAGAATGACTGTGAAACGAACTGTGAATATTCACTTCTAAAAACTACATAAATCCATATCTACTGACATACTAATTGATTTAGAGTTGCACATAAATTCTGCCGTGTAAATGCAATTGATTTTCTATTCCTATTTCCTCTCCACCCACATTGAGAATTGTGTTTATCAAATTTAACTGCACTTGACAGCACTATGACAACATTTAAATTGGGGATCAGCTTCATGTTGTAGGATCCTGATGCAACTTCCAGGTGCCTGTGGGTCGGGAGGAAACTGTGCCCTATTTTTCTTGTTGGTGTCCGCCCAGAGGTTGACCTAATCCAGGGTTTTGCAAACTCAGGGTCGTGACCCGCGGGTGGGTCGCAGGCGGGTGTCGGGAGGATTGCGGAGCGATCGGTTGTGGCATTCCGATTGCGGGAAGAAGACCCCAATGGCCGCGACCGGTTGTTAAGATTGCCGGCCCTGGACAATCCCCAATTGTTTGCGGCGTTTGAGGGGGCGGTGCGAGGCTGGGCTGTGAGCTGGTCACCGTGCGCGTGGGAGGGTAGGGGTAGGAACTGGGGTTGACGGGCGTCCAAGTGGGCGTGCAATGCTAACATTAGTGGTCCCAGCTTGGAGCTCCACTCTGGTGCTCATCCTCTGCGCGCTGCTCGGTTCACCCCCCCCCACCGATCGGCAGTATGCGACCTGCGGCTCCGTGGTCAAGCTGTTCAATGGCTGGGAGAACGTCTACTTGCACTCCCACAACGTGAAGTACTGGTCGAGAAGTGGTCAGCAGTCTGTGACTGGGGTGGATGCAGCTACTGGACAGTGCGAGGGAAGCCAGGCCAGGTTTGTCAGCGAGCAATACCGAGTCAACACTGGAAGAAACCTACACAGTCATAATTTTGTGGGGCCACTCTTTTGAAACCAGGAAGTAAGTACTTTTCGTGAGAATGGAGCAGGAGATGACTTGAATGTTAGGATAGTGCAATGCAGTGGACCCAGTATGAAATATCGTGACATTATATGTGTCTGACACCTTATTTCATCTCCTCTAAAGTCATAGTTAATAAAGTAAAAGCAAGATTGTTCTTTTTTTCTGTACTTGTTTAGTATAGAACTATACCATACTAGTTATATTGAATATATAATATATTGAAAACAAAGTTTGTGTGTAAATGTAAGGATGCATATGTTCAACTGAAACTGTTTTCATTTTCAGTGGTAAAAAGTCATAAACTTGGAAAAATCAGGGGCGGGATTCTCCCCTACCCGGGAGGGCGGGGGGGTTCCGGCGTAATTGAGTCACCTTTAGGGGCCAAGCCCTCACCTTGAGGGGCTAGGCCCGCGCCGGAGTGGTTTCCGCTCTGCTGGCTGGCGGGAAAGGCCTTTGGTGCCCCACCAGCCGGCGCCGAAAGGTCTTCGCCAGGTGACGCATGCGCGGGAGCATCAGCGGCCGCTCACAGCATCCCCGTGAATGCGCAGGGGACGGGGTCTCTTCCGCCTCCACCATAGTGAAGACCATGGCGAAGGCGGAAGAAAAAGAGTGCCCCCACGGCACAGGCCCGCCCGCGGATCGGTGGGCCCCGATCGCGGGCCAGGCCACCGTGGGGGCACCCCCCGGGGCCAGATCGCCCCACGCCCCCCCCAGGGCCCCGGAGCCCGCCCGCTCCACCTGCTCCCGCCAGTAAAGTAGGTGGTTTAATTCACGCCGGCGGGAGAGGGTTGACAGCGGCGGGACTTCGGCTCATCGCAGGACGGACAATCGCCGGGGGTGGGCCCGCCGACCGGCGCGATTCCCGCCCCCGCCGAATCTCTGGTGGCGGAGAATTCGGGACACGGCGGGGGCGGGATTCACGCCAGCCCCCGGCGATTCTCCCGACCCGGTGGGGGGTCAGAGCATCGCGCCCCAGGTACTGGAAATAAAGTTTCAAAGTAAAAAAAGGAATGGCTGCTGCAGCCAGCCTTTAAATATGAACGATGGAGTCTTTCCGCCAGAGGCCCACTGCGCCTCTTTGAGCGCAAAATGATGGAGGAGAGGGTTCTCCATTATGTAGCTGCCAGCAAGCAAACAACAGGACTGTGTGAAGAACTGAAGGTGGATTATTTTGTAATAAGAAAGAGAGAGCCAGGATATCACAATTGAATCTTTTGGAGAGAACTTAACAGGAGAGTCCACGGTAGATCAAAGCAGTACTGGTGTGAGCTGTATCCAGAGCTCCTGGGCCTCTGGTGAGCAATTAAGGAAAACTGAAATCAGGAACAAAGCAGTATAAAGATAATTTTTTGAGGTATGGCTTTAATTGTGCCAATGCAAATCAGGATGCAAAGCCCATGTGTGGTATATGCAGGGAAGTACTGGCAAATGGAAGTTTAAAAACCTGAAATCGCCAAAGGCATTTGAAAACTAAGCATGGTGAGTTTGATGACAGACATCTTGATTTTCTTCCAAGGATACAGTGCGAACTTAAATCGTCAGCTGAAGTCCTGAGCAGAATGTAACATTGAATGACGAAGCAAGTGAGATTGTGAGGACCAAGCAGGCTCACCTGCCTCATTAAAGGTAATCAATAATGGTGTGTCCGAAGGTCGGCCGGCGTGGGTCCCGAAGATCCGACGGTTGGTAAACGTGGGTCCCAGAGAAGAATGTTTGAAAACACTGACCTAATCAGTTGGTCTGATCAGTGTAGGAACATAATTGATTAGTTCCTGTTTCTTGTTAGCTATCTCTCCTGCAGTGCACCCCGCTCCCAATGTTATTCATCCCTCCCCTCTCCCCATCCCTACTCCATCATGATACCCCCAATTCCCTTGTCTCAGGCACTTTCCCCTGGGCAAGAAGGAGTTAAAACCAATCCTATTGTCTACGGCTGTATAAAGCTTTTCATAACTCAGCAATGAAGTGTAGACAATGCTTATTGGGCTTGGCATTATCTTTTTATTTATTTTAAATTTTTTAAATCTCTGGTGCCCAATTTTCTTTTTCCAATTAAGGGGCAATTAACTCTGCACATCTTTGGGTTGTGGGGGTGAGGCCCACGCAGACACGGGGAGAATGTGCAAACTCCATACTGACAGTAACCCAGAGCCGGGATCGAACCCGGGTTCTCGGTGCCGTGAGGCAGCAGTGCTAGCCACTGTGCCGCCTTGCTGCCCAAGCTTGGCATTGTGGAGCTGTGGAGTCTTTTATTTGTTTTTGTTTCTCACTCACCTGACCCTAGCTGAGCCCTTCTGGATCCAGGTACAGAAATGTTGGACCGCGCTAGTGTGCCTTTTACTTCATTGCACAAGACATTTCTTTCGCAAATTGTAGAGCTCGAAAGAGTAGATGTTTTTAAAAATGTTTTATTGTTGATTAAGTAAACAGCTGATCGAAGCATTTACAGTAACAGAGTTCCCACACTGGTGCTTTTTTATCAAGATTCTACCAGCTTATAACCAGTGTAAAACCAACGTTTCCAGCATTCATTAACATAACCTTTACATAGTGCAAGAGATTTCTCATCACAATGAATATGCCGTCTTCAAACTAAGTTTACTACTCACTCCCTTTCAGTAATTAAGTTTTCTCACAATATTCCAGCATTTAAAAATATTATTAATCGTATAATATCCCTCCGTACTGAAATCAGCAATAGCTAAGGTCTGGTGAGATTTTGCATGATCCTGCAGTAGTTATGAGATTGTTCTCCATGTAGCAGCTAGAATTGCATGTTTAAACATGATTTGGGAAGGTTTTATGTTGTAACCTGGCATTTATTGAGGCTTATTGAAATCAATGTTCTTAAGGTAAGGCATTCTTCAATATTGTGAAATTATTTAATGTGACATGGCAGACCTGTTCAGAATTTGACCTGACTGAAGAGTTTTCTTTTATTTATTTTATACAAGTTTAGAATTTTGATGCCATATCTCTATCTACCCATCCCTCCCATTCAATCACCCATCCCCCAAACACCCAAACATCTATCCCACCCTCTCATCCTCCCACCTGCCAACTCATCTCTCCTCCCATCCATCCACCCACCAATTGCTGGGTCAAAATCCTTGAACTCCCTCCCTCACAGCACTGTGCGTGTACCTACGCCTTACGGCCTGTAGCGGTTCAAGAAGGCAACGCACCACTACATTCTGAACGGTAACTAGGGATGGACAATAAATGCTGGCCATCCAGCAATGCCCACATCTCGTAAACAAATTTTAAAAAAACACATCCACCTATTCACTCTCTTACCATACATCCTTTCACTGCTGCCTGCAGGGCTACACTGACAATTGCTTGAGCCATCTCCTGCCAATGCCGTCACACTCTCTGGAATGTGTTGGCCTTATGAAAAGAGGCTGCACCTTGCTGTTGTCACAGCCCTGACACTGGACATCCCCAGTACAAGAATGGCATCCGTTCTTCCTTTTCACGCACATTCTTAACATTCAGAGTTTTCCCATTTGTGTTTTACATTGGTGTCCACATTTTCTGTTCCTGAGTAATCGAAAGTCAGGTTCAGCGAACTTCTGCTAAGTGGCAGGAAAGTGAGAAGATGGACGTGAGTATTCTAGACCAGGACTTTGACAACATAGACTGTTTCCCCTTTTATTCACTTCCACAGAGACATGTGCCTACTTCCACTTCTGTCACTCCCACACAAGCATTCAGTCAGCCAGCACCTTGAGATGGGAGCTTGGATTACAGGGCCTTATAATTCAGCGCCTGCTCCTTTTCTGTTGAAGAAGGACAGCCTGAAAGCATCGCTGCCCAAAATCAAAATGGCGTACAGCAGTATAGTACCTTTTATTATTGGACCAGTTATTCAGTCACACCGCCTGATTATCTGGTGGCATGAGTTTCAATTCCATCCTGGTAGCTGGAGAGTTTGAATTCTTAGTGGATTAACTAAATCTGGGATGAAAAGCTAGTTTCAGTAATGGTGACCAGATTGTTGTAAAAACCCAGTTGGTTCATTAGTAGAGTCCTAACGGGAAGGAAATTGGTCATTCTTACCCAGTCTGGCCGACATACAACTCCAGGCTCACGGCAATGTGGTTGACTGTGAACAGGCCTCGGAAATGACAAACCACTCAGTTGTGTAATAGGAACAAAATCAGAAATTTACCTAGCACAGCACAATGGCAAAACCAGACCCTGCCCACTTAACGCTGCAAGTCCTCCTCACTAACATGGCAGTGGGGGCTGGGGAAAGGATTCATTGGGGAAAAATTGGCAAATCTGTCACACAGACACGTCAAGAAAGAGCCTGACATAGTCATACACACAGAATCATACCGTTCGATTAAGTTCCAGAGCTGCCACCACCATCCCTGAAAATGTCGAATTGCACCAGCAGAACTGAGTGCAGCACGGTGGTGTTCAGTCAGGTGAGATAAGGTGAGAATGAGTGCCCGAGATATCCAGACAGCATTTGATCAAGGATGCCATGAAAAAACATTGAAGTTCAGTGATAGAGTTTCGGGAACCATGGTTGTAAAATCAGCAATTCATTCCAAGTATGCTGCGTCCACCCTATTTTATGCTTCAAAGTAATCATATGCTTTGACAAAGGGTCATCTGGACTCGAAACGTTAGCTCTTTTCTCTCCCGACAGATGCTGCCCGACCTGATGAGATTTTCCAGCATTTTCTCTTTGGTTTCCAATTGACACCTGTTGAATTATTCTCCCTGGCTGAAAATCCCCAGTTAAATTACAGTATCAATGCGCGGTTGGTATGCTCATGAATTATGCTCAATAAAAATACTGTGGATGCTGTAAATCTGAAATAGTGACCCAAATTTTTCATTCCCTGGGAGGGGGGTCTCATACCCCAGAGGTAGTCCAAACGATGCGCTGCGTTAACCTTCCCAGAAGTCTCCCCGCATGGACTGTGCAGGAATTGCCCAGGAAGTTTCAATTTCCACTGGGCAATTACCTTGAGTCTGGATTCCTCCAAAACTCCGATTTAAATCCAGATGCTTCCAACTCTCTGAGCAGAATTGTTACCCAGAAAAAGTTAGAGGTATTAAAAACAGTTAACATGACATAAAAACATGAGAAATAGGAGCAGGGATGGACAATTCAGCCCCCGGACCTGCTCCGCCATTCAATACAATCATGGCTGGTCCCATCTCGGCTTAGGCTCCATCTTGCTGCCCGCTTCCCATAACCTTCATCTCGCTATTGCTGGGCCAAAGTCCTCACACTCCCTCCCTCACAGCACTGTGCGTGTACCTACATCTTAGGGCCTGTAGCGGCTCAAGAAGGCAACTCACCACTACATTCTGAACGGTAACTAGGGATGGGCAATAAATGCTGGCCATCCAGTAATGCCCACATCTCGTAAACAAATTTTTAAAAAACACATCCACCTGTTCACTCTCTTACCATACATCCTTTCACTGCTGCCTGCAGGGCTACACTGACAATTACTTGAGCCATCTCCTGCCAATGCCTTCACGCTCTCTGGAATGTGTCAGCCTTATGAAAAGAGGCTGCACCTTGAAAGCCTCTCAATCCTTAAATTTGTTTAGTGTTCCAGCGTCCACTGCACTCTGGGGTAGAGAATTCCGCAGATTCCTTCAGATGAGTGAAGTAATTCTTCCTCATTTGTACTTTAAATCTGCCAACCCTTAGCTTAAATCGATGGCCTCTTGGTCTAGAATGTCCAACAAGGGAAAGCATCCCCTCTATTCTACCCTGTCAATCCCCTTCAGCATCTTATGTACCTCAATTAGATCTCATTTCATAGGCCTAAACTGCTCAATCTCTTTTCGTAAGACAAATCCTTCATCCCTGGAATCAATCTAGTAAACATTTTATCTCATGGGTAACTATGGTACTGAACTCCCAGTCCCATCCCTGCCTCCCCACTGGAACCTCACTGACGACTCCGCCCATCCACTTGATTAACTCCCATCCTCTGACTACTCACCCACCTCCCTGAATAATCGACTACCCATCAACCCCTGACCACCCAAGTACTCTTCAAGCCATCTACCCACTTCCCTTCTCTCTTGTCAAAGTAGCTGGGACATTTAAACTTATCGATTTACGCAGCTGAAGCTGTAAAGGGGTCGTGGTTCCAATTCCCGAAATGACGGCTCATTACACAAAAGGCCTCCTGGAGCACCTACGCAACAAAGGTCTCAAAAGGCCCGGGTTGGAGGTCCATGTGAGAAATGTGCAGCTCCAACCCAACGCAGGGAAGAAGGGGACTGGCAATCCAATGGTGTTTGCCACTCCTTGGAAGATTTGGCCCAAAAACAAATAATGCTGGAAATAGTCAACCACGTTGGGCAGCAACTGTGGCAAGAAACAGATTTAAGCCTTCAGGTTGAAATGAAAGGCCTAGGGAGGAGTCGAGTGGTGAGTGGGGTTTAGGTGGAGTCGGGAATCAGGTGAATTGTCGGCAGGGGAGGGTTTCAAGTGGGGAGTCAAGGAGGATCAGTGTGAGTGATTGAGGGCGTCAGCTGTATAGCCACCAGGAGTTAGACAGGATTTTAATGTCTAACAATTATCTATCCAGATAAGTAAATCAGAACCATCAGAATAGGTAAATATAGCTATCCAGATAAGTAAACCAGAACCATCCAAAGTCACTGACTCTAACACAGAGTTGGAGATTTTTGCAGAGAGATTCAGGAAGCAGGGGCCCATCGGAAGTTCAAACTTCCTGGGCCATTCCTAAGGAGGCAGTGCATTGGGACTTCTGAAGGGTCCCAACGCATATCCAGCTACATCTGGGGCGGGACTCTCCGGTCCCCCAGCCACATGTTTCTCGGCCACGGGCCATCCAGGATTCTATCCTTCTGCCACTTATCAATGGAATTTCCCATTGTAACTATCCCAAACCGGCGGAAATCCCGCGGGGGTGGGGTGGTGTGCCGTGAGTGGAAAAAGTGAATCGCAGCGGCCAGAGAATTCCAGCCTCCAATAATCTAAGGACTGGAAGATTGCGGCTATTCTTGTGTTAGACTAGACTGTCATAACATAGCTGAAAGTTCCTGTTTCTATGTCTCATTAGGAACTTGTGATTTCCTTCTGCTATTCTACATTTGTTCCGATGATAAGAACCAAAGTATTTTCTCAGTAATCAGTTTATTTTCTTTTAAAGATGCATACCAATTCGAAATCCATTATTTACTCATCTAACTGAACTAGTCAAAACCAAAGCATATTATCACTTGGTGGTGAGGTTGAGTATCAGCTTGTTCTGACAAGTGGCAAGTTACATTCCCAACACATAAGTGCCAGGCAATGTCTATCTCCAACAAGAAAAAAATCTAATCATCTCCCCTTGGCATTCAATGGCATTACCATCACTGAATCCCCCAACGTCAATTCCCTGGCGCTTCCCATTGATTGAAACTATACTGGACCAGCCATATAAATACTGGTGGGCAGGATTCTCCATTTCGCGATGCTGGGAGTGTGAATTGCGTGAGGAGAATTGTGCAAAATTGAAAAATTGACATTTGCGCCCAGCAGCGATTGCGCCGCCTGGCTCTGGTCCTTGCTGGTGGTGATAATGAAGTTTGTGCTCCACGCCGGCAGATCCATGCAAAACCGTCATTTTCATGGATTTCAATATCATTAGTGACTTGGACACAGTATGCTCCACCCTTCCACAATGCCTCACCCCTCTTAGGCGGAGGTTTTGCTGGCGCGAATTAGTACAAGCATTGACAAGCTGGGCCTGGGTGCCATGGCTGTGGAGTGGGAGCAGGAGGCTAAGAAAGCACTGAAAAAACCCTTGGAAATTGTCATGCTTGCTTGAGGGTGGCTGCCTGGGCTGGGTACAGTAGTGGGGAGTGAGTTGGTGCAGGGAAAGCAGGGGATCAGCAGAGCTCACCCTAACATGAGGACACCTGCACCGTGGCCTTTGGAGCTCTCACTGGTTCTCTGCCCCTCTCAGGGCAGAGGCCTCACTAGTGACCCACACCCCTCTGTACCACCAGCTGACTCTTCCTGGTGAGGCTGGCAGCACTGACTGCCTCTACCATCCCAGGCAGTGTTCAGGGGGGCAGTCTTGAGTCTATGGCCCACCCTGGGGAAGAGGGTATCCCTCTGCTCCTCACTGGCATGGAGTTGTGGTTCCACCTCGGACTCCCGACCTCAAAGGACAGGTCTTCTGTGAGTCATTTTCGTGGCTACAATGAGTGTGTGCTGTGCTTAAAAACAGCTCCAGCTGCCAGGCTTTTTAGCGCTAACTTCGGCCCGAGTGGTTAGAATACCCGCTGGGCCGGGAATTGCTCTGAATTTGCACCAGCAGAGAGGTGGCTATTTGCTTGCCCTGACTTGCTTCCTGAATAGCGCCCCCAACGGGAACATGAATCGTATGCAATTCAATCCCGGCGGCAACGCTTAGTCTCCCAAACAGAGAATCCTGCCCAGTGTTGCTACAAGAGCAGGTCAGAGGATGGCTATCCTGTGGCAAGTAACTCACCTCCTGACAACCGAGTCCTGTCCACAATCTACAAAGCACAAGTCAAGAGTGCGATGGAATAACCCCCGCTTGCCTGGATGAGTACAGCTTCAACATCACCCACGAAGCTTGACACCATCCAAGACAAAGCAGCTCGCTTGATTGGCACACTTTCCACCATCTTGAACAGTCACTCCCTGCACCACTGACACACAGTGACGGCCGTGTGTATCATCTACAAGATACACTGCAGCAATTCATCAAGGTTCCTTCGACAGCATCTTCCAAACCTTTGATCTGTATCACTTAGAAGGACAAAGCAGCTGACACACGGGAACACCATCACCTGCAAGTTCCCCTCAAGGACACATATCGTCCTGACTCGGAACTATATCCTTTACTGTCACTGGGTGGAAATCCTGAAACTCCCTCCCTAACAGCATTGGGGGTGCACCATGGACTGCAGCAGTTCAAGAAGGCAGCTCACCACCATCTTCTCAAAAACAAAAGCGATGCGAACTAAATGGTGGCCTTGCCAACAATGGCCACATCCCATGAGCAAATAAAGAAAACAAAATAAGGCTTGTCTCATAGCACCAGAGAAAGACCTGAGTGATAAATCAATCTATTTCAGAGTGAAAATGATTAATTTGTATTTGCATTGTTTTTCACTTCAAAAAACTTTTCAAAATCATATTTTGATGATTTGCATGATTTTTCTTCTTATTAGGATATTGGCAACACTATCAAGAAACACAATTTTGACACTTATTTCACTATTTGACAATTCTTTCAACTTGTAAGGATTCGGATCGTGCAGTGGGTTGGAAATTCTCTCCCCTGAGATAGATTTTGGATTTTCCTGGCCACAAATCACCTTGGGCTTTAAAAATGAACGGTGGATCCCGATTCTGGGAAACTGCCCCCATTCTCATCACTGGCAATCTGATCAGCGCAGGAAAGGGGCCGGGTCACAAGCCCAAATCAGCTGCCTTGAAGCTATCAGCTCCAGTGCGGGAGGGGACATTTCAGAAGAAGTCTTGATTTGGAATTGGGAACCGTTTGAAAGATAAATTCAAAAGGTGTTGCCCACTTCGCATGTCATTTTGAAATGCATGTTTTTAATACATGTGGAACAGTCCTCTCATACATTAAAGTACATTATGATGGTGTGAATTATTCCCTTTGTTTTCATATGTTCCTTGAAGTTCAGCCCAGTCATCTGTTTGCCTATCTCAATGGTTTGAAAGCTGACTGAGCATCTGGATGGCTTCAAAGGCTTAATTTATTCAACTCAGCAAGTGTTGTTTAAACAGTTGTGCCATGGAATCTCATTATGAATGCTTGGCTAAGTTCCAAACCTACGAATGGGTTCTGCTCAGCAGGAATTGTTGACACAGTTGTCAATGGGGAATTTGGCTATTGGGAGTCATGGATTGTGGGAATTAAAACTCCTTTGTTGCTGCTTGCAGTTGTCATTTGCAAAATTAGTTACCATCCATTCAGTTAGCTTGTACTTCTTCCAATTTAGTCCACTGTATTTGGGCATTTTGGGTTCAGAACACCAATAATAGCTCTAAATTTGGGCACTGATTGGGTAAACCTGTGTGAAATAGACAGCATGATAGCATTGTGGATAGCACAATTGCTTCACAGCTCCAGGGTCCCAGGTTGGATTCCGGCTTGGGTCACTGTCTGTGCGGAGTCTGCACATCCTCCCCGTGTGTGCGTGGGTTTCTTCCGGGTGCTCCGGTTTCCTTCCACAGTCCAAAGATGTGCAGGTTAGGTGGATTGGCCATGCTAAATTGCCCTTAGTGTCCAAAATTGCCCATAGTGTTGGGTGGGGTTGCTGGGTTATGGGGATAGGGTGGAGGCGTGGACCTTGGGTAGGTTGCTCTTTCCAGGAGCCGGTGCAGACTCGATGGGCTGAATGGCCTCCTTCTGCACTGTAAATTCTATGAAATCTCGGTAGCACAGTGGTTAACACTGTTGCTTCACAGCTCCAGGGCCCCAAGTTCGATTCCAGGTTTGGGTCACTGTCTGTGCAGAGTCTGCATTTTCTCCCCGGGTCTGCGTGGGTTTCCTCCGGGTGCTCCGGTTTCCTCCCACAGTCCAAAGATGTGCAGGTTAGGTGGATTGGCCATGCGAAATTGCCCTTTGTGTCCAAAAAAGGTTAGATGGGGTTACGGGGATAGGGTGGAGGTGTGGGGATAGGGTGAAGGTGTGGGCTTAGGTAGGGTGCTCTTTCCAAGGGCCGGTGCAGACTTGATGGGCTGAATGGCCTCCTTCTGCACTGTAAATTCTATGAAATCTTTACACTGATGGATGTTGCAAAGTCAGAGAGGTTGAACACAATGGGGAAAGTTGGTAAAATAACTACAACCGAAAGATAATCATGGGACAAATAAGTTACACGATAGCACTGATTTTTATTGGAAGTCGGTAGTGGGAAGGGCTGATCCAAACATAATTTGAGAGATAAATTCCTTCCTTTTAATATCCATATATCTCCTGTACGTGGAAAACATACCCCTGTACCGTTTGGTTGAAAATTATAAAATTGATTGTGCCAACAACTTTTAAAGGGTTAGGTTCCCCTATACTTCACTTTCCATTTCACAAGGCCCTGTAGTCAATGGATCATCCACCACCATTTCCACCAGCCTTGGCATGATGCCACCACAAAACACAACATTTCCTGTCCTCCCCTTTCAGGAGCCTGAAGTGGTCATTCCCTCTGCCACATCCTAGTCTACTCCTCAGTCATCCCTAACAGCCCATCCGTTCCTTACAGCACCATTCCTTGCAAGCACAGGAGATGCCACATCTATCCTTTCACCTCCTCCCTTCTCACCGTTCTTCATTGGGCTGTCTGACAACATGCGCCTCACCAGGAGAACACTGCGATATGCGTGCCACATTCTGTCCAACCTGGCGCCACATGGAGGAGGCAGACACCCGGTCCTTGTGGCCTTGAAGATCCCAGCAGTCCTTCATGCGACACATTTGCTCCAGGGCTCCACAGGTGGCCTGTGTGGCATTTTGCAGTCATCCTCCCGTACGTGCATTCGTGAGTCACCGATACATTCTTTGCAAGGGCATCGGAGTTCATTCATTTCAACCTGGACCAGCCCCAGCAGGACGAGAGGGCTGATGGATTCGGCACAATAACTGCTCTGCCACAGCTGCAAGGGGCGATTGACTGCACCCATGTCACTCTATGTGCTCCATCAGGGAGTCCCCTTCATCAACAGGAAGGAGCTCTATTCCCTTAATGACCATCTGATGAGTGCACGTTTTTCAGAGGGCGTGCAGGAAGCTTCATCCTTAGGTAATTGCAAATCTCTGGAATTTTCGAGGGTCACCCCAGGCAATAGGGATGGCTTGTTGGGAAAAAAGTAATCTGCTGAGGTCTTGGCTGATGACACCAGTTCGCAAGCCTGCTACAACGAGGCTCACAGTGCCATCCTGTCTGTGATAGAGCGATGCATTGGGCTCCTGAAATTGCATTTCCCCTGTCTCAATATGTCCAGTGGGGCTCTTCAGGACTGTCCCCAGAGGGTCTCCCACATCGTAGTGGGTTGCTGTGCCGTATATAACCTGGCTCAGCAGTGGGTCGACCACCTTACAGATGAACACCTGGGGAGTGGAACTGCTCCTCAGAAGAGGAGGAAGCTCAGGAGGGAGTCAAGGAAGAGGCTGAGGAGGAGCCGGAGGATAGAGACCAGGCAAGGGCAAGGGTTTGCGTGAGCAGGAGGACCAGGGATGATGCCCTCATCACTTCCTGCTTCATGCTTCAGGGCCAGCGTGTTGTTCGTCAGCTTAAAAATGCCCCCCCCCCCCACCCGTCAAGACTGTTGTGGCTCCTCCACGTCCACAGAAGGAAGGTTGTGTGCAACCTTAATCATCAGGGCACTTGACCTGGGATGTTCTTGTGCCTGCTGATTAGACAATGCAGGAGGGCAATGACAACTCACAGAGCGGAAAGCTCTGTGATGCTCCTCAGGTCTGACTGCTTACGTCTGACTCCTATCTACCTGTTTCCAGCACACTGACTCTCTGTGTCATGTGCGAGTGAGGTTTGGCCCTAGATCCCTTTCTCCTTTAGCAGTAGAGATGGATTAGGGGCGAGAGTCAGGAGCACACTTACTAAGGCCTGAGTCCTTTCAGAATTTGTGTAACTTTCACTTTGAGTGGATCTCACCGTTAGTTTGACATTGAGGACCTGTAAGAAGAGCTATGTCCAGATGGGGAGAGGCACTATCCCATGAGAGCTAATGAGAGTGAGGCCTTTAGGTTGTGAAGAAGGAAGTATTTAATATGTGTCTTTTTTTTTGAAAATTCGACCCACAGAGTTTGACAGCACAGAAAAAGGTCCTTCAGTCCATCATGTCTGCGTGGCCATCAGCACCTACCTATTCTAATCCAATTTTCCAACACTTTGTCTGGAGCCTTGTCTGCTATGCTGTTTCAGGTGTTCATCTAAATGCTTTTTAACTGTTGTGGGGATCCCCGCCTTTACCATCATTTCAGGCAGTGAGTTTCAGTGAATCACCCATCCCTACCTCCACAACCTCCTTCAAATTCCACGATCCTCTGAGATGTGCTCATCCAATTCTGGCCTTAAGCAACCCCGGGCTGGATTCTTGAACCGCTGGAGTCCACGAGGTGTAGGTACACACACAGTGTTGTTTTAGGGAGGGAATTCCAGGATTTTGACCCAGCGACAGTGAAGGAATGGCAATATATTTCCAAGTCAGAATGGTGGGTGGCGAATGGGTGGGCCACGAGCACAATTCTGCATCTTCATGTTTTCTGAGCCCAGGACAGGCCCAACACGCATGGACATTGGAAAAGAAAGCATGAAAATCCAGATCAGGAGACTGGACGTGGCGCACCATGAAAGGCTAGTGCCCCAGAGAGGGAATAAGAGAGGGGGACAGGGAGAATGTCCAACATGAAATCCCAGGTAAGGGAAAAATCCCAGGTAAGCAGACCTAGCTTAAGAAAAATGAAAGGAGCAGAGAAACATGCTCCAAATCAGACAAAAGGCTGTTGGGAAGCAGACTTAGGTGGTCTCAGGAGAAACCCTGGTCATTGAAGAGGGCTACTGGGGCAAAGGTATCTCTTTGGAGCAATAGGGTTCTGCTCAGCATGGATGAAGCTCTGAAGTTCTGCCTTAAATTTGGTGTTTAAATGTATACTCGGTAATCTAGCGGAATGGATTTCAGGTGATGAGTTTGAAACCCTGCGAGGTTGGCCATTGTCGATGCTGCCTGAGAAATTGAGGAGCGCTTTGCTCCTCTAGCTGATGGGGCAATTACCAGGGACCGCAGATTTAAGGTGATTGGTAGAAGGATTAGAGGGGACACGAGGACAAACCTTTACACCCAGAGGGTGCTGGGTGCCTGGAATTCACGGCCTAAGTTGGTGGTTGATGCTGAAATGTTCAGCTGATTTAAAAGGTACCTGGATCTGCATCTGAAGTGCTGTAACCTGCAAAGCTATGGACTAAGTGCTGGAAAATGGAATTAAAACGAGCGGCTAGTTTCCTTTTTCTCTTTTTTGGCCAGTGCAGCCATGCTGGGCTGAATGGTCTCTTTGTGCATCACAACATTTCTATGGTTCTATGGCTAAGAGAATCTCTGAAGATCCAAGAAGACAATTGAAGGTTGGTGACCCTATGTTGTGGACTTTTGGGGCAGTTGTGTTCTGTTCGATATGACTGAATATCTGAAGGGTGCTTGCGAGTGTATCGGGGATCCAGCAGAATGGAATCGCAGAAGGCAACATTGTAAGTTTGCGAGCTGGAGGGACTTGTAGAGAGAAATCCAAGGCGAGATCTTTGACAGTGAAGATGTTTCAGTGAGATTAGTTGACTCACATTGTTACGAATGTTTGAGCGGTTGACAAGAAATCCATGGAATTTGTTTTGGTCACATCTGGTACTTTGCCTGCAGTTTGGTGTGTTCGAGCAGTTTGCTTGTTAATTAGCACACAACTCAGATTAACCCTGAATGTAAGAGTATAAGATAGATATTATAAACTGTTTTACCTTTCTGATCTTGTACACCGCAATAACTCCAGCCGAGGCCAGGCTAATACAACACTCAGGTTTATTCCTTGAACAGAAAGAAGCCGCAGCCATGGTGTCCAATGCTAGCGCCCCAGCCGGGGAACACCGGGAACAGTGGTCTGGGTTACACATTTGAAGGTCTCGCCAGTGAGTGCCTTTGATCAATCGATGATCCCCCGTAGTTTTTGTGGGTATCATAGCAATTCCTTCCCCCCCCTCAAGTCTGTGTCATTCCTGATGCTCCCATGGCGATGAGGTCTCTTCCGCCTCTTTGCGCTTAGTCTTGAGCCCATGAGAGATGGAGCCGGATCAGGATGTGTAAAATGGATGGGTGACCTTCGCTTCCTCAGTGAGAATCTGAGGGTCATTGCCGCAGGTTCTTCATCAGCACCGGCCACCGGGGGCAAATCTGATTCTCCATGTCATGACCTGAGTCCTCACTATCAGGGAGACAGAGATAGGGTCATCTGTGAATCTCCTGCTGGGGTTCTACCCTCCCCACCAAATTCGGAAACAGCACGCTCAGTCTGGCGTGAAATCGTCATCCCATCAATAACTCTGCCGGGGCGACTCCTGTCAGGGTATGGCGTGTGGTTCTGTAATCAAACCGAATTTGTGCCTATCTTGGCTCCCTGGTTCCGGCCGGCTGCTTCTTCATTCCATTTTTGAAGGTCTGCACTGTCCGCTCTGCCAGACCATTGGACGATGGGTGATGTGGCGGCGTTTGTTGGAGTTTCTCAATTGTGGTGTGGGAAGTTGTCGGGGCCATTCAGTGTAACTCCATCCATTTGGATTAGGCATCCGCAAAGATTGGCATAAAGTACATTGTTTTACCAGGTCCACAATATCCATTTCGAGCCTATACCGCCAAATGTAGCTCTTCGTGAGCATCTTTATTTTGGAAATTCCAGGGAGCTGTTGTGCCAAGTGGGGAATGACAAAACAGGAACCCCACAGGAATATACCATCCTCGTCACTCAGTTCTTTCCTTTTGGATAGGTTAGGTTTCATGTTGTCAAAGGGTTGTCCTCAGAACCCGTCATTCAGGATCATGGGCGTCATTCTCCGACCCCCCGCCGGGTCGGAGAATGGCCGTTGGCCGCCGTGAATCCCGCCCCCGCCCCCGCCGAAGTCTCCGCTCCCGGAGATTGGGCGGGGGCGGGAATCCAGCCGCGCCGGTTGGCGGGACCCCCCGCTGGATTCTCCGGCCCGGATGGGCCGAAGTCCCGCCCAGAAACTGCCTGTCCCGCCGACGTAAATCAAACCTGGTATTTACCGGCGGGACCAGGCAGCGTGGGCGGGCTCCGGGGTCCTGGGGGGGGGCGCGGGGCGATCTGACCCCGGGGGGTGCCCCCACGGTGGCCTGGCCCGCGATCGGGGCCCACCGATCCGCGGGCGGGCCTGTGCCGTGGGGGCACTCTTTCCCTTCCGCCTCCGCTACGGCCTCCACCATGGCGGAGGCGGAAGAGACTCTCCCCACTGCGCATGCGCGGGAAACTTTCGGCGGCCGCTGACGCTCCCGCGCATGCGCGGGGAAACTGACAGCGGCCGCTGACGCTCCCGCGCATGCGCCGCATTTCCGCGCCAGCTGGCGGGGCAACAAACGCCATTTCCGCCAGCTGGCGGGGCGGAAATCCCTCCGGCGTCGGCCTAGCCCCTCAATGTTGGGGCTAGGCCGCCAAAGATGCGGAGACTTCCGCACCTTTTTGCCGGCGCGATGCCCGTCTGATTTGCGCCGGCTTTGGCGCCAGTCGGCGGGCATCCCGCCGTTGGGGGAGAATTTCGCCCCATGTGTCTCAGTTTGGACAAAATAGGCTGCGGGATTCTCCATCGGCAGGATCCTCTGCTTCGCCGGCTGCACATCCACACCTGTGGGTTTCCCGATGACATGGGGTAGCCACAATGGGAAATCCCATTGGCCGGCTACAGGAACGGAGAATCCCACTGCCGGCGAAGGCACACCGCAACAGAAAACGGGGCCGGCGGGGCGGAGAATCCTGCCCAAGGTCCAAGCCTTGATCTGTTTTGCCGACACCGGCAAGGTCTCTAAGAAATGTAAGGTCACGGTGGCCTCTTCTAACGCCGTCAAGGGAGCCAGGCTTGTGGTCAGCTGGAGACGACTCAGCATCAGCTATTCGCACTTCAGGACGATGCACCAGGGAGTATTCGTAGGCTGCTAGTAACAAGGCCCAGTGCTGTATCTGGGCTGTGGCAATAGGAGCTCTGTTGGAGTTTCTCAATTATGGCATGGGAAGTTGTACCGGCCTTTTGGTGTACTTCCATCCAGTTGGAATGGGCATCCACCAAGAAGTCCACATATACCCACACCGTGATCTGCCTGGCCATTCTCGTGGGTGTAGTGAAGCCGAAGGGAGGAAATATTGGTGGAGTTTTTAAAATGTCCTCTTTAAAAAAGGCCACTATAAGCTTGTGGTTTCTCACTATAACAAAATGTCATCCGTAGACCTATATCTTAGACTGGAAGATAACCGTCAAGCCTTCCTTCTCATTGTGTGAATAGTGCTGCTCTGCATCTGCAAGGGTCCTGGATGTGTAGGCTATGGGTTTTCCGTGCTATTTTCCCAATGGTACAAGAGGACTGCTCCCTCTCCATAGGGAGAGACGTCACATGTCAGGATAAGCTCCTTCTCAG
Organism: Scyliorhinus torazame; assembly: GCF_047496885.1. Classification (NCBI taxonomy): domain Eukaryota; kingdom Metazoa; phylum Chordata; class Chondrichthyes; order Carcharhiniformes; family Scyliorhinidae; genus Scyliorhinus; species Scyliorhinus torazame. The sequence continues at coordinate 122,633,825 of NC_092722.1, forward strand.
ATTTCATAGACTTTATCATAGAATTTACAGAGCAGAAGGAGGCCACCCGGCCCATCGAGTCTGCACCGGCTCCTGGAAAGAGCACCCTACCCAAGGTCAACACCTCCACCCTATCCCCACAACCCAGCAACCCCACCCAACACTAAGGGCAATTTTGGACACTTAGGGCAATTTATCATGGCCAATCCACCTAACCTGCACATCTTTGGACTGTGGGAGGAAACCGGAGCACCCGGAGGAAACCCACGCACACACGGGGAGGATGTGCAGACTCCGCACAGACAGTGACCCAAGCCGGAATCGAACCTGGGACCCTAGAGCTGGGAAGCAATTGTGCTATCCGCAATGCTACCGTGCTGCCCTTTTTGCTGGCATTTGCTGGCATATGCATTCCCCCGGAGTGGTTTCTCTGGTGTACCTGGGGTTGTCACGTGGTTTCCTTGACCGCCAGGAAGCCCCTACAGAGTTTTGGGTCAGTAATGGGCAGTGCACACGGGTGCCTTCATCTGAAGTGTGGGATTCAGCAAATCGGCGATTAAAATGCTGCAGAAGAGCAACCTAGGCAAGGCTGCTGGAATCGGTAATACGTGTACTACTTAGGCAAGACGTCAAGGCCAGCACTGGCTCATACCATGCAGGTATTAGCCTTCCCTATGTGAGGCTCCTCCCCCCAACCTGAGGATGCTCCTGTCTGGTGTCCTTTGTAGTTCCTGAGTCCCTTTCTCAGCGGCCTCCAGGGGTTGGGCTCTGCCAGTAATTTCTTCTGAGTCGTGACATTATTAATCCCACTCATCAATCTATTGCATAGAATCTCATTCAGAGATGGGCCAAGTTTGCAGTATTCCACCAAATTTTGTAACCTATTGAGGAATTCAGTGAGGAGTTCCTCCCCAGGACTCCCTGCAGTATTAAAATGGTATCATTGGCTTCGGGTCATAGTGATTTTGCACTTGGTCTACAAGCTCATCAAAGATTTTGGAGTTGTGGCCGTTGGGTACAAAGAACAAAGAACAAAGAAATGTACAGCAAAGGAACAGGCCCTTCGGCCCTCCAAGCCCGTGCCGACCATGCTGTCCGACTAAACTACAATCTTCCACACTTCCTGGGTCCGTATCCTTCTATTCCCATCCTATTCATATATTTGTCAAGATGCCCCTTAAATGTCCCTATCGTCCCTGCTTCCACTACCTCCTCCGGTAGCGAGTTCCAGGCACCCACTACCCTCTGCGTAAAAAACTTGCCTCGTACATCTACTCTAAACCTTGCCCCTCTCACCTTAAACCTATGCCCCCTAGTAATTGACCCCTCTACCCTGGGGAAAAGCCTCTGACTATCCACTCTGTCTATGCCCCTCATAATTTTGTATACCTCTATCAGGTCTCCCCTCAACCTCCTTCGTTCCAGTGAGAACAAACCGAGTTTATTCAACCGCTCCTCATAGCTAATGCCCTCCATACCAGGCAACATTCTGGTAAATCTCTTCTGCACCCTCTCTAAAGCCTCCACATCCTTCTGGTAGTGTGGCAACCAGAATTGAACACTATACTCCAAGTGTGGCCTAACTAAGGTTCTATACAGCTGCAACATGACTTGCCAATTCTTATACTCAATGCCCCGGCCAATGAAGGCAAGCATGCTGTATGCCTTCTTGACTACCTTCTCCACCTGTGTTGCCCCTTTCAATGACCTGTGGACCTGTACTCCTAGATCTCTTTGACTTTCAATACTCTTGAGGGTTCTACCATTCACTGTATATTCCCTACCTGCATTAGACCTTCCAAAATGCATTACCTCACATTTGTCCGGATTAAACTCCATCTGCCATCTCTCCGCCCAAGTCTCCAGACAATCTAAATCCTGCTGTATCCTCCGACAGTCCTCATCGCTATCCGCAATTCCACCAACCTTTGTGTCGTCTGCAAACTTACTAATCAGACCAGTTACATTTTCCTCCAAATCATTTATATATACTACAAAGAGCAAAGGTCCCAGCACTGATCCCTGTGGAACACCACTGGTCACAGCCCTCCAATTAGAAAAGCATCCCTCCATTGCTACTCTCTGCCTTCTATGGCCTAGCCAGTTCTGTATCCACCTTGCCAGCTCACCCCTGATCCCGTGTGACTTCACCTTTTGTACTAGTCTAGGGTAGGTTACACTTTTTATGATGCTAAATGTCGGGGCCCTGCACATCGTCAAGAGGATTACTTTTTGCTTTTCGCACCCTTCAATGTTGTTGGGACGAAAGAAACAGCGCAAGCGTTCTGCATATTGGGCCCAGTCTTCTACATTAACATCATACGGCTCGAGTTTATCAAAAAAGGGCATTTCTGTTTTTTCTCTGCTTACCGGAGAGTTGTTTGCTTTACTTGGAAGACTGCTCGGAATCCTGTTTTTACTCCTTGTTTCCAAGGCCAGGCAAGTGCAAATACGTCACACCGCAGCGTACAATGCTAACGTCCCAGCCCAGTCCCATCGGGAACCCTAGGCCGGGTCTGGATTATCCATGTTAAAGTCTTGCCGGTGAGTCATATTGGGTGAGTTTCTGCCTATTCAATACGGGGACTCGTGCTCCACAAACACTGCGGAGAGATCAGACAATGATTCCCATGGTCTTCGTGGGTGTCATCACATCGGGTAAAGTCTATATTTGTTCACTCAAAACCTATGGAATCTCATGTCTTTTTTCACTGATCAAGTGTCAAAAATCCCAAACTTTTTGTCTCCTTTAAACAAAACGTTAGTGGTCCCCAGTCGGATCACACCAACAACTTGAAGATCTGGCCATGGATCAGAATAAATTTGATTTTCAATCTGATAATTCTTCTGCAGAATTGTGATACTCAATTAATAAATTCCCTGTGAATCCAGTGACTTGCTTCAATCTGGTGAAACTACTGAAGAGGTTTCTGCTGGAAGGTCAAAGAACCAGAAAACCCCTTTCAGTTCTTTTTTAGCTGAATGAATCATCCTGGACATAATAATGATACAACTATTAAAATGTGTTATCTCTGGAGGTCGAGATACTCTTGCTCTTCAGAAAATTACCCAGATTCTTTATCTTCATACATTAAAATAGACACAGATAATTCTCACTTCTGCTATGATGAATTCCCCGAGGGTAACTTTAATCAAACCCACCCAAAGAGGGAATAGCTGATGGAATAGGATCTTTTGGGCTTCAAGGTGTCAGCTTTTTCTCAGTGCTAGCACTGTCACCTCTCCTTCAGAAAGTTATGGGTTCAAATTCCAGCCTGGAGACTTGCATAGGACTTGCATCGGATTCTTTTAGGTTGAATGCATAATCAAAGCTAACTACTTTGATGCAGTAATTTGTAAGTGCTTCACGATTAGTTCAATAAAAACAATGTTCTGTTTTTTCTCAGGGGTAGATCTATAAGATTCCTTGATGCTATTGTGAATAAGAGAAGGGGAGTTATTTTGGTTCTGGTTAGTATTAGTTCCTCAACTTTGACCACCAACATAATGATTAATAGGACACAGGCAAAATTTTCCCATGGCTCTGCTGGCAGGTTCAAAGGTAGGCGAGGGGGTGGAGGTGAGAATTTGGTGGAAGTCCAAAAATAGTTTGCATGCCAGTGTGAATTTCCCACAGAATCGTCCGCTGGTGCCCGTCATGTTGGGCCAGGAGGAAGGCGTGAAACTGATTTACATTTCACTAATGAGATGCAGATAAAAGCCCAGCTGGAATCACCCCCCCCCCTTCCCCTTCATGCCCAATTCTCCACGCCAACAGTGGGAAAACATACCAGCCCAGAATCCGTCTGGAGCAACATGGCGTGCAGAAGTCGGGAAGTCGGGACTCATCTGGACAAAGCATGGGGGTGCTTCCGGAGTTTAGGATGGAGACTTTCAGCAACTCTGGAGCCCAGGACATGACATCAGTAGGTGGGGGGAGCATCTACCATATCCTGTGTCATGGATGGGGTCCATGTTCCGGCCTCAGCATGTTCCTGGAGATCCATCTTCTTTCTCAGGAGATCCATCTTCTTTCTTCATTGATGACTTGGTGATGCTGGGCGCCTTTTCAATATGGCACCCGGATGATGGCAGGACAAGAGCCCCACCACGGAATAGGGCGTTAAACAGATGCCAAGACCCCCATCGCCTCCACATGCTTCCACTTTGGGCAGTCATGCTGCCGCATGTAATTTTATAAAACAAACCATCGAACTCAAGCCACACCATTGCTTTTTGGATCACTCTGGAGAAGTTGAACGTGTGACATGAATCGTCTTGGCCAACTGCATCCTGCACTGGATCATCATCACGAGGACACAGCCTTTACCAGCAGGAGTATGGCGAGGAGCTAAAGGGAAGGAAGACCAGGAAGAAAGAGAAAGAGGTAGGGTAGGAGTAGGGGGCTGTCCACATACCCCCTTTCTGTCCAATCTGTGATCATTTCATTTGTGGTTTCAGCAGACACAATCCCAATTTCCTATTCACCATCAGTCCCACACTTCACCATACCTCTATAACTGGCCATCACAAAGCTAAAATACTGACTAAAAAGTCACCCCAAAACAATCATTCCCAAATCAGCTTTATCAACCAAACATACAAAACTCAATAATCCTTGTGCATTCCTTCCATGTCTTCCAGGTGCCTTTTTCGAGTGCTCCTAGGCAGACTTACCCCAGTGACTGCCAAGTGGCTGGTGAAACACTGCCCACTTTCACAGTTGGGGCAGTTGCTGATGTCCATGTGGGACAACCTCAAACAGCTCTGGCCCATTCCAGGGCCGGGCGGAATTCAACAGAGCAAAGACGGCTCTGTACAAGAGCAAAGTGAAGTTTGGGATGCTGTACCCGGCCAAACTTTGGGTCACATTCCAGGGCAGGAAGCAATTTTTCACAACCCTTGAGGATGCGGATAAATTTGTCCAGAACAGGCAGGGAAAACAGCAGCAAAGACAGCAGTGAAAAGAGCACCCATAGGGACTGGAATGATCTGAGAGACATTTTACATGGGACTGTACTGCCTCGCTCTGAATCTTGGAGCCAAAACGCAGAAAGGAAGGGGAGAGGGCAAGAGAAGGGGAAGAGGATGAAATGAGGGGAAACCATATAGCGGGCAAAGGGTAGGCTCATAGTCGACCCAGGAGAGGGCCATCACACTAGCAGGAAAGCTAGCGCCAGGAGGAGGTACGAGTGAGGGCGGGGGGGGGGGGGCGCAGAGCATTTTTCACAGGGGGAATAAATGGGGGAGCGGGAGCAGGGAGGGGAAACAATAATAAGATGGGAGGGGGAGAATGTAAGGGGTGAAACAGAATCATGGGGAAAACCTAGGAACAAGGGGAAAGGGCTCTAGGCTGGCTACAACAGGCCACACATGGCAACGTGGAACAAAATGGCACCGCAAGCATCCACTTTGGAGGGCCCCCAAACAAAGGGAAACCCCGGAGTGCAGGGGCTCACCCACATGGCGTGCACACATGTTGTCGGCCATGTTGGGTGTCCCCTTGCCAAAGGAAAGGTCTGGAGCGCAGGGGCCAGGCCTCATGGTGAGTATGGTGGCTGTGGCCATTTTGGATGACTCCCTAACCCCGGATTGAAGGGCGCATCAAAAGGTAGGTATGGTGGGGGAATCAGAATAGTCAGCTGGAACATCAGAGGACTTAGCTGTCGTGTTATTCACCCTGGTGTAACACGGACTGCAACACGATGCAGATAGACTGCAAAGCATACACCAAACATAGGCGTTGGTTCAATGTGGTTTATTGAACTTCTGCAACAATGCACACATCTGGCTGTGAGTTGACTCTATACTACTCTAAGTAAACTAACTCTCGCTATCTAAACCAGGCTAGCTCTGATCCACGTGTAGAAGGTGCTGCCTGCTATGTAAACCCTGACTGTCACTACAGTTGTCACCAGTGGAAAGAGGCGGAGTGCTGATGCCTCGTGTGTTTTAAAGTTGGAAGCCCCCCTCTGGTGTTCTGTGGTGATTGGTTGTGTTCTGTCCTGTACGTTGATTGGCTCACCTGGGTGTCTGTCACTGCCTGCTTTTACCTCATGATGTGCATGGGTGCATATTATGACATAATGACCCAGTGAAAAGATCCAGAACCTTCGCCCACCTGAAAGGTATTAGAGCACACATAATCTTCCTCCAAGAAACACACCTGAGGGAGATGGACCGACTGTGGGTGTGAAAGGACTGGGTGGAACAGACATACCATTCTTGATACGGGATGAGAGCTAGGGGGGCACCTATACTACTTAATAAGAGGACAGCATTTACCGTGACGCAGAGGGTTACTGACCCAGACAGGAGGTATGTCAGCAGTGTCCTGGAAGGGGCACCAGTGGTCCTGGTTAATGTGTACACTCCCAACTGGGGTGACACGGAGTTTATAACAAAGACCATGGTGGAAATCCCCAACATAAACACCCACCGACTAATCATGGATAACGGGGGGCCGGGGGGGGGGGGGGGGGGCGGGAGGTGCGGAGGTGCTTCTTTAACTGTATACAGGACCTATGAACGGACAGATCAAATCCCAAATTAGGGAAAACACGAAATATGGCAAAAGAACTAAACACATTTATGGAGCTGATGGGGGCTGTGGACCCATGGAGGTTCACACACCCAGGGGACAAGGAATTCTCCTTCTTATCCGACGAAATACACCGAGTACACTTGTGCATCGGCTTCTTTGCAGTGGGGAAATCGGTGCTTCCAGGGATAGTAAGAACGGAATACTCTGCAATCGTAATATCGAACCACACTCCACACTATATGGATGTGAGGTTGGAGACAGGCCATGCGCACCACCCTCCATTGAGGTTGGACTTGGCTGTCCTTGCCGATAAGGCATTTTGCAAGAAAATATCACAGACCATGGATGGGTACATCACCAACAACCAGAATGAGGAGATCTCACTCTCTATGTTGTGGGAGGCATGGAAGGCCATGATTTGGCGTGAGATAATCACTTATAAAGCAGGAAGAGACAGGCAGAAGAGGGTGGCTCCATACTGGAAGTGGACTGTATGGTGATAGGCATATGCATAGCAATGTAGATAATTGGATGTGTGACCTCCGACCAGCAGGTGGCGATAGAGATCCACCATGTGACTTCAGAGATCCGGCAGTTGGTAGTAAATCGTACTAGAAGACAGTCGCTTTAGAAGTAGCTCCAGGACAATTCATTGATTTCATTAATTCGTGACCGTTTGTATCATAGTTCATTAGTTAACTTTTCACGTGTTCATTCTGTTAATAAACTGTTCTGTGTGCATCTCTACCACGGACACAACACAGAATATGACAGACTGTTGATACTACGAGGCCTTGACCATAGAGCTGCTGATGGAGAGGAAAAAGTTACAAATGGACTTTGACCTGCTCTCCATTAGGAAGGCAGTGCACCAGCTTCGCCAGACATGGTGGACATTCTACGAACATGGAGATAAAGCCAGCCACCTGCTGGTTCACCAGCTGAGAAAGTAGGCAGCCACGAGGGAAATAGTTCAGATCAGAGACAAGAATGACAGATTAGTAACCAAGCTGGAAAAGGTCAGCAAGGCACTCGAGCCTTCTACCGTGGACTGTACACCCCCGAGCCCCCCCGATGGGGACGCAGGGATGAAGCAGTTTCTCGATGGACTAGACAAGCCAGTTGTGTGGGAGGATAGAAAGCGGGGCCTGGAAGCACCACGAAAACTGGGGGGAGTTATGGAGAGCATCAACTCCATGCAGGCTGGGCAGGCCCTGGGACCAGACGGATTCCCGGCAGACACTACAAAATATCGACACCAGCACTGGCCCGCACCTGCAGGAGATGTTCACAGACCCGCTAGCAAAGAGCACACTGCCACCAACACTAGCACAAGCCTCAATCTCGCAGATACCCAAGAAAGACAAAAACCCTACTGAATGTGGGTCCTACGGACCCATTTCACTGTAGACGTGAAAATACTGGCCAAAGTCTCAGACAAACAATTGGAAAACAAAGTGCCAGATGTGGTTGCAGAGGACCAGAAGGACTTTGTTCAGGGTAGACAGCTAACAAAGAACACCAGGAGCCTGCTGAATGTGATAATGACCCCATCCGGGGAGAGAACACCAGAGGTGATCGTCTCCCTCAACGCAGAAAAGGGCTTCGACAGAGTCAAATAGAAATACCTCATAGAGGTACTGGAGTGGTTTGGGCTCGGAGCAGGATTCACCACCTGGGTGAAATCTCTCTACAGCGCTCTCATGGCGAGCGTGCAGACTAACACCACCAGCTCTAAATACTTCCAGTATTGGTGATCATTTTCCAGAATTCTATAGACTCTGGAAGAGTTCCAATGGATTGGAGTGTAGCCAATGTAACCCCACTTTTTAAAAAAGGAGGGAGCGATAAAATGGGAATAATAGACCGGTTAGCCTGACATTAGTGGTGGGGAAAATGCTGGAGTCAATAATGAAGGATGAAATAACTGAGGATTTGGAAAGTAGGACAGGATCGGTCCAAGTCAGCATGGATTCACTCAAGGGAAATCATGCTTGAGAAATCTTCCAGAATGTTTTGAGGCTGTGACCAGTAGAGTGGACAAGAGTGAACCAGTGGATGTTGTGTATCTGGACTTTCAAAGGACTTTTGACAAGATCCCACACAAGAGATTAGTGAGCAAAATTAAAGCTCATGGTATTGGTGGTAATGTATTGATGTGGATAGAGAACTGGTTGGCAGACAGGAAGCAGAGAGTGGGAATAAACAGGTCCTTTTCAGAGTGGTAGGCAGTGACCAGTGGGGTACCTCAGGGTTCAATGCTGGGACCCCAGCTGTTCACAATATACAGTACTGATTTGGACGAAGAAATTGCATGCAAAATCTCCAAATTTGCAGATGACACTGAGCTGGAGCAGTGTGTGCTGTGAGGAGGATGCAAAGAGGTTGTAGGGTGACTTGGACAGGCTGGCTGAGTGGACAAATACTTGGCAAATGCAATATAATGTGGGTAAATGTGAGGTTTACCACTTTGGTGGCAAAAACAGGAAGGCAGATTATTACCTGAATGGTGGCAATTTAGGAAAAGGGGAAGCGCAACGAGACCTGGGTGTCATGGTGGAACAGTCGCTGAAGGTTAGCAAGCAAGTACAGCAGGCGGTGAGGAAAGCTGGCCTTCACAGCGAGACGATTTGAGTTAAGGGGTAGGGATGCCTTGCTGCAGTTATACAGGGCCTTGGTAAGGCCACACCGTACGTATTGTGTGCAATTTTGTTCTCCTAGTGTGAGGAAGGACATTCTTGCTAATGAGGGTGTCCAACGGGGATCTCACAGAAACATATAAAATCCTGATGGGACTGGACAGGCTAGATGCAGGAAGAATGTTCTCGATGTGGGGACGTCCAGAACTCGAGGTCACAGCCTAAGAATAAGGGGTAAGCAATTCAGGACTGAGATGAGGAAGAACTTCTTCTCTCAGGGAGTTGTAAACTTGTGGAATTCTCTATCACAGAAAGCTGTTGGGGCCAGTTAGTTGAATGTATTCAAGAGGGAGCTGGACGTGCCACTGGCGGCCAAAGGGATCAAGGGGCATGGAGAGAAAGCGGGAGTGGGATACTGAATTTGCACAATCATATCAAATAGTGATGCAGGCTTGAAGGGCTGAATGGCCTACTGCTGCACCTATTTTCTATGTTTCTATGTTTCCAGCTGCACAGGGGCACAAGACAGGGATGCCCCCTGTCTCTGCTCCTATTCGCCCTGGCAATTGAACCACTGGCGATTGCCCTCAGAGCGGCAAAAAATTGGAAGGGGATCCAGAGAGGGGACAGAGTCTCACTCTATGTGGATAAGCTGCTCCTCTATGCCTCGGACCCCAAAGCAGCATGAAGGGGACCATGATGCTCCTGAAAGAGTTTGGAGCCTTCTCGGGCTACAAACCAACTTGAGCAAAAGTGAAATCTTTCCAGTGAATCCACAAGGGAGAGGGGCAGAGCTGGAGGGACTGCCATTTAAACAAGCCCAAAGCAAATTCCGCTACCTGGAGATCCATACTGCCCAAAACTGGACACGGATCCACAATTGAAACCTGACAAGTCTGGTGGAGGAAGTAAAGAAGGACATACAGAGGTAGGAAGCACTCCCATTCTCCCTGGCAGGGAGAGTGCAGATGATCAAAATGAATGTACTGCCCAGGTTCCTCTTCCTGTTCAGATCCATACCGATCTACTTCCTGTGGCCAAACGGACACCTAAAATGGCATCCTGCAAAGGATGCTGGGAGAACTGGCTATGATAGTAACAGAGTTGGCGATTCTAGTGGGATATCGACGAGAAGTAACTTTGTGGCACCGATATTGAATCCCACAAACCTAATACTCCTGGAGATTTAGCCTGAGCCTGAATTAAGATAGCAAATGCCCCACATACGGCCAGGATTTCAAGTATATCGAAGGGAGTGGAAGGTCTCTATTGAAAGATTATTTAAAAATCAGGAGCGAAATTCTCCATCCCGCCCCGCCACATTTCTGCCCCGACCCGCCGGCGGGAGTCTCCGTTACACTGGCCGGTCAATGGGGTTTCCCATTGTGGGGCAGCCCCACGCCGTCGGGAAACCCCCGGGCGCCGGCAAAACAGAGACTCCCGCCGGCGGAGAATGACGCCCATGAACTCACAGGTGTCTACTCCGTATTGCACAAATCACTGTTTTCAGGTGTGTATACTAACTGAATGTGTGACTAACGAGAAGGATAGGGTAAACCCTGTATGTTAGAGTTTAAACTCGGAGGTATTACGACCGGAATATAGCCCACAAGCTGTACCCTCAGTCCAGTCGACTCCCTACCCCTTGTCATTAAAAATGTCAGGAAAAGGTTCAGAAATAGAGAAGTGTCCCATTTGGAAGCAGAAAATAAGAGAATACATAAAGAAGAAAGGGTGGCCTCTATGTGCAAACTTTTGCGTAAATACAGAAACAAGTCCCGGAGCTTTAGGACAAACCTACTGTGATGATTTAACGAAGGCTCAGGGAAAACGAGCAGACAGGTATGAAAAAGCGATAGCCATAGTGAGCTGCTTAGGTCTTAGAAACCATTTGCGAAGAACTGGAAAAAGCAAAGCAATCGCAGGAGGTGAAAGAAGAAGAAATTTTAAAACTAAAGGAGGAGAATGAGGAAGAGATTAAAAGGTTAAAAGAAAAAAAAGGAGGAAGACATTAAAAGGCTGGAGGAGGAAAAGGAGATTGAAATAAAGAAGCTAAAAGAGGAAAGGCAGCAAGACGTTAGGAAATTAAAGGAAGTACAGGAGGAGGAGATAAAGAGATTAAAAGTACAACAGCAAGAGAAATTGTCACAAACAAAAGCTGATAAAGACGGGCAAATCAATGACCTGAGACGAACTGACTAGGATAATCTGGTACATTTGGGTAGCTTCCAGACACAATGTGAGAAAGACTACCAAGACACCGAAAGCACTGGTGAGAGAGGAAACCAAGCACAAGGTGACACGCTTAGAAGCCAAGTGCACCAACCTGCTGGCAGCACTAAAAGTGCTCCAACAGGCTAGTAAGGAGCGACAAGCAGCCGCTGATCACTCGCAGTGCTACGTGAAATTACCCGATTAAAATCCTTACTCTCGGTTCAAGACGGGTTTCTATGCACCTTTGGGACAGAAGAAGAGGAAGAGAGAGCAGATTGGGAAGAGTTACAGGAGAATGCAAAAATGTACATGATGCGAACCGAGGGTTGGGACCCAGCCACCATCGTCTCCAGAAGAAGCTGTACCCACCGCGCTATCATCCTTCCCAGTGCAAGTCCCCGGATCCACCCCCAGTACCAATGCACCCAGTCACAACCGAACAACGGGTAGGGAATACCCCAGGCCCGGCATCACATACGCAACCCTGTTTACAGTGGCTCAACTGGACGACGTTTGTAATAAAATAGCAACCTTTGAGCCGTCTGCTGACCCACATAGCTTCTTTGAAGACATTAGGCAGCAAAAGATAATGCACAGACTGGACGAAAGGGAGGAGGTTAAATTGATAGTTTTATGTTTAAGCCAGTCTGTCCAATTGGCCTGCCATCTCCTCAAAATTTGGGGGAGGGAGGCCTAGATGAGATGGAGGAGGCAATATTAGCGGCAGTAGGCTATAGAAAAGGGTATCCCATAGATGGCCTAAATAAATGTAGACAGAGGAAAGGGGAACACCAGACTGCCTTTGCCGGTTGATTGTAGATTCATTTCAGGGGGGTATATGGAGAGTTAGAATGCTCCAGATTGGATGAAGCAGACTCCTCTAAATGGGCTAGAACTCTAGTCTCCCTCACCACAGAACAAGGCAAGAGAGCTTAAGTAAATTTTGACCCTGCAGAGCTCACGCACAATGAAGAATGGGTCCTCCGGGGGTTATCTAGAGTCTGGGAGCAGTCAGTTCAGGACCACCTGCCAACACATACTGACAGGGAAGCCGCTATGCTTCCAATGTGGGCTAACCAGGATCCAGTATGGAGAAATGAGGGTAGAGGGGAACACCAATACCCGAGAAATCCAGCACCACCATACGCACCCCAGGCACAGACAGAGGGATATGTTGTAACTGCGGGCAGTGAGGATACTTCGCTCGAGTTTGCAGGAGATCCCCACCACCATCTACACAGCCCCCCAGACAACCAGGACCACAAGCTCCACCAGCTAGACCAGCCCTCAGATATGAAAGAGAACACCACCCACGGCAGCTTCTCCCCATGCACACTGTGAGCGCTTACCTGCCACTTCTCATGGCTGTCATAATATACATCTATGTATACAATGGAGTGCAGACAGGCAGTGATTAACACACAGGATGACCAGTAAGCACACAGAACAGAGCAGCCAATCATCAGACAGGACACGACCACTATAAAGCCAGAGGGCACCAGTTTTCTCGCTCTCTCGGGACCCAGCGTCTGTGACAGTCAGAGCTCGTGAGCTAGCCAGTGCCTACACCATGTGGTAGCTAGGTTAGTCTGGTCAGGCTAGTGTCAGGTCTCCAGTCAAGTCAGCATAGTGTCAACCCACAGTTGAACATGTATAATAGTTTGGATGTTGAATAAAATCGTGTTGCATTTTATCAAGTGTTGGAGGTCTGTCTCTCGCTACACTGCATCAAGTGCAGTCCACATCGACCCAGACTTCCCAACATATCAATGGCAGGGACACCTTAGCAATGCCACTTCATTTTTTTTCTCTCTTTCTTCCTCGCTTCTTTGGTTGTACTGCTCCGACTCCATATGCGATTTACATGATTGCTGCTAAAAAAAAAACAGGCCGCCCTGAATTTGACAGACCAGTTTAAACAAGGTTGTTTTCCGACCACTCCAAGCCTAGCCCATTGATTTTTTAAAAAGTGGGGGTCACGCATAGTTTAAAGATACTCAAACATGGATAAATCAAATATTAAACAACGATAACAATGGAAATTATGCTTGATCTCCTCAGGACACCAAAGGACAATGGCGAAAATGCAACCTGGCATCTACCTCATTATATTCATCATCAGGATAAACGCTGATGACATTCCAAACAATATGAACCTTTTATACCCAGGATACCTCAGGCTTGCTCCACCTGATGCGGGAAAATGTGAGGATGGTGTGCTTTGGATACACCCCAATAAAAGTACAATGTCTGGGTGCAATAACAAGAGGCTTATTTACAAAAAGCCAAATGGTAGCTCAGCTGAATGTAATCTGAGTGTCACCATAGCAGGGGATTGGTGGGGATTTTCAAACAATGGGTGTCCCGAAATTGGATGTCTTGCTAACAGCCCAGAAAAGGATTGGAACTTGGGCAAAGGTGCCCCGGGACACTCATAGAAGGAAATTTTACCCTGTATGAGATCAGGACAGGACCAAAGCCAACCCCCAAAACACGCCACTCCATTTATCCTTGAGCCACCCACGGAGCACAAAACGGATTAGTACTAAAGCACACAGGGAAAATCCGGTATGACAACATTCACCAGTATGGCACAACCCATTGTGACATTACAAACAACACATTCTGCATAAAACCTGACATACCGGCCAGGGTGGGCCTCATTCAGCTGATAGACATACATAAGAGGGAAAGGGTGGATATAACTGCCGGATGAGCTCCGACAGAGCCTGGGGTAGTACTATGAGGAATATGACACAGATCTGAAACCATTACCAGAGGAATTACACCAGATTTGGATAAAATTGGCTACTGCCCACAAAACATTAACTAAAATAATACAACAGATTCAAGAAGTCAAAAGACAAATTAAAGAAATTAAGGCCCCCATCTGGTGGGATGATTTTTGGAACTGGGGCTCAAACGTACAAATACACCCGTTTGTTCGCCTGATATCACACCTGACTGTCCTCCTGATCCTGTTCGCATTTATGTATCCCATCATCCTCACAGTCCATTCCGCCGATGGAAAGCGGAGATCACGCAGCGACAAAATATGGGCCCAATGCTCGAAGCACGGTCCCCTCTGAATATGTAAAACCAAGGAGCCCATCAGGGCTTCCGTTTGCACTAATGTACCGATAATATGCATATACCTCAGACCCATGAATGTACTGTATGATCTGTAATGTATCCATCCATGGGCAATAGTAGAACATTTTTATTTCCGTGTGTTTGTAATTTAAAAGTTAGTGTTAGAAGGATTGTAAATATGTTATTGAATTTATTGTGTAAATGCAGTAGGCCTTGCTTGACTGATGAGTGACTGGAGATGTCGGGCAGGTATTGGTCCTGAGACTGTGATCCACCACGCTTCATGTACAGGGTCAAGAGGAGGGCTTAGGTGGCCAAACCGCCACCTAAGATGGTGTCCTGCATAGGTTGCTGGGAGAATTGGCCACGTTTAAGGACAAGCAAGCTACAGCTCAAATAAACACTGATGAATAAACTGCAGCACAGACTCTCCAATACACAGGAAAAAGGCCATCCCAGGAACAATAGCACTATCCTGTCAATCACACTTGTTTACCAAACACAGCAGCATCTAAACTCCTTATTTGGAAGGGCCTACCTGTCCCCAACACTTGCAGGTATGGCCCCTGAGTGCCCACCCCAAAATAGATGTTGCAGACCCTGATTGGACTTGGTCGATCAGGGTGATCAAGCACTGATCAATTGACTGGCAATGACCCAGAGACTGCCCAAAAAGGGCATGAAATCCAAGCAGGTTAACAGGTGCTGCACAACCTTAGAGCATCTCTCTGCAGCAGCAACGGAACAACGGTGACCTTCACCGGCCAACACGAGGAAGACTATCACCCTACCAACCAAAGGAAGACCAGAGCCGGAACAGACTAGACCAAGGACCGGACACTGAATACTACAGGGTAAAGGCCAATATCACAGGATGATGGGCAGCATGGTAACACAGTGATTAGCACAGTTGCTTCACAGCTCCAGGGTCAGGGTCCCAGGTTCGATTCCCGGCTTGGGTCACTGTCTGTGGGGGGTGTCCACGTTCTCCCAGTGTCTGCGTGAGTTTCCTCCGGGTGTCCCGATTTCCTCCCACAGCCCAAAGATGTGCAGGTTAGATGAATTGGCCATGCTAAATTGCCCTTGGTGTCCAAAAGGTTAGGTGGGGTTACTGGGTTACGGGGATAGGGTGGAGGCGTAGGTTTCGGCAGGGTGCTCTTTCGAAGGGCCGGTGCAGACTCAATGACCCGAATGGCCTCCTTCTGCACTGTAGATGCTATGATCTGTCTTGTATTTTGTAGTCACTCTGAAGTTACGCCACGGTCTCATATGGACTTGTAGTATTCTGTATGCAACTTATGTTGATGGTGTGATTGTGTAACTGTAACATTGTATGAATGCGAATAAATAGTGTTTGCTTTAAACGAGTAGACTTACAGTCATTTGTCACCCGTATACAGGTTAAGACACGCTGTGATAGCAACAATCCCAAAAATCCCTTTTTCACCACAATTGACAAAATGATCATGGCGTTTGTGTGTGTGGGGGTGGGTGGGGGTGGAAGAACCTAAAAATCCCCAAAATGATTTTCCAAAGAGAAGCATGGGAGTCCTGGCCCTCCCAAAACGGGCCGGCCACAGCGGAAAGAGTGAGGGGATGGGTAAGGGAGCTGGAAGCAGAATGAGTAAAGGTGGAGGAGGGTTCCTACAGAGGAACATCCCTCCAGGCTCTTGCCACAGCAGCACTCCCATCCCTGTCAGCCAAGCACTCTACAAGCCCAGTGATAATAACCATGTTCCGGTCATGGAACCTAAAGCAGCACTTCGGCCTGACTGAAATGCCCACCATGGCCCCAAGCTGCAACAACTGCAGGTTCACACCAGCCACAATGGACGCCACCTTTAAGAGGCGGAGCCAGGACAGGGGGACACTGACAGCTTGGGGCTTCTATACAACCGACAGACTAGTGATGTTAGAGGAACTGACGGAGAGGTTGCAACTGCCTATCGGGAACGAATTACGGTATTTAGAAATTAAAACTTATTCCGCAAGGAGACGACATCATACTCATGGACGCTGAGACACTCAATGAAAGAGGAACTGTTGGATGTAGGCGACTTAGGTGGGGGGAGCTGCATGCCCCAGATTTGTCGGGTCTTGGGCAGCCTTCTCTGAGGCAATGTCCAAGGTTGGAGGGACGCAGGTGGAGCCAAGCCCGAAAGTGGCAGTCTTCGGGCTATCAGACCAGCCAGAACTCTTCATGGGGAGGGGAGGGGGAGTGCGACGCCCTTGCCTTTGCCTCCCTAACCACCAAAGAATGCTGCTCAACTGGCAATCAGTAGCACCACCCAAAGCTGCAGACTGGCTGCCCGACCTATCAGAATTTCTCAGAATGGAGAAAATCAAATTCATCAGGCGGGGGGTCGGGGGAGGGCTTCCAACTAGACGTGGAGGCCATTCACAAACTTGTTCCAGGACCTGTTTATAGCCAACAGCCAATAGAACGGGTGGGAGTTGGATGCAGATGAGCCATGGTTAGCAAAAGGAAGAAAAGAGGGGGAAAGAGTAGAGGCGGGGGGTGGGGCGGGATATAAAAACCCACAAGAAGATCACAGGATGCAAGGGGCACAGAGGCAAGGCATAAACCTAAGGGCTAAAGGATGCCTAGAGAGCATAGTAATAGACAGTCATGCACACGCCAGGGCCAACAGCAGGCAGTCGGCAGAGGCGGACTGGCCAAATAAAGTACACAACCTCCAGAGAGTCGAAGCAGGCAACTGTAAATATATACAGCGGATCTAGTCTGTTCACACTTAGGTGAACTTGTTTGATTTTCTTCTTCTTTCTATTGTTAAATTTCCTTGCTTTCGTGTAACATGTGTCTCTTTTGGTTCTTGTTCTGTACAAACTAGAACTACATCCCGATTGCTTTCTGTAAAATACTACTCATGGGTATGACACCCGTAACTTAACATTCAAGCTAGAAATATGTAAATAGAAAACCAATTGTCAAATGTAAAATGTGAAAATCCAATAAAACACTTTTTATAAAAGATGTGTCAAAACATGGTGCTCCAGCCATTGTGAATGTTTCACAGGCTCTATGGCCAAATGGTACTTTCCTGCCTGCCTTTCTGTCTGATTAACTGTACTAAACTGTAAGAAGGTTGGTTGCTTTTTTCTGTTATCTGATATTGTACTCTGATGTAGACAGGCCAGTTTGTCAGCAACTAGTTACTCCAATGTTCTCATAATGGGCGTGATCGAATGAAAATGTTTCCAAGTGTCCTTTGTGGTGGAATTTGCTGGGAATTTCTCCCCAGCTCTGTCGGCGAGTTCCTCACTGCTATCAACCACACTTGGGGCGTGATCTACCCAAATGGGGACAGAGGCCCAGAAGACTCAAGATTAGCTGGGTATTTCCTGGCACTCGGAGCAGTGAGAAACACCCCACTATCTAACGCCCATCTGCTAGATTGGGGGAACGCCCCGCCGAGGTCACACATAGCCCATTTTCTGCACTGAGGAGCTCCACTCGCCGGAACTCCTCGGTGCAGCGAGAGATCGGGATGCCATTTCAAAATGGCATCCTGATCTTTTGAGCCACGATGTGACCCCCTGGAACCACCCCCCTCTAAAACCTCAAATCACTATAAGGGGGTCCCCCGCATCTCCCCACACCCGTACAGGGAAACCCTTTGCCCGATCACCGTCGTGAAATAAATGCCAGCCTGGCACCCTGGAAGGCCCCTGCCAGCTGGCAGTGCCACCTTGGTACCTTGGCTGTGCCATGCTGGCACCCAGGTGCCACTGACACGTGCCAGGCTGGCAGCATCAGGGTGCCCAGGTGGTACCAACAGGGCCAAGGTACCACTTACCCAGAGGGCATGCAGCTGGGGACCTCCAATCCCCTGGGAGACCCCAATGAGTGCCGTTCTGTCTACTCCCCGTTTGTGGAGACCAGTACTGAAGGGCACTCGCCTGAGGTCTCCAAGGCGAGGGAGTTGGATCCCACGTCTTGGGTAGATGTTGGGAATGGATATTAGCGTGAGACTAGCTGTCTCACTCTAAAATGCAGATTTGCCAGAAAGTGATCCCACAGCGAGCGGGATTCACATTGCGACATCATGCGAGATCGTGTTACATCTGTTAGATCCCACGAGGCGTGGTGAGCCGGGTCGATCGCGGAAGTGGGATCTCCCGGTATCTACGAGTAACCTTACGCCTGCCGCGGTGCTTTTCAGATGCAATACAACTGGTATATCCCACCCTTAGTCACCTCTTTGGGCCCTGGGAGTTTTTCACCGGGCCAACCCACACTTAGAATTTTTTCATCACTGGGGGGCTGAACGCACTGGCCAGACCAGCTCCTTAGACATTGGGCCACCATTTTGGAAATGTGCCAGATCTTTAAGTAGGCTTGTGCATCCCCCACCCATGGGTAATGTCACCCCCCAGGTCTCCTGGGAGGCCTCTCCGGGGATTTACCGGTTAGGTCCCGCTTCCATTCGGGCACAATTCGGCCAGTAGATTGCGTCCACTAACTTTAAAGCAGAAATCTCCCACGCAGTCAGAGGCCTCCGGGTGTTTGGTATCTGGAAAGGGTGGCACTCTGGGACCGCTGCTGACATCCAGGCACCTTGGCACTGCCAGCTGGGTACCCTGGCAGTGCCACCTGAGCAGTGCCAGCCTGGCATAGCCAGGATACTCAGGCAGCACTGCTAGGCTGGCAAGGGAAATGCCCAGGTGCCAGGCTGGCAGTGTCAAGGTGCCTAAGTGGCATTTTGTACACACCAGGGACTGTGCCTGGGGGTGTCCTGCCCATACGAGGTGGGGTGGGGGGCTCGCAGACCCCATAACAGGAGGGTCCAGGGGCCGAAATCGGTGCTGCACTGGCAAGTGGAGCTCCCCAAGCAGGAAATGTGACTGAAAGCGGCTTTGGCGGGGCGTTCCCCGATGAAGCCCGAAAAAACAGAGTGCTGGAAGCGTTGGAAACTACCCCATTTTTAAAAATGTGTGTATATTTCTTCTGTATGCACCCATTAAAAATCCACGTCCTCTATGGCCAGAGAGTGGGGGGCATGCCCGACCCTAACTCATGTGAAACCGTGCAAGCCAGTGTGGGGTGTGCATACCACTGTCATGGTGCCCTGCCGCAAGAACCAGAAGCGCACCCGCCGACTCGGGCAATTAAGCCCATTAATGGTGCAGCCGGCCCTAGCCTTACGTGGCTCGTGCACTTTTATGCTTGGTGCACGGGCCAATTGACCAGGTGGAAATCAATGTTTTTTCACCCAGGGTGAGATAAAATGTGAAGGAAAAATAAATTAAAAGAACATTTTTGAGGTTTGGGGTGTTACGTGCTGTGCTTGATTCTGAATGATCTCGAGAGTTTACATGGTGCAAATGTCATTGGAAAAATACTGCGAGCTCCCTGAAGGAGCCGCCAGCCTTCAGGGAGCTTGTTGGAAATCCCCGCCTGCACTGTCACCACTCTTGGCCATCAGCTACTTCCCACCCTCTCCGGTAGCATCCAGCCTTTCAGAGTGCATGTTTCACGCTGGCTGGCTGTTAATTGGTCGAGTGCAAAATTCAGTTGACGTGTGTTTATCTTTTTTCATTTACTTTTAAAATTGTAATTAAAAGTGCTTGCACAGATTTATCCCTTGTTCTTCACATTGAGGCACAGTCCATTCTTTCCACTCGCAAGAAAAGCACCACAAAGAGCCATTGTGGCGCTGGTTAGGAGCCCCATGGGTTTATGCCCAAGACAAAAGTTGTGCGAAGAATTTTAAAGATGCCGCAGCAGGAAAGGATTAACTGATTTGCAGGAGGTTGACTCAAACATTCTCAGATGCATGCAACCTCGATTTGAAAACCAAACCACATTTCAAAATGTTATTGTTGGGTGCTTTTTCTCCAATTTCCAGTGAATTTTATCCTTAGGAATTGAAAACAAAATAATGAATCATACCAATGCATTCTGCATCTGGAATCCGACTTCAGCTGTTTCATTTCAGCATATTCTGAGAGTTAAAAAAAAAATCTTTCAGAATTTACTGCTGGTCCAATGTGGATTATTAATCGACCCAAATCGATCCCCAATTCACATGAAATGGTAATCCATAACAAAACCTAGGACGGTGCACTGGGGTCCTGGGCTCGAATACGGTAGATGGTCAAATTTGAACTCAATCAAAAAGCACCGTGGCAAGCATGAGTGAACTAAAATTTAAAACCAACAGGAATACAGCAAGCCCATTTAAACCTCTTGTCCAGCCAATAAAATATTTATATACTGCTTCCATCTTAACTTTAGCTGTTTTTAAAATATACGGAATAGAGACAAAACTTCCTGTGTTCATTACATTTAGTGCCCATTGCCATTTATAGGTCATAGAACCAGAGAATACCTATAGTGCATATACCTATATTTGGCCCATCGATTCTGCAATGAACCTCTGAAAGAGCACCCTACTCATCCCATCCCTGTAATCCCACCTAACCCACATATCCTTGGACACTAAAGGGAAATTTAGCATGGCAAACCGAACTACCCTGCACATCTTTAGACTTGATGTGGAGATGCTGGCGTTGGACTGGGATGAGCACAGTAAGAAGTCTTACAACACTAAGTTAAAGTCCAACAGGTTTGTTTCAAATCACTAGCTTTCGGAGCACTGCCCCTTCCTCAGGTGAAGAGGTAGGTTCCAGAAACATATATACAGACAAAGTCAAAGATGCAAGACGATACTTTGAATGCAAGCATTTGCCGGTAATTAAGCCTTGACAGATCCAGAGAGAGGGGTAATCCCAGGTTAAAGAGGTGTGAATTGTCTCAAGCCAGGACGGTTGGTAGGATTTCTCAAGTCCAGGCAAGGTGGTGGGGGGGTGAATGTAATGCAAAACCATCTTTCGACTGCGAGAGGAAATCGGAGCAGCCGGAGGAAATCCACGCAGACATAGGGAGCATGTGCAGACTCTGCACAGTCACCCGAAGCCGGAATTGAACCCAGGGGCGTCATTCTCCGACCCCCCAGAGGGTCGGAGAATGGCCGTTAGCCGCCGTGAATCCCGCCCCCGCCGGTTGCCGAAGTCTCCGAAGGGAGAAAAGTCGGCGGGGCGTTAATGTCGCCGCTGCCGTCGGAGAATGTCATGGGTCTGCGCAACGCAGCCGATTTTCGGCCTGCAGATATTCTCCCTTCCGGATGGGCCGAAGTCCCGTCGACGTGCTGACGGTTCACGTCGACGTAAATTAAACCTCCTTTTCATCGGCGTGACCCTGTGCTCCAGGTTCACGCCAACCAGCGTGGAGGTGAGTGACGGCCTGGGGGGTTGGCTCTGGGCAGGCGATGGCGTGGCCGCAGTCTGAATGCGTGAGGAGAGGTGTGTCTCGGGTTGTGTGTGTGCGTGTGCGGCGGGGGGGGTTAGAGTAGGCTGGGCTCCGGGGGAGTGCCGGGAGGGGGTCCGTGCCGGGGAGGGGGATGGGGGGGGTCCATGCCGGGGAGGGGGATGGGGGGGGTCCGTGCCGGGGGGGGGGATGGGGTGTCCGTGCCGGGGTGGAGGTTGGGGGGGGTCCGTGCCGGGGTGGAGATTGGGAGGGGGGGTCCGTGCCGGGGAGGGGGATGGGGGGGTCCGTGCCGGGGTGGAGGTTGGGGGGGTTCCGTGCCGGGGTGGAGGTTGGGGGGGGTCCGTGCTGGGGAGGGGGATGGGGGTCCGTGCCGGGGTGGAGGTTGGGGGGGGGGTCCGTGCCGGGGTGGAGGTTGGGGGGGGGTCCGTGCCGGGGAGGGGGATGGGGGGGTCCGTGCCGGGGAGGGGGATGGGGGGGTCCGTGCCGGGGAGGGGGATGGGGGGTCCGTGCCGGGGTGGAGGTTGGGGGGGGGTCCGTGCCAGGGTGGAGGTTGGGGGGGGGGGGGTCCGTGCCGGGGAGGGGGATGGGGGGTCCGTGCCGGGGTGGAGGTTGGGGTGGGGGGGGGCCGTGGGCTTCTCTGCCGTGGCCGGGTTCCCCAATGGTCCAGGGCGCGATCGATGGGATGCACGTCGCCGTGCGGCCACCTGCAGATAACAGGGCCGTGTTCACCAATAGGAAGGGGACCTATTCGATGAACATACAGGTGGTCTGCGACCACCGCATGATGATCCTGCACATCTGCGCCCGTTACCCAGGCAGTGTACACGACTCATACGTGTTGTCGTGGTCATCCATCCCCGGCATGTACGAGGGACGCCATCCCCGGCTGAGGGGCTGGTTGCTGGGCGACAGGGGCTACCCATTGCGATCGTGGCTGATGATGCCTATACGGAGGCCACGCAATGAGGCGGAGAACCGCTACAATGATGCCCATGTAGCGACAAGGGGAGTGATAGAGAGGTGCTTTGGCGTGCTGAAGATGCGTTTCAGGTGCCTGGACCTCTCTGGGGGCGCCCTCCAGTATCGGTCAGATAGGGTCGGCCGCATCATTGTGGTGTGCTGCGTCCTGCACAACATAGCCCAGCAGAGGGGCGATGTGCCGCAGGCAGAGGAGGGAGGAGTGGAGGAGCAGCAGGAAGAGGCGCAGTCCTCCCCAGATGAGGGGGATGGGGGTAATGGTCAGGGCAGACGGGGTAGACACAGGCGGGTGGCTGTCCACCGTTACCGGCTGGCCCAGCGGGCACGGCACAGACTGATAGCCGCCCGCTTCACTGACTAGATGGGCGTGGGAATCGGGTAGTATGGCCACAGACCGCACACCATGGCAACAGCCGACCACCCACACCCCCCACCCATCCACCCACCCAGCACCCTCACCCCCCTCCCCAACCCCACCCACCCCACCCGCATGCACACCACCCCCCCCCATTGCCGATCCACCTGCGGCACAACGGGCCGGGCTCACACAGTTGCGGGTGGACGCGTGTCTATTGCAGGCCATGGAGGATGATGACAACCCGCCCTGCGGTGAGCTCCTGGCTCTTCATCGTTGGACTATGTCTGACCCATGGCCACAGTACCACCATCCACCCGGACCATCCCTGCATGCGGCTGTGACACTGCAGCGCACGGTCCCGTCCTCTGCCCGGGGGATGTTGATGGCGGCCCAGGGGGAAGGGGGCAGACTCACCTGGGGCTGAGGTAAGACCACCCCTCACACACACACGTGCGCTCAACGTACATGACACCCCCGCACGCTTTGGACAGAGCACAAAGGCAGCTTCTGTAGGTGTAACATTGACTTTAATAACCAAACGAGTTCATGCACGTGCCCTAGCCCCTAAAACTCATCTGTGCCCTTCACCCGTGCCAACTTACTCAGTGTCTAATTGTTTGGCCTTACGGGCCCTTTGACTACGTCTACGTGGTTACCCAGATGGTACAGCAGAACTGGAGTTGGACTCCTGTGATTCCTGCCCTCTGACACTGGATCCCTTTGGCGGCCGTTTCCTGGGGCGTCCTGGCCTACATGGGCCAGGCTGCGGCCCGGGCGACTGGGATGGCGAGCTGCCAGACTGTCCTGCCCGTTGCCCACCCGATGCACCTGGGACGGAAGGGGGGGAGTCCGAGGTGTCGCGGTGTACCGGGACCTCCCCTACAGGGGGAGCCGGGACGGACCACACCACCTCCTCCTCCCTCGGGGTGCCCGATTGCCCCCAGGCCTCTACATGGGTGGGGGATGCGAACGGACTGGCCATCCAACGCCCCACCGACATCTGGCGCTGCCAGTCCTGGAGGCCCGTGCTGGTATCGACAGGGGTCTGCAGGTTTGCAGCCATGGAGCCCAGGGGGTTGGCAAACCCTGTCTGTGACAGTGCGACGCCGGCTCGCACATGGCCACTGGCGCCGATGCCCTCAGCGATGGCCTGCAGAGACTGGGCCATGGCCTGCAGAGACTGGGCCATGGCCTGCTGAGACTGGGCCATGGCCTGCTGAGACTGGGCCATGGCCTGCAGAGACTGGGCCATGGCGTTGAGCGCCTCTGCCATCTGGCGCTGGCACTGGCTCATGGCCTCCTGTGAGAGGGCAGCCATTTCCTGGGCCACAGACGCCGCCTGCACGGAAAGCCCCAGGCCTCGCAAACCGTTCCCCATGTCTGACACCATCGCACCCATTGCCTCCCACCGCGGACGCCACCCGTGCGGTGACAACTTGGGTGGCACGATTGACCGGCACCACTCCCAGCTCCTGGACGCGGGTGGACTCCTCCACCTGCGACTGCAGCCGCCGCAAGCCGCCCGTCACCCTCTTCGCTCATCTCCGGGTCGGTGGTTGCATCGGATCTATGTGTGGGTGTGGTAACTCCAGGAACCCGGGATCCATCTGGGCGGCAGATGTTCGCTTGGGCTGGGCTGCCCTCCGACCGCCCGGCCCCTCTGCTGCTCCTACCTCCACCTGCTGTACCGAGACGGCTGTGTTGTGCGCACCAGTGAGTGTACCAGACGCCTCATCACTAAAGTGCCCAACCGAGGTGAGTGTTTCTGCGATGGTGGAGGGTGTTGGTGACAGCAGTGGCGTTGTGTCGTGCTCTTCGTCCCACTCTGAGTCCATGGCACTTTGGGGTGGGGGTTCGTCTCCACCCATCCACTCTGAGTCACTGTCCAGTATTTCGTCTTCCTGGGTAGTGGTGTCCCGGGTAGGGGTGTCCTGGGCAGTGCTGTCCCGGGGAGTGGTGTCCCGGGTAGTGGTGTCCCGGGTAGGGGTGTCCTGGGCAGTGCTGTCCCGGGTAGTGGTGTCCCGGGTAGTGGTGTCCTGTGTAGTGGTGTCCTGGGTAGTGGTGTCCTGGGTAGTGGTATCCTGGCTCGGATGTGACGGGGGCCTGTGGCTGCCCCCCTCGTCGCTGGGTGGTCACTCCCGCACGTGACGGGGGTGTCGTCTCCCTGTTGCTCCAGGTCTCTCCGGCTCCCGTGGTGTGCGAGGGGCATCCTGCGGGCGTCGCATGCTGGAGGGTGCGGGTCTCTCCGTCTCCCGTGGTGTGCGAGGGGCATCCTGCGGGCGTCGCACGCTGGAGGGTCCGGGTCTCTCCGTCTCCCGTGGCCTCCGAGGGGCATCCTGCGGGCGTCGCATGCTGGAGGGTCCGGGTCTCTCCGTCTCCCGTGGCCTCCGAGGGGCATCCTGTGGGCGGTCTGCATCAGTGGGGATGGGTGCCTGGACGTTTGGTCCTGCGATACACAATGAAGCATGCATGGTTAGACATCAGGCAGTGATCAGGTGATATGGGGGAGGGGGATATAGGGGAGGGGGGATATGGGGACGGGCTGTCGGTGGCTCACTTGCTACTACGCCCCCGAACTCTGCATCAGCAACCTCCCGGTCGTCAGGTCCGCCAGCCAGTTCCAGGGCCCTTTCCTCGTGTTCGGTCAGTGGCCTCTCATCAGCGGGGCCTCCTCCAGTCCTCACATGCTCCCTATTGTTGTGTGCGCGCTTATCCTGTGGGGGGGGGGGTGGCAGGAGTAAAAGGCAACAGTGTTAGGCAGGTATATGAATGCACGCCATCGGTTGCGCGTGCATTGCAGAGGTTAAGGTTAGGGCTGGATTCACTTGGGGATATGGGGGATATGGGGGAGGGGGGATATGGGGGATATGGGGGAGGGGGGATATGGGGGCTATGGGGGAGGGGGGATATGGGGGAGGGGGTATATGGGGAGGGGGGATATGGGGGAGGGGGTATATGGGGAGGGGGATATGGGGAGGGGGGATACGGGGGATATGGGGCGGGGGGATATGGGGGAGGGTGGATATGGGGGAGGGAGGATATGGGCGAGGGGTGATATGGGGGATATGGGGGAGGGGGGGATTATGGGGGATATGGGGGAGGGGTGGATATGGGGATAAGGGGGAGGGGGGATTATGGGGGATATGGGGGAGGGGGGATATGGGAGAGGGGGGTATGGGGGAGGGGGATATGGGGAGGGGGGATATGGGGGAGGGGGGATATGGGGGAGGGGGATATGGGCGAGGGGGGATATGGGGGATATGGGGAGGGGGGATTATGGGGGATATGGGGGAGGGGGGATATGGGGGAGGGGGGATTATGGGGGATATGGGGGAGGGGGGAAATGGGGGAGGGGGGATATGGGGGAGGGGGGATATGGGGTAGGGGGGATATGGGGGAGGGGGGATATGGGGATATGGGGGATGGGGGATATGGGGGGGGAAATGGGGGAGGGGGATATGGGGGAGGGGGGATATGGAGGAGGGGTGTATGGGGGAGGGGGGATATGGGGGAGGCTCACCCTGGCTGCTCTGACGAGGTCGTTCACCTTATTGTGGCACTGGGTGCCTGTCCGTGGTGTCAGGGCCGCAGCAGTGACGGCCTCTGCCACTTCCCTCCACAGACGCCGGCTGTGGCATGGGGCAACTCTGCGGCCGTGCCCGGGATACAGGGTGTCCCTCCTCTGCTCCACCGCATCCAGGAGCGCCTCCACATCCCGTGACTCGAACCTCGGGGCTGAGCGGCGGCCAGCCATCCAGTCGGGTGTTGCGGTTGGGTGTTCCTGTCGGGTGGGGGGGAGCAGCGCTGCCTTATGAGCCGTTACGCCATGCGGCGCGTATGACGCTGCACGGCGCGAACCACTGCGCAAGCGCGTATCCCGTTACGTCGCTGCTAGCCCATTTCGGGCCGGAGATTTTCGACCCATTTTTCCGACGTGACGCAAGTCGGATTTGCGCCTTTTTTTGCGCCGATCGGCGGACTTTCCGCCGATAACGGAGAATTTCGCCCCAGGTGTCTGGTGCTGTGAGGCAGCAGTGCTAACCACCGTCCCTCCCCTTATTTTACTTTCCTTATTTTACAAAGGGAAAAAAAGGTGTCGACATTTAAGTGAGCAGAGTTAAAAGCTAATGTTTTAGTGTGATGGACATTCGCTGATGGACATTATCCTGAAGGAGCCTCATCTGGACATGTCAACCCTTTGGGATTATTCTATAGTCAAAATCCTGGACACAGTCATGAGCAAGCGGGAAGAAAAAACATAGTGGCATTAAAATAAAGGGTGTTTGTTTGCAATGTTCATTTAACATTTAGTTATAAAATACTGGAGACAGGGTGCGGAGGGAAGTGTTTGGCTCAGTGAGGCAATTGGTGGCTGAAGGTCATGTGATCAAACCTCCAGGATGTGTCCTAGTAGAGTTTGAAACCATGCCAAGTGAAACCTGATTGATCCGATAATACAGATTTGTTTTTTTTAAATTGTACAAAGAAACAGCATGTCTATTTCAAGTGTAAATTACTTGCAATTTTGCATTTCATTTTGACATTTATTCAAATCAAACTTGCCAGTGAATCACATTTGTCAGTTAAACCAAGATTTAACAATAAATGGAGGAATTAGAAAAGTCAATGATGACATATCCAACTGGCGCAAGTGGGTTTCCTTTTGAGCATAAATATGTGACGAATTCAAAAGGACATAGACCAGTCGGTGGAGTGGGCAGATAGGTGGCAGATGAAGTTTAATGCGGAGAAGTGTGAGGTGATGCATTTTGGAAGGAAGAACATGGAGAGCTAGCATAAAATAAGGGGTAAAATTCTTGAGCGTGCAGGAGCAGAGGTTCCTGGGTGTGTATAGGGCAAGATCTTGCAGCTGCTCACACCAGCAGGAAACCCCCCGACAGTACACCCCGGCGAGGGGTGGATTCAAAGGGGAATCCTATTGAGAGCAGCGAGACCAGAAGATCCCACCACTGGCCAAGGGCTAGCTGCCTCCTGCTGCCGAGAAACATGCTGAGGGGAGACCAGAAAATCTGGCTCAACATGTGCATAGATCATTGAAGGTGGCAGAGCAGGTGGATAGTGCAGTTAATAAAGCAGATAGTATCCTGGTCTTTATTGATAGAGGCGGAGAGTAGGTGAGCAAGGAGGTTATGCTGGACCTATACAAGATAGTAGTTAGACCTCATCTAGAATATTGTGAACAGCTCTGTGTGCCGCACTGTAGGAAGGTTATGAATGCATTGCAGAGAGTGCAGAAGAGATTTACAGAAATAGTTCCAGGGATGAGAAACTTCAGTTATGACGATAGGGGCTTTTCACAGTAACATCTTGAAGCCTACTTGTGACAATAAGTGATTATTATTATTATTAGATTGGAGAGGTTGGGACTGTTCTCCTTGGAGAGAAGAAGGCTGAGAGGAGATTTGATAGAGATGTTCAAAACATGAGAGGGCTGGGCAGAGTAGACAGGAGAAACTGTTCCCGCTCGTAAAAGGGTCAAGAACGAGAGGGCACAGATTAAAAGAAGCAAATGTGATGTTAGAGAAAAACTGTTTCACACAACGAGTGTTCTGGGAGCCACTGCCTGAAGTGAGTAATGGCAAGTTCAATGGAGGCATTCCAGAGGGCACCAGATGATTATTTGAATAGAAACAATGTGCAGTGTTATGAGCAAAAGGTAGAGGAATGACACTAATTTGTGATGCTCATTTGGAGAGCCGGTGCAGTCATGGTGGGTCGCAATGCCTCCTTCTTCATGATAAAAATGTTATGATGCTGTGATATCTGCATTGCTTCTTATCCCCTTACTATTTCCTCCTCATTAATGTGTGACATTTTATTTCAGTGAAGTTCAACTAATTATTATCGAATCATGTAGTGAATTTGCTGTTAGCTCATGCCCGTTGTAAGTATGAATATTTACTTGGGTCGGTTTACCAAATGATTTTAAGTTTACTTTACATTAGTTTGTTTGCATATTTTTCACTTTTGCTGGTGAGTTAGTATTTTGGGATTATATTAATTAAACTGTTGGTGATTTTAAGACCAGTTCTGTTAAGTGCTCTGACAGGTGGGTGGCTCATTGTCTGCTGTTGCTCCTTTATCTTGCCGGTGGTTGCCACTGGCTGTTTGCTATTACTGTCCACTCAGGTGCCCCCAAGGCAGGTAGACAAACCTTAAACTTATCAAGAACTGTGTGTGTGTACATGTGTGAACATGCCCTTTCTCAATCAGGTTTGGCTCTGTGCTTTGCTAAACAGAGGTGTGTCCTTTGAAACAAAAACAGAAAATGTTGGGAATGATCAGCAGGTCAGGCAACAATTGTGGACAGAGAAACAGAGTTCAAAGGTGGGATTTAATGGAAAGGTTTCTAAGTGTGGTAGCATTAAGACCATAAGACATAGGAGCAGAATTAGGCCATTCGGCCCATCGAGTCTGCTCCACCATTCAATCATGGCTGATATTTTCTCAGCCCCATTCTCCTGCCTTCTCCCCATAACCCCTTATTAATCAGGAACTTATCTATCTGTCTTAAAGATACTCAGTGACTTGGCCTCCACAGCCTTCTGCGGCAAAGAGTTCCACAGATTCACCACCCTCTGGCTGACGAAATTCCTCCTCGTCTCTGTTTTAAAGGATCGTCCCTTTAGTCTGAGATGGTGTCCTCTGGTTCTAGTTTTTCCTACAAGTGGAAACATCCTCTCCACGCCCACTCTATCCAGGCCTCGCAGTATCTTGTAAGTTTCAATAAGATCCCCTCTCATCCTTCTAAACTCCAACGAGTACAGACCCAGAGTCCTCAAACGTTCCTCATACGACAAGCCTTCATTTCAGGGATCATTCTTGTGAACCTCCTCTGGACCCTTTCCAAGCCCAGCACATCCTTCCTTAGATACGGGGCCCAAAACTGCTCACAATACTCCAAATGGGGTCTGACCAGAGCATTATATAGCCTCAGAAGTACATCCCTGGTCTTGTACTCTAGCTCTCTTGACAGGGAGCGGGAACTGCCGCAAGCTTCGCGATGCTCGAACTGGCGAGACCGTCACCGCTATAAAACATTAATTGGACCACATAATGAGGCCCACGGGCTTCACGTTGCAAATGACTGTGCCGCTGGCTGATTCACTGGGACACTGCTAGCCAGCCCCTGCTAACAATGGAGAGCAGCCCTTACACCTCTCCTGCACAGCCAACCCCCCTCAGCTTGCATCCTTGCCCCCAAGGAGACCAGTCCACGATTCGGGGATACCAACCTGGCCAAACTGTTGGACGCTGTAGAAGTCAGATGGGATGCCCTGTTTCTCCGAGGGTCTCGGAGGGTCAGCCACAGGGCACACGGGTAGGTTGTCACCTGCCCCCGACCCCCACCCCCCCATAATGAACTTGTGCCTGGCACCTCCCCCACCCAGCACACCAATGACCAGAAGTGCTGCCCATGCCGCCACCCCCATTCCCCCACACTACCCATTCCCCCCAAATTCCATCCATCCCACCCATTACTCCCGATCAGAATAATATTCCCCATTCCCCCCCATACTCCCCAACCCCCATACTCCCCATCCCCATACTCTCCATTCCCCCATACTCCCCATACGTCCCATCTCCCCCCACCCCCAAAGAAACCCGCCCCCACCCTTGAGATGAATGACACATGCAGTTCATGATGCCCCCGCATGAGAAGTTGGCCCACAACAGACGGGAGAGGTCCCAGATGGGCAGCAAGGTGCAGGATACCACAGTCCTCACCCTCTACGAGGAGCAGCTGCTGAACGTCGCAAGGGTGGCCAAGGACAGATCTGTCAAACGTAGAGGTTCGTGTATGGTCTCCACCCAGATGGTTTAGCACAGGGCTAAATCGCTGGCTTTGAAAGCAGACCAAGGCAGGCCAGCAGCACGGTTCAATTCCCGTACCAGCCTCCCCGAACAGGCGCCGGAATGTGGTGACGAGCGGCTTTTCGCAGTAACTTCATTTGAAGCCTACTCGTGACAATAAGCGATTTTCATTTCATTTCATTTCATGTCCTGTAACACGTGAGCTGTTAATGCTACACAGGTGGACCCATCCCTCCCACTGGCCACACGTCCATTCTCCCACAAAATCTTCATCCGACGGTGCCGGCCCATCCGGGATGGTCCCACCCTCCGCCTCCCATGAGAATACCTCAGAGGGGAGCTCTGAGGAGACCACCGTATTCGCAGCACAGCTGTCATCCCCACCCTCCACCCGTGCAGAGACACACAGCTCAGCGGGTGACAGTAGTGGAGAGGCTTCTGGGTCACATTCTGGTGAGCACCACATAGTTGCTGATGCACATCAGGTGGAGGCAGGAACCTCCAGGCGAGACAGCAGTCGGAGTTCTGCTGGATCCCAGGACCTAGCTGGGTCCCAGCCTGATGCTGAGCCTCTGGACCAGGTTTACTAGGAGCTGATGTAGTCGATAGGGTGCGGCCATGAAATTCAGAGGGAGATATCAGTGACACTCCAGCAGGTCCACAGTGTAAGGTTTTCGGGCAATTCGGCCCTTTTTGGACTGCCCAAGAATAAAACCCAGAGACTGTAAACTGGACACTTTTCAGCCAAGGGAACGTAACCAAATTTCCCAGCAGGCTTGGTCCGCTGAGCTGAGTAGGGGCATAGGTATTTACAACCCCCCCCCCTGGAGCTACAAGGAAGAAGAAGCCAGACAACGAAATAAGATTAAAACACAGACAAAGGGGCACGGGAATACACCTTGCAAGCAGGACAATGGGATGGTCATAGCCCCATGCAGATGTAAATGACTTGGCCTCCACCGGAGCAGAATCCAATCAACACCCCATCAACATAGCGAGGTGAGAATAGCAGCGATCTCCGGAGCAGATGAAAGACTTTGAAAATCTTCACAAGGGAGCTCAACCTCGTTATCTCAAAAAGCAGACTGGAGGCGGACCTAGGGGAGGTACTCCCATCTTGACAGGTCTGACCGGCTCAAAGGGGGCAGGACCAGCGGGAACTTTAAACCTTATGGATTCAATGCAAAAGGGGCTGGCCGAACACAGGAAAAAGCCAGGTAAAACGGATATAAAAGGGCCTGCGTTTCGATTGAGGGGCTCTTGGCTTGACCTCTCCAGCTTCGACTTGACCTCTCGCAGCCTGTGACCATAAGTACCCTGCAGCAGCTTGCGAAACTCCCTTGACTTTGATAGTGGTTGAGGCTTTGGGCAGGGGGCTTGATTTGTGTTCCATGTCATTGCTAAAATTGTGTAACAATAAGATTTTACGTTGTATCCGTTATAGTACTTTCTGAATAGTCTTAGTTTGTGTTAGAGTTTAAGATTTTATTATAATTTCTTCTGTTTGATGATTTTGACCTGGGTTTTGCAATAAACCTCGATTTGCTGATAATTGGAGTTGTTTCAATTCTTCAATCTCTCACCAGCGATCTCTGACCAAGTCATTGTTAAGATATTCCTCACCTTAATTCCGGGGTCAAGAATCTAGGGTCATCTTGAACGATTCGAACCCGTTCACTCAGGACAGGCTGCTGGTTAGGTAATAAACAGCAGTGTCCTATTCTCTCTCTTGGGAAAGCTACTCCAGCGAAGTAGGAACCGGGTGGGTGTTGCACCACCGGCAAGAGAGAGAATCACCTGGGCACTGGTGGGGGTCTGGATATCTGTGTGATATAAGCCTCAGGCTTCCGGTTAGGGATAAATGGCAGGCTTGATTCAGTGCTCTCTTCCGTGGAGGTGTCCCAGTGCGGCATCCCCTGGCCTCTAAAGTTTCAGTGCCAGCTGGAGAGAGACACACACAGATACTCAAACCCCAGATATCGGCCCAGTAGTGGAGTAGCAGAGATGGAACCCTCTACAACAGCAAACTGGTGGAGTCCCAGAGGCCCTGGGGGTCACCTTGAGATGGAGGAGCAGCTAAATCGAGCCCGGCTGCCCCGGGCGCAAGAGATTGCGCTGGCAATGCGTTGCACTGAGGCGAACACTGCTGGGGTGATGACTGCAATGGAGAGCCTGGTGCACGACGTCAGCACCAGGAGTGGATGTGTTCAAGGTGACTCGCAGTCGGTGATGGCCATGGCTGAGCATCTCGACTGCATGTCCCAGTCGCTGGGGACATAACCCAGTACAAGGTGGGCCTTGATGAGACGCTGTGGCGAATGTTCCAGTCTCAGCTGGCATTGCCTCCAGAGCGTGTCCTGGTTGCTGGGGAGGTGTCCCAGTCTAAGTGGGCATTGCAGAGGTACTGCGGAGTATGTCCCAGCACTGCGGAGCATCACCAAGGGCATCAACACTGTGCTGCACACATTGGGGAGCCGCCATGTCTGGCAGACCCAGATGATGCAGGGGCAGCCAGGATTCGATCCAGCAGTCCCTCCATCCCAAGGGATGCACGGAAGGCTAAGCAGGTCGAGGATCACGAAGAGGGCACTGGGAGGGGGGTGGGGGTAAGGGGGTGAGAATGTGGTGGAGTGGAAATGGATGGGGGGAGCGGTGGGGATGTATGGGGAGAGTGGGGCAGCACCATCGAGGGATTGGGGTAGTTGGGGACACATATGTACAGCATTAAACAAAGTTGCACTCGAGAAATATGACGCCTCTGGAACTTTCTTCCGCAATGTGGGCTGAACACAATCCCCTACCCCAGCTCCCCAGGCATGGAGTTCCTGGATGACTCTTCCCCCTCCCCGTCCCCCACTATCAAGGCCCAACACATGAAGGTGATGGGTGTGAGCGAGCAATCACCAGACAGGCAGGAGTCAGACTGTGGCATGGATTGAGAAGCACCAGCGCTCAGCTCTCTGCGGATTATCATCATCCCCCCTGCCCTTGGCAGTGACCCGCTGTCAATGCCGACACAGTCCCATCACCCTGGAGAGATGTTACACAGACCCTTGGATTGGCCTTGCTAATTTGCCCCTTAGTATCCAAAAAGGTTAGGTGGTGTTACTGGGTTATGGGGATGGTGTGGGCTTAAGTAGGGTGCTCTTCCAAGGACCGGTGCAGACCTGATGGGCTGAATGGCCTCCTTCTGCACTGTAAATTCTATGGTTCTATGGAGGGGTGGAATGACGGACAATTCCACATCCTATGTGAAGCATGCGAGGATGATGGACTCCCTAGCCCGCTGGGCTTGTTGGACCCTCACCCCTGCCACCTGTCCTCCATCCTCTGACTGGTCGGATGGGTCCTCCCCAGACTTATCCTCCAGCCCCTCCTGTTCCCGCGCCTCCTCGTCCTCCTCCTCCTCGGGGGTGGCCACATGTTCCTGCCCCTCCACCTCCAGCACATTGCCCCGTTGCTGTGCCAGGTTGTGGAGGACACAGCAGACCACCACAAAACGGGCGACCCTCCGGGGGTGCACTGCAGTGCACCACCAGAGCGGGTGAGGCATCGGAACCACATTTTCAGGAGTCCGATGCACAGCTCAATGTAAGCCTGTGTGACCACATGGGCCCCATTGTGTCGCAACTCTGTGTCGGTCTCTGGCCTCCGTACTTGCCAGGTCCTCAGCGGGTACCACTTATCCCCAAGAGCCAACCAGCCATCCTGGGGTGGTCCTCCAAAAGGTCGGGGATGTCCGACTGCCTCGGGGTGTAGCTGACGTGCACAATCCCTGGGAAGCGTGCACACACATGCATGATCTTCATGTGGTGGTCGCACACATGCTGGACGGTCAAGGAGAGGAAGCCCTTTCTGTTGATGTCGGACAAGCCCAGACGGCCCAGTGAGCACAAGGTGACATGAGTGCCATCTATTACCACTAGGACCTGGGGCATCCCTGCGATGGCGGAGAATCCTGCTGCCTGGGCATGTTGTTGGCCTGGTCCATGTCGAAGTTTATGTAGTTCAGTGAAAAAGATATTCAGATATTCCTTGTTATTTATATCACAATAAGTGCTACATTTAGAGAGGAAAGTTTGGATAGTGTGGAACTTCAAGGAAGAATGGTGTTTAATCATTGTAATCAAACAGCTTCCTGAAACACTCGGTTGTTTTACAATTGGATAATCATCACTGATCAATGATGCAGTATCTACGTGAAGTGAGAAGGGAAAATTTGAGAGCGGATAATTGGGCAAGAATAAATATAATTTCAAAATACATTGCAAGGAAAGTTGTAATCTGTTTACACGCATTCAAATGCCAAAAGTCTGTCATTGCCCCATGCCCTCTCATAACACAATTGCATGAATCTACAGTTAGAATATTTTTGTGCAGATCAGTGAGATGATAGAAATCTTGATCCTTTCAAATCTTTAAAACCACGGGTGGAAAATGCTCTCACCTCAGTGTGACAGCAAGGCAAGGCCAAAGCCTCTATTGTCGATTTGGGTGCCCGGTTTCATCGCCTCCTTGTGATATCTCATCAAAAGAAAATGGTGCATCACGTGTGTGCATCTGTAAGCTCCTCTTCCCTGCTAAACTCTTACACAATGTTGCTGAAGAGTGAAGTCAAGTCCACTGTTAGTTTTTTTAACACCCCTCAGAGGTCGAA
Organism: Scyliorhinus torazame; assembly: GCF_047496885.1. NCBI lineage: Eukaryota > Metazoa > Chordata > Chondrichthyes > Carcharhiniformes > Scyliorhinidae > Scyliorhinus > Scyliorhinus torazame. The sequence goes on from NC_092722.1 coordinate 122,669,414, forward strand.
CCCACAGACATCACCTCTTCCTTTTAATGGTTTCATTCTTTAGCAGCAATCTTGACTTTGAGCGTCAGCCCTGTTTGCATCTCTCCTGGCTTTTATTTTGAATGGGCAGCACGGTAGCACAGTGGTTAGCACTGTTGTTTCATAGCTCCAGGGTCCCAGGTTCGATTCCCGGCTCGGGCCACTGTCTGTGTGGAGTCTGCACGTTCTCCCTGTGTCTGCGTGGGTTTCCTCCGTGTGCTCCGGTTTCTTCCCGAAAGACGTGCTGTTAGGTCATTTGGACATTCTGAATTCTCCCTCTGTATACCCGAACAGGCGCCAGTATGTGGTGACTAGGGGCTTTTCACAGTAACTTCATGCAGTGTTAATGTAAACCTACTTGTGACAATAAAGATTATTATTATTATTATAATGATTTCAACCCATTTTACACTATTTCACAAAGCAGAAATCTGAGTTTGAAGCACTATCCCAGACCCTCTGTCACTTCCCTCATATTTTTCGACAGACGTTTAGGGTAAAGCTATGGTAATTTTATGACAGGAGAAACTTCTACATTGTATTTTTAACTTCTGTTGTACTGACATTGCACCTTCCTGTTTTTTCTGTTCCACTCTATTTTATCAATGCAATTGTGTGTAGAGCTGCTCCCATTTTTCCCCTCCTTAATTGCCAAATATGCTGAAATCAAGGTGCACTACACAATATTTTTTCCGATCCTCTAAACCATGGAAGTCCTTCACATTTCACCCTCCGGGCTTTTCAGCCCCGCCCGGAAAATGCATTCAGCAGTTTTGGTAAATGTCACCAGTGGGCGGGACCAGAAGATCATTGTTGCAATTCTCAGGCTTTGAAAAACCACGTTTACATCACCTCATTTCATAGAATTTACAGTGCAGAAGGAGGCCATTCGGCCCATCGAGTCTGCACCGGCTCTTGGAAAGAGCACCCTACCCAAGGTCCACACCTCCACCCTATCCCCATAACCCAGCAACCCCACCCAACGCTAAGGGCAATTTTGGACACTAAGGGCAATTTATCATGGCCAATTCACCTAACCTGCACATCTTTGGACTGTGGGAGGAAACCGGAGCGCCCAGAGGAAACCCACGCACACACGAGGAGGATGTGCAGACTCCGCACAGACAGTGACCCAAGCCGGAATCGAACCTGGGACCCTGGAGCTGTGAAGCAATTGCGCTATCCACAATGCTACCGTGCTGCCCTTGATTTAATCTGTCACCTGTGTGAACCTTGCTGGCCGTGATCCATGATCTAGTACAATGTAAACACACATATACACATCACACACACAGGGGCCTGCAGACTAATGGAATTTTAGCCTTTATCGCAAGAGGATTTGTGTACAGTATAGTGAAGTCTTGCTTCAATTGTATAGCAGCTTGGTTAGACCACACCTGGAGTACTGTGTTCAGTTTTGGTCCCCTTATAGAATAGAATAGAATAGAATAGAATGGAATACCTAGAGTGCAGAAGAAGGCCATTCGGCCCATTGAGTCTGCACCGACTCTTTGAATGAGCACTCTACCCATGTCCATTCCCCTGTCTACCCCGCTCTATCCCCGCAACCCCCTAACCTGCAGATCCCTGGACACCAAGGGGCAATTTTAGCACCTAACCCACACATCTTTGGACTGTGGGAGGAAACGGGAACACACGGAGGAAACCCACGCAGACACGGGGAGAAAGTGCAAACTCCTCATAGAAAATCACCCAGGGCTGGAATGGGACCCGGGTCCTGGGCACGGTAAGGCAGCAGTGCTAACCACTGTACCACTGTGTCTCCCCTATATAAATAAGTTATATAAACAGGTACCCCGCACCCATCAGTGAGGTTTATAAGAGGATGATGAAGGCATAGTGGCAATTTAAATACCGATGTGGTCTCAGAAATGAAGGGGAGCAAATAACCAATACCCCGAGTTCCTTATATAACTACGATCTAATTGCTGTTGGTCAGAGCTTGCTGTGTGCAAATTGACTATGGTTTCCTACACTGTAACAGTGATGACGTTTCATTGGCTGCAACATGCTTTGGGTCATGCTGAAATTGTGAAAGGCACAATTTAGCTGCAAGTCCATCCATTCTTTAAATCATAGAATGAAGGAGGCCATTTGGCCCATGATGCCCTCCAGGTTTTTGAAAGAACTATCCCTATAGTTCCACTCCCATTGTTCTTTTTTCATACAAGACTGAGTAGACTCAATGATAACTTTATAAAAGGAATTAGATAAGTACCTATTGAAGTTATTATTGAATCTGCTTCCTCCAAACATTCAGGCACTACATTCCAGCGAATAAGAAGGCTGCGTTTCTTCTTCCTTATGTTGTGAAGTATTCCCTTTGAGTGTAAGGATAGGAAAACAATGGGTGGAATTTTCCAGCCCCGACATTGACAATGCAGAAACTCCTGCCGAAAGTCAACAAACTTTTGGCTGTTCTCCAAATTTTCCAATCCTGCCCACCATTGTGCTCTCAGAAAGGATATTATTGACAAAGGTTCACCAGGCTTATTCCGGGGACTTGTCCTTTGAAGAGAGTTGGGTAAACAAGGCCTGTACTCGCGAGAGTTTCGAAGAATGAGAGGTGATCTCATTGAAACGTACAAAATATTAATGGAATAAACAGGGTACATGCAAGTAGGATGTTTCTCCTGGTTGGGGAGTCTAGAGCCAGGGGCCACTGTTTCAGAACGAAGGTTGAGATGAGGAGAAATTTGTTTCGACAGAGGGCTGTGGATCTTTTGAATTCTCTACGCCAGAGGGCTGTGGAAGCTCAGTTATTGGTATATGTATCAGGTAGAGATTGATAGATATCTGATTAAAAATAACGTAAAGAGGGCAGCACAGTGGCACAGTGTTAGTACTGCTACCTCACGGCGCCGAGGTCCCAGGTTCGATCCCGACTCTGGATCACTGTCCGTGTGGCGTTTACACATTCTCCCCGTGTTTGCATGGGTTTTTCCCCCACAACCCAAAGGTGTGCAAGGTAGGTGGATTGGTCACGCTAAATTGCCCCTTAATTGGAAAAAATGAATTGGATACTATAAGTTTTTTAAAAAAATAAATAAATAACGCAAAGGATTATGGCGATAATTTGGGTAAAAGACATTTAAGTGTCTGAACCTGTTTCTATGTTCCTATCACACACACTTGTGCACATCACATGCACATACCCTACATGTGCACCATACCACACATGCACACATCGCACATGCACACATGCCCACCCATCACTTGTGCACACACACACATATGGGTACATATGTACCGCACATACACACATACCACGCACATCACACAAACACATGTATGAACACTTGCACATGTACACGTGCACACCCACCGCACACGCAAACACGCACACACAAATAGATACAGATATGCAAAATTGTGGGTGGGATAGGCTATAGGTGTCAATGGATGAGTTGAAGGTCGTGGAAGGTATGATAACTTGGTACTGTTTAGGCACCAGTTGGTATACTGTGCACAATTTTGGGCACAACATTATAGGAAGATTCTTAATACCATAAAATACATACAGTGTAACTTCACCAGAATGATCCCAAGAATGAAAATCTATTTTTTTGAAGGGACTAAAATGCTCAGGTTGTGTCCTGCGAGGCTCACTCAACTCCGGACCTCATTACAGCCTTGGTTCAAACAGGGACAAAAGAGCTGAATGCCAGAGGTGAGGTGAGAGTGACTGCCCTTAATATCAAGGCAGCATTTGATAAATCTGGAATCAATGGAAATCAAGGCAAAAAGTCTTTGCTGGTTGGAGTCATTCCTGGCACAAAGAAAGATGATTGTGGTGGTTGGAAGCCAATCATCTCAGCTCCAGGGCATCACTGCAGTCCTAGGCCCAATCATCGTCAGCTGCTTAATCAATGACCTCTCTTCTATCATATGGTCAGAAGTGGGGATGTTCGCAAATGACTGTGCAATGTTCAGCACCATTCGTGACTCCTCAGGTACTGAAGCAGTCCATGTCCAAGTCCAAATGCAGCGAGACCTGGACAATATCCAGGTTTGGGCTGACAAGTGGCAAGTAACATTCATGCCACACAAGTGCCAGGCAATGACCAATTCAAGAAGAGAGGATCTAACCATTGACCCTTGACATTCAATGGCATTACCATCACTGAATCTCTCACAATCGACATCTTGGGGGTTACCATCGTGCAGCGAATATCTCACCTAATGATCCCCCAAAATCCGTCCACCATCTCCGAGGCACATGTCAGGAGTGGAATAGAATGCTTTCCACTTGCCTGGATGAGTGCCACTCCAACAACACTCAAGAGTTCAACACCATCCTGGACAAAGCAACCTGCTTGACTGCTACCCCTTCCACAAACATTCAATCACTCCACCACCAACAAACAGTGGCATCTACATCTACATCTTGTAGATGTTACCATCTACAAGATGCACTGCAGTAACTCACCAAGGTTCCTTAGGCAGCACCTTCCAAACACAAGACACTACCATCGAGAAGAACAAGAGCAGCAGATACCTGGGAACACCACTACCTAGAGGTACCCCCCCAAGTCACTCACCATCCTGACTTGAAAATATTTCATCGTTCCTTCACTGTCGCTGGGCCAAAATCTTGGAATTCCCTCCCTAACAGGGTCTGCAGTGGCTTAAAAGGCAGCTCCCCACCACCATCTGAAGTACAACTATGGATCGGCAACAAATGCTGGCCTAGCCAGCGATGCCCACATCTCTTAAAAATGAACTTTAAAAATTTACTTGGAACATTTCCACGCCAGCTGAGGAACTATTTAATAGAGCCCTTTAAATGCATGAAAAGTTTTGTTGATGTGAATATACGAAGATGATTTCTTAGTGGGGAGTCAGCAATGGTGAGTCGGTAGACATCAATTTTATATTGGGCTCGATTTAACAGCCTCATCGCGCCTGACTTGCTGTTGGGACGAGGCTTTTAAATCTTGCAAGAGGCCTCCGCAAGATTACATCGTTCGAAAACCTCGCGAGATTTAACGGAGTCTCGTGAGATGTTGCGATCTGGATCTCGCCCTCACTGGGCATTAGGTTCATTTAAATATGCATTTGCAGGATTCTCCTGGCAACAGGGACTTAATGGACGTGCCTACGAGTCCTCGCCAGGGTGCCTTTTAGTACTAGTTTCCACAAGTGGACCAGTTGTAATGGCACGAGGGGGTCTCCCAGGCCATTAGAGACCCCCGGGTAGTCGGGTGCAGGACAGGGCAGCACCCTGGATCTCCCTCTGACAACTGGGCACCTTGGCACCACCAGCCTGGCAGTGCCATCCAGACACCCTGGCAGTGCAACCTTGGCACTGCCAGGGTGCCTGGGTGGCACTGCCAGGCTGAAAGAGGCACTGCCAGGGTGGCAGTGCCAGAGTGTCCAAGTGCCAGGCTGGCACTGCCAGGGATCGGGACCATGGGCGAGGGGCCTTACCAGGTGGAGGAGGGTGAGTGGGTTTTCCTGGGGTCTCCCCAAGGCTGGGGGTGGAGGAGGGGGTTCCAAAATGGCGGGGTGGTGTGGGGCGGTGGGGGGGGGGGGGGGGGGGCTGCTGAAAGGCGGCAGGAATGATCACGGCAGCCAGAAGATGGCACCCCGATCTGCAAGGATCCTTTACTGCTGGACTCACCAGCAGGGAATGACTAAGTGCGGCCTGGGCAGAAAAAAACTCCCCAGGCCAAAAGAAATGACAAATTGCCGTTGGATGGCGGGGTATTCCTCGACTCTGCAGTTAACGAGAAACACCCCGCTAAACGGGCCCAAAACCAGACATCAATTCTTTCTGATTAAATTACGCTCATTATCCCCAATAGAGAGGAGAGGAATCAAGAAAACCATTATTGGTTTGAGATTTATTGGAGAAGTGAATTCTTTACCACAGGAAGTGGTTGAAGCAAGACATGATTGGAATGAAATTTCAAGCAGAACAACTAAATAGAATGTATTGACAACATTCAGTCCAATGAGTCGAGAATGGCATTTTTGCTCATCATGAATCTACTCCTCTTACTTCATCGAACCCTTTCAGCATAATTTTCCATTCTTTTCTCTCATCATGCTACCTAGCTTTTCCTTATGTGACAAACGCTGCTCATCTCAGCTACTCCTGGTCGCAGTGAGCTCCACATTCTAACCATTATTTCTAACTTTGCCACACACCAAAAATAAATGACGTAAACTGTTTTGAAATGTGCCACCATATCCTGAACGCAGTTCCTTAAACTGACGTCAGTCATGTTTTTTTAAAATAAATTTAGAGTGCCCAATTATTATTTTTCAATTAAGGGGCAATTTAGCCTAACCTTCACATCTTTGGGTTGTGGGGGTGAAACCCAGCCAGACGCGGGGAGAATGTGCAAACTATATGCGGACAGTGAACCGGGGCCGGGATCCAAGCTGGGTCCTCAGCGCCGTAGGCAGCAGTGTTAACGACTGCGCCACCGTGACACCCATCATCATGTTTTACACCCAATTTTATTAAGCACGTTCAGGTGAAAAGAATGTCCACATCAGAAGTTGGAATCCAACTTCTTTGAATAATGAACACAGCCCCAAAAAATTTAACTTTAACATATTGCACAGTGTGACGTTTTCACTGCCAATGAACAGTAATCAATATGAGCAAAAAAATCCCAAAGGTTATGGTTTTAAAATATTAGTCAGCAAAACATAAAGTCCTTTAATTTTGAATTGGTAATATTACATATACCTGGAAAAGAATCGTTAATGGACAGTATGAGTCCAAAATGCTATGGAGTTCTGACCATTCTTCCATTGTATACTGAACAGGATGCAGGTGGAATCTCCAGGAACAGGCCTGGGGGAGACCCTGTTATGCTTGTAAAGATATATTGAGTCATTATCGAGTTTACAGTGCAGAAGGAGGCCATTCAGCCCACCGAGCCTGCACCGGCCCGAGGAAAGAGCGCCACCATTTTAAACCCAGAACGCCGCCCCATACCCATAACCCAATAACCTCACCCTACCCTTTTGGACACTAAGGGCAATTTAGCATGGCCAATCCACCTAACCTGCACATCTTTGGACTGTGGCTCTGAAAGTGGCCACTTTGCCCTTCAAATATATGCTAGCTCTTTCAAAAGCAATGCAATCAGTCCTAATCCCCCACTCTATTCCAGTCACCTTAAACTTTATTTCCCCTAAAGTGCTCACCCATTTCTTTGTGAAATCATTGCTTGTCTCTGCTTCCACTGCACCCAAGTTCAAGCTCATTACATTAAAAATTGCTTCCTCATATCCCCCTGTATTTCTTGCCCAAACCTTCTGTCTGTGTCCCCTACTTCTTATGTACCATAGAATCGCGAGAGTGCAGAAAGAAGCCATGCTGCCCATTGAGACTGCACCGACCTCCGAAAGAGCACTCTATCTAGGCCCAATCCCCTGCTCTATCCCGCAACCCTCGCAACCCCGCTCATTGATCATGGTCAATCCATCTAACTTGCACATTTTTGGACTGTGGGAGGAAACCGGAACAGCCAGAGGAAACCCATGCAGCCATGGGAATAACATGCAAACTCCACACAGACATTCACCCAAGGCCGGAATCGAACCTGGGTTCTTGGCAGTGTGAGACAGCAGTGCTAGCCACTGTGCCACTGTAGTGCCATTAGCTTCCAGAACATCTTCTCCTTGTCTGTCAATTCAAACCTGTCATAATCTTCTACATTTCCATCAAAGTTCCTTCAAACATTTTTTTATTTATTGTTCATGGATGTGAGCATCGCTGACTAGGCCAGCATTTAATGCCCATTCCTAATTGCCCTTTAGAAGGTGGTGGTGAGCTGCCTTTTTGAACCGCTGACGTCCAGGTGGTGTAGGTACACACACTGTGCTATTAGAGAGGAAGTTCCAGGATTTTGAAGTTCCAGCGACAATGCAGGAACAATGATATATTTCCGAGCCAGGATGGTGAGTGGTTCGGAGGGGAACTTGACAGATACTGATATTTCCATCCATCTGCTGCTTCTACTCTTCTGGGACATAAAAGTTGCGGGTTTGAAAGATGCTGTCAAAGGAGCCTTGGTGAGTTGCTGAAGTGCATCTTGTGGATGGTACATACTGCTGCTACTGAGTGGAAGAATGGAATGTTGAAGGTGGTGCAAGGGGTGTCAATCAACCGGGTTGCTTTGCCCTGGATGGTATTGAACTTCTTGGGTGTTGTTGGAGCTGCACTCACCCAGGCAAATGGGGAGTATTTCATCAGTTTCCTGACTTGTGCTTTGGATTCTGTCCTTGCATTTACAGAATTACAATGGGTGCGACTCTCCGGCCCGATTGCGCTCTCCCTCGAGTGAGACGAGGCCAGTAAATAGCTGGAGAGGCGAAGATCCGAGCTGGGCGCTAAACCGTTTGCAATGCAACCGACCCACTCCCGGAGGCAAAATCGGGATCTCGCCGAAGCGTGGTGAGAAATCAATAATCATCACTTAAACCCCATTTCCATACAATTAACGGGAGCCACCTGATATCCAATGGCCTCCCGTGATTTAGCGGCCTCCCAGCAAGCGGTCACGCTGACTCCAATTAGGAATCTTTTTGAAAAACGTGAGCCTGGCGGATGGGCTGCTGTGGGGAGCTGAGGAGGTGAGCAGCCATCTTCTCTCACAGGCAATGAGCCTGGAGACACTAGGCATGCCGCCTCTATGCTTGGGGGCGTGGAGGGGCAATCGGTTGGGAGTGGGCCACCATGGGGGGATGGGGGTACTGAAGATTGGGTGGGGGGCTGCGCAGGTGCACCATGCCAACCCCTGTACCATGTGTTCCCATACCGGGGGGCAATGCCATCCCATTTCTGCCTGCCCCACCGACCACCCATAAATCCCACTGACCGTGGAGGCCTTTGGACTTGCGGCTGGAGGCTATTGCTAATAGGGAATTGGCAATCGTTGTTAAGCGAATACTTCACACATCCCAAGTGGGTCCCAGTGGCTGGGCGTGCTGTGTAGCATATGGGGCTCATTGCCCAGCATCCCAATCACAACTTAATGTCTGGACCATGTGCTTGAACACTGTATGAGGTTGCACTACAGACACTGCAGCCAACCTCCAAACACACAGGAGATGGGCCCCAGCCCCGGGCACATGTCTGCGGCCGGTGTGCATGGGCAGGGCTTGTCGGGTGAGGGATGGGGGGGCTCGGGGGGGGGGCTTGTCTGGGGGGATGTGGTGTGGGATTGGTGGTTAGCCTGTATCATGGAACAAAGAGCCCGAGACGTCATACTGGTTGCGGTGATGGTATTTTAATGTTCCTCGTCCAAGTGTACACCAATGTCCCACTAACCCAATGGTGCCACCACACTGTCCCACCCTCCCTCCCCTCCAAACACCCAGAAAGCCCACTCCCCCCAATGCACACTGCACTCCTTACCCCTAATCCTCCCTCGCCCCACCAGTGCTCTCAGTGATCCTTGACGTGCTTGGCCTTCCTTGCTCTATCGCTACGTCTAGATTTATCCCCAGGATTCAGATCAGAGGCGGAGGCAGCCAGCTTATCTCGGCCCGTGGGCCCTGGCGAGCTTCGTCTCGGGTCTCTGGGGCCAGTGGGCCCCGGCGCACTTGTCGGTGACACATGCACAGCCGTGTTCTGGGTGCTGGCTGTGAGATGCAGCCTCATCAGAGGGGTGGAACTCGAAGAAGCTGGTGGCCACCATCTCCAGTCCATAGGATCGGTCTGGGTTTCTACCCAGTGGCCCCTCCTCCCAGTCGGTGCCCATTGGGCCCTGGTGCTCACCTCGGGAAGGAGGGCCAGCCCCGGCTGACTCTGCATTATCTGTCTCTGCCAAAGCTGCTGTCTTCCCATTGCCTGCACCACTGACTGGGACATGCTCTGCAATGGCTCGGCAATACCCACCTGCGACTGGGACAAGCTCCGCAGCGCCCCGGCCATTCAAATCTGAGAGCGGTACATATCCCGCAGAACCTCATCAAGGTCAGCTCGGCACTGGGTCACATCCTCCAGCGAGTCGGACGGTATAACGAGGCCCTCAGCCGTGGCCGTCACTGAATGAACCACGCCTTGGACACATTCACTAATGGTGCTGACGTCACCAGGCTCTCCACTGCAGTCACCAGTCTTCTGCAGTGTTGGCCTCGGTGCCATGCATTGCCGCCAACATCTCTTGTGGCCATAGCCTCTGGAACACTTCCAATCAACTACGGGCCTGCTGCAGTGGCGCTGGCATCTCCCTCTAGTTATGGCCCAGGGTTTAGAGAACCCCAAAGTGTATTATGGAGTTCACCTGACCCACAACTTTTAATAGATTGTGGTATGGGGAGCACACGGCCCACTCTACAGGTGTGGTACAGCAGAAATGGAAAAGCATTTTTAAAAGCAAAACAACATTTATTCTATGAACTCAAGTTAACCTTTTTAAAACATACAGTGAACATCTTAGCAACCATCAATTCAAATATAACCCCCAAAGAATACAACACAAAGTAATCCTTAAGCTGTCCTTTTAACATCCGTAAGACTTTAAAAAAAACTTTAACCAGAAGCACATCAAGTTAAAGTCACTACTGAGAGCAGTTATTAGTTTTAATTCACCAGCCTTTAGATTACAGAGAGAGTGACTCATACACCTTCTGGCTGTGACTGCAGCTATCCAGCTCTGAAAACGAAACTAAAAAACACCCTGCAGCAAACAGCCTAAAACGAAAGTAAAAAGCTGACAGACAGCCCAGCTCCACCCACTCTCTGACATCACTTCAATAGTAAACACCCATTTCTTAAAGATACTCCCACTACAGATATTTATATACATTCCCTGCAGCAAACAGCCTAAAACAAAAGTAAAAAGCTGACAGACAGCCCAGCTCCACCCCACTCTGACATCACTGATAAACACCCATTTCTTAAAGGTACATTTCTTAAACACACATTTCTTAAAGGTACTCTCACATGACACCTCCCACCAAGACAAAAATGACCATCAACTGAAAGATAGTTTCATTTTTCACCTTTTCACCATCCTTTAAGAAATGCACACAATAAATATCCTTTTTTGTTTCAAAAAACCCAAACAACACACGCAAACAGATGTCATAATATAGTCCACTTTTGTTCTTCTTCCTCCAACTGAAATCCTTCTCGATTGATAGTCTCTTTGAACAAGGAGGTCCTTGCGCGATCCATCCATTTCTCTACGCCTCGGCATTTCTCTTTAAAGTCAGATACTTTATTTCAATCTGATCAGAGTCCCTTGTAATTTTCCAACACATGAGCATTGGTTATCACAACTTTCAGGCCATCAAATGCCTGTTGAAAGTCTGCTGTCCACTGAAGTTTTTGACATTTCTTCAGCAAGCCTATCAGTGGTCAACCACGCTACAAAATATTTTCCGAAATTTTCGATCAAATCCACTCATGCCAAGAAATCGCATTATTCCCTTCATCTTGAGGGTATCGGAACCTCCTCAATAACTGTTGGTTTCACATCCCATGTGACCATTCAACCCTGTCCGATTGTATGGCAAAGGAAAGTGACTTGAGCTTTTCCAAATTCACTTTTGGCTAGGTTTATCACCAAATCCGCCTCCTGAAGTCGATCGAATAACTCCATCAGATGTTTTAAATGTTCTTTCCATGTCTGGCTGAAAGTTACCAGATCATCGATGTGGACCGCACAATTGGGTAATCTTGAAACAACTTTGTTAGTTAACCGTTGAAATGTGGTTGGGGCGTTTTTCATGCCAAATGGCATAACTTTGAATTGGTATATACCATCTGGCGTCACAAAAGCTGAAATCTCCTTCGCCCTTTTGGATAAAGGTACCTGCCAGTAACCTTTAAGTAAATCCAATTTGGAAATAAAAGCTGATTGTCCCACTTTCTCAATACAATCCTCCAAACGTGGGATAGGATAAGAGTCCGTTCTTGTAACAGTATTAACCTTTCTATAGTCCACACACAACCGTTGGGTACCATCTGGGACAGGCACCATCTCTATGGGTGAGCTGCATTGTCTGCAACCCACTTCAATTATGCCATTTTTAAGCATACTGTCAATCTCTTTGTTAACCTGTGCCAATTTTAAAGGGTTAAGTCTGTGTGGATGTTGTTTGATTGGAACAGCATTTCCCACATCTACATCATGTATAGCCATTTTAGTACTTCCCAATTTATCTCTACAAACTTGCTCATGTGATATCAATAACTCTTTCAGGTCAGTTTGTTTTTCCTCTGGAAGGTAACTCAACAATTTATCCCAATTTTTAAGAACATCCTCATTTTCCAATTTAATTTGAAGTATGTCAAATTCACAGTCATCTGGATTTGGTTCGTCACGTTGAATTAGAATCATTAAAACCTCCTTTTTCTCTCCTTACCTTTCAAAGTACCTTTTAAGCATATTCACATGACACACTTGGTGAGTTTTTCTTCTATCTGGTGCTCTTACCACATAATTCACCTCACTTAATTTCCTTTCAATCTGATAAGATCCACAAAACCTAGCTTTTAAAGGTTCACCTACCACTGGTAAAAACACTAAACCTTTATCTCCAATGGCAAAACTACGAACTTTGGATTTCTTGTCCGCTACCCGTTTCATCACATTTTGTGCAACTTCAAATGTTGTCCAGCCAATTAACCTGCTCCATTTAATCATTTCCTAAAATTTGACCCGTAATCAATAATGTAAGTTCTGATTTCTCACTCACCAATTTTTCCTTAATCAATTTTAGTGGTCCTCACACCTCATGACCAAAAATTAGTTCAAAAGGACTAAATTTGGTTGACTCATTAGGTGCATCTCTAATTGCAAACAGTACGAATGGAATTCCTTTATCCCAATCCTCTGGATAATCGTGACAATAAGCCCTCAACATTGTCTTTAATTTCTAACGCTTCCTGCGATTCTGGATGGTACGCAGTTGATTTAAATTGTTTTATTCCTAAGATAGCCATAACTTCTTTGAACAGCCTTGAGGTAAAATTTGATCCTTGATCCGATTGTATTTCTGTGGGTAGTCCATATCGAGCAAAGAATTTAAGTAACTCCTCCACAATCTTTTTAGCTGTAATATCACGTACTGGAATGGCCTCTGGAAACCTAGCAGAGACATCCATTATAGTCAAAAGATATTTATTCCCACTTTTCGTTTCAGGAAGCGGTCCCACGCAATCAATTAGGACCCTTGTAAAAGGATCCTCAAATGCTGGAATGGGTATTAAGGGCGTTGGTTTTATCACTGCTTGAGGTTTACCTATCACTTGACATGTGTGACATGATTGACAACATTTAACTACATCATTATGTAGCCCAGGCCAATAAAAATGTTTCTGGATTTTAGCTTGAGTTTTCCTTATTCCCAAATGACCTCCCACTGGTAACTCATATGCAACTCACAACACCTCCTTTCTATACCCTACCGGCAATACTACTTGATGAACTTCTGCCCACTTTTCATCCTCCTGCATATGTAAAGATCTCCATTTTCTCAGCAAGACATTACTTTACGGTAATAACACTCTGGCATACACTCAGATTCCTTTCCCTTGTAAGCTTTCTGATACATCCGTTTTATTTCTACATTTTTCTGTTGTAACTCCGCCAATTTTCCTGAACTAAAAATATCCGCCTCATCCTCCACCTGTTCTTGTTCTTTTCAACCATCTGATCAAAATTTGTTTCTGATAATTGCACTTCAACTTCATCTTCACTCTTTGATTTCTCCTCTTGTCTTAACCTGTGACTTTGCGACCTTGTTACGACACAATCCAGAAAAATCCCAGGATATTCGTCTTTCAACACTTCAGTTGTCTGATATTCCACTGGCTTATCAACCACAGCAGGCATCACTCCCACCTGCGATCCAGCTATACCATTACCCAAGATAAACTGTATTCCTGGACAAGATAGTTTCTCTATTACGCCTACTGCCACTTCACCACTCTTCACTGGACTTTCCAACCTTACCTTATATAATGGAACACTACTCTTCTCACCCTGAATTCCACATATTACCACCTTTTCTGACAACATTCTTCCCAAACTACATAACTCCTCATCTCTTACCATTAAAGATGACTAGCTCCCATATCTCTTAAAATTGTGACTTGTTTACCTGCATCTCCTTATACACATGAGTAAACTTTACCCACACAAGTAAATTCTTTAACGAGTTCTGGCACCTGCTTATTAATCACCTCTTGACCAGGCTATACAATCTTTTGCACCTCCTTTGCTTCATTTGGGCTTTCCTTTACCACTTTAACAAACCCCACTGTCTTATCCTGTTTTACCATATCAGCCTTCCCAGTGCTTTTCTTCAACCACCAACACTGTGACTTTACATGGCCTAGTTTATTACAGTGAAAACATTTGAAACTTTTCATTTCTCTTCCACCCTCCTGGATTTCTTTTTAAATCTGAGGTACACTCTCCTTATTATCTCCCATCAGATCACCTTTACCTTTACCATTTGAGTATTTCTCATGTCCCGTTTGTATCCCTCACAGGCTGAAACTGATGTCGGAAACCAAGCTTTGATTTGTGAACTAATTCATAAATTCTGCCATTTCTGCTGCTAATCTCGCAGTTTTAACAATCTGCTCTTCCACATGAGTTCTCTCTACATCAGGAATTGAATTTTTAAACTCCTCCAAAAGTATAATTTCTCTGAGAGCTTCATACGTTTGGTCTATTTTCAAAGCCCTTATCCACCTATCAAAATTACTCTGTTTGAGCCTTTCAAACTCCATGTATGTTTGACCAAATTCTTTCCTTAGGTTTCTAAACCTTTGTCTGTAGGCTTCAGGCACCAGTTCATATGCACCTAAGATGGATTTTTTTCACCTCCTCATCAGTCCCAGATACCTCTTCCAGTAATGATGCCAACACTTCACTAGCCCCACCTATCAGCTTTGTTTAATCAGTAATACCACATGTCCTGTGGCCATTTCATTTGTTTAGCTACCTTCTCAAATGAAATGAAAAAGACTTCAACCTCTTTCTCATCAAACCTTGGCAATGCTTGGGCATGTTTAAATAGATTCCCACCAAGCCTTCATCTTTGACGCTCTTTCTCACTATCCTCATCACTATCATCCAGCTGTACGTTTGCCTTTACGTCTGCCAATTTTAACTGACTGTCATGTTTCATGGCCATTTTCTGAAGTTCAAACTCTCCCTCTTGATCTTTTTCCCTGATCTGTATCTCCCTTTCTCTTCCTTTTTGTTCTGCTGGGGCTATTCTTTTTTTTCTCCTTTCTTCTCTCGCCTTTTCTTTTTCCTCTCTCTCTCTTTCTTTTTCCTCTCTATCTCTTTCTCTTTCTTTTTCCGCTCTGTTATTCTTTTTCCTCTCTTTCGCATTTGAGCTGCTTTAATTCTTTCTCATGGTCCATTTGTTTAATTTGTAATTGAATTTTTGCCATTTCCAATGAGTCAAACTGTATCTCAGGCAACTTTAAATGCTTAGCCACCAAAATTACCTCATCTTTTCACATTTTGTCAGGTAATGTTAACTGCAATATTTTTGCCAAATCTAACAGTCTGCTTTTAGTCTCTGTCTGTAAGGTACTGCGTGTGACCATCTCCACCCCCAAAAACTTCAGAGCCTCTGAAAGAGCCATTGTCCACAACACTCTCCCCACTAGAATACCACACCTGAAAAGCAACCACAATATGCTCATCCCTCACTGTCTTTAAGTTCACTAAGCCAATCCAATAGATAGGCTTTTATCCCGGACGAGCCCCCAATTTGTTATGGGCCAGGGTTTAGAGAACCCCAAAGTGTATCATGGAGTTCTCCTGACCCACAACTTTTAATAGATTGTGGTATGGGAAGCACGTGGCTTACTCTACAGGTATGGTACAGCAGAAATGGAAAAGTATTTTTTAAAGCAAAACAATGTTTATTCTATGAATTCAAGTTAACCTTTTTAAAACATACAGTGAACATCTTAGCAACCATCAATTCAAATATAACCCCCGAAGAATACAACACAAAGTAATCCTTAAGCTGTCCTTTTAACATCCATAAGACTTTAAAAAAAACTTTAAACAGAAGCACATCAGGTTAAAGTCACTAATGAGAGCAGTTATTAGTTTTAAATCACCAAAGGATCGATTTACAGTCTTTAGATTACAGAGAGAGATTCATACACCTTCTGGCTGTGACTGCAGCTATCCAGCTCTGAAAACGAAACTAAAACACACCCTGCAGCAAACAGCCTAAAACAAAAGTAAAAAGCTGACAGACAGCCCAGCTCCACCCCACTCAGTCATCACTGATAAACACCCATTTCTTAAATGTACATTTCTTAAAGGTACTCTCACATGACACTCTGAATGTCCTGGCTGCTCCCTATCGTCTCCATCAGCTCCGGGGGCCTCTGTACCACAGGCTCAGCATCAGGCTGGGACCCACCTGGGTCCTGGGATCCAGCAGCCCTCTGACTGCTGTCTCACCTGTGGTTTCCTGCCTCTACCTGATGTGCATCACCGAGTGTATGGTGCTCACCAGATTGTGCCCCAGAAGCCTTGCCACTAATATTTCCCACCTAAGAGTGTGTATTTGCGCTGTAAGAGGGTGGGGATGACAGCTGTGACACCTCGATGCTGGCATCCTCTGAGCACTCCTCCAAGGTGGTCTCATGCGAGGCAGTGGTGGGGGCCACCCCGAATGGGCCGGCACCATTGGCCGGAGGACCTGCGGAGGAATGAACGTGTGGTCAGTGAGAGGGTTGGGCCCGTCTCTATGGCATTAACAACTCACTTGTGACAGGTCCTCCTCTGTGGCATGCACCAACCTCCGCATTGGTGACCGCTCTGTCCTCAGCCACCCCAGTCACCTCCAGGGCCCATTCATCTGTTGTCATGAGGATTCTTGGGCAGGATTCCCCGACCCCCCGCCTGGCCGGAGAATCGTCGGAGGGTGGCGTGAATCCCGTCCCGCTGCCCCGACGCCGGCTGCCGGATTCTTCGGCGCTGGTTTTTTTGGCGGGGGTGGGAATCGCGTCACGCCGGTCGGGGGCTGTTGGCAGTGGTCCCCCCGGCGATTCTCCGCCCCGCGATGGGCCGAGTTGCCGCCTGTTTTCGGATGGTCCCGCTGGCGTAAATCAAACCAGGTCCATACCAGCGGGACCTGTCTTTGCGGGCGGCTTGCGGAGTCCTCGGGACGGGGTGGGGGAGATCTGGCCCCGAGGGGGGGCCCCCACGGTGGCCTGGCCCATGATCGGGGCCCACAGATCTGCAGGCAGGCCTGTGCCATGGGGGCACTCCTCCCCTCCGCGCCGGCCGCTGTAATGGTCCTCCATGGCCGGCGCAGAGAGGAAACCCCCTCGCATGCGCTGGGATGATGCCAGTACACGCTGGTGCTCCCGCGCATGCGCCAACTCGCGCCGGCCTATGGAGGCCTTTCGGTGCCAAGCCCTACGGCACCTGCTGGCATGGCGCCAACCTCGCCAGCGCCGGCCTAGCCCATGAAGGTGCGGAGGATTCCGCACCTTCCGGGCGGCCCGACTCCGGAGTGGTTCTCGTCACTCCTCGGCGCCAGTACGGCCCACCCCACCGGTTAGGGGAGAATCCCGCCCCTTATGTCCGGCACCCCTCTACTGGTCTGAGCCCTCTCCCGGCGATTGTGGGATAGTTTCTCCGCAGAGACAGAGGGCATCATTGGCCACACGCATGGTTCACAGTGCTGGGGGGGCGGTATGAAGGGCTGGTTGAGTGATGGTCGGGTTGGGTTGAAGGGGGGATGTGAAGGGTGGGTTGGGGGGGCAGATGGGGGGTTGGGGGAGGCTGGTCACGTTGCACGGGATGAAGCTTCCAGAGGAGGGGTGGGGGGCTGGTGTCAACTCACCTGTGCTTTCTGGTGTAGGTCATTGACCTTCTTCCGACACGAGACCAATCCGCCTGCGAGCTGAGTGGGGTTGGTTGTGCAAGTACTCTTTAAGTCCTGCTTGATCTTGTTAGCGGGGGAGGGCTGACGAGCGTGATCCCGGCGAATTGGCTGGCGAGCCTTCATTTGTGGCTTGAAGCCCATGAGGACTCATTAAATGGATCAATTAACGTGAATAGCATTGACGGCCTTTCCGGCCGAGTGCCAGGAAGCTCACGGCAGTTCCCATTCACTACCACACCTCGAAATGTTTGAGAAGAATCGCGGCCAATATCTTCCATTTCTTCCATATCTTCTATTTCCAATATCTTTCATTTCCCTAATCAGTACTTCCACCCACCTTCCTTTTCCCCCCCCTATCTTTTCTAACTTGGTGTCCTTGAATATTAAGCATCTAGCACTCACCGTTTTTAAGGTGTCTTTCTTTTATTGTCACATCATGTATCCAGATGGCAATCTGTGTCTCTAGCGCACCAAACATATTAATCACCCTTTGTGCTTGAATATGCATGCGTTCTGCCATTGTATTCCTTGTAGCCCATCTTTGTCTGCTGTTATTTAAAATGGTACTACTTCTTTGTCTCATACTATCCAACACTCTCATGTTATGCACCTTATTTTTCTTTTCTACTTCTGTATGCTGGCGACTGTTCCCCTGACAATTTGGCTTGTTCAATCTTGTGCTGGTGGATGAGTGTACTGTGTCCTTTGAGTTACCGACCAATGTAATGCAATCACTTTTGACATAAAATACTTTTCCTTGTTTCATCACTGCGTCTTGCTTTGCTCGTAAATGTTATGCAATGTGACCATTTCTTTTGGCTTTGAGTCCCAGCTGAGAAAGCTGACCCCTGGCCAAAAGTCAACTGTTCTAATATGAGGTTCATATTCTGAGCTCCCAGGGTAACCCCTTGAAATATAGAATCACAGAATTCCTACAGCTCAGCCCATCGAGTCTGGACTGGCCCTCTCAAACAGCACTCCACCTAATTCCACTCCCCCACCTTATCTCAGTAATCTCTTAACCTAACCTACACATCTCTGGACACAAAGGGGCAATTTAACGTTGAATCATAGAATTCCTATAGTGCAGAAGGATGCCATTCGGCCCATCAAGTCTGCACTGAAGCTCTGAAAGAATACTCTACCGAGGCCCATTCCTCCGCCTTATCCAAGTAATGCCATTACTCCACATAACCTGTACATGCCTTGTCACTAAGGGACAATTTAGCATTGCCAATTCACCTAACCTGCACATCTTTGGGCTGTGGGAGGCAACCGGAGCACCCGGCGGAAACCCACACAGACACGGGAGAAAGTGCAAACTCCACACAGACAGTCACCCGAGGCCAGAATTGAACTTAGGTCCCTGGCACTGTGCTAACCATTGTGCCGCCCCAAATATAGTTGTTTGCTCTCTGTTAGTATATTTTCTTAATAGTAACAGCACTTTTGATCTGTAAACATAAGAAGTAGGAGCAGCAGTAGACCACACAACCTATTGACCATGACTAATCTTGGGCTTCAACATTTTCCTGCTGGCTCCCCATCTCCCTTAGTTCCCTGAGGGACATCACATCTGCCTCTCCCAACGTTAAATGTATCTGGGCCTGTGAAGCAGTGGTGCCCTGTTAGCATAGCTGGGCATCTCAGAGAGTGTGCCGAAGGCAAAGCTTGAAAGAAAAGCTTGGGCAGATAAACAGCGGAAGGGGAGGTTGAAACCCTGGAGGTGGATCCTTGGCGAAGACACCTGAGAGAGAATGTCACTTGGGAGAAGATTCCACGTTGTGTGCTTCGAAAGTGGAGATTGGAAACTCATGTGTGAAAGATAGAGTTCCAGTGAGACCACTTGATTCACAGTCTGACAAGTGTCTGGACGGAATTGAGGAGAAATCCATAGAAGTTTGTCACTTGGTTTCAAAGAGTGGGGGGCATCTGACCACATTTTGCCTATTGGTTTACTGGACTTGGTGTTTACTGAGAACATGGTAGCATAAGACAGGGCAGCACGGTAGCACAGTGGTCAGCACACTCCCTTCACAGCTCCAGGGTCCCAGGTTCGATTCCCGGTTTGGGTCACTGTCTGTGGAGTCTGCATGTTCTCGCCGTGTCTGTGTGGGTTTCCGCTGGGTGCTCCGGTTTTCTCCCACAGTCCAAAGATGTGCAGGTTAGGTGGATTGGCCATGATAAATTGCCCTTAGTATCCAAAAAAGTAAGGTGGGGTTACTAGTGTAGCCATCTCAGATGGCCACCTGTAAAGGACCATGGGAATTATAGCCAACCCAGGACTCAGACAGATACAGAGCCTATGTGTATCTGAAACACAGGTGACCAGACCTGATCGAAACCCCTGCTTGTTCGCATTCTAATGGCCCATTTTCCCAGAACTCCAACCAAGCAACCGGTGCAGCCACAGACTGATCAAAGCCATTCCATTTACTCAGAAAGCCCAACTGCCAAGGTCAATGACCGCTAAGGACCCGCCCAGCTACCAAGGCACCCGCCCCTTTATTGGCCGAAATCGAAGACAGTGATCAGAGCCCTGTCGAACTATTGGGTCCAAGGTTAAGGACCGCCCCAAAGAGCACGAAATCCCAGAGGGATAAAAGAGAGCACAGCCATGTGTTCTATCTCTTTTGGATCCGGCCTGTGCCAACCCAATCGTAACAGGAACAGCCAGCCAAGTTCAAGACCAACATTCGCTACCTGATGGATGAGCCCAGCAGAGACAGAGCCACTTTCTTCGAACCAGCCAAGTGAAATCCAGATAAAGGCCTTATCCATTTGTACAGTGCCGGCCCTGAAGTTAAGTATAGGTTATTGCAGCTGATAGGTGTAGAATGGCCTCCTTCTGCCCTGTAAATTCTATGATTCAACGATGGGGCATCCAGAACTCTCTGGGGTACAATAATTCCAAAGATTTACAGCCTTTGAGGGAAGAAATATACCCTCATCGCAGACCCGAATAATTGGCCCCTGACCTCAGACTGTGCTCCTGTGTTTTGGACTTCCCGACCAGCGGAAGCAATGGGCGGGATTTTCAATGCCCCCCCCTACCACCTCACGCACAGCATGTTTCGTGGTGGCGGGGGCAGCTCTCCATTGCCCGGCAGCAGGATCAGAATGGGGTTTCCCATTCTATGCAACCCCCACCACCGGGAAGCTCGCCGTGAGGTTTTAGTATCGCCGGGACCGGAGGATTCCGCCAGTGAGAAAGGTCGGAAAATTCCGCCCAATCTCTCAACATCAAGCCCCTTCAGAATTTTGTCGGTTACAGTGAGATCATCTCTCATTCTTCTGAACTCTAGATTTACGCCGGATTTACTTAGCCTCTCATCGGAGGAAATCCCCCTCATCAAATGCAGGGACCCTGAACAGCAGCTCGGAGGGGATCTCACAGGAGGAAACAGATGAACCATCCACCCTCGCAGAGACATGCACCTTGGTGGGTAACCTTAGTAGGCAGGCTTCAGGGTCACTGTCTGGTGAGCACCACACTTTTTCTGATGCATATCAGGAAGAGGTAGGAACGACCCAGGGATTAGACAGTCAGAGTTCTGCTGGATCCTAGGACACAGCTGTGTCCCAACCAGGTACTGTGCCTCTGGACATGCTTGTACCTCAGATGCTTGAAATGCAAAGGCAGAGCCGGGAATACTAGAAGAGGTTGTCAGCAACATTCCTGCGACTGCAAGGTCGAATGCAGGAATCCCGAACCCTTCTGTCACAGGAGTTGCTGCCGGCGATGCATGATACCCAGGCCAACATTGTGGGTAAAAGGTCGAAGATATGACGGGAGAGCTCCAAAGCCTGGATCAGTCCCCATGGTGCAGAGTATGGCGAGCCTCCAGGATCGGCAGTGCCAGATGACATTAAGGCTTCTGGAGCTCACTCCAGCTACCCCTCTATCTCATGGAGTAATGCAGGCGCCCACAAGTACCAGAGGGAGGAGAATCTGCTGAAGCACATTCCGGGCCAATCCATCCAGGAGAGCCTGGGAAATACTAGCCCACCTGAATCCCCCTTTCTTGATACCGGTGCAGCTCAGGGGCAGCGGGCTGAACAGGATGATATAGCAACACCAGTTCCACCCAAAACTTTGTTGGGCCCTCCAGCTTTCCATCCTCCAGAGGAGGCCGACCAAGGATGTCTCAGGCAACAGGGTAAGGCAGCAGGCTGTCTCCTGAGGTACACTGGTCTAACACTGGCTGCAACTGGATGCAGCTTAGATCAGAATGATACTCCAGACCTTGAAGTTAGTTCAATCAGGTTTATTGAACCAATAGCACAGTTAGCACAGTTCTCTGTGAGTTCGACTCTCTGCTAACTTAAGTGTGGTTACTCTGTCTCACTGAACCAGACTAGCTCTTAGCCACGTGGTGGAGGTGTGAGGTTGTGACAACACCCTTGCCTGACTCTCTAGATGTTCATCAGTGGAAAGAGGCGGAGTGTGAGTGCCTCGTGTCTTTTATAGTCAGATCCCAGCCCAGAGTGTCCTGCCTGCTTATTGGTCATGGCCTGTTCTCTGTGTCCATTAGTTGCTTGTCTGTATACCATTATGTGTGTGTCTGCATATCATGACATCCACCTCTGATGTGCATCCTGGGAATGTACCTAAATGCAGTGGGAGGGTTTACAAGTGTAAGGAACTGTGGAGGTACAGTTAGGAACAGATCATTGGGGGTCTTTATCAGTTTTACATTTGCACACGTTACAGTATTAAATTCTATTTGTCTTCACAACCTTAAGGCCTCACTTTCATTAAGCCTCCTCCCAATGGCAAAGCGCTTCTCCCCATCTGGAAAATATCTTCTTCCAGGCTCTCGATATCAGGCAGTCAGTGAGGCACTCTCATACTGAATGTTCCACTCATTCTGAATGGGTTCAGGTATGAATCCGTGAGCCCTAGATCCTCGCCCCTAATATTCCTCCAGTGCTAAAGAACAAAGGAATCTAGTGCCAAACCTGACTCCCTCTGCGCCAGAGGGTCAACATGTTGGCAGCTGACAGATAGGAGTCAAGGCATAAGCAATAGCTGAGGAACATTGCAGACCATTGCTCACTACAAGCTATCATCACCCTCCTGCATTGACCGATCAGCAGGTCCTCAAGGACTCCTTAGTCCCAGCACTAAGGTTTTTGAAACCTTCATCCCATGGTTGTGGAATGGTCATGATGGAGTGTGGGGGGGTGCTGCTGTTGAGCTCGGACAACATGCTGGTCCTACTGCATGAAGTGGGAAGCGATGAGAACATCCCTAGACCTCCTGACTTTGTGACCCCTTGCCTTTGCCTGGCCTCCATCCTCCAGCTCCTCATTGGCCGTTTCCTCTACACCCTCCAGGACTTCCTCCTCATCTGAGGAAATGTGAGGCTCACCCAGGTCTTCATCAGCAAGAGCATTGCTCCGTTGAGGAACCAGACTATGTAGGGCACAGCAGACCACCTTGATGTGGAAAATCCTCTGGGGATTGTACTGAAGGGGCCCATCGGATCTGTTAAGATAGCAGAAGTGCATCTTGAGGAGGCCAAAGCACTGCTCTATCACAGGCCGAGTGACACTGTGAAACTCGTTGTATTGGGCCTCCGCATTGGTGTGATCAGCCAAGACCTCAGGGTATATTCTTTGTCCCCTACAAGCCATCCCTGAAGCCTGCGATGACCATTGAAAATTCCAGGCATTTGCGATTCCCCAATGATGTCGCTGTCATGCATGCTCCCTGGAAAATGGGCGCACATTTGCATGAACCTCAGCTGGCGGTCGCACACCAGCTGGACATTGAGGGAGTGGAATCTCTTCCTGTTGATAATAGGACAACCCGATGACACAGGGCCAGAGGCGAACTTACACTTTTGGGGGCCTCACACTCTCTCTCTCTTTGCGGGAGCCCTATGTCACGCCCCACCTGGTGGCCCACCCCAATTGACATCAAGCCCCATCCCAAATGACTGTCCTCCCATTAAATGAAGGGCATTTAGAGAGCTCAATAAGCAGTGAGCTAATGTCCCCACCAGAATGTTCTCCCTGTACTTAACTCTGACGATGTTTAATGCAGAGATTAAGTGGTTAAAATGTCTTTGGATGACCTGGATTGTTTATCAAATTGCCAATTAAAATAAACTTTCTCTGTTCCCTTTCCGTTTTAAATATATCCCTACAAACACCTTGAATTGAGCAAATGACTCTGATGAGGCACTAAGTGGGTTACCAGCCATTGCATCTTCATTATAGCTTTAAAATACAGATGGCTATTTGCCAGAGTACAAGAAAGGCCTGTGTTTTTATCGTCTATTGCAAACAAGACAAGTCAAAACAACAGCACTTTGAAATGTAGCTCATGTACAGCCGTGGCATTGGCCCAAGTCGATGCTGCAGGCTTCCCAGTGCAAAATGTCAACAACTCTAAAGACACTCAAGTTATTGTCCACTTATTGATCTGATTAAGTTTGATCACACTAAAAGTAAAGAAATTGGTGTTTGTTTGGAAATGTTTTTTTAACGGGGTTTAGTACATCGTATGAAGTTTTAATCTATTATCTTTGTCTCAGTCAACAGTTGCTAGATACCAGGAAGAATTCTGCGAAGACAAAGGAACAACCTTTAGATGTTCAGTCTTCAGCCAGGTTTGCTGCTGACGACTCTCTTCTGGACAATATTCTCTTTCATCCATAATGACTTTCTGACCTTTAGTTTGAATAAAAAGTTATTAAAAGCATTCTCTCCACACGCCCCTCCACTTCAGTGCTACAGTCAAAAAACAAGAGAGAACACTGTGCGCTTGTTGAAGTTTTCCCAATGAGTCGAGTCGCTGGTGACAACAGAAAGTTTCCCAAGTTCTAAACAGTAGTCCTAAAAGGAGAATGTGCTTAGTACATGCACAAACATCTGTCACTGTATTAAAACTTTGGCCAGGTGCCATCAGTAATGCTAATCATGTAATGGCGCAGTGAGTAAAGCTGCACATGGCACTAAATGTTCCTGCACATTTAGTTGGTAATATTTAATAGTGACTCAAACGTTTGCATTTTAAACAATTTAAACGTTTGCATTTTGCTTTGCACTAAAAGCAATCTGACACAAAATAAAATACAGAATATGCCACACTAGTATATAAACTAATGCCAACTATATACACCAATTGTACATGTCAACTGTACATGCCATCTGTACACACCAACTGTAAATGCCAACTGTACGCACCAACTGTGCACACTAACTGTACATGTCATTTGTGCATGCCAACAGTATATGCCAACTGTACACACCAACTGTGCACACCAATTGCACATGCCACCTGTACATGCCAACTGTATATGCCAACTGTACACACCAACTGTATACACCAATTGTACATGCCACTGTACATGCCAATCCTAAAAGACATAACTGTAAGATAATTGTTGCAGTGCGATCACTCATATTATTCAGTCCATCAGAGACTTCCATCTCCGCTTATCTTATTAACACAGCACTATTTTGCTACAGTTTGTTCCTATGCTTCTTATGTTAATCTTTATTCTTTGACATGTCATTTTATTCGAAGCCGTAGGCACGTTGCCCATGTTATCACGGGACCCCCTGATTTTTAAATGGTGGTGTTAAGCTTGGTTATTTGAAAGAGTGCATTTTCCCCCCTCTCTCACTGTGAACTTGGCAAACAGAATTGGAGCTCTATTTCAATGCTGTACTCTTTCAGATGACACAGGACATCAAAGTGTGCACATTGATAGGATGTTGAAATAAAATAAGTGGCATAGACTGTAATTCAGCTGTCTAGTTGTAGTCTTTGTAATGTTACCCACTAGCTATGGTGCCGAATCCCGTGCCCACTCGTCCAGGTCAAAATGAATGATGTCCGATGCTCTTGCATGGAATGCATCTGTCAGCTCATGGGCAGATGCCTACGAAATGCCACACAGGTCACCCGTTGAGCCCTGGATCGACCCCATCGCATAAAAGTTGAGGGATGCCATGACGTTCATGGCAGAGTGAAAGGGTGTCAAGTTGGAAAGAAGGTGGCATAGATGCCTCAGAGTCTCCTGGAGAGGTGGAGTCTCCCATGGCACATGTTGTCCGATAGCTCCTTGAAGGACACTCGAGTCCTGTACACCTTCAGTCTTCTCTGCGCTTTTGTGCCCCCTGTATGGTGGTATGGCCTCCGGCCCCTGTGCCTGCCCTATGGTCCCTTGGTCTCCTGATGCTGGGTCTTCGCTGGGCATTGCCACTCATTGCTGCTAGAGTCTGTGCTCATCCAGTGCTGTGGTAAGAATAGGTACTCCACAGGCTCCATACTGATATCGCTTGTTTAGCTCATCCCAGATGCCACTCCATCTTCATTGCAAGAATTGCCCTGGTCTACGCCCTCGCCCAGCCAGAGTCGCGTTTGGCCTCCCATCTGGTTCTTCCCTTTCTTTTTTTCAATATCACTGGGGGTTCTGACAGGAGGTTTCTATGGTCTACCATCCTCATGGACAGGGACACTGGAGAGTGATGTCTGTCATCGGGGCTAATGGGTCCTCAATGGCAGGCACTGGGGTCCAGCACATAAGCAAACACAGTAACTATGAATCCTGTGTACCCAAGCGTTTATCCTTGAACCCTGAGTTTTCAGTCCATGGGCAGCTGACATTGCTAAGGGGTATCTCGTAATGGCCAATTAGTTTGATGAGCATGAGTCAGAGAATGTTAGAGAGCATTATTGCTTTCTTCTTCAGGGATTGGTAAAGCTAATAGGCATACTTCTTATTCACGCCGCATCATTCAGAGACCTCATTGTTGTTAGGCCCTTAGGTTAAGATTCCTGGACAGCCACTTCATTTTCTGTGCACTTCCCCACCCTATGTGGGGCACCTGCAGCTGGCCCACACGCCCATGCCACAGGCAGCAGAGTCACACAGGCCACAGGCCCATAAGAACTTTTTACACAACACACGTAACAGACTTCAGGACCCAGTACACCAGCCATGACCCCCCCAGCTCAATAACCCCCAACACCCCGCAACCAAAATACCCACAAGCTCCCTCACCCCTCGCCCCTCACTAGAGCTGGACAGCAGGTTCTGTTGCCTTGGACTGCCTGGAGTTATGTGGAGACAGTGGTTCTCATTTCTTTCCTCACTCTCAGAGGTAATGGGACCTGGTTCCCGTTTTTAAAAAGCAGTAGTAATTTGAGCCCGTTTGACTTCACGCCTGGTGGGTGGAAAGATTCAATGAGGTCTGAAGATGTGACGTTCTTCTCACTATGTATACTATAATGGATTCAAATTGATGCAAGTCAATTTTGCTCCCTTCCTGGGTATGAACCTGACTGTGTCATCGTGAAGGACCTGGGAAGATCGCGTTCTGAAATCTCGCCAGCATAAATCTCATTTTCGACCTCTTGCGATAATTAGAGGCAATAATAGGATTTAAATTTTTTTTTTAAGAGTATCCAATTTTTTCTCCCCCAATTAATGGGCAATTTAGTGTGGCCAATTGACCTACCCTGTACATCTTTGGGTTGTGGAGGTGAGTCCCACGCAGACACGGGGAGAATGTGCAAACTCCACACAGACAGTGACCCGGGGCCAGGATCGAACCTGAGGAAGCGGTGCTCACCACTGCGCTACCACGCCGCCCAGGGCATTGTGGTATTCGTGCCTGCGGCTAACGGGCCTGCTAAATTTCATCCACTTCTTTTTTTATTCCTACAAACAAACGGAATAACATCACACGTCCCTATATTATACTACATTTGCCAACTTGTTGCCCCCTCACCTAACCTGCCTATTTCAATTTGCAGCCTCTCTGTATCCTCATGTACTTCTTAATATGGATTGTAAATAGCTGAGGCCCCAGCACTGGCCCTTGCAGCCAGCTTGAAAATGCACCCTTTATGCCAATTTTCTTTTTTTTATCAGTTAACCAATCCTCTAGCATTGCTAATATATTACCCCCCAACTCTATGGGCCCTTATTTTGCCTATTAATTTCTTGTGTGGCATTTTATTGAATGCCTTTTGGAAATCTAGGTTTACCACATCAACTGGTTCTTCTTTATTGACGCTACTGGATACATCCTCAAAAAAACTCCAGGAAATTTGTCTGATAGGACTTGCCTTGAATAAAATCAACTTCTCCTAATCATACTGTACTTTATTAAGTTCCTTGTTAAGACATCATTAAAAATCTACACCAGCATTTTCCCAACAACTGGTGTTAGGCTAACCGGACTGAAATTCACTGTTTTCTCCCCCTCCTTTCTAGAAAAGTGGTGGAACATTTTTTTATAACCCCGATGGAGGCCTTGAGATCAGGACCATACGGCTTCCCATGACCTCCCCGGGGTGGCGTGGAGGCATAGTGGTTAGTACTGCTACCTCACAACTCCAGGGACCCGGGTTCAATTCCAGCCTCTGGTGACTGTCTGTGTGGAGTTTGCACTTTCTCCCCATGTCCACATGTCTTTCCTCTGTGTGCTTCGGTTCTTTTCCACAGTCCAAAGATGTACACGTTAGGTGGATTGGCCATGATAAATTGCCTCTTCGTGTCCAAAAGGTTAGGTGGGTGGGTTATAGGGATAGGATGGACGCTTGGGCTTAAATAGGGTGCTTATTCCAAGGGCCATTGCAAACTTGCAGGGGCTAATGGCCTCCTTCTGCACTCTATGAATGTACCGTTAAGGTGGTGGGGTTTCCCCTTAACAGCCCCAGCTGTATAAAAACCCAGGTCTGTGTGCTGGTCGGGGTAGGAGATCCTAAGGGGAGTGGAGGAGTATTGTAAGTGTATTGTAATAAACCTTGTTCGTTAATTTCTACTAACCTATATGCGTTCTGTTTACCGTGAATTCCACACATTTGCCAACTTACAATCTAGTTGGGCCATTCCTGAACCTAAATAATTGTGGAAAATATCAATTAGCACATCCACTAACTTTGCAGCTATCTCTTTTAGAACAATAGAGTGCAGGCCTTCAGGTCTCTGGGATTTGTTGCATTTTAGACCCTGAGGTTTCTCCAATATTTTATCTCTGCTGATATTAAGATCTCTAATTTCCTCATCACCTTCAGCCTATAGGTTGTCCTCTATTTCTGGGTCATTCTAAGTATTTAAAAATTAAAATGAAAGCTATTAAAAATCCACTTCTATAAATTTAATGTGCAGCTTTATTAACATTTCTATTGCCATGAATTACAATTATCTTAGCTCAATTTGGAACTTGGGTATGTTGAACAATATTCCTCATTGAGAGGTGTTTCATTAAATCCCCCTTATATTTCCCATAACAGGGTTGGTATGTTGGGACCAAGTGCTGGAAAGTTGGTTTAGAATAGAAAGGTGCCTGATGGCGGTGTGGACACCAGGGGCTGAATGGCCCCTCTTTGTGCTGTAAAACTCCGCCCCACCGAACCCACTTCCTGGTGTGGCACAGCCCTGCCAGCAACGGGATACTCTATCCCGCCAGCTGGCCAATGGGGTTTCCCATTGTGGGTACCCTCACGTCATCGGAAAATCCACGGGCGTGAATGCACTGCTGGCAAAGCGGAGGATTCTGCCGACGGAGAATCCAGCCCTATGATTTTATAATATAGGGTCAGCAAATACGCTTCTGAAAAAACCCTAGGTATTAGAGTCATATTTGTCAGTACGATAGGACAGTGGTTGGCACTGTTACTTCCCAGAGCCAGGGACACGGTCTGTGCCAGGGACACGATCTGTGCAGAGTCTGCACGTTCTCCCCGTGTCTGCGTGGGATTCCTCTCGGTGCTCCAGTTTCCTCCCACATGCCCCGAAAGACATGCTTGTTAGGTGAATTGGACATTCTGAATTCTCCCTCAGTGTTCCCGAACAGGCGCCGTAGTGTGCCGACTCGTGGATTTTCACAGTAACTTCATTGCAGCGTTACTGTTAGCTTGTGACACTAATAAAGATTTATTATTTATCATATAAATAATCTAGTGAACTTGACCTGGGATAGTCAAGGCTAATGTCTCCTCAAATTTTATTTGACCTATTAGTCCATTATTGCACCTTGGTCCACTCAGACAGTGCATAAAAGTTGCATCAGCAAAATAAGCTGTAATATCCTGACAGACAGGCAACCACAAAGTTGACTAATGAATGAACAGTTTATTAAAGTAGCAACTATATACACCGAGTGAGATAAAAGGCTACCATACTCCAAACTAACTGGGAATACCATGCTCCGCCATCAGTGTACGCATGCTCCCGCCCCATTGGCTGATCAGATCACATGACACTCTGGGAGCATGTCCCCTTAAAGGGGCATGCTACCACATAAGCAACTAGTCCAGTGTTTTTCAAACTTTTTTACGGAGACCCATTTTTACTAACCGGCCGACCTTCGTGACTCATGCGGGCCGACCTTCGCGACCCACGCCGGCCGACATTCGCGACCCACCATTTTCTTTAACCTTTAATGCGAGAGATGAGCCTGCTTGGTCCTCATTTACTTGTTTGCTGCTGACACAATGGAGGAATCGTATTCGCGCCCAAAGCATGTGACGCCGAAGTTCGGGGAGTGTGACTGCTCTCTGCCTCCCTTCAGGCAGGAAGATAACATTGAATTTAAAAAAAAAATTCTTCTCCTGCGTCTCACTGCGGGCACAGTGGTTAGCATTGCTGCCTCACAGCTCCAGGGTCCTTGGTTCAATTCCCCCCACGGGTGACTGTGTGGAGTTTGCACTTTCTCCCCGTGTCTGCGCGGGTTTCCTTCGAGTGCTCTGGTTTGCTCCCACAACCCAAAGATGTGCAGGTTAGGTGGATTGGCCATACTAACTTGCCCCCTAGTATCCAAATGTTAGTTGGGGTTACTGGGTTACTGGGATTGAGTGGAGACCTGGGCTTAAGCTGAAGTAGGGTGCTCTTTCCAAGGGCTGGTGGAGACTCAATGGGCCGAATGGCCTCCTCATGCACTGTAAATTCTATGATTCTATCGGTGGAAGGTGAAGATACAAAATGATTCAAACGTGTTTTGCGAAGAGATGATGGAGCGGGTGAAAGGAGATTGAGGAACAGGTTCTCATATCTCATAACATGCTGTAGAAACCCGCATGAAATAGGGAATATCTGTGAAGAGGCTGGAAAATCTTCACTGTTTGATAAGGAGGAAAAAGTCCATTTATGTTTTGGAACACTTGATTTGAATTCAAAAACTCATAGTTCCAAATATTAACCACCAATTTTTCAAAAATGCTCATGGGAGAAATCAATGGGAGAGGTAGGATTTTTTTCCCGCTTCATTATTCGAGATTGCAATTGATATTAATCATATTGATAACGGTTAAAACAACATTGGCTCCAGCTTAATTTAATTTCCACATTTACAATATGAATAGCCCATGTCCAACAATCCAATATGGGGCGGGATTCTCCGACCCCCCCGCCGGGTCGGAGAATCGCCGGGGGCTGGCGTGAAACCCGCCCCCGCCGGTTGCCGAATTCTCCGGCACCAGATATTCGGCGGGGGTGGGAATCGCGCCGCGCCGGTTGGCGGGCACCCCCCAGCGTTTCTCCGGCCCGG
This sequence comes from Scyliorhinus torazame, assembly GCF_047496885.1. Taxonomy (NCBI): domain Eukaryota; kingdom Metazoa; phylum Chordata; class Chondrichthyes; order Carcharhiniformes; family Scyliorhinidae; genus Scyliorhinus; species Scyliorhinus torazame. Next base: position 122,700,833 of record NC_092722.1, read on the forward strand.
ATGGGCCGAAGTCCCGCTGCTGGAATGCCTGTCCCGCCGGCATGGATTAAACCACCTCTCTTATCAGCGGGAAAAGGCGGCGCGGGCGGGCTCTGGGGTCCTGGGGGGGTGCGCGGGGCGATCTGGCTCCGGGGGGTTCCCCCATGGTGGCCTGGCCCGCGATTGGGGCCCACCGATCCGCGGGCGGGCCTGTGCCGTGGGGGCACTCTTTTCCTTCTGCCTTCGCCACGGTCTCCACCACGGCGGAGGCGGAAGAGACCCCCTCCACTGCGCATGCGCGGGGATGCCGTGAGCGGCTGCTGACGCTCCCGCGCATGCGCCGCCCGGCAAAGTCATTTCCGCGTCAGCTGGCGGGGCACCAAAGGCCTTTTCCGCCAGCTGGCGGGGCGGAAATCAGTCCGGCGCGGGCCTAGCCCCTCAAGGTGAGGGCTCGGCCCCTCAAGATGCGGGGGATTCCGCACCTTTGGGGCGGCGTGATGCCGGACTGATTTGCACCGTTTTTGGCGCCGGTCGGCGGACATCGCGCCGATTGCGGAGCTTTCCGCCCACGGTGTTTAAAACAGTTCAGTTCGCTGTACCGCACAGCAAACTCACAGCGGGTCCATTTAGAAACATCTTTGTCAAACCTGTGGGTGCGTTCCGTGGGCAGTAACTACAGCCTTGAGTCAGCAACTTAACATCCATCCAGGACTGCGATACACTCTATTCTAACAATAATGGCGCTCTATTTGTAGCCGGGTCAGTTGAATTCGAATTTCAATTCCAATCTGCTATATCTGCAGAAAAGCAGCAGCGGAACATTTAAAAACTACGGCAGTATGTGAGTTACAGTCCGTGTTCATTCTGTGTTTGATATAAATACTGGTGACACATTTCAAGTATCTGTTAATCAGATTGAAGATACTCAAAATATGACACTGCTGTGATTATAATTGGAAAACTAATTCCCTAGTTGAAGACAACATATCATTCTACAAATTGCCTGATCTTAACTTGACAAAAAGATCAAGATCAGTGCAGGGACGATTGTCGACGCTTGTTATTGATAATTAGAAATTAAAAACTTTAACTGAAGTGACTCATTGGGAATAGCGAGGAACTGAACCGGGTCATCGACATAAAGACTCAGCAGAAATACCCGAGATGAGGAAGGGAATGAAGGAACAATCTGGAAATGTCACTAAAAATTGCATGGGACACAGGAAAAGTGAAAATATGGAATGACTTTGAGCAAAATTAGTTACCACATGACAAAAATAAAACATAAACATTGCAGAGAAATACTAATTTAACACGACATGGTTTATATGAAATCATTTCTGAGCCTATTATACAACAGCATTCACAAAGCAAATGCTGTCATTTTGAAGGCCACTCGCAGCCAGCATTGTTAAAAGCCGGCTGCTGCAGCCGTTGCACACAAATTTGCTCAATTGGGAGCGCCGCACCGGACGGCTCCGCGACCCTCCCGACACCCACCCGCGACCCACCCACGGGTTGTCACCCCGACTTTGAAAATGCCTGAACAAGTCCATACTTGTGTCATTCCTCCTGTTGAGCAAACAATCCGAACCAAATTTATCCCCCGGTTTGTTTTCTGAAGAACCTAATGCGCTGAATATCCAAGAATACAGCTGCCTATTGTAAAATGAAATGAAATGAAAATCGCTTATTGTAGGCATCAAATGAAGTTACTGTGAAAAGCCCCACATTCCGGCGCCTGTTCGGGGAGGCTGGTGCAGGAATTGAACCGTGCTGCTGGCCTGCTTTGGTCTGCTTTCAAATTGGGTATAACTTCTGGTATTTTTTTTAACCAATTATATGAAGAGAACTGGCAAGCATTCAAGAATCTTTTGCAACCATCAGAAATTGCATAATCCGATATTTAGACTTTTCTGGCAGGTTTTTCAGAATTGCAGCGCGGCAGGGGCATATCAAATAGCATTCTGCCAGATGTCCCGGGCGGGATTCTCCCGCAATCGGCGGCATGGCCCGACGCCGGCGCCAAGAACGGCGTGAACCACTCCGGCGTCAGGCCACCTGGAAGTTGTGGAATCCTTTGCACTTCCGGGGCTAGGCCGGCGCTGGAGGGATTGGCGCCGCACCAACTGGCGGAGAATGGCCGCCGTGGTCCCGCCATGCGCAGAACTGCTGCCGTGTTCTGGCGCATTCGCAGAGGGGTTCTTCTCTGTGCCAGCCATGGCAGAGCCCTACAGGGGCCGGCGTGGAGTGAAAGAGTGCCCCCACGGCACAGGCCCGCCCACAGATCAGTGGGCTCTGATCGCGGGCCAGGCCACCGTGGGGCCCCCCCCCCCTGGGACCGGATCCCCCTGGCCCCCCCCAATCCTCCGCGGACCCCACTAGACGGCCGACAAGCCAGGTCCCGCTGTGATGGACCATGTCCTTTTAGAGCCAGCGGGACTGGCCGAAAACGGTCGGCTGCTCACCCCAGGGGGGCCCGGAGAATTGCCAGGGGGGCTGTTGCCAACGGCCCCCGACCGGTACACGTAAACCCCGCCCCCGCCCGCAAACCGGCGCTGGAGAATACGGCAGCCAGCGTCGGAGCGGCCGGACGGGATTCACGCCGCCCCCCGGGGGTTCTCCGACCCGGCGGGGGACCGGAGAATCCCCCCCCCCCATCATTTTGTGATTTCAGTTTTAAATGTACACACGTTGTCCCAGCACCTTTGTCTTTTGTTCACTGGGAAACATACCATATAATCTGAGAATGGGTACAGCACAGAAAGAGGCCATCAAACCCATGTTGACTCTCTAAAAGACCAATTTAAGTAATCCCCCTCCTCTGCCATTTCTCTGTGGTCCAACAAACATTTTCCCTTCAGGTCCTTTCTCAAATCCTTTTTGAAAAAGACCCTCACCAATAAATTCTGGTGGAAAGGAAACCCGAGACACTACACGTGTAATGTCTCCCACCCGCCCTCCTCCTCTAACCTAATAATAAAACCCATTGGTCTGAGGTAAGTACCATATTTTATTATATTATTATTTTTTACAAAAATTTAATTTAGTTGTTAGCCAGATCTTGGTAGAAAGTTAGAGGAATGGCAGGGAAGGGAGTGCAATGTTCCTCCTGCAGGATGTTTGAGGTGAGGGATGCAGTCCCTGCTGATTTTACCTGCAGGAAGTGCTGCCATCTCCAGCTCCTCCAAGACCGAGTTAGGGAACTGGAGCTGGAGTTGGAAGAACTTCGGATCATTCGGGAGGCAGAAGGGGTCATAGATAGCAGCTTCAGGGAATTAGTTACACCAAAGATTGGAGATAGGTGGGTAACTGTAAGAGGGACTGGGAAGAAGCAGTCAGTGCAGGGATCCCCTGCGGTCGTTCCCCTGAGAAACAAGTATACCGCTTTGGATACTTGTGGGGGGGGGACTTACCAGGGGTAAGCCATGGGGTACGGGCCTCTGGCACGGAGTCTGTCCCTGTTGCTCAGAAGGGAAGGGGGGAGAGGAGCAGAGCATTAGTAATTGGGGACTCGATAGTCAGGGGCACAGATAGGAGATTTTGTGGGAGCGTGAGAGACTCACGTTTGGTATGTTGCCTCCCAGGTGCAAGGGTACGTGATGTCTCGGATCGTGTTTTCCGGGTCCTTAGGGGGGAGGGGGAGCAGCCCCAAGTCGTGGTCCACATTGGCACTAACGACATAGGTAGGAAAGGGGACAAGGATGTCAGGCAGGCTTTCAGGGAGCTAGGATGGAAGCTCAGAATTAGAACAAACAGAGTTGTTATCTCTGGGTTGTTGCCCGTGCCACGTGATAGTGAGATGAGGAATAGGGAGAGAGAGCATTTAAACACGTGGCTACAGGGATGGTGCAGGCGGGAGGGATTCAGATTTTTGGATAACTGGGGCTCTTTCTGGGGAAGGTGGGACCTCTACAGACAGGATGGTCTACATCTGAACCTGAGGGGCACAAATATCCTGGGGGGGAGATTTGTTAGTGCTCTTTGGGGGGGTTTAAACTAATGCAGCAGGGGCATGGGAACCTGGATTGTAGTTTTAGGGTAAGGGAGAATGAGAGTATAGAGGTCAGGAGCACAGATTTGACGTCGCAGGAGGGGGCCAGTGTTCAGGTAGGTGGTTTGAAGTGTGTCTACTTCAATGCCAGGAGTATACGAAACAAGGTAGGGGAACTGGCAGCATGGGTTGGTACCTGGGACTTCGATGTTGTGGCCATTTCGGAGACATGGATAGAGCAGGGACAGGAATGGATGTTGCAGGTTCCGGGGTTTAGGTGTTTTAGTCAGCTCAGAGAAGGAGGCAAAAGAGGGGGAGGTGTGGCGCTGCTAGTCAAGAGCAGTATTACGGTGGCGGAGAGGATGCTAGATGGGGACTCTTCTTCCGAGGTAGTATGGGCTGAAGTTAGAAACAGGAAAGGAGAGGTCACCCTGTTGGGAGTTTTTTATAGGCCTCCTAATAGTTCTAGGGATGTAGAGGAAAGGATGGCGAAGATGATTCTGGATATGAGCGAAAGTAACAGGGTAGTTATTATGGGAGACTTTAACTTTCCAAATATTGACTGGAAAAGATGTAGTTCGAGTACAATAGATGGGTCGTTTTTTGTACAGTGTGTGCAGGAGGGTTTCCTGAAACAATATGTTGACAGGCCAGCAAGAGGCGAGGCCACGTTGGATTTGGTTTTGGGTAATGAACCAGGCCAGGTGTTGGATTTGGAGGTAGGAGAGCACTTTGGGGACAGTGACCACAATTCGGTGACGTTTCCGTTAATGATGGAAAGGGATAAGTATACACCGCAGGGCAAGAGTTATAGCTGGGGGAAGGGCAATTATGATGCCATTAGACGTGACTTGGGGGGGATAAGGTGGAGAAGTAGGCTGCAAGTGTTGGGCACACTGGATAAGTGGGGCTTGTTCAAGGATCAGCTACTGCGTGTTCTTGATAAGTATGTACCGGTCAGACAGGGAGGAAGGCGTCGAGCGAGGGAACCGTGGTTTACCAAGGAAGTGGAATCTCTTGTTAAGAGGAAGAAGGAGGCCTATGTGAAGATGAAGTGTGAAGTTTCGGTTGGGGCGATGGATAGTTACAAGGTAGCGAGGAAGGATCTAAAGAGAGAGCTAAGACGAGCAAGGAGGGGACATGAGAAGTATTTGGCAGGAAGGATCAAGGAAAACCCAAAAGCTTTCTATAGGTATGTCAGGAATAAGCGAATGACTAGGGAAAGAGTAGGACCAGTCAAGGACAGGGATGGGAAATTGTGTGTGGAGTCTGAAGAGATAGGCGAGATACTAAATGAATATTTTTCGTCAGTATTCACTCAGGAAAAAGATAATGTTGTGGAGGAGAATGCTGAGCCCCAGGCTAATAGAATAGATGGCATTGAGGTACGTAGGGAAGAGGTGTTGGCAATTCTGGACAGGCTGAAAATAGATAAGTCCCCGGGACCTGATGGGATTTATCCTAGGATTCTCTGGGAGGCCAGGGAAGAGATTGCTGGACCTTTGGCTTTGATTTTTATGTCATCATTGGCTACAGGAATAGTGCCAGAGGACTGGAGGACAGCAAATGTGGTGCCTTTGTTCAAAAAGGGGAGCAGAGACAACCCCAGCAACTATAGACCAGTGAGCCTCACGTCTGTAGTGGGTAAAGTCTTGGAGGGGATTATAAGAGACAAGATTTATAATCATCTAGATAGGAATAATATGATCAGGGATAGTCAGCATGGCTTTGTGAAGGGTAGGTCATGCCTCACAAACCTTATTGAGTTCTTTGAGAAGGTGACTGAACAGGTAGACGAGGGTAGAGCAGTTGATGTGGTGTATATGGATTTCAGCAAAGCGTTTGATAAGGTTCCCCACGGTCGGCTATTGCAAAAAATACGGAGGCTGGGGATTGAGGGTGATTTAGAGATGTGGATCAGAAATTGGCTAGCTGAAAGAAGACAGAGGGTGGTGGTTGATGGGAAATGTTCAGAATGGAGTACAGTCACAAGTGGAGTACCACAAGGATCTGTTCTGGGGCCGTTGCTGTTTGTCATTTTTATAAATGACCTAGAGGAAGGCGCAGAAGTGTGGGTGAGTAAATTTGCAGACGATACTAAAGTCGGTGGTGTTGTCGATAGTGTGGAAGGATGTAGCAGGTTACAGAGGGATATAGATAAGCTGCAGAGCTGGGCTGAGAGGTGGCAAATGGAGTTTAATGTAGAGAAGTGTGAGGTGATTCACTTTGGAAGGAATAACAGGAATGCGGAATATTTGGCTAATGGTAAAGTTCTTGAAAGTGTGGATGAGCAGAGGGATCTAGGTGTCCATGTACATAGATCCCTGAAAGTTGCCACCCAGGTTGATAGGGTTGTGAAGAAGGCCTCTGGAGTGTTGGCCTTTATTGGTAGAGGGATTGAGTTCCGGTGTCGGGAGGTCATGTTGCAGCTGTACAGAACTCTGGTACGGCCGCATTTGGAGTATTGCGTACAGTTCTGGTCACCGCATTATAGGAAGGACGTGGAGGCTTTGGAGCGGGTGCAGAGGAGATTTACCAGGATGTTGCCTGGTATGGAGGGAAAATCTTATGAGAAAAGGCTGATGGACTTGAGGTTGTTTTCGTTGGAGAGAAGAAGGTTAAGGGGAGACTTAATAGAGGCATACAAAATGATCAGGGGGTTGGATAGGGTGGACAGTGAGAGCCTTCTCCCGCGGATGGATATGGCTGGCACGAGGGGACATAACTTTAAACTGAGGGCTAATAGATATAGGACAGAGGTCAGAGGTAGGTTCTTTACGCAAAGAGTAGTGAGGCCGTGGAATGCCCTACCTGCTACAGTAGTGAACTCGCCAACATTGAGGGCATTTAAAAGTTTATTGGATAAACATATGGATGATAATGGCATAGTGTAGGTTAGATGGCTTTTGTTTCGGTGCAACATCGTGGGCCGAAGGGCCTGTACTGCGCTGTATTGTTCTATGTTCTATGTTCTATGTTCTAAAATCGCAATGGAATGAGCTTCCACCATCCTCTCAAGCTGCGCATTTAAGATCCAAATCACTTGCTGCAGAAAAAGGATTTTCTCTTGGTTCTTTTGCCACTCACCTTGAATATGTGTCTTCTGGGTCATGATCCTTCTGCCAAAGGGGATAGTTTCTCTCTATCTGCTCTGCCATTCATGATTTTGAACACCTCTTTCAAATCTTCTCTCAACTTTACCATCAGCAACCCCAGCTTCTCCAATCTGTCCATATAACTGAAGTTCCTGGAAGCATTCTTGTAAATATTTTCTGCACCCTCTCTAAAGTTTCCACAGCCTCCCTAAAGTCCGATGCCCAGAATTGAGTATTCCTGTATGTTATAAATTTCCCATTCAAACTCTCGTCTCACACCTAGTGATGCACTCAGGCTGAACTTTGTCCATTTCCATCGCTAGTCATTCCCAGAACAGGCTGCTACTCTATTGTCAGGGGCTTATTGCTTGAGGGGCACCACTCCACATCAAATCTGGCTGACCAGGAGTCTCTCTCACTCTGACCGTTAGACATTGGCATTTTTGGAAGGAATTTGCAGGTTGACACTCACCCTGTTTGGCCTTGTTAAGAATGCACCTTCCTTGGTCATCAAGTCCTGATGTGGGACTTGACCCCGGATCTTCTGGCTCAGAGGCTACCCACTGCGCCAAAGACCTCCAGTATTTTACAGAGGCCATACATAACTTTCTTATTTTTGTACACTGTTCCTTTCTTTTTAAGGTCCAGGACCACATATGACTTTTTAACAACTTTTCAACCCGCCCTGCCACCCTCAATGATTTGTGCACATGAATCCTCAGGTCTTTGATTCTGCAGTCCTTAGAATTGCCTCTCCTTATTCTTCTTACTAAAATGCATCACCCTGCACCACTCTGCATTAAATGTCACCTGCAACATGTCCACCAGCATGAGGTGTCCTCTTGAAGTCAATCCCTCCTTATAGAATACAATACTTGTGATATCCACAATTTTGAAATTGTGCCCTGAACACGGAAGTCTAGCTCGTTTATAAAGATCAAGAAAAGAGTTTGCCTAAAACTGACCCCTGGGGAACTCCACCTTAATTCAGTCCAAAAGATAATAGTTCACCACTACTCCCTGTTTCCTGACACACAGCTGACTTGGTGCCTGTTACGTATGCAAGTAACACTATTTGCAGACGAGATTCCACTTCCATCGTCGTGTGCAAGAAGAAGGGGAAACGTTTCGCAATTCGTAGCCACTCGATGTAAATTAGCCAAGTGCAGTGAATTTGGTCAAACACTTGATGATACACTTCGAGACAGATTGGTCTGTAGACTCAGGAATGAAGCCATTCAAAGGAAACTGTCGACTGAAGGTACTCTCACCCTGAAACCTGCTGTGGAAATCGCTACTTCCATGGAACTTTCAGCAAAAGAGTCTTCATTGATTTGAATCCGAGCAAACGTTCACAAGAGGAAGATTGCTAAAAGCAGGTCTGTGAAAAATCTACCATGTCAATGCTGTACTCAAGTCAGACATTCAGCAGGAGAATGTTGGAATAAAGAGAATAAATGCAAACATGATGGTACAGCTCATGAACACACAGAATAGGACACGACCAATGGGCAGTCAAGACACCCAGAGGTGACACTACCACAAGGGGGCCACCCATATAAAAGGACAGGGCACACATGCTCTTTTTCTTTTCACAGGCGACACAGGGGCAGATCGGAAGCTTCACACCCACCGCATGGCTTAGAGCAGACTGGTTAGTTAGATTGAGTTACTATAGCAAGATCAGCAGGAGAGTCAAACTCAAGTAAGAGAATTGTTAACTGTTTAATAAATGTGTTAAACCTATCTCCAAGTCTGAACCTTCCTTTGTCAGAGTATACATCAAGGAAGCAGCTTATGCTACATGAAGAAGCATAACACAACAACACTCACCCAATCTCCGGCCGTGGACATGTCCCCGCAGCTGTGTCCCATCCCCTGGGTTTTCGGATGTTGGCTGCTGCGTGTGTGGTGTTGCCTCCGGAAGCGTTCAAGCACAGTGTCCAGGCATCAAGGTATGATTGGGATGCTTGGCAATGACTCCCACATGCTACACGGGAATCCACTTGGGTGGTGTGGAGTTCCCACTGAACAATGATTGCCAATTCACGATTAGCAATAGAGTTCAGTCACACGGCCAGAGGCCTGGGCAGTCGGTGGGGCAGACGGGCAGGTTGCCCCTGAAACAGGTACACACGATCCAGGGGTTGGCATACTATTGCCATGTGCTGTTGCCCCTCAGCGCCTACCCTCCTCACCTTCCCCCTTCCCATGCCAGCCCACCTCTCCGCAGGGTGCCCGCCCCTACCCAGCCGAGGGTCCCCACCCCCCCGCCAAGCATTTGGGTGGCAAGCCTTGCATCCCCGGGTTCTTTGCCTGTGAGCAAAGTTGGATACACACCACCTCGGCTCCCCTTCAGCCAGGTTCACATTTTTGAAAGGGAGTACTAATTGGAGCCAGTGTGAACACTTATTGGGGAGGCTGGTGAATGATGGGAGGCCGTTGGATATGAGGTCACTCCCATTAATTGTATGGAAATAGGGCTGATGGCGATATTCCAATTTTGTCAATGGGAGCGGGCAGGTCACATCGCAAACTGTTTGGCGCCTGGTGCGGTTCTCATTTTTGACTTCTCCCGCTATTCAACGGCCTTGTTTCACTCGGGTGAGAGCTAAAAGAAGCCGGGGAATCGTGCCCTTAGTCTCAGGAATGGAGAATCCAGCTCTCCCATGTGTACAATGTACCAGTGACTCATCTAAAGTGCAGAGGTATACAAGAACCGATCCAATGATGGGGAAGGTTATGGATATGTTCAAAAAGGCACTTCAACAAATGTGCACCAAAAGTATCCAGACCTCAATCCCTACAGCACAAGGTGACTTGGGTTGCGAGTTCAGAGTAAAGTTCTGCTGTGGGGTATCTAAGTGATAATTCCCCTGTTCCTACATAACATAATCCTTGAGCAGCTACATGAAGGTCATCATGGTTTGGTGAGGGTGAAGGAATTGGCACCCAGTTATTTTTGATGGTTGGGATTAGATGCCCAAATTAAGGAGAAGTTGGGGCAATGCCAATCCTGCACTATACCAAGGAATACCCCACCTTTGCATCCTTTGCATCCATGAGAATGGCCAGCACAGCCATGGCAGAGAATCCATATAGACAATGCTGGATCAGTTGTGGGGCATATGTTCCTAGTGATGGTTGCCGCACACTCAAGCTGACCCGAAGGTGCGATCATGAAGTCCACAACAACCGAATTGAGAGATTAGATGAAGTATTCGCAAGGTTCGGAAGGCTGGAACAATTTATGTGTGATAATGGGACTCAATTTACATCAGCAGAGTTCGAAGACTACTTGAAGGGGATTGGTATTGACTATATTGAATCTGCTCTGTATCACCTAGAACCAATGGGTTGGCTTAAAGACTTGTCCAATCACTCAAACATGCAGTAAAGGCATCGAGAAATCAGGGTTCTTTATCCAGACGTGTTGACAACTTTCTAATTTCAGATAGAAATTCTGCACATTCAACAACGCAATGCTCACCAGCGATGCTACTATTCAAGAGGAAATTGAGAAGGCAATTCCACCTCTTGACACCACCTACAACTTTGGAAATTGTCAAGCGACAGCATTGAATACAAATGGCTAGAAGAGAGCAAAGCACAAAGAGTAGAGTCTTAAACCGTGGAGAATGTATCTCAGCTGGAAATTATACCAGTGGAGTGGAAACTGGACCTCATCCATCATTCTAGCCAAGACAGGTCGGATAACCTACACAGTTCAAACAGACATTCAACGAGTTTGGTGTCAGCACGCTGACCAGTTATTCGCTTCGCAAAGTGAATGGACAGAGTCTTCATCAGAAGTATTCATATTGGAATGCATGGACAGTAATATGACAGAACTGAGATCTACTACTGCAGAAATTGCTGAACTTGTCACTCCAGAAACGTCAATCCCAATCGCGACAGAAACGGAGTTAGTTTCACAAGAAGTATCACCAACAAGTGAACAGGAAGACACTTCTATAATCTCAAAGAGCCAAATTCCTGAACATCGGATATTACGTAAATGAGACTGAGATCCTCCGCAGAGACTGTCTCATTGATGCGTAATGCAGAGGTAACAAAATTGTGTAATGTACTGAATATTGGGTTGGATCTGCTGTTTTAATGTTTTAAAAGATACGTCATTGGAACTAAAGGAGTAAAGGGGGAGGGGTGTAGGTATTCAAGTAACACTATTTGCTGGTGAAATGTCACATGACATATAGTGACTTCAGCAGAGAGTTCACCATCTTACTCTGTAGAAGCAACATCTCTTAATAAACCCTGAATTGTATTTTTACAAACTTAGAGCGTGGCATCTCTAATTATTTATCTCTTTGCAACTACCAACTAAAATATAATAGTGCCCATGCTAATACTGACTTTTTATTTCATGTCTTCAACTTTCCTGATGTGGAGATACCGGCATTGGACTGGGGTGAGCACGGTAAGAAATCGAACAACACCAGGTTACAGTCCAACAGGTTGTTTCGAATCACTAGCTTTTGGAGCACTGCTCCTTCCTCAGGTGAATGGATCCATCCTTTGATTGTTCCATAAACGAACAGTGTTCCAGGGGCTGGTGTGCGAGAAAAGTGAAGGTATGTCAGGGCTAGAGCCCTGGGAGACAGGCACAGTGAGGCTGCAGATCTGGGAGACAGGCACAGACAAAACACCTCCGGCAGCGCTGCCCGGCGCGAAGCGCGCTCTGCAAGCCCTGCGGGAAAAAAGGACATTTTGTTGCTGTGTGCCAGGCCCGCTCGATCGCCTCTATTGTCCCTGCACCCCCCCACGTGCGACCCGTGGGCGCTGCCATCTTCCTTTCCTCAGACCACATGCGGCCCGTGGGCGCCGCCATCTTGTTCGCCTCACAACACGTGCGGCCCATGGGCACTGCCATCTTGCCTGCCTCAGGACCCCTGCTCGTCGGCCGCCTCATCGGGCCGCTCATCGCCTGCAACCGCCACCGACCAGCCGCGTCTCGCCTCCATCACGATCGACCAGTCCCGACCGCACAACCTCGCGACCGCGTCGATGACAGTCAAGGTCGACGGGCACAAGATATCCTGCCTTCTGGACTCCGGGAGCACTGAGAGCATTATCCACCCCAGTACCGTATGCGCTGCTCCCTCACGGTGCACCCCATTAACCAGAAAATCTCCCTGGCCTCCAGATCCCACTCCATGGCAATCCGGAGGTACTGCACCGCCACCCTCACCAGCCAGGGCATAGAGTTCAGCGGCTTCCGGCTCTACGTCCTCCCCAACCTCTGCGCTGCCTTGCTACTCAGCCTGGACTTCCAGTGCTACCTCCAGAGCCTAACCCTGAAATTTGGCGGGCCCCTACCACACCCTACTGTCTGCGGTCTCACGACCCTTAAGGTCGACCCACCTTCTCTGTTTGCAAACCTCACCCCGGATTGCAAACCCGTTGCCACCAGGAGCAGACGGTACAGTGCCCAGGACAGGACCTTCATCAGGTCTTAGGTCCAGCGGCTGCTTCGGGAAGGCATCATCGAGGCCAGCAACAGCCCCTGGAGAGCCCAAGTGATAGTTGTGAAAACTGGGGAGAAAAACAGGATGGTCGTTGACTACAGTCAGACCATCAACCGGTACACGCAGCTCCACGCTTACCCCCTCCCATGCATATCTGATATGGCCAATTAGATTGCACAGTACTGGGTCTTCTCGACAGTGGACCTGAAATCTGCCTACCACCAGCTCCCCATTCGCAAGGCTGTACACCCGTACACCGCGTTTGAAGCGGACGGCCGCCTTTACCACTTCCTTAGGGTTCCCTTCGGCGTCACTAACGGGGTCTCGGTCTTCCAACGGGAGATGGACCGAATGGTTGACCGGTATGGACTGCGGGCCACCTTCCCGTACCTGGATAACGTCACCATCTGCAGCCATGACCAGCAGGACCACGACGCTAAACTTTCCAAATTCCTCCACACCGCTAAACTCATCAACGTAACCTACAACAATGAGAAGTGCGTGTTTAGCACAAACTGATTAGCCATCCTCAGCTATGTGGTCCAGAACCGAGTCGTAGGGCCCGACCCCGATCGCATGCGCCCCCTCATGGAACTCCCCCTTCCCCACTGCCCCAAGGAACCTCAAACGATGCCTGCGCTTATTCTCGTACTACGCCCAGTGGGTCCCTAACTATGCGGACAAGGCCCGCCCACTCATTCACTCCACCGTTTCCCCCCTGACGGCCGAGGCTCACCAGGCCTTCAACCGTATCAAGGCCGACATCGACAAGGCGGCGATGCTGCGGTCGACGAGACGCTCCCCTTCCAAGTCGAGAGCGATGCATCAGACGTCGCTCTAGCCGCCACCCTCAACCAAGCAGGCAGGCCCGTGGCATTCTTTTCCAGCACCCTCCAAGCCTCAGAAATTCGGCACTTCTCCATCGAAAAGGAGGCTCAAGCAATCGTTGAAGCTATGCGGCACTGGAGGCATTACCTGGCCGGCAGGAGATTCACTTTCTTCACTGACCAACGGTCGGTTGCCTTCATGTTCAACAACACACCGTGGGGTAAGTTCAAAAATGATAAGCCCTTGAGGTGGAGGATCGAGCTCTCCACCTACAATTACGAGATTTTGTATCACCCCGGTAAGCTCAACGAGCCCCCCGATGCCCTATCCCGAGGCACAAGTGGACCGACTCCGGACCCTGCACGACGATCTCTGTCACCCAGAGGTCACCTGCTTTTATCACTTCATAAAGGCCCGCAATCTGCCCTACTCCATCGAGGAAGTCAGGGCCATCACTGGAGACTGCCCAATCTGCGCGGAGTGTAAACCGCACTTCTACCGGCCAGACCGAGCGCACCTGGTGAAGGCCTCGTGCCCCTTTGAACGCCTCAGCGTGGACTTCAAAGGGCCCCTCCCCTCCACCGACCGAAACACGTACTTTCTTAATGTGGTCGACGAATATTCCACATTCCCCTTCGCCGTCCCATGCCCCGATATGACGTCTGCCACCATCAACAAAGCCCTCAACACCATCTTCGCTCTGTTCGGTTTCCCCGCCTACTTCTACAGCGACCGCGGATCCTCATTTATGAGCGATGAGCTGCGCCAGTACCTGCTCAACAGGGGCATTGCCTCGAGCAGGACGACCCCCGGGGAATCGGGCAGGTGGAGCGGGAGAATGGGACGGTCTGGAAGGCCGTCCAGCTGGCCCTACGGTCCAGAAATCTCCCGGCCTCCCGCTGGCAGGAGGTCCTCCCTGACGCCCTCCACTCCATTCAGTCGCTCCTGTGCACTGCGACTAACGAAACTCCCCATGAACGTCTCTTTGCCTTCCCCAGGATGTCCACCTCCGGGGTTTCGCTCCCAACGTGGCTGGCAGCTCCAGGACCCATTCTCCTCCGCAAGCACATGTGGCCCCACAAGGCGGACCCGTTGTTTGAGAGGGTACAGCTACTCCACGCAAACCCACAGTATGCCTACATAGTGTACTCCGATGGCCGCCAAGACACAGTCTCCCTCAGGCACCTGGCACCAGCTGGGTCCCCACAGCCACCCCCCCTTTTTCCCGGCTACACCCTCCCTCCCCCCAGCGCACCCCACCACAGCCCCCACTCCAGGACGATCCGTCCTCCCCTTGGTCCCACCCGTGGATGAAGATGAGGTTGACACGCTCCCGGAGTCACCGACGACCAAATCGACGCCGAAATCGCCACCAGAACTGCGGCGCTCGCAACGACGGATCAAGGCGCCTGATTGTCTGAATTTGTAAACTTTTCCTTCAAATGTTAAACACCTGAATGTAATAGCTTTCCACCGCCCCGCTGGACTCTTTTTTAACAGGGGTGAATGTGGTAGTCACCACTGTTGTATTGTATATACTGCATGCGAGGGTATTACGGTAAGGCCCTGTACTACAGGTACTGGGGTAGATCCCTGCCTACTGGTTCCGCCCAGTAGGCGGAGTATAAATGTGTGTGCTCTCCGAACAGCAGCCATTTCGGCAGCAGCTGTAGGAGGCCACACATCTCTGTGTAATAAAGCCTCGATTACTCTCTACTCTCATCTCGTCGTAATTGATAGTGCATCACACAGTGAGACTGGAGATCTGGGGGCCAGGCACAGTGACACTGGGGCCCTGGGAGACAGGCAGGTTGAGGCTGGAGTCCTGGGAGATGGGAACAGTGGGGCTGGACTCCTGGGAAACTGGGGCAGTGACGCTGGAGTCCTGGGAGACGGAAACGGTGAGGCTGGAGTCCTGGGAGACAGGCACAGAAAGTGGGAGACTGGCACATGAGGCTGGAGTTCTGGGAGACAGGCACACGAGGCTAGATTCCTGGGAGACTGGCACAGTGATACTGGAGCCCTGGGAGACAGGCACAGTGAGACTCGAGACCTGGGAGACAGGCACGGCGAGGCTGGAGTTGTGGGAGACTGGCACAGTGAGGCTGGAGACCTGGGAGATGGGCACAGTGAGATTGGAGACTTGGGAGACAGGCACAGTGAGATTGGAGACTTGGGAGACAGGCACAGTGAGACTGGAGCCCTGGGAGACAGGCACAGTGAGGCTGGAGACCAGGGAGACAGGCACAGTGAGACTGGAGCCCTGGGGGACAGGCACAGTGAGACTGGAGACCTGGGAGACAGGCGCAGTGAGACTGGAGTCCTGGGGACAGGCACAGTGAGACTGGGGATCTGGGAGACAGGCACAGTGAGGCTGGAGATCTGAGAGACAGGCATGGTGCGGCTGGAGCCCTGGGAGACTGGCACTGTGAGGCTGGAGTCCTGTGAGACTGGCACTGTGAGGCTGGAGTCCTGGGAGACTGGCACTGTGAGGCTGGAGTCCTGGGAGACTGGCACTGTGAGGCTGGAGTCCTGGGAGACTGACACTGTGAGGCTGGAGTCCTGGGAGACTGGCACTGTGAGGCTGGAGTCCTGGGAGACAGGCACAGTGAGACTGGTGTCTTGGGGGACAGGCACAGTGAGACTGGAGATCTGGGAGACAGGCACAGTGAGGCTGGAGATCTGTGAGACAGGCACGGTGCGGCTGGAGTCCTGGGAGACAGGTACAGTGTGGCTGTAGTCCTGGGAGACTGGCACAGTGAGGCTGGAGTCCTGGGAGACAGGTACAGTGAGGCTGTAGTCCTGGGAGACTTGCACAGTGAGGCTGGAGACCTGGGAGACAGGCACAGTGAGGCTGGAGTCCTGGGGGTCAGGCACAGTGAGACTGGAGCCCTGGAAGACAGGCACAGTGATGCTGGAATCCTGGGAAACAGGCGCAGTGAGGCTGGAGTCCTGGGACACAGGTACAGTGAGGCTGTAGTCCTGGGAGACTGGCAGAGTGAGGTTGGAGTCCTGGGAGACAGGCACAGTGATACTGGAGATCTGGGAGACAGGCACAGTGAGACTGGAGTCCTGGGAGACAGGCACAGTGAGGCTGGAGCCCTCGGAGTCAGGCACAATGAGACTGGAGCCCGGGGCGACTGGCGCAGTGAGGCTGCAGTCCTGGGAGACAGGCGCAGTGAGGCTATAGTCCTGGGAGACAGGCACAGTGAGGCTGCAGTCCTGGGAGACAGGCACGGTGCGGCTGGAGTCCTGGGAGACAGGCACAGTGAGACTGGAGATCTGGGAGACAGGCACAGTGAGACTGGAGATCTGGGAGACAGGTGCAGTGAGGCTGGAGTCCTGGGGGTCAGACACAGTGAGACTGGAGCCCTGGGAGACAGGCACAGTGAGACTGGAGTCCAGGAAGACTGGCACAGTGAGGCTCGACTCCTAGGAGACTGGCGTATTGAGTTTGTAACTCCAGGGGGGATTAGGAACGGCGGGCCTGGGGAGTACAAGGCCTTGGTGGATTCGGGAGGGCAAAGTCACATCAGGCCCAGAGAGGTGAAGTCTTTTAATTTTTGCAGGACCGAGGAGGAGACAGTGACTGAGTGGGTTTGTGGGCAAGAATGAATGTCTGGCTGTGTGTCTGGGTGTCGCTGGCTCCAGCATTTGTTGCCTCTCACTAATTGCCCTTGAACTGAATTTCTCGCTTGGCCATTTGAGAGAGGAATTAACAGCCAACCACATGGTCGGTCTTGTTTCATGTGTAGGTCAGGCCAGGCCCGGCACAGGTAAAAGTAACATACTTCCTTCCCTAAAGGGCATTTATACCACAATTAACAATGGTCACCATTCGACATTTTATTCCAGAACGTTATTGAATTTGGGTCTCAGGGGCATTACTCTGGGCTGTGGATCACTAGTCCAGTGACAATACTGCTGCACCACAATCTCCTCATGTGTGGGAGTGAGTGACTGTGTGATGTGTGTGTGTGTGTGACTGTGTGATCATAGAACATAGAACATACAGTGCAGAAGGAGGCTATTCGGCCCATCCAGTCTGACCGACCCACTTAAGCCCTCACTTCCACCCTATCCCCCTAACCCAATAACCCCTCCTAACCTTTTTGGTCACGAAGAACAATTTATCATGGCCAATCCACCTAACCTGCACGTCTTTGGACTGTGGGAGGAAACCGGAGCACCCGGAGGAAACCCACGCAGACACGGGGAGAACGTGCAGACTCCGCACAGACAGTGACCCAAGCCGGAATCGAACCTGGGGCCCTGGCGCTGTGAAGCCACAGTGCTATCCACTTGTGTTACCGTGATGGTGTGTGTGTGTGTGACTGTGTGATGGTGTGTGTGTGTGTGTGGAAGTGAATAACTGTGTGACAGTATGCATGTGTATGTGGGAGTGAGTGACTGTGTGATGGTGTGTGTGTGGGAGTGAGTGACTGGGTGAGGGGGTGAATGTGTGAGTGAGTGACTGTGATGGTGTGTGAGGGAGTGAGTGACTGTGTGATGGTGTGTGTGTGGGAGTGAGTGACTGGGTGAGGGGTGAATGTGTGAGTGAGTGACTGTGATGGTGTGTGAGGGAGTGAGTGACTGTGTGATGGTGTGTGTGGGAGTGAGTGACTGGGTGAAGATGTGTGTGGGACTGTGTGACTGGGTGATGGTGTGCATGTGTGTGTGTGTGGGAATGAGTGGCTGTGTGATGGTGTGTGTGGGAGTGAGTGACTGTGTGATGGTGTGTGTGGGAGTGAGTGACTGGGTGATGGTGTGCGTGTGTGTGTGTGTGGGAGTGAGTGGCTGTGTGATGGTGTGTGTGGGAGTGAGTGACTGGGTGATGGTGTGTGTGGGAGTGAGTGACTGGGTGATGGTGTGTGTGGGAGTGTGTGACTGTGTGATGGTGTGTGTGGGAGTGTGTGACTGGGTGTTGATGTGTGTGGGAGTGTGTGACTGGGTGATGGTGTGTGTGGGAGTGAGTGACTGGATGACGGGGTGTGTGGGAGTGAGTGACTGGGTGATGGTGTGTGTGGGAGTGTGTGACTGGGTGATGGTGTGTGTGGGAGTGTGTGACTGTGTGATCGTGTGTGTGGGAGTGAGTGACTGGGTGATGGTGTGTGTGGGAGTGTGTGACTGGGTGATGGTGTGTGTGGGAGTGAGTGACTGTGTGATGGTGTGTGTGGGAGTGAGTGACTGTGTGATGGTGTGAGTGGGAGTGAGTGACTGGGTGACGGGGTGTGTGTGGGAGTGTGTGACTGTGTGATGGTGTGTGTGGGAGTGAGTGACAGGCTGATGGTGGGAGTGAGTGAACTGTTTGATGGGGTGTGTGACTGTGTGATGGTGTGTGTGGGAGTGAGTGACTGGGTGATGGTGTGTGTGGGAGTGAGTGACTGGGTGACGGTGCGTGTGGGAGTGAGTGACTGGGTGATGGTGTGTGTGGGAGTGAGTGACTGGGTGATGGTGTGTGTGGGAGTGAGTGACTGGGTGACGGTGCGTGTGGGAGTGAGTGACTGGGTGATGGTGTGTGTGGGAGTGAGTGACTGGGTGATGGTGTGTGTGGGAGTGTGTGACTGTGTGACGGTGTGTGTGGGAGTGAGTGACTGGGTGACGGTGCGTGTGGGAGTGAGTGACTGGGTGATGGTGCGTGTGGGAGTGAGTGACTGTGTGATGGAGTGTGTGACTGTGTGATGGTGTGTGTGGGAGTGAGTGACTGGGTGATGGTGTGTGTGGGAGTGAGTGACTGGGTGATGGTGTGTGTGGGAGTGTGTGACTGTGTGACGGTGTGTGTGGGAGTGAGTGAACTGTGTGATGGAGTGTGTGACTGTGTGATGGTGTGTGTGGGAGTGAGTGACTGTGTGATGGAGTGTGTGACTGTGTGATGGTGTGTGTGGGAGTGAGTGACTGGGTGACGGTGCGTGTGGGAGTGAGTGACTGGGTGATGGTGTGTGTGGGAGTGAGTGACTGGGTGATGGTGTGTGTGACTGTGTGACGGTGTGTGTGGGAGTGAGTGAACTGTGTGATGGAGTGTGTGACTGTGTGATGGTGTGTGTGGGAGTGAGTGACTGTGTGATGGAGTGTGTGACTGTGTGATGGTGTGTGTGGGAGTGAGTGACTGGGTGATGGTGTGTGTGGGAGTGAGTGACTGTGTGATGGAGTGTGTGACTGTGTGATGGTGTGTGTGGGAGTGAGTGACTGGGTGATGGTGTGTGTGGGAGTGAGTGACTGGGTGAGGGGGTGAATGTGTGGGGATGAGTGTGAGTGCCTTATTTTTGTCGCTCCCTCGTACCTCCACACACCAACACGTACACACTCATGCAGCCACACACTCCCATTCACATAAACTGGCCCTCCAACTTCTGTTCATTTCTATTGCTTACTCTTTTAAACTCAATAGTTCTTTGTTATGACCATGCTTTACATTTCTTCAGAAATTGTTTCCTTAAAACATCAATGTTTATTTGGCATTAATTTTTTTAAGTGCCAAACCCGCGATCCAGCGAACCCACGCATGCGCTGTCCCACCGGCGCGATTCCCGCATGCACAGTGTCTCCCTTGTCCGCGCCGGCCCCGACCCAACATGGCGCAGGAGTACAGGCGCCGGCGCGGAAGAAAGGAGGCCGAGAGGCAGAGGGGCTGGCCCGCCGATTGGTAGGTCCGTTCGCGGACCAGGCCACATCGGAGGCCCCCCCGGGTCGGACACCCCCTCCCCTCCTATCCCCCCACAGACCGCCCCCGGACCCTTCAACGGCGAGGTCGCGCCGGCTCAGAGCAGGTGAGAACGGCGCTGGTGGGACTTGTACAGCGGCCCCCGACCGGCGTTACCCTGACCATGCCGGCCCCAATGGCGCAGAGCGGAGAATCACGTCCCGGCGTCAGGGTGGCGTGGGATGATTCACGCGGCCCTGGCGATTCTTCGTCCCGGCGGGGGAGTCAGGGAATCCCGCCCCTTTCCGAAATTTACTATTGTCAACTTGAGTGAATGTGGCCTCTGCACTAAATGGTTGGATGAGACTGCCTTAGACTTTTTAATGGTTTGTTACAACTAAGTAGCTTACTAGGCCATTTTAGAGGGCATTTAAGAGTCAACCACATTGCTGTCAGCCTGGAGTCGCATATAGACCAGACCAGGCGAGGGTGGTAGATTTCCTTCCCTCAAGAGCATTCATGAACCAGATACGTTTTTACGACAATCAACAATGGTTTCATGGTCATCATTTGATCTTTAATTCTAGTTTTTGAAATTGAATTCGAATTTCCCCATCTGCCGTGTTGGAATTCAAAACCGGGTCGCAGATCATAATAATAATAAACATTTATTATTATTAATAACAATAATATTTATTATTGTCACAAGTAGGTTTACATTAACACTGCAATGAAGTTACTGTGAAAAGCCCCTAGTCGCCACATTCTGGCTCCTGGCCGGGGAATTCAGAGGGAGAATTCAGAATGCCCAATTCACGTCTTTTGAAGACTTAGAACATAGAACATAGAACGATACAGCGCAGTACAGGCCCTTCGGCCCACGATGTTGCACCGACATGGGAAGTCAAAAAACAAAAGCCATCTAACCTACACTATGCCATTATCATCCATATGCTTATCCAATAAACTTTTAAATGCCCTCAATGTTGGCGAGTTCACTACTATTGCAGGTAGGGCATTCCACGGCCTCACCACTCTTTGCGTAAAGAACCTACCTCTGACCTCTGTCCTATATCTATTACCCCTCAGTTTAAGGCTATGTTCCCTCGTGCTAGCCATTTCCATCCACGGGAGAAGGCTCTCACTGTCCACCCTATCTAACCCTCTGATCATTTTGTATGCCTCTATTAAGTCTCCTCTTAACCTTCTTCTCTCTAACAAAAACAACCTCAATTCCATCAGCCTTTCCTCATAAGATTTTCCCTCCATACCAGACAACATTCTGGTAAATCTCCTCTGCACCTGTTCCAAAGCTTCCACGTCCTTCCTATAATGAGGTGACCAGAACTGTACGCAATACTCCAAATGCGGCCGTACCAGAGTTTTGTACAGCTGCAACATGACCTCATGACTCCGGAACTCAATCCCTCTACCAATAAAGGCCAACACACCATAGGCCTTCTTCACAACCCTATCAACCTGGGTGGCAACTTTCAGGGATCTATGTACATGGACACCGAGATCCCTCTGCTCATCCACACTTCCAAGAATTTTACCATTAGCCAAATATTCCGCATTCCTGTTATTCCTTCCAAAGTGAATCACCTCACACTTCTCTACATTAAACTCAATTTGCCACCTCTCAGCCCAGCTCTGCAGCTTATCTATGTCCCTCTGTAACCTGCAACATCCTTCCGCACTGTCGACAACACCACCGACTTTAGTGTCGTCTGCAAATTTACTCACCCACCCTTCTGCGCCCTCCTCTAGGTCATTTATAAAAATGACAAACAGCAACGGCCCCAGAACAGATCCTTGTGGTACGCCACTTGCAACTGAACTCCATTCTGAACATTTCCCATCAACCACCACCCTCTGTCTTCTTTCAGCTAGCCAATTTCTGATCCACATCTCTAAATCACCCTCAATCCCCAGCCTCCGTATTTTCTGCAATAACCTACCATGGGGAACCTTATCAAACGCTTTACTGAAATCCATATACACCATATCAACTGCTCTACCCTCGTCTACCTGTTCAGTCACCTTCTCAAAGAACTCGATAAGGTTTGTGAGGCATGACCTACCCTTCACAAAGCCATGCTGACTATCCCTAATCATATTATTCCTATCTAGATGATTATAAATCTTGTCTCTTATAATCCCCTCCAAGACTTTACCCACAACAGACGTGAGGCTCACCGGTCTATAGTTGCCGGGGTTGTCTCTACTCCTCTTCTTGAACAAAGGGACCACATTTGCTATCCTCCAGTCCTCTGGCACTATTACTGTAGCCAATGATGACATAAAAATCAAAGCCAAAGGCTCAGCAATCTCTTCCCTGGCTTCCCAGAGAATCCTAGGATAAATCCCATCAGGCCCCGGGGACTTATCTATTTTCAGCCTGTCCAGAATTGCCAACACCTCTTCCCTACGTACCTCAATGCCATCTATTCTAATAGCCTGGGTCTCAGCATTCTCCTCCACAACATTATCTTTTTCCTGAGTGAATACTGACGAAAAATATTCATTTAGTATCTCACCTATCTCTTTAGACTCCACACACAACTTCCCATCCCTGTCCTTGACTAGCCCTACTCTTACCCTAGTCATTCTTTTATTCCTGACATACCTATGATTTTCCTTGATCCTACCTGCCAAATACTTCTCATGTCCCCTCCTTGCTCGTCTTAGCTCTCTCTTTAGATCCTTACTCGCCACCATGTAACTATCAAGTGCCCCAACTGAAACTTCACACCTCATCTTCACATAGGCCTCCTTCTTCCTCTTAACAAGAGATTCCACTTCTTTGGTAAACCACGGTTCCCTCGCTCGACGCCTTCCTCCCTGCCTGACCGGTACATACTTATCAAGAACTCGCAGTAGCTGTTCCTTGAACAAGCTCCACATATCCAGTGTGCCCAACACTTGCAGCCTACTTCTCCAACCTACCCCCCCCCCCCCCCCCCAAGTCATGTCTAATGGCATCATAATTGCCCTTCCCCCAGCTATAACTCTTGCCCTGCGGGGTATACTTATCCATTTCCATCACTAACGTAAACGTCACCGAATTGTGGTCACTGTCCCCAAAGTGCTCACCTACCTCCAAATCTAACACCTGGCCTGGTTCATTACCCAAAACCAAATCCAATGTGTTGGCCTCTCAACATATTGTGTCAGGAAACCCTCCTGCACACACTGTACAAAAAACGACCCATCTAATGTACTCGAACTAAATCTTTTCCAGTCAATATTTGGAAAGTTAAAGACTCCCATAATAACTACCCTGTTACTTTCGCTCTTATCCAGAATCATCTTCGCCATCCTTTCCTCTACATCCCTAGAACTATTTGGAGGCCTATAGAAAACTCCCAACAGGGTGACCTCTCCTTTCCTGTTTCTAACCTCAGCCCATACTACCTCGGAAGAACAGTCCCCATCCAGCATCCTCTCCGCCACCGTAATACTGTTCTTGACTAGCAGCGCCACACCTCCCCCTCTTTTGCCTCCTTCTCTGAGCTTACTAAAACACCTAAACCCCGGAACCTGCAACAACCATTCCTGTCCCTGCTCTATCCATGTCTCCGAAATGGCCACAACATCGAAGTCCCAGGTACCAACCCATGCTGCCAGTTCCCCTACCTTATTTCGTATACTCCTGGCATTGAAGTAGACACATTTCAAACCACCTACCTGAACACTGGCCCCCTCCTGCGAAGTCAAATCTGTGCTCCTGACCTCTATACTCTCAATCTCCCGTACCCTAAAACTACAATCCAGGTTCCCATGCCCCTGCTGCATTAGTTTAAATCCCCCCCAAAGAGCACTAACAAATCTCCCCCCCAGGATATTTGTGCCCCTCAGGTTCAGATGTAGACCATCCTGTCTGTAGAGGTCCCACCTTCCCCAGAAAGAGCCCCAGTTATCCAGAAATCTGAATCCCTCCCGCCTGCACCATCCCTGTAGCCACGTGTTTAATTGCTCTCTCTCCCTATTCCTCATCTCACGTGGCACGGGCAACAACCCAGAGATAACAACTCTGTTTGTTCTCGTTCTGAGCTCCCATCCTAGCTCCCTGAAAGCCTGCCTGACATCCTTGTCCCCTTTCCTACCTATGTCGTTAGTGCCAATGTGGACCACGACTTGGGGCTGCTCCCCCTCCCCCTTAAGGACCCGGAAACACGATCCGTGACATCACGTACCCTTGCACCTGGGAGACAACATACCAAATGTGAGTCTCTCTTGCTCCCACAAAATCTCCTATCTGTGCCCCTGACTATCGAGTCCCCAATTACTAATGCTCTGCTTCTCTCCCCCCTTCCCTTCTGAGCAACAGGGACAGACTCCGTGCCAGAGGCCCGTACCCCATGGCTTACCCCTGGTAAGTCCCCCCCCCCCACAAGTATCCAAAGCGGTATACTTGTTACTCAGGGGAACGACCGCAGGGGATCCCTGCACAGACTGCTTCTTCCCAGTCCCTCTTACAGTTACCCATCTATCTCCAATCTTTGGTGTAACTAATTCCCTGAAGCTGCTATCTATGACCCCCTCTGCCTCCCGAATGATCCGAAGTTCATCCAACTCCAGCTCCAGTTCCCTAACTCGGTCTTGGAGGAGCTGGAGATGGCTGCACTTCCTGCAGGTAAAATCAGCAGGGACACTAACGGCATCCCTCACCTCAAACACCCTGCAGGAGGACCATTGCACTCCCTTCCCTGCCATCCCTCTAACTTCCAACCAAGATCTGGTTAATAAATAAATTTAAAAAATAATAATAATATAATATGGCACTTACCTCACACCAATGGGTCTTATTATTAGGTTAGAGGAGGAGGGCGGGTGGGAGACACTACACTTGTGGGAGGAAACTGGAGCGCCCGGAGGAAACCCACGCAGACACGGGAAGAACGTGCAGAGCACAGACCGTGACCCAAGCAGGAATCGATCCTGGAACGCTGGTGCTGTGAAGCAACAGTGCTAACGACTGTGCTACCGTGCCGCCCCATTACCCTGGGTCTCTGGATAACCAGCCCAATGACAATAACAGTAGACCACCACATCCCTGGTTCAATGTGGGCATTCCAGGAGCAGCATCAAGAATAGCTAAAATGAGGTGACAACCTAATGAAATTACAACACAGGACTGTTTGCATGCCAGCAGCAGAAGCAGCAAGATATCGATAGAATTAAGTGATCCCACAACCAATGGGTCAGATATAAACTCTGCAGTCCTTCCACATGCAGCCATGAATGAAATGAAAATGAAATGAAATGAAAATCACTTATTGTCACGAGTCGGCTTCAATGAAGTTACTGTGAAAAGCCCCTAGTCGCCACATTCCGGCGCCTGTTCGGGGAGGCTGGTACAGGAATCGAACCGTGCAGCTGGCCTGCCTTGGTCTGCTTTAAAAGCCAGTGATTTAGCCCAGTGAGCTAAACCAGCCCCCATTAACAGCCCACTGGAGATGGAAGCGCCACAAATATCCCCATCCTCAATGATGATGGAGCCCGTTAGATCAGGGCAAAAGATAAGGCTGAAGCATTTGCAGAAATGTTCAGCCAGGAGTGCTAAGTGGATGATCCATCTTTCTCTCCTCTGGAGACCGCAGTATGACAGATGCCAGTCTTCAGCTAATTCAAATCACTTCACTTGCTATCAAGAAATAGCCGAAGAAGCTGGATGCTACAAAAGCTATGGGCCCTGACAATATTCCGGCAGTGGCACTGAAGACATGTGCTCCAGAACTTAGCGTACCCCTGACCAAGCTGTTTGAGTGCAGCTAAAACATGGGAATCTACCCAGAAATTGCCAGGTGTGTCCTGTACACAAAAGCAAGACAAATCCAACCCGACAAATTATCCCCATCAGACTATTCCCAGATCATCAGCAAAGTGATGGAGAGGGCCATCAAGCAGCAGTTGCTGAGCAATAACCTGCTCAATGAAGTTCATTTTAGATTTGGCCAAGGTAACTGAGCTCCTGACCACATTACAGCCCTCGTTCAAATGTGCACAAAAGAGCTGAACTCCAGGGGTGAGTTGAGAGTGATTACCCTTGACATAAAGACAGAATTTGACTGAGTATGGCATCAGGGAGCCCTAGAAAATTTGGAGGCAAAGGAGAGAAACATATCTATTGGTTGGAGTCATACCTGGCACAAAGGAAGATGGTTGCAGCGGTTGGAGGTCAATCATCTCAGTTCCAGGATATCACTTTAGGTGTTCCTCAAGGTAGTTCCCTTGGCCCAAACCTCATGAGTTGCTTCATCAATGACCTTCCTAAGGTCAGAAGTGGGGTGTTCGTTGACAATTGCGCAATGTTCAGTACCATTCACGAATCCTCAGATACTGAATCAGTCCATGTCCAAATGCAGCAAGACCTGGACAATATCCAGGGTTTTGCTGACAAGTGAGAAGTAATATTCACACCACAACATAATATTCACACCACCCGCAATGTCCATCTCCAATAATAGAGAATCTAACCAACTCTCCATGACATTCAATGGCATTGCCCCACTATCATCATTCTGGGGGTTACCATTGACCAGAAACTGAACTCGATGAGCCATATAAATATTGTGGCGTGAAGAATAGGTCAAAGGTTTGGAATCCTGTGACAAGTAACCCACATCCTGACTTTCCAAAGCCTATCCACCATCTACAACGCACAAGTCAGGAGTGTGATAGAATACTCTCCACTTGCCTGGTTGAGTGCAGCTCCAACAACACTCAAGAAGCTCGACACCATCCATGACAAAGCAGCCCATTTGGATTGGTACCTCTTCCACAAATATTGAATCCCTCCGCCACCGATGCACAGTAGCAGCAGTGTGCACCATCTGCAAGATGCACTGCAGGAGTACCAAGGCTCCTTCGGCAGCACCTTCCAACCCCACGAGCACTACTGACCTTGCCAGCGTCACCAAATTTTTTTAATGTTCTTCGTACCAACTAAGTTCCCTTCAGCAATTCTCTCTTATCACCTCAAAAAGCTCCATCAAATGGGCTAAACGCAATTAACCTTGAACAAAACTGTGCTAGCTTTCCTTAATTAAACCAAGCTTGTCTGAATGACTGTTAATTTTGTCCCATATAATCATTTCAAAAAGCTTTTGCCCGACTGAGGTTAATCTGGCCAGTCTGTTGTTGTTGGCTTTTTCCTCACACCCTTATTTGAACAAGGGCGGAACATTTGCAACTCTCAACCTCTGTTTCGCCACCTTCATCTCTAAGCAGGACTGCAAGACTACAGCAAGTGCCTATACAATTTCCTCCCTTATTTCCGATGTCACCCTCAGCTGTATTACATCCTGTCCTGTTGACCTAGCAGTTCTAAATAAAGACAGCCTTTCAATACTTTCCTACATCAAAAAAATCTACTTTTTAGCCCATTCAGTATCTTAACCACCTCCTCTTTCACTATGACCTGCAAAGCCTCTCGTTCCTTCTTGAATCCAGGTGTAAGTATTCAATGAGTACCTCAGCCAAGCATTTTGCCTCCATGAGCCAATCTCCTTTATGGTCTCTTTGTTGGTGTCAATGAGATCGCCTCTCATTTTTTGATACTCGAGATAATACGGGCCCAGTTTACCCAATCTCTCTTCATCAGACACCCCTGCCACCCCTGGAGCAAGTATGGTGAACCTTTGTTGAATTCCCTCAATGGAAAAATATCCTTTCTAAGATAAGGGGACCTAAACTGCATGCAGTACTCCAGATGTGGTCTAACCAAGCTTCTATACAATTGAAGCAAGACCTCTCTACCCCTGTACTCAAATTCTCTTATGATAAAGGCGGACATTCCAGTAGCCTTCCTCTACCTTGCTGCATCTGCATACTGCCGTTAAGTGACTTACAGACAAGGACACCCAGGTCCCTTTGCACATCTACACTTCCTAATTTTTTACCAGTTAGGAAATACTCTGCACATCTGTTCCTCCTACCAAAATGGATGACTGCACCCTTTTATTCCGCTTCTCCTTATTTCCTATCTCTTTTATCATAGAATTTACAGTGCAGAAGGAGGCCATTCGGCCCATCGAGTCTTCACCAGCTCTTGGAAAGAGCACCCTACCCAAAGTCCACACCTCCACCCTATCCCCATAACCCAGTAACCCCACCCAATACTAAGGACAATTTTGGACACTAAGGGCAATTTAGCATGGCCAATCCACCTAACCTGCACATCTTTGGACTGTGGGAGGAAACCGGAGCACCCGGAGGAAACCCACGCACACATGGGGAGAATGTGCAGACTCCGCACAGACAGTGACCCTAGCCGGGAATCGAACCTGGGACCCTGGAGCTGTGAAGCAATTGTGCTATCCAACATGCTACAGTGCTGCCCTCATTTCCTTTATCCCTTTTAGCTGGGAAGAGGCGTTGGATGTCCAACTAATCCCCGCCCCCCCCACCCCCCACCCCCACCTACCCGAGCAACACCACTCCTGTAGAATTCCCCTCAACTGTTGTTGAACCATCTCTGCTTGAAATACAGTCAATGGTTTGGTTACAATTTTACCTACTCATCTTCGATTCCCTTTTACCAGGCATGGATCGTTTTCAGCCCACTTAAAAATGAACCCCCCCCCCCCCCCCCCCCGCCTCCCCATTCAGTATATTTATTCTAGATTGCTTCTTGTCTTTTCCGTAGCTAATTTGACCCGCCTCTTTCCCCAGTCGTTCAAGGGCCAGAGATCTCAGGGGCTTGGTGACCTAGTGACAATGTCATAGGACTAGTAATCCAGAACTCCAGGCTAATTCCTTGGGGATATATGTCCAAATTCTACCACAACAGCTGGTGAAATTTGAATTCAATTAAAAATCTAGGCGTAATTGGGGTGTTTGGTGAGGAAGGGAAGGAGATGGTCCTTTCCTTTTGCTTTTTCTAACTTTACCACCCTGTAGGAATTAGTTCTTACTTTACTATGAGGAAAGAAGCTAACTGTTTCTCATAGCTGGTGTTATGGGTCCGGGTTTACAGAACCCCAAAGTGTTTCATGGAGTTCAACCGACCCACAACTTTTAATAGATTGTGGTGTGGAAAGCACACGGCGTTCTCTCCAGGTGTGATACAGCAGAAATGTACAAATGGTTTTTAAAACAAAACAATGTTTATTCTATGAACTCAAGTTAACTCTTCTAAAACAAACATTGAATATCTTAACACCCATTACTTCAAAGATAACCCCAAAAGACTACAACACTAAATAATCCTTCAAACTGTTCCTTTAAACATCGAAAAGACTTCAAACCTTCAAAAATAGAAGCACATTAGGTTAAATTCAATATATTTAGAGTCTTTGGATTGCAGAAATCAGCAGACCAGCTCTGTGTTTCTTCCTGCAGCTCACAGCAAAACACACCGACACTCCCAGGTGCGTTCTCAAACTGAAACTCAAAAAGCAGAAGGGAGCTCAGCACCCCCCCCCCCCACCCTCTGACATCACTTCAGTAATATGATCAGCTCCATTTCGTAAAGGTACATTGCTTAAACATCCATTTCTTAAAGGTATTCTCACATGACACTGGTGATCGGTTCATAGAATCATAGAATTTACAGTGCAGAAGGAGGCCAGTCGACCCATCATGTCTGCACCGGCCCAAAAAGCAGAAGTGAGCTCAACTACGCCCACCCTCTGACATCACTTCAGTAATATGATCAGCTCCATTTCTTAAAGGTACATTGCTTAAACATCCATTTCTTAAAGGTACTCTCACATGACACCTCCCCCCAAGAAAAAAAAACCCATCAACTTCAAGATGGTTTCATTTTTCACCTTTGCACCATCAATTAAGAAACACATACAGTAAAAACACATTACCGGTTCAAAAAAAAATCACACGCCAACAGATACAATAACATAGTCCATTTTTTTCCCCCGTTCTTCTTCCTCCAACCGAAATCCTTCTCGATTGACAATCTCTTTAAACAAGAAAGTCTCTGCACGATCCATCCATTCCTCTATGCCTCGGCATTTCTCTTTAAAGTTAGATACTTCAGTTCAATCTGATCACAGAGCCCCTTGCAATTCTCCAATACAGGAGCATTGGTTACCACAGCTTTCAGGCAGTCAAATGCCTGTTGAAATTCCGCTGTCCATTGAAATTTTTGACGTTTCATCAGCAAGTCCATCAGTGGAGCAACCACGCTACAAATCCTTTGCACAAATGTTCGATCAAATCCACTCATGCCAAGAAATCGCATTATTTCCCTTCATCTTGAGGGGATCGGAAACTCCTCAAGGAAAGTGATTTGGGCTTTTCCAAATTCACTTCTGGCTAGGTTTATCACCAAACCCGCCACCTGAAGCCGATTGAATAACTCCATCAGATGATGTAAATGTTCTTTCCATGTCTGGCTGAAAATTACCAGATCGTCGATATATATCGCACAATTGGGTAATCCTGAAACAACTGTATTAGTTAACCGTTGAAATGTGGCTGGGGCGTTTTTCATGCCAAATGGCATAACTTTGAATTGGTATATACCATCTGGAGTCACAAAAGCGCAAATCTCCTTCCCCCTTTCGGATAAAGGTACCCGCCAGTAACCTTTAAGTAAATCCAATTTGGAAATAAAAGCGGATTGTCCCACTTTCTCAATGCAATACTCCAAATGTGGGATAGGATAAGAGTCCATTCTTGTAACTGAAATTCACCTTTCTATAGTCCACACACAACCGTTGGCTACCGTCTGGTTTAGGTACCATCACTATGGGTGAGCTCCATTGGCTGCAACCCACTTCAACTGTGCCATTTTTAAGCATACTCTCAATCTCTTTGTTAACCTGTGCCACTTTTAAAGGATTACGTCTATATGGATGTTATTTCATAGGAACAGCATTTCCCACATCTACGTCATGTATAGCCATTTTAGTACTTCCCAATTTATCTCTACAAACTTGCCCATGTGATATCAATAACTCTTTCAGATCAGTTTGTTTTTCCTCTGGAAGGTAACTTAACAATTCATCCCAATTTTTAAGAACATCCTGATTTTCCAATTTAATTTGAGGTATGTCAAATTCACAGTCATCTGGATTTGGTTCGTCACTTTGAGTTAGAATCAGTAAAACCTTTTTATCTCCTTCCCTTTCAAAGTACCTTTTAAGCATATTCACATGACACACTCGGTGAGTCTTCCATCTATCTGGTGTTTTTACCACATAATTCACCTCACTTAATTTCCTTTTAATCTGATATGGTCCACAAAACCTAGCTTTTAAATACTCACCTACTACTGGTAACAACACTAAAACTTTATCTCCATTGGTAAAACTATGAACGTTGGATTTCTTGTCCGCTACCCGTTTCATCACATTTTGTGCAACTTTCAAATGTTGTCTAGCCAATTCACTTGCTCTATTTAATCGTTCCCTAAAATTTGACACGTAATCCAAGAGTGTAATTTCTGATTTTTCACCCACCAATTTTTCCTTAATCAATTTAAGTGGTCCTCTTATCTCATGACCAAAAATTAGTTCAAAAGGACTAAAATTGGTTGAATAATTAGGTGCATCCCTAATTACGCTCTGTCTCGATATCCTCATCAATCTCATCCAACTATACGTTTCCCTTTGCGTCTGCCAATTTTAACTGATTTTCATGTTTCACAGCCATTTTATGAAGTTCAAACTCTCTCTCTTTTTCCCTTTCCTCTCTATCGCTTTCTTTGTTTCTTTCTTCTCTCTCCTTTTCTTTTTCCTCTCTATCTCTATCTCTTTCTTTGTTTCTTTCTTCTCTTTCCCTTTCTTTTTCTCTCATTGCATATTCAAGCTGCTTTTCCTGTTCAAATTGCTTAATCTGTAACTGGAGCTTTGCCATTTCTAATGAGTCAGAATGTATCTCAGGCAAATTTAAATGCTCAGCTACCGCGTGTACCTCATCTTTTCGCACTTTGCCAGGCAATGTTAACTGCAATGCTTTTGCCAAATCTAGCAGTCTGCTTTTAGTCTCTGTCCGTAAGGTATTGCATGTTACCGTGTCCACCCACAAAAACTTCTGAGCCTCTGAAAGAACCATTGTCCACAACACACTCCCCACTTAAAATAAAATACCACACCTGAAAAGCAACCACAATATGCTCACCCCTCACTGTCTTTAAGTTCGTTAAGCCAATCCAATAGATAGACTTGTATCCCCCTCGAGCCCCCAATTGTTATGGGTCCGGGTTTACAGAACCCCAAAGTGTTTCATGGCGTTCAACCGACCCACAACTTTTAATAGATTGTACATGGCGTACTCTCCAGGTGTGATACAGCAGAAATGGACAAGTGGTTTTAAAACAAAACAATGTTTATTCTATGAACTCAAGTCAACCCTTTTAAAACAAACATTGAATATCTTAACACCCATTACTTCAAAGATAACCCCAAAAGACTACAACACTAAATAATCCTTCAAACTGTTCCTTTAAACATCGAAAAGACTTCAAACCTTCAAAAATAGTAGCACATTAGGTTACATTCAATATATTTAGAGTCTTTGGATTGCAGAAATCAACAGACCAGCTCTGTGTTTCTTCCTGCAGCTCACAGCAAATCACACAGACACTTCCAGGTACGTTCTCAAACTGAAACTCAAAAAGCAGAAGGGAGCTTAGCACCCCCCCCACCCTCTGACATCACTTCAGTAATATGATCAGCTCCATTTCTTAAAGGTACATTGCTTAAACATCCATTTCTTAAAGGTATTCGCACATGACACTGGTGATCGGTTCATAGAATCATAGAATGTACAGCGCAGAAGGAGGCCAGTCGACCCATCGTGTCTGCACCGGCCCTTGGAAAGAGCGCCCCATTTAAGCCCACGCCTCCACCCTATCCCTGTAACCCAGTAACCCCATAACCCCACCTAACCTAACCTTTTCTTTGGACACTGAGGGCAATTTATCATGACCAATCCACCTAAACTGCACATCTTTGGGCTGTGGGAGTAAACCAGAGCATCCGGAGAAAACCCACGCAGACACGGGGAGAACGTGTAGACTCCGCACAGACAGTGACCCAAGCTGGGAATCGACTATGGGAGCTGTGAAACAACTGTGGTAACCACTGTGCTACCGTGCTGTAAACTCCTATGAATTTCTCATCAAAGTTATCTTTGCCCATCTAATAAGGTGCCACATGAAAGGTTAATGCAGAAATAAAAGCTCATGGAGTAGAGGGTAACAAATTGACATGGATAGAAGATTGGCTAGCAAACAGGAAACAGATTAGGCATAAATGGGTCTTTTTCTGGTTGGCAAGAAGTAATGAGTGGTGTGTCACAGGGATCAATGCTGCCGCCTGAGCTTTCTACAACTTATATAAATGAGTTGGATGCAGGACCGAAGGTATGGTCGCAATGTTTTGCTGATGCAACAAAGATAGGCAGGAAAGTAAGATGTGAAGAGGACACAAGAAGGTGACAAAGGGATTTTGATCAGTTAAGTGAGTGGCCAAAGACCTGGCAAATGGAGTAAAACGTGGGAAAGCATGAAATTGATCATTTGGGCAGGAAGAGTAAAAAAAGAATCATATTATCTGAATGATGAGAGATTGCAAAACTCGAGATGCGGAGTGATCTGGTGTCTTGATGCATGAATCGCAAAGTGCTAGCTCAGCTACAGCAAGTAATGAGGAAAACTGAGAGTATTCTAATTTATTACGAGGGGAATTGAATACAAACGTAGGGAGGTTAAGCTTCATGTATACAGGGCACTGGTGAGACCGCGGGCGGAGTTCTCCGCCCCTCCCGCCGGGTTGGAGAATCGCCGGGGGGGGGGTGGCGGGAATCCTGCTCAAAAGGCGAAAAACCACGCCGATGGAAATTGCGCTGCGCGCCTCGCAGAATCGCTGGAATCGGCGCGATGCGATGGGCCCCGGTGCTGCTTCAAATCTCCAGCCCGGATGGGCCGAAGTCCCGCTGACGTGACCCCGGGTCACGCCGGGGTAAATTAAACATTTGTTTTAAAGTTTAGGGTTTCCAATTAATTTTTTCCAATTAAGGGGCAATTTAGCGTGGCCAATCCACCTACCCGGCACATCTTTGGGTTGTGGGGGCGATACCCACGCAAACACGGGGAGAATGTGCAAACTCCACACGGACAGTAACCCAGGGCCGCGATTGAACCTGGGACCTCGGCACCGTGAGGCAGCTGTGCTAACCACTGCGCCACCGTGCTGCCCTTAACGGCGTCAACCAGTGGTGCTGCTGATGCCAGCGAGTGAGGAGGTAGGGGTCGGGGGTACTGGAGGAGGGTGCTCCCCAGGGCCAAGGGTGCGTGCCGGTGATCGAGGTCGGTGCCGGGGGTTGGGGGGGGGGGGCGCCGAAGGGGGGGTCACATTGGGGAGGTGATGTGGAGTGCCAGGGATGGGAGTGCCATGGCTCGGGAGTGCCGGGGATGGGGGTGCCAGGAATGGGAGTGCCGGGGATGGGAGTGCCGGGGATGGGTGTGCCGGGGATGGGAGTGCCGGGGATGGGGGTGCCAGGGATCGGAGTGCCGGGAATGAGAGTGCCGGGGATGGGAGTGCCGGGGATGGGAGTTCCGGGGATGGGAGTGCCGGGGATGAGAGTGCCGGGGATGGGGGTGCCAGGGATGGAAGTGCTGTGGATGGGAGTGCCGGGGATAGGGGTGCCGTGGCCAGGGAGTGCTGGGGATGGGAGTGCTGGGGATGGGGGTGCCGGGGATGGGGGTGCCGGGGATGGGGGTGCCGTGGCCAGGGAGTGCCGGGGATGGGAGTGCCAGGGATGGGGGTGCCGGGGATGGGAGTGCCGGGGATGGGTGTGCCGGGGATGGGTGTGCCGGGGATGGGATTGCGGGGGATGGAGGTTCCGTGGCCAGGGGGTGCAGGGGATGGGAGTGCCGGGGATGGGGGTGCCGGGGATGGGGGTGCCGGTGTCGTGGCCAGGGAGTGCCGGGGATGTGAGTGCCGGGGATGGGAGTGCCGGGGATCGGGGTGCCGGGGATCGGAGTGCCGGGGAGGGGAGTGCCGGGGATTGGGGTGCTGGGGATGGGAGTGCTGTGGAAGGGAGTGCCGGGGATGGGGGTGCCGTGGCCAGGGAGTGCCGGGGATGGGGGTGCCGGGGATGGGGGTGCCAGGGATGGGGATGCCGGGGATGAGAGTGCCGGGGATGGGAGTTCCAGGGATGGGAATGCCGGGGATGGGAGTGCCGGGGATGGGAGTGCCGGGGATGGGGGTGCCGGGGATGGGGGTGCCGGGGATGCTAGTGCCGGGGATGGGAGTTCCGGGGATGGGAGTGCCGGGGATGGGGGTGCCTGGGATGGGAGTGCCGGGGATGGGAGTGCCGGGGATGGGAGTGCCGGGGGTGTGGCTGCCGGGGATGGGGGTGCCGGGGTTGGGGGTGCTCAGGAGTGCTGGTGAAGGGGGTGCCGTGGATCAGGAGTGCTGAGGAGGGGGGGTGCCGGGGTTGGGAGTGCTGGGGAGGGGGGTGCCGGGGATGAGGGTGCCGGGGATGGGGAGTGCCGGGGAGGGGTGGAGCTGGGAGGGAGGGTGCCGGGGATGGGGGGTACCGGGGATGGGGGGGGTACCGTGGATGGGGGGAGCCGGGGATGGGAAGGGTTGCCGGGGTTGGGGGGTGCCGGGGATGGGATTGCCGGGGAGGGGGTTGCCGGGGATGGGGGGTACAATTCTCCCATCGGGAGTCTAAGTGCCGACACCGGAGTGAAAACTGGAGTGTTTCACTCCGGCATCGGAGCCTGCTCCCAGCCTCTATTCTCCTGCCCCCGGGGGGCTAGGAGCTGCGCCGCGTCATTTACGCGCGCCGGGCATTGGCGCCACGTAAAAGTGGCGCCGCGTGATTGACGCGGCCGGCGCCAACCCGCGCATGAGTGGTTGCCGTCCTCCCCAAGGTCGCCCCGCAAGAAGATGTCGGATGGATCTTGCGGGGCGGCGGAACAAAGGAGGTCCTCCTTCAGAGAGGCCGCCCGCCGATCGGTGGGCACTGATCGTGGGCCAGACCACATTTGAGGCCCCCCCCCCCCCCAGTGCAGGAACCCCCCCCCCCCCCCGCCCCACAGGCCGCCCCCCCAGTGTTCCCGCGCTGTTCCCGCCGGCAGCGACCAGATGAGGACGGCGCCGGGGGAAACCCGTCGTATTGGGCAGGCTGCTCGGCCAGCCGTGATTTGTGCCGTGCCGGTTTGGGGGTGAGGAGAATTGCGGGCGGGCGTCGGGGCGGCGTGACGGGATACGCGTGGCGCCCCGGCAATTCTCCCACACGGCGTGGGGGGGGGGGAGAACTCCGCCCGGGAAGTGCCGGGGAGGGGGGGTGCCGGGGATGGGAGTGCTGTGGACGGGGGTGCCGGGGATGGGGGGTGCCGGGGATGGGGAGTGCCGGGGATGGGGGGGGGGTTTGCCTGACCATGTGCCAGCTGGCAACAGTGGCGGCCATGCAGCCCCTGGCACCTGACTGTGGAGGGGGTGTATGAGCAATAATGACATGACGTCAGGACCCACCGCCCTCCCCCTGCAGGCCGTTATGTTTGGGCATCACCCAGCGATGTTGGCCGCCGTGGCAGGAGCTGCCCTTCTACATGTTGCCCTGGGGAGCTGGAGCAGGAGCGTACCAGGGAGGCGGCGGAGGCTGCCGCAGAGGAGCATGCTGCAGAGGGGCAGGTGGCAGCCGCTCAGGCTGGAGGGTCGCCCGCGCGACAGGACAAGGATGAAGAGGAGGAGGAGGAGGAGCCGGTGGTGGTGCCACGGCGATGGAGGCGCCCGATGAGGCCCCGTGTGTACCGGCGCCGCTCGTCGTACCAGGATCTCATGGACCGTGCATGCAGGAGGAGACTCCGGATGAGCAGGGATACCATCGCCCATATCTGCCATCTCATAGCACACCTGGTGCCACGTAGCACTGGGGGAGGACACCCTGTCCTCGTGGCCGTCAAGGTTACGGTGGGCCTGATCTTCGACGCAACGTTGCAGTTGCCGAGTTGGGACCTGTCCGGCATCTCCCAGGCATCGGTGCACCGGTGCATCCGTGCAGTGACCGACGCCCTGTATGCCATCGCGGACCGCTATATTCAGTTCACTGTGGACCGCACCCACTAGGATGCCCGGGCAGCGGCCTTCGCTGCCATGGCCTGGATACCCATGGTCCAGCGTGCAATCGATGGGGTGCACGTCGCCATACGGCCACCAGCGGATAACAGGGCCGTGTTCATGAACAGGGAGGGGACCTACTCCATGAACATTCAGGTGGTCTGTGACCACTGCATGAGGATCCTGCACGTCTGCACCCGGTACCCGGGCAGTGTGCATGACTCCTTCATATTGGCACAATCATGCATCCCCGCCATGTTCGGGGGACGCCACCCCCCGGCTGAGGGGCTGGTTGCTGGGTGACAAGGGTTACCTTTTGCGGTCGTGGCTCATGACGCCTATACGGAGGCCTTAGACCGACACAGAGGACGGCTACAACGATGCCATGCATCGACCAAGGATGTGGCCGAGAGATGTTTTGGGCTGCTGAAGATGCGCTTCAGGTGCCTGGACCGCTCTGGGGGCGCCCTCCAGTACCCGTCGGAGAGGGTCGGCCGCATCATTGTGGTCTGCTGCGTCCTGCACAACATAGCCCAGCAGAGGGGCGAGGTGCTGCAGGCAGAGGAGGGGGAGGGGGAGGGGAGCAACACGACCAATGGTGGGCCTCCCCAGATGAGGAGGATGGGGGCAAAGTACAGGACAGACGGGCTGGACATGGACAGGATGCTGCCCACCTTTATCGGCTGGGCCAGTGGCCAGGTTGATAGCTGCACGGTTCACAGAGTACCAGCCACTACCAACCACCCTCACCCCGCCCACCACCAACCACCCTCACCCCGCCCACTACCAACCACCCTCACCCCGCCCACCACCAACCACCCTCACCCCGCCCACCACCAACCACCCTCACCCTGCCCACCACCAACCACCCTCACCCCGCCCACCACCAACCACCCTCACCCCGCCCACCACCAACCACCCTCACCCCGCCCACCACCAACCACCCTCACCCCGCCCACTACCAACCACCCTCACCCCGCCCACCACCAACCACCCTCACCCCGCCCACCACCAACCACCCTCACCCCGCCCACCACCAACCACCCTCACCCCGCCCACCACCAATCACCCTCACCCCGCCCACCACCAACCACCCTCACCCCGCCCACCACCAACCACCCTCACCCCGCCCACCACCAACCACCCTCACCCCACCCACCACCAACCACCCTCACCCCGCTCACATCCGCATCACCCGCATGCACACCACCCCTCCATTGCACATCCACCTGCGGCACAATAGGCAGGGCTCACACGGTTGCCAGTGGAAGCGGGTCTATTGCATGGCATCGAGGGGGGGGGGGGGGTGGTGAGTGCAACCCGGGGAGGGAGGGATGGGGAGAGGCACACTCACCTGAGCGCGATGTCCTATCCACCCTCACACACACACTGGCGCTCACCTCACACCCGACTCCCGCACGCATTGGACAGAGCACAGAGGGAGCTTCTGTCGGTGTGAAAGTGATTTAAATGACAAACATTTCATAACTAGTCTGTGCCCTGTGGCCGTATAACTAATCTGTGCCCTGTGCCCATGCCAACTTACTCAGTGTCTACTTTTTCTGGCCTTGTCGGGCCCTAAGACTACGTCTCGGTGGTTCCCCAGACGGTGCAGCACAACTGGAGGCAGACTCCTGTGATTCCTGCCCTGTGACTAGGGACCCCTTTAGCGGCTGTTTCCTGGGGCGGCCCGGCCTGCATGGACCAGGCTGCGGCTCGAGCCACTGGGATGGCAATCTGCCAGCCTGTCCTGCTCGATGCCCACTAGATGCACCTGGGACGGAAGGGGGGGAGTCCGAGGTGTCGCGGTGTTTCGGGACCTCCCCTGCAGGGGGTCCCAGAACGGGCCACAGCATCTCCTCCTCCCTCGGGGTGCCCGATGGCCCCCAGGCCTCTCCATGTGT
The DNA here is from genome assembly GCF_047496885.1 of Scyliorhinus torazame. Lineage (NCBI taxonomy): Eukaryota > Metazoa > Chordata > Chondrichthyes > Carcharhiniformes > Scyliorhinidae > Scyliorhinus > Scyliorhinus torazame. The sequence goes on from NC_092722.1 coordinate 122,739,807, forward strand.
CGGGCATGCGAATGGATCCAGCACCCGACGCACCCCCGGGTGCCAGTCCTGGAGGCCCGCCCTGGTATCGACGAGGGTCTGCAAGTTTGCAGCCATGGAGCTCAGGGAGTTGGCCATCCCTGTCTGTGTCTGGGTGATGCCGGGCAGCATCTGGGCAATGGCGCCGATGCCCTCAGCGATGGCCTGCTGAGACTGGGCCATGGCCTGCTGAGACAGGGCCACGGCATTGAGCGCCTCTGCGATCTGCATCTGGCGCTGGCTCATGGCCTCCTGTGAGAGGGCAGCCATGTCCTGGGCCACGGGCGCTGCCTGCACGGAAAGCTCCACACCTTGCATACTGCTCCCCATGTCTGACACCGTCGCACCCATTGCCTCCACCGCGGATGCCAATCGTGCGGATTCGGCCTGGGTGGCACGCATGACAGGCACCACTCCCTGCTCCTGCACGCGGTTGGACTCCTCCACCTGCATCTGCAGCTGCCGCAAACCGGCCGTCACCCCCTTTGATCGTCCCTGGGTCCCGGGTCTATGGGTGGATGTGGTAACTCAAGGAACACAGGACCTGTCTGGACAGTAGCTGGTTGCTGGGGCTGGGCTGCCCTCCGACCATCCGGCCCCTCGGCTGCTCCTACCTCCACCTGCTGTACCGGGGACGGCTGTGTGGTGCGCATCAGTGAGTGTCCCAGAAGCCTCATCACTAAATTGCCCAACCGAGGTGAGAGTCTCTGCGATGGTGGAGGGACGTTATGCAGCATTGACGTTATGTCGAGTAGTCCACTGGGGTGGTGTTTCCTGTCCGTCTGTCCCCTGTGTGTGGGTGTCCTGGGTGCTTGTGTTCTGTGTTTCAGTGTCCTCTGTGTCAGTGTCCTGGGTGAGTGTGTACTGTGTGTCAGTGTCCTGGGTGAGTGTGTACTGTGTGTCAGTGTTCTGGGTGAGTGTGTACTGTGTGTCAGTGTCCTGGGTGTGTGTGTCCTGTGTGTCAGTGTCCTGGGTGAGTGTGTACTGTGTGTCAGTGTTCTGGATGAGTGTGTTTTGTGTGTCAGTGTTCTGGGTGGGTGTGTCCTGTGTGCGGGTGGTCTGGGTGGTTGTGTCCTGTGTGTAGTTGGTCTGGGTGGGTGTGTCTTGTGTGTGGGTGTCCTGGGTGGTTGTGTCCTGTGTGTGGTTGTTCTGGGTGGTTGTGTCCTGGGTGGGTGTGTCCTGTGTGTGGGTGTCCTGGGTGGTTGTGTCCTGTGTGTGGTTGTTCTGGGTGGGTGTGTCCTGTGTGTGGTTGTTCTGGGTGGTTGTGTACTGGGTGGGTGTGTCCTGTGTGTGGGTGTCCTGGGTGGTTGTGTCCTGTGTGCGGGTGTTCTGGGTGGGTGTGTCCTGGGTGGGTGTGTCCTGTGTGTGGGTGTCCTGGGTGGTTGTGTCCTGTGTGTGGGTGTTCTGGGTGGGTGTGTCCTGGGTGGGTGTGTCTTGTGTGTGGTTGTTCTGGATGGTTGTGTCCTGGGTGGGTGTGTCTTGTGTGTGGTTGTTCTGGGTGGTTGTGTCCTGGATGGGTGTGTCTTGTGTGTGGTTGTTCTGGGTGGTTGTGTCCTGGGTGGGTGTGTCCAGTGTGTGGTTGTTCTGGGTGGGTGTGTCCTGTGTGTGGGTGTTCTGGGTGGTTGTGTCCTGTGTGTGGGTGTTCTGGGTGGGTGTGTCCTGTGTGTGGGTGTTCTGGGTGGGTGTGTCCTGTGTGTGGTTGTTCTGGGTGGGTGTGTGTAGCGCACAATGACTTGCGAGAGAGACGAGTAGAGATGAAGTCGATGAGGCTTTATTGAGCGAGACTTGTCCCCAGCAGTTCAGCAACAGAATGGAGCGGTGGGGAGAAGCCCGGGTTCTTATACTCCGCCTTCAGGGCGGAGCCAGGAGTCAACAGCCAACCAGGACCCGGGATCTGTCATGAAATAGCATCGCGGCTTCACAGTCCCACATGACCCCTAATACATACTACCACATTCACCCCTTGTTAAAAATGAACCCGGCGGGGTGGTGGTTCGCATGGTGGTAGGGGTTTACAAGGCTGGTCCTGGGAGGAAAATTTCGGGCATGTCATTACAGTTTTCGCCCTACACTGGGCTATGTACAAGGTTTGTGAAACTATTTACAATATTAGTAAAGAAAAACATTTCTGTTGCAGTCCAACAACATTCTTGGTGTCACGCCGATGCCATGAGTCGAGCGGGCGGTCTGGTCTTCCTCGTCAATCGCCTCAGCCCCGGTGGTGGTGCAGGTGCTTGTTCCGGCGTTGTCGTCTCCGGGAGCGTTTCGGTGTTTGTTCCTGTTTCACTCCTGGGCGGACGCGGGAGGAGGACCGATCCTCCCAGGAAGGGGGTGGTCGCGGGGTGCGCCGGTGGCAGGGAGGGGATGATCGGTGTCGGGGGGGTGTGTGTGTTGCCGGCGAGCACCAGGTCTCGCAGGGAGACCGTGTCCTGTCGGCCGTCGGGGTACGCCGCGTAGACGTACTGCGGGTTCACGTGGAGGAGGTGAACCCTCTCGACCAACGGGTCCGACTTGTGCGTCCGCACATGTTTCCGGAGCAAGATGGGTCCTGGGGCCGCCAGCCAGGTCGGCAGCGACGTTCCGGAGGAGGACTTCCTGGGGAAGACAAGGAGGCGCTCATGAGGCGTTTGGTTAGTGGTGGTACACAGCAGCGACCAGATGGAGTGGAGAGCGTCCAGGAGGACCTCCTGCCACCGGGAAACTGGGAGATCCCTGGACCGTAGGGCCAGTAGGACGGTCTTCCAGACCGTGCCGTTCTCCCTCTATACTTGCCCGTTCCCCCGGGGGTTGTAGCTGGTCGTCCTGCTCGAGGCTATGCCCTTGCTGAGCAGGAACTGGCGCAGCTCGTCACTCATGAAGGAGGACCCCCTGTCGCTATGGATATATGCGGGGCAACCGAACAGTGTGAATATGGTGCCAAGGGCTTTAATGACTGTGGCCGCTGTCATGTCGGGGCAGGGGATGGCGAAGGGGAAACGGGAGTACTCGTCCACCACGTTCAGGAAGTATGTGTTGCGGTCGGTGGAGGGGAGGGGCCCTTTGAAATCCAGACTGAGGCGTTCAAAGGGGCGGGAAGCCTTGATCAGGTGCGCTCTATCCGGCCTGAAAAAGTGCGGTTTGCACTCCGCGCAGATGTGGCAGTTCCTGGTGACTGTACGGACCTCCTCCACAGAGTAGGGGAGGTTGCGGGACTTTCTAAAATGGTAGAACCGAGTGACCCCCGGGTGGCAGAGGTCCTCGTGGAGGGTTTGGAGACGGTCTATTTGCGCGTTGGCACATGTGCCGCGGGATAGGGCATCGGACGGCTCGTTCAGCTTTCTGGGATGGTACAAGATCTCGTAGTTGAAGGTGGAGAGCTCGATCCTCCACCTTAAGATCTTGTCATTTTTAATTTTGCCCCGCTGTGCATTATCGAACATGAAGGCTACCGACCGTTGGTCGGTGATGAGAGTGAATCTCCTGCCGGCCAGGTAATGCCTCCAATGTCGCACAGCTTCCACTATGGCTTGGGCTTCCTTTTCCACTGAGGAGTGGCGGATTTCTGAGGCGTGGAGGGTTCGGGAGAAAAAGGCCACGGGTCTGCCCGCTTGGTTAAGGGTGGCCGCCAGAGCTACGTCGGATGCGTCGCTCTCGACCTGGAAGGGGAGGGACTCGTCGATGGCGCGCATCGTGGCCTTTGCGATATCCGCTTTGATGCGGCTGAAGGCCTGGCGAGCCTCTGTCGACAGGGGGAAGGTAGTGGGCTGTATTAGCGGGCGGGCCTTGTCTGCATACTGGGGGAGCCAGGAGTCAACAGCCAACCAGGACCCGGGATCTGTCAGCCAATAGCATCACGGCTTCACAGTCCCACATGACCCCTAATACATACTACCACAGTGTGTCCTGTGTGTCAGTGTCCTGGGTATTTGTGTCCTGGGTGGGTGTGTCCTGTGTGTGGTTGTTCTGGGTGGTTGTGTTCTGGGTGGGTATGTCCTGTGTGTGGTGGTTCTGGGTGGTTGTGTTCTGGGTGGTTGTGTCCTGAGTGTGGTGGTTCTGGGTGGTTGTGTCCTGAGTGTGGTTGTTCTGGGTGGGTGTGTCCTGTGTGTGGGTGTTCTGGGTGGTTGTGTTCTTGGTGGGTGCGTCCTGTGTGTGGGTGTTTTGGGTGGTTGTGTCCTGTGTGCGGGTGTTCTGGGTGGGTGTGTCCTGTGTGAGTGTTCTGGGTGGGTGTGTCCTGTGTGTGGGTGTTCTGGGTGGGTGTGTCCTGTGTGTGGGTGTTCTGGGTGAGTGTGTCCTGTGTGTGGGTGTTCTGGGTGGGTGTGTCCTGTGTGTGGGTGTTCTGGGTGGGTGTGTCCTGTGTGTGGGTGTTCTGGGTGGGTGTGTCCTGGGTGGGTGTGTCCTGTGTGTGGGTGTTCTGGGTCGGTGTGTCCTGTGTGTCAGTGTCTTGGATGGTTGTGTCATGTGTGTGGGTGTCCTGGGTGGTTGTGTCCTGGGTGGTTGTGTCCTGTGTGTGGTGGTTCTGGGTGGTTGTGTCCTGAGTGTGGTGGTTCTGGGTGGTTGTGTCCTGGGTGGTTGTGTCCTGTGTGTGGTGGTTCTGGGTGGTTGTGTCCTGTGTGTGGTGGTTCTGGGTGGTTGTGTCCTGTGTGTGGTGGTTCTGGGTGGTTGTGTCCTGTGTGTGGGTGTCCTGGGTGGTTGTGTCCTGTGTGCGGGTGTTCTGGGTGGGTGTGTCCTGTGTGTGGGTGTCCTGGGTGGGTGTGTCCTGTGTGTGGGTGTTCTGGGTGGGTGTGTCCTGTGTGTGGGTGTTCTGGGTGGGTGTGTCCTGTGTGTGGGTGTTCTGGGTGGGTGTGTCCTGTGTGTGGGTGTTCTGGGTCGGTGTGTCCTGTGTGTCAGTGTCCTGGATGGTTGTGTCATGTGTGTGGGTGTCCTGGGTGGTTGTGTCCTGGGTGGGTGTGTCCTGTGTGTGGTGGTTCTGGGTGGTTGTGTCCTGTGTGTGGGTGTCCTGGGTGGTTGTGTCCTGTGTGTGGTGGTTCTGGGTGGTTGTGTCCTGAGTGTGGTGGTTCTGGGTGGGTGTGTCCTGTGTGTGGTGGTTCTGGGTGGTTGTGTCCTGTGTGTGGGTGTCCTGGGTGGTTGTGTCCTGTGTGTGGTGGTTCTGGGTGGGTGTGTCCTGTGTGTCAGTGTCCTGGATGGTTGTGTCCTGTGTGTGGTGGTTCTGGGTGGGTGTGTCCTGTGTGTCAGTGTCCTGGATGGTTGTGTCCTGTGTGTGGGTGTCCTGGGTGGTTGTGTCCTGTGTGTGGTTGTTCTGGGTGGTTGTGTCCTGTGTGTGGGTGTGCTGGGTGGTTGTGTTCTGGGTGTGTGTGTCCTGTGTGTCAGTGTCTTGGATGGTTGTGTCCTGTGTGTGGGTATTCTGGGTGGCTGCGTCCTGTGTGTGGGTGTCCTGGGTGGTTGTGTTCTGGGTGGGTGTGTCCTGTGTGTCAGTGTCCTGGGCCGACTGGAATGGGGGCCTGTTGGCATGGCTGCCCTTCCCATCGCTAGCTGTGGCCCTTCGGCATCGCCGCACTGACACGAGATGGGGGCGGCGTTCGCCTGACGGTCCAGGTCTATCCCTGGCCCGTGTGCGCCCTGGCACTGGGTGGGGGAGGGGGAATGGGGGGAAGGGGGAGGGGGATGGGGGGAAGGGGGGAAGGGGAGGGGGGAATGGGGGGAAGGGGGAGGGGGGAAGATCGCCACCCCCTGATTTTTTGCACGCAAACCCGAATGAAACCCTTGCCCTACACACCCCTTTCTCAACTTTACCTGATCCGCCTCCCTCAGGTACGTCTCCTGAAGCATGGCCACATCCGCCTTCAGCCCCTTCAGGTGCATGAACTCCCGGGCCCACTTGACCGGCCCATTACATTCCAGGTTATCAGCCGGATCAGGGGGCTACTCACACCCCTCCCCCGCCGACTAGCTACAGCCTTCCCTCGGCCAGCCACGTGCCCGCGCCCCCCGCACAACCCATTCCCCACAGCGGCAGACCCCCGCCCCGACCTCCTCTACCAACTCCAGCTCCTCCTTGGCCATTCCAGCAGCAACCCGGTTCCCCCCCCACCCCCAGCTAGGTTCCCCCCCGAGCTGCATTGCTCCCCCCATTGCACTCCCGTAAGTCAGCTGACTCCTGCTGACCCCGGCCACCCCCGCCGCTCCATCGACCCCCCCCAAGTATGGAACTTCCCCTCCCCCCCCTTGTCCACCAGCAGGCTCTCATCCATTCCACCCTCAGCGCGGGAGAAAAAGCCTGCGCTTCCCAGCTCCGGCCCCACCCCTTCAACCCTAAGCACGGGAAAAAGCCCGCGCTTTCCACTAGCCCAGCCCCGCCTCCCCTGGCGCAGCTCCCTTTCCAGGCGGTCCCACTACCCCCAACTCAGGCCTCTCCCCCCCAATCCCCACGAGGCCCCACCTCCCCTACTCCCCAAGCAGTTTACCTATCCTCCCCCACGAGTCCACCCGGCGGCCCTAATCAAAACAATGCCCAATCAACCCCCAAAAAACAAAGAACCCCCCCTCGAAACACAACACAACAATCCCCAACCATCCCTCCACCGCGACCCCTCGACCCCGACCCTTAGTCCGAGTCCAGTTTTTCGGCCCGAACAAAGGCCCACTCCTCCTCCGGGCACTCGAAATAATGGTGTCGGTCCTTATAGGTGACCCACAGACGCGCCGGCTGTAGCATACCGAACTTCACCCCCTTCCTGTGCAGCACTGCCTTTGCCCGGTTATAACCGGCCCTTTTCTTCACCACCTCCGCGCTCCAATTCTAGTAGATCTGGACCTCTACGTTCTCCCACCTGCTGCTCCGCTCCTTCTTGGCCCACCTTAACACACACTCTCGATCAACAAACCGGTGGAACCGCATCAGCACCGCCTCTGGCGGCTTGCTGGGCATGGGCCTCCTCGCCAGCACTCGGTGGGCCCCCTCCAGCTCCAAGGGCCCCTAAAAGGCCCCCGCTCCCATCAGCAAATTCAGCATGGTGACCACGTAGGCCCCCATGTCCGATCCCTCCAGCCCCTCCGGGAGACCCAGGATCCGCAGGTTCTTCCGCCTCGACCGATCCTCCATCTCCTCGAACCTCGCCTGCCATTTCTTGTGGAGCGCCTCGTGCGCCTCCACCTTCTCCGCCAGGCCCAGGATCTCGTCCTCGTTCTCCGAGACCTTCTGCCGGACCTCCCGGATCACCGCACTTTGGGCCGTCTGGGTCTCCAGCAGCTTATCGATTGAAGCCTTCATCGGCTCCAGCAGCTCTGCTTTCAGTTCCTTAAAACAGCGCTGGAGAAGCTCCTGCTGCTCTTGCGCCCACTGCCTCCACGCTGCCTGGTCTCCGCCCGCCGCCATCTTGGTCCTCCTCCCTCGCACCTTTCTTTGCTTCAATGCCACTTTTAAAATCGTGCTGCTCCTGGTCTAATCCATACACTATCGGGGGAATGTTGCTGTCCCCTTCCCACACCGGGAAACGTTGAACAAGCCCCGTTACAGGCCCAAAAAGAGTCCAAAAGTCCGTTTTTAGCGGGAGCTGCCGAACGTGCGACTTAGCTCCGCATAGCCGCAACCGGAAGTCGGTCGGTGCAGACTCAACGTGCCAAATGGCCTCCTTCTGCACTGGAGGGATTCTGGGGGAAAAAATATCCTTTTTCTCTGAGCAGTTCAATCCTTGGCCTTCAGTATGGGTGAGGGGTGGAAGGGGTGTCTACATTCTATTTTCATTCATGAAGATCCGTGTGTTTATGTAAAATAGAAAGAACAATGAACAAAAAGGAAAGAGGGAGAAAAATTATTTCATTCCATTCATGAGATGCGGGATTCTGAGTTATCCGTGCAGAGCTTCAGCCACAGGGTCCAGGGCTCTGGTTCTACTGCTGCTGCTATGGGACTGCTTAGAACAAGTTAGCAACTCTAACAGAGGTAACTACAATTAGGCTAGATTTTGTCTGGCAAAAGTGTTCCTTTTACCAAATTAGTTTAGCTCAGGTGAGTCTGAGGAGTCAAGTCATGGAGGGTGATAGAGCTTGTTTCTCAGCTTTTGGGGCTTAATTACATTTTTCCAGTCCAGCAGCAGCCAGCAGTCTCGTGTCCTGGGGCTCTCAGTGTGTTATAAACTTACTAAGCTAGCTTAAGTGGTATGATATGAACTTTGAAGGCCGTGACCATTCATTTGCCCTTGCAGTAGCGCACCTCCCCAGTTTTACAAGTCTCAGTTCTCTTTGTTTCTCCTCGAGGTTAAAGTCCAAAGTCGACGGGAAAACAGACAGCGTGGCGATGGTTGTGAGTGTAGTACACGGGGCGCATTAGCTTACATTTTATATCATCGCACTACTCAGCTTCGAACATTATCAGCTCACCGATTTCAGTGAATCAACTGTGTGCCCAGAGAGCCCTTGTTCTCTTATTCGCTTGAAACATTGGGCTGGATTCTCCGATCCCTGACATCGCTTCAGCGACAGGGCGGAGAATCACCAATGACAACAGAATCGGATGTGGCGCTGCTTTTGCGATGCTCCGCCCCTTGAAAAGCGACGTACTCTCGGAGTGCGCCGCACACTGTATCCACGGCCTCTGGCCATCGCCTAAGGCCCGCCCATGATGCTCCATCCCCGACCGGCCGGGTTTCCTTCGGCGTAGGACACGTGTGGTCTCACTTGCCGGGAACTCAACGTGGCAGCTGTGGACTCAGTCCAGCACCGCCACAACCAGGGGAGGGCCGATCCGCAGACGGGGGGGTGGCACTATTTGGGGCTGGGGGCACTGTGGGGGAGCGGTCCAGGGCGCGCAACACTCCATGACTGTCTTTTTACCTTCCCCAGGAAGTCCACATCCGGGGTGTTGCTCCCGACTTGACTCGATGCTCCAGAACCGGTCCTGCTCCATAGGCACGTCCGACTCCACAAGGCGGACCCATTGGTGGATGGGGTACTCTTGCTCCACGCCAACCCCCAGTATGCCTACGTTGCGTACCCCGACAGCGGCCAAGATACTGTCTCCCTCAGGGACCTGGCACCGTCAGGTTCCAACTGAACACACTCCCCCACCCCGGCGCCATCCTCCCCTTCCCCGGCGCTTCCATCATTGTCCCCACCAGGCCCATCCCTCCTTCCCCTGCCCAGCAAGAGGACGACGAAGATTTCGGCACGCTCCTGGAGTCATCTAACAGCAGGCCAGCACCTCCAGCACCGCCGTTCCCGCCATCTTTTCTCCGCTCCCAGCGGAACGTCAAGGCTACAGACAGATTGAACCTTTAATTGGACCTTCAAAATGGACAATTTTTTTTTCTCTCTCTCCATGTTGTTTCTACGACACTGGAAATAATGTTCAACACTGTATATAGTTCCACACCACCCCCGCTGGACTCATTTTTAACAGGGGGTGAATGTGGTGAACCACTGTACACCTGTATTAGGGGATGTAACGTAGGACCTGTACTACAGGTTCGCCGGTAGCCCCTGCCGGCTGGCTCCGCCCAGTAGGAGGAGTATAAATATGCGTGTCCTTCATTCAGCTGCCATTTCACCATCTGACTGCAATAATGTCCCAGTTGTACTCAACCTTAGTCTTTGTGCAATTGATCGTGCATCACTCCCAAAAGGAGGATCCAGCCTATTGTTTTGAAATCTCCCAGATTGCTTTTGTTAACAGCCAGGAGATTCATGGCAAACCAGGCAGACTCCAAGCCATTCCGGGAGGCTTGGTAACCCTGTGGAGGGGCCAAATGGCCAGCTTATGACCGTAATTCATATGTCCCTATAGCAGTGGCATATGATTGTTTTGTCAAACTACCAGAGGATCAATGCTCCTTCCACTTTTGTAAAAATCTTGCAAAGTTTCAAGGACAATTTTTGAGTCTCCTCTATGTGTCCCTTTTCGATCCACTAGTTAAGTTGCTCAAGAAAATAAGAGCTGGTGCATCAAAATTGCCCAACAGTATTTGCAACTTGGGTTAGAAATGAACACGGGGTCTCACGTCACCATGTAAAATAGTCCACATCAATCTTCCAACTGTAGAAATGCCTGTGTTTATGGAAAGTAATTATAGTGCGAACACCTAAAACAATAAAGGTTGACTCATTCCACAAGGAGTGAAGTATTACTTTAAAATTGTAATCCAAGGTGGTTTGACAAACAACAGGCGTCTTAAATGAAGCAATATTTCAAGCCCGCCACAGGGGAAAGTGTAAGCGGATAGCATGAATTTCCTGTTAATGTGACAAAAATATATATACGGAATGAAAGATTTCTCATGGCTCTTACGCAATATGTGGAGGTTCAAAATTCCAAGCTGCCGCCAACATTCAAGGTCAGGGAAACTAAGTCAAGAAACGATGGCATGATATCCGAATGAACTGCTTGTCAGGAGTCGAACAACTCCCACAGTTGCTGACGTCTTAAATAAATATGGTGGGGCTTCCTTTAGTGGCCGGGTGAAAAAAGCCACTCAAGGGCAGCACGGTAGCATTGTGGATAGCACAATGTGCGGAGTCCGCACATCCTCCCCATGTGTGCGTGGGTTTCCTCCGGGTGCTCCGGTTTCCTCCCACAGTCCAAAGATGTGCAGCTTAGGTTAGGTTACGGGAATAGGGCAGGTTAGGTGGATTGGCAATGATAAATTGCCCTTAGTGTCCAAAATTGCCCTTAGTGTTAGGTGGGGTTACTGGGCTATGGGGATATGGTGGAGGTGTTGACCTTGGGTAGGGTGCTCTTTCCAAGAGCCGGTGCAGACCCGACGGGCCGAATGGCCTTCTTCTGCACTGTAAATTCTATGATAATTCAATGAATGCAGTGCAAATAAGGGAGGTCAATTTGAGAGTCTGGTTTTATCACCCAATTGTTAAAAAAAATGTATTTTTGTTCAAATTTTTCCATTAAAGTACTTTTATTGAGGTTTTTCGATTTTATCAAATAACCAAACAAAACAAAAGGCTTGGTATAGCTGAGCTATATGTATGTCTCAACATACATAGATCCAGAGGAGGACAGTTGGCCCAATACAATCACTAAACTCTACTTGGTGCCCCTCGCCGCATTATCAGAATACAAGGGAGAGGGGCAGCACGGTGGCACAGTGGGTTAGCCCTGCAGCCTCACGGCGACAAGGTCCCAGGTTCGATCCCGGCTCTGGGTCACTGTCCGTGTGGAGTTTGTACATTCTCCCCGTGTTTGCGTGGGTTTCGCCCCCACAACCCAAAGATGTGCAAGGTAGGTGGATTGGTCACGCTAAATTGTCCCTTAATTGGAAAAAATGAATTGGGGACTCTAAATTAAAAAAAAAGAATACAAGGGAGAGGGGGATAAGGCCATGAAAAAATGGTAAAATGGTGCACACCATCCCACGTGGTGATTGCTCGCAATGACCATGAGAATTTAGGATAAGGGCTGGGATTCTCCCCTCCCCGGCAGGGCGGGGGAATCCTGCATAATGGAGTGGCGGGAACCACTCCGGCGACGGGCTGCCCCAATTGCGCACCTTTAGGGGCCAAGCCCTCACCTTGAGGGGCTAGACCCGCGCCAGAGTGATTTCCGCCCCGCCGGCTGGCGGGAAAGGCCATAAGCACCACTCCAGCCGGCGCCGAAAGGGCTTCGCCGGGTGACACATGCGCCAGAGCGTCAGCGGCCGCTCACGGCATCCCCGCGCATGCGCAGTGGAGGGGGTCTCTTCCGCCTTCGCCATAGTGAAGACCATGGGGAAGGCGGAAGAAAAAGAGTGCCCCCACGGCACAGGCCCGCCCACCGATTGGTGGGCCCCGATCGCGGGCCAGGCCACTGTGAGGGCACCCCCTGGGGCCAGATCGCCCTGCGCCGCCCCCAGGACCCCGGAGCCAGCCCGCGCCGTCTGCTCCCGCCGGTAAGGTAGGTGGTTCAATCCACGCCGGCTGGCGAGGGTTGACAGCGGCGGGACTTCGGCCCATCGCGGGCCGGAGAATCGCCGGGGGGAGCCCGCCGAACGGCGCGGCGCGATTCCCGTGACCGCCGATTCTCTGGTAGCGGAGAATTCGGGACACAGTGGGGGTGAGATTCACGCCAGCCCCCGGCGATTCTCCGAACCAACGAGGGGTCGGAGAATCGCGCCCATGGTCTTCGAGCCATGTTCAGGCGTGCACTAATACATATCTTCCTCAACTCCAGCAAAACCAAAGGCACCAATGACACACTGTGACATCCTCCACCCAGATAGCAGGCCTGTCTGTACTCTTGCAGGAGTCAATTGCGGCTTCTTTAACTTCACAATAAAATATTATAGTGAAAGAAAAAAATTCACTCAAACTCCAGATGTAAAATAACATTTTACAGGTACCGCAAGATGCACCAAAACCCCAAATTCAGGCACAGTACAGAATGATCGCCACTCCACATAGTTATACAGAGAAGACCAGCAAAATATTCTCACACTAGGTTCAGGGGCGAAATTTTCCCAAAACGGCGCGGTGTCCGCCGACTGGCGCCCAAAACGGCGCCAATCAGACGGGCATCGCGCCGCCCCAAAGGTACGGAATGCTCCTCATCTTTGGGGGCCGAGCCCCAACATTGAGGGGCTAGGCCGGCGCCGGAGGAATTTCCACCCCGCCAGCTGGCGGAAACGGCCTTTGTTGTCCCGCCAGCTGGCGCGGAAATTACATCCCCGGGCGGCGCTGACAGTTTCCCACGCATGCGCAGTGGAGGGAGTCTCTTCCGCCTCCGCCATGGTGGAGACCGTGGTGGAGGCAGAAGGGAAAGAGTGCCACAGGCCCGCCTACGGATCGGTGGGCCCCGACCGCGGGCCAGGCCACCGTGGGGGCACCCCCCGGGGCCAGATCGCCCCACGCCCCCCCCAGGACCCCAGAGCCCGCCCACGCCGCCTTGTCCCGCCGTTCAAAAGTTGGTTTAATCCACGCCGGCGGGACAGGCAATTTATCGGCGGGACTTCGGCCCATTCGGACCGGAGAATCGAGCGGGGGAGACCACCAACCGGCGCGGTGCGATTCCCGCCCCCGCCGAATATCCGGTACCGGAGACTTCGGCAACCGGCGGGGGCGGGATTCACGCCAGCCCCCGGCGATTCTCCGACCCGGAGCATTGTATACCATCACAAAGACAATGGGCTGGATTCTCCGATGTAGGGGCTCTCCGTTTCTCCATGCCCGGGGATTTCCCGATGGCGCAAGGCTGCCCACAATGGGAAACCCCATTGGCTGGCTGGTGAGATGGAGAATCCCACCTAATATTAGGGGACAGGTCAGCACAACAGAGATAAAAAACGCTGTCTCCCCATGGAAGACCTGACTCCTATGAGGAGGAGACTCAGGAAGCCACCATATAAGACCAGTTGGAGGAGAGCGCCTCCCCCATCTAGCCTACCCTCAAACCGAAGAAAGGCTTCAATAACACAGATACACAGCATAGACTCTGGCTCCAATAAATCAAGCAAGGATGAACTGACCATACTCTGGCGTGCACCACCACATATTCCCCCCCCCCCCACTCCAACAACTCCAGGGATGACAACCACAAAGAGGAATCACAAGGACCCTAGACCTTTCTGGGATACATGATCTGTCTGGGCTTTTGTAGGAGCTCAGCTCGGATCCTCAAGACTCAAAATAACAAAAATACAAAATAAAAACCCAATACAGAAAGCTCTAACTGGGGTTTTCCTTAATAAAGTGAGGACTGGCCTAACCTCACCACCACACCAACCACCCACTGACCATCCTGCCGTGGCTCTATTCACCTTCTCTATAAATGAGAAAAGGGAGGCGGGATTCTCCGCTCCCGCGACTAAGTGCCCACGCCGTCGTGAACGCCGTCGAGTTTCACGACGGCGCGAAACGGCCCCGATCGCGATCGATTCAAGGCCCGAAAATGGGCTAGGAGCGGGGCTGCGAGGAACTCGGGGGGCGTGGCGCGAAAGCAGCGTCGTAAATGCGCGATGCCCGAATGATGCGGCGCTGCGCCATATATGGCACAATCCACGCACGGAAGGACCCCGGAGGGGGAGAAGGAGGAGAGATGGCTGAGCCCCGACAAGCCGCACCGAGGTTCCAGGACACAGACCTGGACACCCTCCTCGATGAGGTAGAAAACCGAAGGGCCACCCTCTGCCCAAGACGTGGGCATCGCCAGCCATCCAGCACGGGGCGGCGTGGTTGGCGTGAGGTTGGCACCGCTGTGAGTGCTGTGGGGCACACCCCCCGGTCCGGGGAGCACTGTCGGAAGAAGCTGCACGACCTCACTCGGGCTGCCAGTGTATGTGCCATGAGGGTGCCCCCAGGTCATAACCAACCTCCCCCCCCGGGCACGAGGGGGGGAAGAGGGGTGGGCGGGTGGGTGGGTGTGTGGGTGGGGGGTTCAGGGTGCACAACGTTGTATTCGACCCACATGAGCACCGGGACCCCCCCTGGAGAGATGCCATGGCGTGGCTCCAACTGTCTCCTCGCCCAGCATTAATATAGCCAATATCTGCACGCCCTGATGATAACCGCCTAATTGTGATGCTTTGTCCAACCCCACCCCCCCGCCAGGACAAGACAGCTCACAACCATCGTGAGCGTGTATGAGAACCGGAGGGGGTTCTTCTGTGCTGCACCCCCTAAACGTTCACATGCAGAGGGCCCTGGACCTCTCTGGGGGATCCGCCACCCGGGAGGTCGCGACATGCTAGGTCGGAGGCGCAGAAGCCAGTGAGACAACCCTGCATGTCCTCACCCGCCCCCCCGCCCCCCAACCCGTCATCGCCCCCCTCACACTCTGGCCACTGCACCCTCGATCCCCTCCCCCCTCACACTCTGGCCACTGCACCCTCGATCCCCTCCCCCCTCACACTCCGGCCACTGCACCCTCGATCCCCTCCCCCTCACACTCTGGCCACTGCACCCTCGATCCCCTCCCCCCTCACACTCTGGCCACTGCACCCTCGATCACTTCCCCCCTCACAAACTGGCCACTGCACCCTCGATCCCCTCCCCCGTTACACTCTGGCCACTGGACCCCCATCCATCATGTACGCCAGAGCCAACACGACATTGCCACCGCTCTCCGGGCCCTGGCCGAGTCTCACCATGCCACGGCCCGGTCCCAGCAGGCGATGGCACAGTCCCAGCAGTCAGTCGCGGAGAGCATTGACCGCCTGGCGTACGTGATGGATGGCGTCGCGCACTCACAGGTTGAGATTGCACAGTCCCTGGCAGGAATGTCGCACTCCCTGGGCTCCGTCTCGGCGAACATTTGGACCGTGGTCGATCCCGCTGCAGGCCTCCAGGACTAGCAGCGCCAGGTGTCGGTGGTGCGACGGGGCATGTCTCAGATCGCATCGCCGTCCCACAGTGAGGCCCGGGGGCCACCGGGCTCCCCGCGGGAGGAGCAGGTTCTGGGGCCCGCCCCATTACCTCCAGCAAGGGACGTCCTGGTACACTCGGCCTCCCCCCGTTCCGTCCCTGGCGCATCTGGTGGGCAGCGGGCAGGACAGGGTGGCACCACGCCATCCAGCACGCCCGCCGAGCAGCCTGGCCCATCGAGGCCGGGCCGCCACAGGAAACGCGTGTCGACAGGGAGCCATGTCGCAGGGCGTGATTCTCAGCAGTCCGCCTCCACTCCTGCTGTACCACCTGGGGAGACACCTAGACGTAGTGGTAGGGCCCGTAAGGCAAAGAAGTTAGGCACATAATAAGTTGGCACGGGTGCAGAGCACAGTTTATTTTTGGGGGTAGGGCATCTGTATGTGAATGTCACAAATAAACTCACTGTTGCACTTAACTTGTAAGATTGTGTGCTATGTCCGGTGCCAGGGGGCTCGTGAGGGTGACCGAGTGGCGCTGTGGTTAACGAACGGTTCAACGTCGGTGCCGGATGTGCTGTCCCTTTCCCCCCTGCCTCCCATAATCGGACGCCGTAGTCCTCAGCACTCGGACGCCAGCTACCCCACACGGGCACGTGATGAAATGCCCGTTACGAAGGCTGTGACCACCAGAGTGCATGGTTCAGCTATAGCCATGAGTCAGACCTTGGCTGGTGAATCTGAGCTCACAGCTCATCGCAGAGCGGGCTGTCATCATTCAACATGGCACTGATCACACCCGCTTACATAATCATCAATGTAGTGCAATCCCGTAGTGCCGCAATGGTAAGGTGATGTGGAATTGGTGCCGTGAACGCGGTGCGGAGGTACGGGGGTGCGGGGGTGGGGGTGGTGGGTGCTGTGTGGTGCCCGTGTGCAGGACTGGCGGTGCAAGTGACAGTGTTCAGCGAATCCCTCCCCCACGGTGCGTGAACCGTGCGGTCACCAACGTGTCGCGTGCCCGCTGTCCTCGCCGGTGCCGTCATGCAGCCTCCTGGATGTAACCAGCACCCGGGCAGTGTCTGTGTCGTGCGCCACTCCCCCCACCCTGATGCACGCCATCCTCCTCCTCCTCCTCCTCCTCCTCTTCCTCCTCCCCTTCGTTTGCTTTAGCTCCGGTGCCGTCGGGTCCTCCCTCCAACTCCTCCACCAGTGCATCTCCCCTCTGCATGGCTATGTTGTGCAACGCACAGCAGACCACAACTATGCAACCGACCCTGTCGGGCTGGTACTGTGGGGTCCCTCCGGAGCGGTCCAGGCCTCTGAATCGCATCTTCAGCAGGCCGAAGCACCGCCCCACCACACCCCTGGTTGCTGCATGGGCCTCGTTGTATAGGCTCTCCGCGTTGGTCTGAGGCCTCCGTATTAGCGTCATCAGCCATGACCTCAACGGATAGCCCCTGTCGCCCAGCAACCAGCCCCTCAGCCGGTGAGGGGGGGCATCCATCGAACATTGCGGGGATGAACGACTGTGCCAGAATGTAGGCGTCATGCACGCTCCCGGGGAACCTTGCACACACGTGCATGATCTTCATGTGGGGGTCGCACACCACCTGAATGTTCATGGTGTATGCACCCTTTCTGTTCATGAACACTTCCCTGTTGTCTGCAGGTGGGCGCATGGGGACGTGCACACCATCGATGACACCCTGGACCATCGGTATCCCGGCCACCTTGGCGAATCCATGTGCCCGTGCTTCCTGCTGTGCTCGGTCCTCGGGGAATTTAATGTACCTGTCCGCGATGGCGTACAAGGCGTCGGTCACGGCCCTGATGCACCTGTGGACCGATGCCTGTGAGATCCCGGATAGGTCCCCGCTCGGCGCCTGGACAGAACCGGTAGCATAAAGGTTTAGGGCCACCGTCACCTTGACGGAGACTGGTATCGCGTGTCCTCCATCCATTCCAAGTGGTGCAAGGTGCGCCACGAGGCGGCATATCTGTGCGACCGCCTCCCTGCTGAACCGTAGTCTCCTCCTGCATGTGATGTCCGGTCGGGCCTCGAATGACATTCTGTCACGGTACACCCTTGGCCTTGCTGGATGCCTGTGGCGCCCTGGCACCACCATCAGTGGCTCCTCCTCCTCCCCCCCCAAGCACTTCGATATCAGTGCCCGCTTCCTGTGCATTCCTCGCCGTCGGGGGGGGGGGGTCAATGTTGCCCTTGGCATCCCCTGGACATTCCGGCCTTGAGTGCCAGCGGCCTGCGCGGCGACGACGGGCCACTCCACGGCCATCCCCTCTGCTGCAGCAGCCGCTGCATCTGCAGCCACTGTGGGTCGTCGCAGTCTACGCTGCTGGATGGCCACCTGCAGTGCTGCGGCTCCAACCACGGCAGTGAACGCTGTGTGGTTGGCATACATGGTGACCTGTAGGTGGGTGGTGGGGGGCAGAGAAACAACATCATGGCTGATCTTTTTGTGGACTCCGCTCCACTAACCCGCCCACTTACCACAACCTTTTATTCCTTTACTGTTCAAAATCTATCTCCCTTTGCACTCCAGGGGCATCATTCTCCGCCGGCGGGAGTCTCCGTTTTGCCGGCGCCCGGGGTTTCCCGACGGGGTGGGGGTGCCCCACAATGGGAAACCCCATTGACCGGCCGGTGTAACGGAGACTACCGCCGGCCGGTCGGGGCAGAAATTTGGCGGGGCGGGTAGGAGAATTTCGCCCCAGGTTTCTCTTGACCTCATTGTTAGCTATTTCAAGATCAATAAAAGGATGGCATCGAATCCCTACAGTGCAGAAGGAAGCCATTCGGCCTCTTGGATCTGCATCGACCCTCTAAAAGAGCACCCTAGCTCGGCCCACTCCCCCGCCCTATTCCCGTAACCTAACCTAAGCTGCACATCTTTGGACTGTGGGAGGAAACCGGAGCACCCGGAGGAAACCCACGCAGACACGGGGAGAAAGTGCAAACTCCACACACTCGGATCCCTGGCGCTGTGAGGCAGCAGTGCTAGCCATTATGCCGCCATGGCGCACAGATGTGTATGTTATCTTTCTTATGTAGAATACATTGTTCACATTAAAGCTCATTTTACTGTTCTGCTCACGTGTATATTATGGCCATTTGTTCTCTAGCTTATGTACTGCCTCCTCTGATTCCATTTCTCTTATGGTTTTCGTATCACCTGCAACTTGGACTCATTTGCTTCAAACTTGTGAATTCAAATGATTGGGATAGATCTTGAAGTAAACAAAATGGGTGATAGCATGTCAACAACCTGTTTTACATTGTCTCCAATTTTGGTCACATTATAATGAATCAGGGACAAACAGGTTCTACAGCTGAGGGAGAAAAAAAATGATAAGCAGAGAGGGAAGCATTCACACAAGGAACACTGTCAGATTGAGAGAAAGTAAGAGACAGAAGAAAGGAATGACGGAGAAAGACAAGGAGAAAGAAAACAACCTGATGTAGTGGGTGGCCTATCTGCATGATCACAATTCAGTCATTGAACTAAACAAATGAAGATTACCAGCAGGTCCAGTGCAGAAGATGTACCTGCAGTATTAATACAAAGTCATCTTGCATTTATATAGGGCCTTTCATGGCCTTCAGACATCCAAAATTACTACCGAACAGAATACTTTGGAAGTGCAGTCGTTGTAATGTCGGAAATGTGGCAACCAACTGATATGCAAAGATAATGAATGTACAGATCCGGGCCCCTAACACAGGGCCACCAGTGATCGGTTCCACATCATTCCGTGTTACTTTATACATGTTGCCTCCTTATTAAAACATACCAGGGCGTGCTTGGTGCCACCTGGGCGTTCCTTGGTGCTGTTGATGTGGTCGCACCCATGTGCTTCCTTGCCCTTTGTTCCCTCTGGCTCCTCTGCCTTGCTTGCCCCGTATCCAGGTTGGTGGCTCTCCCCTCCCCTCCTCCTTTTCTTCTTCTATTATCTGTTTCGGTCACGGTCCTCTCTCCCCATCCTTCTCTATGCTCCCCCTCCCCCCCCACACTCCCCCCACTCCCACTCCCTTACTGGTTGCTGAGAACAAACAGGTCTTGGGACAGGCTGGTTAATTGCTTCCACGTGTTGTGAAGGCCTTCCTCTGATCCTCGAATGGAAACCTACTGTACAGCACTCCCATGGAAGCTTGCGGGCGAACACCACCAGCCCTGGATACTTCCGGCTTCACAGAGGTACGAGGCAGATATGCCCTTTATCCCCACTGCTGTTTGACCCGACAATTGAGCCACTGGCCATCGCTCTCAGATTAGTGAAGAGGTGGAGAGGCATTCAGAGGGAGACAGGGAGCACAGAGTCTGACTCTATGTGGATGGCCTGCTCCTCTACATCTCAAACAGACTAGCAAGCATGGCAGGAAGAAGGGAATTTGGAGCCTTTTCAGGTTCAAACTCAATCTGAGCAAGAATGAAATCTTCCCTGTGAATCCACAGGGGGTATCAGAGCTGGGGGACTTGCCATTCAAGCTGGCCCAAACCAAATCCCAATACCTGCAGATCCAAATAGCCCACCACTGGACACGGATCCACAAATGAAACCTGTTGAGTTTGATGGAGGAGGTAAAAAGCGACTTACGGAGGTGGGACTCACTCCTGCTCTCCCTAGCGGGGAGATTGCAGACAATTAAGGGTACATACTGCCTAGTTGCCTCTTCCTGTTCAGATCCCTCCCGATCTTCATCCCCAAGGCTTTTTTTAACCAAAGTTTTACTAGAGACAAATTAATCGTGACGTTTGTGTGTGTGTGTGTGTGCGTGTTGGGGGAGGAGGAGAGCGGAGGGAGGCAGAACTCTAGGATCCGCAAGAGGGTCTTATGGAGAAGGAGGAATATGTGGGTCTAGCTCTTCTGAACCTCCTAGTCTACCACTGGGCAGCCACTGCAGAAAGTGGGATGAGTCAAAGAAATGGAGGAGAGCTCCTATATGGGGACATCCCACCAAGCACCGGCCATGGCCCAACTCTCATTCCCTCCAACCAAGTACTCAAGAAATGTAATGGTAGTGGGAACGCTGAGAATGTGAAATCAACTCAGGCACAATTTCGGGCTGGTTACAATGTCTAACATGGACCCCATCTGCAAGAACCATGGATATACCCCTGCAACAATAGACGTCTCCTTTGAAATGTGGAGACAGGACGGTAGGAAACCTATATGTAGACAGCAGAGTAGCAATCTTGGGGGAACTGACGGACAAGCTCCAGCTCCCGAAAGGGAACCAGCTCCAATACATGCAAATAAGGAACTTAGAACATAGAACATAGAAAATACAGCACAGAACAGGCCCTTCGGCCCACGATGTTGTGCCGAACCTTTGTCCTAGATTAATCATAGATTATCATTGAATTTACAGTGCAGAAGGAGGCCATTCGGCCCTTTGAGTCTGCACCAGCTCTTGGAAAGAGCACCCTACCCAAACTCAACACCTCCACCCAACACCAAGGGCAATTTGGACATTAAGGGCAATTTATCATTGGCCAATTCACCTAACCCGCACATCTTTGGACTGTGGGAGGAAACCGGAGCACCCGGAGGAAACCCACGCAGACACGGGGAGGACGTGCAGACTCCGCACAGATAATGACCCAAGCCGGAATCGAACCTGGACCATGGATCTGTGAAGCAATTGTGCTATCCACAATGCTACCGTGCTGCCCTTAAGAACAAATAAATCTACACTATATCATTTTCCCGTAATCCATGTACCTATCCAACAGCTGCTTGAAGGTCCCTATTGTTTCCGACTCAACTACTTCCACAGGCAGTGCATTCCATGCCCCCACTACTCTCTGGGTAAAGAACCTACCTCTGATATCCCTCCTATATCTTCCACCTTTCACCTTAAATTTATGTCCCCTTGTAATGGTGTGTTCCACCTGGGGAAAAAGTCTCTGACTGTCTACTCTATCTATTCCCCTGATCATCTTATAAACCTCTATCAAGTCGCCCCTCATCCTTCTCCGCTCTAATGAGAAAAGGCCTAGCACCCTCAACCTTTCCTCGTAAGACCTACTCTCCATTCCAGGCAACATCCTGGTAAATCTTCTTTGCACCTTTTCCAGAGCTTCCACATCCTTCCTAAAATGAGGCGACCAGAACTGTACACAGTACTCCAAATGTGGCCTTACCAAAGTTTTGTACAGCTGCATCATCGCCTCACGGCTCTTAAATTCAATCCCTGTGTTAATGAACGCGAGCACACCATAGGCCTTCTTCACAGCTCTATCCACTTGAGTGGCAACTTTCAAAGATGTATGAACATAGACCCCAAGGTCTCTCTGCTCCTCCACAATGCCAAGAACTCTACCGTTAACCCTGTATTCCGCATTCATATTTGTCCTTCCAAAATGGACAACCTCACACTTTTCAGGGTTAAACTCCATCTGCCACTTCTCAGCCCAGCTCTGCATCCTATCTATGTCTCTTTGCAGCCGACAACAGCCGTCCTTACTATCCACAACTCCACCAATCTTCGTATCGTCTGCAAATTTACTGACCCACCCTTCAACTCCCTCATCCAAGTCATTAATGAAAATCACAAACAGCAGAGGACCCAGAACTGATCCCTGCGGTACACCACTGGTAACGGGGATCCAGGCTGAATATTTGCCATCCACCACCACTCTCTGACTTCTATCGGTTAGCCAGTTCGTTATCCAACTGGCCAAATTTCCCACTATCCCATGCCTCCTTACTTTGTGCAGAAGCCTACCATGGGGAACTTTATCAAATGCCTTACTAAAATCCATGTACACTACATCCACTGCTTTACCTTCATCCACATGCTTGGTCACCTCCTCAAAGAATTCAATAAGATTTGTAAGGCAAGACCTACCCCTCACAAATCCGTGCTGACTATCCCGAATCAACAGTGTCTTTCCAGATGCTCAGAAATCCTATCCTTCAGTACCCTTTCCATTACTTTGCCTACCACCGAAGTAAGACTAACTGGCCTGTAATTCCCAGGGTTATCCCTAGTTCCTTTTTTGAACAGGGGCACGACATTCGCCACTCTCCAATCCCCTGGTACCACCCCTGTTGACAGTGAGGACGAAAAGATAATTGCCAACGGCTCTGCAATTTCATCTCTTGCTTCCCATAGAATCCTTGGATATATCCCGTCAGGCCCGGGGGACTTGTCTATCCTCAAGTTTTTCAAAATGCCCAACACATCTTCCTTCTTAACAAGTATTTCCTCGAGCTTACCAATCTGTTTCACACTGTCCTCTCCAACAATATCGCCCCTCTCATTTGTAAATACAGAAGAAAAGTACTCATTCAAGACCTCTCCTATCTCTTCAGACTCAATACACAATCTCCCGCTACTATCCTTGATCGGACCTACCCTCGCTCTAGTCATTCTCATATTTCTCACATATGTGTAAAAGGCCTTGGGGTTTTCCTTGATCCTACCCGCCAAAGATTGTTCATGCCCTCTCTTAGCTCTCCTAATCCCTTTCTTCCGTTCCCTCCTGGCTATCTTGTATCCCTCCAATGCCCTGTCTGAACCTTGTTTCTTCAGCCTTACATAAGTCACCTTTTTTCTCTTAACAAGACATTCAACCTCTCTTGTCAACCATGGTTCCCTCACTCGACCATCTCTTCCCTGCCTGACAGGGACATACATATCAAGGACACGTAGCACCTGTTCCTTGAACAAGTTCCACATTTCACTTGTGTCCTTCCCTGCCAGCCTATGTTCCCAACTTATGCACTTCAATTCTTGTCTGACAACATCGTATTTACCCTTCCCCCAATTGTAAACCTTGCCCTGTTGCACGTACCTATCCCTCTCCATTACTAAAGTGAAAGTCACAGAATTGTGGTCACTATCTCCAAAATGCTCCCCCACTAACAAATCTATCACTTGCCCTGGCTCATTACCCAGTACTAAATCCAATATTGCCCCTCCTCTGGTCGGACAATCTACATACTGTGTTAGAAAAGCTTCCTGGACACACTGCACAAACACCACCCCATCCAAACTATTTGATCTAAAGAGTTTCCACTCAATATTTGGAAAGTTAAAGTCGCCCATGACTACTACCCTATGACTTCTGCACCTTTCCAAAATCTGTTTCCCAATCTGTTCCTCCACATCTCTGCTACTATTGGGGGGCCTATAGAAAACTCCTAACAAGGTGACTGCTCCTTTCCTATTTCTGACTTCAACCCATACTACCTCAATAGGGTGATACTCCTCGAACTGCCTTTCTGCAGCTGTTATACTATCTCTAATTAATAATGCCACCCCCCCACCTCTTTTACCACCCTCCCTAATCTTATTGAAACATCTATAACCAGGGACCTCCAACAACCATTTCTGCCCCTCTTCTATCCAAGTTTCCGTGATGGCCACCACATCGTAGTCCCAAGTACCGATCCATGCCTTAAGTTCACCCACCTTATTCCTGATGCTTCTTGCGTTGAAGTATACACACTTCAACCCATCTCCGTGCCTGCAAATATTCTCCTTTGTCAGTGTTCCCTTCCCCACTGCCTCATTACATGCTTTGGCGTCCTGAATATTGCTGGACTACAAATCCGGTTCCCATTCCCCTGCCAAATTAGTTTAAACCCTCCCGAAGAGTACTAGCAAACCTCCCTCCCAGGATATTGGTGCCCCTCTGGTTCAGATGCAACCCGTCCTGCTTGTACAGGTCCCACCTTCCCCAGAATGCGCTCCAATTATCCAAATACCTGAAGCCCTCCCTCCTACACCATTCCTGCAGCCACGTGTTCAACTGCACTCTCTCCCTATTCCTAGCCTCACTATCACGTGGCACCGGCAACAAACCAGAGATGACAACTCTGTCTGTCCTGGCTTTCAACTTCCAGCCTAACTCCCTAAACTTGTTTATTACCTCCACACCCCTTTTCCTACCTATGTCGTTGGTACCAATGTGCACCACGACTTCTGGCTGCTCCCCCTCCCCCTTAAGGATCCTGAAGACACGATCCGAGACATCCCTGGCCCTGGCACCCGGGAGGCAACATACCTTCCGGGAGTCTCGCTCGCGACCACAAAATCTCCTATCTATTCCCCTAACCATTGAATCTCCTCCAACTATTGCTTTTCTATTCTCCCCCCTTCCCTTCTGAGCCCCAGAGCCAGACTCAGTGCCAGAGACCTGGCCGCTAGGGCCTTCCCCCGGTAGGTCATCCCCCCCAACAGCATCCAAAACGGTATACTTGTTTTGAAGGGGAACGGCCACGAGGGATCCCTGCACTGTCTGCCTGTTTGTTTTTTTCCCCCTGACTGTAACCCAGCTATTCTTGTCCTGTACCCTGGGTGTGGTTACCTCCCTGTAACTCTTCTCAATCACGCCCTCTGCCTCCCGGATGATCCGAAGTTCATCCAGCTTCAGCTCCAGTTCCCTAACACGGTCTTTGAGGAGCTGAAGTTGGGTGCACTTCCCGCAGGTATAGTCAGTGGGGACACCGGTGGTATCCCTCACCACCCACATCCTACAGGAGGAGCATGTAACTGGCCTAGCCTCCATCCCCTCTTACCTGACAGAATATAGCTGCTGTGTGGACTAACTAGATCTCCGCCCTCCGACTCTGCTCCCAATCAGCTGCACTTCCTGTAAACTCCTGGCTCTCTTCGCACTCTTTGCGGAAATGTCGGAAACAAAATGAAAGGAGCACCTTACTCCCTCCTCTCCTAACTCCCTCGGTCACCAAACTCTCACTATCGCACTCAAAAAGCACCAAATTCAGCACTCCCTCGGTCACCAAACTCTCACTATCGCACTCAAAAAGCACCAAATTCAGCACTCCCTCGGTCACCAAACTCTCACTATCGCACTCAAAAAGCACCAAATTCAGCACTCAGTGCAAACAAAGTCTGCACTGTAGGGGATCACTTTTATACTGTGAATCTAGCCTCTGAAAAACTGGCCTAATCCAATTAACTAATTAACAAGCTCCAGCTGCAAGTGCCTAGAAGTAGAAGCCTGTTTAAAGCTGATTGAAAATTCACCTTCTTCTAAACCAAACAGCAACTTTTAAGTTAATTAACTAAATAAAAGAAAGACTAAACTTTAGATAAAAATGAAGCCTTATACTCCCTCGGTCACCAAACTCTCACTATCGCACTCAAAAAGCACCAAATTCAGCACTCAACTTCCTCCGCAAGGAGACCGCAACGTTCCCCCAGCCACCAGGAAACACTCTCCTGTCAGATTTCTAAGCGTAGGTGAACTAGGGGACAGTAGCTGCGCTGACATGTATGGATGACTACTGGAAGAGGTACGGTCACTGCTGGAGGAGACACGGGAGAAGTGGGCGGAAGAGCTATGCATGGAGATAGGTGGAGGACTCTGGATTGAAGCACTGCAAAGGACAAATCTTCGCATGCGAGGTCTGAGCCTAACATAGCTAAAGGTAGTCTACATGGCGCACTTGACCTGAAAACACATGAGCGGGTTCTTCCCGGAGGTGGAGGACAAATGTGAATTGGGAGGCCTGGCCAACCACACTCACATGTTCTGGTCGTGTCCCAGAATTGTTGGGTACTGGACCGCCTTTTTCAAGGCCACATCCAAGGTTGTGGGGTGAGGGTGGAGCCATGCCAACTACTGGCGGTCTTTGGGGTATCGGAACAGCGAGAACTCTTTACAGGGAAAGGGGCAGACACCCTAGACTTTGCCTCCCTGATCGTCCGCCAGAGACTGCTGCTCGGCTGGAGATCAGCAGCGCCAACCAAGGCCACGGACTGGCTGTCCGACTTAGCCATTATTGATTTCCCCATGGAGTATGAGCTCCTGGAATAGGGGGCGGAGGCTACCTGTCTGGAGCTCATTATGTATTGATATAAAAGCTGGTCCAACGCAGGGCCTACACAAATTAATCCTCCTAGCAAGGATTGTGCTGGGAGCAAGATGGTGCTTCATGCAGATCTTTGCAGAAAGTTGAAATAAATTCATGTTCAATCTTTGCCTGCTTCCTCAATTTTTTAAAGTGGTCAAGTCCTATAAGGTGGGAACGTCCTGCAACCTCAGCCCTTCTTCTGCGCACCTACTCCTTGCGCGCTTGCTGATTCAAACCACAGCCATCATTGTGACTGTGGATGGTATCGGTCTTCCTCTTCTGGGGCGAAATTCTCCGGAAACGGCGCGATGTCCACCGACTGGCGCCCAAAACGGCGCAAATCAGTCAGGCATCGCGCCGCCCCAAAGGTGCGGAATGCTCCGCATCTTTGGGGGCCGAGCCCCAACCTTAAGGGGCTAGGTCGGCGCCGGACGAATTTCTGCCCCACCAGCTGGCGGAAAAGGCCTTTGGTGCCCCGCCAGCTGGCGCGGAAATGACATCTCCGGGCGGCGCATGCGCGGGAGTGTTAGCGGCCGCTGACGGCATTCCCGCGCATGCGCTGTGGAGGGAGTCTCTTCCGCCTCTGCCATGGTGGAGACCGTGGCGGAGGCGGAAGGGAAAGAGTGCCCCCACGGCACAGGCCCGCCCGCGGATCGGTGGGCCCCGATCACAGGCCAGGCCACCGTGGTGGCATCCCCCCGGGGCCAGATCGCCGCGCCAGAACCCCGGAGCCCGCCCGCGCCGCCTTGACCTGCCGGTAAGGTAGGTGGTTTAATCTACGCCGGCGGGACAGGCATTTTAGCGGCGGGACTTTGGCCCATCTGGGCCGGAGAATCGCGGGGGGAGGGGGCCCGCCAACCGACGCGGCGCGATTCCCGCACCCGCCGAATCTCCGGTCCGGAGAATTCGGCAACTGGCGGGGGCGGGATTCACGCCAGCCCCCGGCGATTCTCCGACCCGGCGGGGGGTCGGAGAATTTCGCCCCTGATGTGCTGTCAAAACACATCCAACATATCTCCAATCCTGATCTTGTCAGTTTGAAAATCGCCAAAGTTTAGAAAGCATTGTATCCACACAGAAACTCCCTGGGCTGGATTCTCCGATTTCCAGACTAAGTGCTGACGCTGGCGTGTGAACAGTTGCGTTTTACGGCAGATAAAATGACTCAAATGCTGCACCGATCCTCCACTGTTTAGGGGCCAGCAGCAGCGCAGCACAAAGCCCCCGGCGGGCACGCTTCTGGCGGGCGCACCTTACAACATGCGGCCGCGCGCGGACCCAGTGTGCCAAATAATGTCCCCCAGTAAACCCCCTCACCACCCCCGGACCACCCCCCACCAGTCACCCCAGCCCTCGCCGAAGACCCCCCCCGGCCAGCGGCACGGCCCCCCTCCCCCCCGACTGTGGTGGCGCTGGACACAGACCGCAGCCGCCATGCGGGGCCAAGAAAAATTGTTCTGCGCCTTCGGGAACTCGGCCCATCGGGGACGGAGCATCGGGGGAGGGCCTCAGGTATTGTCCTGAGGCCGTCCCGACGGCGTGTGGCATGATCCTCGAGTACACTGTTTTTGAGGGGGCGGAGCATCGCAAAAGCGGTGCCGCTCCCGATTTCGCCGCGAACGGGGATTCTCCGGCCGATCACCGAACGCAATTTCGGCATCAGCGACCGGAGAATCCCGTCCGTTAGCTCAACAGTAGCCGAGGGAACTTAACCATCCACTGGAATACATGTACTTTTATTCAGATGAGGCAATGATAAGTTTGAATATCCACCTGATCTGTGGTGGAAGCCTGCTTCCATTTCATTGGATCACTTTCGCAAGTCTCGTAAAACCTGTCCTGTGTACACAATGTATAAAGAGCTCTGATGTACCATCAATTCACTATAAGACAATGAGAGAGGCTGAACATAGGCTTTATTATCCAAGACCTTGCCTGCCTGTGACTGCTGTAACAACTGAGCGCCGCCCCCAAGCGGCGGGTCTATATACCGTCCGGGGGTGTGAAGCCAGAGGCGGAGCCCACCAGATTTCCAGTACAATACATGGAAGGAGATCATATTACCATTCCCTGGCCATAGGCCACAGTACTATACAGACAACTTATATTATGGTGAATACATTCACCACATTCACCCCCTGTTAAAAAATGAAGTCCAGCGGGGGTGAAGTGGGGTCATCATATGTTCAGTCTGTCTGGAGGCCGGATTGTTCTTATGGACCTCCTCAGCTCTGGCGGTGCGGCGGGTGTGGGCGTTGTATGTGTTGACTCCGAGAGCATGTTGTCCGGAGCTTCGGTCCGGCGTGTCGGCGACGGTTGAGGAGTAGGGGTAGGCAGGGGGGTGGTGGATGGCAGCAGGGGGGTGGCGGATGGCGGCAGTGTAGGCTCGAGACAGTATAGGAGCCTCGGGGGGCGTAAGTGATTGGGGGGATGGCAGTAGGCGGTGGGGAGGGGGGCACATTGACATGGGAATCAGCGGGGGCCAGGTCCCAGAGGGAGACCGTATCTTATCGTCCGTCTTGGTGCGCGACGTAGGCATATTGGCGGTTGGTCGGTCTTATGGCTCCTCGTATGCTTCCGGAGAAGGACAGGTCCTGGATTTGTCAGCCAGGATGCAAGCTAGACCCCGGAGATGGACTTCCTAGGGAAGACAAACAAACGGTCGTGAGGGGTCTCATTCGTGGCTGTGCAGAGGAGTGATCTAATGGAGTGGAGGGCGTCGGGGAGAACCTCCTGCCAGCGGGGGATCGGGGACTTCTAGACCAAAGGGCAAGAAGAATGGCCTTCCATACTGTCGCGTTTCCGTCTCCACCTGCCTGTTTCCCTGCGGGTTGTAGCTCGTAGTCCTGCTCGAGGTGATGCCCTTACTGAGCCCATCCAAATTGTCGCTTCTTGGGAGTTACATTCATCCTCCTAAATTGTGAGAATTGGCCTTGACCTGACGACCTGTAATGTGGAATCAACAGAGCTACCACCGATGCAAAGGCTGAAGCAGGGGGCGAAATTCTCCATTATCGGCGGAAAGTCCGCCGATCGGCGCAAAAAACGGCGCAAATCCGACTTGCGTCACGTCGGAAAAATGGGTCGAAAGTCTCCGGCCCGAAATGGGCTAGCAGCGACGTAACGGGATCCGCGCTTGCGCGGTGGTTCACGCCGTGCAGCGTCATATGCGCCGCACGGCGTGACGGCTCATAAGGCCGCGCTGCTCTCCCCCACCCGACCGGAACACCCGACCGCAACACCCGACTGGATGGCTGGCCGCCGCTCAGCCCCGAGGTTCGAGTCACGGGATGTGGAGGCGCTCCTGGACGCGGTGGAGCAGAGGAGGGACGCCCTGTATCCCGGGCACGGCCGCAGAGTTGCCCCACGCCACAGCCGGCGTCTGTGGAGGGAGGTGGCAGAGGCCGTCACCGCTGCGGCCCTGACACCACGGACAGGCACCCAGTGCCACAAGAAGGTGAACGACCTCGTCAGAGCAGGCAGGGTGAGTCTCCCCATATCCCCCCTCCCCCATATCCCCCCTCCCCCATATCCCCCATATCCCACCTCCCCCATATCCCCCCTCCCCCATATCCCCCTCCCCCATATCCCCCCTCCCCCATATCCCCCTCCACCATATCCCCCCTCCACCATATCCCCCCATCCCCCATATCCCCCCTCCCCCATATCCCCCATATCCCCCTCCCCCATATCCCCCATATCCCCATATCCTCCCCTCCCCCATATCCCCCCTCCCCCATATCCCCCATATCCCCCCTCCCCATATCCCCCCTCCCCCATAGCCCCCATACCCCCTCCCCCATATCCCCCCTCCCCCATATCCCCCCTCCCCCATATCCCCCGCCCCCATATCCCCCCTCCCCCATCCCCCATATCCCCCCTCCCCATATCCCCCTCCCCCATATCCCCCTCCCCCATATCCCCATATCACCCCCTCCCCCATATCCACCATCCCCCATATCCCCCCTCCCCCATATCCCCCCTCCCCCATATCCCCCCTCCCCCATATCCCCCTCCCCATATCCCCCCTCCCCTATATCCCCCTCCCCCATATCCCCCATATCCCCCCTCCCCCATATCCCCCATATCCCTCATATCCCCCCTCCCCCATATCCCCCCTCCCCATATCCCCTATATCCCCCCTCCCCATATCCTCCCTCCCCCATATCCCCCCTCCCCCATATCCCCCCTCCCCCATATCCCCCCTCCCCCATATCCCCACTCCCCCTATCCCCCATACCCCCCTCCCCCATATCCCCCTCCCCCATATCCCCCTCCCCCATAACCCCCTCCCCATATCCCCCCTCCCCATATCCCCCCTCCCCATATCCCCCCTCCCCCATATCCCCCATATCCCCCTTCCCCCATATCCCCCCTCCCCATATCCCCCATATCCCCCCTCCCCCATATCCCCCATATCCCCCCTCCCCCATATCCCCCCCTCCCCATATCCCCCATATCCCCAAGTGAATCCAGCCCTAACCTTAACCTCTGCAATACACGCGCAACCGATGGCGTGCATTCATATACCTGCCTAACAGTGTTGCCTTTTACCCCTGCCACCCCCCCCCCCCACAGGATAAGCGCGCACACAACAATAGGGAGCATGTGAGGACTGGAGGAGGCCCCGCTGATGAGAGGCCACTGACCGAACACGAGGAAAGGGCCCTGGAACTGGCTGGCGGACCTGAGGACCGGGAGGTTGCTGATGCAGAGGTCGGGGGCGTAGTAGCAAGTGAGCCGACAGCCCGTCCCCATATCCCCCCTCCCCTATATCCCCCTCCCCCGTATCACCTGATCACTGCCTGATGTCTAACCATGCATGCTTCATTGTGTATCGCAGGATCAAACGTCCAGGCACCCATCCCCGCAGATGCAGACCGCCCGCAGGATGCCCCTCGGAGGCCACGGAAGACGGAGAGACCCGGACCCTCCAGCATGCGACGCCCGCAGGATGCCCCTCGCACACCACGGGAGATGGAGAGACCCGCACCCTCCAGCATGCGACGCCCGCAGGATGCCCCTCGCACACCACGGGAGACGGAGAGACCCGCACCCTCCAGCATGCGACGCCCGCAGGATGCCCCTCGCACACCACGGGAGACGGAGAGACCCGCACCCTCCAGCATGCGACGCCCGCAGGATGCCCCTCGCACACCACGGGAGACGGAGAGACCCGCACCCTCCAGCATGCGACGCCCGCAGGATGCCCCTCGCACACCACGGGAGACGGAGAGACCCGCACCCTCCAGCATGCGACGCCCGCAGGATGCCCCTCGCACACCACGGGAGACGGAGAGACCCGCACCCTCCAGCATGCGACGCCCGCAGGATGCCCCTCGCACACCACGGGAGACGGAGAGACCCGCACCCTCCAGCATGCGACGCCCGCAGGATGCCCCTCGCACACCACGGGAGACGGAGAGACCCGCACCCTCCAGCATGCGACGCCCGCAGGATGCCCCTCGCACACCACGGGAGACGGAGAGACCCGCACCCTCCAGCATGCGACGCCCGCAGGATGCCCCTCGCACACCACGGGAGACGGAGAGACCTGGAGCAACAGGGAGACGACACCCCCGTCACGTGCGGGAGCGACCACCCAGCGACGAGGGGGGGCAGCCACAGGCCCCCGTCACATCCGAGCCAGGACACCACTACCCAGGACACCACTACCCGGGACACCACTACCCGGGACAGCACTGCCCAGGACACCCCTACCCGGGACAGCACTACCCAGGAAGACGAAATACCGGACAGTGACTCAGAGTGGATGGGTGGAGACGAACCCCCACCCCAAAGTGCCATGGACTCAGAGTGGGACGAAGAGCACGACACAACGCCACTGCTGTCACCAACACCCTCCACCATCGCAGAAACACTCACCTCAGTTGGGCACTTTAGTGATGAGGCGTCTGGTACACTCACTGGTGCGCACAACACAGCCGTCCCGGTACAGCAGGTGGAGGTAGGAGCAGCAAAGGGGCCGGGCGGTCGGAGGGCAGCCCAGCCCATGCGAACATCTGCCGCCCAGATGGATCCTGGGTTCCTGGAGTTACCACACCCACACATAGATCCGATGCAACCACCGACCCGGAGACGAGCGAAGAGGGTGACGGGCGGCTTGCGGCGGCTGCAGTCGCAGGTGGAGGAGTCCACCCGCGTCCAGGAGCTGGGAGTGGTGCCGGTCATGCGTGCCACCCAAGCTGACACCGCACGGGTGGCGTCCGCGGTGGAGGCAATGGGTGCGACGGTGTCAGACATGGGGAACGGTTTGCGAGGCCTGGGGCTTTCTGTGCAGGCGGCGTCTGTGGCCCAGGAAATGGCTGCCCTCTCACAGGAGGCCATGAGCCAGTGCCAGCGCCAGATGGCAGAGGCGCTCAACGCCATAACCCAGTCTCTGCAGGCCATGTTCCAGTCTCAGCAGGCCATGGCCCAGTCTCAGCAGGCCATGGCCCAGTCTCAGCAGGCCATGGCCCAGTCTCTGCAGGCCATCGCAGAGGGCATCGGTGCCAGTGGCCATGTGCGAGCCGGCGTCGCACTGTCACAGACAGGGTTTGCCAACCCCCTGGGCTCCATGGCTGCAAACCTGCAGACCCCTGTCGATACCAGTACGGGCCTCCAGGACTGGCAGCGCCAGATGTCGGGGGGGCGTCGGATGGCCAGTCCGTTCGCATCCCCCACCCATGTAGAGGCCTGGGGGCCATCGGGCACCCCGAGGGAGGAGGAGGTGGTGTGGTCCGTCCCGGCTCCCCCTGTAGGGGAGGTCCCGGTACATCGCGACACCTCGGACTCCCCCCCTTCCGTCCCAGGTGCATCGGGTGGGCAACGGGCAGGACAGGCTGGCAGCTCGCCATCCCAGTCGCCCGGGCCGCAGCCTGGCCCATCTAGGCCAGGACGCCCCAGGAAACGGCCGCCAAAGGGATCCAGTGTCAGAGGGCAGGAATCACAGGAGTCCACCTCCAGTTCTGCTGTACCGTCTGGGGAACCACATAGATGTAGTCAAAGGGCCCGTAAGGCCAAACAATTAGACACTGAGTAAGTTGGCACGGGTGCAGGGCACAGATGAGTTTTAGGGGCTAGGGCACGTGCATGAACTCCTTTGGTTATTAAAGTCAATGTTACACCTACAGAAGCTGCCTTTGTGCTCTGTCCAAAGCGTGCGGGGGTGTCATGTACGTTGAGCGCAAGTGTGTGTGTGAGGGGTGGTCTTACCTCAGCCCCAGGTGAGTCTGCCCCGTTCCCCCTGGGCCGCCAACAACATCCCCCCGGGCAGAGGACGGGACCGTGCGCTGCAGTGTCACAGCCGCATGCAGGGATGGTCCGGGTGGATGGTGGTACTATGGCATGGGTCAGACATAGTCCAACGATGTGGAGCCAGGAGCTCACCGCAGGGCGGGTTGTCATCATCCTCCATGGCCTGCAATAGACACGCGTCCACCCGCAACTGTGTGAGCCCGGCCCGTTGTGCCGCAGGTGGATCGGCAATGGGGGGGGGGGGGGTGGTGTGCATGCGGGTGGGGTGGGTGGGGTTGGGGAGGGGGGTGAGTGTGCTGGGTGGGTGGATGGGTGGGGGGTGTGGGTGGTCGGCTGTTGCCATGGTGTGCGGTCTGTGGCCATACTACCCGATTCCCACGCCCATCTAGTCAGTGAAGCGGGCGGCTATCAGTCTGTCCCGTGCCCGCTGGGCCAGCCGGTAACGGTGGACAGCCACCCGCCTGTGTCTACCCCGTCTGCCCTGACCATTACCCCCATCCCCCTCATCTGGGGAGGACTGCGCCTCTTCCTGCTGCTCCTCCAGTCCGCCCTCCTCTGCCTGCGGCACATCGCCCCTCTGCTGGGCTATGTTGTGCAGGACGCAGCACACCACAATGATGCGGCCGACCCTATCTGACCGATACTGGAGGGCGCCCCCAGAGAGGTCCAGGCACCTGAAACGCATCTTCAGCACGCCAAAGCACCTCTCTATCACTCCCCTTGTCGCTACATGGGCATCATTGTAGCGGTTCCCCGCCTCATTGCATGGCCTCCGTATAGGCGTCATCAGCCACGATCGCAATGGGTAGCCCCTGTCGCCCAGCAACCAGCCCCTCAGCCGGGGATGGCGTCCCTCGTACATGCCGGGGATGGATGACCGCGACAACACGTATGAGTCGTGTACACTGCCTGGGTAACGGGCGCAGACGTGCAGTATCATCATGCGGTGGTCGCAGACCACCTGTATGTTCATCGAATAGGTCCCCTTCCTATTGGTGAACACGGCCCTGTTATCTGCAGGTGGCCGCACGGCGACGTGCATCCCATCGATCACGCCCTGGACCATGGGGAACCCGGCCACGGCAGAGAAGCCCACGGCCCGGGCATCTTGGCTGGCCCGGTCCACGGGGAAGCGGATGTAGTGGTGCGCCATGGCATATAGGGCATCTATCACTGCCCGGATGCACCGATGCACCGATGTCTGCGATATGCCGGACAGGTCCCCACTCGGTGCCTGGAATGACCCCGTTGCATAAAAGTTCAGGGCCACCGTAACCTTGACGGACACGGGGAGAGGGTGTCCCCCGCCAGTGCCACGTGGTGACAGGTGTGCCAGCAGGTGGCAGATGTGTGCCACGGTTTCCCGCCTCATCCGGAGTCTCCTCCTGCATTCCCGGTCCATGAGGTCCTGGTATGACTGCCGGGGCCGGTACACACGGGGCGCCCTCGGGTGCCTCCGTTGCCGTGGGGCCGCGATGTCCTCCTCCCCTTCTCGCCCTGTCGGTCAGGTGTCCCTCCAGCCTGGGCGGCTGCCACCTGTCCCTCTGCGGCAGCCTGCGCCGCCTCTCTGGCACGCTCCTCCTCCTCCTCATCCAGGGCAACATAGACATGAGCGGCTGCCGCCACGGCGGCCAACATCGCTGGATGATCGGAAACATGACGGCCTGGTGGGGGGGAGGGGAACGACGACATGTCATCATTGCCCATATCCCCTCCTCCCCCCAGCCAGGTGGCATGGACCGCATGGGTCCAACTGTTGGAGTCTGGCACCTGGCCAGGTGGACCAACTCACTTGCCCTCGCATCCCCCTCCCCGGCACGGACCCCCCCCCAACCTCCACCCTGGCACGGACCCCCCCCAACCTCCACCCCGGCACGGACCCCCCCCCAAACCTCCACCCCGGCACGGACCCCCCATTCCCCTCCCCGGCACGGACCCCCCCCCAACCTCCACCCCAGCACGGACCCCCCATCCCCCTCCCCGGCATGGATCCCCCCCCCTCAACCTCCACCCCGGCACCGACCCCCCCCCCAACCTCCACCCCGGCACGGACCCCCCCCAACCTCCACCCCGGCACGGACCCCCCCCAACCTCCACCCCGGCACGGACCACCCATCCCCCTCCCCGGCACGGACCCCCCCCAACCTCCACCCCGGCACGGACCCCGTCTCGGCACTCCCCCGGAGCCCAGCCTACTCTAACCACCCCCCCCGCCGCACACTCACACACACAACCCGAGACACACCTCTCCTCACGCATTCAGACTGCGGCCACGCCATCGCCTGCCCAGAGCCAACCCCCCAGGCCGTCACTCACCTCCACGCTGGTCGGCGTGACCCTGGAGCACAGGGTCACGCCGATGAAAAGGAGGTTTAATTTACGTCGACGTGAACGGTCATCACGTCGACGGGACTTCGGCCCATCCGGAAGGGAGAATATCGGCAGGCCCAAAATCGGCTGCCTTGTGCAGACCCGTGCCATTCTCCGACGGCAGCGGCGACATTAACGCCCCGCCGACTTTTCTCCCTTCTGAGACTTCGGCAACCGGCGGGGGCGGATTCACGGCGGCCAACGGCCATTCTCCGACCCTCTGGGGGGTCGGAGAATGACGCCCAGAATGTTTGTGATCATACAAATAAAATTCAAACTGCTGGAAAGATGGACTCAATACAAAAAATGCTGTAATCTAAAAGCATTTGCAGAAAGCTAAATGCACTGGCTCTTGGTGTCCAGGGTCAGAGTGTCTCTATTGAGATGCATATAAAGAGTTTTGCTGCTCTACAACCCAAACAATTTAGTCCATTTAAGTGCTGCTTTCTTTGAAACAGCAAGGTCTGTAAAAATGGCTTTGCCAATACCCGTTCTGCTGATCTTTATCCCTTTTCTCCTTATATTACGAGGATAACTCTAATTACTTGTATTTAGAGATCTTGTCAGATCCCAGTGAGATCCCAAATCAAATCTCTAACTTTAGTTTATTATAAATATTCAACATAGTGATGCACTATCAATTACGACGAGACGAGAGTAGAGAGTAATCAAGACTTTATTAAGCAGAGATGTGGAGCCTCCCGCAGCTGCTGCCGAAATGGCTGCAGCTCGGAGTGTCCTCACATTTATACTCCGCCTACTGGGCGGAACCAGCAGGCAGGGATCTACCCCCGTACCTGTAGTACAGGGGCCTTAGAGAAATACCCTCGTATGCATTTTATACAATACAACAGTATTGTATATAACAGACTACCACATTGATCTTTGCGGTCTGGAGGTATTTTCGGAGGTTGGTGTCGTGGTCCTGCTGGTCGTGGCCACAAATGGTGCCGTGCCAATAGCGGCAACCGAGCGGGCCTGGCACACAGCAGCGAAATGTCCTTTCTTCCCGCAGGCCTTGCAGAGCGCGTTCCGTGCCGGGCAGCGCTATCGAGGGTGTTTTGAGTGTCCGCAGAAGGAGCACTTGGGTCCCCCGGGGTTGGTTGGCTGCCGCGAGGCGCAGGCCTGGGGTTGGCTGGGGCAGGTCGCTGATGGGGTCCACGATGGGGTGTTCGCTGGCGGGGTCTACGATGCCCAGGAGGGGTGGGCCATGCGGTCGGGTGTATACGCCTGTATATTATGTGAAGCGACTGTGAGCGAAAGCGCTAGTTTCTTGGTCGCCGCGAGGTCAAGGGTAGCCCCTTCTAAGAGGCGCTGGCAGATGTAAGCTGACCCTATGCCCGTAACGAACGCGTCTCTAAGTAGCAGGTCAGAATGTTCAGCGGCCGAAACGGCGTGGCAATCACAGTCTCTCACCAGGACTTGCAGGGCACACCAGAAATCTTCCACAGTATCACCGGGGAGTTGATGCCACGTGGACAGGAGGTGCCTGCCGTAGATTTTGTTAGTCTGCTGAGTGTAGTTCTCCTTCAGTAGCGCCATGGCCTCAGCGTGGGTCGGTGCGTCCTGGATGAGGGGAAAGATATCGGAGCTCAGCCGCATGTAAAGGATCTGGAGCTTCTCTACCTCTGAGGGTGGTTCTGTCGCAGATCCGATGTAGGCTTCGAAGCGAGCTAGCCAATGTGCGAAGGCCGACTTGGCCTTGTCTGCTTGAAGGTGCAGCTGCAGGCGATCAGGCTTAATGCGGAGATCCATCGTTGTAAAATCCCTGCGTAATAAATTGATACACATTTATACTCCGCCTACTGGGCAGAGACAGGAGGCTGGGATCTACCCACGTACCTGCAGTACAGGGGCCTTGCCGTAATACCCTCGTGTGCAGTATATACAATACAACAGTGGTGACTACCAAACATAGCAAAATAATTAAGCTGTACTGACACCGGGCATCATTAATTCTGACCTTCAGACTGCCAAGAATGGCAGGTATTTTTAAAGTTAATTACTATGGCGGGAAGCTCTGTTTATTTAATAAATGGCAGCGTTTGAAATCAATTAAAGGATGTTTATTCTGGCTTACTTCACCTGGTTTGTATGGAAGGCAGGGTTTCCCCTCCATTATTTGTCATTGTGATAGCAAAATACAAGTCGCATCATCTTACCCTTTTTTTGTGTTCCTTTTGATTATCTCGGCCCTGAAATTCAGTTCCAAATATTTTGTCAAAGTGTGTGAATTTAAACAGTGCATGGTTTCGACTTCAGTGACTGAGGACAAAGCAGTGGGGGGCTGACTATCCCCACTTAACAATGTGTGTGTATCCATTCATTACTTCAGTGTTGCTCAGCGAATGACACTCCATCTCGCAGTCAGAAGGTTTTGGTGTCAGGTTCCAGTGATAAGAACAAAAGAAATCGAGGCTACCACTGCTATACAGCACGGAAGGAAAGCTGCATTTTTCTTTTACAAATATATTCATTCATGGGATAAAGGCTTCACTGACTAGGGCAGCATTTATTTCTCATCAATAATTACCCTTGGGAAGTTAGTGGTCTGTCGCTTTCCTGACCCGCTGTAGTCCACTTGGTATGGGGACACCTAAAATGCTGTTAGGAAGGGAGTGACAATGAGGGAACAGCGATTATAGCTCCAAGTCAAGATGGGGTGCGACGTGGAGGAAAACTTGGAGATGGTGGTATTCCAATGCACTTGCTGCTCTTGTCCCATAGCTGATATAGATTCTGGATTTGGAAGGTGCTGTTGAAGAGACCTTGGTGAGTTGGTCCAGTGCATCTTCCCATACCAGTCTCCCCGAACAGGCGCCGGAATGTGGCGACTAGGGGCTTTTCACAGTAACTTCATTGAAGCCTACTTGTGACAATAAGCGATTATTATTATGGT
The DNA here is from genome assembly GCF_047496885.1 of Scyliorhinus torazame. NCBI lineage: Eukaryota > Metazoa > Chordata > Chondrichthyes > Carcharhiniformes > Scyliorhinidae > Scyliorhinus > Scyliorhinus torazame. Next base: position 122,778,459 of record NC_092722.1, read on the forward strand.
ATACACTGCTTCCACGGAATGCTGCTGGAGGAGGGAGTGAATGCTTAAGGTGCTGGATGCACAGGCGCACTTATGAATTTAGATGGTGAAGATGATGAGAAGATAAAGAGCAATTGGCGAATGGAATTCAATGTGGGAAAATGTGAGATTGTTCATTTTGGAAAAAAGGAGAGGGCGGAGCATTATTTAAATGGAGAGAGAATGCAGAAAGCTGTAGCACAAAGGGACTTGGCGTTCTCGTCCATGGAACCCATAAAGCTAGCATACAAGTGCAGAAGGTCATAGGAAAGCCAAATGGAACTCTGGCTTTTATCTCAGGGAACCTGGAGTATTAAAGAGAAGAGGTGTCACTGCAACTGTACAAGGTAGTAATGTGGTCACATTTAGAATAGTGTGTACAGTTTTGATCCCCTTAATTAAGGAAATATATGTTATCATTGGAGGCAGTACAGAGGAAGGTGATCCCGGGTATGGAGAGACTGCCATATGAGGAAAGTTTAAAACAGTTGGGTCTGTACTCCTTGGAGTTCAGAAGAATGAAAGGTGATATTATTGAAACATGTAACATTCTTAGGGAGTTAGGCAGTGTTGCTAATTGTGTTTCCCTTAATTTGGCTCTGAAGATGGCGGCCAATATGGTCGCCTTCCTTAATTCTAATTACGTTTTGCTCTAGAGTTGCCAGGTATCTCTCGATACTGCCACAAGGTTCAAAACCGAATACTGATCAAAGACTCGATACACCAGTTAGTAAGTTCAAACTCAATGCTCATTTATTTGCACACACAGTCAAATATACTCATGCACAAAACTCTACAAACTAAACTATCACTACTGCTAAAGCCTATACTTAGCTTTGGGCGCCCACTCAGTCAGAGGAACAATGGCCGCTGTTCGGTTCTGAGGCTGCTGGGGTCGAACTGGTATGGGGGAACAGCTAAGGGCGTCTGTCTCGTAGCGTGCATTGACCTTGGACTTACTTGTTCTGATGCAGCTTTGGCAGGTCTCTCCTTGGTGAGAGCCGGATTCTCTCTTGGGGGATCCTTCTTATACCCAAAAAGGGGCTTTGCGCGTTTTTGGGCGGGCCTTGAACTTGGCCCTAATTAATTGGGCCATTTCCCAATCGTTCCTATTGATTTTCTCCAATACAGGGGTGGGTGCCCTGAAGGCTGGGCGTGCCCTGGGTGGCCGTTGGCCTGCTTTGTTCTAGTCTCCTCTGGCGCCAGGGTGTCTGCCTTGGTATCGTTTACTTAAATGTTACTCTTTTGTCCCTGGGGATGGCTCATTAGTATAAAGAACAAAGAACAAAGAAAATTACAGCACAGGAACAGGCCCTTCGACCCTCCCAGCCTGCGCCGATCCAGATCCTTTATCTAAACCTGTCTTCTATTTTTCAAGGATCTACTTCCCTCTGTTCCCCGCCCGTTCATATAGCTGTCCAGATGCATCTTAAATGATGCTATCGTACCCGCCTCTACCACCTCCGCTGGCAAAGCGTTCCAGGCACCACCCTCTGCGTAAAAAACTTTCCACGCACATCTCCCTTAAATTTTCCCCTCTCACCTTGAAATCGTGACCCCTTGTAATTGACACCCCCACTCTTGGAAAAAGCTTGTTGCTATCCACTCTGTCCATACCTCTCATAGTTTTGTAGACCTCAATCAGGTCCCCCCTCAACCTCCGTCTTTCCAACGAAAACAATCCAAATCTACTCAACCTTTCTTCATAGCTAGCACCCTCCATACCAGGCAACATCCTGGTGAACCTCCTCTGCACCCTCTCTAAAGCATCCACATCCTTCTGGTAATGTGGCGACCAGAACTGCACGCAGTATTCCAAATGTGGCCTAACCAAAGTCCTAAACAACTGTAACATGACCTGCCGACTCTTGTACTCAATACCTCGTCCGATGAAGGCAAGCATGCTGTATGCCTTCTTGACCACTCTATCGACCTGCGTTGCCACCTTCAGGGTACAATGGACCTGAACTCCCAGATCTCTTTGTACATTAATTTTCCCCAGGACTCTTCCATTGACTGTACAGTCCGCTCTTGAATTAGATCTTCCAAAATGCATCACCTTGCATTTGCCTGGATTGAACTCCATCTGCCATTTCTCTGCTCAACTCTTCAATCTATCTATATTTTGCTGTGTTCTCTGACAGTCCTCCTCGCTATCTGCAACTCCACCAATCTTAGTATCATCTGCAAACTTGTTAATCAGACCACCTATACCTTCGTCCAGATCATTTATGTATATCACAAACAACAGTGGTCCAAGCACGGATCCCTGTGGAACACCACTAGTCACTTTTCTCCATGTTGAGACACTCCCTTCCACCACTATTCTCTGTCACCTGTTGCCCAGCCAGTTCTTTATCCATCTAGCTACACCCTGAACCCCATACGACTTCACTTTTTCCATCAACCTGCCATGGGAAACTTTATCAAACGCGTTACTGAAGTCCAGGTCTATGACATCTACAGCCCTTCCCTCATCAATTAACTTTGCCACTTCCTCAAAGAATTCTATTAGGTTTGTAAGACATGACCGTCCCTGAACAAAACCATGCTGCCTATCACTGATAAGTCTATTTTCTCCCAAATGTGAATAGATCCTATCTCTCAGTATCTTCTCCAACAGTTTGCCTACTACTGGCGTCAAGCTCACAGGCCTATAATTCCCTGGATTATCCCTGCTATCCTTCTTAAACAAAGGGACAACATTAGCAATTCTCCAGTCCTTTGGGACCTCACCCGTGCTCAAGGATGCTGCAAAGATATCTGTTAAGGCCCCAGCTATTACATTCCTCGCTTCCCTCAGAAACCTGGGATAGATCCCATCCGGACCTGGGGACTTGTCCACCTTAATGCCTTTTAGAATACCCAAAACTTCCCCCTTCCTTATGCCGACTTGACCTAGAGTATTTAAACATCCATCCCTCACCTCAACAACCGTCATGTTCCTCTCCTTGGTGAATACCGATGCAAAGTATGGTAATACTTTTGCAGTTTCGGTCTTGTCTGGGAGCTGCGGCTCCAATCAACAAGCAAACCCTGCACCTGCTTGCTTTCTCAGTATTGTCCATTTTCCCTGCAATCTTTGCAAAGTGTCCATTTTGTAATCGGGAAGTGGCCATCCCAGATGGCTACAGCAGGGTAAATATTGGGAGGATGTTTCCACTCATGGGAGACTGTAGGACCAGAGCATATAGTTGCAGAATAAGGGAGTGCTCATTTAAGATAGATTTGAAGAAGAATTTCCTCTCTTAAAGTGTGGTGAATCTTTGGAATTCTTTGCCACAGGAAGCCATGGAGGCCGAGACCTTAAACATTTTCAGGACTGAGATCGATAAGTTTTTAATCAGTAGGGAAATTAAGTGTTATGGAGATAAGGCAGGAAAGTAGACTCAGTAAGTGTTAGATCTTATTAAATGCAGGAGCAGACTCGAAGGGCTGAATAGTCTACGCCTGTTCCTATTTCTTATGGTTTGTATGGTCTTAGGATTATCACAAAGGCAAGCGTGAAAAAGCCTTGGTTAGCAACTCAGGAGGTATACAAATATCAGGTGAATTGCTTTGTCCTTGATGATGTTGAGTTTCTTGAGTGCTGTTGGAGCTGCACTCATCCAGATAAGTGGGGAGTATTCCATCGCAATCCTACCTTGAACCTTATAAATGGAGGAAAAGCTTTGGGAACCAAAAAGAAAATGCTGGAAAATCTCAGCAGGTCTGGTTTCAGGGGCGAGATTCTCCAACCCCCCCGCCGGGTCGGAGAATCGCCGGGGGCTGGCGTGAATCCCGCTCCCGCCGGTTGCCGAATTCTCCGGCATCGGATATTCGGCGGGGGCAGGAATCGCACCGCGCCGGTTGGCGGGCACACCCCCCCCCGCGATTCTCCGGCCCGGATGGGCCGAAGTCACGCTGCTAAAATGTCTGTCCCGTCGGCGTAGATTAAACCGCCTAACTTACCGGCGGGACAAGGCGGCGCGGGCGGGCTCTGGGGTCCTGGGGGGGCGCGGGGTGATCTGGCCCTGGGGGGTGCCCGCACGGTGGCCTGGCCTGCGATCGGGGCCCACCGATCCGCGGGCGGGCCTGTGCCGTGGGGGCACTCCCTCCACTGCGCATGTTCGGGAATGCCGTCAGCGGCTGCTTACGCTCCCGCATATGCGCCGCCCGGAGATGTCATTTCCGTGCCAGCTGGCTGGGCATCAAAGGCCTTTTCCGCCAGCTGGCGGGGCGGAAATTCGTCCGGCGCCGATCTAGCCCCTTAAGGTTGGGGCTCGGCCCCCAAAGATGCGGAGCTTTCCGCACCTTTGGGATGGCGCGATGCCCGACTGATTTGCGCTGTTTTGGGCGCCAGTCGGCGGACATCGTGCTGATACCGGAGAATTTCACCCCAGATTCCAGCATCCGCAGTAATTTGCTTTTATAAAAGTTTTGGGGAGTCAGGAGATGAGTTACTTGCTGCAGAATTTCTAGCCTCTGACCTGTTGTTCATGTGGTTAGTCCAGTTAAGTTTCTTCTTAACGGTAGCACACATGGGGTGGGATTCTCCGATATCGGCGTGATGTCCGCCGACCGCCGCCAAAAACGGCGCAAATCAGTCCGGCATCGCGCCGCCCCAAAATGTCTCCGCAGCTTGAGGGGCTGAGCCCTCACCTTGAGGGGCTAGGCCCGCGCCGGACTTATTTCTGCCCCGCCAGCTGGCGGGAAAGGGCTTTGGTGCCCCGCCAGCTGGCGAGGAAATGACTTTGCCATGCGGCGCATGCGCGGGAGCATCAGCGGCCGCTCACGGCATCCCCGCGCATGCGCAGTGGAGGGGGTCTCTTCCGCCTCCGCCATAGTGGAGACCATGGCGAAGGCAGAAGGAAAAGAGTGCCCCCACGGCACAGGCCCGCCCGCGGATCGGTGTGCCCCGATCGCGGGCCAGGCCACTGTGGGGGCACCCCCCGGGGCCAGATCGCCCCGCGCCCCCCCCAGGACCCCGGAGCCCGCCCACGCCGCCTTGACCCGCCGGTAAGAGAGGTGGTTTGATTCTCGCCGGCGGGAAAGGCATTCCAGCAGCGGGACTTCGACTCATCGCGGGCCAGAGAATCGCCGGGGGGGGGGGGGGCCCGCCAACCGGGGCAGCGCGATTCCCACCCCCGCCGAATATCATGTGCCGGAGAATTCGGCAACCGGCAGGGGCGGGATTCACACCAGCCCCCGGCGATTCTCCGACCCGGCGGGGGGTCGGAGAATCCCGCCCCTGGTGTAGGTGGTGGAGGATTCAACAATGGTAATGCCACTGAATGTCAAGGGCAGGTGTCCATCCTCTGGCACTGGTGTGATATGAATTTCACTTGCTATTTATCGCCCAAGCCTTAATATCGCCATGTTTTACTGCATGTTGGCTTGGACTATTTCATTATCTGAAGAGTTGCGAATGTTTCTGAACGTCTTAAAATTATCACGGATAATCATTTTTCTGACCTTATGGTAGCGGCAAGGTCATTGATGAAGCAGCTGAAGATTGTTGTACCTATAGGACTCGATCCTGAGGAACTCCTGTAGTAATACCCTGGGACTGAGATGATTAGGCTCCAACAATCACAACCCTCTTCCTTTGTACTGGATATGACTCCAACCAATGGAGTATTTTCCCCATGATTCCTATTGCTTCAATCTTTTCTTGATCCTTGATGACACCCTGAGCCAAAAGCTGTCTCAAAGCAGTCACTCTCACCTCACCACTGAAATTCACTACTTTTGCCATATTTGGACCATGGCTGTAATGAACTCTGGAGCTGACGGCCATGGTGGAAACCAAACTGAATATCAGTGAGCAGGTTATTTGGGGTAAGTCGCGTTTGACAGCACTATGGATGACGTCTTCCATCACTTTGTTGATGCTTGAGATTAGACTGATGGAGTAATTGGTCGGATTGGATTTGCCCGGCTTTTTGAGAACATACCCTAAATTAAATTCTGTGTTGCTGGGTGGTTTTCTGTAACTGTACTGGAACTGCATGGCTAGTTCTGGAACACAAGTCCTCAGCATTGCAGTCACAGGACCCATAGTCTTTGCTGTGTCCAGTGCACTCAGCCATTTCTTGATATTATGTGGAGTCAATTGAATTGGCTGAACATTGGCATCTGAGATGATGGAGTCCTCATAAGCAAGATTCATCTCAGCTGTAGAAAGAATTAAAGGTACCTTGAAGTTAAACAGGTATCACACAACAAAAAATAGTTAGAAGGAATGTTGCTCTGGGGGGAGACTATGATGGGTCGGCCACTTGACATTTCTGACTGGAGATGGTTGCAAATGTGTCACTGATGTGCTGGATGCCATCATCATTGAGTATCGGGATGTTTATGGAGCATTCCACTCTTGTCAGTTGTTTAATTGTCCAACAGCATTCACTATTAGTCGTGGGAGGGCTCCAATTGATTTGATCCATTGGTTAACACTATCGCAAGCTGCTTCTGCTGTTTAACATACAAGCAGTCCTATGTGGTAATTTCACCAGGGTAGCACCTCACTTTCCCTTGGAAAGTGTTTCCCCTGGAATTTTCCTCTACACTTTTCTTCAATCCCTGCTAGGTAATGACAGAATGGCAGGGTCATGAGGTAACGGGTTGTACTGGATTCCAATTCTCCTGCTGGTGGCCCAGAGCACCACGTGGATGCTCAGTGTGGAACTGGCTTTATACCTCCCATTTTTCAGATGAAACATGAACCCAACGCCCTGCCTGCTCTTTCAGGTAAATGTAAAAGATCATGGGCGTCATTCTCCGACCCCCCGCCGGGTCGGAGAATGGCCGTTGGCCGCCGTGAATCCCGCCCCCGCTGAAGTCTCCGGTACCGGAGATTGGGCGGGGGCGGGAATCGGGCCGCACCGGTTGGCGAGACCCCCCGCTCAATTCTCCGGCCCGGATGGGCCGAAGTCCCGCCCAGAAATTGCCTGTCCCGCCGGCGTAAATCAAAGCTGGTATTTACCGGCGGGACCAGGCGGCGTGGGCGGGCTCCGGGGTCCTGGGGGGGGCGCGGGGCGATCTGACCCCGGGGGGTGCCCCCACGGTTGCCTGGCCCGCGATCGGGGCCCAACGATCCGCGGGCGGGCCTGTGCCATGGGGGCACTCTTTCCCTTCCGCCTCCGCCACGGCCTCCACCATGGCGGAGGCGGAAGAGACTCTCCCCACTGCGCATGCGCGGGAAACTGTCGGCTTCCGCGCATGCGCCGCATTTCCGCGCCAGCTGGCGGGGCAACAAACGCCATTTCTGCCAGCTGGCGGGGCGGAAATCCCTCCGGCGTCAGCCTAGCCCCTCAATGTTGGGGCTCGGCCCCCAAAGATGCGGAGCATTCCGCACCTTTGGGCCGGCGCGATGCCCATCTGATTGGCGCCGTTTTTGGCGCCAGTCGGCGGACATCGCGCCGTTGGGGGAGAATTTCGCCCCACAGCACTGTTTCAAATAAGGAGATAAGAATTCTCCCTGGTGTCCTCTTTAAGAGAAAACACTTGTGCACAGACTAATTAGTTATTGTCACATTGCTGTTGATGGTATTTGATTATGTGCAGAATTGGCTGCTGTATTTCTTGCACTGTAAGGATTCTATGGATGATATACTTGATGTGATTTGCAAAGTTTGGAAGGATCTAAATAGCCAATGTTGTTCCTCTGTTTAAGAAGGGCAGCAAGGATAATCCAGGGAACTACAGGCCAGGGAGCCTTACTTCAGTGGTAGGGAAATTACTGGAGAGAATTCTTCGAGACAGGATCTACTCCCATTTGGAAGCAAATGGATGTATTAGTGAGAGGCAGCATGGTTTTGTGAAGGGGAGGTCGTGTCTCACTAACTTGATAGTTTTTCGAGGAGATCACAAAGATGATTGATGCAGGTAGGGCAGTGGATGTTGTCTATATGGACTTCAGTAAGGTCTTTGACAAGGTCCCTCATGGTAGACTCGTACAAAAGGTGAAGTCACACGGGATCAGGGGTGAGCTGGCAAGGTGGATACAGAACTGGTTAGGTCATAGAAGGCAGAGAGTAGCAATGGAAGGGTGCTTTTCTAATTGGAGGGCTGTGACCAGTGGTGTTCCGCAGGGATCAGTGCTGGGACCTTTGCTGTTTGTAGTATATATAAATGATTTGGAGGAAAATGTAACTGGTCTGATTAGTAAGTTTTCAGACGACACAAAGGTTGGTGGAATTGCGGATAGCGATGAGGACTGTCAGAGGATACAGCAGGATTTAGATCGTTTGGAGACTTGGGCGGAGAGATAGCAGATGGAGTTTAATCCGGACAAATGTGAGGTAATGCATTTTGGAAGGTCTAATTCAGGTAGGGAATATACAGTGAATGGTAGAACCCTCAAGAGTATTGAAAGTCAGAGAGATCTAGGAGTATAGGTCCACAGGTCACTGAAAGGGGCAACACAGGTGGAGAAGGTAGTCAAGAAGGCATACGGCATGCTTGCCTTCATTGGCCGGGGCATTGAGTATAAGAATTGGCAAGTCATGTTGCAGCTGTATAGAACCTTAGTTAGGCCACACTTGGAGTATAGTGTTCAATTCTGGTCGCCACACTACCAGAAGGATGTGGAGGCTTTAGAGAGGGTTCAGGAGGGATTTACCAGAATGTTGCCTGGTATGGAGGGCATTAGCTATGAGGAGCGGTTGAATAAACTCGGTTTGTTCTCACTGGAACGACGGAGGTTGAGGGGCGACCTGATAGAGGTCGACAAAATTATGAGGGGCATACACAGAGTGGATAGTCAGAGGCTTTTCCCCAGGGTGGAGGGGTCAATTACTAGGGGGCATAGGTTTAAGGTGAGAGGGGCAAAGTTTAGAGTAGATGTACGGGGCAAGTTTTTTACACAGAGGGTAGTGGGTGCCTGGAACCCGCTGCCGGAGGAGGTGGTGGAAGCAGGGACGATAGTGACATTTAAGGGGCATCTTGACAAATACATGAATAGGATGGGAATAGAGGGATACGGATCCAGGAAGTGTAGAAGATTGTAGTTTAGTCGGGCAGCATGGTTGGCACAAGCTTGGAGGGCCGAAGGGCCTGTTCCTGTGCTGTACATTTCTTTAGTACGAAGTCTTACAACACCAGGTTAAAGTCCAACAGGTTTGTTTCGATGTCACTAGCTTTCGGAGCGCTGCTCCTTCCTCAGGTGAATTAAATCTTTACAGATCCCTTCCAGTCCGGGAACACTTCAGCAGTCAAGGGCATTCAGCCTCTGATCTCCGGGTAAGCGTTCTCCAAGGCGGCCTTCAGGACGCGCGACAACGCAGAATCGCCGAGCAGAAACTTAAGCCAAGTTGCGCACACATGAGTGCGGCCTCAACCGGGACCTGGGATTCATGTCGCATTACATTCATCCCCCACCATCTGGCCTGCGAAATCCTACCAACTGTCCTGGCTTGACACAATTCACACCTCTTTAACCTGGGGTTACCCCATCTCTGGATCTGTAAAGATTTAATCACCTGCTAATGGTCGCATTCCCAGCATTGTCTGGCATCTTTGAATTTGTCTATATATGTGTTTCTGGAACAGACCTCTTCATTCACCTGAGGAAGGAGCAGCGCTCCGAAAGCTAGTGACATCGAAACAAACCTGTTGGACTTTAACCTGGTGCTGTAAGACTTCGTACTGTGCTCACCCCAGTCCAACGCCGGCATCTCCACATCATGTACATTTCTTTGTTCTTTGTTCTTTGTTTGTAAATAAAAGCATATGGTGCTCAAAGGACCGGATTTGAATTGACTTGGATTTGAATTAGTTTAGCCCTCATATTTTTGTGCAGTTTATCACTGCCAATGACATAAGTATGAATCTGATAATGAGACGTTTTCTCCTAAAGTACAAGGCCAGATAGTCAGTCAGTTGGAGTTACATCCCCTGATCCCACTCACAATAGCCCATCGCAGGTTTCCTTCACAAACACAATGATGTCCCTGATCACCCAAACACTGGTTTTATACTAAAATTATTATTTGCAATTTTTTGCTCACTAAGAATCACTGTAAGGGACTGATGATTCTAGTCAGATGAGATTGGATCTCAGACCCTTGATATTAGTCATTACCTCTTTCAAGATTCATTCAGCCGGGATTTAGGTATAAGAGACAATTGGGGTTGATGTAACACAGCCCATTGTTGGTCACAAAGTGATTCAGATCAGACAGCCCGTGATGGTGGTAACATAGTGATATTGTCATTGGACTAGTAATCCAGAGGCCCAAGGTAATGCTCTGGGACCTGTGTTCAAATCCCGCCAAGGCAGATGGTGGAATGTGAATTCAATAAAAATCTGGAATTAAAAGTCTAATGATGACCATGATACTATTGTCGATTCACTAATATCTTTTAGGGAAGGAAACCTGTCATCCTTACCTGGTCTGGCCGACATGTGACTCCAGACCCACAGAACTGTAGTTGACTCTTAAATGCCCTCAGGGATGGGCAATAAACATTGGTCCAGCCAGCGACATCCACAGCCCATGAACAAAAACATTTTTTTTAAACTTCCCAATACTTTGAAACAGAATGCAGGCCTGCATGAACAACCTGCATGAGTGATATCTATTGGGTGAAGCAGCTAATATCTAAGTAATTGGGTACCAGCTTCTTGGGCCTATCTATAGTACTTTGGGTTTTCTGACTTAATAGCCTGCGATGGGTTAAGGATAAATTACACAACACTACTTTGTAAATAGCAGAACAGAAAAATGAAGCTGCATAATAAATATATCTAACATTAATTGTATAATAATTGATACATTTTGCCTCATAATATGTGCTATTACTGTCCCCTTTTTAATGGATGGTTTGTCCCTGTATGCTCCCCAGCCCAGAAGTGGTTGACTCATTACTGGGAAAGTACCGTCCCCCTCACCCATGTAGTGTCTACGTTTTGTGTGGTCACAGATGGTAATTCTGTTGGGAAATTATGCTGCCCTTCTTTGTGCTCACATTAAAATCCAAGATTACATATTTTAAATAAAATGATAAGAGTTCAAACAAATAAGCGGCTCTTTTCTGTTTACAAATTCCAGCATGCGGCTCACAGCTGAGGTCATTGTTTAAATTGAAATCTTGACCGAGTGCTCACTAGTACACAGGGAAATTCCCTCAAGTACTTTGGCCAATAAATTATTACAGGAGGCATCATAGCTAAGCTGAGGCTTTCAAGCTAGGGATCACAACGTGGTAACAGGAGCCCTGGCTGATTTGGCTTCCCCAACTTAGAGTGGCACGACCAACTGTAGGATTACTGCTGCCACCTCAGCTTCGATTACCTATCGTAGCAGAAGCTGGAAGTGAATCTGTGACATTTCTGGTCAGTATTTCTCAGTAATTCATTGCCATAGCCAGCTAAACCATCAGGGGAGCTCCATACACAATTTCAATCAGTTAATCATCATAGAACCACAGAAAGGTTAAAGCACAGAAGGAGGCCATTCGGCCCATCTTGTCCATGCCAGCCCGAGGACACCTAGATGCCCTTTCTAATCCCACCTTCCTGCACCCCGTTCACAGCCCTGTAGCTTACAGCACTTCAGGTGCAGATCCAGGTACTTTTTTAAAGAGTTTAGGGTCACTGCTTCCACCACCAACTTGGGCAGCAGATTCCAGACTCCCACCACTCTCTGTGTAAAAAGGTTCTTCCTCATGTCCCGCCTACACCTTCTGCCACTTATCGGGAATCAAGGTCCCCTGGTTTAAGAATTCTACACCAAAGGAAACAACCGTAGCCTATGCACCCTATCTCTTCCCCTCAACATTTTGTACACCTCAATTAAGCCACCTCTCAGCCTCCTTTGTTCCAAGGAAAATAACGGCAACCTACCCAATCTCTCCTCATAGCCACACTTTTCTAGCCCTAGCAACATTCTTGGAAACCTCCTCTGCACTCTCTCCAGAGCAATAATGTCCTTCCTCTAATGTGGCGACCAGAACTGCACACAATATTCCAGTTGTGGCCTCACCAGTGTTTTATACAATTCCAACATTATGTCCTTACCTTATATTCTATACCTCAGCATAAAGCAGAGCATTCCATAATCTTTCTTAACAATCTTATCTACCTGAACTGCTGCCTATGTATTTGTGCAGCAAGATCTCTCACTTCATCCACCCCTCTTAGTATCATCTTATGAAAGATCACAGAACAGATGAAAATGTAACTTATTCTGGTATTTGTGGGCTTGGAATATCCTCGACGCTGCTCCTGCTTCACAACTGTAAAGCTGTAAATGTGTTAACGGTGTAATGGAAAGTTGGTGACGCTATCATAGGAAGTGGTTGAGGAAAAACGCTTAGCTACTCTGAAAAGTAAACCAGATAATTTCTGAGAGAAAAAGGAACAGGAAAACGTACTAAAAGATGAGGCAGATGCAATAGAAGGAGATGTGTGTGGTGTATAAACTCCAGCACAGTCTAGATGGGAAGAATGGCTGGTTTGTGTGCTATGTATTTCATATAATTTAATATAATGCAAGGCGACTCACATTCTATTGCACTAACAGCGCAATGAAGCCAGATTCACACTGAGAATTCTTCAGAACTTGAGAATTAGGAGCAGCAGTAGATCATTCAGCCCCTCTAACCTGCTCCAGCATTGAAAAATATCATGGCTAATCCTCCACCTCAATTCCACTTTCTTTCCCAATACCCATATCACTTAATTTCCTTTGAATCCAAACATGTTAGTGGTAGTGTTCCCACAGCAATTTTAAAAGCAGAAAGCAGGTTTGAGAAAGCAGCTTGGGTGTGTCTGTGTGTGTCCAGAGAGCTGCAGGAAGAAAAGCAAGGTGTGGAGCTGAAGTCAACCAAGCTAATATATCTCTGCCATTCTACAGAAAATATATATATACATCTGCTGCCCCTGTCCAGAGTAGATTTTGCGGGTTTGGAAGGTACACTCGAAGGAGTCTTGCCAAGTAGCAGCAGTGTGAAGACATTTCTCCTCATCTCAGTTGGAAATGGCCGCCCCTTATTCTGAGAATATGGCACCCAGTTTCGGACTTTCCAGCCATGGAAAAAACTTTTCAGAATCTACCATATCAAACGCGATCATAGAATCCCTACAGTGCAGAATCTCCTGCCCTATTCTTGTAACCCCAGAACCCTACCTAATCTTTGGACATTGCGGGACAATTTAGCATGGCCAATCCACTTAACCTGCACTTCTTTGGACTGTTGGAGGAAACCGGAGCACCTGGAGGAAACCCACACAGACAAAGGGAGAAAGTGCAAGCACCACATAGACAGTCACCCAAGGCCAGAATTGAACCCAGGTCCCTGGTGCTGTGAGGCAGCAGTGCTAACCACTGTGCCACCATGCTGCCCTATCATTGAAATCATTCTGGCATGGACACAATAAAGGCCAGCATGTCATTCATCTTCCTAACTGCTTGCTGTACCAGCATGTTAATTTTCTGTCTTTATGTGTAAGGGCATACACATCCACCTGAATCACAACCTTTAATAGCTTCTCACCTTTTAAATATATTCAATTTTTATAATTTTACCACTGACGTGAATCACCTCAAATTGTACTCCATCTGCCACCTTGTGCCCCCGTCTTATAACGAGAGATTGAGTAGGTTAAGCCTGTACTCACTGGAGTTTAGAAGAATGTCATGTGAGGGTACCTGTAAGACATGGATGTTTAAGCAATGTACCTGTAAGAAAACAGTGATGTCAGAGAGTGGGTGGGGCTGAGCTCAGGTCAGCCATTTTGCAGTTGGGTTTTGCAGTTTGAAAAGTGCCTGGCTGGTTTTGCTGAGAGCAGCTAAAAAGTGCCTGGCTGGTTTTGCTGCGAGCAGTTTAAAAGCAGAAAGCAGGTTTGAGAAAGCAGCTTGGGTTTGTCTCTGTGTGTCCAGAAAGCTGCAGGAAGAAAAGCAAGGTGCTGGAGCTGAAGTCAACCAAGCTAATATACCTCTGCCATTCTACAGAAAATATATATATCCTTTAACCTGATGTGATACTGTTTAAAGGTGTTAAGTCTCTTGGAAGTTTGAAGGAACATTTTAAGGAGTTATTTACTTTTGCAATATTTTCTGAGTTATCCTTGAAGATGGGAAGAATGGTTTGTGTGCTATGTATTTCATATAATTTGTGTTAAGAGATCCAATGTTTATTTAAGATATTAAGTTGAGTCCATGGAATAAACAGTGTTTTGTGTTTAAAAACCCACGTGTCCATAATTGTAATCCCACACCTAGGGAAAAAGCCGTGTGCTAGGAAAAGCAACAAATCCATAAAAGAGAGAGGTTGGTTGAACTCCATGATACATTTTGGGGTTCTGAAAACGCCTCGCCCATAACAAGAATGGGAGGTGACTTTATTGAGACATATTGGGCGGGGTTTTCCCGCAATTGGCGGGATGGCCCGACGCCAGCGCCAAGAACGGCTCGAAGACTCCGGCGTCGGGCCAACCGGAAGTTGCGGAATCCTCCGCACTTCCGGGAGTGAGGCTGGCGGCGGAGGGGCTGGTGCCGAGCCAACCGGCGCCAAAGGGCCGGTGCGAGTTGGCGCATGCGCAGAACCGCCGGCGTGGTTCCGCGCATGCGCAGACCGGCTGGCCTGTTTCTGCGCATGCGCAAAGGGATTCTTCTCCGCGCCGGCCATGGCGGAACCCTACAGAGTCCGGTGCGGAAGGAAGGAGTGCCCCATGGCATAGGCCCGCCCACAGATTGGTGGGCCCCGGTCTCGGGCCAGGCCACCGTTGGCCCCCCCTCCCCCGGGGCCGGATCACCCAGCGCCCCCCCCGAGAACTCCGTTAGACGGCCTACCAGCCAGGTCCCACAGTGTGGGACCATGTCCATTTCACTCCGGCAGTACTGGCCAGGAACAGACGGCTACTCGGCCAATCAGGGCCCAGAGAATTGCCGGGGGGGGGGGGGGGGGCTGCTGCCAACGGCCCCCGACCGGCGTGGCGTAAACCCAACCCCCGCCTGAAAACTGGCGCCGGAGAATATGGCAGCCGGTGTCGGAGCGTGGGGGCAGGATTCAGATGCCACCCGGGGATTCTCTGACCCGGCGGGGGGTCAGAGAATCCCACCCAAGATTTGCAGGGTCTTGACAGGGTAGATGCTGAGAGGTAGTTTCCCCTTGTGGGAGAGTCCAGGAATAGAGGGCATAATTTCAGAGAAAGAGGTCTCCCATTTAGTGTAGAGATGAGGAGGAATTTCTTCTCTCAGAGGGTAGTGAGTCTGTGGAATTCTTTACCGCAGAGAGCTGTAGAGGCTGGGTCATTAAGTATTATCATGGCTGGGACAGACAGATTTTTAATCAGTAAGAGATTCAAGAGTTATGGGGATAACGCTGGAAAGTGGAGTTGAGGATTATATCAGATCAGTCATGATCTCATTGAAGGGCAGAGCAGACTCGATGGGCTGAATGGCCGACGTGTGCTCCTACATCTTCTGGTCTCTTTTAACCTGCATTGTTCTTTTGCCGCCTCTTTGCTTCATTCACACAGCTTATGGTTCAACCTAACTTTGTATTGCCAGCAAACTTGCATGCACTGTATTCAGTTCCTTTCTG
Organism: Scyliorhinus torazame; assembly: GCF_047496885.1. Lineage (NCBI taxonomy): Eukaryota > Metazoa > Chordata > Chondrichthyes > Carcharhiniformes > Scyliorhinidae > Scyliorhinus > Scyliorhinus torazame. The sequence continues at coordinate 122,794,008 of NC_092722.1, forward strand.
TAATGAGTATAGATTGTCAATAGCTGAGGCTCCAGCACTTATCTTTGCCGTACCTCACTAGCAACAGCCTTCCTGGCCAAAAAACAGACTTTTATTCCACCCTCTGTTTTTGGTCCTTTAACCGATCCTCTATCCAGGCTAGTATATATATTTTGCTGGTTTTGGCATGTAGCCGGTGGAGTTTTCTTACTTTCTGCGCCCCAGTTCTAATCTTTCTGACTGTTTGTGCTGAACAGCAGGAAGTCCTGTCATGTGGAAACAGGCCAGTTAGGAAATGGGCTGAGATCAAACACCTTCTGTAAAATCCCCTTCTGGTCAGCAATGAAGAAAGAAACTTTCCATTCCCAGTCCATTTGAATTGGAACTGAAGTTCGGTGAACCCACTTGAAAGGCCATTTCCTGCAATTATTCTGAATTGACAATGGTGCTGCAAATCAGGTGCCTAGTCCATAATCCGGGAAGATTTTGGAAAGTCCGACTGTTTGAGGGCTGGCTCTCATCATGCTGCTGAGGAGAGTGCATTCCGTGCCCAGCGCTCCAAATGGAGGCCTCCGAGAAAAATTAATTTTGATTGTCCACAGTGGTTTCTTTGTTGCTTGACACAAACACACATCACATCACTATGTTTGAGATATATTGATGGCAATGACATGACGTTCAAAGCTTCTTATAGCTTGTGTGTATTTTTTTTTACAGAATATTAACATATCACACAACGGTTCGTTGTTCATCAGAAGGATAAAATATTGATCACACCGCTGGTTTAGATGGTGAGGGACTCTGAATGTACCAGGATAGATATATGGGCAGAGCTCAAGACTCCAGTGGTCATGCCACTCACAATTGGTGCTAATAATAATCTTTATTAGGGTCACAAGTAGACTTATAGTAACACTGCAATGAAGTTACTATGAAAATCCCCCAGTTGCCTGTTCGGGTACACTGAGGGAAAGTTCAGAATGCCCAATTCACCTAACAAGCGCGTCTTTTGGGACTTGTGGGAGGAAACGGGAGCACCCAGAGGAAACCAACGCAAACACGGGGACAATGTGCAGACTGCACAGACAATGACCCAAGCCGGGAATCGGACCTGGGACCCTGGCACTGTGAAGCACCAGTGCTAACCCCCGTGCTACTGTACAGCTAATGTGACTCCATTAACTCCATAGTAAGTTGCAATGAGGAAATAAGAAATTCACCAATGGGAATAGATAGGTTAGGTGAGTAGACCAAAATTTGGCAGGTGGAGTTGAACATAGATAAGTGTAAGGTTATTCATTTTCATCAGAAAAATGGAAAGGCAACTTAAGATCTAAATGGAGAGAAACTTCAAAGTGTTATGATGCAGAGGGATCTGGGTGTCCTTGTGCATGAATCGTAGAAAACTAGCATGGATGTGCAGCAGGTAATATGGGAGGCAAATGGAATTTTGACATTTATAGCTAAAGGAATAGAGTTTAAAAGTAGGGATGTGTTGCTGCAACTGGACAAGACTGATACGCAATCAATATGCTTGAGTCCACGAGGAGTCATATCGATTCAGCTTTAATCAGATAGAACAGTACCCAGCAGTGAAGTTACAGAAGTGAAGGCTGCTGGGAGGGCATTGGTTCTTATACCCCGCCTCTCAGGGCGGGGCTATGTACATTGCCCAATGGTAGACCCCGCGGTCTAGCCAATGGTCATTCCTCTCTCTGGTACCGCAATACCTGGTATTACCGCATTCAACCCCTGTTAAAAAAAGGAGCCAGCGGGGTGATGGCCAGTGCTACTGTCGCCTTTTCATGGTAGGACCAGGTATTGCAGGTACCATGCTATCGAGGGTTGCGGAGAAAGTTCTTGCGTTGTTAATTTTCTTCATGGTGCTGCAATCAGACGATCGGGCGACCTGGTCGTCCTACTGGAGCGTCTAAGTTTCGGCGTCGATCCTGGTGAGGGCCCCGGCGGTAGTGACTCCGGGAACGTGATGTCTTGCTCCCAGGCAGTTTCGTCACCCCTAGGCAGCACTGTAAGGTCGAAAAATGGGCAGAAGGAAGGGGTGCCTGTAGGGGGCGTCGGTGCCTGCCCGGCTCTGGGTCGGGGTTCTGGCGGCAGTACTGACCCTCCGGTCAGGTACGGTGGGGGGGGGGGTGGTAGGGGCAGTGGCTCGGGCGTGCGTGGGGCTCTGGCGGGCGCCAGGTCCCGGATGGAGACCGTATCTTGGCGTCTGTCAGGGAACGCTACGTAGGCGTACTGGGGGTTGGCATGCAGCAGGTGGACCCTTTCGACCAGCGGGTCCAACTTGTGCGCCCTCGCATGTTTCCGCAGCAGGACGGTTCCGGGTGTTGCTAGCCAGGTTGGGAGCGAGGTCCCCGAGGAGGACTTCCGTGTCGGGGTGGACGAAGCTCTCCATGCTCCCGGAGTCGATGAGGCATGATGTCACGTGGCCGTTGATGCCGATCATCGTGGTGGTCTTTGCTAGCGTTCTGGGCCGACTCTGCTCCAGGGTAATGGAGGCCAGCTGCAGCAAGGAGTGAAGATCGGGCAGCGCATCGTCAGCCGTGTTGGGGGCTTGAGGCCCCATCCAAGATGGCGCAGTCCATGGATCGCACATGGAGTCCGGGGACTCCGAAGATGGCGGCGGGGAGGAACAAAATGGCGGCGGGGAGGGACAAAATGGCGGCGCACTCTGCTCCCGCAAGGCGGAGGCCAGCTGCAGCAAAGGGTTTTGGTCAGGCAGCGCGTAGCCAGCCGCGCTGGGGGTTGAGGCCCCATCCAAGATGACGCCGGCCATGGATCGCACATGGAGTCCAGGGACTCCGAAGATGGCGGCGGGGAGGAGCAAACCGGCGGCGCGCACTGCTCCAGTGTGGCGGAGGCCAGCTGCAGCAAGGGGTTTTGGTCCGGCAGTGCGTAGCCAGCCGCGCTGGGGACTTGAGGCCCCATCCAAGATGGCGCCGGCCATGGATCGCACGTGGTGTCCGGGTACTCCGAAGGTGGCGGCAGGGAGGAGCAAACTGGTGGCGCACACTGCTCCAGCGTGGCAGAGGCCAGCTGCAGCAAGGGGTTTTGGTCCGGCAGCGCGTAGCCAGCCGTGCTGGGGGGCTTGAGGCCCCATCCAAGATGGCGCAGGCCATGGATCGCACGTGGAGTCCAGGGACTCCGGAGATGGCGGCGGGGAGGAGTAAACTGGCGGTGCATGCTTCTCCAGTGTGGCGGAGGCCAGCTGCAGCAAAGGGTTTTGATCCGACAGCGCGTAGCCAGGCGTGCTGGGGGCTTGAGGCCCCATCGAAGATGGCGCCGGCCAGGGATTGCCCATTGAGTTCGGGGACGGAGACCCCGACGATTGTACCGGCGAGGTACAAAATGGCTGCGTGTACTCCACCAACATGGCTGCCCGGGGGAAGAATGGCTGCGGCTGCGACGCTGCCTGGCGGGGCAAAGGCTGCGGTGCGCGTTGGGCCGGCGGGGCTGGGAAAAGGGAGTGCGGCGGTGGGCCTGGGACGGTCGGGACTTGGAAGAACGGCTGTGGTTGCACAGCAGGCGGCTGGAGGAACGGCTGAGGGTAGTCATCGGATACCGCGTTCACCGCGCGGGCGAGGCAGACCGTTGCATAGTGGCCTTTCTTGCCGCACCCTTTGCAGGTGACGGTGCGGACCGGGCAGCGCGCGCGCGGGTGATTCGCCTGGCCACAGAAGAAGCAGCGTTGGCCGACGGCGCCTTGCCACGCAGGCCTGCAGATTTAGCGGGTACGTCTGGGGGTTAAGCGGGCATGTCTGGGGGGGCTGCCGCGGCTGGGTGCCACGCAGCCCAAGGGGGCGTGGTGCGCGCGGGTGCATACGCAAGGGCGTTTTTGCACGTCACGTCCATGGACCCTGCCAGGGCCCGGGCCTCGGTGAGGCCCAGCGTGTCCATTTCGAGCAGCCTTCGGCGAATGTCGGGGGAGATCATACCTGCCACGAAAGCGACTCGAATTAAAAGTTCGGAATGCTCGTTCGCCGTCACCGCTGGGCAGCTGCAGTTTTGGCCCAGCACGATCAGTGCCCTGTAGAAATCTTCTAGCGTCTCATCTGGGCTCTGCCGTCTCGTTGCCAGCAGGTGACAGGCGTAGACCTGATTAAGTGGACGAATGTAGTGTCCTTCCAGCAGTTCCATGGCTTTATCATAGTTCGCCACCCCTTTGATCAGGGGGTAGATCGCCGGGCTGACCCGCGAGCGTAGGAGGTGTATTTTCTGCCTTTCCGTGGGGGTGTCGGCAGCCGTCTCGAGGTAGCTCTGAAAGCACGCCAGCCAATGCTTAAAAATCGCAGCAGAGTTTTCTGCGTGAGGGCTGAGCTGAAGGCACGTCGGCTTGATGTGGAGATCCATCCTTCAAAGTATTTATCTGATTAAATTGATATGCAATCAATACGCTTGAGTCCACGAGGAGTCATATCGATTCAGCTTTAATCAGATAGAACAGTACCCAGCAGTGAAGTTACAGAAGTGAAGGCTGCTGGGACGGCATTGGTTCTTATACCCCACCTCTCAGGGCGGGGCTAGTACATTGCCCAATGGTAGACCCCGCGGTCTAGCCAATGGTCATTCCTCTCTCTGGTACCACAATACCTGGTATTACCACAAAGACATCGGTAAGACGGCTCCTAGTGTACTGTTTTGATCCCTTTATTTAAGGAGGGATGCAATTGCATGGGAGGCAGTTCAGAGGAGGTTCACTGGAATGATTCCAGAGAGGGGTTTGTCTTATGAACAGATATTGAGCAATTTAGGCCTATAGTCTCGAGGTCAGATGAGAGGAGACCTAATTGAGGAATATATGATAAAAGATATTGACAAAGTACAGGGTGGACACTTCCTCTTGTGGGGAAATCTAGAATGAATGGTCACAGTTTTAGGATAAGAGGTAGCAGATTTAAAACAGAGATGAGGAGAAATTACTTCTCCCAAAGGGTCGTGAACCCGTGGAATTCATTACCCCAGAGTGTGGTGGATGTCCTGACATTGAGTAAATTTGAGGAGAGAACAGAGATTTTTAATTAGTAATGGGTTGGAAGGTTATGGAGAATGGACAGGACGGTGGAGTTGAGGCCGAGAGCAGATCAGCCATGATTGTATTGAATGGCGGATTGCCTCGAGGGGCTGAATTACCTAGTCCTGTTCCTAGCTCTTTTGTTCTTAGCTCATACTCAAAAGTGTTAAAACATTTTAAAAGTTTTCATCTCGGGAACTTTTTGTAGTTTGCTTTGCCGTTCTGTGGCACATTAATGACAGCAAAAAGCACTATACTTCCTAATAATTCCCATTTAGCACCATGACACATTTGCCCATGCAAAACTATGACATTACTTTGCATTCCACATGTAATACATCTGCTGTGTCAGAGATGGAAGTGCATATTCAGAATGCTCGCTGTACGGCAGCCCCGGAATTGCGAGATCTTTCTCCCCCGTCTGGGGCTTCATCAGCATTCCGGGTCAGAGATGGGCCACGGAGTTAAATATGTGCATTTGACAATTTCCAGGTCAGGGAAGTACTGGAAATTGGGCGCACTTGATTCCTGTGTCGCATCTTTCACCCTGCCCTTTCATCAAGGGAGAATTTGCGTTGGGGGCACGTTTGGAGGGCGTGTTTTTAGATGCATCCTGCAATTGTGCTGGAGGCACCAGTTCACAGCTATTGCGTATCTGACACAGTACTGACCCAGCTCCAGAAGATGATGCTGAAGTAACAGCATCATTGTAAGGCAGTTCAGGTCCTCTCACATCAATGGGGGCATTTTACAATGTGCAGTACATCCTCAGAATGGTCCCTGCTGTCTTACGTCCTAGACATTTGAGTAACTTACTGTAGAGTCTTTTTACCTTTATGGGAAAGTAGAGCCCATCTGCCTATCCTCCCCCACGAAAAGGGACCAACTTGAGGGCTGGGACCCAGGGTTCTCGATGCACACAGGAACCAATGCTTGGATTCCTCACCTCCTGGATTTCTGCTTGCTTTGGCTCTTGGGCAATATAGCTGCAGTCCAGGGAGCAGATTTTTATTTTCATGCCTGTAGTACCTTCAATAATGACATGAGAGTGTGGAATGGTAAATGAAGGCTTTAATAAGCAGAGAACTAGCCAGCTACAGAGACGTGTGCTTACTGAGTGCCGCCTACAGGGCGTCACCTTATATATGGCTCCCTGATGGGCGGAGCCAGAGGCAGAGTCCCCCAGGGTTCCAAACCCGATCTTAAAGGGGCATCACCTACATGACGTTAAGGGTACAGTAACCATTCATCACATTCACCCCATTTTAAAAAAACGCAAAGTCCGTCGGGGGTGAAGTGGAATTACATGTCTATTATTTTTGGCGGCCTGATCGTCCTCATCGACCTTCTCAGCTCGGGCGGTGGTGCGGCAGGTACGGACGTCTTTGGTGAGGGTACATCCGGGAGCACGGTGGTCGGAGCTTTCGTTCGGGTCGGGGTAGGGATTCGGAAGGCAGGGGGAATAGCTGGGGGAATAGCTGGGGCTGGGAGCAGCGGTGCCAGCGCCGGTGGGGAGTGTGGAGGGGGGTTGCTGGGCGGGGGGGGGGGGGGGGCGCAGTCGGTGCCTACCGACGAAGTGGGGGTCCGGGGGGGGGGGGGTATCAGTGGGGGAACCAGCGGGTGCCAGGTCCCGGAGGGAAACCGTGACTTGCCTACCGTCAGGGTGCGCGAATCAGGTAGCAGTTGCACCCTCCCGACCCGGGGGTCCATTTTATGGCTCCTCGCGTGCCTCCGGAGAAGACCAGGTCCCGGAGTCATCAGCCAAGGTGGAAGCGAGACCCCAGAGGTGGACTTCCTGGGGAAGACAAACAAACGGTTGTGAGGGGTCTCATTCGTGGTCGTGCAGAGGAGCGACCTAATGGAGTGGAGGGCATCGGGCAGGACCTCCTGCCAGCGGGTAGTTGGGAGACCTCTCGACCGTAGGGCCAGAAGGACAGCCTTCCAAACTGTTGCGTTCTCCCTCTCCACCTGCCCGTTTCCCCGCGGGTTATAACTGGTCGTTCTGCTCGAGGCAATGCCCTTGCTGAGCAGATACTGACGCAGCTCATCGCTCATGAACGATGTACCCCGGTCGCTGTGGATATAAGCGGGGAAACTAAACAGCGTGAAGATGCTGTGCAGTGCCTTTATCACGGTGGCCGAGGTCATGTCGGGACAGGGAACGGCGAATGGGAAGCGGGAGAACTCGTCGATGACGGTTGGGAAGTAGGTATTGCGGTTGGTGGACATAGGGGATCTTTGAAGTCCACGCTTAGTCGCTCAAAGGGCCCCGAGGCCTTTACAAGGCGAGCCTTGTCTGGCCGGTAGAAGTGCGGTTTGCACTCCGCGCAGATCAGGCAAGCCCTGGTCATGGCCTTGACCTCCTTGGTGGAGTAAGGTAGGTTGTAGGACTTGATAAAGTGGTGAGCCGGGTAACCCCCGGGTGACAGAGGTCATTGTGGATGGCCCGCAGGCGATCCTCCTGCGCGTTGGCGCACGTGCATCGGGACAGGGCATCTGGGGGCTCATTGAGCTCCCCTGGATGATACTTAATATCGTACGTGTAGGTGGAGAGTTTGATCCTCCACCTCAAGATTTTATCATTTTTAATTTTGCCCCGTTGTGCTTTATCAAACATGGTCGGTAACGAGGGTGAACCTCCTACCGGCGAGGTAGTGCCTCCAGTGCCGCACAGCCTCCACAATGGCTTGTGCCTCCTTTTCGACTGCAGAGTGCCGAATCTCGGAGGCGGTGAGGGCCCGGGAGAAGAATGCTACTGGCCTGCCTGGTTGAGGGTAGCAGCCAGGGCGATGTCTGACGCATCGCTCTCTACCTGGAAAGGGATGGTTTCATCCACCGTGTGCATAGCGGCCTTGATGATGTCGGCCTTGATGCGACTGAAGGCCGATGGGGCCTCAGCCATCAGGGGAAATGTCGTGGTCTTTATGAGTGGGCGGGCTTTGTCCCCATATCTGGGGACCCACTGGGCGTAATAGGAGAAAAGCCCCAAGCACCGTTTGAGGGCCTTGAGGCTACGGGGGAGGTGGAGTTCCTTAAGGGGGCGCATGCGGTCGGGGTCGGGACCTAGGACCCCGTTTTCCATGACGTAGCCGAGGAAGGCTAGTCGGGTTGTGTGGAAAACGCATTTTTCCTCATTATAGGTCAGGTTAAGGGCTCGGGCGGTCTGGAGGAACCTTTCAAGGTTCGCGTCATGGTCCTGCTGATCATGGCCGCAGATGGTGACATTGTCCAAGTACGGGTAAGTAGCCCGCAGGTCATACTGGTCCACCATTTGGTCCATCGCCCTCTGGAAGACAGAGACCCCATTTGTGACGCCGAAGGGGACCCTGAGGAAGTGAAAAAGCCGGCCAGCTGCTTCAAAAGCAGTATAGAGGCAGTCTTTTGGTCGAATAGGGAGCTGATGGTAGGCAGATTTTAGGTCGACAGTGGAGAATACACAGTATTGAGTGATCCGATTGACCATCTCTGCTATGCGTGGAACGGGGTACGCATCGAGCTGCGTGAAGCGGTTTATGGTCTGGCTATAGTCCACGACCATCCGTTTCTTTTCCCCAGACCGTACGACCACCACTTGTGCTCTCCAGGGGCTGTTGCAAGCCTCGATGACCCCCTCTTCCAGTAAACGCTGGACCTCTGACTTGATAGAAGTCATATCTTGGGCACTGTACCACCGGCTCCTGGTGGCGACGGGCTTACAGTCGGGGGTGAGGTTCGCGAATAGTGAGGGGGGTGCAACTTTCAGTGTTGCAAGGCTGCATACCGTGAGGGGGGGCAAGGGTCCGCCGAACTTCAGGGTCAGGCTTCGGTGGCTGCATTGGAAATCCAGACCGAGCAGCAGGGGGGGCGCAGAAGTGAGGGAGGACATAGAGCTTGAAACAAGCGTATTCGACGCCCTGGATCGCGAGATTCGCAATACAATACCCCTTGATTTGGACCGAGTGGGACCCGGAGGCGAGGGCTATGGTTTGGGAAGCGGGATAGGTGCGCCTTACCGTTTCTGGGTGGAGAAAGCTCTCCGTGCTCCCGGAGTCGAAGAGGCAGGGAGTGTCGCGCCCGTTGATCTGGACCTGCATCATGGAATTCCGCAGTTGCTTTGGCCGCGATTGGTCGAGGGTGATCGCTCCCAGTTGCGGGTAGTCCGAGTCCTCAGCCGAGTCAGATTCACAAAATGGCCGCTGCCGTCGGTCAGGTCTAAAAGATGGCAGCTGCCAAGATGGCCACCCCATGACTCGCACAAGGCCGATGACGCGTCAGAAAGGGGCGTGTCCGGCCGGTGCGCAGCCGCGTTGTGGGGCCTGCGGGCCTGTGAGCTCGATTTTCGGGCCTGGTGAGCTTTTTGTTTCTGGGCCTTGGGCCTGGCCAGGCAGATCCTCGCGAAATGCTCCTTTCCACCGTCGCTGCAGATGGCGGAGCGGGCTGGGCAGCATTGACGTGGATGCTGGCCCTGCCCACAGAAATAGCATGGTGTGCCCCCAGTCTGGGCGGGTCGCCGTGTGGCGCAAGCCAGTCTGGGGAAGTCCTAGGGGGGCTCGCAGGGTCCACCGGGTACGTGCCTAGGTTGTGGCAGGCCACTTGCAGTAAGGTGGCGAGCATTACCGTGTTCTGAAGGTCTTTAGCTCCATTTTCGAGGAGTCGCTGCCGGACACGAAGGTGTCTGGGATGTGCAGGTTCATGTGGACTTCCCCCGTCACATCCTGATGGTTGCAGTTCCTGGCGAGCGCGGTGAGCTTTTCCACGTACTCGTCCAGCGTTTCCCCTGAGCGCTGCCGGCAGGTAGAGAGCAGGTGCTGTGCATGTACCTCATTTCTGGGTTTGACGAAACGCTTTTGCAGGATCTCGATCGCCTCGTCGTAAGTGGTCGCCTTCTCGATCATTGCTGAGATTCTATGGCTCACCGGTGCGTGGAGTAGGCGCAGCTCGTGAGGCCCTAGGAAGGGAGTTTCCGAGGATTCCAGGTAGGCCTCGAAGCAGCGGAGTCTGTACTTAAAAATGTCTTTGGCCTCTGGTGTCCCTGCTTCCAGGTTGAGCTTTTCTGGCTTGAGACCGGCGTCCATCCTGACGTAGTCTGCTTATTAAATTGTCGTGCCCTCAATAACAACACGAGAGTGTGGAATGGTAAATGAAGGCTTTAATAAGCAGAGAACTAGACAGCTACAGAGACGTGTGCTTACTGAGTGCCGCCTACAGGGCGTCACCTTATATACGGCTCCCTGGTGGGCGGAGCCGGAGGCAGAGTCCCCCATGGTTCCAAACCCGGTCTTAAAGGGGCATCACCTACATGGTGTTAAGGGTACAGTAGCCATTCATCACAATGCCCCTGTAGCTATTGGACCAAGTGACTGCAGAATAAATGGATAGAGGTGGTGTGTAGGCCTGAAGGAAAGCTCCCGAATGCACCCCACTTCAATGAATGGGTGGACAATGAAGGCAGGAGTGGTTAGGAATATGCACTCATCTTCCACTGATCAATAGGAATTTTCTCAGGTAATCTGTTATCAAGTTTTGTATTTACATTGCGTGGCATGGTACACAGTGGTTCGTACATCTGCCTCACAGCACCACCTACCTGGGTTTGAGTCTTATCTTGGGTGATTATGTGGAGTTTGCATGTTCTCCCCGTGTCTGTGTGACTTTCCTCCATAAGATGTGTAAGTTAGGTGCTTTGGCCATGCTAAATTGCCCCTTAGTGCCCAAAGGTTTGGTGGGGTTGTCGGGATGTGATGGAGGAGTGGGTCTGGTTCGGGTGCGCTTCTGGAGGGTTGATGCAGACTCGATGTGCCAAATAGCCTCCTTCTACACTAGAGGGGTTCTATTCTATGAGACATTTCCTTGTTCTATGGATTGCTGGAGACCGGACGTGTGGCTATGGAAGTACTGATGCCCAGACATCAATGGGATTTCCTGGGATATTTAAACCCTCCAATGAGGAACCTCCTGACCCACCTCATCCACTTACCTTGCCCACGTACAAACCTATCACACTCACCCACCACACCCACTTCACACACATACCCTCCTCACACCCACACAACCACCTCACACACATACCCTCACAACCATCTCACACCCTCACAACCACCTCACACACATACCCTCAAAACCATCTCACACCCTCACAACTACCTCACACCCTCACAACCACCTCACACATTTATGCTCACACCCACCTCACACACTTCTCACACTTACCCTCACACCCAGCTCACGCACTTACGCACACACCCACCTTATCCAGCTACCAACCACACTTATCCTCACACACATACCTTCACAACCACTTCACACACTTACCCTCACTACCACCTCACACACGGATCCTCACACCCACCTCATCCATTTACCACCACACCCACCTCACACACATAACCTCACACCCACCTCACACACAAACCTTCACAACCACTTCACATACTTACCCTCACACCCACGTCACACTCTAACCACCACACCCACGTCACACACTTACCCGCCATGCCCACATCACATACTTACCCATCGCACCCACCTCACACAATTACCCACCGCACCCACCTCACACACATACACTCACACCCACCTCACACACTTACTCCAACACCTACCTCACACACTTACTCTCACACGCACCTCACACACTAACTGCACCCACCTCACACACTTACCTTGACACTCACCTCACACTCTTACCCTCCACACCCACTCCTCACACACTTACCCAATACACCCTCCTCACACACACTTACCCTCACACCCACCGCACACACTTACCCTTCACACCCACCCCTCACGCACTTACCCTCACAACCACATCACACCGCCTCACACACTTAATCACCACAACCACCTCACGCACTTGGCCTCACACCCACCTGACAGACATACCCTCACACCTACCTCAGACACTTACCCTCACACCCACATCACACTTACCATCATACCCACCTCACACAGTTAGCCTCAAACCCACCTCACACACATACCTTCCACACCCACTTCACATACTTGCATTCACACCCACCTCACACACTTACCCTCACACCCACCTCACACACTTACCTTCACATCCACCTCACTCCACCTCATCCACTTACCCACCACACCGACCTCAGACACATACCCTCACAACCATTTCACACACTTACCCTCACACACTTACCATCAACCCACATCACACACTTACCTTCACACCCACTTCACACACTTGGCCTCACACCCACCTCACACACTTTCCCTCACACCCACCTCACACACTTACCTTCACATCCACCTCACTCCACCTCATCCACTTACCCACCACACCGACCTCAGACACATACCCTCACAACCATTTCACACACTTACCCTCACACACTTACCATCAACCCACATCACACACTTACCTTCACACCCACTTCACACACTTGGCCTCACACCCACCTGACAAACATACCCTCACACCTACCTCACACACTTACACTCACACCCACCTCACATGCTTACCATCACACCCACCTCACACACTTTCCCTCACACCCACCTTAGACACTTACACTCACACCCACCTCACATGCTTACCATCACACCCACCTCACACACTTTCCCTCACACCCACCTTAGACACTTACCCACCACACCCACCTCACACGTTTACCCACCACAACCACCTCACACACGTATGCACCTCATCCATCTCACACACTTACCCTCATACCCACCACACACTTGCCATCACACCCACATCACACACTTACCTTCACACCCAATTCACACACTTACCCTCACACCCATCTTACACACTTACCCTCACACCCACCTCACACACATATCCTCACATCCACCTCACACACTTACCCACAACACCCACCTCACATGCTTATCTTGCACACCCATCTCACACACTTACTCTCACATTCACCTCACACACATACCCACCACACCCACCACACACACTTACACTCACACCCACCTCAGACCCTTACCCACCACACGCACCGCACACACTTACACTCACATCCACCTCACATGCTTACCATCACACCACCTCACACAATTACCCCCACACCCACCCCACACACATACCCTCACACCCACCTCACAGACTTACCCTCACATCTACCTCACACATACCATCAAACCCACCTCACAGTTAGCCTCACAGCCACCTCACACACATACCTTCCACACCCATGACACACACTTGCATTCACACACACCTCACACACTTAACCTCACACCCAACTCACACACTTACCATCACACCCACATCACACACTTACCTTCACACCCAACTCACACCACCTCATCCACTTACCCACCACACCCACCAGACACACATACACGCACAACCACTTCACATACTTACCCTCACACACTCATCATCACACCCAATTCACACACTTACCTTCACACCCACTTACACATTTACCCTCACACCCACCTCACTCACTTACATTCACACCCACCTCACACACTTACCTAATACTCCCACCTCACACATATACCCTCACACCCATCTCACACACTTCCCCCAAAACACCCACCTCACACACATTCCCTCACACCCACCTTGCACACTTACCATCACACCCACCTCACACATTAACCTTCACACCCATCTCACACACTAACCTTCACACCCACTTTACACACTTACCCACACGCCCACCTCACACACTTACCCACACACCCACCTCACCCACTTACCATCACACCCACCTCACACACTAACCTTCACACCCATCTCACACACTCACCTTCACACCCACTTTACACACTTACCCACACACCCGCCTCACACACTTGCCCTCACCCCACCTCACTCACTTACCTTCACACCCATCTCATACACTTATCCACCACAACCACCTTACGCACGGCCTCACAGCCACCTCACACACATACCCTCACAACTACTTCACACACTTACCCACACAATCATCTCACACATATACCCACCACATCCACCACACACTTACCCACCTCATCCACCTCACTCACATATCCTACACCCATCTCACACACTGACCCCCACACCTGCCTCACCCACGTACCCTCACACCCACCGCACACACTTATCCACCACACCCACCTCACGCACTTACCCACCACACCCATCTCACACACTTGTCCACCTCTCACACTTACCCACCACACACATTTACCCACCTCACACCCATCTCACACACTTACCCTCACACCCACCTCACACACTTACTGACCTCATTCACCCATTCATTAACATTAAGCCTGGGCCTTTAACCATATCATACCAAAATTAGTGGCATAAGAATGGGGCATGTCCTCTGTGCTGACCCAGCAGTACTGTGGGCCTCAGTGTCTTTAACAATCTCAGAATATCACAAAGTATTTTACAATCAATGAAGCACTTTTCATTATTGCATTGTCGGCAGTTCAGCAGTGAATTTGCACACATCAAGCTAATGGCAAACTCAAATAAAGAGAAATGATCAAATGACCAGATGTTCTGTTTCAGTGATGTTGGGTTGAGGAAAAATTATTGGAAAGAAATCAAGGAGAATGCTGCCACTTTTCTTCAAAATAGTGCCATGGATTTATTTATATCCACGTGAGAGGGCAGATGAGGCATTTTTTTCATGTCTCACGCACTGAAATTTAAAAACTGCACCCCTGACAGTGCAGCACTTTCTAATAATAATAATAACAATCATCATCTTTATTGTCACAAGTAGGCTTACATTAACACTGCAATGAAGTTGCTGTGAAAATCCCCCAGTCGCCACATTCCGGCCCCTGTTTGGGTGCACAAAGGGAGAATTCAGAATGTCCAAGTTACCTAACAGCACGTCTTTTGGGACTTGTGGGAGGAAACCGGGGCACCCGGAGGAAACCCACGCAGACACAGGGAGAACGTGCAGACTCCGCATAGTCAGTGACCCAAGCCGGGAATCGAACATGGGAACTGTGAAGCAACAGTGCTAACCACTGTACTACTGTGCCACCCACTTTCTCAGAACTGCACTGGGCATTAGCCCAGATCCTGTGCTCAAGTTTCCAGAGTTGGACTTGAACCCACAAACTTTAAGACAATTTACCCCAGACCTTCAGATTTTCATGTGCAATAACACAGAGCCCGGCCTATGGCTCTGAATTGAGAAGTGCGCCTTCTACATAGCACCGAGACGTACTACACTCAGACTAAATTTTAAGCTTGGCAATGAGAAACGGCATAAGTTTAGTATCTACTACATGTTGAAGGTTTCCCAATTTGCAACATCGTCTGAAATTGCAGGGTATTGTTAAGGTACGGGTAATATCGAAAGAGTTCATTGAGAATAAATCCTTGGTATGGACCGGTTTGTTCCCAGGCTAGGTGACATACTGCAGAGAAAACTACCCACTCATTGGTATTCACATGAAATGAAAATCACTTATTGTCACAAGTAGGCTTCAATGAAATTACTGTGAAAAGCCCCTAGTCGCCACATTCCAGCACCTATTCAAGGAGGCTGGTACGGGAATTGAACCATGCTGCTGGCCTGCCTTGGTCTGCTTTAAAAGCCAGCGATTTAGCCCAGGGTGCTAAACCAGCCCCTTGTGAAAGTGTTGGGTTCTCTGTAACAAAGGGGTTGCTTTCAAGTGAATGGAATAAAGTGGTCGGAGGCAGTGACTCAGCTGTTTAATTTTACAGTCACCTGTAAAACCGCCTGCAAACACAATAAATTGTTCCAACATCTAAAACCGGGCCCTTTGGTCACACATACCAAGAAATAGCACCAAGTGCCAGCTATTTTCATGGGGTTTACCGCAGAAGAGATCTGTATCTAATGGGGGGGAAATCCATACCAAACGTCACTTTGACCCACTTTACATCACCGAGCAACTCCAAAGTCAAGGATCCAATATTAAAGAGTGGGATTGCCGTCAGAAAGGACTACATGTAGGAGTAGGAGAATGAGAATGATATCTTGTGAAATAATTAAATAATTAGTCTTGTGTCAGCCTTTAGTCAATTGGTAGCATTCTTGTTTCAAAGTCAGGAGGTCATGGGTTCAAGCCCAGTTAAAGCTCTGTTCAACCTTTTCACACAGGGGTGAGGGTTAGGACCCATTCCCATTTTCCCCTCACTTCAGGGCCGATGAGCAAATTTTGGAAAGATAAGGCGAGATACATTAAACATGAATTTCACAATAAAGTTTAAATTTGAAGAAAAGAAGCAACTTGCTGACCAACAATAAAGCAATACCAAAGGAATAAATTGGTAAGTAAAGAGTAATTAATAAAGATCACCAATAGAGAGTGAGTGGGACAGACTCTGTTTGTCTCGCTGACACCCAGGGCGGGATTTTCTATAAATGGGGCTATGGCCCCACGCCGGCGGGAAAACCAGCGCCAACGACTCCAGCGTCAATGGCCCTCGAAACTGAGGAATTCGCACCTTTCTAGAGGGCTAGGTGGCCGCCGGAGTCATCCACGCAGCTCCAGCTGTCGCCCAAGGGCCGGCGCGAGTTTGCACATGCAGGGAGCAGCCGCTGTGATCTCGCGCTTGCACTGACCGGTTGTCATATTTCCGCGCATGCGAGGGGGTTCCCTTCTCCGCGCCGGCCCCCGGCAATATGGTGGAGTCCTACAGAGGCCCGGCACGGAGGAAAGAAGGTCCACACAGAACCAGCCCGCCCCCAGATCGGTAGGCCCCGATCGCCGCCAAGCCACCGTGCGGGCCCCCCCCCCCGTGGTCGGATCCTCCAGCCGCCCCCCCCTCAAGACGGCTCCCACACACTTACTGATGCGACCATCAATTCACACGAGATGGAGAGTTGCAGTGAACAGTGATTTCAATCAGCTAGAATTGTGCCTGCCTGCGACTGCTCTGTACTGAATGCCGCCTACAGGCTGCAGCTCTATATACCTCCCCCAAGGGGGCGGAGCCACAGGTGGAGCCCACAAGGGCATCAACATAATACAATACATTGTAATGCAATTACAATGGTGAATGGTAGCAGTAATACATTCACCACATTCACCCCCGGTTAAAAATTAAAGTCCAATGGGGGTGCAGTGGGCTCACAGATCGAGTCTGTCCGGCGCCTTGATCGTTCGCTGCGATCGCCTGAGCTCTGGTTTCACGGCAGGCACGGGTATTGAACTCGTCGTTGCAGGCACGGGTGTTGGGCTCGTTGACTCCAGGAGTGTCTCATCTGGAGCTTCATCACTGTGGGTTGGCGATGGGGTGAGGGGGGGTTGTAGGCCCTGCAGGGGTGGGGGCGATGTAGGGTGGGGGGGGGGGGGGGTAGGTGATGGTGGCAGTGGAACCAGTGGGTGCCAGATCCCGGAGGGAGACTGTATCTTGTCGGCCGTCGTGGTGCGCCACATAGGCATACTGGGGGTTGGCGTGAAGGAGCTGGACCCTCTCGGCCAGTGGGTCGGACTTATGGCTCCTCACGTGCTTTCGGAGGAGGACTGGCCCCGGTGTCTTCAGCCAGGATGGAAGCGAGACCCCGGAGGTGGATCTCCTGGGGAAGACAAATAGGCGGTCATGAGGGGTCTCGTTCGTGGCTGTGCAGAAGAGTGACCTAATGGAGTGGAGCGTGTCAGGGACCTCCTGCCAGCGGGAAACCGGAGACTCCTAGACCGTAGGGCCAGAAAGACAGCCTTCCATACCGTCGCGTTCTCCCTCTCCACTTGTCTGTTTACCCGGGGGTTATAACTGGTAGTCCTGCTCGAGGCAATCCCCTTACTGAGCAGGTACTGACGCAGCTCATCGCTCCTAAACGAGGAGCCCCGGTCACTGTGGATGTAAGTGGGGAAACCGAACAGGGTGTAGATGCTGTGCAGGGTCTTAATGTCGGGGCATGGGACGGCAAAGGGGAAACGGGAGTACTCGTCAACGACGTTGAGAAAATACACGTTGCGGACAGTGGAGGGGAGGGGCCCTTTGAAATCGATGCTGAGGAGCTCAAAGGGCCGGGATGCCTTCACCAAGTGGGCCTTGCCTGGATGATAGAAGTGCGGCTTACACTCCGCGCAGACCTGGCAGTCCCTGGTCATGGCCCTGACCTCCTCGGTGGAGTAGGGCAGGTTGTGGGCCTTGATGTAGTGGAGAAGCCGGGTGACCCCTGGGTGACAGTGGTCATTGTGGATAGCCCGTAGTCGGTCATCTTACGCGCAGGCACATGTGCCGCGGGACAGTGCATCTGGGGGCTCATTGAGCTTCCCGGGACGATACACAATATCGTTAATATAGGTGGAGAGTTCGATCCTTCACCTCAAGATTTTATCATTCTTGATCTTGCCCCGCTGTGTATTGTTGAACAAAAAGGTGACGAGGGTGAACCTCCTGCCAGCCATGTAGTGCCTCCAATGCTGCACAGCTTCCACAATGGCTTGAGCTTCTTTTTCGACTGAGAAGTGTTGAATCTCGGAGGCATTGAGGATACGGGAAAAAAAGGCTACGCGCCTGCCTGCCTGGTTAAGGGTAGCGGCCAGGGCGACATCTGACGTGTCACTCTTCACCTGGAAGGGGATGGACTCGTCCACCGCGCGCATCGCGGCTTTGGCAATATCTGCCTTGATGCGGCTGAAGGCCAGGCGGGCCTCAGTCGTCAGGGGAAAGATTGTGGCTTTGATAAGTGGGCGGGCTTTGTCCGCATAGTTGGGGACCCACTGGGCATAATATGAAAAGAACCCGAGGCACCTTTTCAGGGCCTTGGGGCAGTGGGGGAGGGGGAGTTGCAGGAGGGGGCGCATGCGGTCGGGGTCGGGCCTTAGGACTCCGTTTTCCACAACATAGCCGAGGATGGCCGGTCAGGTTGTGCGGAAAACGCATTTTTCCTTGTTGTCGGTGAGATTGAGGGCTTGGGCGGTTTGGAGAAACTTCTGAAGGTTGGTGTCGTGGTCCTGCTGATCATGGCCGCAGATGGTGATGTTGTCCAAGTATGGAAATGTGGCCCGCAGCCCGTACTGGTCCACCATTCGGTCCATCGTTCTTTGGAAGACCGAGACTCCGTTGGTGACGCCGAAGGGGACCCGGAGAAAGTGGAAGAGGCGGCCGTCTGCCTCAAAGGCCGTGTAGTGGCGGTCTTCTGGCCGGATTGGGAGCTGGTGGTATGCGGACTTCAGATCCACCGTGGAGAACACCCAGTAGTGTGCGATCTGATTGACCATGTCTGCTATCCGGGGAAGGGGGTACGCATCGAGTTGCGTGTACCAGTTTATGGTCTGGCTGTAGTCTACAACCATCCTGTTCTTTTCCCCGGTCCTGACGACCACCACTTGGGCTCTCCAGGGGCTATTACTGGCCTCGAAGATCCCCCCTCAAGAGCCGCTGGACCTCTGACTAGATAAAAGTCCTGTCCTGGGTACTGCACCGCCTGCTCCTGGTGGTGACGGGTTTACAGTCGGCGGTAAGGTTCGCGAAGAGCGGGGAGGGGCGACCTTAAGGGTCACGAGGCTACGTACGGTGAGAAGGGGTACGGGCCCGCCGAACTTCAGGGTCAGGCTCCTGAGGTTGCACTGGAAATCCAGTCCCAACAGGAGAGGAGCGCAGAGGTCGGGGAGGACATAGAGTTTAAAATTGGTGTACTCGGCGCCCTGTATCGCGGGGTTCGCTGCACAGTACCCCCGAATCTGCACTGAATGCGATCCGGAAGCGAGGGAGATTGTTTGTAATGCGGGGGAAATTTGGAGAGAACAGCGCCTTACTGTGTCTGGATGTACGAAGCTCTCCATGCTCCCAGAACCAAACAGGCAGGGCGTTTCGTGCCCATTGACCCGGACGGTCATCATCGAGTTCCTGAGGTGCTTGGGCTGTGACTGGTTGAGGGTGACAGCGCCGAGCTACGGGTAGCCGGCGTGACCGGAGGTGATGGGGCAGTCCCAAGATGGCGGCCCCCGACGGTCGCATGTGTCAAGCGGCGTTGGAGATGGCGGCCAAGATGGCGGCCCCCATGAGTCACACATGTCGGATAGGGCTAAAGATGGTTGCCCCCACAGACAGCACGAGGCGGATGACGCGTCCAAAATGGGCGGTACCTGTGAGTCTGAAAGTCGGGTCTGTGATTTAGGAGTTTTGGATCTGGCCAGGCAGACTTTTGCAAAGTGTCCTTTCTTGCCGCAGTCGCTACAGGTCGCGTTCCGAGCCGGGCAATGTTGCCTGAGGTGCTGGCCTGACACACCCTCTGGTCGGGTGTCCACGAGGGGATCGCGTGGTCGGAGGGGAAAGCATTGAGTCTCTGAAACGCTACTTCGAAGGAGGTGGATAGTTTTACCGTCTCTTCTAGGTCAAGGGTGCCCTTTTCGAGCAAGCGCTGTCTGACGTGGTTGGACCGGACTCCAGCCAGATAGGTGTCCCAGATGGCGAGTTCCATGTGCTGTGAGGCCGTGACGTTCTGGTAGTTGCAGTTTCGAGCGAGTATCTTCAGATCGCGTAGGTATTCCTCCAGCGATTCCCCGGGGCGTTGACGAGTAGTGAGGAGATGCCGCACGAACACTTCGTTCACCGCCCTCACGTACTGCCTTTTCAGGATCGCGACCACGTCTGCGTACGTGGTCGCTTCCTCGATCTGCACGGAGATTCTGTTGCTCGCCCGGGCGTGGAGGAGACTCAGTTTCTGTTCCTCGGTGATGCTGGGTGATGAGGAGGTGGCGAGGTAGGCCTCAAAACAGCAGATCCAGTGCAAAAAAATTCCGTTGACTTCAGCTGCCTGTGGGTTGAGTTCCAGTCGATCAGGTTTGAGGGCTGCTTCCATAGCGATATTGTAGCTGATTAAATTGATGCGACCATCAATTCACACGAGACGGAGAGTTGAAGTGAACAGTGGTTTTAATCAGCTAGAACTGTGCCTGCCTGCGACTGCTCTGTACTGAGTGCCACCTACAGGCTGCAGCTCTATATACCTCCCCCGAGGGGGCGGAGCCATAGTCAGTGCCCACAAGGGCATCAACATAATACAATACAATATAATGCAATTACAATGGTGAATGGTAGCAGTAAATACATTCACCACACTTACCTGCCAGGTCCCGCTGTGTGTGAGGTGACTAATTCACGCTGGCGGGACTGGGCAAAACTTGACGGCCACTCGGCCCATTGGGGCCCGGAGAATCGGCGGAGGGGCCGCTGTCAACGACCCCCGACTGGCATGTCGGGAATCCCGCCGGCGCCCGACAAACAACACCGGAGGCTGGTGTTGGGGCGGCGGGGTGGGATTCGCGCCTCCCCCCAGGGATTCTCCAACTCGGCACAGCGTCGGAGAATCCTGGCCCCAATCTCTTGATTCTCCTCATTCACCCTCACCCACCATGTGAGTGGGTGTGATTGTCTGTTGGTATGTGGGGTGAGGATGAGAAAGAATCCTGAGACACACCCACTTCCCGCACTCAAATCGGTCACTCGCTCCCTACCCCATGTGATATTCTTGCCGGATGGCTTAATTTATATTACAACAACACTTGTAGCTAAAGTTATAAATGATTTATTAACATTACCTGTGGGTAAACTATATACAAAACAACAGATGAAATATATATTTACCCACACACACAAGAACAGCAAGCATAGTATGTACAACTAGTCCAAATCTACAAATTGAGTTGATCAGGTTTTCTTCTGACTCTGATTGATCTTCTCAAAGTTTGACCTTGCTGCTCAGAACCTGTAGATTCAATGGGCGGGATTCTCCGACCCCTCGCCGGTTCGGAGAATCGCCGTGGGGTGGCGTGAATCCCGCCCCGCCGCTCCGACGCCGGCTGTCGAATTCTCCGGCGCCAGTTTTCGGGGGGGCGGGGATCACGCCGCGGCAGTCGGGGTCTGTTGGCAGTGGGCCCCCCCCCGGCAAATCTCTGGGCCCCAATGGGCCGAGCAGCCCTCCGTTTTCGGCCTGTCACGCCGGCGTGAAATGAACAAGGTCCATCCCGGCGGGACCTGGCCTGTTGGCCGTCTAACGGCGTCCTCGTGGGGGATCTGGCCCCGGGGGGGGAGACCCCACGGTGGTTTGGCACGCGAACAGGGCCCACCGATCTGCGGGTAGGCCTGTGCCATGGGGACACTCTTTTCCTCCGCGCCGGCCTCTGTAAGGCTCCGCCATGGCCGGCGCGGAGAAGAAACCCCCTGCGCATGCGCAGGAAACACACCGGCGGTTCTGCGCATATGCCAGAACACGCTGGCAGTTCTGCGCAAGCGCCAACTCGCGCTGGCCCATGCTGGCTCTTTGGTGCTGGTTGGCGCGGCGCCAACCCCTCCGCCACCGGCCTAGCCCCCGGAAATGCGGAGGATTCCGCAACTTCCGTGTGGCCCGACGCCGAAGTGGTTGGCGCAGCTCTTGGAGCCGGCGGCGGGCCATCGCGCCAAGTGAACAAAATGTCAATGTTCTCCATAACATTCACATGCTCAGGAACAGCTGAACTATCTGACACTGCAGCCTGCATTGATTCTGACGTAGATTCATCATCCATCACCTTGTTGTAAAAGTGTTCTCTGGCTTTCAAGGGCACGTGACGATTTCTTCTTAAAACCAACCCGTCCTCTGTCTGTACATTATAGGAATGAGGTGCTACTTCTTCAAGTACAATGGCTTTTCTCGACCAATTCCCAATCTTCTGTTCTCACAATGCCATCACTACTCAGAGGCTGTAATGATCGAGACATTCTATCATAGAACTGCCTTTGTTTTGCTTTAATGTTTTGCTAATCTTGCAGTATCACTGCATTCTGCTCCTTCTTTTCCAAGCATGGAAGTGTGGTACGCAACCTTCTATTCATGAGTAACTCTGCTGGCGATCTACCATGTGACAATGTTGGCGCTCTGTAACTCAATATTGCGAGATATGGATCAGATTGGTTGTCCATTGTTTTCTCCAACAATTGCTTGACAATATGTACATCTTTCTAGGCTTTACCATTGGCTTGAGCGTATAACGAACTTGATGTGACATGATTGGAATCATACGTGACTGCGAAGTATTGCTACTCTTTACAACTAAAACAAGAACCGTTGTCTCTTGCGATGACTTGCGGAATTCCGTGTCCAACAAAACTTGACATGGTCTGCAGTATTACACTGCTTGCCGTTATGCTTGAAAGTAGATCTCGGGATAGTTTTTAAAATAGTCTATGATCATTAAATATTCTTTCCCTCGGAGGTGAAACATCCACAGCTATTTTCTGCCATGGTGCCGTCGGTAAATCAGATATTTGCATAGGTTCTCTTGGTTGCTTGCAACAATGCGGCTGGCATGTATCACAACAACTGACCATCTTGTCAAAAGCCTAGTTTATACCTGGTCAGTAAACAGAGTCACAAGCTCTCCATTTACATTTTTCAAATCCTAGATGTCCTTCATGTATCCTTTTTAGTACATCCTTGCGAAGAGATTGAGGTATGACTATAGTGTTCAAATGAGGTACCACTCCATTAATGATACTGAGTTCAGATCTTATATTGTAGAAGATGGATTGGCCATGATGAATTGCCCTTCGTGACCAAAAAAGGTTAGGAGGGGTTATTGGGTTACGGGGATAGGGTGGAAGTGAGGTCTTAAGTGGGTCGGTGCAGACTCGATGGGCAGAATGGTCTCCTTCTGCACTGTATGTTCAATGTTCTATGTAACTCCATACATTGATTTCTGGGCCAGTGTGAGTTGATGATCCTCATCACCTCTTGAAGAGTTTGGTCCTTCCTGGTTTCTTCTTGGATCTCATGTAGTTTTGTATCTGTTACTGGTAGTGGTGTGCAAATAAGATTGACATGCAGATCTACATCTTCAGCAATTTCACTACTAATACTTTGTATCGGCTCTATCGCTGATGCATCTGCTGAGAACAAATATTTACCTGGTGTGGAGATGAGATTGAAGTCATAGCATTATAACTTCATCATCAACCTCTGAATGCGCGGAGACATCCGGTTGAGATTTTTGTTGATGATGTTAACCAAAGGACGATGATCTGTCTCAACTGTGAAAGTTGGAAGCCCATAGACGTTGTCGTGGAATTTCTCCAAGTCTACAACTAAACCCAGGCATTCTTTTTTGATTTAAGCGTGCCTCTGCTCTTTTGTCATCATGAATCGTGATGCATACACGACTGGTTTCCAATCGTCATGCTCGAGTTGCAGAACTGTTCCCAGGCCATCTTTGGACACTTCTGTTGACACTTGAATCTGCTTAAACGGGTCAAAAAATGTGAGAACTGGCATGGTGGTTAGTGAAGTCTTGAACTTCTTCCACTCTTGCTCATGTTGCTCAGTCCAAGTGAAATCTGCTGACTTGTGCAGGAGATCACACAGATG
The DNA here is from genome assembly GCF_047496885.1 of Scyliorhinus torazame. Lineage (NCBI taxonomy): Eukaryota > Metazoa > Chordata > Chondrichthyes > Carcharhiniformes > Scyliorhinidae > Scyliorhinus > Scyliorhinus torazame. The sequence continues at coordinate 122,818,239 of NC_092722.1, forward strand.
TGTTGTTTTTGCTGACAGGCTTGGAATAAACTTCCCTATAAAATTGATCATACCCATCACTCTTAAGATGGCTTTCTTGTTGTGTGGTTTTGGCATGTTGACAATTCCTTGGATTTTGTCCTTCTCAGGTTCAATGCCATGCGATGAGAGCTTGTCACCTAGGAATGTGACCTCAGTTACTCCAAATTGGCAATTTTGCTTGTTGAGCTTCAGCCCATTTCTCCTGACGCTCGTTAGAACTCTAAGCAATCTGGTCTTGTGCTCTTCTATGGTTAAGCCCCAAACAATATCATCCACGGTCACACATACACCTTCAATGCCTTTGATTATGTGCTCCATGGCATGGTGAAAAATTTCTGATGCCGAAATTATGCCAAAAGGCATTCTCAGCAAGCAGTACCATCCAAATGGCATAGTGAAAGTGCAGTATTTTGTACTGTGTTCCTCTAGCTTTAGTTGCCAGAAACCCTGAGATGCATCTAGTTTCGGAAAGAATTGTGCACCAGCCACCTCAGATGTGATTTCCTCACGCTTTGGTATTTGGTAGTGTTCTCTTTTGATATTCTCGTTAAGATCTTTGGAATCCGTACATATGCAAATATCACCATTCTTTTCCTTTACACAAACCATGAAGTTTACCCAGTCGGTAGGTTCTTCTTTCTTTCTGATTACTTTTAATTTTGTCATTCTGTTTAACTCCTTTTTGAGGTGATCCCGAAGAGGTGAAGATACTCTTCTTGGTGCCTGTATCACAGATTTTGCATCCTCTTTGAGTTGTGGGGGACAGAGTTGTATCTTGCAGATGAATGGTAGTGTACCATAACCTGTGAACACATTGTTGATTTTGCTGATAATGGAGTGTTGATCCAATCCTTTGTGGATGCTATTTACCAACTACACTTGACCTAATTCTTCACAGGACTGATCACCTAATAATGAATCCAAGCCCTTGGATACAATACAGAATGGGACGGAATAAACTGTGTTCTTCACTGATGTGTTGGGTACTCTGCTACACAGACGAACCAACACGGTTGCGAATGGTACAACTCAGTTTTATTGCTAACATTTATTTACAGTGGTAAACTGGTTACTGAGGTTCGATCATAACCCTAGAATCTGTGGACTTATTCCTAATACTATCTTGTAGTGGCACTCAGCACATGGTGGATGTCTGAGTGGCTTGCAGTGAGCTCTGTGCCCTGAGCTGTCTCCTGCTGGAATGGACGGGAAGTGTTGTGTTCCCTGTTTTGTACTGTGTATGCTCTTGCCTGTGATTGGCTGTGGTGTTGTGTGTGTGTTGATTGGTCCATTGATCTGTCCATCAGTATGTATGTGCTATGATGTTTACCTGAATATCATGACATCCCCCCTTTTGTACAAGAACATGTGCCTATGTGTTGATAAATAGAGATGTGTACTGAGTGCAGCTGAATGTGTGTGTGTGCAATATCTACAGCATGTACATGGGGCTAAACTATATACAAGGGGCGATGTCGGGTGTGACATAACAACGAGGTTGTACCATAAACAAAGAACGGGGAAATGTTGAACGACAAAAACAAACTCCTGTAACGACAAAGAAGAACAGAAACATATTAACACAGTGGTATCATGAGTTCAATGTACAAACAGGCTCATAAGTCCAGTCTAGTAGGTGGGCGACGAATTCGGGTTGACCGCCTCAGGGGTGGGTCTGGATCCACCGGCTGAGGAATGGGCCTGGCCACGGGCGACAACGGAAGGGGCATGGTGGGAGGAAGCTCCACGAAGTCGATATCAGGAACAACAGGAGGGCGCGGTGTTAGTGTAAGTTCCCGTAGCGAGCGTGGAAGTAGGTGAAGAGCCCGGCGATTGCGCCTACGAATGGATCCATCAGGCATGCGAACCAGGAGGGAGCGGAGAGCCACGCGTCGGAGAACTTCGGCAGGTGCTGACCAGCCACCTTCTGGTAGGTGGATGCGGCAGGAAGATCAGTTGCCTGTGTGTCATATGCCATCTTCTGGCGAACGCGCTGCTGTTGCATTCTGTGTAGTACCGGAGCATGGTTGGTGTGGGTGCCAGAATGGAAGGCACAGTGGCCCTGAGGGCGCGACCCATCAACAGCTGGGCTGGTGAGAGACCAGTGGCTAGTGGGGCCGAGCGATAGGCCAGCAGGGCTAGGCAGAAATCCGATCCGGCAGCAGCAGCCTTGCAGAGGAGCCGCTTGACGATGTGAACGCCCTTCTCCGTCTTTCCATTGGACTGGGGATGCAGAGGGCTGGACGTCACGTGTGTGAAGCCATACGAAGCAGCAAAGGACGACCATTCCTGGCTGGCAAAACAGGGTCCATTGTCCGACATGACAGTCATCGAAATGCCGTGGTGAGTGAAGGTGTCTTTGCAGGCCCTTATGACAGCGGACGATGTTAAATCGTGCAGGCGTATGACCTCTGGATAGTTGGAAAAGTAATCAATGACAATTACATAGTCCCTGCCAAGCGCGTGAAAATGGTCCACACCCACCTTCGCCCAGGAGGACGTCACCAGCTCATGGGGCTGAAGCGCCTCAGGAGGTTGCGCCGGTTGAAACCTTTGGCAGGTGGGGCAGTTGAGCACCATATTGGCAATGTCATCACTGACGCCCGGCCAGTATACCGCCTCTCGGGCCCTCCGTCTGCACTTCTCGACCCCCAGATGGCCTTCGTGTAGTTGGTCGAGGACCATCCTGTGCGTGCTGTGCGGAATCACAATCCGGTCCAGCTTTCGAAGGACACCATGAATGACGGCCAGTCGTCTCGGACATTGTAGAACTGCGGGCACTGCCCTTTGAGCCACCCTCCCGTAATGTGGCGCATCACCCGTTGTAGAAGAGGATCAGCCGCAGTCTCCCGGCGAATACAGGCCAGACTGGAGTCGTCAGCTGGCAGATTTGCCGATGTGAAGACCACCTGCGCTTTGACCTGACAGACGAACCCCTCCGAATCGGGCAGTGTGTTCACTGCTCTGGATAGGGCATCCGCAATGATAAAGTCCTTTCCCGGGGTGTAGACCAGTTGGAAGTCATACCTCCTGAGTTTAAGTAGGATGCGCTGGAGGCGAGGGGTCATCTCGTTCAGGTCCTTATTTATGATGCTGACCAGGGGGCGATGGTCAGTCTCAACGGTAAACTGGGGGAGACCATACACTTAGTCATGGAACTTGTCTGTTCCGGTCAGCAAACCCAGGCACTCCTTTTCGATCTGCGCGTAGTGCTGTTCTGTGGGGGTCATAGCCCGCAAGGCATAGGCGACCGGGGCCCATGACGCAGTGTCATCCCGCTGTAGGAGTACCGCCCCAATGCCGGACTGGCTGGCATCAGTCGAAATTTTAGTGTCACGAGATGTGTTGAAAAACGCCAATGCCGGGGCTGTGGTGAACTTAATTTTGAGCTCCTCCCATTCCTTCTGGTGTGTGGGCAGCCACTGGAACTCCGTGGACTTCTTGACTAGGTGGCACAGAGCCGTCGTATGGGAGTCAAGGTTGGGAATGAACTTCCCCATGAAGTTGACCATGCCTAGGTATCGTGACACTGCTTTCTTGTCTGCTGGCTGCGGCATGGCTGTAATGGCGCACACCTTGTCTGCATCCGGACGGACCCCTGACCGGAAAATGTGGTCCCCCAGGAACTTCAGCTTGGTTTGGCCGAAAGAACACTTGGTTCGGTTGAGGCGCAGGCCGTTTTCCCGTATGCGTGCAAAGACGCGCTGGAGACGATTGATGTGCTCCTGTGGTGTGGTGGACCAGATGATGCCGTCGTCCATGTAGACACGCACTCCTTCTATGCCCTCCATCATCTGCTCCATGATCCTGTGAAAGACCTTGGATGCCGAGATGATGCCAAATGGCATTCTGTTATGGCAGAACCTGCCGAAAGGGGTGTTGAAGGTGCACAGCGTTCGGCTGGAATGATCCAGTTGGATCTGCCAAAAAACCTTCGAGGCATCCAGTTTTGTGAAGATTTTAGCCCGGGCCATTTTAGCAGGGAGTCCTTTGATGATCCGACTATCTCGAATGAGAATGTGACCGTGTGTGTGTTGTGTGTCACCTGGAGCTGGCAGGATCCCATAGCCGGGATATCGTTCCCATTGTAGTCGACCATCTTGCAACGGGATGGCCGAATTGGTGGTCTGACCTTCATGGCGTAGAAGGCTGACCATGCTATGAGGTTGGCGGAGGCGCCAGTGTCCGACGGAATGTTATCGGTGATCGGTTGACCGTTAGGGTGGCACACCATTCATCACCCGGATTGACAATGTTCACTTGCAACGGCTGGTGGGTCCTGGCTGGAGACATCCGGGGCAAAATTCTCCCCCAGCGGCGCGATGTCCGCCGACTGGCGCCCAAAACGGCGCCAATCAGACGGGCATCGCGCCGCCCCAAAGGTACGGAATGCTCCGCACCTTTGAGGGCCGAGCCCCGACATTGAGGGGCTGGATCGGTGCCGGAGGGATTTCTGCCCCGCCAGCTGGCGGAAACGGCCTTTGTTGCCCCGCCAGCTGGCGCGGAAATGACATCTCCGGGTGGCGCATGCGCGGGAGAGTCAGCGGCCGCTGACAGTTTCCCGCGCATGCGCAGTGGGGAGAGTCTCTTCCGTCTCCACCATGGTGGAGGCCGTGGCGGAGGCGGAAGGGAAAGAGTGCCCCCACGGCACAGGCCCTCCCGCGGATCGGTGGGCCCCGATCGCGGGCCAGGCCACCGTGGGGGCACCCCCCGGGATCAGATCGCCCCGCGCCCCCCCAGGACCCCGGAGCCCGCCCACGCCGCTTTGTCCCGCCGGTAAATAGCTACTTTAATTTACGCCGGCGGGACATGCAATTTCTCGGCGGGAATTCGGCCCATCCGGGCCGGAGAATTGAGCGGGGGTGCCTGCCATCCGGCGCGGCCCGATTCCCGCCGGTTGCCGAATATCCGGTACCGGAGACTTCGGCAACCGGCGGGGGCAGGATTCACGGCGGCCAACGGCCATTCTCCGACCCGCTGGGGGGTCGGAGAATGACGCCCCAGGTTCCCATCAATGACCGCAACACGGAAGGCGTCCCGGTCGGCTGTGTCACTGGTCTGGATATCGTCTGGGCACGACTCGTAGTAAGGAGGCTGAATGGTCCGCTCGTCCCTGCGAGGTTGTCGGAATTGGGGAACATTGGCAGGTTGAGCTGCTCGACAGCAGGCAGCGTAGTGGCCCATCTTGCCACAGCGGAGGCATTGTCGGTTTCTTGCGGGACATTGCCGCTTTAAATGTGCGGCTCCGCAGTTGCCGCACGTCATGACGTCATGGCGTTCGTTGCACCACCGCGCATGCACAGTTCGGTCTTGCGTCGAGCGCGCCTGCGCATCACATCCCTCTGTGTCGATGTCGTTTTTGGCACGCACAAACGCGGGAGGCCTCAAAAAGCGAGCGAAATGGCCGCCCTCGTCCGGGCCGCGGGCCGGGAGGGACTCGATTGCCTGGACCCGTTCGGCCTCGTAGGACGCCTTCCTCGCCGATCCGTCCGCGTAGGACCCCTGCTGCGCCGATTCAACCGCCTGAAATTGGGAGTAGCGGCTAGTCGCGTTTTCATACAGGACACAGGCTTCGATTGCGGAGGCTAGGGTGAGGCCTTTAATTTTTAAGAGCTGCTGGCGTAGGGTTCCCGAGGTGACCCCAAAAACGATCTGGTCCCGAATCATGGAATCGGAGGTGGTGTCGTAACCGCAGGACTGCGCGAGGATACGGAGCTGCGTAAGGAAGGATTGAAAGGGCTCATCCTTACCCTGCAGGCGCTGCTGGAAGAGATACCTCTCGAAACTCTCGTTGACCTCGAAGTTGAAGTGTTTGTCGAGTTTGAGAAGGACCGTCTTGTACTTGGTCTTGTCCTCACCTTCCGTGAACACCAGGGAGTTGTAGACATGGATGGCGTGTTGACCTGCCGTGGAGAGGAGGATGGTGATCTTTCTGGTGTCCGAAGCGCTCTCCTTTTCGTTGGCTTCCAGGAAGAGCTGGAAGCGCTGTTTGAACAGCTTCCAGTTAACGTTGAGGTTTCCAGCGACTTGTAGCGCCTGCGGCGTGCTGACGGTGTCCATGGTGCAGGACGGCAGATTCTGGAGAATCCGTAGGTAGGTTCCACAGTTACTTCTGGTACTATGATGTGTTGGGTACTCTGCTACACAGACGAACCAACACGGTTGTGAATGGTACAACTCAGTTTTATTGCTAACATTTATTTACAGTGGTAAACTGGTCACTGAGGTTCGATCATAACCCTAGAATCTGTGGACCTATTCCTCATACTATTTTGTAGTGACACTCAGCACATGGTGGATGTCTGAGTGGCTTGCTGTGAGCTCTGTGCCCTGAGCTGTCTCCTGCTGGAATGCCCAGGAAGTGTCGTGTTCCCTGTTTTGTACTGTGTATGCTCTTGCCTGTGATTGGCTGTGGTGTTGTGTGTGTGTTGATTGGTCTGTTGATCTGTCCATCATTATGTATGTGCTATGATGTTTACCTGAATATCATGACATTCACCACCACACTCAGATCACAAGTACCATAACATTTAATGCTTGAACTATTATATTCTCTCAATCTTACGATGTGATTTCTTCTAATCGGACGAATTTTTAGATTGTTTAAATCAGTCATGCTGATTAAATTGGTTTTGGCACCGGTGTCTAACTTCAATTGGATCACTGTGCAGTTCACTTCAAGTGATAGCAGCCATTTGTCCTCAACAACAGCAATTATTTTAAGTTTGAGTATCAGCTTGCATTTTTTAAGTGATAAGAATTTTTTGATGTCTCAAAAAAATATTCTTCTCTGTTATTACTCCAACCAACAATGATGTTTCATCACTGAGACTGTGTCGTCCACTGTGCTGACTGATCTGGGGTTGAGCTTAGAGTAGCAAAGTGATTTTTTCCTTTGTATCTGGATCAAAACTAGCCAAACACTGCCTTAATTTGTACCTTTGACCACATTTTTTACACAGAAATACTTTGTCCTGATCTTTAACCTGTTTGTTGACGTGCAAGGAGCTGCAGGAACTTTCCCGCCTTTTCTCAGAAGTTTCCCATTTTTTGGGAAAAAGGCAGCAACCAGAGTGCTTTCCTCCAAGAAGAAACAACCATTACAGAGAAACATTTTAGAATGCTGTGCTGCTAGTTTGTGAACCTGACAAATCTTAACTGTTTGTTCCACAGACAGCTCTGATTCCCTCAGAAACCTTTCCCTCAGCTTATTTTCATTCACACCAAACACAATCTGGTCCCGAATCATGGAAGATTTCACCGCAGAAAAATTACTATTTTAACATTAAATCAGTGATGAAATGATCTAGGGACTCTTCTGTCTTCTGTAAACATGATCGAAACACATAGCATTCATAAATTTCATTCTTTCTCGGGCTGTATTGTGTCAAATGTTCAAATAATTTTGTTAAAAGTTTTACTTTCTTCATTGTTTGCAAATTTAGATGTATTAAACACAGCAATTGCTTTGGGCCCTGCCGCTATTTGGAGCATCGCTGCCTTACACAAATCTGTTTGATCTCCTAAATTACTGCAGTGAGAAACAGGTTAAATTGTTTATATACATGCCAGTTTCTGTCCACATTACCATGAAATCTGACACTCAATGGTGGCTTCAAGGACGCCATGTAGTTCAATCCTGCAGTCTCCAAAATCTACAAATCTGTGGACCTTGTAGCAGGCTGATAGTTTTTTTTCTCAATGTTTAATACCATCCAGCTCTGGTACCATGGAATGTTCTTGTCGGATGGCCTGAGTTACATTACAAGGATACTTGTAGCTAAAGCTATAAACGATTTATTAACATTAACTGTGAGTAAACAATACTAACAATAAGATCAAGTACAAGCAACCTCTCTCTAGCTTCCTCCAGCCTGTCAGAGGGGTCAGATTGATTCTAACATTCACTAATATAATACTGAGACTCCTAGTGACCAGTCAGTGAATTACAATTAACTCACCTTCCTCCCCCATGCACACACATACACTAAGTCACTCGATCCCCCCACACAAACTCGCACGCTAACTTACTCTCTCGCCCCAGGCACACAAAGTCTCTTCCCTTAAGCACACTAATTCACTCTCTCCCAACCCACAAGCTAACTCACTCTCCAACTCCATGCACGGAAACCAACTCACTCCCCCCAGGCACACAAAATCACTCTGACCCCCACACACGCTAACTCACTCTCTCCCCCACACTAACTCACTCTCTCCCCCACACTAATTCACTCTCTCCCCCCACATACAATAACTCACTCTGTCCCCCAGCCACACTAACTCACTCTCTCCCCCACGCACACTAGCTCACTCGCTCCCCCATGCACACATGCACACTACCTCAATCTCTTCCCAACGCACACTAACTCACACTATCCCTCCATGCACACTAACTCACTCTCTACCCCCCCACACTCACTCTCTCCCCCCACACACGCTAACTCACTTACTCCCCAATGCACACTAACTCATTCTTTACCTCCACACACACTAACTCACTCTCTCCCCCAGGGACGCTAACTCTCTCTCTCCCCATGCACACAAACTCACTCTTTCCCCCCACAAACTAACTCATTCTCTCCCACACACAACTAACTCATTCTCTCCCCCAGTCACACTAACTCACTCTCTCCCCCAGGCACACTAACTCACTCTCTCTCCCATACACACTAACTCACTCTCTCTCCCATACACACTAACTCACTCTCTCTCTCCCAGGCACACTAACTCACTCTCTCCCCCAGGCACACTAACTCACTATCTCCCCCATACACACTAACTCACTCTCTCCCCCATACACACTAACTCACTCTCTCCCCCAGGCACACTAACTCACTCTCTCCCCCACACACACTAACTCACTCTCTCCCCCAGGCACACTAACTCACTCTCTCCCCCAGGCACACTAACTCACTCTCTCCCATACACACTAACTCACTCTCTCTCCCAGGCACACTAACTCACTCTCTCCCCCATACACACTAACTCACTCTCTCCCCCACACACACTAACTCACACACTCTCTCCCCCAGGCACACTAATTCACTCTCTCCCCCAGGCACACTAACTCACTCTCTCCCCCAGGCACACTAACTCACTCTCTCTCCCCCAGGCACACTAACTCACTCTCTCCCAGACACACTAACTCACTCTCTCCCCCAGGCACACTAACTCACTCTCTCTCCCATACACACTAACTCACTCTCTCCCCCATACACACTAACTCACTCTCTCCCCCAGGCACACTAACTCACTCTCTCCCCCAGGCACACTAACTCACTCTCTCCCCCAGGCACACTAACTCACTCTCTCCCCCAGGCACACTAACTCACTCTCTCCCCCATACACACTAACTCACTCTCTCCCCCATACACACTAACTCACTCTCTCTCCCCCATACACACGAACTCACTCTCTCTCCCCCATACACACTAACTCACTCTCTCTCCCCCATACACACTAACTCACTCTCTCTCCCCCATACACACTAACTCACTCTCTCTCCCATACACACTAACTCACTCTCTCCCCCAGGCACACTAACTCACTCTCTCCCCCATACACACTAACTCACTCTCTCCCCCATACACACTAACTCACTCTCTCTCCCATGCACACTAACTCACTCTCACCCCCATACACACTAACTCACTCTCTTTCCCATACACACTAACTCACTCTCTCTCCCCCAGGCACACTAACTCACTCTCTCCCCCAGGCACACTAACTCACTCTCTCCCCCATACACACTAACTCACTCTCTCTCCCCCATACACACTAACTCACTCTCTCTCCCCCATACACACTAACTCACTCTCTCTCCCCCATACACACTAACTCACTCTCTCTCCCATACACACTAACTCACTCTCTCCCCCAGGCACACTAACTCACTCTCTCCCCCATACACACTAACTCACTCTCTCTCCCCCAGGCACACTAACTCACTCTCTCTCCCCCATACACACGAACTCACTCTCTCTCCCCCATACACACTAACTCACTCTCTCTCCCCCATACACACTAACTCACTCTCTCTCCCCCATACACACTAACTCACTCTCTCTCCCATACACACTAACTCACTCTCGCCCCCAGGCACACTAACTCACTCTCTCCCCCATAAACACTAACTCACTCTCTCCCCCATACACACTAACTCACTCTCTCCCCCAGGCACACTAACTCACTCTCTCCCCCATACACACTAACTCACTCTCTCCCCCATACACACTAACTCACTGTCTCCCCCAGGCACACTAACTCACTCTCTCTCCCCATACACACTAACTCACTCTCTCCCCCATACACACTAACTCACTCTCTCCCCCATACACACTAACTCACTCTCTCCCCCATACACACTAACTCACTCTCTCTCCCATACACACTAACTCACTCTCTCCCCCAGGCACACTAACTCACTCTCTCCCCCAGGCACACTAACTCACTCTCTCCCCCAGGCACACTAACTCACTCTCTCCCCCAGGCACACTAACTCACTCTCTCCCCCAGGCACACTAACTCACTCTCTCCCCCATACACACTAACTCACTCTCTCCCCCAGGCACACTAACTCACTCTCTCCCCCATACACACTAACTCACTCTCTCCCCTAGGCACACTAACTCACTCTCTCCCCCAGGCACACTAACTCACTCTCTCTCCCCCAGGCACACTAACTCACTCTCTCTCCCCCATACACACTAACTCACTCTCTCCCCAGGCACACTAACTCACTCTCTCCCCCCCATACACACTAACTCACTCTCTCTCCCCCATACACACTAACTCACTCTCTCTCCCATACACACTAACTCACTCTCTCTCCCATACACACTAACTCACTCTCTCCCCCAGGCACACTAACTCACTCTCTCTCCCATACACACTAACTCACTCTCTCCCCCAGGCACACTAACTCACTCTCTCCCCCAGGCACACTAACTCACTCTCTCCCCCAGGCACACTAACTCACTCTCTCCCCCAGGCACACTAACTCACTCTCTCCCCCAGGCACACTAACTCACTCTCTCCCCCAGGCACACTAACTCACTCTCTATCCCCCAGGCACACTAACTCACTCTCTCCCCCAGGCACACTAACTCACTCTCTCCCCCAGGCACACTAACTCACTCTCTCTCTCCCAGACACACTAACTCACTCTCTCCCCCATACACACTAACTCACTCTCTTCCCCAGGCACACTAACTCACTCTCTCTCCCCCAGGCACACTAACTCACTCTCTCTCCCCCAGGCACACTAACTCACTCTCTCTCCCAGACACACTAACTCACTCTCTCCCCCAGGCACACTAGCTCACTCTCTCCCCCAGGCACACTAGCTCACTCTCTCTCCCAGGCACACTAACTCACTCTCTCCCCCAGGCACACTAACTCACTCTCTCCCCCAGGCACACTAACTCACTCTCTCCCCCATACACACTAACTCACTCTCTCTCCCCCATACACACTAACTCACTCTCTCTCCCCCATACACACTAACTCACTCTCTCCCATACACACTAACTCACTCTCTCCCATACACACTAACTCACTCTCTCTCCCCCAGGCACACTAACTCACTCTCTCCCAGGCACACTAACTCACTCTCTCTCCCAGGCACACTAACTCACTCTCCCCCCCAGGCACACTAACTCACTCTCTCTCCCCCAGGCACACTAACTCACTCTTTCCCCCAGGCACACTAACTCACTCTCTCTCCCCCATACACACTAACTCACTCTCTCCCATACACACTAACTCACTCTCTCCCATACACACTAACTCACTCTCTCTCCCCCAGGCACACTAACTCACTCTCTCCCAGGCACACTAACTCACTCTCTCTCCCAGGCACACTAACTCACTCTCCCCCCCAGGCACACTAACTCACTCTCTCTCCCCCAGGCACACTAACTCACTCTCTCTCCCAGGCACACTAACTCACTCTCTCCCCCAGGCACACTAACTCACTCTTTCCCCCAGGCACACTAACTCACTCTCTCTCCCCCATACACACTAACTCACTCTCTGTCCCCCATACACACTAACTCACTCTCTCTCTCCCAGACACACTAACTCACTCTCTCTCCCCCATACACACTAACTCACTCTCTCTCCCCCATACACACTAACTCACTCTCTCCCCCAGGCATACTAACTCACTCTCTCCCCCAGGCACACTAACTCACTCTCTCCCCCAAGCGCAATAACTCACTCTCTCCCCCACACACACTAACTCACTCTCTCCCCCATACACACTAACTCACTCTCTCCCCCAGGCACACTAACTCACTCTCTCCCCCAGGCACACTAACTCACTCACTCTCTCCCAGACACACTAACTCACTCTCTCCCCCAGGCACACTAACTCACTCTCTCCCCCAGGCACACTAACTCACTCTCTCTCTCCCAGGCACACTAACTCACTCTCTCTCTCCCAGGCACACTAACTCACTCTCTCTCTCCCACAGGCACACAAACTCACTCTCTCCCCCAGGCACACAAACTCACTCTCTCCCCCAGGCACACAAACTCACTCTCTCCCCCAGGCACACTAACTCACTCTCTCCCCCAGGCACACTAACTCACTCTCTCTCCCCCATACACACTAACTCACTCTCTCTCCCCCATACACACTAACTCTCTCTCCCATACACACTAACTCACTCTCTCCCCCAGGCACACTAACTCACTCTCTCTCCCATACACACTAACTCACTCTCTCTCCCCCATACACACTAACTCACTTTCTCTCCCCCATACACACTAACTCACTCTCTCTCCCATACACACTAACTCACTCTCTCCCCCAGGCACACTAACTCACTCTCTCCCCCAGGCACACTAACTCACTCTCTCCCCCATACACACTAACTCACTCTCTCCCCCATACACACTAACTCACTCTCTCCCCCAGGCACACTAACTCACTCTCTCCCCCATACACACTAACTCACTCTCTCCCCCATACACACTAACTCACTCTCTCCCCCATACACACTAACTCACTCTCTCCCCCAGGCACACTAACTCACTCTCTCCCCCAGGCACACTAACTCACTCTCTCCCCCAGGCACACTAACTCACTCTCTCCCCCAGGCACACTAACTCACTCTCTCCCCCATACACACTAACTCACTCTCTCCCCCAGGCACACTAACTCACTCTCTCTCCCCCAGGCACACTAACTCACTCACTCCCCCAGGCACACTAACTCACTCTCTCTCCCCCATACACACTAATTCACTCTCTCCCCAGGCACACTAACTCACTCTCTCCCCCCCATACACACTAACTCACTCTCTCCCCCATACACACTAACTCACTCTCTCTCCCCCATACACACTAACTCACTCTCTCCCATACACACTAACTCACTCTCTCCCCCAGGCACACTAACTCACTCTCTCTCCCATACACACTAACTCACTCTCTCCCCCAGGCACACTAACTCACTCTCTCCCCCAGGCACACTAACTCACTCTCTCCCCCAGGCACACTAACTCACTCTCTCTCCCCCATACACACTAACTCACTCTCTCCCCCATACACACTAACTCACTCTCTCTCCCCCATACACACTAACTCACTCTCTCTCCCCCATACACACTAACTCACTCTCTCTCCCATAGACACTAACTCACTCTCTCCCCCAGGCACACTAACTCACTCTCTCCCCCATACACACTAACTCACTCTCTCTCCCCCAGGCACACTAACTCACTCTCTCCCCCAGGCACACTAACTCACTCTCTCTCCCCCAGGCACACTAACTCACTCTCTCTCCCATACACACTAACTCACTCTCTCCCCCAGGCACACTAACTCACTCTCTCCCCCAGGCACACTAACTCACTCTCTCCCCCAGGCACACTAACTCACTCTCTCCCCCAGGCACACTAACTCACTCTCTCTCCCCCAGGCACACTAACTCACTCTCTCCCCCAGGCACACTAACTCACTCTCTCCCCCAGGCACACTAACTCACTCTCTCTCCCCCAGGCACACTAACATTCTCTCTCCCCCAGGCACACTAACTCACTCTCTCCCCCAGGCACACTAACTCACTCTCTCTCCCCCAGGCACACTAACTCACTCTCTCCCCCAGGCACACTAACTCACTCTCTCCCCCAGGCACACTAACTCACTCTCTCTCCCCCAGGCACACTAACTCACTCTCTCCCCCAGGCACACTAACTCACTCTCTCCCCCAGGCACACTAACTCACTCTCTCCCCCAGGCACACTAACTCACTCTCTCCCCTAGGCGCACTAACTCACTCTCTCCCCCAGGCACACTAACTCACTCTCTCCCCCATACACACTAACTCACTCTCTCCCCCAGGCACACTAACTCACTCTCTCCCCCAGGCACACTAACTCACTCTCTCTCTCCCAGACACACTAACTCACTCTCTCCCCCATACACACTAACTCACTCTCTTCGCCAGGCACACTAACTCACTCTCTCTCCCCCAGGCACACTAACTCACTCTCTCTCCCAGACACACTAACTCACTCTCTCTCCCAGACACACTAACTCACTCTCTCTCCCAGACACACTAACTCACTCTCTCCCCCAGGCACACTAGCTCACTCTCTCCCCCAGGCACACTAACTCACTCTCTCTCCCAGGCACACTAACTCACTCTCTCCCCCATACACACTAACTCACTCTCTCCCCCAGGCACACTAACTCACTCTCTCCCCCAGGCACACTAACTCACTCTCTCCCCCAGGCACACTAACTCACTCTCTCCCCCAGGCACACTAACTCACTCTCTCCCCCAGGCACACTAACTCTCTCTCTCTCCCCCATACACACTAACTCACTCTCTCTCCCCCATACACACTAACTCACTCTCTCTCCCATACACACTAACTCACTCTCACCCCCAGGCACACTAACTCACTCTCTCCCCCATACACACTAACTCACTCTCTCCCCCATACACACTAACTCACTCTCTCCCCCAGGCACACTAACTCACTATCTTCCCCCATACACACTAACTCACTCTCTCCCCCATACACACTAACTCACTCTCTCTCCCATACACACTAACTCACTCTCTCCCCCATACACACTAACTCACTCTCTCTCCCATACACACTAACTCACTCTCTCCCCCAGGCACACTAACTCACTCTCTCCCCCATACACACTAACTCACTCTCTCCCCCATACTCACTAACTCACTCTCTCCCCCAGGCACACTAACTCACTCTCTCCCCCAGGCACACTAACTCACTCTCTCCCCCAGGCACACTAACTCACTCTCTCTCCCCCAGGCACATTAACTCACTCACTCCCCCAGGCACACTAACTCACTCTCTCTCCCCCATACACACTAACTCACTCTCTCCCCAGGCACACTAACTCACTCTCTCCCCCCCATACACACTAACTCACTCTCTCCCCCATACACACTAACTCACTCTCTCCCCCAGGCACACTAACTCACTCTCTCTCCCCCAGGCACACTAACTCACTCTCTCCCCCAGGCACACTAACTCACTCTCTCTCCCCCAGGCACACTAACTCACTCTCTCTCCCCAATACACACTAACTCACTCTCTCTCCCATACACACTAACTCACTCTCTCTCCCATACACACTAACTCACTCTCTCTCCCCCAGGCACACTAACTCACTCTCTCCCAGGCACACTAACTCACTCTCTCCCCCATACACACTAACTCACTCTCTCTCCCAGGCACACTAACTCACTGCTTAACCACTTCCTTACCTTGCAGGTCAGCTGTTCGGGAGAGAGAGGGAGCCAGGACCTTGGAAACAGCGCGGGAGTTTCAAAAAGCGCGGGAGCTGCGAGGCAGAGGGGACAGTTTAAAAGGGCGCGCTGTGGGTGAGGTAAGTACTGCTTAACCACTTCCTTACCTTGCAGGTCAGCTGTTCGGGAGAGAGAGGGAGCCAAGACCTTGGAAACAGCGCGGGAGTTTCAAAAAGCGCGGGAGCTGCGAGGCAGAGGGGACAGTTTAAAAGGGCGCGCTGTGGGTGAGGTAAGTACTGCTTAACCACTTCCTTACCTTGCAGGTCAGCTGTTCGGGAGAGAGAGGGAGCCAGGACCTTGGAAATAGCGCGGGAGTTTCAAAAAGCGCGGGAGCTGCGAGGCAGAGGGGACAGTTTAAAAGGGCGCGCTGTGGGTGAGGTAAGTACTGCTTAACCACTTCCTTACCTTGCAGGTCAGCTGTTCGGGAGAGAGAGGGAGCCAGGACCTTGGAAACAGCGCGGGAGTTTCAAAAAGCGCGGGAGCTGCGAGGCAGAGGGGACAGTTTAAAAGGGCGCGCTGTGGGTGAGGTAAGTACTGATTAACCACTTCCTTACCTTGCAGGTCAGCTGTTCGGGAGAGAGATCAGTTTTGGGAGCAGGCCTATTGGCTGACTGTAAATCAGGAAGGATACAAAGGGTGTGGCTTAAGTGCCTTTAGAAACAGAGTGCTGAAGGCAAACAGAGTGTATCTGAGTTTGGGTAAGGCTGAGTTCGGTTAAGAGGTGAGTGACAAAAAAAAAAAAAAAAAAAATCAAGTTAATTAAGTAAAGTAATTAACTAGTTAAGGGAATTTGGTGCTCACCTGAAGGAGGTGCAGAGAAGCAGACCTGTGAGGGAGTCTCTGGAGCAATTACATCACAGCCAGCAGGTAAGTGTTTGGCTTGTAACTGGTAAGTGATTTCTCTCTCTTTGACTTTCTCCTAGCTGTGTAGTGTAGTTCAAATTTAACTTCAGGTTTAAGTCATGGCAGGAGAGCTCAGACCCGTGTCATGCTCCTCTTGTGAGATGTGGCAAGTCAGGGACCCTTCTGGTGTCCCTGACTCCTTCATCTGCAAGAAGTGTGTCCAACTGCAGCTCCTGTTAGACCGCTTGACGGCTCTGGAGCTGCGGATGGACTCACTTTGGAGCATCTGCGATGCTGAGGAAGTTGTGGAAAGCACATTCAGTGAGTTGGTCACACCGCAGATTAAAATTACTGAGGCAGATAGGGAAAGGGTGACCAACAGACAGAGGAAGAGTAGGAAGGCAGTGCAGGGATCCCCTGCGGTCATCTCCCTCCAAAACAGATTTACCGTTTTGGAAACTGTTGGGGGAGATGGCTCACCAGGGGAAGGTGGCAGCAGCCTGGTTCATGGCACCGTGGCTGGCTCTGCTGCACAGAAGGGCGGGAAAAAGAGTGGCAGAGCTATAGTGATAGGGGATTCAATCGTAAGGGGAATAGACAGGCGTTTCTGCGGACGCAAACGAGAATCCAGGTTGGTATGTTGCCTCCCTGGTGCAAGGGTCAAGGATGTCTCGGAGCGGCTGCAGGGCATTCTGGAGGGGGAGGGTGAACAGCCAGCTGTCGTGGTGCATATAGGCACCAACGATATAGGTAAAAAACGGGATGAGGTCCTACAAGCTGAATTTAGGGAGTTAGGAGTTAAACTAAAAAGTAGGACCTCAAAGGTAGTAATCTCAGGATTGCTACCAGTGCCACGTGATAGTCAGAGTAGGAATGACAGGATAGCTAGGATGAATACGTGGCTTGAGAGATGGTGCAAGAGGGAGGGTTTCAAATTCCTGGGACATTGGGACCGATTCTGGGGGAGGTGGGACCTGTACAAATCGGACGGTCTGCATCTGGGTGGGACCGGAACCAATGTTCTCGGGGGGGTGTTTGCTAGTGCAGTTGGGGAGGGTTTAAACTAATGTGCCAGGGGGATGGGAACCGATGTAGGAAGTCAGTGGGGACAGAAACAAAAGGCAGGAAGGGAGAGTGTGTAAAGCATGACCAGAGAAAGCAGGGCAGAGAGCAAGGAAGGTCTACATTAAACTGCATTTATTTCAATGCAAGGGGCCTGACGGGCAAAGCGGATGAACTCAGGGCATGGACGGGCACATGGGACTGGGATATTATAGCTATGACTGAAACATGGCTAAGGGAGGGGCAGGACTGGCAGCTCAATGTTCCGGGCTACAGATGCTATAGAAAGGATAGAACAGGAGGTAAGAGAGGAGGGGGAGTGGCGTTTTTGATTAGGGAGAACATCACGGCAGTACTTAGAGGGGATATATCCGAGGGTTCGCCCACTGAGTCTATATGGGTGGAACTGAAAAATAAGAAGGGAGAGATCACCTTGGTAGGACTGTACTACAGGCCCCCAAATAGTCAGCGGGAAATTGAGGAGCAAATATGTAAGGAGATTACAGATAGCTGCAAGAATAATAGGGTGGTAGTAGTAGGGGACTTTAACTTTCCCAACATTGACTGGGACAGCCATAGCATTAGGGGCTTGGATGGAGGGAAATTTGTTGAGTGTATTCAGGAGGAATTTCTCATTCAGTATGTGGATGGACCGACTAGAGAGGGGGCAAAACTTGACCTCGTCTTGGGAAATAAGGAAGGGCAAGTGATAGAAGTGCTAGTGAGGGATCACTTTGGGACAAGTGACCATAATTCCATTAGTTTTAAGATAGCTATGGAGAATGATAGGTCTGGCCCAAGAGTTAAAATTCTTAATTGGGGCAAGGCCAATTTTGATGGTATCAGACAGGAACTTGCAGAGGTAGATTGGGGGAGACTATTGGCAGACAAAGGGACGGCTGGTAAATGGGAGGCTTTTAAAAATGTGTTAACCAGGGTGCAGGGTAAGCACATTCCCTTTAGAGTGAAGGGCAAGGCTGGTAGAAGTAGGGAACCCTGGATGACTCGAGATATTGAGACTCTGGTCAAAAAGAAGAAGGAGGCATATGACGTACATAAGCAACTGGGATCAAGTAGATCCCTTGAAGAGTATAGAGATTGTCGAAATAGAGTTAAGAGGGAAATCAGGAGGGCAAAAAGGGGACATGAAATTGCTTTGGCAAATAATGCAAGGGAGAATCCAAAGAGATTCTACAGATACATAAAGGGGAAAAGAGTAACTAGGGACAGAGTAGGGCCTCTTAAGGATCAACAAGGGCATCTATGTGCAGAGCCACAAGAGTTGGGTGAGATCCTGAATGAATATTTCTCATCGGTATTCACGGTGGAGAAAGGCATGGATGTTAGGAAACTAAGGGAAATAAATAGTGATGTCTTGAGAAGTGTGCATATTACAGAGGAGGAGGTGCTGGAAGTCTTAAAGCGCATCAAGGTAGATAAATCCCCGGGACCTGATGAAATGTATCCCAGGATGTTGTGGGAGGCTAGGGAGGAAATTGCGGGTCCCCTAACCGAGATATTTGAATCATCGGCAGCCACAGGTGAGGTGCCTGAAGATTGGAGAGTGGCGAATGTTGTGCCCTTGTTTAAGAAGGGCAGCAGGGAAAAGCCTGGGAACTACAGACCGGTGAGCCTAACGTCTGTAGTAGGTAAGTTGCTAGAAGGTATTCTGAGAGACAGGATCTACAAGCATTTAGAGAGGCAAGGACTGATTCGGGGCAGTCAGCATGGCTTTGTGCGTGGAAAATCGTGTCTCACAAATTTGATTGAGTTTTTTGAGGGAGTGACCAAGAAGGTAGATGAGGGTAGTGCAGTAGACGTTGTCTACATGGACTTTAGCAAAGCCTTTGACAAGGTACCGCATGGTAGGTTGTTGCAGAAGGTTAAAGCTCACAGGATCCAGGGTGAGGTTGCCAATTGGATTCAAAATTGGCTGGACGACAGAAGGCAGAGGGGTGGTTGTAGAGGGTTGTTTTTCAAACTGGAGGCCTGTGACCAGTGGTGTGCCTCAGGGATCGGTGCTGGGTCCACTGTTATTTGTGATTTATATTAATGATTTGGATGAGAATTTAGGAGGCATGGTTAGTAAGTTTGCAGATGACACCAAGATTGGTGGCATAGTGGATAGTGAAGAAGGTTATCTAGGATTGCAACGGGATCTTGATCAATTAGGCCAGTGGGCCGACGAATGGCAGATGGAGTTTAATTTAGATAAATGTGAGGTGATGCATTTTGGCAGATCGAATCAGGCCAGGACCTACTCAGTTAATGGTATGGCGTTGGGGAGAGTTATAGAACAAAGAGATCTAGGAGCACATGTTCATAGCTCCTTGAAGGTGGAGTCGCAGGTGGACAGGGTGGTGAAGAAGGCATTCGGCATGCTTGGTTTCATTGGTCAGAACATTGAATATAGGAGTTGGGACGTCTTGTTGAAGTTGTACAAGACATTGGTACGGCCACACTTGGAATACTGTGTGCAGCTCTGGTCACCCTATTATAGAAAGGATATTATTAAACTAGAAAGAGTGCAGAAAAGATTTACTAGGATGTTGCCGGGACTTGATGGTTTGAGTTATAAGGAGAGGCTGGATAGACTGGGACTTTTTTCCCTGGAGCGTAGGAGGCTTAGGGGTGATCTTATAGAGGTCTATAAAATAATGAGGGGCATAGATAAGGTAGATAGTCAACATCTTTTCCCAAAGGTAGGGGAGTCTAAAACTAGAGGGCATAGGTTTAAGGTGAGAGGGGAGAGATTCAGAAGGGCCCAGAGGGGCAATTTCTTCACTCAGAGGGTAGTGAGTGTCTGGAATGGGCTGCCAGAGGTAGTAGTAGAAGCGGGTACAATTGTGTCTTTCAAAAAGCATTTAGATGGTTACATGGGTAAGATGGGTATAGAGGGTTATGGGCAAAGTGCGGGCAACTGGGACTAGCTTAATGGTAAAAAACTGGGCGGCATGGACTGGTTGGGCCGAAGGGCCTGTTTCCATGCTGTAAACTTCTATGATTCTATGATTCTAACTCACTCTCTCTCCCAGGCACACTAACTCACTCTCTCCCCCAGGCACACTAACTCACTCTCTCCCCCATACACACTAACTCACTCTCTCACCCCCAGGCACACTAACTCACTCTCTCTCCCAGGCACACTAACTCACTCTCTCCCCCAGGCACACTAACTCACTCTCTCCCCCATACACACTAACTCACTCTCTCTCCCATACACACTAACTCACTCTCTCCCCCAGGCACACTAACTCACTCTCTCCCCCAGGCACACTAACTCACTCTCTCTCCCAGGCACACTAACTCACTCTCTCCCCCAGGCACACTAACTCACTCTCTCCCCCATACACACTAACTCACTCTCACCCCCAGGCACACTAACTCACTCTCTCTCCCAGGCACACTAACTCACTCTCTCCCCCATACACACTAACTCACTCTCTCCCCCAGGCACACTAACTCACTCTCTCTCCCATACACACTAACTCACTCTCTCCCCCAGGCACACTAACTCACTCTCTCCCCCAGGCACACTAACTCACTCTCTCCCCCAGGCACACTAACTCACTCTCTCCCCCAGGCACACTAACTCACTCTCTCCCCCAGGCACACTAACTCACTCTCTCCCCCATACACACTAACTCACTCTCTCCCCCAGGCACACTAACTCACTCTCTCCCCCAGGCACACTAACTCACTCTCTCCCCCAGGCACACTAACTCACTCTCTCCCCCAGGCACACTAACTCACTCTCTCCCCCAGGCACACTAACTCACTCTCTCCCCCATGCACACTAACTCACTCTCTCCCCCAGGCACACTAACTCACTCTCTCCCCAGGCACACTAACTCACTCTCTCTCTCCCAGGCACACTAACTCACTCTCTCTCTCCCAGGCACACTAACTCACTCTCTCTCTCCCAGGCACACTAACTCACTCTCTCCCCCAGGCACACTAACTCACTCTCTCCCCCAGGCAAACTAACTCACTCTCTCTCCCATACACACTAACTCACTCTCTCTCCCCCATGCACACTAACTCACTCTCTCTCCCCCATGCACACTAACTCACTCTCCCCCCCAGGCACACTAACTCACTCTCTCTCCCCCATACACACTAACTCACTCTCTCCCCCAGGCACACTAACTCACTCTCTCCCCCAGGCACACTAACTCACTCTCTCTCCCCATACACACTAACTCACTCTCTCCCACAGGCACACTAACTCACTCTCTCCCCCAGGCACACTAACTCACTCTCTCCCCCAGGCACACTAACTCACTCTCTCTCCCCATACACACTAACTCACTCTCTCCCCCAGGCACACTAACTCACTCTCTCTCCCAGGCACACTAACTCACTCTCCCCCCCAGGCACACTAACTCACTCTCTCTCCCCCATACACACTAACTCACTCTCTCCCCCAGGCACACGAACTCACTCTCTCCCCCATACACACTAACTCACTCTCTCCCCCATACACACTAACTCACTCTCTCCCCCAGGCACACTAACTCACTCTCTCCCCCATACACACTAACTCACTCTCTCCCCCATACACACTAACTCACTCTCTCACCCCCAGGCACACTAACTCACTCTCTCCCCAGGCACACTAACTCACTCTCTCCCCCACACACACTAACTCACTCTCTCTCCCCCAGGCACACTAACTCACTCTCTCCCCCAGGCACACTAACTCACTCTCTCCCCCAGGCACACTAACCCACTCTCCCACCCATGCACACTAACTCACTATCTCTCCCCCCGGCACACTAACTCACTCTCCCCAAGTTATGTACCATCAATGACCACGAGACAAAAATGGTGAAGCCTATTGAGCCTTTATTGCACAAGATGGTGTGCCCCCAGCAGCTGGAACCAGAATGGAGGCAGCGCAGGAGATCTTACACTTTTATTCACCGCCTGCTGGGAGGAGCCAGCAGACTGGCATTTACCGCGTTACCTGTAGTACAGGGGCAGTACCATAATACGCGTAATGCGTTACCAGTGGTGTGTACCACATTCACACCCTGATTTAAAAAAATTTCAGCGTGCGTGAAAAACAACGTTACAGATTGAGTCTGTTGAGGGCTTTGACCCTCCGCCACGATCGCCTCAGTCCTGGTGGTGGTGTGGGTGTCGATGTGGTCACCTGCGACTCCGGGAGTGTGTTGTCCTCTTCATTGTCTCCCCGTAGTGGATCCGGTGAGGGGACGGATGCTGCTGGGGTGGGGGCTGTGGTGAGGGTCGCTGGTGGGAAGCTGGACGGCGCAGGGGCGAGTGAGGCAACCGGACGGGGAGGGGATGATACCAGGTCGGGGGTGGTGGCGGTTGTGGGTGGGTACCCAGCGGGTGCCAGGCCCCGGAGGGAGGCTGTGTCCTGTTGCCCGTCGGGGTGTGCCACGTAGGTGTACTGTGGGTTCGCATGGAGGAGGAGGACTTTCTCGACCAGGGGATCCAATTTATGACTCCTCGCATGCTTCCAGAGGAGGACGGGCCCAGGAACTGTCAGACAGGTTGGGAGCGAGACCCCGGAGGTGGACTTCCTCGGGAAGGCAAACACATGTTCGTGAGGGGTCTCATTAGTAGCAGTGCATAGGAGCGACCGGATGGAGTGGAGTGCATCGGGGAGGAACTCCTGCCAGCGGGAGACCGGGAGATTCCTAGACCGAAGGGCCAGCAGGACGGCCTTTCAGACTGTTCTTTCAGCGACCACATAGAACCTTTAATCCGGGACGCATTCGTTGCAGGTATGCTGTCCTCCCAAATCCGTCAGAGGCTGCTGGAGAAAGAGACGCTGGGCCTCAAGGAGGCACGGGCCCTCGCAAGCTCCCTAGATGTGGCCTCCCGCAACGCCCGAGCATACGTACCCGACCGCGCGGCAGCCCCATGGGCAGCGTGGACCCCACCAGCAGCCGATCCCGGCATGCCCCATCCCCCCACAAGCTTGAGCCGCGCGGCTGCCAGGCAACCCTGGGGGCCCCGCTGTTATTTTTGCGGGCAAGCCAAGCATCCCCGGCAAAACCGCCCGGCCCGCTCCTCAATTTGCAAAGGCAATGGCAAAAAGCGGCATTTCGTGGCAGTATGCCAGGCACGGGCAGTCGGCGCTGTCTCCGGGAGCGAACCGGGGCCGCCGCCACAACTCTCTTCACAGGCCATGTGTGGCCCGTGGGTGCCGGCATCTTCAATTTCCCAAGCCACGTGCAGACCCCGGGCGCCGCCATCTTGTTCCCCATGGCCCACGTGCGATGCGTGGGCGCAACCATCTTGCCCACCCCCAGCCATGTGCAACCCGTGGGCACCGCCATCTTGGCTGGAGTCTCAGGACCCCGATTCGGATGACCGCACACCGCCCAAGGAAACTCATCAGCTTCTACCACGACTCACCTCGTGACCCTGGACCAGTCTCGGCCCCGAACTCTTTCGCCTGCCACGGCGACCGTGCTCATCAACAGACACAAAACATCCTGCCTGATCGTCTCCGGGTGCACATAGAGCTTCATACACCCCAACATGGTAAGGCGCTGCTCTCTCCCCATACACCCAGCTAATCAAAGAATCTCCCTGGCCTCCGGGTCTCACTCTGTAGGGATCAAGGGGTTCTGAATAGCTAACCTCACAGTCCAGGGAAGAGAATTTAAGAATTTCCGACTCTACGCCCTCCTTCACCTGTGTTCTTCCACGCTCCTGGGATTGGACTTCGAATGCAACCTCCAGAGCTTAACCTTTAAATTTGGCGGCCCTATACCCCCCCTCACTATCTGTAGCCTCGCGACCCTCAAGGTCGACCCGCCTTACCTTTTTGCGAACCTCACCCCAGATTGCAAACCCGTCGCCACCAGGAGCAGACAGTACAGTGCCCAGGACCGGACCTTCATTCGGTCAGAAGTCCAGCGGTTACTGAAGGAACGTATTATTGAGGCTAGCAACAGCCCCTGGAGAGCTCAGGTAGTGGTTGTAAAGACCGGGGAGAAGCATAGGATGGTCATCGATTATAGTCAGACCATCAACAGGTATACGCAGCTCGACGCATACCCTCTCCCCCGCATAGCTGTTTTGGTCAATCAGATTGCACAATACAAGGTCTTTCCAACAGTGGACCTCAAATCCGCCTACCACCAGCTCCCCATTCGCCCGGACGACCGCAAGTACGCTGCATTCGAACCAGATGGGCGGCTCTACCACTTCCTAAGGGTTCCCTTCGGTGTCACAAATGGAATCTCGGTCTTCCAACGGGAGATGGACCGAATGGTTGACCGGTACAGTTAGTGGGCCATGTTCCCGTACCTCGACAACGTCACCATCTGCGGCCATGACCGGCAGGACCCCGACACCAAGCTCCACAAATTTCTCCATACCGCAAAAATCCTTAACTTAACCTAAAACAAGGACAAATGCATGTTTAGCACCGATCGCCTAGCCATCCTCGGCTACGTAGTGCACGATGGAGTCATAGGCCCAGATTCCGAACGCATGCGCCCCCTCATGGAGTTTCCCACCCCCACTGCTCCAAGGCCCTGAAACGCTGCCTGGGACTTTTTTCATATAACGCCCAGTGGGTCCCCAACTATGCGGACAAGGCCCGCCCACTAATCCAATGCACGGTTTTCCCCCTGTCGGCAGAGGCCCGCCAGGCCTTCAGCCGCATAAAGGCCACGATGCACGCAATCAATGAATCCCTTCCCTTCCAAGTCGAGAGCAACGCGTCCGACGTAGCTCTGGCGGCCACCCTCAACCAAGTGGGCAGGCCCATGGCCTTCTTCTCACGCCCTCTCCATGCTTCAGAAATCCATCATTCCTCTGTTGAAACGGAGGCCCAGGCCACAGTAGAAGCTGTGTGGCACTGTAGGCATTATCTGCCTGGCAGGAGATTCACGCTCCTCACTGACCAACGGTCGGTAGCTTTCATATTCGATAATGCACAGCGGGGCAAGATAAAGAACAATAAGATCTTACAGTGGAGGATCGAGCTCTCCACCTACAACTATGAGATCTTGTATCGTCCCCGGAAGCTAAATGAGTCTCCTGATGCCCTATCCCGCGGCACATGTGCCAACGCACAAGTGCCAACGCACAAGTGGACCGACTCCAGGCCCTCCACGAGGACCTCTGCCACCCGGGGGTCACTCGATTCTTCCATTTTATCAAGACCCGCAACCTGCCCTACTCCATCGAGGAGGTCAGGACTGTCACCAGGAACTGCCAAATCTGCGCGGAGTGCAAGCCGCACTTCTACAGGCCAGAGAAAGCGCACCTGATAAAGGCTTCCCGTCCCTCTGAATGCCTCAGTATGGACTTCAAAGGGCCCCTACCCTCCACCTACCATAACACGTGCTTCCTGAACGTGATTGATGAGTACTCCCGGTTCCCATTTGCCATCCCCTGCCCTGACATGACCGCAGCCACCGTCATAAAAGCCCTCCACAGTATCTTTACCCTGTTCGGTTTCCCCGCCTACATTCACAGCGATAGGGGGTCCTCCTTCATGAGCGATGAACTGCGTCAATTCCTGCTCAGCAAGGGCATTGCCTCGAGCAGGACGACCAGTTATAACCCCCGAGGAAATGGGCAGGTAGAGAGGGAGAACGGAACGGTCTGGAAGACCGTCCTACTGGCCCTACGGTCCAGGAATCTCCCAGTCTCCCGCTGGCAGGAGGTCCTTCCCGTTGCACTCCACTTCATCCGATCACTGCTGTGTACCACGACCAACGAAACACCTCATGAACGTCTCCCGGTCTTCCCTAGGAAGTCCTCCTCCAGGACCTCGCTCCCAACCTGGCTGGCAGCTCCTGGACCCATTCTGCTCCGCAAACACGTGCAGGCGCACAAGTCAGACCCATTGGTCGAGAGGGTCCATCTCCTTCACGCTAACCCTCAGTACGCCTATGTGGCATGCCTTGACGGCCGACCAGATACGGTCTCCCTACAGGACCTGGCGCCCACTGGATCCCGCCCCCACCCCCCCCCCCCCCCAACCCCACCCTCCCTCCCTCCGGCGCCACAACAGTTGCTGAATTGGTCCAGGTGCGGCGCCAGTTTTGCTGTTGCAGAACTCCGCGAATCCTGCCCTGGCGCCAACACTTAGTCTCAGGAACGGAGAACCTGGCCCTGTATGTTTTCAAGAAGCAGTTAGACATAGCAGGGCGAAGGGGATCAAAGGTTACGGTGGAAATTTGGATTAGGCCATTGAGTTGGATGATCAGCCATGATCATAATGAATGGTGGAGCAGGCTCGAAGGGCTGAATGGCCTCCTCCACATCAAATTTTCTATGTTTCTAATAAGGCAGATCAGACCATTATTGTAGAATCATAGAATCCTTCCAGTGCAGAGGAGACCATTCGGCCCATCGAGTTTGCACCAACCCTCTGAAAGAGTACCCGACTTCGGTTCACTCCCCTGTCCAATCCCACCCAACATTTGGACCCTGAAGGACAGCTAAGCATTGCCAATCCACCTAAGCTGCACATCTTTGGGCTGTGGGAGGAAACCGGAGCACCCGGAGGAAACCCACGCAGACACGGGGAGAACGTGCAGATCCACACAGACAGTCGCCCAAGGCTGGAATTGAACCCCGGTCTCTGGCGCTGTGAGGCAGCAGTGCTAGCCACTGTGCCACCAATGCCCTTGCACTGAATATATATTTTAAACCGCTATTAGTAACCAACATTTAAGAATGCTTGAAAATCAGTTCCCACAATTTAAGCACTGTTTAGTGAACATGTACTGATTACTACGTGCTGTCACTATATCTTTTGTAGTTATCTTTTCTGGAAAGAATGCAACTGAAATGTGTGGATTTAATGTTACATGTAAATAGAAATCAGTGTTCCCACTGATGTTTGTTGCATTATGCAGTCAGGCTTGTCCAACTACGGCAGCACAGTAGCACAAGTGGATAGCACTCTGGCTTCACAGCGCCAGGGTCCCAGGTTCGATTCCCTGCTGGGTCACTGTCTGTGCGGAGTCTGCATGTTCTCCCTGTGTCTGCGTGGATTTCCTCTGGGTGCTCCGGTTTCCTCCCACAGTCCAAAGATGTGCAGGTTAGGTAGATTGGCCATGATAAATTGCCCTTAGTGCCCAAAAAGGTGAGGAGGGGTTATTGGGTTATGGGGATAGTGTGGAAGTGACGGCTTAAGTGGGTCGGTGAAGATTCGATGGGCTGAATGGCCTCCTTCTGCACTGTATGTTCTATGTACTCATGTGGGAGGGGGGGTTTGAGGGATGGACATGGGACGGGCACATTTTAAAATTTATTTCAGTCAAGGGGCCGGTGAGCATTTTGGAAGGATAAAGGGCGCTATCTAATGGAAATGTTTGTCATTTGTGGCGGGGTTTGCTGGGAGTTTCCTGCGGCTCAGTCACCGAGTTCTCCACCGCTATCTAACCACTTAGTCACTTTTTGGTCCCTGGGGAGTTTATCCTTGGTCAAGCCCACACTGAGGGAGGGATTCACCGGCCACATCCAACCAGCAACCCAAGAATCTCGCCCGAGGTTAATGGACATCTCCATTATCCGTGACTCACCTGTGGCATTCTTGCAGCGGGTGGAGTGGAAGAATTCAGCCCTTAGAATTATCTTCAACACTGGGAGCTGAATGTGCTGGCCAGACTGACTGCTCAGAGAGCGGGCCACCATTTTGAAAGGGTGCCTCGATCTTTAAGTGCGCTTGTGGGTCCTCCGTACCACCACCCATGGGGAATGTCACCCCCACACACGTGGGCATTGCCCCCCCCCCAAGTGATGGCACCCCGCTATGGGGTTGCTGAGGATCCCCCCCCCTTTGTGGCCTTCCCATGCTCCCTTACGGGCCGCCCCTTCCAGGACACCCAGCCTTCACCCCCGACCTTTAAGACGCCCCTTCATTCCCACCCTGCACCCCGCACCCCTTCATACCCTCCTACTCTCCTTTCAGAGGCACAACCCCCCTCAGGCCCTAACCCTTGGCAGTGCCAGCCTGGCACCCTGGCACTTCCTCCCTGGCGCACTGGTAGAGCTCCTATCGGCTTTACGGTGCCACATGGCACCTTGGCAGTGCCTGGGTGGCAGTGCCAAGGTGCCAGCCTGACAGTGCCAAATGCTCACATTCTAGGGGGAGGGCAAGGGGGCCACCCTATTGTATCTCTGGCCACCCAGGGGCTTCTGATGCCCCTGGAGGAACCCCCCCCTCCCCGCAGTGTTGTGATGTCTGGTCCCCGTTTGTGTGGACCAGTACTAATCGGCGCCTGCATGACCGCTCACTGGGGAGCCGGGTAGGTGATGGGAAGCCATTGGATAGGAGGTCCTTCCTGTCAGTGTGTTGGATATTGGCCTGAATTGGTGATTATTGGTTTCTCGCCACGCTGCGGCAGGATCTGGGTCTTGCCAATAGGAGCGGGTTGGTTAGATCGGAAACCGATTGATGTCTGGCAAGGTTCCTGATTTCGAACTCTCCCACGATCTACCTGGCTCCCTCGAATTCACGCCCGATGTGACGTGGTCAGTAGATCGCGGCCAAAGTTTGGCGCAACATTAAATATGACATTTTTTTAAAAACGGATGTTTAGAAACAAACAACTTGCTGCACAAAGAAACAATGAGAAATAAATGAAGATGAGTATTAGAGTGTAATCGGGTGAGAGGGTGTGTTCCTGGCTCACTCCCTGGCTCACGGTGTTCACTTCACTCACTTTCAGCCACTGTGAGAGTGGATGAGAATATGTGTGGGGGAGAGTGAATGAGAACTCTGATGCTGGGAGTGAGCCAGACTTATGGACACATTCTGCCCCTGCACTCCGCGCCCCCCCCCTCCACACTGTCTCACCCCGCCAAACTCTCTTACCTCCCCATACTCTCGCACCATCCCCCCCCTCACAGTCCCTCACTCCCTCAGGCCCCTTTCACACTCCCTCAGCCCCCTCTCACACCCCTCAAACTCTCTATCCTCTCTCTCGCCCCATCACACTCTCTCCCCCTCATACTGTCTTTCATTTCCTCTCACACTCTCTCCCCCACACTGCCTCTCTCATTCCTCCTCATACTCGCTCAACCCCGCACACACTCTTGCTCGCTAACCGCCCTCACGCTCTCTCTCTCATACATTCTCCAGCCCCTCAAACTCTCTACCCTGCTCTTGCTCTCTCTACCCCGTCACACTCTCTCCCCCTCATACTGTCTCTCATTCCCCCTCAGACTCTCTCCCCCTCACACTGTCTCTCATTCCCCCTCACACTCTTCCCCTCACACTGTCTCTCTCATTCCCCCTCACATTCTTGCTCACTCCCCCCCCCTCCCCCTCATGCTCTCTCTCTCACACATTCTCTCTCAGTCTCCAGTCGCTCACTCACGTTGCCAGTGGGCCCCACTCCTGCTGCTTGGTTCTCTGATCCGGATGCCTGCACCACCTTCCAGTTGCCCAGGCACCGCTCCACAGCTCTTGTGCTCCCTGGTACCTGTGCTCCCAGTACCTCTCTTCCCTGGGTTTTACTCCCAGTCCCCAGCTCCCCAGCCTCACTCCTTGTCTCGCCGGCACTCAGCTCCCTCCACCCTGCTCCTTAGTTCCCCAGGCCCCAAACTCACCCCTGCTGATGGTCGCTGCTCCTGCAATCACAGATTGTTGTTCTCCCACATTTCCTGTTGATCGGCTCACTAGT
This sequence comes from Scyliorhinus torazame, assembly GCF_047496885.1. Lineage (NCBI taxonomy): Eukaryota > Metazoa > Chordata > Chondrichthyes > Carcharhiniformes > Scyliorhinidae > Scyliorhinus > Scyliorhinus torazame. The sequence goes on from NC_092722.1 coordinate 122,848,599, forward strand.
GTGTGGGTGAGGGTGAGGGAGAACCCTGATGCTGGGAGTGAGTCAGACTTAGTGTGTGGGTGAGGGAGAACTCTGATGCTGGGGGTGAGTCAGACTTAGTGTGTGGGTAAGGGTGAGAGAGAACTCTGATGCTGGAGTGAGGCAGACTTAGTGTATGGGTGAGGGAGAACTCTGATGCTGGGGGTGAGTCAGACTTAGTGTGTGGGTGAGGGTGAGGCAGAACTCTGATGCTGGGGCTGAGTCAGACTTAGTGTGTGGGTGAGGGTGAGGCAGAACTCTGATGCTGGGGCTGAGTCAGACTTAGTGTGTGGGTGAGGGTGAGGCAGAACTCTGATGCTGGGGGTGAGTCAGACTTAGTGTGTGGGTTTGGTTGTGGGAGAACCCTGATGCTGGGGGTGAGTCAGACTTAGTGTGTGGGTGAGGGTGAGGCAGAACTCTGATGCTGGAGTGAGGCAGACTTAGTGTATGGGTGAGGGTGAGGGAGAACTCTGATGCTGGGGGTGAGTCAGACTTAGTGTGTGGGTGAGGGTGAGGCAGAACTCTGATGCTGGGGGTGAGTCAGACTTAGTGTGTGGGTGAGGGTGAGGCAGAACTCTGATGCTGGGGGTGAGTCAGACTTAGTGTGCGGGTGTGGGTGAGGGAGAACCCTGATGCTGGGAGTGAGTCAGACTTAGTGTGTGGGTGAGGGTGAGGCAGAACTCTGATGCTGGGGGTGAGTCAGACTTAGTGTGTGGATGAGGGTGAGGGAGAACTCTGATGCTGGAGTGAGTCAGACTTAGTGTGTGGGTGAGGGAGAACTCTGATGCTGGGAGTGAGTCAGACTTAGTGTGTGGATGAGGGTGAGGGAGAACTCTGATGCTGGGGGTGAGTCAGACTTAGTGTATGGGTGTGGGTGAGGGAGAACTCTGATGCTGGGTGTGAGGCAGACTTAGTGTATGGGTGAGGGTGAGGGAGAACTCTGATGCTGGGAGTGAGGCAGACTTAGTGTATGGGTGAGGGTGAGGGAGAACTCTGATGCTGGGAGTAAGTCCGACTTAGTTTATGGGTGAGGGAGAACCCTGATGCTGGGAGTGACGCAGACTTAGTGTATGGGTGTGGGTGAGGGAGAACTCTGATGCTGGGTGTGAGGCAGACTTAGTGTATGGGTGAGGGTGAGGGAGAACTCTGATGCTGGGAGTGAGGCAGACTTAGTGTATGGGTGAGGGTGAGGGAGAACTCTGATGCTGGGAGTAAGTCCGACTTAGTTTATGGGTGAGGGAGAACCCTGATGCTGGGAGTGACGCAGACTTAGTGTATGGGTGAGGGAGAACTCTGATGCTGGGAGTGAGGCAGACTTAGTGTATGGGTGAGGGAGAGGGAGCACTCTGATGCTGGGGGTGAGTCAGACTTAGTGTATGGGTGAGGGAGAGGGAGCACTCTGATGCTGGGGGTGAGTCAGACTTAGTGTATGGGTGAGGGTGAGGGAGAACTCTGATGCTGGGAGTGAGGCAGACTTAGTGTATGGGTGTGGGTGAGGGAGCACTCTGATGCTGGGAGTGAGGCAATCTTAGTGTATGGGTGAGGGTGAGGGAGAACTCTGATGCTGGGAGTAAGTCCGACTTAGTGTATGGGTGAGGGAGAACCCTGATGCTGGAGTGAGTCAGACTTAGTGTATGGGTGAGGGAGAACTCTGATGCTGGGAGTGAGGCAGACTTAGTGTATGGGTGAGGGAGAACTCTGATGCTGGGAGTGAGGCAGACTTAGTGTATGGGTGTGGGTGAGGGAGCACTCTGATGCTGGGAGTGAGGCAGGCTTAGTGTATGGGTGAGGGTGAGGGAGAACTCTGATGCTGGGAGTGAGGCAGACTTAGTGTATGGGTGAGGGAGAACCCTGATGCTGGGAGTGACGCAGACTTTGTGTGTGGGTGAGCGAGAACCCTGATGCTGGGAGTGAGTCAGACTTAGTGTGTGGGTGAGGGTGAGGGAGAACCGTGATGCTGGGAGTGAGGCAGACTTAGTGTATGGGTGAGGGAGAACTGTGATGCTGGGAGTGAAGCAGACATATGGACACGAGTGAACCTATGAGCAGAAAACATGGGAAGAAATGGCCTGTGATTGGAGGAACAGCTACCTGCTGATTCTTCCATTCAAACTTCCATGTTTGACTGGCATTCTGAAAACTGGCTCGGGGGGACTGCATCGAGGCCGCCTGTCAGACAAGCCTGTTTTAAAGCATGGCCATGCATGTGTCTTAAAGGCAACATGCAGTTGCATAGCCAGTTTGTTCGGTCAATGACATTATCAGTGACCACAATGCCTGTGCAGCTTAGAGGGAATATTGGTAGACATTATCAGTGAACCCGTTGGATTTACTATCCACCACATATACATGATGGACCCTGTACCGTCCATTAACCCAGGGTTAATTTGCTGGGTCTCTCCTATGAATTCTATCTTAAACTTTGCAGGAATGTGAACGCAGGCTCTCTCTGGGGCAGCTACTTCTGTGAAATAGAACACAGAAGATGCTATAACCCGCAACATAAAATTGATGTTCAAGTGAATGACTGACTCTTACCGCTGATTTAAGCGACTGCCAATTTTAATCATGGACTCGTAAAAAAATGTTTCAATTCTTTCAAGGTGAGTGTCACTGGCTGGGTCAGCATTTACTGCCTTTGAACTGAGTGGCTTGCTATGCCATTTCGGAGGGCATTAAAGTGTTAACCACATTGCTGTGGGTTTGGAGTCACAGTCGGCCAGACCAGGCAAGGATGACAGATATCCTTCCCTAAAGGATATTAGTGAAGCAGATGGGTTTCTACGACCATAGTCACCATTAAACTTTTAATTTCAGATTTTGAAAGGAGTACAGATTTTACCATCTGCCATGTGGCAAACCCCTATATCACCCCTCCCCCTAAATGATAGAAGTTGTCCCAGAATCGAAGCATGCCCCATCAATGGAAAGTAGAATGTGCTGTCGCTGCGTGGAATCACTCGATCTTTCAGGCGCTTTTACCTTCAAACACCACACCAATGCAATTATATCTAAACCATTTGAGATTTTATTCAAATATATTTACTCAAATATATTAAATGTATAAAATTCAGCTGTCATATATTATTAGGATACAGAAACGTGTTAATAGTAACAAAGTAGCAGTTTCCATCACAAAAATAAAGATAATCTTATAAGTAAAGTGCTGTGCATAAAACAAACTGTACATTAGAGGTCATCAAATGGAGGGTCTTGCAGAGACCACTGACCAGCAAGGTCCTTCTCAAAACACTTCAAAAGTCAGTAATAAATAAGTGATAGTCTTATTGTCCATTCCTCACCAAACGTGGATGCAAACAGATCACCTGGACTTGCTGTGCAGTGTACTGTAGGTGCCCAGGAGCTTGTCCCAGTGGGTAAAGTAAGGGGCATAGTTAGTTTTAAACTTCATGTGATGCAGGTCGTGGTGAGGTGCCCCCCCGTAGAGGCCGAAGGGCACCAGTCTGTGTGTGGACCAGGGCAAGTCGTAGCCCGAGTGGTCCTCCACCGACAGCCAGATGTTGCAGACGAAGAAGAGGAGCTTGGTGAGCGGGTGGCAGCCCAGGATGGCCGGGTTGACGGCGGCGAAGAAGCCCAGCGAGAGGGTTTCCCAGGCTCCCGAGTGCTCGGTGGTCAGCGCGAAGGTGGCCGTGTACTTGTGGTGGACCTTGTGGAAGGTGCGGTAGAGCCAGGGCACCTTGTGGTGGAGCAGGTGCCACACGAAGTACTGGAAGTCGAAGAGCAGCAGGCAGGCGACGATGCCCAGCAGCGCCCGGCCCAGCTCGGGGGCAGAATCCGGCAGGAGGACGGGCCGCCAGTACCAGTGAGCCACCGACAAGGGGAAGATGTAGACCAGGTGGTTGAAGAGGGTCCGCCCCACGCAGCAAGCCATCATCCCCAGGCTGGGGTGGTTCTGATCCTGGATCTTGTATCTCCTCAGGAAGGCGAGCCGGGCTGCCAGCAAGTCCAGGGCGACGTAAGGCAGACAGAAAGACAGGTAGACCCCCAAGGAGAAAGTGACTGGGAAGAAAGGAGACCTCAGACAGTCCTGCCGGCTCCGCACCAGCTCCCAGAGCGGCTGCAAGAGCGGAGCCTCCAGCGGGGCGCTGTGCACAGCGCTCACTCCAACACTGCTGTTCATCCTGACCAATGTGTGTGTTTTCTACCGCTTGGTGAAAGCTGCCTCCTTTTGTAATCTCACATCATCCCGCCCATCAGGAGGCGTGCACAGTTACCCCATGCTCGGTTAGCTCACATTTCCGCAGAGGCAACCCGCGTGTAGGAAAAATTGCTGGACGCAACTGTATCAGATCCTCAAAATGCGGCACAAATGTTTAAAAAAAGAATCTTTTTTTCTTTCCCCTTGCAAACGCCAGTCTGTGGTTATCCAGCCCGGATTATTTCCACGCTCCAAACGTCACCGTTTTTCTTTCAAGCAACATCTCTGCCCTTTATTCGGTTTCCCTTTCGTTACGTTTTACCTTTCCCACCTGGATTGACCAACTCGGGAATTTTTCAGCTTCCAAACATTTCCTGTTTCAGAAGTAAACCGCTCGTGTGTGTGTTTCATTCTGGTACATCAGAGCATGAATCGCCACTCGGCATCAAGTCAGAGTGAAGACCCCCCTCATCAACAACCGCAACAGGCGCTATTACTGTTACTAATAACAGTAATCTTTATTGTCGCAAGTAGGCTTACATTAACACCGCAATGAAGTTACTGTGAAAAGCTCCTAGTCGCCACATTCCGGCGTCTGTTTGGGTGCACAGAGGGAGAATTCAGAATGTCCAAATTACCTAACGGCATGTCTTTCGGGACTTGTGGTAGGAAACCGGAGCACCCAGAGGAAATACTAAATCGATATCTTAAGCATAGTTATCTATGTTATCATCATGAGAGGGGGCAGTGAGGAAAGATGTAATACTGTGTCTCTAATACATTCCTGTACAATGTGTGTAATCCAGCCAGCTGATGGAGTCTAAACTCAATGCACAAAGTTTGAACTTAGGGGGTTTCCACACTACAGCAAGATTAAACTTGAGAGTTAAGGCAGGAATGTCTAAGGACGTCACTTTTCTAAAAAAATGTAATCGCTTGAGCACCAATCTCCATGTGTTTATACTTGAAGGAAAGCTGCATTCGCCCTCAAAGTTTTTCAATGTTATCATTACGGACTGCACTGTCAGAGGTGCTGTAGTACTTTTAAAGAAACGTTTAAGGGATTTGTAAACATTGCACCGCCTTGAAATTTCAAATTCCCTTAGCCAACATTTATCGCTCAATAGCTCAAAAAAGAGGCCCTTTGGCCCATCCTGGCTGTGCTGGCCATCAAGCATCTATCTATTCGAACCCTATTTTCCAGCACTTGGTCCATAGCCTTCTATGTAAAGGCATCTAAATGCACATCTAAAACGGTCAGCATTTACCTCACTGCCCATTGCGGAGTCCTGCTAAGCATGAATTAGCTGGCAATTTGGCCTGCATTACGGGAGGGGACAACACTTCAAAAGTACTAATTGCTTGTGAAGTGTAATGGAATGTCCTGAAAAGCTCTTTATAACTAAAAAGTCTCGCCTTGAAAGGAAAATCAATTATTTGTCGCAGAACACCTGGTGGCAGCCCCGAATGTTGCTATTTAAAATTAAGCACCCCAGAAGGGGGCGAGGCAGTAAAACGAATGAACATTTGATTTACCACCGAATGGATGCCTTTTTTCATTGACCCCCCTGGAGCACCTACAGTTCATAGAAATCACAGAAAAGTTACTACACAGAAGCAGGTCACTCAGCTCATCTTATCCACACCAGCCCGAGGATACCCAAGTGCCCTTTCTAATCCCACTTCCTGCACCCGGTCCATTGCCCTGTAGCTTAGAGCACTTCAGGTGCAGATCCAGGTACTTTTTAAAAGAGTTTAGGGTCTCTGCCTCCACCACCAACTCGGGCAGCCAACTCCAGAATCCCACTACCCTCTGCATAAAAAATGTTCCTCATCATGTACCTCGACATCTTCTGCCTCGTATGTTGAATCCATGTCTCCTGATTCTAGAATTCTCCACCAAGGAAACTATTTTATCTTGCCCACTCTTTATCTCATTGTTCCTACATCGTCACTGGGTCAAAATTCTGAAGCTCTATACCTGAGAGCACAATGGGAGCACCTTCACCATATGCAAGTCACAAAGAAGGTCACCAACATCACCTACTCAGGAACAGGGCGAATGAATCACCTTATCTATGCTCAAAGTTCTATGTAATCCTATGTAACTAGGGACAGGCATTTTTTTGAGCAAAAATATACTTTATTCAAAATATGTAAAGAAACATTACAAAACAATTCAAATGGTCCAAACAAGAAACTGTAATGATGTTTGCAGTTTCTACATAGATCATGTTGCACTCTAAGGTGCTTCAATACAATAAGGAGAAAATTACAAACATTTTAAAATGGTCATTACAGACAGGTGAATGAAATGAAATGAAAATCGCTTATTGTCACAAGTAGGCTTCAAATGAAGTTACTGTGAAAAGCCCCTAGTCGCAACATTCTGGCACCTGTTCGGGGAGGCTGGTATGGGAATTGAACTGTGCTGCTGGCCTGCCTTCAAAGCCAGTGATTTAGCCCAGTGTGCTAAACCAGCCCCTATGGTTAAAAGGTGCAATGATGTCCACAGTTTCTACATAGATCATCTTGCAAATTGGAGGTGCTTCGACACAATTGTGTTGACTATATACAGTTGAGATCAAGCTTACAGTCTGAGGGGTTCTACACAGTTACCATCCACTTGGTGTTCTAAGATTTTACACACTAGTCTTTCCCCGTTGGAACTAAAAGCGAGCAATGCCCATGTCACAATTTGATATTTTAAAAAGTCTTGTTGATCTTGAACTATATTTGAAATTTGTTTTCACTATCACTTATGATCTCTTGTCACACAAGGCTCTACGTAATCATCTTTGATAAATATCGGCTGCTTGACACTTTCGTTAACAACGAGGATTTCCTGCTATGCACTTAGTAACTCTATGCAGTTTAATCCTTCAGATAGTGAAGCATATTTTTATTTTCATGCAACTATTAACATTTAAGTTTGGATGGATACGGTTAAAGGTCCAGTTTGATTGGATCATAGATTATTAAACTGTGGGATATCCCCAGGCTGTGGAAAAATTCCCTTTCAACAATAAGGGCGTGATTGGTTTCCTCCGCCTTATGTTTACTATGTTTGATTGCCTGAAGGATTTAGATGGAATGCACAGTGGCGGAATTCATTGAGTGTGTACTGAGCAGAAACGACAAAACATCCCATTCAGTGACAGTAATCTGCCTGAACAAAACATTCCAATTGCCAGAAGCCTGCAGTAAAAAGAGAAATTGCTGGGAATACCCAGGAGGTCTGGCAACATCTGTTGAGACAGGAACAAAGCAAATATGTCAGGTGGATGCCTCTGTGCCTGAACCGAGAGTACATTGAGATATGACAGGTTTCGAGTGGGAATTGGGGGAAGGGAGGTTGGAACAAAATCAAGGTCAGTGACCAAGTGCAACGTAGGAGTAATGAAATGGCAAAAAGTAAAATGGTGCAAAGCAAAGGACAAGTAAAGCGACAAAAGATGCATCTTTTTTTCTTTATTCTTTTGTGCGATGTGAGTAACACTGGCAAGGCCATTATTTGTTGCCCGTCCCTAATTATCCCTGAACTAAGTGGTTTGCTGGCATATTTTGGAGTCAACCATTTTGCAGGTAGGTATGTCAGATTTCCTTCCTTAAAGGGTATCAGTGAACCAGATGGTACAACAATCGATGGGAGTGGTCTCCGTTGCTGAGACTAATTTTATGAATTAATTGAATTTAAATTTCACCAGCTGCAGTAGTGGGATCTGAACCCTTGTTCCCAGGTTATCCTGGCCCTCTGGATTAGCAGTTCAGTGGCATTACCATTATGACACCATCTCAAACATCTGGAGGAGGTTGAAATACAAAAGGCAGAAAAATCATCAATAGCTGCCAGCCAGCCAAAACGAAAATGATTGGAGCAGAAGTTAAAATCTTTAAATTTTTTTACTCTATGCTGAGCCTGAAATTTTAAAAATTATTTCATGGGATGTAGGTACCACTGGCTGGACCAGCATTTATTGCCCATCTCTAATTGACCTCAAACTGAGTGGCTTGCTCAGCCATTTTAGAATCAACCATATTTTTGTGGATCTGGAGTGACCTGTAGGTCAGACCGGGGAACAAGGGCAGATTTCCTTCCCTAAAGAACATTATTAATAATAATAATGATCTTTATTAATGTCACTGGTAGGCTTGCATTAACACTGCAATGAAGTTACTGTGAAAATCCCCGAGTCGCCACACTCCGGCGCCTGTTCGGATACACTGAGGGAGAATTCAGAATGTCTAATCCACCTAACAAGCACGTCTTTCGTGACTCGGTGGGGTGTTATGCCAATCAACAATGGTTTCATGCCATCATTAGACTTCAAATTCCAAATTTGAATTGAATTCAAATTTCACTATTTGCCATAATGGGATTCAAACTCCGGCCATTACCCCGGGTCTCTGGATTACTAATACAATGACAAATCCATTATACCACCACCTTCAATTTGGAACAGGGCAACAGGATAAGGACAGAGGAGTCAGAATGCAAGTCAGACACTCTCAGCTAGGAGACTCCTCACTGAATTTCAGAACATATGCTCTGCCCCCTGCAGTTCTGACAAAGAACCATCAACTTAACATGAACTCCTGTACACTCCTGTATGCTTCACCCAATGCCGTTGTCTTTGTATTTACATTATGGACCATGTGTTGCCCTTTTATGTATTTTCTTTTTCTTTTCTTTTCTTTTCATGTACTAAATGATCTGTTTGAGCTGCTCGCAGAAAAATACTTTTCACTGTACCTCAGTACACGTGACAATAAACAAATCCAAATCCAATTCTGTTCCCCTCTCTCCACAGATACTTCCAGACCTGCTGAGTATTTCCAGCATTCTCTGCGTTTGTTACAGTAATTCATCCACTTTATTCAGAATTTCTGCCCTTTGCTCCCTTCAATTCAATGAATTACACTTGACAAGTGATATGAAACAGCCACATGTAAAATGATTTTTGAACCACCTCTTTCACAAACTGCAAGAAACTTAGTCAAAGGAGTGGAGGGGGGTTGATGAGAGTTGAGGGTGTGTGCAAGAGGGTTGATGATGGGAGTTGGTGGGGTTGATGGGAGTTGAGGGGTGCTCGGGCGGGGGGGGGGGGGGTGGTGGTGATGATGGAAGTTGGGGATTGCACCGTGCATTGAGTGGGGGGGATGGTCCCGCCAGGTAATTTTTCTATACACAAATGATCAATTGTCATTACTTTTGTCCTATATATTTTGAGAAAGTAAGTGCAGAATGAAATGAAAACACTTTCTACTCTTCCGAGATAAGGAAGAAAATTCGATGATCATCACTGCTGAAGTAATCGTTATGTTGCGATAAGTGAAGAGAAAATTGCCATCCGATGTGGTTGGAACCATTGACAAGACTTTTCATTTTAAATAGATATCATCTTTGTGCAAAGACATTTAATGTTGTGAGAAGTATCATGATTACATCTAAGGTCAAGGTGGCACGGTGGTGCAATGGTTAGCATTGCTGTCTCACGGCACCAAGGACCCGGGTTCAATCCTGGCCCTGGGTCACTGTCCGTGTGGAGTTTGCACATTCTTCCCATGTCTGCAAGGGTCTCATCCCCACAACCCAATGATGTGCAGGGTAGGTGAATTGGCCACGCTAAATTGCCCGTTAATTGGAAAAAATAATTGAGCACTCTAAATTTATCTTTAAAATATCATTACATCTAAGGTCAACATTGGGCACAATCAATGTGCTTTTCTCTCTTAAAATGAAGATTACTGATTAAATGCTATTAAAGGCACTAATGCCTATTTTAGTATGATTTTGGGGGATTTTTCTATATAGTAGTTTAGTTTCACTTTCATGAATCATCAAACCGATTCAGCCCAAACTGAATGCAAACAGAAAACTGAAAGTGACAAATACAAGACTTTCTGCATTGACTTTGAGGGGTTCTTGACTGAGTAGGTTGGGAAACTGTCCCCATGAGCGGAAGGCTCCAGGACTAAAAGGCATTGAACGCAGCTGAATAGAAAATAGGCAACTAGAGGAATAACATTTTTTATGCAGCAAGTGGTCTGGACATGGAGTGCACTATACAATAGTGAAGACTAATTCAATCGTGACTTTCAAAAGAGAAAATCATTGTAGGGTCATGGAGAAAAGACAGGGGAGTGGGACTAGCTGACTTGCTCTTGCAGGGAGCCAGCATAGGCATGGTAGGCTGGATGGCTTCTTTCTGCCCCATTGCTATTCTCTGATGCTCTGATTCTATGTGTAACTACAGACCAGTCAATTTAACCGTGCTGACATTAAGGCTTTTAGGAATGATAATCCAAGGCAAAATGAACAGTCACTTGGTCGAATGTGGGTTAATTAAGGAAAGGCAGCAAGGATTTGTTAAAGGAATGTCATATTTAATTTATTTGATGAACGAAGACAGAAGGTTTATGAGGGTAATGTGATCGATATGATGGACAAGATCTTGCAAAAGGTCTTTGATAAAGTGCCACATATCAGGCTTGTCAGCAAGGTTGGAACTCATGGAATAAAGGGTCAGTAGCAGCATGAATACAAAGCTGGTTGTGCGACAGGACACAGAAAGCACTGTGACATTTTTGTTTTGCAGACTTGAGAAAGTGGGATTCCTCATGGACCATTGCTTTCCTTGATCTCTTAATAATCTAGCCTTGCAATTTAAAAATTTGCAGATGACACAAAACTTCTAAGTATTCTGAACTACGATAGGATAGTGGTAGGGTTGAAGAGGACACAGATAGGCTGGCATAATTGACAGGTCTGTGGTTAATGAAATTTAATGCAGAGCAGTGGGGTCCGAGTCTTCCTGTATATTTAAGGCCGAGGTAGATTGATTCTTGATCAGTGAGGGAATCAAGGGTTACGGGGAAAGGGCGGAAAAGTGTACATGAGGAATGTTGGATCAGCCATGAATGATCCTGTTGAAAAGCAGAGCAGGCTTGATGGGCCGAATGGCCCACTCCTGTTCCTATTTCTTATAGTCTTATGTGTAAAGAGTTATGTTTTGGAAGGCAGGCCGGTGCATGACAAATAAAAATAAAGTGTACAAGTGTAAAGGACTGGAGCACCAGAGAGGCATTGGAGAAAGTGACACAAATTGTTGAAGGTGTAGGGCTGGTTGAGTCTGGTCTTTAAAAATAGAGGCAGAAGAGTGCAAAATCTATTTTGGCTTCAAATAAAGTATTGTGTTAAGTTCTGGGTAGTGCATTTTCAGAAGGATGCAATAGCATTGGAGGGAGTGAAGAAAAGATTTAAGATGATGGTGAGGGATTTATTTTGAACCATAGAATTCCTACAGTACACAAGGCTATTCGGCCCATTGAGTCTGCACCGGCCCCCTGAAACAGCACCCCACTTAGGCCCACTCTCCTGTCCTATCCTGTAACCCCACGTAACATTTTGGACACTAAGGGGCAATTTAGCACGGTGAATCTACCTAAACTGTACATCTTTAGCCTGTGGGAGGAAATGGGAGCTCTCGGAGGAAACCCATGCAGACACGGGGAGAAAGTGCAGACTCCGCACAGACAGTCACCCGAGGCCGGAACTGAACCCGTGTTCCTGATGCTGTGAGGCAGCAGTGCTACGTTATGTGGTTAGATTGGAAAAGCTGGGATTGTTTTCCTTGGAGAAGAACAGTTTGAGCAAACACTTGATAAAGTTGTTCAAAATCACGGTGGGGGTTGGGGGGGTTGCTGGACAACATAGATGGAGAATAGCAGTCAGGTCAGCCGTGGTCTTATTCAATGGTGGGGCAGGCTCAAGGAGCCAAGTGGACTACTGCTGCTTCTAATTCATTAAGGGGCTGGTTTAGCACAGTGGGCTAAACAGCTGGCTTGTAATCCAGAACAAGGCCAGCAGCACAGGTTCAATTCCCGTACCAACCTCCCCGAGCAGGTGCCGGAATGTGGCGACTAGGGGCTTTTCACAGTAACTTCATTGAAGCCTACTTGTGACAATAAGCGATTATTATTATATGCTCAGATGTTCCCATCATATGAAGGGTAAAGCACCAAAGGACACCGATTTCAGGTGAATGGCACAAGGGACCAATGGTGGCTTTATTTTCCAGTGAGTTGTTAGATTCTGGAGTGCACTGCCTGAGAAGGTTCTGGAAGGAGATAAAATCAGGGCTTTGAAAAGAGAATTGAATAAAGCACCTGAAGAGAAATCATTTATCGGGCTACCGGGAAAGGGTGGGCGAACGGGACCAGCTGATGGATCTATCAAGAACAGCATGGGCACAATGGGCTGTGGAACCTCCAACTGTGCTGCACCAATTCTGTGATTCTAGGATGTGATTCTATGGGAGATTTTATGACAGTTAAAATTTCGGTTTTGTTTTCTAAATTGAAAATGGGCGTTTTCCACTTTTTAAAAGTAGGTACATTTTCCCTTTCAGTTTTCCCTTTCAGCTAATGTGGTTCCATTTATCAATAAGGGTGACAGACTTAAACCAGGAAATTACAGAATAGCGAGCCTCACATCAGTGGTCGGGAAACTAATAAAGACATTTCTGAAGTAGACAATTAATCTCCACTTGGAGAGGCAAGGTTTGATCAGGTATAGTCACCATCATGTCAGAGGGAGGTGATGACTAACAAGCTTGATTAAATTTTTCAAGGGGGTGATTGGTTGTTTAAATTAGGATAGTATTGTTGATGTAGTTTATATGAATTTCAGCAAAGCCTTTGACAAGGTCCCACATGGAAGATTGTGGGATCCAGGGTAACTTGGCAAGTTGGATCAAAAACTGACTCAGTGATTGGAGACATAGGGTGGTGGTCAAAGTCAGTTTGTGTGACTGGAGGTTGGTGTCCAGTGACATGCCACAGGAACCAGTGCTGGATCCCTTATTGTTTGTGATATATATAAACAATATAGATGAGAATATGGGGGTGTGGAGGGGGTGATAAGTAAGTGTATGGATGACATGAAGATTGGCAGGGTCGTTAATAGTGAGGAAGAAGGTCTTTGGTTGCAGGAATATGTAGACGGGTTGGTCAGAGGGGCAAATTAGTGTCAGATGGAATTTAACCTTGAAAAGTGCGATGTGATGCACTTTGGAAGGAGTAACAAGACCAGGGAGTTATCAATGAATGGAAGGACATTAGGAAGCTCAGAGGGTCAGAGGGATCTTGAGGTGCTTGTTTACAGATCCCTGGAGACAGCAGGACAGGTCAATAGGGTAGTTAAGAAGGAAGAAGGGACACTTGCCTTTATCAGTCGTGGCATAGATTATAAGAGAAGGAAAGCTTTCATGGACCTGTATAAAACACTAGTTTGGCCACAGCTGGAGACTGTCCGCATTTCTGGTCACCTCACTATAGGAAGGATGTGATTACATTGGAGATGGTTTACGGGAGATTCACCAGGATGTTTCCTGGGGTGGAGCAGTTGAGCTATGAATACAGGCTGGATAAGCTCGGGTTTTTTTCTTTGGAGCAGAGAAAGCTGACGGGGACCTGATTGAGGTGTATAAGATTATGAGGGGTATGGCCAGGGTGGGTAGGGAGCAGCTGTTTCTCTTAGCTGAAGGATCAATAACGAGGAAGCATAGTTTTAAGGTTAAGGGAAGGAGGTTTAGAGGAGATTTAAGGAAGCACTTTTCACCTAGAGGGTGCTGGAAGTCTGAAATGTACTGGGAAGATCTGAGAGGTGGAAAATCTAACAATATGGATAAACACTTGAAATGTCATGACATTCAAAGCTATAGACCAAGTTCTGGAAAGTTTGATCAGTGTAGATTGGAGTTTTGTCGGTGCAGACTCGATGGGCCATCACTCTATTCCACAAGGCTGACCAGCAAAAACTTAATCAATGAAGAGTTGTCTACAATTGTGCTCGTTTCGTGTTTCTCAGGTAGTTTAACCCTCACTGCAAACTAGTTGAGTAATATGGAAGCACAGTAAACCAGCTTCATAGTGACGGAATGGCAAAAGGGTAAACTGATTAGAGTCATTGGTCTGCACTTAATCAAGGGGATGGGTGTCGCCTTGGACTGAAATTTACTGTAGGTGTTGTGACCCCAGCGGTGCGTCAAAAAGTGGGTTCTGAGCCCACGCTTGCCAGCAGCCCGCCATGTTCTGAAATTGTACTCCAGTCGGCTTCCTAATTGGCTGCCTCTTAGCCCACTGTGTTGATTATGTTGACAGTGGGTGGGCTCGTGAAGCTGCCAGCGCAGTCACAAAGACTGAGGCTCTGGAGCCTTGGCAACACCAGGTGCAGTGGTGGGTGCTGCTGAGGCAAGTAGGTGACCGAGGACACATCAAAATGCAAACAGCCTGAGACAACTTAACTCAAATTAAAACTTAGAGGGCCAAGGTCAGTGGGATGGAGGGGAAACATCGTTGAGGGCTGATGGAAGGAGGCTCCCTTTTCTGCATGGGGCTCTGATGATTCCCTGGACAGGTGCAGGGTGGATGCCTCCATGTAGCTGGCAGCCTTTCCACACAGCAGAGGAGATGCCCTGGTGTCAGCAAAATGCCATGGCCCTGTAAAATTGGATCCGTGATTATGCAAATTGGCTGCCCACTTCTTTGAAGTGAACAGCAGATCTGCTCTTCACCCCATCGCCAGAAACCCTGCTGGTATTTTACAGACACGTCTGCCTCTGCTTCCTGTCACTGGGAGGCTGACAAAATTGGGCCCCTTCTGTTACAATGACTGAATTAATGTTGTACTCCTGATTAGGGCATCGTGTAATCACAGGAAATAGCAATAAACTGGTTTGGTTTGATCTACGATATCCTTTGTTTGCTTTACATTATTCCAGACTGTTTGAATATCTGAGCTCTGTCAAGCAAATCTTCCAGAGCTTTCCCTTTTGCCAAGTTTCATGTCTCTCAGGCAGCACGGTGGCGCAGTGGGTTAGCCCTGCTGCCTCACGGCGCCGAGGTCCCAGGTTCAATCCCGGCTCTGGGTCACTGTCCACGTGGAGTTTGCACATTCTCCCCGTGTCTGTGTGGGTTTCGCCCCCACAACCCAAAGATGTGCAGACTAGGTGGATTGGCCAAGCTAAATTGCCCCTTAATTGGAAAAAATTAATTGGGTACTCTAAATTTATGAAAAAAAAAGTTTCATGTCTCTGGGCTATACATGCATTCCTTGCCTGCTTCCAATTGTCCATACCGAGTTTCAATTGGCATCGATCGACTCATTCACATACCCTGTTAAACTTGCTTTTCAAAATGCTCGGAACATTCTCTGAGTAGTCACCAAGTTCACTGCCACGCGTGAATTAAACTGGCTTGCATTGAAACTGAAAATGTAGGCTGTTTATGTTTTTCAGTGACGGTAAAATGAAAAGGAAATTCTTGCATTTCTATAGCACCCTTCATGACAACTGGATGTTGTAAAGGGCTTTCCAGCCAATTAATTACTTTTAAAGTGTAGTCACTGCAGGAAACATGACAGCCATTTTGCACAGAGCATAATCCTACAAACAACAACATTATGATGACCCGATAATGGCTCGAATTTCTTGGTTGTCGGGATTCTCTTGACAGCGCAATCCCACCCATTGGTTTCCCGGTGGCGTGGGGTGGCTTCAATGGGAAATCCCATTGACTAGACAGAATCCCGTCAACAGCGAATGGTGTCCTGCCGAGAAACATGCAACTAAGGTACTAGAGAATCCCACCCAATATGTTTTTGTTGTGCCAATTTGAGGGATGAATATTGGCCAGAACACGAGGGACAACCCTGGCATCTACCTGGAAATGGGGAAAATTGCCTAGATATGTCCTGTCCACCAAAAGCAAGAGCATCAAACCCAGCCAATTACTTCCCCATCAGACTATCCTTGATCATTAGCAGACTGACGGAAGGTGTCATCAACAATGTATCAAGCAGTACTTTGTTACTAATAACCTGCTCACTGATATTCAGTTTAGGTTGCACCAGGTTCAATCAGCTGTTGACCTTGGTCCAAACATGGACAAAAAGCTGAGGTTATGTGAGAGTGACGACCCTTGCCTGCTACGTGAAAACTACCATGTGAAAGTTATTGCTGATCATTAATCCTATTTGTTTCTCTGGTATTATGATGCATTTCTAGTTGCATTTCTTGAACAAGGGAAATACATTTGCAAGCTCCAACCAGCTGGAATCTCCCCAGTGTTTATTAACTTCCTCAAAGTAATTGTCAGTGCTTCACAAGATCACGCATTGTTGACCATCCTGATGGACTCCTTGGTTTCAAACCCCTCAGGAAGCAGTAGTCTGAAAGTAGGACGAGCCATTACTTTGTTCTCCCCTAAGCTACACACTATCCAACATTACTTCACTCTTGTTACTAAGGGAAAAGTCTGAAGCACACAAAAAGTTAAAGCTTACTGGAACATATAACTGGCAATTGTGAGCTTGTAAGGATTGAGTGTGACAAATGTGAGGTGTGAGTGTCTGAGGTGTCACTATTTAAGGTGTGAGTGTGCGTGGTATGAGTGTGATGTGTGAGTGCAGAAGATGTGAGCATGTGAGGTGTGAGTGTGGGCATGTGAGGTGTTAGTGTGTGAGGTGTGAATGTGGAAGGTGTGTGAGGTGAGAGTGAGGAAGCTGCGTGTGAGATGTGTGTGTGTGAGGTGTGAATGTGTGAAGTGTGAGTATGGAAGGTGTGTGTGTGAGTCTAGAAGATGAGTGTTGAAGGTGTACGTGTGGACGGTGTGAGTGTTGTAGATGTGAATGTGCAGGGTGTGAGTGTGTGAGTATAGAGCGTGTGTGTGAAGAAGGTTTGAGTGTGAGGTATGAATGTGGAGGGTGTGTGTGAGAATGGTTTGATTGTGTGAGGTGTGAGTGTGGAAGGTGTGCATGTGTGAGTGTGGTAGGTATGAGTATGGAGGTCTGAGTGAGTGAGTGTGGAAGTTCTGAGTGCGTGTGAGAAAGGTTTGAGTGTGGAAGTCTGGCAGTCTGCTCAACCCTATGAAGATTCGGTATTTTGTCAATTTAGTTGATGTATTTTCGTGCTATCTGTATTTCAAACTTAAAATTATCCTTCTTACTAGAGTTACAGATAATATCAAAAGGAAAATAAAAGTGTTGCAAGCACTCCATTGTAACTTTGCCACATCTAATTTCTTTCATTATGAATTTATGAATTGGACCTTTTTGCAACATACACCTGCCATAATTGACATCAATATTGCATCCTATTCATAAAAAGACAGACTCACTCTTGTATCAGTCTGATCCAGTTCAGAGATAAACTGGGCATTAAAATAGATTCATATTTTTCAAATTCAACATCCTTAAACAGAATTATTTCAAACAGACCCCTCAGCGGGAATTATTGGAACAACAGTTTACAAATGAGTTGGGATTAAGGTTAACTCATCATTAACATTTCTTTCTCTTAACGTGTTTATCAACCTTTGTGTTTGTTGACGAGTTTCTATTTTTGAAATCTTTACAATCACAAAGCTCGAAGTTAATGGTGCGAGTAGCAAGAAAGGCTCAACAACTTAATGTGACAATCTGTTTCTCTAACCTTAACCCCAAATCTAATCCTAACTCTAACCATAACCATAACCCTAACACTAAATTAAAATAAGCAGATTAACACCACTGTTAAATGAGCAAACAGTGGAATTTTATATGAATACATTACCTGCCTTAATTTGCAACTGTAATTTGCCCATTGTATTCAGTTGGCCCTGTCCAAAACCTTTATTTTCTGGTTCTGAAGGTAAAATTAATTAGACGCGGTCATCATTTTAGAAAAAAACTAAGATTCATAAAATAATCTTTGGAGAAGGAAGGCTGGTGTCTTGGGAAGAATCTGAGTGCCTGGAGTTTGCAATCGATTGTTTTGTATTGGTTATAAATATTGTGCTTGATATTTTCCGCTGCATAAGCAAATTAAGATGTGGAGATGCCGGCATTGGACTGGGGTGAGCACAGTAAGAAGTTTTACAACACCAGGTTAAAGTCCAACGGGTTTGTTTCAAACACCAGCTTTCGGAGCACTGCTCCTTCCTCAGGCGAAGCAAATTAAAGCAGAAAATGCTGTTGATACTCATCAGGTCAGGCAACATCAGTGCAGGGAGAAACAGTTAATGGTCTTCCATCAAAACTGGGAAAAGTCAGAAATTTAATAGGATTGAAAGAATTAAAATGTGGGGCGGGGAGTGGGAAAACAATAATGAAAGGGAACATGAATGAAATGAGAGAATAAATGACAAAAGGATTGGTGGTACAAGGTGTGGTAATACCAGGTATTGCAGTATCTGAGAGGTGTATGCCCATTGGCTAGACCTAGGAGTCTACCATTGGCTAACGTACATAGCTCCGCCCTGAGAGGCGGGGTATAAGAACCAATGCCGTCCCAGCAGCCTTCACTTCCTGTATCGAAGCTGCTGGGTACAGTTCTAGCTGATTAAATTGATGCACAATCAAAGCCGATTAGTTATGACTCACCTTGTCTCGAGAGTAATTGATTGTACATCACAAGGCTAATGAGAGCGAATGGTACAAGTAAAGAAATAGAAGATGTGTTCAGACCAATACACTCACACTGACAAATGGGCCGTATGTCACATGATTGACAAAAATGGTGTTCTAAATGTCCTAAATAATATTTCCTCAAATTCCAAATTTAGGTGAGTTTGTTATCAGCAAATGGCAACACAAATCAGAGACTCATAATGGAAAATCCTGCACTGTAGTGGAAACTACTGCAAAGTAACAGAGATTGGAAAAAAAGTCAGTTGTAAATTTCACCACAAGCAGAAATTTAAAGTTTGTTTCACTAAAACGATCAAGGGCCATTCCTTTGATATCCTCAGATGCAGCTTATCAGGCCCTGGTGATTTGTCAGCCTTTAACCCAATTCATTTCCGCAACACCATTTTCTCACTAATACTGATTTCCTTCAGTTCCGCCCCCTCACGAGACCCTTAGTTCCCTAACATTTCTTCCGCCATTTATTTCCGTCATCTTTTGTGAAGACAGAACCAAAGTATGTGTTCAATTCTCCTGCCATTTCTTTGTTCCCCATTATAATTTCCCCTGCTTCAGACTATAAGGAACTATATTTGTCTTTATTAATCTTTTTCCCTGCAGATATTTATAGAAGCTTTCACAGTCAGTTTCTATGTTCCCTGCAATTTTACTCTCATACTCTATTTTCCCACTTTTGATCAATTTTTGTGTCCTCTTTTGCTGAATTCTAAAATGTTCCCAATCCTCAGACTTGTTGCTTTTTCTGGCATTTTAGATACCTCCACTTTGGATTTAATATTAACCCTAATTTATTTTGTCAACCATAGTTTTATTTATATGCTAGATAGGAATGAATAGTTATTGTCATTCATGCACACATTCCTTAAATATGAACCACAGAGTATCCATCATCAACTTCTTTAATAAGGGTCCCCAAATCTAGCCTTGCCAATTCATGCCTCATACACTCATGATTCCCTTTATTTAGATTCAGGATCCTAGTTTTAGACTCAGCTACTTCACTCTATACTCCATTTGTAAAATTGGCCCAATGACCTTGGTCATCACGAAACAAAAAGATGCATGGCGTTCCAGTATAAGCAAGAGACCCAGGAATGTATGATTCTTCCATTTTGTCACATGAAGTAGAAGATTTGGGTTTGAAGGCCATTGCGGAGGCTGGATCTTACGATCCAGGCTGACATCCCAGCGGAGTACTGAGGAATTACTATTGGATGAGATGGTAAATCGAGGCTATGTCTGCCAAGTTACATGGAAGAGAAAGATTCTGTAACACTGTCAAACAAAAAGGTGTCCTGGCCAATAGTTAATCTTTAACCATCATCATTGAAGCGTTTTATTGTTCAGCATTAGATTGTATTATCTTATGAAGCTGTGCAGTGTGAAAATTGGCTGCCAGGTTTTCCAGATGGCAACCATAATTACACTTCAGAAGTATTTAATTGGCTGTATAGCACTTTGGTACACCCTGATTGAGTGTAAGGTGCTATTTCAAAGCAAGGCTTTCTTACTTTTCGAATTTAGACTGCCACCTGAATATATTAGGATTCAACCTTGAGTGGGGACCCTCCCCCAGCTTGGCTATGTGCATCCTATACCGGCATGGCCAAAGACTGGATACGGGGCCACGGAGTGGCAGATGGGACTCAGCTGGCAGGGTTTTTGGGCTGGCATCAGTGCTCCTGAAAAAGACTCAGCCTTGTTTTCCCCTTGCCGGCGGCCTCTTCAGCAGGCGAACATCCCAGACATGGGCTCCTACCAGTCACATGCCAGCTGGTGCACCTTCCCCCACTGCCTCCTCATAGGGCTTGATCAGTCAGTACCTGAAGTCTCAAAAGTTAGTCAAGCTTTCAGACCCAAAGCACTTCAAGTACCAGCTGGAGGATGTAAACACCGAAGGAATAAGAATAAACATTAGTTTCATATCGGATTAAATATTAGAAGGTGACATTTTTTGAGTAGGGGATATGTGGATAGATGTTTTGGAAAAGTCGTGAATATTAAATTGAATGACATCTTTTGACAAAGATGTAACTGTCATGATATGCAGGCACACACACACACATATTGATATACAGACGAGCAGCTAATGGACACAGAGAACAGGACATGACCAATAAGCAGGCAGGTCACTCAGGCGTGGGATCTGACTATAAAAGACATGAGGCACTCACACTCCGCCTCTTTCCACTGATGAACATCTAGAGAGTCAGTCAAGGATGTTGTTACAATTTCACACCTTCACCATGTGGCGAAGAGCTAGTCTGGTTCAGTCAGACAGAGTAACCACACTTAAGTTAGCAGAGAGGCGAACTCACACAAAACTGTGCTAACTGTGCTATTAGTTCAATAAACCTGATTGAACTAACTTAAAAGTCTGGAGTATCTTTCTGATCTAAACTGCATCCAGTTGCAGCCAGTGTTAGACCAGTGTACCTAACACGACATGATACCAGGTGAGTGCTAATTTAAGGTGGCTTACCTCAGTCCGTTCCGTGATGACCAGCAAATGTATCCCAGCACCATGGAGAAGATTCAGGTTCCTCACCAGCTTAGGACCTCCGGCAATCTCAGTGCCAACTGGCGGACATTCAAGCAAAAGTTTTTGCTGTACATCGTTGCCTCAGACCTCGAGGGTGCGTCTGATGCAAGAAAGATCGCGCTTCTCCTCTCAACAGTGGGTGATCAAGCCATCGAACTCTTCAACTCGTTTAACTTCACCGAAGGCCAGGACAAAGTTTCAGACCATCCTGGACAAGTTCGATGGTCACTGTGAAGTGGACACCAATGAA
Source organism: Scyliorhinus torazame (assembly GCF_047496885.1). Classification (NCBI taxonomy): domain Eukaryota; kingdom Metazoa; phylum Chordata; class Chondrichthyes; order Carcharhiniformes; family Scyliorhinidae; genus Scyliorhinus; species Scyliorhinus torazame. The sequence goes on from NC_092722.1 coordinate 122,870,035, forward strand.
ATCTTCGAGCGCTACATATTCATTCAATGTCTTCAAGGTAAAGATGAATCTTTCAATGCCTTCTGAACTAGCATCCGCCTGCTAGCGCTGTCCTGCAAGTTTGGTGATATTGCTGACTCCATGATCAGAGACCAAATCGTGTTTGGAATTCACTCTGATCCTCTGAGAGAGCAGCTCTTAAAAATCAAGCATATGACCCTGCCAGTCGCGATTGAAACATGTGCAGTGCATGAGCACGCAAAAAATCGGTATGCCCAATACAAATCGGCTCAAAATTAGAACCTTGCCTCCCACGAGGCAGAGAGTGTGCAGGCCATCTCCCGGATGCAGCGCTCAGCATTGAAGACAGCGGCCATTTTGCGTGCTTTTCCCGGAGTCCCAGGCATGCGCGATGCGAACGGGATAACGAAGTGGCCAACACCCACACTGCACAGTGCAGACGTCTGCCGACCGCACTGCGCATGTTGGACAACTAACACCGCGTCAGGACGTCGACATCATGACATGCCCGAACTGTGGCAACGCCCACTTAAAGGGACACTGCCCTGCAAGAGGCAGGCGATGTTCAAACTGCGGGAAGCCTGGACACTATGCAGCCTTGTGCAGGTCTGCACCACCCGTCAGAGGCCAGCGCTCCCAATTCCGACGAAGGCGCGTCCAGAATGTGCAGCGACGATTACAGGATTCTGATGCTGGCAGTACAACTGATCCAGAAGACGAGTGCCTGGAGTCTGCCTACCGAGTGGGCATCATTACCACACGTGAACATGCCACACCTAACTCATCTCGCATTCAGTCCATCCTCGCTGTGGGTTCGCAGGACGAATGGTGTGCAGTGATACAGGTCAACCGCTGCTCCATCCAGTTCAAGCTGGACACAGGTGCTTCTGCCAACCTCCTTTCACAGGCAGACTTCAAACGCATCAAGAAGCTCCCCCAAGGTCCTTCCGCAGCCTGCCAGCTCCTGGACTATAACGGTAATGCCATCATGGCACTGGGGTCTTGCCATCTACTCATCTCCAACCGGAGTACCCATGCAAGGCTAAGGTTTGAAATTGTCAAGCCGGACAGGGCATCCCTACTGCAAAAAGCTAAACCTGGTGCAGCGGGTTTTTTCAACGACATCCTCGTGGATCTTCAAGCTGGCATTGACGACATCCTCACTCAGTATCCTGATGTGTTTGATGGGATGGGTACTTTGCCATATCGGTAAAAGATCCTACTGTGACCTGATGCCAAGCCAGTGGTCCATGCACCACGCCGGGTTCCGGCTCTGCTGAAGGAGCGCCTGAAGGAACAGCTCAAGGAGCTGCAGCAGCAGGGGATCATTTCCAGGGTAACCGAACCGGCTGATTGGGTCAGCTCGATGGTGGTGGATACAAAACCCTCTGGAGATCTGCATTTGATCCCAAAGATATCAACCGGAATATAATGCGTGAACACTACTCCATCCCGAAGTGGGAGGAACCCACCAGTGAGGTGGCACATGCACGGTTTTTCAAGAAGTTAGATGCGTCACATGGATTCTGGCAAATCCAGCTGGATGAGTCCAGCAGAAGGCTCTGCACCTTCAACACACCGTTTGGCAGTGACTGCTATAACGGTACGCCGTTCGGCATCATCTCGGCATCGGAGATATTTCATCATGGAGCAGATGATGGAGGGCATCAAAGGGGTTCGTGTGTATGTGGACATGTCATCATATGGTCCACGCTGAGGAGCATGTTTCCCGTCTCCAGCAAGTATTTCACCGTGTCCGCGCCAATGGCCTGAAGCTGAACAGGGCCAAATGTTCCTTTGGCATGTCGACACTCAAGTTCCTAGGTGACCAGATCTCTCAGCAGGGCGTGCGCCCCGACACAGACAAGGTCAAGGCCTTCACAGCCATGAAGGTCCCGGAAGACAAGAAGGCGGTATTGCGCTTCCTGGGCATGGTCAATTTTCTGGGTAAGTTCATCCCAAACATGGCCTCACACACCACGGCCCTACGAAACATAGTGAAGAAGTCCACTGCCTTCGAGTGGAAGGTGGCCCATTAGGCAGAGTGGTTGGAGTTGAAAGCCAAGCCCACCACTGCACCCGTATTGGCATTTTTTGACCCAGACAGGGAAACAAAAATCTTTACAGATGCGAGCCAGGATGGCATCGGTGTGGTCCTGCTGCAACGAGATGACACCTCATCCTGGGCACCGGTTGCCTACGCATCAAGGGCAATGATGCCCACTGAACAAAGGTATGCACAAATCGAGAAGGAATGCCTGGGCCTTCTCACTGGAATTCTCAAGTTTCACGACAATGTCTATGGCCTGCCGTCATTCACAGTCGAGACGGATCACAGGCCCCTGGTCTACATTATCCACAAGGACCTTAATGACATGACACCTCGGTTGCAGCGCATCCTCCTCAAACTCAGAAGGTACGACTTTGACCTGGTCTACCACGCCTGGCAAGGAGCTCATCATTGCCAAATGGCAAATTGAGTCACAGGTTGAGGCACAGGTGCAGCTGTGTGCTAGCACCATCCTGGCATCTCATGAGAAGGTGATTCGTATCCGTAAGAAGACAGCCAAAGACCTCCTTTTGCAGCATGTTATGCAACACCTAGCCAATGGCTGGTAAAAAGGGCAGTGCCCTCAATTTTTCAATGTAAAAGACGACCTGACAGTGGTTGATGGTATCCTCCTCAAACTGGACCGGATTGTAATTCCACACAGTCTCCAGCAGAGCCAGGCAGACTGTCTACTGGCCCGAGATAAGCCAGGACATCGCGAACATGGTCCTTAACTGTGCAACCTGTCAACGCTTCCAGCCAGTGAAGAGTAAGGAGACACTTCAGCAGCATGAAATCGAAACCTCTCCGTGGTCCAAGGTTGGCATCGACCTCTTTCATGCAAATGGTCGTGATTACGTGTTAATCATTGATTACTTTTCCAATTACCCTGAAGTCGTGAAGCTCTCAGACCTCACATCTCGGACCGTCATCAAGGTCTGTAAGGAGATGTTCTCCAGGCATGGTGTCCCACTCACTTTCATGAGTGACAATGGCCCGTGCTTCAGCAGCCATGAATGGTCTCTGTTTGCACAGTCGTATCAGTTCAAACATGTCACTTCCAGCCCACACTATCAGCAGTCAAAGGGAAAAGTTGAGAAAGGGGTGCACATAGTGAAGCAGCTCATCTACAAGGCCACTGATTCTGTGTCTTGCGCTGCTTGCGTACAGGGCGACCCCACTGTCCACTGGCATGTCGCCGGCTCAACTCCTGATGAACAGGGACCTGCGAACGACACTTCCAGCCATACACGTGCCCGACCTGGATCACCTCCCGGTGCTGCAGAAGGTGCAGCAACTCCGAGACCGGCAAAAACAGGGCTATGATGCTCATGCCATCGATTTGCCCGTGTTATCCCCGTCAGACACTATTCGGGTCAAGATCCCAGATGGAGGCTGGTCAGCTCCAGCTATCGTTGTTCGACAGGCTGACCCCCGCTCGTCCGGTGTGCGCCTGGCTGATAGTTCTGTTGTGCGACGAAACAGACGGGCACTGCGCAAAGTTGCCTGCCCGCAACCACATTCTTCTCCGTTTCCTTCTGTTGTTTTGCCACCTCCTGATACCTCAACTCATGGTGCCACCAGTCAGGCTTCAATCCCGCCCATCAAGGCGCTGTCGTCCCCACCACCACCTCCCCAGCGGTCGACCAGGATCAGATGCAATGTTCTGTGTTCTCGCATTAGTCAGCTCTTTTCACATGTACATATGTTCACACCCACTGCATGTATATATGTTAACATTGGCCTATTCTTATCAATACGTTCACATATATCATCCAAACATTAAAAAAAAGGGGAGAAGTCATGATATGCAGGCACACATACACACACATAATGATACACAGCCAAGCAGCTAATGGACACAGAGAACAGGACATGACCAATAAGCAGGCAGGACACTCAGGGGTGGGATCTGACTATAAAAGACACGAGGCACTCACACTCCACCTCTGTCCACTGATGAACATCGAGAGAGTCAGTCAAGGGTGTTGTTACAATCCTACACCTCCACCACGTAGCTAAGAGCTAGTCTGGTTCAGTCAAACAGAGTAACCACACTTAAGTTAGCAGAGAGTCGAACTCACAGAGAACTGTGCTAACTGTGCTATTAGTTCAATAAACCTGATTGAACTAACTTCAAGGTCTGGAGTATCTTTCTGATCTAAGCTGCATCCAGTTGCAGCCAGTGTTGGACCAGTGTACCTAACACAACAGTAACCTTATTCGATTACCCCCAAACAAAGGTAAGCCCCGGAGTGGAGGGGCCCATCGACATGATGAGTGTGGTTGATGCTGCAGCAGGTCGGGGGGGGGGGGGGGACGGGACAGAAACCTCCCATCAGGATAGTGACCTGGAATGTTAGGGGAATGAATTATGAGGGGCATAGACAGAGTGGATAGTCAGAGGCTTTTCCCCAGGGTAGAGGGGTCAATTACTAGGGGGCATAGGTTTAAGGTGAGAGGGGCAAGGTTTAGAGTAGATGTACGAGGCAAGTTTTTTACGCAGAGGGTAGTGGGTACCTGGAACTCGCTACCGGAGGAGGTAGTGGAAGCAGGGACGATAGGGACATTTAAGGGGCATCTTGACAAATATATGAATAGGATGGGAATAGAAGGATACGGACCCAGGAAGTGTAGAAGATTGTAGTTTAGTCGGGCAGTATGGTCGGCACGGGCTTGGAGGGCCGAAGGGCCTGTTCCTGTGCTGTACATTTCTTTGTTCTTTGTTCTTTGACTCAACGGCCAGGTGAAAAGATCCAGAGTGTTTGCCCATCTAACAAGCATGAGGGCTGATATAACCTTCCTCCATGAGACACACATAAGGACCGACTGTGGGTCAGGAAGAGCTGGGTAGGACAGAATAAAAATCATGTTATGGGACAGGAGTTAGGGGGGTGGCCATATTGCTCAATAGGAGGACGGTATTCACGGTGACAAAGACGGTTCTGGATCTCGGGGACAGTATGTCCTGGTTAGTGGTGTCCTAGAAGGGGCACTAGTGGTGCTTGTAAATGTGTACTCTCCCAACTGGAACAAAGCTGACTTCATAAAGAAACCCACAGCAGAAAGTCCCGACATAGACACCCTACAGCTCATTGCGGGGGAGGTATTTTAAATGCATACACAACCCAGACAGATCCAGCCCCAAACCAGGGAGACAGTCAAACATGGTGCGAGAACTAAACAACTTTATGGAATACATGGGGCAGTGGACCCATGCAGGTTCACACACACAAAGGACGAGGAATTCTCCTTCTCTCCCAGCTCCACAGGGTCTACACTAGGATTGACTTCTTCGTAGTGGGAAAATAGGTGCTTCCAGAGATAGTAGGAACGGAATACTCCGCAATAGTAACCTCCGACCATGCTCCACATGGATGTGAGGTTGGTGACGGGCCAAGCCTAGCGCCCTCATGGAGGCTGGACATGGCCTTCCTCGCCGAGAAGGTGCTATGTGAGCGGATATCACTAGCCATCGATAGGTACTAACCTGCAACCAGAATGGGGAGATCTCCACCCTCCATGTTCTGGGAGGCACCAAAGGCATTGATAATGGGGGAGGTTATTGCGTACAGTGCACTCAAAGGTAGGGAAGAGAGGGCGGCTAAGCAACAGCTAATCAACTCCATATTGGAGGTAGGCCCTGACCGTGGAACTACTGGCAGAGAGAAAAGAACTGCAAATGGACATTAGAATCATAGAATTTACAGTACAGAAGGAGGCTATTCAGCCCATCGAGTCTGCATCGGCTCTTGGAAAGAGCACCTTACTTAAGCCCACCCTCCATCCTATCCCTGTGACCCAGCCAGTAACCCCACCTAAGCTTTTTGGATGCTAAGGGCAATTTAGCATGGCCGATCCACTTAACCTGCACATCTTTGGACTGTGGGGGGAAACCGGAGCACCCGGAGGAAACCCACGCAGACACTGGGAGAACGTGCACTCCGCACAGACAGTGACCCAAGCCGGGAATCGAACCTGGGACCCTGGAACTGTGCTAACCACTGTGCTACCGTGCTCCCACCTGCTCTCCACTGGGAAATCAGTGCATGAGCTCTGCCAGATGTGAACATGGAGACAAGACCAACTGCCTGCTGGCTCACCAGCTGAGGAAGCAGGCAGCCACAAGGAAAATAGCTCGGTTAAGGATAGGAACGGCAAACTAGTTGCAGCTCCAGATGGGATGAAGGTGCTGTCCAGGCAGCTTCTATTCCTGTTCAGAAATCTCTCGTCCTTCATCCCCAAGACCTTTTTCACCGTAGTTGATAAATTAATCATGGTGTTTGTTTGGGAGGAGAGGGGGAAGAGCCCAAGGATTAGGAAGATGGTCCAACAAAGAAGGAGGCCTGGCCATTCCAAACCTCCAGTTCTACCACTGGCGGCTATCGCAGAAAGTGTGCGGGGATGTGTCAAGGAGACTCCAGCAGAATGGGTCAGAATGGAGGAAAGTTCCTGCACAGGGACATCCTTCTGAGCCCTGGCCACGACAACACTCCCATCACCCCAAAAAGCCCAGTGGTAGTAGCCTTACTTCAAATGTGGAACCAAATGCAACACCACTTTGGTCTGCCCCAATGTCCACTATGGTCCCCATCTGCTAAAATCACAAGTTAACACCCGCGACAACGGATGCCTCCTTCAAAAGGTGGAGACAGGATGAAGGACTCTGATGGTTAGAGACATGTGCATAGAAGACAGAGTAGCCACCCTAGGGGAACTAACGGACAAGTTCTGGCTCTTGAAAGGGAACTAAGATGGAACCAGGTGAAAAACTTCCTCCGCAAGGGAACGACGACATTCCCCCAGATACCAGGACACTCACTATGGACAGACTACTGTTGCTCTTTTTAGCCTTAGTTTATTAGCTCTGATTACGTCACCTTTGCTCACGAGTCGCCAGGTATCTTTCTGATACCGCCACGTGGTTCAAGTTCAAGTTATGATTAATAAGTCAGCACACCGCTTAGTAAGATTGAAATCAACGGTCATTTATTATATACAACAAGTAATGTTTACACAATAATCCTACTATCTATATAATAAACCTATCACTACTGGCCAATACTTAACTTTAGGAAGAGCCCACCAGGTCAGGGAAACGAATGGCTTATCCAATCGGATCTGGCCCGCGGGATTCAAAAGGCTGCTACAGGTCGATGGCTAGGAGTCTTTATCAGGTAGCAATCGCTGGACTCAAACTTACGGTTGCCGGTTGCTGTTCTTGCGGAGGTCTCGAGCAGGCGAAGAAGGGAGAGAGAGAGCGATCTGAAGTTGGCCCCTCACTTTATAGGGCCCAGGGGCTTCCCGCCTCCTGGGGTGGCCTTGACCCTGAGTCCCAAGTGATTGGACCTGTTCCCAATCACTGGGGTTGATACGTCCAATTGCGAGGCGATTCCCCGATCGGGGGGTGGTCGTTCACCTGCTTTTGTTTCGGCCACTGCAGGCGCCGACAAGTCTGGCCCGATATTCAATTGCTAATATGTTGCAATTGTTCCCGGGGATAGCTGATTACACTGCAGATGTCTGGGGGGATGGGCTGTTAATAGCCCTGAGTATCGATCTGGGCCAACTTCCCCAGAGCCGAATATGCTATTCTGTCTGCAGCTGTCCGTTTCTGACTTGTTACCTGCTTTTCCCAGCAGCCTTTCCGGTTAGCCATTTCAAATGGGGTTTTGGCCAAATTAATCGGGACGCAGCCATTTTATGTGGCTACACTACTGACTGCGGACGAGCTAGGAGAAGGGAACTCTGCGCAAATGTACGGACATTTATTGGAAGAAATACGCTCACCCCTGGAAGAGACAAAATGGGAGGAAGAACTAGGCAGGGAGATAGGGGAAGGACTCTGGATCAAAGCACTGCACAGGGAAAACTTCACCTCCACATGCACAGGGCTGAGCCTAATCCAAGTAAAGATGGTGCACAGGGCACACCTAACCAGGACAAGAATGAGTGGTTCTCCCTGGAGGTGGAGGACAAGTGTGAATGGTGCCAGGGAGGCCTGGTCAACTACACCCATATATTCTGCGCCTATCCTGGACTTGTCGGGTACTGGACGTCCTTCTTCGAGGCCATGTTCAGGGTTGTGGGAGTGAGGTGGAGCCTTGCCTGCTGGTGGTCACCTTCGGGGTATCAGAACAGCCAGAACTTTACAAAGGTAGTGGGGCTGAAGCTGTGGTATTTGCCTCCCTGATCGTCCGCCGGAGACTACTGCTTGGCTGGAAATCGGCAGTACCACCCAAGGCTGCAGCCTGGCTCTCTGACCTGGCAGAATTTCTCAAGCTAGAGAAAATAAAATATGCCATCAGAGGATTGGAGGAAGGCTTCCATGAAACATGGAGGCTATTCACCAACTTTGTCCAGGACCTGTTTGGAACCAGCGTCCATTAAGGGAGAGGGAGGGGGGGAAACCCAGGACAGGCCATGAAATAAGGAAGAGAAAGGGGGAGAGGAAGAACGGGAAATGGGGGGGAGGGCAGGAAGGGGTGGGGCAATATAAGCACCAAATGGAAATGCAGGACAGGTTGAAGAGGAGAGAGCCGCAAGGGACACAGGGCAGCAAAGGTAAGAGTGCACCGAGTGGACACACCCCCTTCCCCCTCTGTCGTGTTGGGTGTTCCGATACACAAACGAACCAACACGGTTGTAGATGGTACAACTCTGTTTTATTATTCTGTACAATAACAACTATTAACTTCTGGCTGTGGTTCGTACTTCACCAGCTAACCTGTGGACCCAGCCCTAGCACTATCTTAGTGAGGCACTCAGCACATGGTGTATGTCTGAGTGGCACGCTGTGAGCTCTGTGCTCTGAGATATCTCCTGATAGAATGAGTGGGAACTGTGGTGTTCCCTGTTTTATAGTGCGTGTGCTCTCACTGGTGATTGGCTGTGATGTTGTGTGTGTGTTGGTTGGTCCATCTACCTGTCCATCAGTGTGTGTGTGATTGCACCATGATATGTTATATGGATATCATGACACCCTCCAGCATGGCTAGGTGCCGTGACGCAACTAGCGCGGGGTTGGGGAGGGAGGGGGCGGGGGGGGGGGGGGGGGCAGGCTGCGCAAGAGTTACAGGGGCCGGGGCACTCAAACAGGCACCGCCACCCATAACTATATAAATGCTCCCTCTCAGGAAAGCACAGTCAGCTCCTGGCCCCACTTGACTGAGCGGGCATGCCGACAAGGGGTCATGGTCTGGCCCTGCAAGTGCTCAGCAGCACTTTCTTTGTCAATCACCTATGTCCGTATCTTGCTCGATTACCTTATGACCATAGCTAGCAAACCCTGTATGACAAGCTCCAGGTCGTGAGAGGATACATCCTTTATGTAAAACAGCTAAAGTTACAGTTGCTAAAAATTCTATAGATAAATGTTTTAATTTTGTCTTGTGTAACGTACGATATGAAATGTCAAAACTCCAATAAAAATATATTTTTTAAATGTCATCTTATAATAAATCCTGTAACTGTCATGTGTGAAAGAAAAGAGAAACTTTCACGTAACAGGATCTGAGTAGGTCAAAGTACATTAAAAAAAATTCTAAATCTGGGGTCAACCCAAATGATAACATAGACAGGTGTTATTGAAAAGGTTCCTGCTGGTGTAAAATGCAAGAGCTGTTACTGATTAACTTTCATACACGGGGAGTTTCGAAACCTTTACATGGAATAGCCGATGACTCAATCAATTTGAATATTTTCTTTCTGAAATCTGTTACTTTTATCTTCTCAGTATCACTGGATGTTTACAGTGAAAAAGTAAGTTAGCAGCCCATCGAGCTGCACTGACTCTCTGATAGAGCATTCTGTCAAACCTCACTCCCCTGCCTTATCCCTGTAACTTTGTCCAATGTTTCTTTTCAGAGAGCAATCCAATTCCCTTTTGAATACCTTGATCAAATGAGCCTCCATCACCCTCTCAGGAGGTTTTTTCTAGACTCCAACATTCTCTGGGTCAAACAAATTTTCATCTCACCACTTCTACTCCTTTTGCCCATTTATTTTGAATCTGCGCCCTCTAATTCTTGATTCTCTCTTGAGTGAGAGCAATTTCTCACTGTTTACCCCATTCCTGTCAGGGTCTTGAAAACTTTTATCAAGTGTCCTCTTAGCCTTCTTCTCTCCAAGGAAAACAGACCCGACCTGTCCAATCTATCCTCATAGCTCTAGTTGTTTATCCCTGGAATCATTCTTGTGAATCTCCTCTGTCCTCTCTCCAATACCTTCATATCCTTCCTCAAGTATGGCACCTAGAACTGGAAGCAGTATATGGCCCCCTTACTCTTGTACTCAATGTCCTATTAATAAAACCTGGGATACCATATGCTTTATTAACTGCTCTCTCACCATCATTGACTTGTATACATATACATCAAGACATGTCAGCTCCTGCACCTCCTTTAGAGTTTCTCCCGTTATTTCATAATGTCTTGCCAAATTCTTTTTGCCAGAATGAATCACTTCACATTCCCCACATTGAACTTCATCTGCCACTTGTCTGGCCAATCCACTAATATGTCTGTGTCCTTTGGAAGTTCAAGATTTTCCTCGTCACAATGCTTCCAATCTTCGTATCATCTGGGCATTTTGAAATCATGTCCTGCATTCCATGTCAAGGTCATTAATATACATCAGGAAGAGCAAGGGCCCCAACCTTGACACCCCGGGGTCTCCTCCACAAATTTTCCAGCAATCTGAAAAACAATTATTTATCACAACTCTGTTTCCTGTCCTTAGCCAATTTCTAATCCAAGTGCCAACTTTTCCGTTTATTCCATGAGCTAGTTTTGCTCGCAAGTCTGTTGTGTGGCCCTGCATTAAATGCCTTTTGAAAATCTATATACACCACATCAATGCGAAGACATTGTAGAGAGGACAGAGGGGATTCACAAGAGGACATTCACCATATCAACCTCCTCTGTTACATCCTCAAAAAATGCCAACAAGTTAGTTAATCGTGATTTTCCCTAAATGAATTTTAGAATTATCTATAATCTTTATTATTGTCACAAGTAAGCTTACATTAACACTGCAGTGAAGTTACTGTGAAAATCCTCTAGTCGCCACACTCCGGCGCTTGTTCGGTACACTGAGGAAGTATTCAGAATGTCTAATTCACCGAACAAGCACATCTTTCGGAACTTGTGGACAGACAGTGACCCAAGCAGGAATCGAACCTGGGACCCTGGAGCTGGGAAGCAACACTGCTAACCATTATGCTACCGTGCCACCAGCATGCTGGCCTTCCTTACATATCTTGCGCTTGGGTCTAAGTGACTATTGATTTTGTCCTAAAGTATAGTTTCCAGAAGTTTATTTACCACTGAAGTTGAACTGACTGGTCTGTAGTTGCCAGCATTATCCTTGCAAGGGTTTTGAACAAGGGTGCAACATTTGCAATTCCCTAATCCTCCGGCACCACCCCTGTGTCTAAGGAAGACTGGAAGATTATCGCCAGTGCCTCTGAAATTTGCACTCCCACTCCCTCAGTATCCTGAATGCATCTCATCCGTTCATGGTGCCTGTGGTGATTGCCTCTTTAAGAGCAGCGCACCAGAGTAAGGGTCACCTGGTCTGGGTGACCAATCGGGGCTCAAAGTGTGGAATCACCTCATGGTGAGAGAATCTCCTGGGCAGGGACATTTTGGTAGCTATTTACAACCATGAGGCTGCTGTACAATTCTTATTAATAAACACCTCTTGTGTTCTGCAATGATCTATGTGAAAGTGCATCTTTATAGTGTCTCTTCAATTTTAAGTCAAGTTAGCCTTTCTAATACCTCCTTCTTCTGAACTGTGAATTCCTTGAGTGTATGAGCTGAGTGTATGAGAGTGTATGACCCCTCTCTCACTTCGGCCTGGGTAGCATCTCTCACTTCAGCCTGGGTAGCATCCTCTTCCTTTGTAAAGACAGATGCAAAGTGCTCGTTTAATACCTCCACTACTTCTCCACATGCCTCCATGCAAGTCTCCATTTTTATCTCTAATTGGCCCATACATTTTCTTTTCCCACCCTTTTATTATTTACAGAAGACATTATTTATAGAAGACATTGGAATTCCCTTTCATGTCAACTGCTTGTCCCGTTTCATGCTCCCTCCTTGGTTTTCTGATTAGTTTTTGTTTGCTTCTCCTCTAGGTTCTTCTATATTCAGCTTGATTCTCCTAAGTATTTACTCTGACATCTGTCATTTGTGTATTTCTTCATTTTTATTTTCACCTCTATCTCGCTCATCGTCCAGGGTGCTCTAGATTTATCTGTCCTACCTTCCCTCTTCAATACCATTACGTTGACATTCTCTGCAGTATTGTTTCTTTGAAAGTGGCCCGTTGTTCAGCCTTTTCTGCCAACATTTGATTCCAACTCACTGACTCAGATGCATTCTCATCCCATCAAAGTTGTTTTACCCCCCCCCCCCCCCCCCCCCCCCCCCCAATGAATCAACCCTGCACTGGATTGTTCCTTGTCCTTTTCCATGGCCAACCTGAACCTTATAATACAATCCTCATTGTCCTTTAAATGTTCTCCCACTGATATTTCATTCACTTGGGCCAACTCATTCCCCAGAATCAGTGCCTGTCCTCTTGTTAGAACGGAAACATACTGTTGTATAATTAAAGAATGCCTGACTATAAGATATGTTTTGTGTGATTGAATATGATCATGCTTTTCAGCGGTTCTTGTATTTACTGGGCGTTCTTCGATGCTTGTCCATTATGCGTCTTCAACATCCCTGTGGTGGTTATCAATGTTTGCTATTGCTGCAAGCTTCTTCCACTGATACCTCTGAGTGGGTACATTTCCAGTCAATGAGTTTTCAGAAGTCGCACTATCTGAATCTGTGACAAACAGAATTATAGGTTAATAAGAGAGCAGCGCCCTCAGTTGTCAAAAAGCTATCAAAGTAATGTATTTGTACCATCTGGCATGAAAACGCTCATTCTTATTTTCAAATCTCTCCACTACCTTGGCCAACCTAGTTTCTGTAATCCTCTGATGTATCCGCGCTTGTCCAAAACTGGCTTCTTGTTCAATTGCTCCACCACAGGGTTTACTAAGCTCTGCAATTCTCTCCCTAAATCTCCCCTCCTCTTGAGCCACCTCTCCCCCTTAAAGCCACCTCCACATCGTTTTGGCCACCTTATCTCCCCAGTGTCAAAATTATTTTTTGTTAATTCTCCTGTTAAGCACCTTGGGACATTTACTACATTCATGGTGTTAGATAGAAGCTGGATATTTTATTTGCTGGTGGATACAACTATCACAGCTAGACACGGTTCATTCTGAGTGAGAAAATAGGAGCAATAATCTCCCCAGGGGTGGTGCTCAGTATCTTACCCAGTGGTCATTATTGGTCTGTGAGTCACATGGTGACAATCATTGGACTGTTTGACAATGTGGGGCCATTGCTGAAGAGCATGATTCTAGCCTCGTGTGTGCTTGATGTGGGGATCAAACCAGGTTAACTCCCGCTCCTAAATTTCCTGTATTGCATCGGTGACTATGCTTTAGACATATTTCATTGGCTGGAAAGTACCCTTAAATGTCTGTTGGTTATGTGAAGTGTTATATAAATGCAACCCTGTCTTTCTTTCTCCATTCTGTAGATATATTTTTTTAGCGAATCTTCATACATACTTCTCTCTCTTTGGGGGAATAGTGGAAGGATTCCCGAGCTGGTTACCAGCCTGTTGAACCATGTTAGGAAAGCCCCTTCTGCGGCCAACAAGTCCTGGTGTTGGACTTGAACCCAGAGCTGTTGGCTCCGAGGTAGGAAGGCTACCACTGCACTACAACACCTCCTCTGTTGATGTGAAACCTGTGACCAGCTGCTTCACTAAAAGCTGCTAATTCCACAGTTCCCAGGGACTGAGCCTTGGGATTGTCCGCCTTGCATTTCTCTATCCATTTATCTACTGACCTGAAAGATTGTACATTGATATTTCAAAGAGAAACGGGGAAGGTCTGGTCAATATATAACCCTCAATCCAAATCACTAAAAAAACGTGATGTGGAGATGCCGGCGTTGGACTGGGTTGAGCACAGTAATAAGTCTTACAACACCAGGTTAAAGTCCTACAGGTTTGTTTCAAATCACTAGCTTTTGGAGCACTGCTCCTTCCTCAGATGAATCTGAGGATTCTTCACCTGAGGAAGGAGCATTACTCCTGTAGCCATCTCAGATGGCCACATGCAAAGGACCATGGGAATTATGGCCAATCCAGGACTCAGACAGACTCAGAGCTTGTGTGTGTATTTGCAACCCAGATAGCTAGACGCGATCGAAACCCCCGCTCGTTTGCATTCTTGTGGCCCAGAACAAAAGAACTGTACTCAGGTAACCGATACAGATACAGACTAATCGGTGCCATTCCCTTTACTCAGGGAGACCAAACAGCCAAGGTCAATGACCGCTAAGGACATGCCCAGCCATCAAGGCACCCGCCCCTTTATTGGCCAAAATCGAAGGCAGTGATCAAAGCCGAATTATTGGGTCCAAGTTAAGGATCGCCCCAAAGAGCGCGAAATCCCAGAGGGATAAGAAGAGACACAGCCATGTGCTCGTTCTCTCTTGGATCCGGCCTATGCCAATCCAAGTACATCATAACGACCAGACAGACAAGTTCAAGACCAACGATCGCTACCAGACAGATGAGCCCAGCAGAAACAGAGCCACTTCTTCTACCCAGCCACGCAAGATCCGGACAAAGGCCTTGTCCATCTAATTTGAGCCGGTCACCCTGAAGTTAAGTATAGGTTATTGTAGTTGTTAGGTGTAGTTTAACTTGTAGTGTTTTGTGTTGTATGTCAAAGCAATCCTTACATGTAAATAAACCATCTTTGAACTTGAACTGACTAACTGGTTGTGTGGTCCTTTGATCGATATCTGGTAAAGCCTTGTGGTGGTACCATTTGATACCTGGCGACTCTAAAAAGCATCATTATTAATTGGCAACATTATTGGTGACTCTGGTGCCGATTGGCAATACTCCGAAAGCTAGTGATTCGAAACAAACCTGTTGGACTTTAACCTGGTGTTGTAAGACTTTGTACTAAAAAAAACAACAAATTATTATTACATAGCTGTTTGCGGAACCTTGTGCGAAAATGGCTGCTGCATTTCCTCATGAAACCTTTGGCTGCATTTCAAAATCACTTCATTGGCTGTGAAGTGGTTTGTGAGGAACTGAGGTCATGGAAGACTCTGTACAAACATACGGTCTCAGTATTGTGGGAGAGGAGGGCAAAATTACCAGTGACTGGACAGAAGTCAACAGCAACAAGTTGCATCTGTAAAGCAACTTTGATGTAAAGTGCATCACAGTATTCACAGTTTAAGGAGTAAGGAAAGGAAACAATGAAGCAAGAAGCGGGAGGTGATGTGGGGTGACGAGGGCATGATCAAGTGGATGGTCTTTGAGGGGTGGGGTGATATTAAAACAGTCAAGGAATAAGCAGATTTTACTTGTGCTTCAAGGGCGATATTTAGTGCGATGGAAAATACTACTTAGAACTCCAGTGAACTTGACCTTTTGAAAGTGGAACTAATCTGCTGAGGTAGAAGTTGTGGTGAAAGCTCACTGTTTAGACACCATCCAAAAGGGGAAGAAATGGTCATGGGTAAAATAACTTGGATAGAAAGGGGCTAAACAGGGAAAATACCAACGCACGTTGCATGGTGATGGCTTAAGTCTCGTAGTTAAGTTTTAAATGGTTTTCCAAGGCTGGAACAAAACACGTCCCCACAGAGCCTAGGTGAAGTGAGGAGTTGCTGGGTTGAGTTGTTGGGAGGCCGGGTTTGGTGCGGGAACAGCTTTGACAAAGAGTCATCCAGGCTCGAAATGTTAGCTCCCTTCTCTCTCCACAGATGCTGTCAGACCTGCTAAGGGCAGCATGGTAGCATTGTGGTTAGCACAATTGCTTCACAGCTCCAGGGTCCCAGGTTCGATTCCCAGCTTGGGTCACTGTCTGTGCGGAGTCTGCACGTTCTCCCTGTCAGTGAATGGGTTTCCTCCGGGTGCTCCGGTTTCCTCCCACAGTCCAAAGATGTGCAGGTTAGGTGGATTGGCCATGCTAAATTGTCCTCAGTGTCCAAAATTGCCCTTAGTGTTGGGTGGGGTTACTGGGTAATGGGGATAGGGTGGAGGTGTGGGTTTGGGTAGGGTGCTCTTTCCAAGAGCCGGTGAAGACTCGATGGGCTGAATAGCCTCCTTCTGCACTGTAAATTCTACGATTCTATGATTGTCCATCATTTCCGATTTTGTTTCAGATGTCAGCATTCGCTGTAATTTGCTTTTATATTGGAATGTATTATAATGTGGTGAAAGAAAATAAATGTCTGAAGCTCTGATAAGTTGGTTCTTATTTGGAAAGTAGAAAGCCACCGAAGGAGAAAGAAGTCTGACGTGATGTGTTTTGGCATTAATCCGCAGGGAAATTTGGGGAACGCTTGTTATGAGTGACTTGTTGCACAGGATGCTACTGCCCTCTGCTGGTTAGGATAATTATGAGTTTATTACTTCGAAAAAAAAGAATATCAATGGCAACGAACAAAACTACCTGAGACTAAATTGATTTTATACTCTTGGAAAAGACCTGCTCCCAGACTTGGTTGAATAAAATTCCAACACACTTCCTGTGTGTTTTGTCCCGCGTCTATCTAACAGATGTATAGGAGAAATGGACTGACTGGCTGGGGTGATTTTCACTGCCTTTGTCTGGTTTTAACAGGACAAGTCATGGCCTCAAAATGGGGTCAGGATCCTTACTACCCTCTTGGCCCAGGCAATGGAGGATGGTGCCATTTTGAAAGTGGCCTAATGTCAGCTTCCTAAGTGATTCGGGCTATAGGCCCATTTTAATATAGAGGTTATGTCTGGTTGGAACTGACCAATTCCACTGGATACCGATGACTAGAATCCCAGCAAAGATAAGCCTTGAATTTTTGGTTTGTAGGATTTGAAGTGGCAGAACTGCACAACCGTGACTAGTGCAAATAAGTTTGTCTCTGACGAGCGGGATCACACATCTTCAATGTCTGTGCCACCTTCGGCCTATCTTCCATTATCAAATCTGGCTAGCTGTGTCTAGCAAATGTAACCAATGACCCAGACTCCTCCATCATCATACCTGGATATGTCCTCACCCACCGGCAGGGCAGACCCAGCAGAGGTGGCAGCACAGCTGTGTAGAGAGGGTGGTGGGGAGGGAAGGAGGGGTGGGGGGTGGAGTTGCCCTGGTCGTTCTCAACACTGACCCTTCACCTCATGAAGTCTCAAAGCATCAGATCAAAGCTGTGCAAGAAATTCACCTGCTGATCACCATCCTCAGAAGATGAACCAGTACTTCTCCATGTTAAACTTGGAAGAAGCACTGACGTTAACAAGGGCACAGAATGTATTCTTGGTGGAGACTTCATCATTAAAAATGACTAAGTACCACCATTGCTGACTGACCTCCTCAAAACTTGAAGGACATATCTGCCAGACATGGTCTGCAGCAAATGATGAGAGAACCAACACGAGGGAAAAGCCTATTAATCTCGTCCTTACCAATTCACCTGTCACATATGCATCTTTCTATGACAAAATTGGTGACGTGTACACATCACATTCCTTGTGGAAACAAAGTTCCGTCTTGACATTGGAGATTCCTTCTATCATGTGTGGCACAACCACCATGTTAAATGGGATTAATTTTGAACAGATCTAGCAACATAAAACAATATGCATGGAGACTTACGGTGGTGTCCATGGAGTGAGCAGTCGCATATTTGGCACCTCTGACTCAAGTTGGTATTTTCTGGTCCTTTCCCCGTCTGAGAGGTGAAGGTTTGGATGGAAAGAGGTGTCGGAGTGCTAGGAAAAAGTTTAACTCCTCTGTTGTAGTTGGTGGATGGATCCACGAACTAGGATGGGTTGAGAAGAACGCAGGAGAGTCTTCATGGTGCACCACAGGCTAAGATGGCGGAGGGCAAAGGGCCTGTTCTGTCCACCCAGTGGTCAATGGAGCACCTGGTGGAATTTCTGAATGCTAAGTTCAGCCAGCAGAGGAAGGAGGCCCTGGAGGACCTGGCCAAAGTGGTGGAGCCGGTTAAAGCAGGTATTGAGAGACTGGAGCAGAGGCTGGAGTCCCAAGGCCGGGCAATCCAGAAAGTGGAAGAGGCGGTGGGGGAGCACGAGGAACAGCTGGCTTCATTAGTGACCGAGGTGGGGGTGATGTGGTAGACCCAGTAGAGGCTGAAGGAGAAGATGGAGGATAGGCTCCAGAAGGCATAATTTGAGGATCGTGGGGATGCCCGAAGGCATCGAAGGTGCAGAGGCCGGCATGTATGTGGCCAACATGTTGGAGCAGTAGATGGGGGAGGGGGCCTTTAACTGGCCCCTGGAGGTTGACCGAGCACACGGCTCTGATGCGGAGATCACAAACGGGCGAGCCGCCAAGGGCGATGGTGGTGCGGTTGCACCGCTTTCTGGATAAAGAGAAGATTTTCGGTGGGTGAGGCAGATGAGGAAGATGAGGGAACGAGCTGCAGGTGAACCAGAACTGGCGAAGAGGGGGATCGGGTTTAATCGGGTCAAGCTGCCCTCTTCAAGAAGGGGGTGAAGTTCGGGGTGCTGTACCGGGCCGGCTATGGGTGATTTTCCAGAAGCGTGAATGTTATTTTGGTACGGCAAAGGAGATGGTGGAGTTTCTGAGAAACAGTGGACTGGCAGGAGAAGGAAGACATTGAACTTTGGAGGAGTTCCTGAGGAAGTTTCTTTGTTCTCGGGAAATATTTGCCCTTGAAATGTTCTTTTGGTTTTGATGACAGGGTGGTTGGAGGGCAGGTCCCTCTGTGGGAGGAATATCAAGAGTGAGTGCACCTTTTCTATTTTTGTGGGGGGATGTGGATGGGGGTGAGGGGAATTGGGAGGTAGGGGGTTTGGAGGCCTTGGGCGGGGGTCACCAGACTAGCTGGGTGGGCTCATTAATGGGAGAGCAGTGGGGGGTTGTCAGGAGGTAGGTGTAGGAGAGGGGGATGAGGGGCGGAGGGGTTGCTGACAAGGGTGTGATTGCTGTGGCACTGCTGGTCAGGGAGTGATAACGATGGACACCGAAGGGTGGGCGGGGAGGGTCGCGTGACCCGGGCCGGGGGCTGGTTCCAAAATGGATATAGTTGATCAGTAGGGGAGGGGGGTGGGGAGGCCCCAGCCCCCTCAACCAGGCTGATTACGTGGCACGTGAGGGGATTGAATGGGCCAGTCAAATGGTCACGTGTGTTCACGCATCTGAGGAGGCCGAAGGCTGATGTGGCCTTTTTTACAAGATGTGGAGATACCGGCGTTGGACTGGGGTGAGCACAGTAGGAAGTTTTACAACACCAGGTTAAAGCCCAACAGGGTTGTTTCGATGTCACTAGCTTTCGGAGCACTGCTCCTTCCTCAGGTGAATGCTGCTCCTTCCTTCACCTGAGGCAGGAGCAGCGCTCCGAAAGCTAGTGACATCGAAACAAACCTGTTGGACTTCAACCTGGTGTTGTAAAACTTCTTACTGTTTTTTACAAGAGACACACTTAAAGATAGGGGATCAGATGAGCTGGAGGAAAGGATGGGTGGGGCAGGTGTCCCACTCGGGACTGGATATGAAGACGAGGGGGGTGGCGGTGTTCGTGAATAAGTGGCTGGCGTTTGAGGGGGGGAACATTGTGGCAGATCCGGGTGCGCGGGGGGAGGTTTGTGATGGTGAGTGGGAAGCAGGAGGGGATGACGGTGGTTCTGGTAAATGTTTATGCTCCAAATTGGGATGATGTACATTTCATGAGGCAGGTGCTGGGGAAGATTCCTGACCTGGACTCGCACTGGTTGATCATGGGGGGCGGGGCGGGGATTTGAACATTGTTACAGAACCAGGCTTGGATTGGTTGAGCCCGAGGTTGGGAAAGGTGTTGGCAGTGGTGAAGGAGCGGAAGGGGTTTATGGAGAGTATAGGGGAGGGTGGACAGTGGAGTTTGGGAGGCTGAGGGGGAAGGAATTTTCATATTTTGTACTCCTGACTTTTTTGTGGTGGAAAAGGCATTGTCGGTGGGGGTGGTCAACTCGGAGTATTTGCGATTGTGGTGTCCGATCACGCGCCACACTGGGTTGATTTGTGAGTGGACTGGGGGGGGAACCCACTGTCCGCAGTGGAGGATGGATGTGGGATTGTTAGCGGACGAGGAGGAGTGCGAGTGGGTGAGGGCCGCCATCCGGGGGGTACGTGGAGCTCAATATCATGGGTGAGGTTACGGCTGCCATGCTGTGGGAGGCACTCAAGGCGTAGTTCCAGGGGAATTTTATTTCAATTCAGACGCATGGGGAGAAGGCAGAGATGGCAAGGCTGGTGGAAGAGATTCTGAGGGTGGACAGGTTTTCGGAGGCCCCGGAATCGGGACTGCTCGAGGAGAGACAGTAGCTCCAGATGGAGCTCGGATTAGTGTCCACGGGGAAGACAGTGGGGCACCTGCGAGGGCCAGAGGGACAGTAAATGAGTTTGCGGAGAAGGCGAGTGGCCAGCAGCTGAGGAAGCTGAAGGCGGTGAGGGAGATCGGTAGAGTAAAGGACAAGATGGGGAGGGTGGACCCAGTGGGGGTGAATGGGGTGTTTGAGGTTTGTTACAGGAGATTGTATGAGTTGGATCCCATGGCCGTGGAGGTGGTTGGAGTTTCCCAGGGTGGACGAGGAGTTGGCGCAGGGAAAAGGGGCCCCTATCTGGTTGAAGGAGGTGATGTAGAGTTTGGGGGAGATGCAGGCAGGGAAGACCCCAGGCCCGGATGACTTCCCGGTGGAGTTTTATAAAAGGTTTGGAGGGGGACCTAGGGCCACTGCTGGTGAGGGCGCATAATGAGGCTAGGGAGAGGGGAACTCCCCCCTACACTATTACAGGCTTCCATCTCCCTGATATTGAAAAAGGACAATTATCTGGAGCAGTGCGGATTGTACTGTTCGATATCGCTATTGAATGTGGATACCAAGTTGCTGGCAAAGGTGTTAGCTTCGCGAATTGAGGACTGTGTCCCGGGGGTGATAGGCGAGGACCAAACGGGGTTTGTGAAAGGGAGACAGTTGTCGGCAAATGTGAGGCAGCTGCTTAATGTGATTATGATGCCTCCGGAGGGGCAGGAGGTGGGGTGGTAGTGGCGACGGACGCAGAGAAGGCTTTTGATCGGGTGGAGTGGGAATATCTTTGGGAGGTGCTGGGGCAGTTTGGATTCGGGCAGGGGTTTGTGGACTGGGTCTGGTTGCTGTACAAGGCACCGGTTGCAGGTGTGCGCTCGAACCGTGTGAGCTCAGGGTATTTTGGGTTGCATCATGGGTAAAGTCAGAGGTGCCTGCTCTCCCTGTTGCTTTTTGCCCTGGGTATAGAGCCATTGGCAATGGCGCATAGAGCCTCGAGGGATTGGAACGGGATTGTTGCACAAGTTGAATTTGACTTGGCTGGTGGAGCAGATGAAGAGGTGGGATGTACTGCCACTGTCACTGACGGGAGGGGTGCAGACACTGACGATGGTGGGGGGGGGTGATGCCAAATATAATGAACTAACACTGGGCGGCGAATATTGCCGTGGTTAGGAAATGGGTAGTGGGGGAGGGGTCGGCATGGGGGCCGATGGAGGCAGCTTCTTGGAGGGGAACAAGCTTAAGGACATTGTTAAAGCGACTCTGCTGCTCTCGCTGGCCACGCACTCCATGTTCTTTTTGGCCCTTTATACCTTATGAAGGAATCCACCAAACACTGCGACTTGTCCAAACCAGAATCTTTTATTGAGTCTCGTGTGGTAAGATAGCAATCTGATACAGAGCACGTTATCATGGAGTCTGCTAACTACTCCTCTGGAATCTGCACCTAGCACTGACCAGTCACTTGTATGTCTTATTACCCTCTCAATCTTCTTTTGAAGATGGATGGATGTGTCTCCCCTTTCATGGGAGTCAGAGGTCAGGTCACATGACCTTGGTCTAGAGACTGCATGGTGTGTCTGTACCGTCACCTGGAGGTCGCACACTATCCATCTTGATATAGCCCAAAAGCATATCACCACACTCCGTGATCCCGGTGATGGTGTAGGTGTTGAGGGTGTGGGGACAGTGGAGGCAGCATTTGGTGCTGGAGGGTGCCTTGTTGTGGGCACCAATTTGTAATAACCGTAGGTTTGCACCGGGAGGGGGTTGGTTGCGAGGTTTCGGGGGTGGCAGAAGGCAGGGATTGAGTGCTTCGGTGACCTGTTTGTAGGGGGCATTTTCACGTAATTGAGGACCTGGAGGAACAGTATGAAATGCCCAGGGGGAATGGTTTCAGGCACCTGCAGGTTTGAGATTGTGTGAAGGGAGAGGTGTCGTCCTTTCCTGGGTTACCCACCTTGGGTTTGCAAAACAAGGTGCTGTCGAAGGGGGAGATAGGGGAGGGCAAGGTGTCAGAGGTCTACAAGGAGCTGATGGATTGGGAGGGAGCCCCGATGGGGGATATGAAGTGGATGTGGGAGGAGGAGCTTGGAGCATAGGTGGAGGTTGGGATGTGGCTGAAGCCCTGTGGAGGGCGAATGTGTCCTCATCGAGTGCGAAGCTAAGTCTTATTCAGTTTAAAGTACTTCACAGGGCACATATGACGGTTATGCGGTTGAGTAGGTTTTTTGTGGGAGTAGAGAATAGGTGTGTGCGGGGAGGCCTGCGAATCACATCCACATGTTTTGGGCATGTCCGAAGCTAAAGAGGTACTGGCAGGGGTTTGCGGACAAATAACAAAGAACAAAGAAAAGTACAGCACAGGAACAGGCTCTTCGGCCCTCCAAGCCCGTGCCGACCATGCTGCCCGTCTAAACTAAAATCTTCTACACTTCCTGGGCCCGTATCCCTCTATTCCCATCCTATTCATGTATATGTCAAGATGCCCCTTAAATGTCACTATTGTCCATGCTTCCACCACCTCCTCCGGCAGCGTGTTCCAGGCACCCGCTACCCTCTGTGTAAAAAACTTGCCTCGTACATCGCCTCTAAACCTATGCCCCCTAGTAATTGACCCCTCTACCCCGGGGAAAGCCTCTGACTATCCACTCTGTCTATGCCCCTCATAATTTTGTAGACCTCTATCAGGTCGCCCCTCAACCTCCGTCGTTCCAGTGAGAACAAACCGAGTTTATTCAACCTAACGTCTGAGGTGTTGGGGGCGTAGGTGGCCCCGATGCCAGAGGTGGCGATATTTCATGTGTCAGAAGATCCTGAGTCCAGGGGGCGAGAGAGGCTAACGTTTTGGCCTTTGTATCCGTGGTACCCCCGCGATGGATCTTGGAAGGAGGGACTCGGAGCTGCCGAAAGCGGGGGTGTGGGTGAGGGACGAGGCAGAATTCCTGAGGCTGGAGAAGGTCAGGTTCGTCCTGAGGGGGTCAGTTGATGGGTTCGCTCATAGATGAAAGCCGTTCATTGACTTCTTTAAGGTGGAATGAGGAGTCAGCAAAAGGGGAGGGAGGGGGGTAAGGGGTTAAAATGGGGAGGGCAGGACAGGAGGAGAGGGCAAGAGAAGGTTGGAGTGGGTGTTGATTATTTATAATGTTGTACAATTTTGCTTCTGCTACGGTTTGTTTTTTATGAAAATGCCTCAATAAAATATTTTTAAAATTAAAACAATGAGCATGAGGTGGACCGACATGGCCGCAGAAATGTATTCAACCACAATCTGTAACCTCATAGCCCGTTATATATCTCACCTTACCATTACCATTAGAACATAGAACATACAGTGCAGAAGGAGGCCATTCGGCCCATTGAGTCTGCACCGACCCACTTAAGCCCTCACTTCCACCCTATCCCCCTAACCCAATAACCCCTCCTAACCTTTTTGGACACTTAAGGGCAATTTATCATGGCCAATCCACCTAACCTGCACATCTTTGGACTGTGGGAGGAAACCGGAGCACCCAGAGGAAACCCACGCAGAAATGGGGAGAACATGCAGACTCCGCACAGACAGTGACCCAGCGGGGAATCAAACCTGTGACCCTGGCGCTGTGAAGCCACAGTGCTAACCACTATGCTACCGTGCAGCCATTAGGCTGAGCGATTAACCTTGGTTCAATTAGGTGTGCAGGAGGACATATCCTAAACAGCACAAGGCATACCTAAAATGAGGCGTGAACCTGGTGAAGTTACAACACAGGACTACATGTCTGTCAAATACCGGCAGCAGCATGCAATAGACAGAGATAAACAATCCCAGAACAACCAGATCAGATCTAAGCTCTGCCACATCCAGGCATGAATGGTGGTAGACAATTAAGCAAGTCACTGGAGGACATTCAATGAACATGCTCATCTTCAATAGTAGCAGAGTCTGGTGCATCAGTGCAAACAACAAGAAGCATTTGCAATCATCTTAGATAAGTAAGATCATCCAAGTGAATGACCTATCTGAGCCTCTCCCTGGGGTGCCAACATCGGGATCACTCTCCATGGTATCAAGAAGTGGCTGATGGCACTGGATGCAAAAAAAGGCGATGGGTGCTGACAACATTCTGGCCGCAGTATGGAAGACTTGTGCTCCAGGCAGAGCTGCAGTCCTAGATAAGTTGTTGCAGTGTCATTACAACATCAGCACCTACTGACAAGAAGGAATATTGCCCATGTATGTATTTCCCACAAAAAGCAGGACAAATGCAATTCAGCCATCAGGGTACTCTTGGTCATCAACAAAGTGATGGAACGAATCTTCAACAGCGTTATCAAACAGCACTTGGTCAACAATAACCATGCTCAGTTTGAATTTCACCACGGTCATTTAGCTCCTGACAACATTGCAGCCTTGGCCTTGGTTCAAACATGGATGAAAGAGCTGAACTCCAAAAGTAACGTGAGGGTGGCTACCCTTGACATCAAGGCAGCATTTGACTGAGTATAGCATCAAGAAGCCCGAGTAAAACCGGAGTCAATAGGTGTCAGGGGGAATCATAACTAGCACAAAGGTGGACGGGTGCGCTTGTTGAAGGCCAATAGTCTCGGACCCAGGTGATCATTGCAGGAATTCCTCAAGGTAGCCTATGAGGACCAACCATCTTCAACTGCTTCATCAATGTTCTTCCCTCCATTGTAAGTTCATAAGTGGGAACTGCTGCTGATAATTTCCATGTTCAGTTCCAATCGCATAGCGTCAGTGTAGAAGGGACTTTAGTTGGCGGATTAGTTGCCTTAATACCCTGTATTCATTTTAACCAGCTGCTTGGCTATATTTCATGGAAATAGGCACTTGGCAAAGCATGATGGATATTTAGCCTTATTTCAGTCAAAGGTTCTGTATGAAATAGTCAGAAGGTCATGCAATGTAAACAAGCGTACAGCTGCGCATTGTTTTGCTGACAGCATATAATTATTATTTTTCTTAGGCAAGGAACCCAAGGCCTGTTATTAAAATCTAACTCCGACATGCTCGGTTTTCTGTCTCGTGCTAATCTAAAGAATGCTTTCTGTTCTAGATATTGCTTACTGTATCATATAAATTGTCTGCCTTTACCTCTGTAAAGTGGGGACATTTGGAATGACTGTGGTCTCTCCAACCCCCCCACGAACTTTGTGTTTAATTAAAGGACCTTTGGCGAAAACACGAAGTGCTGACGTATAATTTCTTCAACAAATTGGCGTAGTCGTGCAGTTTAATGGGAAGTGGACCCCGAAACAAATCTCTAAACAGGACTCTCTCAGCTGAAAGGGAGAGAGCCATAGCACGATCCAGCTGAAAGGGGGGTCTGCGGCTCGGCAGCCTTAAATACTGGCCAGTGACACATGCTAGGAAAGTTGTCTTAATTAATAAATTAACGATAGCTGCATGAGAAGAACAAAGGTGCCTTAGAGACTAAAAACTGAACAATCAACAGGCTTCGAGATTTGTAAAAGGACTGACACCGGTGAGCGCTCCGTGTAGTATTTGTTAATAATTTCCTGTGGTCTTTGTTGTTATATGCTCTAAAGTATTTTTCAGAAGCCTTGATGGGCAATAAACTCGGACGTCCCCTTGCAGGTCATCCCAAAGCCTCGGTAAAGACATCCGGAGCGAGAAAGAAGGTGAATTCCTTAAAGTCAACAGATAAGGGAGTCAAAATGAGTATGAAAATGAAAAGAAACAATCGTAATGAGGTAGGAAAACCTATATGTCCCGCATAGGAATCTAATGAAGCTGACCCCCTCTCAAAACAAAAAAAAAGAGGAGTAAAGGTAAATAGAAGATTAAGGTAAAAGCGTAACAGATGGGTTCCTATCTAAAGGGAATTCAGATTTTCTGTAGCCGTGAGATAAGGCTAACGGTTAACTGTGATATTTCTGAGCTGTGAGAATCTGTGTGTTTTTAACCAATTAATTTTAGTCAAAGCATGAAGTGCTAAATGGGTTGTATTTTTTAACATCTGTCATTGTGAGTCCGAGATTATAACTTAAGTGATTTGTGTTGAGATTTCTCTAATGCACTGAAACATTGGACATTAAAATCAGTTTAAAAGAAAGAAAGTGCCTTTACGAATAAAAGCAATTGAATTTGAATACGTTTTTAGATTACGTGAAAAGATGTAAATGGCATCTTTCCAAGTTC
The DNA here is from genome assembly GCF_047496885.1 of Scyliorhinus torazame. Lineage (NCBI taxonomy): Eukaryota > Metazoa > Chordata > Chondrichthyes > Carcharhiniformes > Scyliorhinidae > Scyliorhinus > Scyliorhinus torazame. The sequence goes on from NC_092722.1 coordinate 122,896,671, forward strand.
TCTGCCCCCTTAGGTTCTGCAGGAAATATTAATCATTTCAGTAGACAGCTGACCTTTTCTGAATTGACAAATATACGTCTCTGAGAATAGCTAATGCCTATAAAATCAATCATTGGAAATTGACTTAAATGTGTGGTATTTATAGCCCCCTCCCAGGGGATGCTTTGCTGCTTCTAAAATACTCTTATGGTGCATCTTGGCCAGCTTTGAAGGATGGGATTGCAGTCCCACCTGGCATAAATGGGGGCTATGTTCCCAATAATGAGAATCATTTGAATGAAGGAAATGAGTCCCTCGAACACTGGTTAGCAAATAGTGGGAAAGAGGCTATCATGCAAGGGGCCACAAAGCATTTAACCCCCAGGAAGGATGTACCCCATCTACCGACACCTTCCCTATTAGGCAGACACTCTGCAAGTTAGGAACGGTAACACATTGCATTGATAATGGAATGTTTATGGAACTGTCTCAAATACGAGCTCACCAGCTGCAAAATGTAATAACCTCTGAGCCTGCGCCCGATCGCTCTGTGTCTGTGTTGTATGCTGACAGCTGAACCCTTACAGTACCACTGTTAAAAAAAATAAATAACTGCAGGAACTCTTCCAAAAGGTTAATGACCCTTGGTCACAACTATTAAAACACCTGATAGAGTCCAGACGAATGAATATAGTGACCCACTGCACAGATTGGTATGCTCGTGAGGATGAGCAGGCATACAATTTACAAGCGCAATGTCACCTAGGAAAGCAGATAATATGGCATGTCACCCCATTTTTATTTTTCGGTGTTGAGGGATTAGGAATGTAAGTACAGTTGACCCATAGTCAGAGGGACCTTTTGAGGATGGGTTTGACTTCAGAACCCCATTTAACATTGGCCGTAAGACATCCCGCTGAGGCAAAACAAATAGAACTGATGAAAGAGGCCAGAGAAAAAAAAGTAATACATCAGATTGATGTTGAAATAGACGGACGAAATTGCCTGATAGAGTTTTATGGCAAACAGGAGGGCAAAGTGACCTGGAAAGAGGAGCAATGGCCCACTACATTTGAAAGACAACAACCTCCCCGAGAGAGTCATCATTTACTCCCTTCAATCCTGGCCCAGGTACTGCCACATCTATGGGCCCAGCATAAAAATCATGTTGGAAAAGTACATTCTGCCCCAGCGCATAGGGTGCAGTTACAGAACCACCAACAACGGATACTTTCTCAACCTTTTTCTCCATTTCATTGGACCCGGGAAGTCAATATCTATTTGCCTTTACGTATCGGAATCAACAGTATTAAAAGAGACTTGGACGAGTGCCAGTTGTCTGCAGGCTCAACATTCCCTCAATATGATGACAATTTATTGATAGCCTCAGAGGGAGGGCTAGTTTGTCAACAGAATACCCTTTTGTAATTATCACATCTGGCAGAAAGAGGGCTTAGGGCCTCAATGGACAAGCTGCAATTCTGTCAGGAGACAGTTCAGTATTTGGGATTTCAGCTGTAGCAAGGACAGTGGAGGCTTGGGTCTGAAAGCGTACAGGCTGTCATAATATACACCAGTATATTATGGTGCAGACACACACTGATGGACACACAGTGGGACCAATCAACATAAACAACACTGCAGCCAATCACCAGTGAGAGCACACGCACTATAAAGACAGGGAACATCAGAGTTCCCGCTGATTCGAGTAGAAGCTAGCTAGGAGCACAGAGCTCACAACCTGCAACACAGACATTCACCATGTGCTGAGCGCATCAACTGGTTAGGACAAGGCAAGGGTCTTTAGTTAAAGCTGGTATCGTATTTACCCACAGTTCAAGTATGTTTAAATAGTTAACCTTTTAATGAAATAGTGTTGCATTACTTCAAGTGTTGGTGACCTGTATGTGATCCAGAACACCCAACACATCATGATACCAGGAGTGGTTGCATACTAGCACTTCTTAGACCTACCTGCAAGTGATCTGCCTTCTGCCATTCTGCAACATGGACAACATCAGCCCACCGCCGCCGCTCCGCACCACCGGCAACCACGGGGCCAACTGGAAGATTTTCAAACAACGCTTCCAGCTCTACCTCGAAGCCACGGACAGGGAGGGCGCCTTGGACACCAGAAAGATTGCTCTTCTCCTCTCCACAGACGGGGACCATTCCATCCATATTTTCAATTCTCTCACCTTTGCAGATGACGAAGACAAGACGAAGTTCAAGATGGTTCTCCTCAAATTTGACACTCACTGCAGCGTAGAGGTGAATGAAAGTTACGAACGCTACGTGTTCCAGCAGCGTTTGCAGGGTAAGGACGAACCTTTCCAATCCTTTTTAACGCACCTCCGCATCTTTGCGCAATCTTGCAGCAACGGGCCCACCTCCGACTCCATGATACGCAACCAGATCGTTTTTGGTGTACAGTCAGACCCCCTACGTCAGCAGCTCCTCAAAGTAAAGCAACTCACCCTAGCAACCGCCATCGAGACCTGTGTCCTACATGAAAATGCCACCAGTCGGTACTCCCATATACAAGCGGCTGAAACGGCGCGGCAAGGTCCCCACGAGGTGGAACGGGTCCAAGTGATTGAACACCTCCAGGGCCTCAGCCTGGATGAGGGCGGCCATTTCGCGCGCTTTTCTCGGACTCCCGCGCCTGCACGCACCAAATGAGGGGACGGCAACATGGAGGAACGTAATGCGCAGGCGCGCACCATGCAGGACCGCACCGTGCATGCGCGGTGGCGCAGCGAACGTGCTGACGTCACGACGTGCGGCAACTGTGGCTCCGCCCATTTAAAGCGGCAATGCCCTGCAAAATCTCGACAATGCCTACGATGTGGAAGACTTGGCCACTATGCTGCCTGCTGTCGAGCAGCTCAGCCTTCCAATTCATATCGCTTCAGCCAGCCTCGCAGGAATGTTCGGGCAATTCAACCCACGGTCACCGAGTCCGATTCCGACCTCCCACACAGCAGTGACCCGAAGGCACCTTTTCGAGTCGGTGTCGTAACGAAAAACAGGCTGTCCCCGAAGCAAAGACACCAGCCGCTGTCGGTATACAGCATCGATCCAGACGATGAGTGGTGTGCCACCCTAACGGTCAACCGGTCCCAAATACGATTCCGCCTGGACACTGGTGCCTCCGCCAATCTCATAGTGTGGTCTGCTTTCCAAAGCCTTTGTGTCAAACCAACCATTCTTCCATCAGCCTGCCAGCTATTGGACTACAATGGCAACATCATTCCTGCTAACGGCTCATGCCAACTCGAAGTGACGCACAAGTCACGAAAAGCCATCCTTCCTTTCGAGATCGTGGGCTCCTCGAAGGACTCTCTGCTTGGTGCACAGGCGTGCAAACTCCTAAACCTCGTTCAAAGAGTTCACTCTCTCTCTCCTGATGACACGTCTGCCTTCCAGGATGCTGACTTCAGGGCGCAACTCGACGCCATCATCGACCAGCACCGCGACGTCTTCAAAGGCATGGGCACGCTCCCATATACTTACAACATCACACTCAAACAGAACGCCACGCCTGTGGTGCATACACCTCGCAGAGTCCCAGCACCCCTCAAGGACAGCCTCAAGCAGCAGCTGCAGGACCTCCAAGACCAAGGAGTGATCTCCAGAGTTACGGAACCAACCGACTGGGTCAGTTCCCTGGTGTGCGTAAAGAAGCCTTCCGGCGTGCTCAGAATCTGCATTGATCCAAAGGATCTGAATCGCAACATAATGAGGGAGCATTACCCAATCCCCAAGCGCGAAGAGATCACATGAGAGATGGCTCGGGCCAAGCTCTTCACCAAACTTGACGCTACAAAAGGATTCTGGCAAATTCAACTAGACAGATTCAGCAAGCAACTGTGTACCTTTAACACCCCTTTTGGCAGATATTGTTACAACAGGATGCCGTTTGGGACCATATCGGCATCAGAAGTATTCCACAGGATCATGGAACAAATGATGGAAGGTGACTTCCGGTTGCGGCTATGCCTAGGTAGGTCGCACGTTCGGCAGCTCCCGCCAGGAACGGACATTTGGGGTCTTCAGAGGGACCCAACGGCAATTGTTCGACGGCTTCCAGTGTGGGAAAGTAACAGCAAGGTCCCCCGACATTATATGGATTGGACCAGTGATCCTGGTGCAGCGAAAAGTGCGAGGGAGTAAAAGCAAGATGGCGGAGGGTGGAGACCAAGCAGCGTGGGCGCAGTGGTCGCAGGAGCAGCAGGAGTTTCTTAAACGCTGCTTTGAGGAGCTGAGGATAGAAATGCTGCCGCCAATGAAGGCGGCGATTGAGAAGCTTGTGGAGACCCAGCAGGCCCAAGGGGCGGCGATCCGGGAGGTGTTGCAAAAAGCTTTGGAGAACGAGGACGAGATCTTGGGCCTGGCGGTGAAGGTGGAGACGCATGAGGCGCTGCACAAGAGGTGGGCGGAAAAATTCGAGGACCTGGAGAATAGGTTGAGGAGAAAGAATCTTCGGATTCTGGGTCTCCCTGAAGGAGTGGAGGGGCCCGATGCCAGGGCATATATGAGCACGATGCTCAATTCGCTGATGGGCGCGGGAGCTTTCCCGAGGCCCCTGGCACTGGATGGGGCTCATCGGGTCTTGGCAAGGAGACCCAAAGCCAACGAGCCGCCAAGGGCTGTAGTGGTGAGGTTTCACCGCTTTATGGACAGAGAGTGTGTCCTGAGATGGGCCAAAAAAGAGCGGAGCAGCAGGTGGGAGAACACGGAGATCCAAATTTATCAGGACTGGAGTGCGGAGGTGGCTAAGAAGAGGGCTAGTTTCAACCAGGCTAAGGCGGTGCTCCATCGGAAGTGGGAGAAGTTCGGGATGCTGCAGCCAGCGCGATTGTGGGTCACGTTCCAAGATCGGCACCACTATTTTGAAATGCCTGATGAGGCATGGAAATTTATACAGACTGAAAACTGGACTCAAATTGAGGGTTTGTCGTGGGGGGATGTTTACTGTGTTTACCGCGTTTAGGGAATGTTCTTTTTGTTTGAGTGCTGGGTGGGGATGGGTGAATGGATTTGATGTGGGGGCTGTGGGAGAGTGTGGGTGTCAGTGTTGGAGAGGCAGGGCCCCACGGAGGAAGAGGGGGGGGGGGTGGAGACCCGGGGATGGGGAGTTGGGGTAAGGCCGCAAAAAGGAGCTGCGCCAGAGGGGGCGGGGCCGGCTCAGGAAAGCACGGGCTTTTTCCCGCGTTAGGGAAGGATAAGGGCGGGGCCGGAGGGTAGGGTGGTGCTGGCGAGGAGTACGCACTGACTGCCAAGGGGTGGGGGGATACTCACACTGGGGGGTCGATGGAATGGCGGGAGAGGCCGGGGTCAGCTGACTTACGGGAGTGTCATGGAGGGAGCAAAACGGGGGGTGGGCGCGGGGGGGGGGGGGGGGTTAGCCCCTGATCCGGCTGATAACTTGGAATATGAGGGGCCTGAACGGGCTGGTCAAGAGGGCTCAGGTGTTCGCGCACTTAAAGGGACTGAAGGCAGCCGTGGTTATGCTCCAGGAGACACACCTGAAGGTGGCAGATCAGGTTAGGCTGAGAAAGGGATGGGTAGGGCAGGTCCTTCATTCAGGGCTGGATGCGAAGAACAGAGGGGTGGCAATACTGGTGGGGATATTGTAGTGGATAATGGAGGTCGACATGTGATGGTGAGTGGTAGGTAGGGGTAGTCTGGGAGGCGTTGAAGGCGGTGGTCAGGGGAGAGCTAATCTCCATTAGGGCCCACAGGGAGAAGAGAGAGGGGAGGGAGAGGGAGAGGTTGGTGGGGGAGATTTTAAGGTTAGACAGGAGGTATGCAGAGGCCCCCAAGGAGGGGCTACTTAGGGAGCGACGGAACCTCCAGACGGAATTCAACCTGCTGACCACGGGGAAAACACAGGCACAGTGGAGGAAAGAGCAGGGTGCGACGTATGAGTATGGGGAGAAGGCGAGTCGGATGCTGGCACATCAGCTTCGTAAGAGGGAGGCAGCGAGGGAGATTGGTGGAGTTAAGGATAGAGGAGGGAATATGGTGCGGAGTGCGGTGAGAATAAACGAGGTATTCAGGGACTTCTATGGGGATCTGTACAGGTCTGAGCCCCCAGCGGGGGAGGAGGGTTGTGACGATTCCTAGATCAGCTGAGGTTCCTGAGGGTGGAGGAGGAGGAGGTGGCTGGTTTGGGGGCGCCGATTGGGCTGGAGGAGCTGGTTAAAGGATTGGGGAGCATGCAGGCGGGGAAGGCCCCGGGGCCGGATGGATTCCCGGTTGAATTCTACAGGAAATACGTGGGCCTGCTGGGCCCGTTGCTAGTGAGGACTTTTAATAAGGCGAGGGAGGGGGGACCTTGCCCCCGACAATGTCCAGGGCGCTGATTTCTTTGATCTTGAAGCGGGACAAGGATCCATTGCAATGTGAGTCGTATAGACCGATCTCGCTCCTCAATGTTGACGCTAAGTTGCTGGCGAAGGTGCTGGCTACGCGAATTGAGGACTGTGTCCCGGGGATGATCCATGAGGACCAGACGGGATTTGTGAAGGGTAGGCAGCTAAACACAAATGTGCGGAGGCTCCTCAATGTGATTATGATGCCCTCGGTGGAGGGGGAAGCGGAGGTAGTGGTAGCTGTGGACGGGGAGAAGGCCTTTGATCGGGTGGAGTGGGAGTATCTTTGGGAAGTGTTGCGGAGATTTGGGTTCGGGGAGGGGTTCATCAGTTGGGTCAGGCTGCTATATAGAGCCCCAGTAGCGAGTGTGGCTACGAACTGGCGGAGGTCGGAGTACTTTCGGCTGGACCGGGGGACGAGGCACGGGTGCCCCTTATCCCCCTTGTTGTTTGCACTGGCAATTGAGCCGCTGGCCATGGCACTGAGGGAGTCCAGGAAATGGAGGGGACTGGTCCGGGGGGGGGGGGGGGGGGGGGGGAGAACACCGGGTGTCGCTGTATGCCGACGGCCTGTTGTTGTATGTGGCGGATCCAGTGGAGGGGATGGCGGAGGTCATGCGGATCTTTGGGGAGTTTGGGGACTTTTCGGGGTATAAACTCAACGTAGGGAAGAGTGAGCTCTTTGTGGTGCATTCAGGGGACCAGGGAAGGGGGATAGACGAGCTACCGCTGAAGAGGGCGGAAAGGAGCTTTCGGTACCTAGGGATCCAAGTAGCTAGGAGTTGGGAGGGCCCTGCACAAGCTCAACTTGACGCGGTTGGTGGAGCAGATGGAGGAGGATTTTAAAAGATGGGATATGCTGCCACTCTCACTCGCGGGTAGGATGCAGTCGGTCAAAATGAATGTCCTCCCGAGGTTTCTCTTTGTGTTCCAGTGCCTTCCCATTATGATCCCCAAGGCTTTATTTCAAACGGGTAAGCAGGAGCATCATGGGATTTGTGTGGGCGAATAAGACCCCAAGGGTGAAGAGAGTGTTTCTGGAGCGTAGCATGGACAGGGTGGGGGCTGGCGCTGCCGAATTTGTGTGGCTATTATTGGGCAGCCAATGTGGCGATGATCCGTAAGTGGGTAATGGAGGGAGAGAGGGCGGCGTGGAAGAGGCTAGAGATGGCGTCCTGTGTGGGCACGAGCCTGAGGGCGCTGGTGATGGCACCGCTGCCGCTTTCGCCGACAAGGTACACCATGAGTCCGGTGGTGGCGGCGACGCTTAAGATCAGGGGGCAGTGGAGGCGACACAGGGGCGAGGTGGGAGCCTCGGTTTGGTCCCCGATTCGGGAGGATCATGTTCGTCCCGGGAAGGATGGATGGGGGGTTTCAGAGCTGGCATCGGGCAGGGATCAGAAGAATGGGGGACCTGTTCATCGATGGGACGTTTGCAAGCCTCAGGGCACTGGAGGAGAAGTTTGGGCTACCCCCGGGAAACGCTTTCAGGTACATGCAAGTGAGGGCGTTTGTGAGGCGGCAGGTGAGGGAATTCCCGCTGCTTCCGGCACGTGGGATTCAGGACAGGGTGATTTTGGGTGTATGGGTTGGAGAAGGCAAGGTTTTGGCGATTTACCAGGAGCTCAAGGGAGAGGAGGAAGCCTTGGTGGAGGAATTAAAGGGCAAGTGGGAGGAGGAGCTTGGGGAGGAGATAGATGAGGGTCTGTGGGTTAATTCTTCCTCCTCTTGCGCCTGGCTCAGCCTAATACAGTTCAAAGTTACTCACAGAGGTTGAGTAGGTTCTTTGGGGTGGAGAACAGATGTGAGAGGTGCTCGGGGAGCCCGGCAAATCACATCCATATGTTCTGGTCGTGCCTGGAGCTAGATGGGTTTTGGAGGGGTTTTGCGAGGACTATGTCCAAGGTGGTGAACGCCAGGGCCAAGCCGAGCTGGGAATTGGCATTATTTGGGGTATCGGACCAGCCGGGAGTGCAGGAGGCGAAACAGGCCGGTATTCTGGCCTTTGCGTCCCTGGTAGCCCGGCGGAGGATTTTGCTACTATGGAAAGATGCAAAGCCCCCTAGTGTGGAAGCTTGGATCAATGACATGGCAGGGTTCATCAAGCTGGAGAGGATAAAGTTTGCCTTGCGAGGGTCTGCGCAAGGGTTCCTCAGGCGGTGGCAACTGATCCTAGACTATCTCGCGGAGCGTTAGGAGGAGGTCAGCAGCAGCAGCCCAGGGGCGGGGGGTGGGGGGGTTGGGGCGGAGGGAGGGGGGGCTTCTTTTGGCGTGGCGTTTGGGTTAAGGTGGTTTTTTTCCCCTATTTGTGTTTTTTACTGTTATATGGGGGGGTTATTGTATATGGGGGAAATCCAACGTATAATTTCTGTTTGTTGTGTTCTTGTTTCTTTCTTCTTGTTGTGGGGGGGTGTTTTGTTGAAAATTTGTTGAAAAATTTGAATAAATATATTTTAAAAAAAACAAATGATGGAAGGCATTGAAGGTGTTCGCGTCTATGTTGATGACTTAATCATTTGGACTGATATGCAGGAGCATATCAGTCGCCTCCAGCGCGTGTTCAAATGTATACGGGAGCAGGGCCTACACCTCAACAGAGCCAAATACTCCTTCGGCCAGACGGAACTCAAGTTCCTAGGGGACCACATCTCCCAGTTGGATGTGCGGTCGGATGCGGACAAGGTGGCTGCCATCACAGCCATGAAAAAGCCAGAGGACAAGAAGGCGGTCCTCCGATTTCTGGGCATGGTCAACTTCCTCGGGAAGTTCATCCCTAACCTCACCTCTCATACCACAGCTCTCAGGAACCTGGTAGGGAAGACGACAGACTTTCAATGGCTTCCTGCCCACGAGAGCAAATGGACAGAACTTAAAACCAAACTTACCACGGCCCTGGTATTGGCCTTTTTTGATCCAGCGAAAGAGACAAAAATTTCGACTGATGCCAGCCAATCTGGCATTGGGGCAGTGCTCCTGCAATGCGATGAGGCCTCATCATGGGCCCCCGCTGCATATGCGTCACGCGCCATGACCCCCATGGAACAGCGCTACGCGCAGATAGAAAATGAGTGCCTGGGCCTGTTGACCGGTGTCGTCAAATTTCATGATTATGTGTACGGCCTTCCCCAATTCACCGTCGAGACCGACCATCGCCCGCTGGTCAATATAATACAAAAAGATTTGAATGACATGACGCCTCGCTTCCAGCGCATTCTGCTCAAACTCCGGCGATAAGACTTTCGGCTTGTATACACCCCGGGCAAAGACCTGATCATAGCCGACGCTCTGTCCAGTGCAGTCAACACCCCGTGTGACCCTGCGGGATTCGTCTGCCAGGTTGATGCCCATGTGGCCTTCGTGGCCGCCAATCTACCGGCCACGGATGAACGCCTCATCCAAATTCGACACGAGACTGCGACTGACCCCCTGCTACAGAGTGTCATGCGCCACCTAACAGACGGGTGGCTCAAGGGCAATGCCCGCAGTTCTACAACATCAGAGACGATCTGGCGGTAGTCCTGAAGCTGGACTACATTGTTATCCTGCACAGCATGCGCCAGCTCAGCTTGGAACAGCTACACGAGGGCCATCTTGGCGTGGAGAAGTGCCGCCGACAGGCCCGAGAGGCAGTGTACTGGCCCGGCATCAATGACGACATCGCCAACACAGTGCTCAACTGCCCCACCTGTCAGCTGTTCCACCCGGCCCAACCACGTGAGACTGTACAGCCCCATGAGTTGGTCACGTCCCCTTGGTCCAAGGTCGGCATCGACCTGTTCCACGCGCTGGGTAGGGACTATGTTCTGATTGTAGACTATTTTTCAAACTACCCGGAGGTGGTACGTTTACACGACATCACATCGTCTGCAGTCATCCGTGCCTGGAAGGACACCTTTGCTCGTCACGGCATCCCACTCACTGTGATGTTGGACAATGGCCCCTGCTTCGCAAGCCAGGAATGGTCCAACTTTGGCAGGAGGTACAACTTTGTGCATGTGACATCCAATCTCCTGTACCCCCAATCCAATGGCAAAGTGGAGAAGGGCGTCCACATAGTTAAACGGCTCCTCTGCAAGGCTGCCGATGCGGGATCCGACTTCTAGCTCGCCCTGCTGGCCTATCGCTCGGCCCCACTGTCCACTGGCCTATCGCCAGCCCAGCTGCTCATGGGTCGCACCCTGAGGACGACGGTGCCGTCCATTCACGTCCCAGACCTCGTTCACGTTCCGGTCCTTCAACGAATGCAACTGTCTCGTGCACAGCACAAGACGGCTCATGACACCCATGCAGCTGATCTCCCTGCTCTGGCTCCAGATGACAACGTCTGCATCCATCTTCCGGATGGTGGCTGGTCTGCAACTGCTGTGGTTCTTCGGCAGGTGGCTCCATGCTCGTTCCTGGTTTGTCTACCGGATGGTTCCATTCTGCGCCGTAATCGGCGTGCCCTTCGTCTCGTTCCGTGCTCACTACGTGATCCTCCGCCAGTGCCACGCCCTCCTGTTGTCCCTGACCTGGACTATGCGGAGATTCTGGTTACTCTGCATCCTCCTCACTCTGACGCAGTCCAGCCTGTTCCTCAGCTGGTGGCTCCTGACCCACCCTTGAGGCAGTCAACCAGAATTCGTCGCCCACCTCAGAGACTTAATTTGTGAACTTTGCACCAATGGACTCTCTGGTCTGTTCTGTTCTTCCGTTTAATCGTTCAAGTGGTTTGTATATAGTATTCATCTCGTTATTCTTGTGACACACTGTTTTTTCTGCACCAGGCACCTTCCCATGTAAATAGCTTAGTTTTATGTACATAGTCCTGTAAAAATTTTGCACACACGTAGTCAGGAACATTCGCCACCCACTATTTATTGTCACGCAGGCATATTTTCTTATATAAAAGGGGGGATGTCATAATATACACCAGTATATTCGCTCCCGACGTGGCTCGCAGCTCCGGGAACTGTGCTTCTCCGTAAGCACGTCCGACACCACAAGGCGGACCCGTTGGTGGAGAGGGTGCACTTGCTCCACTCAAACCCCCAGTACACCTACGTGGCATTCCCCGACGGCCGCCAGGATACTGTCTCCCTCAGGGACCTGGCACCATCAGGTTCCACCCCCACACCCCCTCTGCCCCCGGTGCCACCCTCCCCTCCCGCGTCGCTCCCAACAGCACCCCCCCCAGGACCATCCGTGTCCCCCCCTGCCCACGCACGACAATGAAGAGGATTTCAGCACGCTCCCGGAGTCACCATCGACCAGATCAGCACCAACATCGCCCACACCACTGCGTCGCTCCCAGGGGAACATAATGGCCCCGGACCGGCTAAACCTCTCTCCGGTCCACCGGACATCAAAGAACATTTGTTTGCTCAAATCTTGTAAATATTAACTCATTGTTGTAGAGGGTTATCCACCACCCCTGCCGGACTCAGTTTTTAATAGGGGGTGAAAGTGATCACCCACTGTTGCACCTGTATTAGGTGATGTACGGTAGGACCTGTACTACAGGTTTGCCGATAGTCCCTGCCTGTATAAATATTCGTGTCCTCCAGCCAGCAGCCATTTCGCCAGCTGCTGTGGGAGGCCACACATCTGATAGCAATAAAGCCTCAGTTGGATTCAACTATCGTCTTTGTCCAATTGATCGTGCCTCTCAGCCAACCTCAACGAGTATGCCACCACCGTCACAGACTTCATCAGCAAGTGTGTAGAAGGCTGCGTGCCAAAGAAAGTAGTACGTACCCTCCCCAACCTGAAACCATGGTTTAATCGGGATATTCACTCCCTACTGAAAACCAGGTCTGAGGCGTTCAAGTCAGACTACCCTGACCTACACAAGAAATCCACGTACGACCTCCGCAAAGTCAACCGGATGCCAAGAGACAATATCAGACAAAGCTAGAGTCACAGACGAACGTCAGAGACGCTTTTCGGTTGCTGCAAGACTTAAACAACATGAAGGGCTACAAAGCAAAGCCGAGTAGAATCTCCAGCAGCAGCGCACCTCTCCCCGATGAACTCAATGCATTCTATGCTCAGTTCGAACAGGAAAACATCAAAGTGTTGTCAACTGCCCCAGCAGCCTCGGTCACACCCATACCTACTGTCACAGTTTCCAAAGTCAGGTCGGCCTTCTTGAAAGTGAACCTCAGAAAGTGACGAGGTCCTGACGGGATCGCTGGTCGTTCGCTCAGATCATGTGCGGTCCAACTGGCGGGTGTATTCGCAGATATATTCAACCTCTCCCTACTCTGTTCCGAGAAGACCACTATCATACCACTGTCAAAGAAGAACCAGGCAACGTGCCTCAATGACTACCATCCGGTGGCCTTGACAGTGATCATTGTGAAGTGCTTCGAGAGGTTGGTCATGAGACACATCAACTCCATTCTCCCAGAATGTCTTGATCCACTGCAATTCACATACCGTCACAAATGGTCCACAACAGACGCCATCTTTCTGGCCCTATACTGATCCCTGGAGCATCTCGACGACAAGGTTTCCCACGTTAGATACTTATTCATTGACTACAGCTCCGCCTTCAACACCATAATCCCAGCCAAGCTCATATCAAAACTCCAAAACCTAGGACTTGGCTCCTCCCTCTGCAACTGGATCCTCGACTTCATAACCCATAGACCACAATCAGTAAGGATAAACAAAAACACCTCCTCTACGATAGTCCTCAATACTGGGGCCCCGCAAGTCTGCATAATTAGCCCCCTACTATACTCCCAATATACCCACGACTGTGTGGCAAAATTTGGCTCTAACTCCATGTACAAGTTTGCTGATGGCACAACCATAGTGGGTCTCGAACACCGATGAGTCAGAGTACAGGAGGGAGATAGAGAACCTAGTGAGTGGTGTAATGACAATAATCTCTCCCTCAATGTCAGCAAAACTAAAGTGCTGGTCATTGATTTCAGGAAGCAAAGTGTTATATGCACCCCTGTCTGCATCAATGGTGCAGAGGTGGAGATGATTGACAGATTCAAATTCCTAGGTGTGCATATCATCAATAATCTATCCTGGTCCACCCACGTCAACCCAAACCAAGAAAGCAGAACAGTGCCTATAGTTTCTCACAAAACTAAGGAAATTCGTGATTTCTACATTGACTCTCCAATTTTTTTATTTAAAAAAAATATATGTTTATTCAAGGTTTTCAATAAATTTTTACAAAACACTCCAAAAAGGAAAGAAAAGATACATTAGAAAGATAAAAAGGAAGGCCTTACGCCACCCCCTCCAACAACTTAAACCCCTGATGCACGATCAATTGCACAAAGACTAAAGTTGGGTACAACTGTGGCTTTATTACAGTCAGAAACGTGGCCTCCTGCTGCAGCTGGTGAAATGGCAGGGCACTGGAGGTCATGCATATTTATACAGTTCTCCGTGGGCGGAGCCAGCCGGCAGGAGCTACCGGCGAACCTGTAGTGCAGGTCCTACCTTACATCTCCTATTACAGTGGTTCACCACAACCACTAAACATTAAACTGCCTAACAAACTAAGAACAAAAATGGGGCAAACGCCCCTTACATTAATAAAAACAAGCCAACCCCCCCCCCCCCCCCCCCCGGGTTGCTGCTGCTCTTGACCTCCACCTAACGTTCCGCGAGAAAGTCCAGGAACGGTTGCCACTGCCTGGCGAACCCCTGCACAGACCCTCGCAAGGCAAACTTTATCCTCTCCAACTTGATGAACCCTGCCATGTCATTAATCCAAGCCTCCATGCTTGGGGGTTTCACATCCCTCCACATTTGTAGGATCCTCCTCCGGGCTACCAAGGACGCAAAGGCCAGAACTCCGGCCTCTTTCGGCTCCTGTACTCCCGGCTCACCTGATACCCCAAATATTGCTATCCCCCAGTTCGGTTTTACCCGAGTGCCCAAGACTTTGGACATAGCCTTTGTGAAGCCCTTCCAGAACCCCTCTAGCGCTGGGCACGCCCAGAACATATGGATGTGATTTGCTGGGCTTCCCGAGCACCTCACGCATCTGTCCTCCACCCCAAAAAACTTGCACATCCTCGCCCCTGTCATATGTGCCCTGTGAACCACTTTGAACTGGATCAGGCTAAGTGTGGCACAAGACGAGGAGGAGTTAACCCTGCTCAGGGCCTCCACCCACACGCCCTCATCCAGTTCCTCGCCCAGCTCCTCCTCCCACTTGCCCTTCAGCTCCTCCACCGAGGCTTCCTCCGCCTCCTGCAACTCCCGATAGATCGCCGAGACCTTGTCCTCTCCCACCCACACGCCCAAAATCACTCTGTCCTGAATCCTCCGTGCTGCAATTCCCTTACCTGCCTCCACACAAACGCCCTCACCTGCATATACCTAAAAGCGTTTCCGGGGTTCACCCAAATTTCTCCTCCAATGCCCCCAGGCTAGCAAAAGCCCCATCCTTTTAATTCCCGCCCGATGCCAGCTCAGGAATCCGCCATTTATCCTGCCCGGTGCAAACCTATGATTATTCCGTATTGGGGACCAAATTGAGGCCACAACTCACCCCTGTGCAGTGTCCACTGTCCCCAGTGCGTGTGCTCTCACCGGGCTTGTGGTGTACCGTGTCGGCGGTAGCGGCAAAGGTGCCGTCACCAGCACTCCCAAGCTAGTGCCCATGCATGACGCCGCCTCTAATCTTTTCCACGTCAACCCCTCTCCCTCCATTACGCATTTCTGAATCATTGCCACATTGGCTGCCCAGTAATAACTACCCAGATTCAGTAGCGCCAGTCCACCCCTGTCCCGACTATGCTCCAGAAACAGCCTCTTGACCCTCAGGGTCTTACCTGCCCATACAAACCCCATAATGCTCCTGCTTACTCACTTAAAAAAAGGCCTTGGGGATGAGGATGGGCAGGCACTGGAACACAAACAGGAACTTAGGGAGGACCGTCATCTTAAGGACTTCACCCTACCCGCCAGGGAGAGTGGCAACATGTCCCAACTCCTGAAGTCCTCCTCCATTTGGTCTACCAACTGCGCCAAATTAAGCTTATGCAGGGCACCCCACTCCTCTCCGCTCTCTTAAGCGGCAGCTCCTCTGGCCCCCTTTCCTGGCCCCTCGCATGCACCACAAAGAGCCCACTCTTCCCCACGTTAAGCTTGTAGCCTGAGAAGTCCCCAAACTCCCTAACGATCCGCATGACCTCTACCATCCCCTCCACTGGATCTGCGATGCACAAAAGCAGGTCATCAGCATACAGCGAGACCCGATGTTCCTCCCCTCTCCGGACCAACCCCCTCCAGTTTCTAGCTTCCCTCAACGCCATGGCCAGCGGTTCAATTGCCAAAGCAAACAGCAGAGGGTACAGGGGGCACCCCTGTCTCGTCCCCCGGTATAACCAAAAATATTCTGATCTCCGCCGGTTCGTAGATACACTCGCCACCGGGGCCTGGTATATTTGACCCACCCTATGAACCCCTCCCCAAACCCAAATCTGCCAAGCACTTCCCATAGGTACTCCCACTCCACCCGATCAAAGGCCTTCTCCGCGTCCATTGCCGCCACCACTTCTGCCTCCCCACTCTCTGAGGGCATCATAATCACATTCAGGAGCCTCCGCACATTTGCATTAAGCTGCCTGCCCTTCACGAACCCCGTCTGGTCCTCGTGTA
This sequence comes from Scyliorhinus torazame, assembly GCF_047496885.1. NCBI lineage: Eukaryota > Metazoa > Chordata > Chondrichthyes > Carcharhiniformes > Scyliorhinidae > Scyliorhinus > Scyliorhinus torazame. The sequence continues at coordinate 122,912,651 of NC_092722.1, forward strand.
TCACTCCCGGGACCAATCCTCAATCCTTGTGGCTCAGATCTTTGCCAGAAACTTGGCATCTACATTAAGGAACGAGATCGGCCTATACGAGCTACACTGCAGCGGGTCCTTGTCCCGCTTAAAGATCAGCGAGATCAGTGCCCGAGACATTGTCGGGGGAGAATCCCTTCCTCCCTCACCTCGTTGAAGGTTATCATCAGCAGCGGACCCAGCAGATCCACAAACTTCCTGTAGAATTCGACCGGGAACCCATCAGGCCCCGGGGCCTTGCCCGCCGGTATGCTCCCCACCCCCGTGACCAGCTCCTCTATCCCAATTGGGGACCACAGGCCTTCCACTTGCCCCTCCTCCACTCTCGGGAACCTCAAATGGTCCAGGAACCGCCGCATCCCCCCCCCTCCAGGGGTTCTGACTTATACAGGTTCCCATAAAAATCCCTGAATATCTCATTTATTTTAGCTAAACTCCGCACTGTGTTCCCCCCTCTGTCCTTGATTCCTCCAATTTCCCTTGCCGCCTCCCTCTTGCGTAGCTGATGCGCCACCATCCGTCTCGCCTTCTCCCCATATTCGAATACTGCCCCCTGCACCTTCCTCCACTGGGTCTCAGCTTTCCCCGTGGTCAACAAATCAAATTCCGTTTGGAGGCTCCGCCGCTCCTTCAGCAGCCCCTCTTCAGGGGAATCCGCATACCTCCTATCCACCCTTAATATCTCCCCCACCAACCTCTCCCTCTCCGTCCTCTCTCCTCCCTGTGAGCCCTGATTGAGATTAACTCTCCCCTAACCACCGCTTTTAGAGCCTCCCAAACCACACCAACCGGTACTTCCCCATTATCATTGGCCTCTATGTATCTCTGAAAGCACCCCCGGACCCGCCCACAAACCTCCTCATCTGCCAACAGTCCCACGTCCAAGCACCAGAGCGGGCGCTGGTCCCTTTCCTCCTCCAACTCCAACTCCACCCAATGCGGGGCGTGGTCCGAAATCGCTGTGACCGAATATTCCGTTCCCTCCACGCTTGGAATCAGTGCCCTGCTCGCCACAAAGAAGTCTTTCCATGATTAGGCCTTATGCACGTGGGAGAAAAAAGAGAGCTCTCTGGCCGCTGGCCTAGCAAACCTCCACGGATCCACTCCCCCCATCTGATCCATAAACCCCCTGAGAACCTTGGCCGCAGCTGGCCTCTTGCCCGACCTTGACCTGGATCGGTCCAGTGCCGGTTCCAGTACCGTATTAAAGTCCCCCCCACCCCCCATTATCAGGCTCCCCGCTTCCAGATCCAGGATCCGACTCAGCATGCGCTTCATGAACCCTGCATCGTCCCAATTTGAGGCATACCAATTCACCAGCACCACCCGGGTCCCCTGCAGCCTACCACTCACTGATATGTTGGGTGTTCTGGATCACATACAGGTCACCAACACTTGAAGTAATGCAACACTATTTTATTAAAAGGTTAACTATTTAAACATACTTGAGCTGTGGGTAAATACAATACCAGCTTTAACTAAAGACCTTTGCCTTGTCCTAACCAGTTGATGCGCTCAGCACATGGTGAATGTCTGTGTTGCAGGTTGTGAGCTCTGTGCTCCTAGCTAGCTGCTACTCGAATGAGCGGGAACTCTGATGTCCCCTGTCTTTATAGTGCGTGTTCTCTCACTGGTGATTGGCTGCGGTGTTGTGTATGTTGATTGGTCCCACTGTGTGTCCATCAGTGTGAGTCTGCACCATGATATACTGGTCTATATTATGACACTCACCATCACTTATCGACCTCCATTATCAGCCACAATGTTCAGCACCTCGAACGACACCCGCTTACTCACCAGGATTGCAACTCCTCTATTCTTCGCATCCAGCCCCAAATGTAAGACCTGCCCCACCCATCCATTTCTCAGCCTGATCTGATCCACCACTTTCAAGTGCGTCTCCTGCAACATAACCACGTCTGCCTTCAGTCCCTTTAAGTGCGTGAACACTCGGCCCTCTTGACCGGCCCGTTCAGGCCCCTCACGTTCCATGTGATCAGCCGGATCGGGGGACTGCCCCCCCCCTCACCCCCCTTCCCCCCCCGCTCCCTGCCGACTAGCCATCTCCTTTCTTAGGCCAGCCACGTGCCCACGCCTCCCGCACTCTCCAGTCCCCCAGGCGGAGGACCCCTGCCCCGACCCTCCCTCTTACCTCCAGCTCACCTTCAGTCAATGCAGCAGCATCCCAGTCCCCACCCCCCGCACCCCCGGCTAGAAAACTGTCCAGCTCCCTTGCTCCCCCCATTGCACTCCCGTAAGTCATCTGACTCCTGCTGACCCCAGCCGCTCCCGCCTCTGCCAACGATCCCCCGTTTAGATTCCCCGTCAAAGTCCCCCCGCCCCCTTCAAGTCGATACGGACACCCCTCCAGCACCGACCATCCCCTCAGGCCCCGCCCCCCCTTCCTCAGAGTGGAAAAAAGCCTACGATTTTCTACCTGGGCCAGCTCTGCCCCCTGTGGCGCAGCTCCTTCCACCTGCAGCCTCACCCCAATTCCCAACGACCCGGGCCTCCTGCCCCCCTCCCCCTTTCGAACGCGAGGAGCGGCCCCTCCAAAACAATACCCATGCCCATTAAAACACACACATCACATCCAATCACCCCTTCCCACTCCCCAGCTTTACCAAAACCCACAGTGCCCAAGATATGGCTTTTATCAAGTCAGAGGTCCAGCGTTTACTGGGAGAGGGGGTCATCGAGGCTAGCAATAGCCCTTGGAGAGTGCAAGTGGTGGTAGTCCGGTCCGGGTATAAGAAACGGATGGTCGTGGATTATAGCCAGACCATAAACCGATTCACGCGGCTTGATGCATACCCCCTCCTTCGCATCGTGGAAATGGTAAATCGGATCGCCCAATACCGAGGATTGTCCACTGTCGACCTCAAATCCGCCTACCACCAGCTCCCCATCCGACCAAAAGACCGCCCTATATTGCCTTTGAAGTAGCCGGCCGGCTCTTCCACTTCCTCAGGGTTCCCTTCGGCATCACGAATGGGGTCCCCGTCTTTCAAAGGGCGATGGATCAATGGTGGACCAGTACGGTTTGCGGGTTACATACCCGTACTTTGACAATGTCACCATCTGCGGCCATGACCAGCAGGACCATGACGTAAACCTCGAAAGGTTCCGCCGCACCGCCCGAGCCCTTAACCTGACCTATAATGAGGAAAAATGCGTTTTCCACACAACCCGGCTAGCCATCCTCGGCTGTGTCGTGGAAAACGGGGTCCTAGGTCCCGACCCTGACTGCATGCGCCCCCTTAAGGAACTCCCCCTCCCCCGTAGCCTCAAGGCCCTCAAATGGTGCTTAGGGCTCTTCTACTACGCCCAGTGGGTCCCCAAGTATGTGGACAAAGCCCGCCCACTCATAAAGACCACCATATTTCTCCCTCGGCTGAGGCTCGATTGGCCTTCAACCGCATCAAGGCCGATATCGTCAAGGCCGCTATGCGCGCGGTGGACAAAACTATCCCCTTCCAGGTAGAGAGTGATGCATCAGACATCGCCCTGGCTGCTACCCTCAATCAGGCAGGCAGACCAGTAGCGTTCTTCTCCTGGACCCTCACCGCCTCCGAGGTTCGACACTCTGCCGTCGACCAGGAGGCACAAGCCATTGTGGAGGCTGTGCGGCGCTGGAGGCACTACCTAGCCGGTAGGAGGTTCACCCTCGTCACCGACCAACGGTCAGTCGCCTATATGTTTGATAACACGCAACGGGGCAAAATAAAAAATGATAAGATTTTGAGGTGGAGGATCGAACTCGCCACCTACACGTACGATATCAAGTATCGTCCAGGGGAGCTCAATGAGCCCCCAGATGCCCTGTCCCGCAGCACATGTGCCAACGCGCAGGACGACTGCCTGCAAGCCATCCACAATGACCTCTGCCACCCGGGGGTTACCCGGCTCATCCATTTTATCAAGTCCCACAACCTTCCTTACTCAACCAAGGAGGTCAAGGCCATGGTCAGGGCCTGCCAGATCTGTGTGGAGTGCAAACCGCACTTCTACCGGCCAGACAAGGTTCGGCTCGTGAAGGCCTCGGGGCCCTTTGAGAGACTGAGCGTGGACTTCAAGGGGCCCCTCCCGTCCACCAATCGTAATGCCTATTTCCTCACCGTTATCGATGAGTTCTCCCGTTTCCCATTCGCCATTCCCTGCCCCGACATGACCTCAGCCACCGTGATTAAGGCACTGCACAGCATCTTCACCCTGTTCGGTTTCCCCGCTTATATCCACAGCGACCGGGGTACATCGTTCATGAGCGATGAACTGCGTCAGTATCTGCTCAGCAAAGGCATCGCCTCGAGCAGAACGACCAGTTATAACCCGCGGGGAAACGGGCAAGTGGAGAGGGAGAATGCGACAGTCTGGAAGGCTGTCCTTCTGGCCCTACGGTGGAGAAGTCTCCCAACTACCCGCTGGCAGGAGGTCCTGCCCGATGCCCTACACTCCGTTCGGTCGCTCCTCTGCACGGCCACGAATGAGACCCCCACCGATTGTTTGTCTTCCCCAGGAAGTCTACCTCCGGTGGTTGACGGCTCCGGGACCTGTTCTCCTCCGAAGGCACACGAGGAGCCATAAAACAGACCCCCTGGTCGAAAAGGTCCAATTGCTCCACGCCAACCCTAGTTACGCCTACGTTGAGTACCCCGACAGCAGGCAAGATACGGTTTCCCTCCGGGACCTGGCACCCCCTGGATCCCCCAGTCCAGATGCCCCTTCCATAGCCGCTCCCCTGCAGGACCCGGCACCCACTACAACACACCCCCTCCCAGCCCCACCCCCCGTTGGTGAGTACCTACCGCGTGCCCCACCTAGTGCCCCCCCTTTACACACCCCGCCAGTACCGCTACCCCTGGCCCCGCCTATTCTCCCTGCGCCCTGTTCCTCTGCCCCTACCTGGACCGAAGCTCTGACCGCCGTGCTCCTGGAGTGCCCTCAACCAAGACGTCAGTGTCCGCTGCACCACCGCCCGAACTGAGGAGGTCGATGAGGACGATCCGGTCACCGAGACGGATGGACCTATGATGGCACTTCACCCCCGCCGGACTCTTTTTTTAAACGGGGTGAATGTGATGAACGGTTACTGTTACACTGTACCCTTGTCATCATGTATGGTGATGTCCCCTTTAAGACCGGGCTTAGAACCGTGGGGAACGCCGCCTCTGGCTCCGCCCGTTTGGGAGCCGTCTTGTGGGCAGTGCAGCAGTTAGCACACGTCTCAGCACTAGTCTAGTTCTTAGTTTATTAAAGCCTTCTTTACTGTTTGCACTCTAAGCGTCATTATTGAGGGTTTCACAGTGACCCACAATCGCGCTGCAACAGCCCGAGCTTTACCCCCTTTTGGTGGAGAACCGCCTTAGCCCAGTTGAATCCTGCCCTCTTCTTGGCCAGCTCTGCACTCCAGCCCTGGTAGATGCGGATCTCCGTATTCTCCCACCTGCTGCTCTGTTCCTTCTTCGCCCATCTCAGGACGCACTCTCTGTCCGTGAAGCGGTGGAACCTCACCATTATGGCCCTTGGCGGCTCATTTGCCTTAGGCCTCCTTGCCAGGACTCTGTGAGCCCCATCCAGCTCCAGGGGCCTCGGGAAGGCTCCCACGCCCATCAGCGTATACAGCATCGTGGCTACATATGCCCCAATGTCGGACCCAGAATCCGGAGATTCTTCCTCCTCGACCTGTACTCCAGGTCCTCAAACTTTTCCTGCCACTTTTTATGCAGCGCCTCGTGAGCTTCTACTTTCACCGCCAGGCCCAGGATCTCCTTCTCGTTTTCAGAGGCGTTCTGCTGCACCTCTCTAATCACCACCCCTTGAGCCTTCTGGGTCTCTATCAGGCTCTCAATCGACGCTTTCATTGGGGCCAGCATCTCTGCTTTCAGCTCCGCAAAGGAGCTTTTCAGTGTTGCTCTTTTTAGCTTTAGTCTATTTGCTCTGTTTACGTCACCTTTGCTCATGAGTCGCCAGGTATCTTTATGATACCGCCACGTGGTTCAAGTTCAGGTTATGATTAATAATACAGCACACCACTTAGTAAGGATTAAAACAACGGTCATTTATTATATACAACAAGCAATATTAATACCCTAAGACTACTATTTATATAATAAACCTATCACTACTGGCCAATACTTAACTTAGGAAGAGCCCACCAGGTCAGGGAAACAAATGGCTTGTCCAATCAAATCTGGCCCGCGGGATTCAAAAGGCGCTACAGGTCGGTGGCTAGATGTCTCTACCGGATAGCGATCGCTGGATTCAAACTTACTATTACCGGTGGCTGGTCTTGCGAAGGTCTCGAGCAGGCGAAGAGGAGAGAGAGAGAGATCTGAACTTGGACCCTCACTTTTATAGGGCCCAGGGGCTTCCCGCCTCCCGGGGCGGCCCTTGACCCTGAGTCCCAAGTGATTGGATCTGTCCCAATCTCTGGGGTCGATGTGTCCAATGGTGAGGCGATTCCTCGATCGGGGGGTGGTCGCTCACCTGTCTTTGTTTCGGCCACTGCAGGCGCCGACAGGTCTGGCCCGGTATTCAATTGCTAATATGTTGCAATTGTTCCCGGGGATAGCCAATTTAACTGTGGATGTCTGAATAGATGGGCTGCAAACAGTCCTGAATGCAACTGCGAATACCTGGGTTGATGGACTGTTGATAGCCCTGAGTATCGATTGGCTACCTTCCCAGAGCCGAATATGCAAAACTGCCTGTGTCTTCTTGGCTGCTTTTCCCAGCAGCCTTTCGGGTTAGCCGTTTTAAACTGGGTTTTGGCCAGATTAATCAGAACGCAGCCATTTTACATGGCTACATCAGGAACTCCTGCTGCTCCCGCGACCATTGCGCCCACGCTGCCTGGTCTCCGCCCGCCGCCAGCTTACCGAAAACAGGCGGCCGCTTGGCCCATTGCGGGCCGGAGAATCACCGGGGAGGCCGCTGGCAGCGGCCGCCGACCGGCACGATTCCCGCCCCCGCCAAAATCCCGGCACCGGAGAATTCGGCAGCTGGCGTTGGGGAGGGACTCACACCGCCCCCCCCGGCGATTCTCCGACCCTGCAAGGGGGTCAGAGAATCCCGTCCCAGAGTCTTCACTGTACTTCGGTCCACGTGGCAATAAAACAAATCCAAATCCAACTGGAATGGTTCCCTGGAAGAGTTGTTAAAAAGTTTAGGCAATGTTGAAACACTGAACAGGTTTATTGAATTAAAGCAACTATATTCTGTACACTATGCCATGCATCTACAGGCCCATGAGACTAGGAAACATGTTGATCATGTGAGGAGAATGCCCGGCATCCCTGAAATGGGGCAGGTGGACCCAACCCCAGTTACCGGCGTATCACTTGCCAAGCTGGTGGTGTTAGAACTGAATTCATCGCAAGGGGATCAAGGACCACTGAGGGAGCTGTTGTAGGAGTCAGCACCACTCCTGTTTCTAACTCTACAGATCTGCCTGCGTTTGCTGGAGGCTCAGTTGCTCCAAGTCTGGAAGAGCCCCATGGTGGAGTTGAGACGTTCGGCAAAGAGTCAAGAAGTTGCATCACAGACTTACCTTATGAACTTTGTATTGAACTCCTTTACTGTAGCCCTTCTGTATGTACATAACTGCAAATCAGAGTTCCTCTGGTTTCTGTTTTACAGGAATCTGTAAGGGAACTCAAGAGGGGAGGAATGTGGTAGTGTGACGCCTTTAAGGGCCACGCGACGGGCCTCGAGCTTATGGGACACAGCTCATGAACGTAAGCTTTCCAGGAGTTTAAGCACGGCTCTGGCTGCTGGGGGCTTGGCCAGCGTTAGCCCGGGAGTCAGGGGAACAAAAGCTGTGTGTTCATTATGGTGTCCATTTCATATAGTTGCTTTAATTCAATAAATCTCTTCAGTGTTTCAATGCTGCCCTGTCGATGTCCTCACCAGACAGCAGATACTATCTTGTGCAGCAGAGTGAGACTCTCTTCTTTCTGTTCCTCCATATGTGTGGGCCCTGAGATTCCAAGGGACTTTCTCCCACCTGCCAATGCAATGTCAGCAGGAAATTAGGGGAAACTTCCAGCAGAGTCCCAGTGCTATTGAAAGGGGAAGCAGCTCCCGATGATATTTCTAGAAGTAGCGGAGGATGACCAGGCGGGCAGCTTGAATGTCAGGGACATGATCAGATGCTGAAAAAGGAGAGTTCCACTACATTGTTCCCACATTGAAGTAAATAGTTCTGAAATTTGGAAACGTGGGTAGCACGGTGGCACAGTGGTTAGCACTGCTGCCTACGACACTGAGGACTTAGGTTCGACCTCTGTCTGTGTAGAGTTTGCCCATTCTCCACGTGTTTGCATTGGTTTCACCCCCACAACTCAAATTATGTTGTGGCACTAGTGGAGATCTATCACTTTGTCTTCAGGTTTATCTGCTACACTGCGGCAAATTTATTTTATGTCTTCAATGATTGGGATGCGAAGATCTTTTGCGAAGTCACCATTTATTACTCATGACTAATTGAGAATGTGGTGGTGAAGCACCTTCATGAACACTGCACTGTGTGGTACGGCACACCTCAGCACTTGAAGATTGCCTCATTTAAATTTTAAACCTAAGCCTGCGTCACTTCCTTCCTTCTCCCTCTCAAGCCAAATATCAAATGTAATCATATTCTGGTCACTATTTGCAACAAAACATTTTTCAGGTCAGGTTGTTTACCAATTCCGGTTCAATAAAACTCCTGCGACCTGTTTCCTTATTGGTGCTACAACTGATTGGGAGCAAACGTAAGTTTAGGAGATAATATAACATGGGAGATATCAGATTAGCCTCTTCTTCATCATCATCTCTCAATATTCCAATGACGTCAGTCGGTAACGCAATTGTTTCTCAGTCAATTTTCCAGATCTGAAATTAAACTTTATCTTGTTTGTCCCAGAAATTACATCCCAAATAGATCCTAGAAATGTAGTGCCTTTCCTCGTGCAGTTGCTCTGCTTTTCCTGTCAATGTGAAAATTAAAGCTTTCTATTATAACCCACTATTTCTGCCAAATGCTGCTCAACATATCAATGCATTACCCATTGCAACACAATGGTCAGGAGGTTAGTTAATAACTTCCTCTAAGTCTTGCAGCCCCACTGCAGGGTACAAGCACAAACATTGAGGCTGTTATTCCAGTGCAGTACTGAGGGTGTGCTGCATTGTTGGAGGTGCGATACTGTCAATGAAATGTTAAATCCAAGCTCTGTTTACCATCTGGTGGATGTGAATGATTCCATGACACTATGTCAAAGAACAGGAGCAGAGGGGAGTTGCCCCAGGCTGATATTAATCCTTCAATCATTGTTACAAAATCAATCTTATCTGTTCATGATTACATTGCTGTTTGTGAAAATGGTCTGTGTGCAATTTGGCTGCTGACTTTCTGACATTACGACACTTCAAAAAGTACTTCACTGGCTGAAGGCCATTTTGTGACAAACTGTCATGAAGGGTGCTATATAAATGTATTTCCTCCTTTCTTTTCAATTGCTTCTCCTTATTTATAACTCTGGTGTTTCCCCTGCCTGATCACTCACTGAAATTATTTCTTCATGTTGCTGTAATAGAATCTTTCATTATTATAGCTACTCCTCTATGATTAATCTAGGACAAAGGTTCGGCACAACATCGTGGGCCGAAGGGCCTGTTCTGTGCTGTATTTTCTATGTTCTATGTTCTATGTACCTCGTCTGCTCCTCATTTCCCTGAGGGTTTCGCCCGCCCGCCGTGCCAGATTTCTGCTTCAGCACGCCGTCGGGATGCTCCGTTTCGCCGGCTGGTCAATGGGGTTTCCCATTGTGGAGCAGCCCCACGCCGTCGGGAAACCCCCCGACTGCCTGCAAAATGGAGAATCCCGATGACGGAGAATCCAGCCCATAGCTCCCAGTCATGCCCAATCCCAGTGAGGACTCTAGAATGACGACTACATCACACCTTTCAAATTGAATTTGTACCCCTGGTTCATTTGTTTGATTTTTATTCTTGTGTCTTGTACCAAAAACATTTCCCCATCAGGAATACGGTGAGAGATATTCTGTTCCATTTCGATTAAATAAAATCGAGACATGTATAAATCGGGATACATTTTTTTATGCTCAGATTTACTTTTCCACAAAAGTCATCAAATGCAGGAAAATGTACCTGATCCCTGGCAAAACAGATTATTTTTAACCACCAGCCCACTCCCAATCAGTTAATTAGCTCTTTTAACGAGCACAGGAATTCAAAATCAACTGTTTGTATTGCTAATTAATTAAATTAAGTTATTTGCTCAATAAATTGTTTTTATATCTGAATAATATTTATAAATTACATTTTCAGTTGTTCATTGAGTCAGATCAAGATTGGTTAAATATCTTGTAACCTAATCGCTGTGATCACCAAGTTCAATGTTGATAAACAGCGCCATCTTGTGACAAAATGGTGTCAGGTTATCAAACATTCCAAGATAGATGCAAAAAGTGAACTGATTCCACAGAGGCAGACTGTTTAAAAAATAATGAAAAACATCCCTGAGTAAAGACCTTTGACTAAAACCACTGCATTGGAGCTGACTGCTCCCACCCCTTCCCCCCCGATCCTGCATTCCATATCTGAATGGAGAGCAGGATTTTCTAACTTGTTTCATAATTTAGGGTTCTAGTGTAAAATTAAAGTTGCCAACTCTGCAACTTTAGGTTCAGGGCAATAAATCACACCTTTAACATGGTCCTTCCAACATGAATCACCAGTTCTAAATGACCGCGACAAGATTAATTTTCTTGCAGCATTATTCCGACATTTCATGAATCTGCGCAATGCTAAATGTTGGTTTTGTCAAGGCTACATACATAGATACAGAGAAGATAGGAGCAGGAGGAGGCCTTTTGGCCCTTCGAGCCTGCACCGCCAATCATCATGATCATGGCTGATCATCCAACGCAATAGCCTAATCCTGCTTTCTCCCCATAGTCTTTGATCCCATTCTCCCCAAGTGCAATATCTAGCCGTCTCTTGAATACATTCAAAGTTTTAGCATCAACTACTTCCTGTGGTAATGAATTCCACAGGCTCACCACTCTTTGGGTGAAGAAATGTCTCCTTCTATCTGTCTGAAATGGTTTACCCTGAATCCTCAGACTGTGAACCCTGGTTCTGGACACACCCATCATTCGTAACATCTTCCCTGCATCTACCCTGTCTAGTCCTGTTAAAATGTTATAAGTCTCTATGAGAACCCCCTCATTCTTCTGAACTCCAGTGAGAACAATCCCAATCTAGTCAATCTCTCCTCATATGACAGTCCCGCCAACCCTGGAATCAATCTATTAAACCTTCGCTGCACTCCCTCAAGAGCAAGAACATCCTTCCTCAGAGAAGGAGACCAAAACTGCACACAATACTCCAGGTGTGGCCTCACCAAGGCCCTGTATAATTGCAGCAACACATCCGTGCCTCTATACTTGAATCCTCTCGCAATGAAGGCCAACATCCCATTAGCCTTCTTTACCCCATGCTGCACCTGCATGCTTACCTCCAGCGACTGGTGCGCAAGGACACCCAGGTCACGCTGCACACTCCCCTCTCCCAATTTACAACCATTCGGGTAGTATTCTGCCTTCCTGTTTTTGCTTCCACTTTTCTAAATTATACTGCATTTGCCATTGATTTGCCCACTTGCCCAACCTGTCCAGAACATGCTGTAGGATCCCTGCATCCTCGTCAAAATTCACCCTCCCACCTAACTTGGTATCACCTGCAAATTTTGAGATGTTACATTTTGTTCCCTCATCCAAATCATTAATATATATTGTGAGTAGCTGGGGTCCCAGCACCGATCCCTGTGGTACCTCACTAGTTACTGCCTGCCAACTTGAAAAGGACCCATTAATTCCTACTCTTTGTTTCCTCTCTGCCAACCAGTTTTCCATCCACCTCAATACATTTCCCGCAATCCCATGTGCTTTAATCTTGCACAATAATCTCTTATGCGGGACTTTGTCAAATGCCTTCTGAAAGTCCAAATATACCACATCGACTGACTCTCCCTTGTCAACTGTTCTGGTTACTTCTTCAAAGAATTCCAACAGATTTGTCAAGCATGATTTTCCCTTCATAAATCCATGCTGACTCTGACTGATCCTGACATTGCTTTCTAAATGTTCCGCTATAAAGTCCTTGATAATGGAATCAAGCATTTTCCCCACTACCGATGTTAGGCTTACTGGTCTATAATTCCCTGCTTTCCCTATACCTCCCTTTTTGAATATCAGAGTGACGTGAGCTACCCTCCAATTTGCAGACACAGTTCCAGAGTCTATAGAATCCCAGAAGATGACCATCAATGCGTCCACTATCTCCAGAGCCACTTCCTTAAGCACTCTGGGATGCAGATTCTCAGGCCCTGGGGATTTATCTGCCTTCAATCCCATCAATTTTCCCAGCACCATTTCTCTACTAATGTTGATCTCCCTCAGTTCTTCCCTCTCACTAAATCTTTCATTCTCCAGCATTTCTGGTATCTGATTTGTGTCGTCTTTTGTGAGGACAGAACCAAAGTATGTATTCAATTGCTCAGCCATTTCTTTGTCCCTTATTATGCATTCCCCTGTTTCTGTCTGTAGGGGGCCTACATTTCTCTTTACCAATCTCTTTCTCTTCACATATCTACAGAAACTCTTAGTGTCAATCTTTATGTTCCCTGCAAGCTTCCTTTCATACTGTACTTTCCCCTTCTTAATCAATCCCTTCGTCCTTCTTTGCTGAATTCTAAATTGCTCCCAATCCTCAGACCTATTATTTTTCTTGGCCAATCTGTATGCTTCTTCATTGAATCGGATACTATTTCTAATTTCCTTTGTAAGCCATGGATTGGTCCTCTTACACCCTTTGCTTTTCTGCTGGACAGGAATGAACAGTTGCTGTAGTTCCATGTGTTCCTTGAATGTTTGCCATTGTCTATCCACTGTCATCCCTTTCAATAGTTCTCCCCAATCTATCAAGGCCAACGCACACCTCATATCTTCATAGTTCTCTTTATTAAGATTCAGCACCCTAGTCTCCGAACGAACTACTTCACTCTCCAACTTGATAAAAAATTCTACCATGTTATGGTCGCTCATCCCCAAGGGGTCTCGGACAGCCAGATTGGCAATGATTCTCTTCTCATTATACAGTACCCAGTCTAACATCGGAGTGATGCAAATCATCCAGGAATGTGGTGAATTGGAACTCAACACCTTAAACTGGTGGATTTACTTACACACAGTCCCAAGAACGTTACAAAGAAGATTTATTTTGGCAAACAAAAGTAAAGGCCGCAACGCAGCATACAGGGTATATGTGTCAGCCGGGGCGACGGGTCTTGCCAATCCCAATCCGGGCCAGCTTTTAAGTACAAGATTCACAAGGCCCAGCTGCTAGGCACCTGCCTCTCAGTGGGGCGGCCTGTATTCCACAAGCCCCACGGGGAGATCAATTGGATCACCCCATGGATCTCGGGGGGGGGTTACTATAGAAACCAATACTGACAGGCGCTGCTAATACACCATTCATCTTCCAATAATTTCTGGCTCAGTGACTTGGTCGATCTTCCCAATATTCAAGTTTCAGTTTTGAAAAGATTGCCCCGGGGGTGTGGGAAATACAGAAACGCGAATCACATGGTTCGCGACATTTGCAAACTATGTCTGATGTCACATTATAATTTCACAGAAGATGAATTCATTGTTTAGCTTTTCAGTCAGATGTTTCAACTTGTCAGGTTTTTGGGGCTAGAAATCCGTTTCTCCCGATTTTTTGATGCTTTGGTTTGTTGTGAAAGGTGCTACATAAATGCAGGATTTCCTTTTTACTTGGTCAATACATGAGTTTTTAATTATGAAAAGATGGCAATAATTGGATGTGTTGTGTGTGTTAGTCTTGCAAAGTATTGAAATGTCTTACAAGTGGTGGAAAGGTTTGAATATTGGAAATGCTTGACTTGAAGAAATTTTTACTATCATCCCGAGCCTCTATGTTATTCCAAGCACACACTGTGTATTGACCCTATCACCAGTACTTCATGTCAAGGAATGATGGTAGAATATGAACTATAGCTCGCAATGAGGATTTTTTTCAATTCTAATCGTTTACTAATCATACAATATTTTCCAATGTTGTGCATAGCTGTTGTTTGAATAACCAACAGTTACCAAGTCCCCAGTTTCCCCATCCTCTTGGCACGTTGTGTTTAAGCAGCTTTCTGTGCTGTGTTGCAGCTGTCAACACCATCACACTTCTTGGCCACATAACTGTTATCTTGTCTATTTGCAGAATGTTGCTTACAAATGTTGTGACTTCCAGGGTTTGGGGCAGATCCCCTGAGTTGAGCAATGGCAATTTCCAGAAAAGCTGAGGAAATGAATGATACTTTATTCCTTTTAGTTGGGTTATAGAAACATTTCCATATGAAGCAAATAGAAAATATATGCAAAGTATTGGTTGGAAAATGCTGCGGGTTTACAGCTCTAGTTGGACATATTCCTGAAGGTGTCATCACACAATCCCGGTCACTTCCAATCACCCCAACTCCATAGTTTATTTTATTCTTCCACATGGTTGTTTTGTTATGCTCTTGATGTAGCATAAGCTGCTTCCTTGATGTGCACTCTGACAAAGGAAGGTTCAGACTTGGAGATAGCTTCAACACATTTATTGAACTATTAACAATTCTCCTACTTGGATTTGATGCTACTGTTAATCCTGCTATAGCTACTCAGACTGACTAACGAGTCTGCTACAATCCACGTGGTGGGAGTGATGTGTTTCAATCAACCCCGTGTCTGTGCTCACTGAGAGTCTCCACTGGAAAGAGACTGAGCATGTGTGATGTGACCTTTTATATGGGTTGGTGTAATGCCCCCCCTGTGGTAGTGTCATCTCTGTGTGTATCGTGAATGCCCATTAGTCGTGTCCTATCTTACTGACCTATTGGTTGACTGTCTGTGTGTCATGTCTCTGGTGTTCCCTCTAGTGTCTAGCTAGGTGTAGTGTATGTACATTAACCCTTTGTGTACTTACAGTGATGTATATCACCACATCCCCCCTTTTTTCGTGTTACATATCCCGTACCAGGCGGCGGAATGTGGTGACTAGGGGCTTTTCACAGTAACTTCATTGAAGCCTACTTGTGACAATAAGCGATTTTCATTCATTTTCATATTTTCTGTACAGTGTTAAAGAAAATTGAACAAACTAGGTAGATGAGTGATACTCTGTATAAGTTATGATAACAGTGATAATTAAACAATAAGTCCAAATCATATGCATGAGTCCAAAATGCATTAATTATTATGGTCGAGTGGCTTTCTTGTTTGGTTGGTGAGTTGATGATGTTGATGGTGGCATTGCATTGTAAACGCCATCAGTGTTCCTGTGCTGAAGGAACCAAGAAGTGGTCAAATCACTTTGTTGTCGGATTTGGACTCTTTTTTCTTTCGATGCTTGTGGTGGTAATTCTTGATGGCATCTGTCCTGAAATCCAGGCTGCCTGTTGGTAGTGTAGCAAATATAAATTGGTAAGATACATCGTCCTACCATGGCATGTCATTGTACTGAGCTGAGCAGTAACAGAGTCCCTCATGGGCAGAGTTGTAACATGTCGTACCAGTCGTAGTTCCATTGGTGTTGTGTTTGTCGTGCTTGTTGTCGACGTTGTTGCCTTTGGTACGCTTCTTGCTATTGTCTTTGATGTTGTTGTTGTGGTTGGTTGTGTTGCCGTGTTTGCTGCGCTCAAGGACCACACTCTGTGGATAATACGAGTCCTTCACAGTTACTTGTGTTAGCGTGCTTTGTGGCATCTGCTGTCTCCTTGAGCGTGCCGTCACTGAGTTTGCGGCGCTCCCCATCTGGAGTCATGTCCGGCTTACTTGAATCAGCTTTGTCTTGTGGTTTCTCCCCATCTGGAGTCTGGTCTGTTTCACCTGAGTCGGTTTTGGTTTCTTGCCGCTCCCCATCCGGAGTCATTGCAGGTTCACGTGAGTCAGCTGAGGTTTCTTGATGCTGCACGTCCGGAGTCATTTCAGGTTCACTTGAATCTTCTGAAGTTTCGTGATGCTCCCTGATGAAGTCAAAACGTTCAGGAATGCATTTGCTTGTGGAGAGGCTCGAGCAAATGAGGTTTGAAGTAAAGTGGTATCACCAGAGTCAGCAGTAGTCTCACTGTGATTGTCGAGTGCCTCTGTACACACTAGCTGAGGTCTGTCACATTGTACATCTGATATGGGAAATGGGATGCTGTCGTCACTGGTCGCACATACCGTGGGTAGAGCCTCAGTGTGTTCTTGTCGTTCACTTGAGCTTGGTAGACTGTCAGAGTCTTCTTCTTGTTCACTGGAGCGTGGTAGACTGTCATAGTCTGCTTGCTGTACATTGAGCATGGCAGACTGTCATAGTCTTTCTGTTGTTCACTTGAGCGTGGCAGACTTGCATTGTCTGCTGCTGGTTGCTCAGAGGAGGTTGCTAGACCCCCATGGTCTTGTTCATGCAAGGAATGCGCTTTGGAGTCTTGCATTGTTTCTGTCGTGGAGGCTGTCCACGAGCTCGCTGTGGAGGCTTGTGTCACTCCTTCTGTGGAGTCTTGCAGCATTCCTTGTGTGGAATCGTGCATTGGTCTCGCTGTGGAGACTGTCATCACTTCTTGTTCATGCAAGGACTGCTCTCTCTCGACTCTTGCGTTGCTTCTATCGTGGCGTCTGTCCACGAGTTCGCTGGGTGGAGGCTTGTGTCACTGGAGACACTTCTTGTGTGGAAACATGCAGTTGTCTCGCTGTGGAGTCTTTCATCGCTTTCTGTGTGGAGGCTGGGGCCCTTTGTGGACCACTCTCTGTGTGGAGTCAGGGACCCTTTGCAGTGCATGGACCACTCTCTGTGTGGCAGCAGGCCGCTCTCTGTGGGCTTGTACCGCTCTGTTTCTTGGCGTCAGGCCGCAGCATCATCCTGCACTCATGAGTCGGGATGTCATATCTGCTGGGCTGAAGATCCTCAAATCCGAAGAATTCGTTGTCGGGGTCGTCAATGTGCAACAGTCTAGTTGCGGTTTGGATTTGGTACTGGGGTAGCCACCTCCCAAGGTGAAAGGTTTGTCTGAGTCGCTGTCTTCCAAGACCATATCATCACGTTTTCGGAGCTGGCATTGGGCTCGGGATGTCCAAAGAAGAATTCAAGGTCTGAGTCATAGTCTTCAAGGACTGTATCATCTCTTTGGGTGGTACTTACTGCTTGTTTCAGGGTTCTGCGGAGGTTACTTTCAGCTACTGGTCGAATTTCAGGCATCGTGCTGTCGTTCCAGATGAAAAAATCTGGTTTTGAGGCTTTACATTTTTTTTTTGTGTTTTGAGACATTTCCCCTTTAAGTGGGTGTGGTCCGGGCCCTCTGACGTCACAACGCTTGTGACGTAGAGCATAGGAAGCGATTGCGCATATCGCTGTTCCTTTACTGGGAGCCTTCTTTTCAATTGCGCATGCGTGGCTTCTCGAGCATGTGCAAACGAACCTTCCCGCTCTGTGCGCTCTTCGTGCAACTGCGCATGTGCAGCACCTTTCCCAAGATGGCTGCATTCAAAACTGCCGTTCGTTGCTGCAAGCCTACTTCGCTGCGAGTTTTGGTGCCTCTTTTACCTTTTCCTCTTGTATGTTCCTCGCAGAATTCTTGGAATTTGTCCAGGGCTGCCTGGAAATCGCTCTTGTTTTGCCCCTTTAAGCATTTGAAGGTCTGGAAGATTTCAGCTGCTTCTGGACCTGCGATGGTAAGTAGAAGCTTTATTTTCTCTGCATCCGCCATGCCATCTAGGTTGCACGCTACCAGGTAGATCTCAAATCTCTGCCGGAACCAATGCCAGTTTTCACTGGTATTGCCTTGGTACTGGAGCTGCTGTGGAACCGGAATCTCGAACATCATCTTGCCTGGCTTTTGTTGCTGGTTGTCACTGTTTGCTGAGTTGAAACTATATGGATTTAACAGTCCACTTCTGGGACCATGTTTTGTTATGCTCTTGACGTAACATAAGCTGCTTCCTTGATGTGCACTCTGACAAAGGAAGGTTCAGACTTGGAGATAGCTTCAACACGTTTATTGAACTATTAACAATTCTCCTACTTGGATTTGATGCTATTTTTAATCCTGCTACAGCTACTCAGACTGACTAACCAGTCTGCTACAATCCACATGGTGGGAGTGATATGTTTCAATCAACCCTGTGTCTGTGCTCACTGAGAGTCTCCACTGGAAAGAGACTGAGCATGTGTGATGTGTCCTTTTATATGGGTTGGTGTAATGCCCTCCTGTGGTAGTGTCACCTCTGTGTGTATCGTGACTGCCCATTGGTCGTGTCCTATCTTACTGACCTATTGGTTGACTGTCTGTGTGTCATGTCTCTGGTGTTCCCTCTAGTGTCTAGCTAGGTGTAGTGTATGTACATTAACCCTTTGTGTACTTAGAGTGATGAACATCACCACAATGGTGAGAGCATCACACATGCTCAGTCTCTTTCCAGTGGATTTGCGATTGACACTCAGGAGGCTAACAAGCTGCAGCCACATATACACACTTCACTCCCCATACACACCATCCCAGCCAACATGATGGCAGCGAGGAGAGCGTCATCCCGTTTCTCGGACGCCAAGCACCAGACTCTGCTTGATACCTTGGAGGAGAGGCCATTCGATGGGCCTGGGGGCAGGTGGCAGAGGTGGTCAGCGCCGTGAGCAACCCTGTCCGGACCGGCTAGCAGTGCCGGAAGAAACTGCACATCCTCCTCAGGGTGGCTAGGGTGAGTAGGCAGCAATGTGCCCCTAGCATCATCCCACACACCCGTACCCCACCCCCCTCCTGGAGTGCGGCCGAACCCCCACCCTGCACCACATGCCGGTGACATGGCTGGGTGCCTTGGCCACTGAAGCCATCAGTTACCCACCCCCTGGGCTGCATGCGTCGTACTGTCTAACACTGTGGGCGGAGTCTTAGAAAACCAGCGGGGCGGACAACTCCGGCGCGAAGGAGTGGCGTGAACCACTCCGGCGTCAGGCCGCCCCGAAGGTGCGGAATCATCGCAGACTGTTATAGCGGCCGACGCGGAGGAATAGAGTGCCCCCACGGCACAGGCCCGCCCGTGGATCGGTGGGCCCCGATCGCAGGCCAGGCCACCATGGGGCCCCCCCCCCCCTCCGGGGCCTGAACCCCCGTGCCCCCCTGAGGACCCCGGAGGCCACCCGCGGAGCCAGGTCCCGCCAGTAAGTACCTGTCGGAACATATGCCGGCGGGACTGGCCGAAAACGGGCGGCCACTCAGCACATGGTGGGCCGGAGAATCGCCGGGGGGGGGCCCCTGCCAGCGGCCGTCGGGAGTGGGAAAAGACTGGAGGGGAATGCCGGACCTGCGGCCCCTGCACCGCGGCAGAACAGAGTGTCCTGGATGTGGTCTGTGGACCTGAAGAAAGGGCAGTCGCCGGGGTAGGTCGGCATCGTGTGAGGAAGTGAGACCCCACTGAATTGCAGTACCAACACCACCACCATCACTCCCACAGCACCCTCACACCCAAACCACCTCCAACACCATCACACTCCAACACGACCCCTACCCCAGCTGTGGTCTAATCATTCACCTTGTCTTGCAGCAGCTGCTGGTGATTGCGTGGTCAGTTATGGTGTCCCGCCCGCGCCCTAGCTGCAACCACAGCCAAAATTCCAGGTGCTGACTAGCGACGAGGGCGGTACCGACATGGACGGGAGTCATCGACGTGCATCTTAGGACACCCCGGAGCTCGAGTCCGGAGATGACACAGATTCCCTGCCACAGCTGTCTCCAACACCCTCCATCTTCCCAGAGATACACACCTCTGTTGGGCAATTTAGTGAAGAGGCTCCTGGGGCACACTACACACACACATTTTCCGGTACAGCAGGCGGAGGTAGAAACCCCATGCAGGCGGATGGCCGGAGGCCGGGCTGACCCCAGGATCTAGCTGCCGTTTCGGATGTCTGGAAAGGACGGCCCCATCGATTATAGAGATGTAGTTGCAGAGCCAGGGACAATATGAAGGGTTGTCGGCGAGCTCCCAGCACCTGCAGGCACACGTGGAGGAGTCCAGCCATGTTCAGGCACAGGAGGTGGTGCCGGCCATGTGTACCACCCAGTACAACACTGCAAGGGTGGTGGCTGCGGTGGAGGCCATGTGACTGAGGGTTTCGGCCATGGATCAGCATGTCCAAGGCCGGGGGCGCTCCGTGCAGGTGGTGGCCGAGGCCCAGGACAGGGCTGCCCTCTCACAGGCAGCCATGTGCCACAGCCACCTGGACATTGCAGCGGCGCTCCCAGGCGTAGCGCCGGCATTGGCCAGTCACACAGACCCAGAGGGAGGTGGCCCACTCCCAGAGGGAGGTGAAGCAGTAACTAGCTGATGTCTTGTAGAAGCCTCTTTCAACCCCCAGATGGCAAATTAGATTTTCTCCAGGTGGAGAAATTTCAACAAGTCAGACAGACAGTCTGCAGCTTTGGGTGGTGCTGCTGATCGCCAGCCGACCAGGATTCTTCGGCGGGCAATTGGGGAACCCCCCCCCACCCCTCTTCCCCATGAAGAGTTCTGGCTGGAATGATACCTTGAAAACTGCCACTTTCACGCTTGGTTCCACACTCATCCCCACACCCATGAACATTGCCTCAAACAAGGCTGCTCAGATCCCGACAATACTGGGGCATGTCCAGAACATGTGCGTTGTCGTTTTTTAAAATCTTTCCTACTTCAAGACTGTGAAGAAAACAACTTTACAACTCTGTTTCGAAATAAATAACTTTGTCTTTATTGACCAAAGTCTGCATGCAGATGGCTACAGGTTAGAGAGAGAGAGAGCTGTTAAGGTAAACCTGCTCATTCTTTCTCAAGCTCGCAAATGGAGAAAACGTTCAATATTTATACAAAAGCTGTATCATTTTACAAAAACAGACCTTGTTCAAAAATGTCAATACAGTCATAACTTCTGATCAAACATGTTGTCATGGAAAGACCCTGACTCGGCTTATTTGCAGTATTTTGTCTTGTGGCGCACAAAGACTCCGTGAGACAAACAGAGTGAAGTCGATGAGGCTTTATTAAGCGTGTCTGTTCCCCAGCAGCCCGATAGTAAACTGGCATGCGGGGGAAGGCACCGGCTTCTTATACTTCGCCTTCAGGGCGGAGTATGAGGTCAACGGCCAACCAGGACCCGGGATCTGTCAGCCAATGACATTAGGGCTTCCAGTCCCACATGACCCCCAATACATACTACCACATTCACCCCTTGTCAAAAATGAACCCGGCGGGGTGATGCTTCGTATGGTGGTAAGGGTTTACAGTACTGGTCCTGGGAGGAGAGAACAGTTACATGGTAGGACCGTATTGGACAGTATCGTCCTGTTACAACTATTTACAGAGGATATATGAAAACAAAATGTTCATTGGACAGTCCATCTTTGTTTTACATCGACGCCACGAGTCGGTCGGGCGGTCTGGTCGTCCGTGTCGATCGCCTCGGCCCCGGCGGTGGTGGTGGTGCTTGTACCAGCGTTGTCGCCTCCGGGAACCGCACGGTTTTAGCTGTCGGTGCAAAGGGGAGGGGGGCTGATCCTCCTGGGAAGGGGGCGGTCGCGGGGTGCGGCGGTGGCAGGAAGGGGGGCGGTTGGGTTGATGGTGCCGGGGGGGTGTGCGTGGTGCCGGCGGGCGCCAGATCCCGCAGGGAGACCGTGTCCTGTCGGCCGTCGGGGTACTCCACGTAGGCGTACTGGGGGTTTGCGTGGAGGAGGTGAACCCTTTCGACCAACGGGTCCGCCTTATGTGCCCGCACGTGCTTTCGGAGCAGGATGGGTCCTGGGGCCGCCAGCCAGGTCGGCAGCGACGTTCCAGAGGAGGACCTCCTAGGGAAGACAAGGAGACGCTCGTGAGGCGTTTGATTAGTGCTCGTACATAATAACGACCGGATGGAATGGAGAGCGTCCGGGAGGACCTCCTGCCACCGTGAAACTGGGAGATCCCTGGACCGTAGAGCCAGTAGGACGGCCTTCCAGACCGTGCCGTTCTCCCTTTCTACTTGCCCGTTCCCCCGGGGGTTGTAGCTGGTCGTCCTGCTTGAAGCTATACCCTTGCTGAGCAGGAACTGGCGCAGCTCGTCACTCATGAAAGAGGACCCCCTGTCGCTGTGGACGTATGCGGGGTAACCGAACAGTGTGAATATGCTGTTCAGGGCTTTAATGACTGTGGCCGCGGTCATGTCGGAGCAGGGAATGGCAAAAGGGAAGCGGGAGTATTCGTCCACTACATTAAGGAAATACGCGTTGCGGTCGGTGGAGGGGAGGGGCCCTTTGAAATCGAGACTGAGGCGTTCAAAGGGACGGGAAGCCTTAATCAGGTGCGCTCCATCTGGCCTGAAAAAATGCGGTTTGCATTCTGCGCAGATGTGGCAGTCTCTTGTGACTGTACGGACCTCCTCTAAGGAGTAGGGGAGATTGCGGGACTTGATGAAGTGGTAAAACCGAGTGACCCCCGGGTGGCAGAGGTCCTCGTGGAGGGCTTGGAGGCGGTCAATTTGTGCGTTGGCACATGTCCCGCGGGATAGGGCATCAGACGGCTCGTTCAGCTTTCCGGGCCGGTACAAGATCTCATAGTTGAAGGTGGAGAGTTCGATCCTCCACCGCAAGATCTTGTCGTTCTTGATCTTGCCCCGCTGTGCATTATCGAACATGAAGGCAACCGACCGTTGGTCAGTGAGGAGAGTGAATCTCCTGCCGGCCAGGTAATGCCTCCAATGTCGCACAGCCTCCACTATGGCTTGGGCTTCCTTTTCCACTGAGGAGTGGCGGATTTCTGAGGCGTGGAGGGTTCGGGAGAAAAAGGCCACGGGTCTGCCCGCTTGGTTAAGGGTAGCCGCGAGAGCTACGTCAGAGGCGTCGCTCTCGACCTGGAAGGGGAGGGACTCGTCGATGGCGCGCATCGTGGCCTTTGCGATGTCCGCTTTGATGCGGCTGAAAGCCTGGCAAGCCTCTGTCGACAGCGGAAAAGCCGTGGTCTGTATTAGGGGGCGGGCCTTGTCTGCGTACTGGGGGACCCACTGGGCGTAGTATGAAAAGAACCCCAGGCAGCGTTTCAGGGCTTTTGGGCAGTGCGGGAGGGGAAATTCCATGAGTGCGCGCATACGTTCGGGGTCGGGGCCTATTATCCCATTGCGCACTATGTAGCCCAGAATGGCTAGCCGGTCGGTGCTAAAAACGCACTTGTCCTCATTGTACGTGAGGTTCAAGGCTTTGGCAGTCTGGAGGAATTTTTGGAGGTTGGCGTCGTGGTCCTGCTGATCGTGGCCGCAGATGGTTACATTGTCGAGGTACGGGAACGTGGCCCGTAACCCATGTTGATCAACCATTCGGTCCATTTCCCGTTGGAAGACCGAGACGCCGTTTGTGACGCCAAAAGGGACCCTTAGGAAGTGGTATAATCGCCCGTCTGCCTCGAAGGCTGTGTACTTGCGGTCACTTGGGCGGATGGGGAGCTGATGGTAGGCGGACTTGAGGTCCACGGTGGAGAAGACTTTATACTGGGCAATCCGATTGACCATGTCGGATATGCGGGGGAGAGGGTACGCGTCTAGTTGTGTGTACCTGTTGATGGTCTGGCTATAGTCAATGACCATCCTTTGTTTCTCCCCTGTCTTCACTACTACCACCTGCGCTCTCCAAGGACTATTGCTGGCCTGGATTATGCCCTCCTTTAGTAGCCGCTGGACTTCGGAGCGAATGAAGGTCCGGTCCTGGGCGCTGTACCGTCTGCTCCTAGTGGCGACGGGTTTGCAATCCGGGGTGAGGTTCGCAAACAAGGACGGGGGTTGCACCTTGAGGGTGGCGAGGCCGCAGATAGTGAGTGGGGGTATGGGGCCGCCGAATTTAAACGTAAGGCTCTGTAGGTTACATTGAAAATCTAAGCCCAGCAAGGTGGGGGCACAGAGTTGGGGAAGGACGTTAAGTTTGTAGTTTTTGAATTCCCTCCCCTGTACCGTTAGGGTAACTATGCAGAATCCCTGGATCTGTACGGAGTGGGATCCTGCAGCTAGGCAAATCTTTTGTGCGCTGGGGTAGGTAGTTAAGGAACAGCGTCTTACCGTGTCGGGATGTATAAAACTTTCCGTGCTCCCGGAGTCGACTAGGCATGGCGTCTCGTGGCCGTTAATTAGGACCGTTGTCATCGTCGTCTGGAGAGTCCGGGGCCGAGCCTGATCGAGCGTAACCGAAGCGAGCCGTGGTTGTAGTAGTGGGGTGGGGTCCGTTGTTGCCGTCCAAGAGGACGTCGGGGATGGATAAAATGGCCGCCCCCATACCTCGCCCGTAGATGAGGGGTCACAAGATGGCGTCGGGGGTGGACAAAATGGCCGCCCCCATGCGTCGTACAGGTCGGGGGCGGTCCAAGATGGCGGGGCCCCTCCTCCCCTCGTGGTGGTCGGGACCCAAAATGGCGGCGTCTGCGGGTCGCACATTGAGTGCTGGGGGGGTCTGGGGGGCGCTAGGACCGCGCGGAGTTCCCGGGCCGCGGGCGCTAGGACCGCGCGGAGTTCCTTTGGTGCGAGCTCCAGGGCCGCGGGCGCTAGGACCGCGTGGAGCTCCCTCGCTGGGGACCGGCAGGTCAGTGCAAGCGCTGGGACAGTGAGGAGGTCCCTTGCCGGGGACGGAGGTCGGGGTCCAGGTGAGTTGTATTGCCGGCGGGTCAGGCGTGGGGCGCGGGACGGGGGTGAGGGACCAGGTCGGCGGCGTTGGCGGGTCAGGCGTGGGGCGCGGGACGGGGGCGAGGGCCAAGGTCGGCGGCTCCGGCGGGTCAGGCGTGGGGCGCGGGACGGGGGCGAGGGCCCAGGTCGGCGGCTCCGGCGGGTCAGGCGTGGGGCACGGGACGGGGGCGAGGGCCCAGGTCGGCGGCTCCGGCGGGTCAGGCGTGGGGCGCGGGACGGGGGCGAGGGCCCAGGTCGGCGGGTCAGGCGTGGGGCCGCGAGCGCTGGCACCGCGCGGGGCTCCCTCGCCGGGGACAGCGGTGGTCGGGGTCAAGGTAGGTGGCGCCGGCGGGTCAGGCGTGGGGCGCGGGACGGGGGTGAGGGTGGCGTTCGGGATACGGAAAACCCCCTCCTCTCCGTGGAGAGTGTTGGCTGGCACCCAAATCGGGAGCGCCGGCGGCGGGTCATACATGGGCTGCGGGGAGGGGGGTTGGGGAGCGTAGGCGGCGTGCAGGGCTCCCAGTTCTCCCGGGGCCGCGGTGGTCGGGACCCAAAATGGCGGCGCCTGGGGGTCGCACATGGCGTGCTGGGGGGGTTGGGAGGCATAGACTGCCTGTAGGGCTCCCTGTTCTCCCGGGACGGCGGCGACCACGCGGGACCGGCACACCACCGCATAGTGGCCCTTTTTCCCGCAGCTTTTGCAGATGGCTGCGCGGGCCGGACAGCGTTGTCGGGGGTGCTTCGCCTGGCCGCAGAAATAACAGCGGGCGCCCCCGGTGCGACTCGGCGTTTGGACTGCGCAAGCCTGTGGGGTGTCCGGGGGGGGGGGTAGGGGGTTTGCCGCGGCGGGTACGTACGGGGCCCAATGGCCTGCCGCGCGGTCGGGGCCGTAGGCGCGGGTATTACGCGCGGCTACGTCCAGCGAGGCTGCCAGGGCCCGTGCCTCTGAGAGTCCTAGTGACTCTTTTTCTAGAAGTCTTTGGCGGATTTGGGAGGATTGTATACCTGCAACAAAAGCATCACGCATTAACATGTCCGTGTGTTCGTTTGCGTTCACAGACGGGCAGCTGCAGGCTCGTCCCAAAATCAGCAGCGCGGCGTAGAACTCGTCCATCGATTCTCCGGGAGCTTGCCGTCTCGTCGCGAGCTGGTAGCGAGCGTAGATTTGGTTAACTGGGCGAACGTAGAGACTTCTCAGTGCTGCGAACGCCGTCTGGAAATCGCGGGTGTCTTCAATGAGGGTGAAAATCTCCGTGCTCACCCTCGAGTGCAGGACCTGCAGTTTTTGTTCATCTGAGACTCGGCCTGTGGTCGATGTGATGTAGGCCTCAAAGCAAGTCTGCCAGTGTTTGAAGGCTGCTGCTGCATTCACTGCGTGGGGGCTGATCCTCAGGCATTCTGGAATGATCCTGAGCTCCATAGTCCTTTTTAGGCACGCTTAATAAATTGTGGCGCACAAAGACTCCGTGAGACAAACAGAGTGAAGTCGATGAGGCTTTATTAAGCGTGTCTGTTCCCCAGCAGCCCGATAGTAAACTGGCATGCGGGGGAAGGCACCGGCTTCTTATACTTCGCCTTCAGGGCGGAGTATGAGGTCAACGGCCAACCAGGACCCGGGATCTGTCAGCCAATGACATTAGGGCTTCCAGTCCCACATGACCCCCAATACATACTACCACATGTCTTTAGAGGATTTAAGACGTGGTCCTATTTTGTTTTTCACCTCTGCCCTCATGATGCCTTGACGCAGATGGACCGAGGTCATGAGGAGGTTGTGTTATTAGGACATTCCTAGATCGTGGCTTTGTTATCAGGTTTTACTAAGGTCAGGCACTATTTTCCCTCTTCTGGCCTTGTATGATACAATTATGTGGATTCTTAGCTTTGTCCAGTTTGTCACGGTCTGATCTTGGCACTTAGCTGACACAGCTGTCTTACACTTGGTTACATAAGTTGGCTATTTTTCCCATCATGCTATTGCTGAGTTTGTACACTTTCACAGCGTGTGGTTGGCCTATACCTCCGGGAAGAACCTACTCATTCGGGTCCTGGTTAGGTGCGCTCTATGCACCACTTTCAGCTGCACGAGGCTTAGCCTTGTGCATGTAGAGGTGGAGTTTGCCCTGTTCAATGCTTCGCACCAGTCCCCTCACCCTATTTCTATCCAGAGTTCTTCCTGCCATTTTTCCCTTGTCTCATCCAGTGAGGAATGTGCCTCTTCTAACAGTCGCCCGTACAGATCCAAAGTTGCCTTCGTCCAACAGCTCCTCCATCATTGAGTGTCCCGGCGTCCATGGGCACGTTGTCGACTCCTTGCGGAGGAAGTTTTTGATTTGTAAATGTTACCGTTCATTCCCTTTGGGCAGTTGCAACCTCTCCATCAGCTCCTCTGCCATCATTAGTTTGTGTCACCCGTCCTGTCCCCACCTTTTAAAGGGCGAATAGGAGAGGGGACAGCGGACATGCCTGACTTGTGCCCCTGTGCAGCTGGAAGTATTTAGAGCTAGTGGTGTTGGTCCACATGCTCGTCAGTAGCTTCCCCCAGGCAGTGAATCCAGCTTCGAGCCCAAAGCGCTCCAGTACCTCTATGAGGTACCTCCACCCGACTCTGTCGAAGGCGTTTTCGGCGTCCAGGGAGATGATCATCTCGGTGTTCTCACCCCGCATGGGGTAATTATCGCGTTCAGCAGGTGCCTGATGTTCGATGTTAACTGCCTCCCCTTAACAAAACCCGTCTGTTCCTCTGCGACCACCCTTGGTATGCAGTTCTCCAGTCGCCTGGCCAGGATCTTGGCTGTAATTTTGTGCCTATGTTGAGCAGCAAAATGGGCCTGTAGGCATTCAGTCAGATCTTTGCCTTTCTTGGTTATCAGTGGAATTGAGGCTTATGCTAGTGTTGGAGGCAGACTGCCCCTTGCTAGTGAGTCTGTGAACATCTCCCGCAGGTCCGGGGTCAGTGCCAGCGCAAATGTTTTATAGATGTCCGCTTGAAATCGATCTGGCCCCAGGGCCTTCACAGCCTGCATGGAATTGATGCTCTCCATGACTTCTCCCACTTCTAACGGTGCTTTTAGCCCTCATTTTCTGTCCTCCCATGTCCAGTCCATAGAGCAACTCTTTCATCCCTGAGTGTCCTTCGGAGGGCTCGGAGGTGTACATCCCGGTAGATGGCCCTGAATGTTTCATTGGCCTTTTATTACAAAGGGCAGCATTGTGGCACAGTGGTTAGCACTGCTCCCATACAGCACCAGGGACCCATGTTCGATTCCTGGCTTGGATGACTGTGTGGAGTTTGTACATTCTCCTCGTGTCTGCGTGGGTTTCCTCCGGGTGCTCCGGTTTCCTCCCACAGTCCAAAGATGTGCAGGTTATGTGGGTTGGTGATGATAAATTTGCCCGTTAGGGTGGGGTTGCGGGAATGGGCCAGGGGATTAAGCCGAGGTGGGGTGATCTTTCCAAAGGTTGGTGCAGTCTCGATGGACCAAATGGCCTCTTTCTGCACTGTAGGGATTCTATGAGGATTCGATGAGGGTTTGTTTGCCTGGCCCAACGCAGGGTCTTTCCCGATCCTGGTGAATCTTTGCGATTATCGCTTTCGGCTGCTCTTCGGCCCTGGGTTTCGGCTGTAGTGACCTGTGGGCTCTCTCTATCTCTAGTGGGTTGGGGAAGCTGTCCCTTTCCACCAGGTTTCCCAGAATCTGGGCCACATAGCCCGTGGGGTCCCTGCCCTGGGTTTCCTCTGCCAGGCCCACTATCCTGAGATTTTGGTGCCGTGGTCAGTTCTCCTGGTCCTCTATTTTCCCTGCTGGTGGGGTACTTGTTAGAGATGAAAATATTCACACGAAGGCCTGAGTATAAGTAAAGAATAGCAGTTTATTATGTCAGAATTCTGGGAGGGAAGGTCTCAGACTCCGCCGCCTTTGACAGAACCTTCTCTCACTTGAGTTAAAGCTCACACGGGTTAACATACAGATTCAAGGAGCGGAATTAGTTTGTATTCTCATTTACATACAATCAATCAACTATATTCGCGTCACACTTATTACATGCAGTCAATCAATTTTCCTGGCATACCAATTATCACATATATGGTTAAAATGTGTGTTGTCTTACCCGCTTCTAACTTCATACAAATTCACTCAAAACTAACATAATAATGTGCCCTGTCTACAGCTGTAGACCTTGAGCTTTATCAAGGATACATTGCATGTCTTGTTCTATGAAGCTGTTATCAGCGGCTGTTGGGACACTCCCTATACATCCCCACGCTTGGGTATCATGAGACAGTTTACAGGGAATGTGGCTTGTTCATCCATTTTGTGTCATTAATATCACAAAATAGCTACCAGCCATTTTGTGTCTTTTCTGATATTAACAGCATTGTGTATACAGTATCTATTTCTACAAATTGCCTCTTCTAAACAGGCATCTAAGCCAATGAGTACCTTTTGTTTCATCAGAACTATTCAAAAGTAATATAGGAGCACAAATGTAGTTACAGGGCCCACCTATAATTTATATCATAGTCCAGTATCATAAAATGGCCTCCAACACTTACCCCTTTTGATCATGGATGATGTTTACAGAACTCTAACTGATCCCAATGAAATTATATGAGGGCTGCAGGGTACTTTTAATATGGCCTTTGGGGCATGTAACCTCCCAGATGTTCCGTACGTACACTGTGCATGTGATTCAATGATCACAAACGAACTCATATATGTCACATTTAATGTCTTGATATCAATCATTCCTGCCTCCCTGACTAACTCTGCTGTCTGTCATATGATGTTATTCATAGTAGTTCTCAAGTAAGTTCATCTAACAGTCCCATACCCACTGCCACTA